>NC_057920.1:25507110-26979138 GCF_018873765.1 Telopea speciosissima
GGTGCGACCGATATGACGGGATGACCGACCCGACCGATCACATCAACTACTTTAATGCGATGATGACCATGTACGGGGGAACCGAGATCGTTTCTTGTCGAGCCTTCCCCGCATCCCTCAAGGGTGCGGCGACCTCATGGTTCTCCTGGTTGCCGCCGAACTCTATAAAAAGCTTCACTCAACTCTGTCGAGCATTCGTCACGCGCTTTCAGAGCAGTGTGAAACACAAGAAGACAACGGTCAACCTCCTCAGCGTGAAGCAAAGGCCCGACGAATCGATCCGAGCATTCGTCTCCCGCTTCAACAAGGAATCCTTAGATATCAAGGATTTGGATGAGGCCACGGCCCATACGGCTATGAGTAATGGATTGGCCAACATGAACCTCATCAAGGACTTGACCCAGAAGCCGACCAGAAACCTGGCCGAGCTCTTAGAGAGATGCAATGAATTTACAAATATGGCCGAGGTCCTCCAGGCCCGGAAGGGAAACGAAGGCCGGCCCGACAAGAAAAGGCCGACAACAGAAGATCGTAGGGAAGACAAACGGCCCAGGACGGATCGCCGAGCTGACAGGTCGGACTGAGCTCGGAGCCCCGACTACACTCCACTGAACACCTCGCGCAAGGAGATCTTGATGCAAATACAGGACGGGGGGTACATCCGCCGACCCCAATCGATGCAAACGGGGTCATCTTGGAATCCCAACAAATATTGTCAGTTCCATAAGGACACCGGTCAACACACCAAGGATTGCTACCAGCTAAAAAGAGAAATCGAAGAGCTGATAAAAGCGGGCCATTTGAAGCGATATGTCAAAGGAGGCCGAGAAGATCGTGGGGGTCAGCAGCCTGAAGAGCGGGATTAACGAAGAGCCGAGCCGAGGCCCGACAATAGGCGAGTCGAACGAGAGGAAGATAAAGTCCGAGCTGAGAAGAAAGAGGACGGGTCCAGGCCGAGCAGGGACAAGGGAGCCCCCATATACACTATCCTCGGAGGGTTCGGACAAGAGACTACTCGAAAGGCTAAGGCAAACGCGTGGTTCATCGGAGTTGCCGAGATGCCCGCCAAGAAACTCAAGCCAGTAGCGACGATCTCCTTCACCGAGGCCGACCTCGAAGGTATAAGTTTACCTCATGATGATGCTTTAATGGTGCAAGTAGAAATTGCGAACAGACCCGTCCACCGTGTATTGGTCGATACCGGCGCATCCGTGGACCTTATGTCACTAGAAGCGTACTGACAATTTGGCTTCGGCGACGAAGCGCTCAAGCCAAAAGGCACCTCACTTCACGGGTTCTCGGGAGCTGCCGCAACCATCAAAGGCTCAATCGACCTGCTGGTCACGATTGGGCAAGCTCCATGCCAGGCGACGATTCAAGTCAAATTTATGGTGGTACGGTCAGTAGTGGCTTTCAACGCCATACTCGGCCGTCCTTCATTGACCGCTCTCCAAGCCATCATCTCCCCGACACACTTGAAGATGAAGTTCCCCACCGAGAACGATGTCGGCGAGGTCCGAGGCTACCAGAAGAAGGCCCGGGAGTGCTACGCTACTTTCGTCAAGCAAAACAAGGGTAATGTCCGAGGAATGGCAATGTGCGTCGAGCACCTCCCCGAGGATCAGCGGGATGAGCTTATTGAGAGGAGAGGACAACCCGTGGAAGACCTGACCCCACTTCATCTCAGCGAAGATGACCCAACAAAGGTGGTCCAGCTCGGATCATTACTAAATGAAAATCAAAGGAATCAGCTCGGAGTTTTCTTAAAGGCGAACGCCGATGTCTTTGCCTGGTCGGCTGCCGACATGACGGGCGTACCCAGACATATAGCTGAGCACCGGCTCCACGTAGATCCAGGTCGAAAACCAATCCGGAAGAAGAGAAGGAACTACGCACTTGATCGACAAACCGCGATCAAAGAAGAGGTGGAAAAGCTTCGCCGATCAGGGTTCATCTGAGAAGAAAAATTCTCGACCTGGTTGGCTAACGTCGTCATGGTCCCCAAACCGAACAGGAAGTGGAGAATGTGTGTCGACTATACCGATCTCAACAAGGCTTGTCTAAAAGATGAGTACCCGCTACCTCGAATCGACCTCTTGATCGACGCCACGGTAGGTCACGAGATGTTGAGTTTCATGGACGTGTATTCCGGCTACAACCAAATCATGATGCATGAGGAGGACGAGTCATACACGGCATTCCGAACTGACCAAGAAAATTTTTGCTACAAGGTCATGCCGTTCAGATTAAAAAATGCCGGAGCGACATACCAGCGCCTCGTGAACTATATATTCCGTGAGCAAATCGGAAGAAACGTGGAACTCTACGTGGACGACATGTTGGTGAAAAGTTTGAAGGCCGAACACCACTTGGCCGACCTGGAAGAAGCCTTTGGCGTATTGAGGAAGAACCAAATGAAGCTGAATCCCGCCAAGTGTGCATTCGGCGTGACCTCGGGAAAGTTCCTCGGCTTCATGGTCTCTGTCAGAGGCATCGAAGCCAATCCGGCAAAAATCAGGGCCATCCAAGAGATGAGCCCTCCGAGAACGATCCGAGAAGTACAGAAGCTAAACGGACGTGTGGCGGCGTTGGCACGATTCATGTCTAGATCGGGCGACAAGTGCCCACCATTCTTTAAAGCCCTCAAGAATATCCGGAACCTAAAGGACTTTATCTGGTCGGACGAATGCCAGGAAGCTTTTGAAGAGCCGAAGAAATATTTGGAGAACCCACCTCTTCTCAGCCGACCCAAACCAAAAGAGGAGCTTCAAGTCTACTTAGCCACTACCCCTGTAGCGGTCAGCGCGGTGTTGATCAGGGAAGAAAGTCGAACTCAAAGACCCATATACTACATCAGCCACGTTCTTGTCGATGTCGAGACAAGGTACTCCGGGTTCAAGAAAGTAGCGTTTGCTCTTGTTACGGCAGCAAGGAAACTAAGGCCGTACTTCCAAGCTCATCCGATCGCGGTACTGACCGACCAGCCACTCAAGGAGATATTGCATAAACCCGCCGTTTCGGGACGGCTGATTACCTGGGCGGTTGAGCTAAGTGAATACGATATAAGCTATCGTCCGAGGACGGCGATAAAAGGACAAGCCCTTGCCGACTTCATCGCCGAATGCACAGGGCCCGATCTTGAGGTCGGGGAAGAAAAGACTGTAGAAGAGGTCGGGGCTACGGCCGACCCTACTTGGACCATGAATGTCGATGGCTCAAGCAACTTCGGAGGAAGCGGGGCCGGCCTGATACTGGTAAGCCCCAAAGGGTTTCTGATCCAATACGCCCTGAGGTTCAAATTTCCCGCCTCGAACAACGAGGCTGAATATGAAGCCCTCCTAGCTGGACTTCGAGTCAGCAAAGCAATGGGCATAAAGCGGTTAAAGGCGAGAGGGGACTCCCAACTCGTGGTCAACCAGGTCAATGGAGACTATGAGGCGAAAGACGAAAGGATGATAGCTTACCTGAGCCGAGCCCGGGATCTGATTGCCGAACTCGAGCACTTTGAGATGACTCGAATATCGAGAAAAGATAACACCGCGGCTAACTCCTTGTCCAGGTTGGCCGAGGCCGACCTCCAATATCTGAGCCGGTCAGTATACATAGAAATCTTGGAGAAGCCCTCCTTACAAGAAGAAAGCGTAAAGCATATTGAAGAGGATGGGCCGACCTGGTTGGACCCCATTGTCAACTACTTGGAGAATAACCTGCTCCCGGAGAACCGAGATGAAGCAAGAAAGGTCAAGATCCGAGCTGCCAAGTACGCCATGCTCGACGGAGTGCTCTACAAAAGAGCAATCTCAACCCCTCTTCTCCGATGCCTTGGACCAAAGGGGGCCGAGTATGCATTGGCCGAGGTGCATGAGGGAATATGCGAGAGTCACATGGGTGGCCGAGCTCTTGCATACAAGATACTTCGGCAAGGATTCTATTGGCCAAGAATACAAGAAGAGGCCATAAGGTACGTGAAGACGTGTGAGAAGTGTCAACTGTTCGCACCAATCCCAAGCCGACCAGCAACAAAGTTGACCTCAATGCTGAGCCCAATCCCATTCGCTATGTGGGGAATGGACATTCTCAGAGATTTCACCCCGGCATCGGGAAACAGAAAGTACGTGGTAGTGGCGATCGATTACTTCACCAAGTGGGTCGAGGCTGAGCCCCTTGCAACCATCACCGAGAAGAACATGGAGAAATTCTTCCAAGATAAGGTCATCTACCGGTTCGGACTACCGAAAGTACTCATCACAGATAATGGCATGCAATTCAATAACCCGGCCTTCTGAAAGTTCTGCGAACACTTCTACATTGACTTCTGACCCGTCTCGGTAGCTCACCCACAAGCAAATGGACAAGTAGAAGTGTCCAACCGAACATTACTCGCCAGCATTAAGAGAAGGTTGGATGAGGCCAAAGCGAGATGGGTGGAAGAACTTCCAAGTGTCCTATGGGCATATCGGACGACAGTAAGAACTCCAACCGGGGAGAGTCCTTTTCGCCTCGCTTATGGAACTGAAGCCCTCGCCCCAATTGAAATTATGGCCTCATCGTACCGAGTGCTCAACTTCGATGAGAAGACCTATGAAGATGGACTGAGAGCCAACCTTGACTTCCTCGATAAAGTTTGGGAAAATGCCCTACTCCGGAACGTGGCATACCAACAGAGGACAGCAAAGTACTATGACTCAAGAGTAAAAGAGCGGCACTTCCGTCAAGGAGACCTCGTTCTCAAAAAACTCAGCGCATCCCAGCTGAGGCAGCAAGAAAAGTTAGCACCAAATTGGGAAGGCCCATACATAGTCTCCAAGCAAATTCGCCCTGGCACGTATCGCTTGCAGACTCCGGGGGGCAAGAAGGTACCGAGACCTTGGAACTCGAAAAATTTGAAGAAGTTTTTCAATAAGCGAGCATGCTTGTATTCGGCTTGACTCAGGCATTTGATTCAATAAAGTCTTTCTCCACCACTTAACGTATTTGCAAGCTCCTAAATCAAAGTCGTTAGACCGGTCCTCATAGACCTGGCCGACCACGAAGATCGACCCTCATAGGTCGGCAGCCAAGTCGTAAGACCGGTCCTCATAGACCTGGCCGACCTCGAAGACCAACCCTCATAGGTCGGCAGCCAAGTCGTAAGACCGGTCCTCATAGACCTGGCCGACCTCGAAGACCAACCCTCATAGGTCGGCAGCCAAGTCGTAAGACCGGTCCTCATAGACCTGGCCGACCTTGAAGACTGACCCTCATAGGTCGGCAGCCAAGTCGTAAGACCGATCCTCATAGACATGGCCGACCTCGAAGACCGACCCTCATAGGTCGGCAGCCAAGTCGTAAGACCGGTCCTCATATACCTGGCCAACCTCAAAGACCGACCCTCATAGGTCGGCAGCCAAGTCGTAAGACCGATTCTCATAGACCTGGCCGACCTTTCAAGAGCAAACTCCCCCTTTGGCCGAGCCTAACAAAGTTCAAAACTAAGCTAAGGCATTACGCTCGGCCAGGAAGGCTGCTCGGCCACGCGTCCGCTTATATGATAACCTGTCCAATTGGACCAAAGGGAACGGCGAATTAACCAACCAAAGCGAGGATCACATTGACCTCGGGCATGGCATGGCCGAGCCGCCGACCACGGGAAGCATGGGTTAAAAAAGAGACAAGTTCCTAAGCTCGGCTAGCGGAACGACTCGGCAATTCGGCCACAAATAGAACAGAGTACACAAGGAAAAGAAGGTTAAGAGCGCTGAGCTAAAACACTTGGACAAATTCTGGAAAAAATAGATTTTTCATTCATTATAAGCCGACTGATCGGCACGGTTACAAGATGGGCAGTTCGGCCCCACAAAAAAAAAAAATAATTACATCTCGATCTCCTCGGTGTTGGACTTGGAGGCGACCTCGGCTGTGTCCATGGCAGTAGGCTCGGCAGGAGGGTCTTTTGGTCCAGCATCCAGAGGGAAGACGTCGGCCTGAGTAGGCTCCTCAAAGGGCAGAGCCTGGGTGACCTCGGCTCCCTCCTCATCTCCTAACTCTCCGGCGAAGGTAGTCGCATTGTCATCAAACCGGGAGAGATTGAGATCAGGGTACGTCGCCTTGATCTCGGCCAAAAGCTCAGCTCGGCCTGCCTCGAAACCTTTGGCGTAGGGAGGCTTCCTGATCTCATGGCACACATCAACATACTCCTCCGATTGGAGATAGTCGCTGACCGCCTCGACCCGAGCCGTGGCCAGATCTTCCTTGGCCTTCTCCCTCACCTCGGCAAGCTGAACCTGCAGAGCCCGGACCTTCTCTCTCTGCCTGATCACCTTGGCCTGAGAGCTCTCCACTTCGGCCTCGGCAGCAGTGAGCTTCTCTTGGGTCTCTCGACGCCTCTGAATGGCATCCTGGGCATCCTGATAGGCCTTCTTGCATTGGACGCCCAAGGAATGGTTCTCAGTCAGGAGCCACTCAAAGCGAAGCATGGTCTCCACTGCCTTGGCGAATCCCTACAAAAGAGCATGAGAACAAAGATCAAGATAGACTACACATATCATATCTAATCACAAAAGCCGACCAGGAAACTTACCATGTTGAAATCTTGGAACAGAGTGGAGAGGAGCTCGGGGTCAGACAGCGCCTCGAGCTTCTCCTTGTCGATTGGAAGCCGGCCTGCATCCAGCCATTCTTTGGCGTGTGCGGCTGACGTCAATGCCGAGTCCCCTGGGAAGAGGCACCAGGTCGGCCTCACAGGAACGTTGCTGGCCGAGGCCCTCCCCAAGACGTATCGGGAGATGTTGGTGGGTGAAGCCACGGGCGGAAGACCACCACTCGTCAGATTGACGGAGAGCTTCTGACGCTTGATGTCTCTCGGCGGGCTCCTCTCGCCTTTTCGGCCTTTCCCCTTCCTCGGAGACCCCGTTGGGCCCGTATTCTTCTTGGCCTCAAGGCCGACCACAGCGTTCGACGGTCCCGGCATCACGGCCTTGCCCTTGGGGGCCTTGGAAGACTCACCCCGGGACTTCTTCTCAATATTCTTCTTCCTTCGATCTACAAGGGTCTCGGCCCTTAGCCGAGCTGTATCCATAGGGGGAATGTGGCCAACCACTGCAAGAGAAATCGAGAACATAAAAAATAAGTAGAAACAGAAAAGAAGACTAAGTAAAGGGGTCAGCTCGGACCACAGAGACGGGCTCGGGTCGGGCTCCTACCAGGGGTCATATGCCACCTCTGAAGAAACCCCTCATCCTGAAGCTGGAGGACATCGAAGGCGGACGCTGGAGGATCAGGTCAACCGAGGTCATCTCGTTCTTGGTCAGGGGTAGTACCCTATTGACGTAATTCAAGTTCATCTCCTTCCACTCGGTTCGGAGAGGGCTGTTGGGAATGGAAGCGAAGAAAAAACGAGGCTTCCAATACTTATTAAAGGTCGGCGTGCCGACCAAAAATTTGTGGCCGCCCAGAGCCGCACTCTTCCCCGATCGGCGGCAGAAATAGTACCACCCCTTCTCGGGAGACTTCTTCAAGAAGAAGAGCCGAGAGAAAAGCACCACGCTCGCACCTCGGCCCATCTCGTAGAATAAGGCATAGAAACCGTACACGGCCAGCCAAGAGTTCGGCACCAGCTGACCAGGAGACAGGTGGAAGTGGTCCAAGATCTGGTCCACCAGGCCGAGAATGGGGAGCCTGAACGCATACTTGAAGGGCGTCTCATACAAAGCCACCTCGCTGGGCCTGGTGAAGCAGGCCATCTCCCCGGGGTTAGGAGCTCGGAGCTGAATGTCCTCGGGGATGGCATCGGTCGTCCTCAGATAGTCGAGGTCGGCCTCCGTGATCATGCTCGAAACGGTGCCGACACTACCTTCCTCGAGCTCAGGGGCTTCAGCGGACGAGCTGACCTAGCCAACCCTCACCTCGGATGAATCTCCCTCACTTGATTCCTCATCGGACGAGGATGACCCAGAGTTCTCGGCTCGGTCTGCGGCGATAGGGTGGGCCGTATGATCAAACTCCAAGAGTAACAGAGGCTCGGCCACCTCGGCCTGACGAAGCTCCACTACATCGGGCTCATCCGAGGTCGAGGCCAATAGGTCTATGGTGGGAGAACGAGCGGGGAGCTCTCGGCTCGGACTCGCGCCCTCTGCCACCCCGGCGAACAGCTCGCCCATAGGACTACTACCAACTGACATACTGGGCGGAGAAGACTTACTGGTTGAAGAAGAGCTAAGGATGAGCTGAGCACGAACGAAGCAAAGGCCGAGCTGATCACGAATAAGTAAACACCGAGCGCTACCGAGCTGAAGAATCCAAGCTTGCCAAGAAGTCAATAACTTAGAGCAGTGAGGAATGAATAGTTAGGAGTCGCCTATTTATAATCCTTGGGTTTTACTGATCCAACGGCCGACCAGAGCTCAGCATAATTCAACGGCCCAGATCAAAGGACGTTTCAAATTCCCGAGCCTGGCATAATGACTCTGCTGACGTGGCACTGACACCCAACCATCAGAACGTATAACGTCAAATCCGCGCCAAAAAAAATAAGCTCGGCTCGACCACAAAAATCTTCCAGACAAGCAGACCAGGAAATTTCACTCATCAGTGCCGAGCTGACCCCTGATGAGTGGGGGGGCCTGTGATGGGGCATAAAACACCCCTCCTATCAGAGGCTGCCACATGGCCGACCCGACCTCAGTCCGAGAACCGAGTTGGGCCGAGCAGGAGACCTGGCCAACCCCATCTCCGATGAGTCACCTGACAGATCCAGACTCGAGCGAGCTAGCCGGTGGCTGAGGCCAAGCTCATACAAGTCAGCCATAGACTCCTGGCCTAGCTTACGGTCGAGACCAACCTCTCGGCCCGACCTCCCTGGCCGACCTCCTCTGCCGACCCCCTGGGCCGACCTTCGAGGCCGAGCCCTCCTCCACTGAAGCCGCCATAGCACCCCACTGTGGATCTCTGGTCCATGTCAGCGCATCCCGAGAATCACGGGATAAGGATCGACCCACGATCCCAGCACAACACGGAATCGCACTCTACATGGACTCTTACCTTAATAAGAGTCCGACCCCGAAAATAGCTCTCCACTTCGCTCTACGCGAGATAACCTTCCGAAAGAAGGACTCCTACCATACTAGGACTCTCCCAACCGCCTCATCTCCTCACTCTATAAATACCCAGGTATGGAACACCATTGATCATCTCACTTTTACTAGCAGTTACGCTATTGCATTGGAGACCTAACTTGAGCATCGGAGAGTCCTAGGCCGGAGCCACACCGGTTCTCTTGTGCTCATCGCTTGGTTTTTGTAGGCTCATCCATGGGCGAACCAAGCATCGGAGGTTTTCACACGCAACAGATTGCTAATAAGGAGCTGGAGTCATCATGACGAAAAACAAACTCTAAAACTTGAGCAAAACCCATGATGAAATCTAGTGCCAAATTCACTAGGTCTTTGCAAATTTCCAAATTCTGAAATCATCATCTTTTTATTCCTTCCTGCAATTTTCCTGCTTCCTCTACTTGGTCTTGATTGTGGTGGTGGTGGTGGTGGCGGCGGCGGCGGCAACGAGTACACCGAAAAGTAGCAGAAGCAGGTGTGAGGGAGAGGATGTCGCCGTCGCCTTCGCAGTCACAGCCAGATTTGGTCACGACTTGGCCTTCCTTCGCTGGTTTTCTTTCCAAATAGCTTTCAAGGTCCTTGGAGTTGTGAGAGGGAGAGAATGTCGCCATCGCCGTCGCCACTGAGGAGTTGTGAGAGGGATGAGCGAGGAAGGGAGGGATTCAAGAGAGGTTCTGCTGGGAAATGTTCGTTTGATCTGAAACCCTTGGCAAATGAGTGAAATGGGTTTGTTTTGAGGGAGATAAGTTCGGTTTGATTTGTTTTGAACCGATCAGATGGGGTTGGTTTGAGGTTTAAAGTGGTTCAAATAGATGGGGATTGGAATTCAAAAAAAATTGAATGTTTTAAATAACCACCGTTGGATGGTTGTCAGGACACGTGGCACGCTAGGAACTCATGGAAGTAGGATGGAAGTAGGGCTGAGGAAGTAGAGGATGTGGATCCGTTTCTCTTGTTCTCTTGACCACACATTTTATCTTTTTTTGTTGTGGTACTTAGAAAAAAACTCTTTCAAAGAATTTCTTTTGGTGGGCGGGAGACGGGTGTCCTTGGTTTTGATTAGATTATAATAAAGAAAGAAGTAACATCAGCATGCATGAAAGAAAAAAAAAGAAAAAAACCAGTACATGAGATATTCGAATATGCTATTTTTTATATGCCTAAAGTACGATCAAACCAACTTTTAGTCTTTTACACATTTTAACCATATAATAATTTTTTATTTTCAATCTCTCACGTTTTTCCACACTAGCACCTTATTAGCCATCAGAGCTCTCTCTTTACATCTCAGTCATTCAATCCGTCTACTATTGCAATCCACTCCCTCCACTGGTCTCTCTCTCTTCCCCGCACCTGCAACCCATCACCCCTCACATCCCTTCTTTCTCTCTCTCCCCCTGCGCTCTTCCTCTCCATTCAAATTATAGGTAACTCTTCACATATAAATTTGGAGAATGAGATGCTTTCGTGCCTTTAGCATCAAGTTGTGCAACAGTAGCAGCAATAAGAACAACATTGGTGTTCTTCAAGAAATCATTTCGAGTAAAATCACCTTCATATGAGTAAACATTCTGTCGTGGGGAAAATTGTTCCATCTCCAAATAGAGGTCAACTACACATAAAGAGACGACGAAACAACAATCAGAGAAAACCGGTGTTGGGTGCGATGAGGGATTGTCCGATGTTTAAGTCAGTATTCCATACAACAACAATTATATATGCAGGGAATCGAAAGAGGAAAGAAGTAGGAGAATGTAATGAAGTATTCAAAATGTCCACCTTGTGTCTCCCCCTTACTATTTATAGGATAAGGGAGGATGTAACCCTAATTTCGAGGTATGGAGGTGTTGCAGGAGAAAATTGACTTTCTGCAGATATGAGTTGTGGCGTGAGATACCTATGGAAAACAAAGAAGAAGACACCGTGAGAGAGCTGGAGCTATGTCCAACAAAGACTCTCTGATGCTTAAGTCAACTTCCTTACAACTGAAGGGAATAGCAGAGCAATATCACGAGAGTGGAGTGAAAATTGTGTCATACCTTACCCTCCGGGGGAGGTTCTATTTATATTGGTTGTCTGGTAGCTTGAGTTGGGTAATAGGATCCCTCTCGGATACGCATTCTTCTTGAATTAGTAGTTTCCTTTTGGGAGTAGGAATCATTCTTGGAGAGTCTGTTTGTGGAAAGCTTCTATATCTTGTAGATCTGATAGGATTTCTTCCCTTAATGGGGAGCAAGGAGAGTAGATCTTCTTGACTTCCTATTTGGAGTGTGTCTCCCTATTTTGGAGCTTAGCTCTTGGAAGGTTGTTATATAGCGAAAGTAAGGCGAAAGACTCGTTGGATTATGTTTCCTATTTCATGTCTCCATGTGTCTCGTTATGAATGGTGGAAGTATTTTACTCATAACAAAGCCCCCCCCCCACTCCCTCAACTCGTATGTATGAGCTATGGGAGTAGTTCACTTATGGGGTACGAGCTATGAAATCCATGAACTACTTTAAGGTTATCCTTGCTCAGGAGGGTATTATGATAATTGCAACTCAGAGTATTCATAAAGCTTGCCTTTAATGTCATACCCCACTCCCCATACCTAGAGTAGTGTGACTAGGAATGAGGACAAACAGCCATGACGGCGGGGGACCGCCACGAGTCCTCCACCTCATCCCTCTTTGGGGGAGAAGAGAGAGGTGAATTGAGTGTAGGGAGTCACCACCTAGAGGAGGGTTTAGGACCCAAAGTGTAAATGTAATGACTCTCATGCGATGCTGTTTTGGGGACAAATGGTCCATTGGTCTGGGTATAGGTCAAGTTATGGTTCGGGGAAGGTATTAGGTACCCCAGTTTGTCTGGACTCACCGGTCTTTCTATTGCTAGGAAAAATTGGGTAAGGTCATAACATGCTTTGGGATGGAGGATGTAAGATGCAAAAAAAATTGTAAGATACAAGAAACCATAGAAAGTAAAATACAAGGGAGGTGAAGAAACACATACCTGGAGGTTCGGCTTCAAGGCAAGGGTTAGTATACGGGAAGTAAAATAAAGGACTCAAAACCTATATGACTTAAGCATGATTGACACTAATCTAAGCATGGAGACGTGATAGGTGCAAAAACAAAGACGGTAATTAAATACATATGCATGGATAATCATGTGAATAAAAGGTAAAATACAAAAAATATATGCATGGCATGTAAAGAGGTCAACCTAAATGTTGGCATAAGGGAGTCTTAGACTACTGGGGATAGGGATCACGAAGATATGCATGCATGGGAATGTGGTACAACATAAAAGTGATAAGGACAATATGGAGTATGTGTGATCACCATCTAGGGAGATGGGATCACTTTCCTCCGGAGATGCAAAACGGAATAAAGCAAAAAAAACATGTAGATTAAAGAGAACTAAAAAGTGAGATAAAACTTACTTAGTTTGAAGATGATCAAATTGGAGGTGTGGAGGTTTCTCTTTCGTAATTCAGGAGATTTGCACGTTGAGCATGTATCGTCACTTGTGGTGGCTTCTCTTGTTGCCTTGAAAGCAAGCACTTTGTCGTCAAGCAGAGATCATTGGTTGGATATCTTGGGGCTTTGATCTTGAAGTTTAATTAGAAATTGCAACACTTAAAAGGTGGGAGAGGCAATAGGCTAAGGCCAAGTGAAGGGCCAAAGCTAAGGGCTCAACGCTCTTGAATGGAGGCTAAGTATTGATGTAAGGGGTTGTCTCAATGCACTAGAGACCAAAGAATCACCAAATAACCCTCCTCAACATGAGAGGGAGTGTATTTATTGATGTAGAGGGGTGTGG
This sequence comes from Telopea speciosissima, assembly GCF_018873765.1. Lineage (NCBI taxonomy): Eukaryota > Viridiplantae > Streptophyta > Magnoliopsida > Proteales > Proteaceae > Telopea > Telopea speciosissima. Next base: position 25,520,005 of record NC_057920.1, read on the forward strand.
TGCAGGGGTAATTTTATAATTGCCGCAAGTGGTTATACAGCTCTGTCCATGATGAGGGCAGACTAAGAATTTTTGCAATGCAAGGGCGTGCGAGATACGCTGATTGAGATCCCAAATTGGTAATCATCGATTGTGCAGGCGCGATTGGAGATTGGGAATCTTACTTGATTGCGAGTGCAGGCCATGTGTAAGGTGGGCATTGGCGTGCTCAGGGTGTTAAGTCACCATGGGGGTAGACCCTAATTATTCGAATCTTGAATTTGGCGGCAAAGTGTGTTTTTCAACATTGAAAAAGGCTTCTTCGATAGTGAGAGCCCGTGTTTACATAGAAGTATTCCCATCGACAATGCGTCGATGTCGAGGGAAGGGTGGTTTGATGTCGAATCTGCGCAATTTTTGTTGTTATGAATACGAAGAGTCATCTTCTAAAATCATTTCCATCTTTGTTCTTTCCGGATTTTAGGACTTCTAGAGGGAATTTTGCACCATTTGAGATTGTGAGCAGCTAATTGTAGACCAAATCTTGCATATTTGGATTCGAAACGATCGTCTCTTTACCCTCTTCTCTTCCATCTAAGTGGAATTTTGAAAGAGGTCCCAAGTTCGTGAGTTCCCTTTGCTTTGTTGATTTTCCTCTTTTGTTCTTCTTCACCATGTCCAGCCAAAATAGGGGTAAGAGGCTCATGTCATCTGGGGATGTGTCGGTTCCAAAGAAACGGAGGAGCTAGGGCATCATTCTTCGGGAAGGGGATGACTCTGCCCATTGCCCGGAGATCGACCCAGATGAGGATGTTTTGAGCGACTGTGAGGAGAGATTGCGGGCCCCATGGTATGATGGCCACCTCCTCTGGGATACACCCATGCATATTTGTAGCAATGCTTGGAAACCACCCAAGGTAAGCATTCAATTTCCTTGAATTTTATTCTACAAATAGTTTTCGTTGATTGCTTTACCTAATGTTGACCAAGTGAACTTGCTTGTAATGTGCATTGATTTTGCAACGTTCATTGTGTCTGTGCTGGGAATTGAATTTTCACTCCTTTGTTTTGGATTGTTTGGTTGTCTTGTGTCCTGATGTGCTCATGTGTGTCATGAAAATTGATCCGTTTGAACCCTGTATAGCTTCATTGTATTGGGGCAGAGTTCCCTCCGGCTTGTTAGGATCTGCTGGGGATTGGTAGCATAGGTTTGTTTCATGGTTTGTAATGATGACCCATTTTGATGCCAAATTGATGAATTAACAGATTTTCTTCTTTGTCTTGACAATTCCCAATTATGTTCCTATTGCTTGCTTGTCAGGTTCATGAATGGGGCAAACCATTTTGGGACCAGTGCTCAGTGTTTATGTTGATTTTGCTCTGATTTTTATTTTTTTTTTCTGCCCGTTGTGCTTGTAATTCCCAATTATATTTGGCCTTAAAATTTTTATTGATAGCCAACATCTGTTTGGGGTACTCGGATCCTTAGGTTATTCTATGGATTTCCGTTGTGGGGGATGAATCCATCTTAGAACCTTCGCTTTTAATTATTCTTTCTTCTTTTTATTCAATAGGGATTCCGATTTTTGAATTTTGCTTTATTTTTGTTGTGCAGGATCTAATGACCTACCATAAGTATGGGTCACGATCGATTGTCTTAAGCTGGTATAGCCAGCTTTGCAATGCTGTTTGCCAGTGTGTCATGGCTGTTGGCTTTGAGGACTTGGCCCTTCTTCAGACCAGGTCTTTCGCTACCTCACTACCACAGGCCTTGACTGAGCAGTTAGTGGTGGCCTACTACCCATACGTTCCACCTGCCTGTGGGTGAGATGGCGATCACACCGCACTGCTACTTCCTCTATATAGGCCTCTCATTTGGCGGCGAGGCGGTGACGAGATGCCCTGGTGAGTGGGAGTATGATAAGGACGAGTTGGTGAGGAAGCTCGGATCTCTTCCCTTGATTCGAATGTGGCGGTGCAGTAGTTTCGTCGTGAGTGAGAGTGTATGAAAGTGGTTGACTTTGCTAGCCATGAGAAGCTAGATCAGCAGATAAGGTGTTTCATCCTCTTTCTCCTGAGGAACACCTTATTTAGTACTAGCAGCATGAGGATCCACATCTCCATGGTTCGGTACCTCAGAGATCTGTCGAAGGTGAAGACCTTTGACTGGGCTGGGGTGGGTTATGCCCATATGCTGAGGACGCTGGATTCCTTGGCCTTGCGGTGCACCCAATGCGTCAGTGGCACTTTGTTCATAAAAGAGGTAATCTATTACCCTTTTCCCTCTCTTGTATTTGCTTATGCTTGCTTTGATGTATTGCTTACATTGATGTCCTTTGTCTTGACTGTGGTGCTGGTGCTATGACCATCTGGGGGTACGTGCTCCCAGGTTGAGATCTCAGGATGACACTTACTTTCCGAGGGCGGGGATGTGATTGGCCAAAAACACCCATCCTAAGGAGAGTAATGTCCCGGTGTCGGTGGTGAGGGAGATGTTAGACAGGCTCTTCCCATAGGAGGTAAAACCTGATTGCTTTCTGATTTCTGTTGGGTTTTGTACTTGATTCTGACTTCGATGTATTTGCTCTGACAGGTGGTGTGGTAACCCTTCGAGTTTCTTTAGTTGGGCGTGCAAGCTCAGCTAGAGGCTGCCAGGAGACTCGTGCCATGACGTATGATTTTTGCCAGGCCTTTTGGGTACGCTTGGTGCCTGGGAGACAGGGCCTATAGACAATGGTTCGGTGTCGAGAGGCCTTGCATTCCTATGAGGCCTCCTCGCTTCATGCTTGAGCCAGAGAGGCTGTCCAAGAAGGAGATGAACCGGTTCATGAAGGGTGTCGATGCACTGTCCTTCGTCGAGCCAAACTCGTGGGGACGTTACCGCAGGTGTAGGGCGAAGGAGTTGATGTGTGTTCGACTACTCCTTCGGGTCCGCAAGTAAGTCTTTGATTCTTTTGCTTCTTTCTTTCAATTTGTTTCTTGATTACTGACTTGCCCTTTATGTGTGCTCAAGCCACTACTAGCGTTGAGCCCTACAAAGCCGGGGAGGCCACTGGTGATGCTGCCGGTACTTTAACTCGTGAGGCCACTTCGTTCGAGTCCACTCCTATGATGACACCCCCTTAGCCTGGTAAGACTGGTGTTAGATCATCTTTGGCGCCTTCGTGTTTGCACAAGGTGTCGGATGCCTTCTTCCTAGTGCCAAGGTGATCCTTCATCTGTCAGGGCAGAGAGGTGCCAATTCCTCGACCATCTTCATTTGTGGCCGGTTTTCCATGCGGCTTCGACTTTGTGAGGATCCTAATTCTACTCGTGTTTACATTTTCCTTCTTTTATGATAGGCTAACCATCGATTTTGCTGTAGGTTCCTAGTTATAGGTACATTGACCTATTGGGGATGGTCATTGGTCTGAAAGAGCTTGCCGCTTCCCAATATGAGCGGATCCTTCAGCTGGTGAGTTGCTTGTTGTGTTGCATTGTTACCTGCATGGTTAGTAATAGAAATGTATGATGATGTGAATGCTTGACATGTAATGCATGAGGGTGACATTTTGGGGTACGAGGCGATTGCCAACTGGCTCCAAAATGAAAGGGATACTAACTTGGCTATTGCCCAGCTTGCCCCAGCTGTAGAGGTTTCGGTATCCTAGTCCTCGATGATTCAGATTGACGATCTCGTTGATGACCAGGATGCGCAGGCCAACGAGGAGTGGGAGGAGAGCGGGAGTGAAAGTGAAGAAGATGATGAGAATGAGGATGGTGAGGGGAATGAGGAAGATGGTTCCAAAGAGGACGAGGCAGAGGGAGGACAGTAGCTTTGTCCTCATTTCTTTTGTTTTTGTGAATGTATGGATGGTGGAAAGCTTTGGGCCTTTTGAGCCCTGTAAGTAATTTTGAATGATTTTGATTTATTGATTTTTAATCCTTTTTTTAGGATTTTTTATCAATTGTATGCTTGGGTAGGTCAAACTAAGATGTATGGATGTGTGTGTGATATGGTATGGACCATCGTGACCCTAGCGTATAAAATGACGTGTTGGGATGGCAGGGGCCCACTGATGTAGTACGGACTGCCCAAAAATGTGTAAAATTGACTTAGGCTGTAAAATTACAGTATCGATATCGAGCTGCTATCGATCGACAATGAACGAGCATCCCTCGACATCGAAGTTGGTAATGTGAATGTCGAAGTTTGAAGTATGACTATCGAACAAACTTAGACTATAGATGTGCACTGCCCGACAATGAGTAATCTAAAATTGACATTGATTTTAGATCATCGACAATGTATCGATGTCGATGGTACTATGGTTCGCTGTCGACTCGGGGTATTTCACTATCGACCCCGTGTTTCTAATTCGATTTGTTTCATTTTTGAAATCCTCGTTTCGAGTTTTTTTTATTCCCCTTCCCTTCTTTAGCCTTTGCTTGTCCTCTAGGCTTTATTAAGGGGTCTAGGGAGTGTGGAAACTCCTTATTCCTTTCTTCCTTTGCTCTTGAGGTGTTCTCTTGGGGTTTTTTCTTCTTCTTCCCGTCACTTGCTGTTTTCTTATTTTTCTTCAAGCAATGGACAAGGCCTTGAGTTCTTGGATGGATTCCATGTTGAAAAACGACCATGAAGCCTTGGGGAGAGTGCATCTCCAGCCGTTAGCAGGTATGAAGAACATGGTATTAGCTTGGGATTTGCTTTAGGGCATTTTTCGTTATTGGATCCCGAAGTTACACGTGTTTCGTTTCAACATGGCTGAGGTATTTCGACTTATAAAGAATTTCATGCATGTTTCCTTTCTCTTCGTCATGGTACCATAATACATCCCATCTTGAAGGGCGACTCGACACCGAGCCCACCTACCATCGACATCGAGCCATGCCCACTCACTGTCGAAGAGAACATTCCTACTGTCTAACCTATTTCGACATTCGATTAATGGCACTCGACACCCAAACACCAACCCTCAATGTCGAGTCTTGTTCATCGACAGCTACTCGATGTCGATTCCTACCTACTTCGATGTCGACTCGGGAAATTTCAATGTCTGATATCAACAAATCTGAGAAGCCCAAACTTGCCATGTTTAACTCTGATTGTGATTCCTTTCGCGTCCCAGACTATTTTTGGCACTTTGGATCTCAATCTTGGCTCCCTTAGGCCCCAAGAAACACTTCCTAAGGCAATAAAACACTTGCCCACACTCCATTGGTCCTTACCTTGACTTTACACCCACCGTCGATGCAATAACACCTCATTTGGACAATCCGGATCATACCTAGCATCCCTACACGAATTTGGGAGTGCACAAACCCCTCTACATCTATAAATACATCCTCTCTCACATGGAGGAGGGTTACACATTCAGTCCTTGGATTTTTCTATACTAGTTTGGTGCTTGCTTGCCCTAATTCAACTCCCCTTTTCAAGAGCATTGAGTCTTAGCCTTTGACCCTTCACTTGGCCTTAGCCTATTGCCTCTCCCACTCTTGAGTGTCACAATCTCCAATTGAAACTTCAAAGATCTAAGTCCCAAGACATCCAATCCGGAGATCTTGGCTTGACAGTGAAGTGCTCGCATACAAAGAGACAAGAGAAGTCACTACAAGTGGCGAAACTTGCTCAACATACAAAACTCCTAAGTTACACAAAGGGAACCTCCACACTTTTATTTCGATTCTTTTCTACTAGGTAGGACCCCTTCCCTTTTTGTATTTTGTTAAGTTTTGTTGTTAATCGCTTAGTCTTTGTTTTGCATCTCCTGAAGGAGTGTGATCCCATCTCTCTAGATGGTGATCACACCTTTTCCCTTTTCTTTATCTCTATTTTCATTTTCTCATATTGTAACATATCTTTTAACATGCATGCATCTTCACATGACCTCCATCCCCTATAGTATGAATACTCCTCCAAACATTCATTCTCACTAGTCCCTTTACATGCCATATATATGCTTTTTTATATTTTACTCTTGATTCTCATCATCCTGTCATACTTTTATCTTATTCATGCTTAGGTTAGAGTCATTCATGTTTAGGTCTTTGAGTCCATTATTTTACATTCTTGTATACTAACCCTTGCCCTATAGCCGAACTTCCGGGTATGTATCTCTCTACTTCTCATGTATTTTATTTTCTTACAATTTTGCTTGCATTTTACATTCCCCCAAAGCATGTTATTCATTCCATTATGCCTAGCAACTGAAAGACCGACAAGTCCATGCAGATTAAGATACCTAATACCTTTCCCAGATCGTTACTTGACCCGTATCCAGACCAACGGACCATTTGTTCCCAAAAGGGGCGTTGCATGGAAGTCATTCCATTACATTATGGGTCCTAGACCCTCCTCTAGGTGGCGACTTCATGACATACACCACATTCTTCCATTTCACCCCTTCTCACTCCTTCAGAGCTTCTCCCTAAAAAAAAGAGGGTGAGAGGGTGATGAGGTGGAGTCCACGTGGCGATCACCCGCCATGTCATTGTCCTCATAGTGGAAACTCCATTGGGGATTGGCTTTTACTTGTATAAAATAGGTCAAACTTTGATGTGCTTGGCATATATGTTATACTGCTTTAACATGCTTTTTCTTTTATTATATGCTTTTGGATGCTAACTTCTATGTACTAACTTTGCATCATACCTGCATACACTATCACACACTGTAAGTCATGCCAACAACACAAAGTTTAATCCCATTATTTATACCTCGTAGCGTATCCTGGGGCCCGGTGTGTAGGCACGTGGCTTACCATTAGTGAAACTACAACTCTTAGCACCGTACCTTTTGGTATATCAAACAAGCTTACACCGTTGTATCACTTGATCATCTTACTCGTAAGAGTGGTGAAAAGTATATAGGAGCACCTTGCTAAGGGAACCTTTTTTCAGTCCTATTATCTTCTAACCAGCATGCATCATGTAGGGATCTAGAGCCCAACGCTTAGGTCACGACACACTAACTATAATATTGTTTGAGAACCGAACCGATACTTTGTTGACCTTGTTCTTAACCGACCTGATCAACCCTGATCTCGTCTTGGATCCGCTTCACCAATTTGCGGTCCTTAACGCGTGGACCAACTTAGAACTTGGTCAACTTAGCGCCCACACTTACTAACCCTTATTTGAGATTGGCTTGCTTGTTGTGAACCAACATCTAGTAGAAAGACCAGTTTACCCGGGCGAGGCGGATGCCTAACACCTTCCCACTCTCGTAACCTAACCATTTACCCCGAATCTCTAACCAGAACAAATGGAATCATGTAGCCCTTCACAAGGCTACCTTAATCGAGTCCTAGGCCCTTATCCTAGGTGGCGACTCCATTCCATATTATTGCATGACCCCCATCCCCAGATAATCATAACCTCGAGAAGATGCATTCCTTCTCTCTGTCCAATCGAGGAGCAACAAACCCCTCCGTGCGACGACGCGCTGGAACAGATCCTCACAGGAGGCACTCCTAAGGTCTTCTCGCCTCTTCGTGATTAAGAAACATGTTAGTCGTGGTTGGTATTACTTCTCTTGGCATCCAGGGTTGAAGACAAAGGTTCTCACACACTCACCTTCCTTCAACTACAACTGGAAGGATAAGTTCTTCTTTGCTCAGACTGACCAGTTCTATGCTAGGTTAATGTGGTCGGATGTTGAGACCTCATATGCAAAATGTCAGATCTTTTCTAGATTAGGAGGCTTTAGAATCTATTAGAATCATCTTAAATGGTAAGACGTTCGACTTACAGGATTTTAGTGACGAGCATGTTCTTAGGAGTTTGAGTCCGAGCCTGGTTGGGATTGATCGAGGTGAGCCCTTCATTGCCATAGCTTTCTTTTATTTTTGATTTTGTGTGGCGTTTCTTGACTCATATTCTGTTTGCTTCAATAAGGGTGAATCCGGATAGGTTTGAGGCGAGGTTAAAGAAGAGGAACGATGTCGCGGCTACTCTGATCTCCACTGCGTCCCAAGTCGTTAGGACGATGTCCAGCGAGGGCTCCCAAAAGAAAAGGAAATTCTTTCCTGAGTCTGGCTCTGGGTTGACCCCTAACTCTGTGGACAAGGGCAAGGGCCTCGCTGTTCCTGTGAACAAGAAGAATGTTTTCGATGTTCCTCCCCCTCCTTTTACGAAGCCTGGTGTCGTCACCATAAAGGGAGGAAGCAAAAGTTCCAATGAGGGGAGCGATGAGGTGACTTATATTCCTCCTCCTCTTGAACCTACTGTCCACCACGAGGAGGCCTCCATTTATTGCCCTGGGGATATGACCTCCTTGGACAAGACTTTATTTGTCCCTCCTTTAGGTCTTCATGCAGATCAATCGGCTCTGGAGTCTACATATGTTACTCGTCGGCTCTTATATAGATGTCGTCTTCCCACTAGACATTTGTTTTGGTAAGTTCTCTCCTCATTCTTTCGTTATTGTTCTTTGTTTAGTCCTAGACGATTGGCAATTTTTTTTTGTCAGGCTATGGTACATGGTGCTGAGGCTTTTGACCGTTTGGATTACATCGTGGACCGTTGCAGCTTTTTCACGGTTGTAAATATGAAACTCTCAGCCCAATTTAATGACGTAATGACGAAAGTTTCAGCACCATTGAAGGAGCTTAGAGAGTCCAGGAAGAATCTGATAGCTGAGAAGACTTGTTTGGAAGTGGAGGTGCGAGCTCTTTCTAAAGCAAAGGTGGCTACTGAAAGTAAGTTGGCTTCTACTAAGGAGCAAGTGAAAAAACTTAGGATAGACCTTGATCACGCAGAGGTCACTAAGGCTTCGGCAGTTTTTGCTGTGGTGGCTAAGGTTAAAGACGAGGAGGGCAAATTGGTCGAAGAGACAGTTGCGGCCTTCAAAGCCTCCCTAGAGTTTATTGACAATGTGGAGGAGGCATGCTTGGATGCCTATTTTGACGGCATCAAGAAAGGAGTACGGGAAGTGCACCACATGTATCCCCATGTCGAGCTTGAGAAATTGGAGAGGCTACCGCGTATGGCCATAGATGAAGTGATTTTTGCTCTAAAGTCTCATGATGTGGCTCCTCTGAAGGACCTTGCGGAGCCTGAAGTTGCTCACCCGAAGGATCTTGCTAAGCCTGATGTTGCATCTCCCTGCTCTATTCCAAACTAAAAGAATCTTGTCTTCAGCTCCTTTTTTCTCTTTTGTTTTTTCGTAAGATCCCAGTGTGGGTTTCAATGAATAAAATATATGAGTTTCATTAGTTCTTGGTCCTACCTACCTTTTGTGGGGTTATGGAATATTAAAGCTTCTAATTAGACCCATAAGCATACTAATGTGGTAATGCATTGCCCATAAAAAGCTTAATGTGGCAAATTTCTGGACCCTAACCTGAACCAATCAATGATAAAACTAATCAACAGTCAATGTAAAATAAACAAACCCATTCAGACCTGATCTCACAACTTTAAAAAAAAACCTAAAATCTGAAAATTTATTACAAAATTCAATATCTTCATCCAGAACCTTAAAAAAATAGAGTAAAATATTTTAAACCATTAGACAATAAAGGGAAGATGGGGGGCCTGGAACTATGCCCCAGTATTTAGAGCTCTCCTGGACTGTGGCTTCCAAAGGGGCTTGCTAATTCAAAAAAATGCAGCTGATGCCATAGCACTGGACATGCTCCCACACAAATTCCCCCGAACGTGTCCTCTTCATCAACAACTCCGCAGTAGCAGAGCATCCCGAATCATTTCCCTTTTTACTCTTATTTGAGTAGTCTCTATTCTTAATGCACTTCTTCTCCTTATTCTTCTCCTTATTCTTCTCCTTTTTCACAATTTGTTCTTGCAAAGGTTTTTCTGTCGGTTAGTTCTGCGAGAACACAAGAACAAATTGGATTTACCAAACAGTTTTCAAAGTGTTCTTGATTCCTGCACAACTGAAGAACAGAAGAACTGTTTCCCGAGATGGTTACCAAATGCAGCCTTACTCATTTCACATAAAAAAAATAAGGCAAACAAATAAAAGATGGCACATTCAAGTTCAACATTGAACAATATTGATTCTTCTTCTACATTGGTATTCTTCAATGTCATTTGGAACTCTGATCTCAATCATCCACACTGCGAAGAAGCATGACTTGCAGGATTGCAGTTCACTTTTTTGCCTCAACAATTGGACATTCAACTTCTTTTAACTTACTAACTGAATCTCTTTAAAAACTGAACTTAATTTGAAGGGAGCTCAAATTAACTGATACAACAGCCTAAAGTAGATATGCTATAACAGGTTTTTTGAATCCTATGACTTGTGACCACTTCTTTTAGTGCTTATTTGCAATAATAGAGATATCACCCTAATTTTCTTTAAATTTATGCATAGAATGGTAGAAGCTAAAAAAGAATTGCTGAGAATAGTCAGAGAAAATTAGTAAGACAGATGATAAACCATTACCATGTTTTATGCACCAAATATTTTGATTTTTGATGTTTCTTTTTTTCAAGGGGGTTGGGGGGAAGTGCCATCACCCACCTACTCTCTGGTTCACTTTTCTGGCAAAAGCTCAGTACATCATTCCCTTCAATGATGAAGAAACCTTCATGTTCACCTTAGCAAGTTGCAGCTCGTCCCTTCTTACACTGGTTCAGAATGCCAAAACATTTTTGTATCCAATCATACCACCTTTTCTACGGGACCTAAGAAGAGCAACCCCCAATGAGATAGCTCCAGAACTGCCAGAAATTCCCTAGGGGCTGGATCATAAAAGCAGAAAAGTCGATCATGTCTTTCTCGAAGATGATGGCACCATCACCGCTACTCCACTATCTTATCCAGGGTGTAAGTTAAGCAAGTTATAAGCTTGGTTTCCTATAACTCATGTGGTCATTTAAGTTGACACCCTCAATCTTCAGTTCTTCACAGTGTTGCACAACAGACCTCGAGCAAAACTTCATGCAGTATTTGCAGGCTTGAAGGTGTATGTATATGTATATGTTGATACTTCCATTTGATTGTAGAGAACTGGTTTATGGTGCCGGTCCCCTTCCATGAATGTCTTGCTCTAGCTTTTATCATTGGTAAAAAATTTATGGGAATTTTATCAGCTCTGGCTCCCTGTAACACAAGAGTGGGGGTTGTCAGCTGTAGTAATTAAATACAAGACGTGTGTTAACGAGAGAGTTGTATAACTCTCGGTATTAGTGCCTAGCGCTAATACCGAGAGGAGAGTAGTGAGGAGGGTAGTTTAGGAAGCTTCTTTTATTTTATTGTTAAGTTGTTTACCTGTTTTGTCCTTGTGATTATTATTTAGTGAAGGAAAGAGGGAGATGACGATTGTATTGTGACTCCCAACTCTGCATATCGTCTCTCTCCCTTTCTCTCTCGATTTCTCTGTTTTTCTTCTTCTTTTCCTTCCATTAATTGACATGGTATCAGAGCTATAGGCACTGTTACAGCTCTTTGAGGTTCTCTTCTTCCCTTTTCTTACATCTACAATTGGAATTGAAGTGTTCTTGCACATTTGAAGACTTGCGGCTTCTCTAAGTTTCTGGTTGAAGGGGTGCAGCACCCTATGCTGTGTTTTGCGATTGTTTAGAGACTAGTTCATATCTTAAATTAAGAACTAGGTCTCTCGTATTGTTTGTGGATGGTTGATGGAGTGAAGTTTGTATTGGATGTTGAAGAACAAAAATCGGCAACATTGTCTGGGTATTGGAATCAATTTTTCAAGGTGAGAGAAATCGATTTTTGATTGGTTTGTTGGACTTCTTTTTATTGATTGGAATTATTGGAGTGTGCTACCCCTCTTTGGAAGCCACTATAGTGGCAAAATTTTACTTGAAGTTGCCTCCTATCTTGAAGATCGATTCTGTCAGGGTCTCTGTCAATTCAATTTTTTGTCAGGGTTTTGAAGATTGAAATTTTAGAATTTTTTTTTTTTTTTTTACAATTTCACTCCATCTATTATGCTGTGAATTATGGGTGACACTTCAAAGACTATGATGACCGAGGTTTTCTCTTCTTCCTCCAACCGTATTACCGAAAAGAAGTTGGAAGGAATCACCATCTTTCAAGAATGGAAGAAAATTGTTAAGTTGGATGTGATCAGTAGGATCACTTGTTTAAAGTTAAACCTGATGATGACCCACTGGGGGGATACTGTTGATGCTAGGATCTTGGGACAGATGCTAGATTCTATGGAACATCAAATTGTTGACTTGGTAACACACATTGACATTGTCAAGGAGCTGTGGGAATGCCTTAATGTTTTGTACTCCAGACAGAACAATCTTTCTCGTATTTATAATTTGTGTCTCAAGAGTTCTATAGGGTTGATAGAAAGAGCCCACCCTTTGACCCAATATTTTGTTGATTTCAAGAGGATGTATAAAGAGCTGAACTCGCTACTTCCCATTACTTCAGATGTGGAAAAAATGCAAAATCAGCGGGAGCAACTCGTTGTTATGGGATTTTTGGGAGGACTTGGGAAGGAGTTTGATTCAGTTCGCTACCAAATTCTTGGTGGTGATAAGGTAGCCACATTGATTGAAGCATTTTCCAGGGTTCTCCGTGTCTCCCGTAAGACTACTACTTCAGTTGATACATCGGCTTTAACATCTTTCCCACCCAATCGTGGACTTAATAGTAGGGCTGGTAATGGTGAAAATGGTAACAATGGTGGTGGTCGTGGACGTGGGGCTGGTTCTGGTAAACCACCTACTTTGGATACTCAGGATACTTTTGATAGTTCCAGTTCGGTGAGGACTTGTCACCATTGTGGTCGCCCAGGACATATCCAACATTTTTGTTGGAAACTTCATGGCAAACCATCTCAGCAACAGTTTGTCAATTCTGCTACTACTACTAAGTCTACTGTTTCTACATTTCCACAGCCTGAGGGTAAGCCTGTGAAGATGCCTGATGAAGAGTATGCCTGTTTTACCCAGTTCTAGATTTCTCAATCAGCCCACCCTCCAACCACCACTCTTCGTTCAGACAGGTAATGCTACTACATGTATTTCGACTGCTACCTCTCGTCCCTGGATCATTGATTCAGGGGCTTCGAATCACATGACTGGTGTCTCAGATATACTTTCCTCTTTTCAAAAATCTTCATCTAGTGTTATTTTAGCTGATGATTCCGTAGCTAAAGTGACTGGTACTAGTACTAGTACTGCTCATGTTACACCTTCTTTGTCTTTGTCTTCCATTCTCTATTTGCCCGATTTCCCGTTCAATCTTTTATCTGCTAATAGGTTTACCAAAACCTATAATTATTCTATAACCTTTTTCTCAGACTCTTGTGTCTTTCAAGATCTTACGATGAAGAAGATAATTGGCAGAGGTCGTGAGTCTGGGGGTTTATATACTTGAGGACACTTCATCTATGGCGTGTACCGGTGTGGCGTCTCCCCCCCAGATTCATTCTCGTTTAGGTCATCCTTCGTTGGAGAGTTTGAAGCTTCTTGATAGTCGTTTTCGGTCACTTTCTAGTTTAAATTGTGAGTCCTGTCAATTTAGGAAACTTCACCGTGTGAGTTATCCTCCTAGAATCAATAAACGGTCTAAACAACCTTTTTCTTTAGTTCATTAAGATGTATGGGGTCCATGTCCGGTCACTTCTAAGTTGGATTTTCATTACTTTGTAAACTTTGTTGATGACTATTCCAGGGTTACCTGGCTTTATTTAATGAAAGATCATTTTCAGTTATTTTCTATTTTTTGAGCTTTTGTGAATGAGATACATAATCAATTTCAAACTCCTTTGCGTATTCTTTGTAATGATAATGCTAAGGAGTACTTTCCTGCCCCTTTTTCTGAATTTATGGTTCAGCGTGTTATTATCCATCAATCCTCTTATGCTTACACCCCACAACAAAATGGTGTAGACGAGAGGAAGAATAGGCATTTAATGGAAGTTGCTCTCTTTTATTTCAAATGAAAGTGGCTAAATCGTTTTGGGCAGATGTTGTTTTAACCTCGTGTTACCTCATTAACCGCATGCCTTCCTCTGTGTTATGTGGTGGTATTCCATTTTCTTTGTTGTTTCCATCTCTACCATTGTTTGTTTTACCACCACGGGTATTTGGCTGTGTTTGTTTTATTCGTAATCCTCATCCTGATGTTTCCAAGTTGGATCCTAAAGGTCTCAAATGTATGTTTGTTGGTTACTCTCGCACCCAAAAGGGTTATCATTGTTATTCTTTTGAGTTACAAAAATATTTTGTTACTGCCGATGTTTCCTTCTTTAAATCCACTCCTTATGATGGTTCTTCTTTTACTGTGTCTAGAGTTGGATGATGATCTTCCAGTTTCCGTTGTACAGTCCATTATTCACTATGTTCCACAGGTTGCCTCATCACCGGCACCTCCTCCTATTATTTTTCAACGTCACCAATGGAAAGTATGGGCTTCCCATGACTTCTACTCCATCTACTTCTTTGCCAGCAAATCCTGCAATAGGTACTACTTCTTCTCCTTTAGAACCTCCTTCTGATCTTGATATTCCTATTGCTCATCGTAAGGGTGTTCGGAATTGTACTCAACACCACATTTCTAACTTTGTGTCCTATGCTGGTTTGTCCTCTACCTTTCTTTCTTGTTTAAATACTGTTGAGAACCATCATATTCCTAAGTCTGTTGCAGAGGCATTATCTCATCTTGGTTGGCGGACTTCTATGAATGAGGAATTGTTGGCATTGGAAGAGAATCAACCTTAGGATCTTGTTCCTTTACCCTCAGGTAAATCTGTTATTGGTTGTCGTTGGGTGTATGTGGTAAAAGTGAACCCTGATGGGTCCTTAGCTTGTTTGAAAGCCCGCCTTGTGACAAAGGGCTACGCCCAGGTATATGGAGTAGATTACCTGGATACTTTCTCTCCTGCGGCAAAGCTTACTTCTGTCCGTATTTTAATTTCTCTTGCTACTACGTATCAGTGGCCTTTGTCTCAACTAGATGTTAAGAATGCATTTTTGCATGGGGATTTGCATGAAGAGGTTTATATGGAGCAACCTCTTGGGTTTGTTGCTCAGTGGGAGTCTGGTCTGGTTTGTAAGTTCAAGAAGTCATTGTATGGGCTGAAACAGTCCCCTCGAGCTTGGTTTGGCCGGTTCACTGAAGTTATGTTAGAGTTTGGGTTGACACGGTGTGGCAGTGATCATTTTGTATTTTTCCGTCGGTCTGATGCAGGAAAGATATTCCTTGTTGTTTATGTTGATGATATAGTAATTACAGGAGATGATATTTCTAGTATTGAGAACTTGAAGATATATTTGCAGCTGAAGTTTCAGACCAAAGAACTACGAAAGTTGAAGTATTTCTTAGGTGTGGAGGTGGCTCAGTCAAAGAAAGGGATTTCACTTTCCCAGCGTAAGTATGTTCTGGATCTTCTTTCAGAGATAGGGATGTTGGGTTCTAAACCTTTAGATACTCCTATGGATCCCAATGTAAAGCTTATGGCTGATGATGGTGATTTTTGGGTGATCTTGAGAAATATCGAAGGTTAGTTGGCAAATTGAATTATCTAATAGTGACTAGACCTGACATTGCCTTTCCTGTTAGTATGGTGAGTCAATTTTTGTCTACTCCTCGAACATCTCATTGGGAGGCAGTTGTGCGTATCTTGCGGTACCTAAAAAAGGCTCATGGACGTGGTCTTCTCTATAGTGATCATGGCCATGAACAGATAGAGGATTTTTCGGATGCTGATTGGGCAGAGTCTCCGATTGACAAGACGTCGACCATAGGTTATTGAACATTTGTTGGAGGAAACCTAGTGTCCTGGAAGAGCAAGAAACAGAAAGTAGTTGTTCGTTCCAGTGCAGAGTCAGAGTATAGCGACATGGCGCATGCTACCTATGAACTAATGTGGGTGAAACAATTATTTGTTAAGCTTGGATTCATTGATGATTCGCCAATGCAACTCTGGTGTGATAACCAAGCTACTGTTCATATAGCTTCAAATCCGATGTTTCATGAAAGAACGAAACACATTAAGGTAGACAGTCATTTTATTCAAGAAAAGCTACAAAAGGGACTGAGTTCTCCTTGTCATGTTCGTACAAGAGAACAACTTGCTGATATATTTACAAAGTCTTGGGGAGTGTTAGAGTAGAATACATTTGTAACAAATTTGGGCATGATCAATATCTATGCTCCAGGTTGAGGGGGAGTGTTAAGGAGAAAAATGTATAACTCTTGGTATTAGTGGCTAGCGCTAATACCAAGAGGAGAGTAGTGATGAGGGTAATTTAGGAAGCTTCTTTTATTTTATTTTTAAGTTGTTTACCTGTTTTGCCCTTATGATTATTATTTAGTGAAGGAAAGAGGGAGATCACGATTGTATTGTGACTCCCAATTCTGCACATTGTCTCTCTCCCTTTCTCTCTCGATTTCTCTATTTTTCTTCTTTTCCTTCCAGTAATTGACAACGTGAAAGAGAGGTGGAAACTAAAAAGGGAGAAATGTGATGATGGAAATTAAAGAGCGAAGCAAGGGTTGACACTGGTTGCAGTAAGAAGAGGAGAGAGAGACAGAGAGAGAGGGGCCAGGGGAGGAGGTTAGTGAGGAGAGCATACACGGATCCCAACCACTGGTTGAGGAATCAACATAGCATCCCATGATGAAATGTCCTAAATAGAATATTTAATATTGCATAGACAGATCCCAGAACGTAAATAACTAGTAAAATTAAGATGAAGTGTTTTTCAATAAGAAAGTTGGTTATTTGTTGGCAGTGAAGTACAAAATAGGCTTCCCAGCCCAGATCTGGAATATGAAACACTAAGAAATTTACCAACTTAACAAGTTGGCTCATCATCACATAAAATTTACCAACTTATGGAGGAATAATGTCATGCTTCCTAATGCAACCTTTAAGTAGCATATTAAAATCAAGAAAGACGATCGCACAAGGACTTCATTTACAATGTTAAGTGCCTTGAGGACGCCTTTTTCCTGATTTTTTATTTGGCCAGTGACAAGCATGCTCTGGTGAATATGCCCAAGAAGATGGACTGTTTTGTATTTGGTCTCCTGCTCTTGAAGCTGAATCTTAGTGATTAGGAGCTGCCCCAGACATTTCAGCTCTTCCAAGTAGTGTGACAAAAGGACAGGATTTGAGGGTTATCCCTTTACCTTCCTCCTCTCACCCCCCCCCCCCCAAAAAAAAAAAAAAAAGGTTTCAACAGGTTTTTTCCTTCCCACTGTTCATCTTTTATGTCTGAAAGCTGAAGATTCTGTCCATCCTTGTTGATGCAGTGTCCATTTACTTTTGCACAGGGGTACCCTTTTGAAGGAGATTGGCAAGGTCTGGTCATGCCTTCCACTTCTAATCTGCATTAAGAATGAGGGGCCCAGAACTTCAAATCTAGAAGGATTCTCTGGTCCTTTCTGTCAGCAGCATTGTGGAACCTATGGCTGAAAAAGAAAATACAACAGAGCCTCTTTTAAGGGGGCCTACAAAGCTTTGTATTCTTCTTTGGGCTAATGTGTGTGAAGGCATTTCTGGTATTTGAGTATTTCTACAACTGAAATTGGGAGAGACTGGAGATGTTTTTTCGTGTAAGTTTCATTTGCTATGCATATGCTTTTGCTTCATTGGGCCCTTGTAGAGCATGGAGGGATCTTTCTTTATTACAAAATTCTTAGCATATATATATATATATATATATATATATAAAGAGAGAGAGAGAGAGATTCCAACCTCATGATAATAATTCACTGGTCAGCTTCCTGTGTAAGCAGTGTAGATATCTCTTACTTCCATCTCATGATCAGGAGCAGATAGGTCCTCTATCCCAGCAATTGTGTCCTCACTCTCAAGCTCTGCAATAGCATTTTCACCTTTAAAGTCGCTGTCAAACAGATTATGATAACCCTCCATATCTGAAAAGTCACTAAATGATTCAATTCTCCGCTGTCTTCCTCTGTAACCAATTAGGGCCTGGACCTTTTCTTTCCAAAGAACCAAGGGGCACTTTTGAATCAGCTCAGAACCTTCATAAGCTTCCGTCAAGAACACGTTAAATCTCTTTCCCCTCTCAGAGACATAGAAAATCCCAAAATGCTTCAGAAGAAGTCTCATCAGTTTCTGAGGCATCACAATTTCTTGACGAAAGTGGGTGAGGTGGTCAGTAACCACCCTTTTCTCAATGGTAAAGCTAAGTAGCTCATGCATCACCGCTACTGCTCTCTTATCGAATTCCTGTGACCCTGCTTTAAGCCCTCGAGCATCAGCATATGGAGATAGATAAGACCGTTTCTGGAAGTGTTCGATTTTCCCACCATATCGGAAAATTTTCTTGTAGTTTTGAGGAAATTTCATGGGGAATGGAAGTGTGAGCAACCCTGGAGTGGGAGGGGTAGACTCATTTACCCCAACCACTTTCTTCTCTAGTTCTGTTACAGCCCAAGCTGGATTCCAGGAGACAAGTTCCAAATACTCAACATCATCCTCAGATTTAACCACCCTGAAGCATTGGGGGTACTTGTAGGCCCACCTGGTTCGGAAATCATAAGGTAGGCCAAAGTCTCTGCGGAAGTGGGCAATCTTGTCCATGGAAAGCCGCTTATCCACTGTCATCATCAAGAGCCTGGTAACATGCTCAGCAGCTTTCTCACCATGCTCCTCCAGGATCTTTGCTTCCTCTTCCACCAAGTTGTCAGCTTCCTTGGTCATCCCACACCATATAACTCGTTTGTGATCTTTGTACAATTCAAACAGCTTTGGTGATTTCCGTATGAAGTCCGAGATCTTGTGGGGCTTAGGAAGGCTAATATGCCTTCTGTACTGTTCCAATGATCTTAAAGGAATGATTTGCTCAGGTTCTCTCTTCAAAACCTCCATAAGAAACAAAACCTTTGAGGCTAACTTCCACTTCTCTGTTGCTATTTCTAGATCATGCACCCTCTTTTTCTTGCTTCTGTCCTGAACCCGCCTACTTGTAGTCATAAATCGCAACAATGAAGGTGATTCCCTGTACCCACTTGTCATGAAAGAATAAGCCAATTCATTGAGGATCAAATTTTTTCTTTTGCTCAGTTGCTGCACCATATCAAATACTCAGATAACCTGAATAGTGCGATTGGAATCTGCACCAAAGAGCAAATGCATTCAGGACAAATACAAATCCAATGTCAGTTTATGGAATAAATTAGTATTATTATAATTAAACCATCAAAATCAGAAGCACCTAATTATCCATAGCTTCAGACATGCATATGTTAATAGTGCATACAAGCACAAGTAAAATTCTCAAGAAGCAAATAAAAGACTTGACAAAGAAGTTGAAAAGAAGACAGAAGGAAAATTCCGGAGACAAGAAGCAGGAGGGGGGGGGAGGGAGCAGGATCATCTAGAAAGTTAAAAAAGTAGAAAACTTCAACTCACTCTGATGCTAAATTTTGGTGACAAACTGAAGACAAAAGAGCTCTGAACAGGAATGCAATAGGAAGAGACATATCAAGGCAATGGTCCAGAATCCAATGAATTAAACATGGAAACAGAAATATAAATTATTTTCACAAAGCAACAAGCCCACAGAGTGAGCTCTGAACAGAAATGCAATAGGAAGAGACATATCAAGGCAATGGTCCAGAATCCAATGAATTAAACATGGCAACAGAAATATAAGGTATTCTCACGAAGCAACAAGCCCACATCATAGAAATTATTTCATCCACAAAATTGGATCTAGGAGTGCTAATATCAGTAATGCAGCTATGAAACACTACATTTTGAATTCTACAAGGAGTCTCACAGAAACTTCTACTATTCCACTTGATGCTTAATGGTTTAAATTTGTACAGAATTTAAGATGGAACAGAAGATTGACCAGAGTGCCCTTTTACAGAGGAAAAATACTTTAAGAATTCATCTGATGCCCATGCAGAGAAGGTGCCAGGACCAGATAGAATTTGACTGGAGCTTTCCAAGCCTTGCAGAAACCTCCATCCAAATTGCTGTGTTTACCACATCACCAATGACCACAACTAGTGGATTGACCCCCAACCCAGTATCTTGTCTGTTCTCAGAGATTCTACTGATACACTTGGTCAAAACAGTTTTTGGATGCATTCAGAAGTTCTTGACAGGTTGGGGCAATGACACAGTCATCAAATGGGTTGAAGGCAGTGAGGGTTTCAGAATATCGGTTAGAAAAACAATAAAGAAGGGAATGGCATGTGATGCCATTTCAGCCAGTAGAAGGAAGAAAAGATTTTTTTCCTACATTTTTTGGTTTGGTTTGGTATTGGCTTGGCTTGGCTTGGCTTGGCTTGGCTTGGCTTGGCTTGGCTTGGCTTGGCTTGGCATGGTTCAAAACCCTATTTTGCCTCTGTTTTAGATCTTGATCATTTAGGCAAGTATAGGATTGTTAGTGGAATTTTCAGAGCTATTGTATGTGGTAATTTAAGACTTCCTTTTCTGGTTTCCTGGCTGACTACGCAACCTGTTAAGCTCTCTTTTTAAGTGTTGAGTTGAATATTTAATGCATTAGGGGTTGCTCATTTTATTATATTTTGTGTGTGTGTGTATATATATATATATATATGTTATAATATCTCGATAGGTCGCAAATTCGAGTCGGGAACAGCCTCTCCGCGAAGTGGGGGGTAAGGCTGTGTACATTATGGCCCTCCCAAGACCCCACAGTGCCAGGGGCCTCGTGCACTAGGTACGCCTTTTTTAGTCTTGAATCCTGCTCTATAGTTGGTGTGGTGTATCAAGGGTGATGATGAAAGAGTGTTGGTAAGGGATGAGGACACTGAAAGATGGGATGAGTTATTTGTGATCTACTAAATGGAGATAGGTCTAGTATAAATGATCCGGACGATAACATTATTCAACAAGACACCTCACGCTATAGATATGCAAGACAAGTTAATGAGGCGGAAGTTAAAGAAGCCTTAAGAAAGATGAAAGCAAGCAAGACACAAGGCCCAGATGAGATCCCAATAGAAGGAAAGCCCTGGGAGGTTGTGAGGTATATTGGTTAACCAATCTATTTAACAGGATTATGAGCACAAGGAAGATGCCAAATGAATGGAGGAGAAGCATTGATTATGTGAATCTCGATATTAGCGCTTGTATTGTGTTTATTTTTCTTTTTCTTATTTTATATTGAATAGAGTGGGAAATCCAACAATAAGTTGTGACTCCCAAGTTGCACAACACTCTTCCTCGATATTAGCATCGGTATTGTGTGTATTTTTATTTTTCTTATTTTATATTGAATAGAGTGGGAAATCCAACAGTAAGTTGTGACTTCCAAGTTGCACAACACTCTCTCTCGAGAATTGTGCCTATATTATGTTTATTTTTCTTTTTCTTATTTTATATTGAATAGAGTGTGAAATCCAACAATAAGTTGTGACTCCCAAGTTGCAAAACACTCTCTCTCGTTTCAGATTGAAGTTTTGCGCCTCCTCTTGTCTTTCGTTTGAAGGGGTGCAGCACCCTATGCTGTGTTTTGGGACTGTTTAGAGACTAGTTCATGTTCTAAATTAAGAACTAGGTCTTTTTTTATGCTATTGGATGATTGATAGAGTAAAGATTGGGCTGGAACTTAAAGATCAAACATCAGCAGCACCATGTCAATGTTTTGAGGTCAATTTTTCCTAGGGTGATTAATCGATTTTTTTGTTGGGCTTTTGGAAACAATTTTTTGAGTTTGCTGGAGTTTTTGGAGCTTGCTGGATTTTTCGAAAGCTACTCCAGAGGCAAATTTTCTGTTTGGTTCAAGTTTTTGAGATCAATTTTTGTCTGGATTTTTGGCAAAATCGATATTGGTCAGGGTTTTTGGGAATCGAGTTTTTCCAGAATTTTTCATTTTTTATTGCAATTTCACTCCATCCTTTGGCTGTAAATAATGTCTGAACAATTTAAGAATGGGGTGACTGAGGTACTATCTTCATCATCAAATCGTATTACTAAAAAGAAGCTGGAGGGGATTACCAACTTTCAACAATGGAAGAAAATTGTTAAGTTGGTTCTGACCGGACATGATCAGCAAGATCATTTGTTGAAAATTAAACCAGATGATGATCCCTTGAGGGATACTATTAGTGCAAGAATCTTGGGACAGATGCTGAATTCAATGGATAACCAAATTGTTGATTTGGAGATTCACATTGACACCCTCAAGGAGCTATGGGAGTATCTTAATGTTCTGTATTCTGGATATAACAACCTTTGTCGTATTTATGATCTGTCTCAAGAGTTTTATCGGTCTGATCGAACGGGTCGCCCTTTGACTCAGTATTTTGCTAACTTCAAGAGGATGTATGAGGAGCTGAATTCTCTACTTCCAATCACTTCTATGTGGAACAAATGCAAAGTCAGCGAGAACAGCTCGCTGTCATGGGATTTTTGGGAGGACTTGAGAAAGAGTATCATTCAGTCCATCCTCAAATTTTTGGTGGTGACAAGGTAGCCACACTATCAAAAAACATTTTCCCGAGTTCTACGTGTCTCTCGTGAGAGTTCTACTTCAGTGGATACATCTGCCTTGGCTTCTTCCATCTAACCGTGGACCCAATAGTGGGGCTGGCAATGGTGGCAATGGCAATAGTGGTGGTAGTCGTGGTCGTGGGGCTGGTTATGGGAAAACCCCTACTTCAGGTACTCAGGCTGCTTCTGATAATTCAAGTTCGGTGAAGTCTTGTCACAATTATGGTCACCCAGGCCATATCCAACGTTTTTGTTGGAAACTTCATGGCAAACCACCTCAACAACAGTTTGCCAATTCCGCTGCTACTACTGAGTCTACTATTTCTTCATCTCCAAAGTTTGAGGGTAAGACCATGAAGATGTTTGATGAGTATGCTTGTTTTACCTAGTTTCAGATTTCTCAGCCATCCCAGACTCCAACTGTCACTTTTGTTCAGACAGGTAATGCCACTACATGTCTTTTGACTGCTACTTCTCGTCCCTGGATCATCATTGATTCAGGAGGCTTCGGATCATATGGCTGGTGTCTCAAATATACTTTCCTCCTCACACAAATCTTCAACTAGTGTTACATTAGTTGATGGTTCCTTAGCTAAAGTGACTGGTACTGGCATTGTTCATAATACAAATTCTTTGTCCTTATCTTCAATTCTTTATTTACTTGACTTTCCTTTTAATATCTTTTCCGTTAATAAGTTTACCAAAACCTATAATTGTTCTGTAACTTTTTTTTCTGACTCATTGTGTATTTTAGGATCTTACGACGAAGAAGATGATTGATAGAGGTCGGGAATCAAGGGGGGCTATATATACTTGAGGACACTTCATCTGTGACGTGTTCCAGTGTGGCGTCACCTCAACAGATTCATTGTCGTTTTGATCATCCTTCGTTGGAGAGTTTGAAACTTTTAGATACTCACTTTTGGTCTCTTTCTAGTTTAAATTGTGAGTCCTACCAGTTTTGGAAACTTCAGTGTGTGAGTTATCCTCCTAGAGTCAATAAACGGTCTGACCAACCTTTTTCTTTAGTTCATTCTGATGTATTGGGTCCTTATCCAGTCATTTCCAAGTTAAGTTTTTGTTATTTTGTTATTTTTGTTGATGACTATTCCAGATTTACCTGGCTTTATTTAATGAAAATTCGTTAAGAATTATTTTTCATCTTTAGAACATGTTGTACATTTATGATAAAATTAATACTCAGTTTCAAACTCCTTTGCGTGTTCTTCGTAGTAATAATGCTAAGGAGTATTTTTCTACCCCCTTTACTGAATTAATGGTTCAACGTGGTATTGTTCATCAATCCTCTTATGCTGACACTCTATAACAAAATAGTGTGGCCAAGAGGAAGAATAGACAGTTAATGGAAGTTACTCGATCTCTTTTGTTTGAGATGGAAGTGCCTAAACCTTTTTGGGCAGATGCTGTTTTGACTAATGTTACCTTATTAACTACATGCTTTCCTCTATTTTACTTGGTTATATTCCTTATTCTTTGTTATTTCCTTCTATGCCTTTGTTTGTTTTACTACCCTGTGTATTTGGTAGTGTTTGCTTCATTTGTGATCATCATCCTAGTGATTCAAAATTGGATCCTAAAGCTCATAAGTGGTTTTTTGTTGGTTATTCCCGCACCCAGAAGGGTTATCATTGTTACTCCTTTGACTTACAGAAATACTTTGTTACTGTTGATGTTTCCTTCTTTGAATCCACCCCTTACGATGTATCTTCTTTTACTGTTTCTGAGTTGGATGATGATCTTCCCGTTTATGTTGTTCAATCTCTTGTTAACCCCGTTCCATAGGCTGCCTCATCACCGACACCTATTGTGTTCCAAAGTCACCAACGAAAAGTATAGGCCCCACCCATTTCGGCTGCCTCTGCTCCAGCTACTTCTTCCTTGGAACCTTCTTCTGATCTTGATACTCCTATTACTCATCGTAAAGGTGTTCGGAGTTGTAACCAGCACCCCATTTCTAATTTTGTGTTCTATTCTGGTTTGTCTTCTACCTTCCATCCGTGTTTGAATACTGTTGAAAATCATCATATTCCTAAGTCTGTTGCAAAGGCATTATCTATTACTGGTTGGAGGATTGTGCTATGAATGAAGAACTGTTGGCGTTGGAGAAAAATCAGATCTGGGATCTTGTTTCCTAAATACCACCACATATATGAGCAGGTATGGTTCTTTGGATGATTGGATAGAGTTTGGATGGGTGCAAGGTCATTGACCGGAGGTGGGTACTTTTGATGGCCAAGGCACTGCATTATGGCCCTTCAATACTACCAGTGCCGGTATGGTTCTTCCACATTGTTGTGCGCCTGCGCTTAACTGCAAGAGCTTCAAAGGGAATGATGGGAATGTGCAGAAGAGGTGGAGTATGCCGCAAAGAAGTAGAGAGAGAAAAGAGAGAAAGCGGGGAGAGAGATAAGTGGAAAGATAAAGTCGGAGAGGAGAGAAAGTCGGGAGATTATTAGCCAGAGGTGGGGCTGCAATTATTATTAATTTGTATTAGATTTCTTTTCTTTTCTATTGTTAACCAAACACTAAGAAATTGTGTTCTTTTTATCTTTCTTTTCATTTCTTTTCTTTTCTATTCAAGATTCTTTTTTCTTTTCTTTTCTATTCATTTCTATCCAACCAAACACAGCCCTAGTCTGTTTTAGTTTGATTCTTTTATATGGTAGCTTCCTATTGGCTGGTAACTTTCCTAGGGCCAATATGATTCAGCCTTTCTGTTTCTATAAAAGCATTGTAGGTGTTAAACCATCCCAACATTTTTTATTATGACTAAAAATGTGGATTTGCTGCTCAACTTCTGTGAGACTCAGATTAATGGCTGTGGGATGCTAGGAGGGTCGGTGGGATTCTGATTAAGGATTGGATGTGAGTTACAAGTCATATGATTCTATATTTTCTTCTTATTTTTCTTTTTCATTAACCCTTCAAGTACAGTTTTTGTTTTGTTTATGGTATTCCAATATTTTAAAACTCTTCTATTTTGGGATCAATACATCTGGGATTTCAGTTATGATCTCAGAGCCATCAACTGCATGTAATTCAAAACCTGCCCACAGTTTCAGTTTTAGGACAGAGGTCAATTGATTAGAGTCCCATAAATTTGGAACTCTTCCAATCAATTTCAGTCTCTGTTTAAGCCATTAAATTCCTTTTGAATCACATATTAGTTGTTGGTAGATATGATTACTGTTTTATTACTGATATTAAACTTCAAATCTGATCTGTTATAAGTCCTAAAGCATTGTTTTTAAATTCTTCAATCGACCTACAGGGTTTTGGGTATCCTACCTCAAGTAGGACACTACCATATGTCTCATATTTTGATATCTTGTTTACTAGTCTAAGAACTGCTGTTAACTAGAATCATACCTACATCAGTTCATCATTTGCTGAGATATCAGAGTTCCTAGTTCTTACAATGTTAAGTTACTAGTTCTGTAACAGTGCTGGTTCTTGAGATCCAACTATTGGATCGAGCCCATCTTTTGAAGAGTTGTTCCTTCCTATGTTATCAACTTCATATCAAATTTCACATTTATCTGAGTTGCTGATCTATTATTATTAATTATTCTAGAATTCTGGTTATTGTCACGTTATTATGATCCTAGTTAATCTGAGCAAGGTTTAAAATCTCGTTTCGTTTTGGTGTTTCGGTCTGACCGAAATTTCCGAGATACTGCTCGAAATTTCGTCGAAATAAGGTATTTTTTCTTTGAGTTTTGCTTGGCCATTTGTAGGTGTAAAATGTCAAAATTACCGAGATTTCCGAAATTTCCGAAACGAGATGACCGAAATTTTCGAAATATTGCATTTTTTCAATTCGAAGTTACATTTCGTTTCGACTTGACCGAAATATTCAAAATTTTGACCGAAACGAAACGAGTTTTTGAACTATGAATCTGAGTGATGTAGATCACAGGTCCATGTGTAGCCGCAAGAACAAGCCCCAAAACTAACCCAGTGTAATTGTAGGATTCAAGTTCTGCGAGAGGCAGCCTGTTCTCATGATGTGGCAAGTTTTGTAGGTTCGATGGAGCATCACATAAGGCAGACCCAGTCAAAGAGAAGCACGAAGAAGAGAAGAGACCAAGATAGAATTTTAAAAAACTACTGTTCACATGAACAGTACCACGAGTTGCTGTTCATGTGACACTGTTCACATGAATAGTGATTTGGGGTGATATGGATAGCTGGTGGAGATTGAATGCAACGTGAAGATTAATTTGCAAGTTGTGGAGGACTCCTACAGCTACTATAATTAATTTTTTAGATAGTTTTTAATTATGAAATTATTTAGTTATTTGATGTAATTAGAGTTAGAGATAATTTAGGATTCTTTTCTTTATTTGTTTACTCAGATTTGGTGGGCCCATGACAGCTTGCGTGGAGTACTTTGAATCCAAAAGGGTTGCTGCCTTGGGTGGAGTTTTAGAGGTTTATTATTTAGATTAGGAATTGGAGTTTTATTTTAATTTGGACTATTGTATGGAGAAAAAAAAGAGAGATTTTTGGTTTTTGAAACCATGACATGCTGTGAGATGCCCAGGCTGAGATAGCCAACCCCACCTATCCCGATCCCCCTTCTTCTATCTATCCATCTTCTCCATTCTCTATTTTCTTCTTTGTTTATATTCTGGTTTTTATTGCAATTCCCTGCAAATCTGAGATCAACCGATTGAAGAAAGCTTCTTCATTGAAGACTTCACGATCCTCCTGTAGAATTAGTTGCAGCCTAACTTCTTCAACATTAGAAAAGGAGCGGGGGAAGGATGGACGTCTCTGTTGGAGTTTGGGAGGAGTCTTCCCCACATGCAAAGCAGAGAGAGGGAGAGAAAGACAGGTATTTTTGTCATTTAAAAAAATACTTTTATAGTAGATATATATATACACACACACACACACATATATCAATGGAGGCCCATGGACCTTGTAGCATAGGATCATGTCTAAGTTAGTTTATCGTTTATCTTTGTCTTTCTTATCTTTCCTATTGTAATTAGACTTTATGATTAGCTAAGTAGAGTTGTGTCTTGATTCTAGTTTGTAGTAGGTCTCTTGTTCATTTTAATATAAATAAGAATGTGGCTGGTGTGATAGAACTACTGTCTATAACACAGCCTTCCTCCATCTTCTTTCTCTCTTTCTCTGGTTTTGTTTAGTTCTGATATACTTAGTTTGCAATAATAGCAATGAAAAATGGAGGTAATAAAAGTAGCATAAAGCGAAATATTACCTCAAGACACAAGGATGTCCAACAATTATCTCCAGTTCAACCATACTTTTATTTTTTTTTTGGGGGGGGGGGGGGGTGTTACTCTTTTTTCTTGACATAATCACTTTGCTATAACACCATGATGTTGTAGCAATATGCCATATTATAGGCTGCATGTTGACATAGCATCAATTCGTATAATCTGTTGGTATGAGAAAGGCAATGTCATAGACCTTTTTATCGAGAAATTCATTCAGAGCATGCTAGAATTGACCTTCCATTATACAGTCATTCTCAACATCAGAATCAAAATTCATCAAGCACCCAAGTAGCTTCATCTTTCCTGAAATCTCATCTAACAGTTCAAAAATCTCATTAGATCTTGGATGTGATCTATCCTCAACAATAAACTTGTGAAGGCATCCATTCTCTTCAATTACACTATATCCTGCTGCCTTTGTAACTTGGTTGCACTTCATACGCTTCCTCACTTTTGCAACGCCATCCCATTGACCTGTTGATGCATATATATTTGCAAGGATCACATAGTTCCCTGCATTCCATGGCTCAAGATCAAAGAGAGACTCTGCCGCTTTTTCAGCCAGCTGAACAGAACCATGGAAACTACAAGCCCCCAATAGAGTCCCCCATATCACTGCATCAGGCTTCATTGGCATGCTCTTTATCAGAGCATAAGCTTCTTTCAACTCCCCAGCACGACCTAAGAGATCAACCATGCACCCATAGTGTTCCAATTTTGGAGTTATAGAGAAGTCTCTCTCCATAGATTCAAATAATTTTCGCCCTTGTGCAAGCAACCCTCCATGAGTGCATGCCAAAAGAAGTCCCACGAATGTAATGTCATCTGGTGCAGTCCCATTTATCTGGTATTTAATAATCAAGTTAAAATCTATACATAGGCAGGACACAGGAATGCTAATGGACTTGTGGGATTACAAAATTGCTAAATAGAAAAAGAATAAAATCACGCAGAGAAACTACTTACCAGCATTCCATCAAAGAGCTCTAGACCCTCTTTCCACCTACCATGGATGGCCAAGCCCATGATCATTGTATTCCAGCAGCACAAATTCCTTCCACTACCAATCTCATCAAACATCCTTCTTGCTTTATCTATTCTACCACACTTTGCATACATCTCCAACAACCCATGACTCACAAAAACATTTCTCATGAACCCATTCTCTCTAGCATACCCTTCAATCTTCTCACCTATCTCCAATGCCCCAAGATTAGCACAAGCTGGAAGGACACTTGCTATGGTCACAAAATTTGGCCTTGCATCCTTCTTCTCCATCATCTCTATAAACAATGCAAGGGCCTCCTCATACTGTCCATTTTGAGAATAACCAGATATCATGCCAGTCCAAGAAACCACATTCCTTGAAGGCATCGACGCAAACAATTCTCTTGCTTCTGCTAACTTCCCGCATCTTGCATAACCCGTGACCATTGAGTTCCATGAGGGTATATCTCTCTCGCTCATTTCATTAAAAACCTGGCGTGCTGAGGCTAACAAGCCTGATTTTGAATACATGTCAATCATAGCTGTCAAGATAAACTGATCATACTCCAACCCAAATTTTATGAACTGGGTATGGAGCATTTGGCCTTGTCGAAGTGAGGAGAGCGAAGCATATGCAGTGAAGAGGAAGGTAAAAGTATGTGGGTTCGGTGGGCAACATTCCTGGCGCATCCGTTTGTAAAGGGAGAAACAGAGTTCAAAAGGTCCATGAGAGGAATAAGCTTGGATGAGTTTGTTATACAGGAAGCCACTTGGTTTGGGAATAAGATTGAACAGTGCCTGGGCATATGGGATGTCAGGAATTTGAAGTAGCTTGGTAATGAGGAATTTTGTGTGGTCAATGGCATTTCTAAGGGTATGAGCATGTATTTGCTTCAGATGGTTCATAAAAATCTTGTCATTCCACATTTCTCCAGAATTTTTTAACCAAAATTACATATTCATTGGTTGGCCGGCCTTAGTCTGTTTTCAGCATTGATTAATTGATCTTGTATCTTAATCAGAGAGTTTATACCATAGTTAGCAAAAACGGGAATGGAAAAAAAAACGGAGTTTATGGTACGGGTTTTAAACAGAGAGATTATTAGCTAATATACCTAACACTGATCAAACTTGATTACAGTATAAAAGTATTAACTTCATGCAACATGTTAACATTTCTCATACAGTAGTATTAAGGAAAACAACCAAGCCAGCACCTCATTGAGAAATTCAATTAACAGAACGTTCTAGCATAAACGAATACTGAACATACAACTTAATTCTGTTTTCTTTTATATAGGGTAAAGAGATCCTCTACAACAAAATCCTCAAAAGTACCCTGGGAGTAAATGGGCAAAATGTAACACAGTCGAATAAAACACAGAAGCATGTAGGGTGGGTCTCCAAGATCGTGAATGGGAATACTTCAAGCATTATCCAATTCCATCTAAAAAAAAAATATGTCAATCTGTAATTTTTTACAAAAACAAGAGACAATAAGACATTCCTATACCTATTGAGTCATTGGAAGGGAAATGGCTTCAGATGCCGCAGGGAAATAGAAGGGATCGCCACAGGGGAGCATGGTTTCAGGTTTCAGCAACAATTGTATAGTCGCAGGGAAGGTAAATGGCTTCAGCCGCTGAGAATTTCCTCACTTCCTTCGTCCTCTCATCCTCCTTCTCCTCTCTCTCTCTCTCTCTCTCTCTCTCTCTCTCTCTCTCTCTCTATTTGATCTCTGGTTTAGTTGTTCTCCAGGAAACGGCTCGGTAGCGAAGGGAAAATGGGAATTGGAAGGGAGGAAGGGTATGCGAGTAGGGTTACGCGGGTTTTGGGGATTCTTTTTAGGGAAAAAGTCGCGGCGCGGCTGGTAAAGTACCTTAAGCGCACCACTAAACGCGACGCATGAATCTCAACCGTTGAAATTTCATCAATCTATCTTAACCGTTCAATTTTTAACCTGCAACCGGTTCTCCCGTCTCCTTCGGCTGCCGGCCTGCAACCCAAAACCCATCTTCAGAGCCAACCAATGAACCACCACCTGCAACCCCAAAGACAACCAAGGAACAACCACCTGCAACCCAAAACCCATGTTGGAGCAATCCCCTGTAAATCTCTCTCCTCCTGTAAACCAATTCTCTGCAAACTCAGAGAGAATCAATAAAAAAGAAAAAACCACTCCTGCAACTCAAAACCCATCTCTGCGTTTTCTATCTCTTCATCTAAAACCATTCAACCTGCAACCTGCTCCCTGCTCATCCAACTCACTTTTTCATTTGATTTCTTATAATTTTTTGGAAAACATTGCGTTTCTAGCCAATTTCAAGGGAGATGAGGGAAGTTTCTAGGGTTTTGGATTCATTAATGAAGCATTGGGCTTGTGTTTTGGAGTCTTTGATCTCTTAAGTATGATTAGAAAGTCGAAATCTGGAGGAATTCACCAAGTTTCGAAGCCCTGGGGGCTAATCAGTCTCATCACAGCCCAGCAGCGGCTCAGACGAGCTTCGGATTCTGGTTTTTTCCCCACCGTTTCTTGGGGGTTATGTCTTCTCAGTTCTCAGGCGTTCTTTGATTTTTTTATGTTCACGAGTTTCGAATCTAGATTCTTTGATGAGAGAGGGGAAAAAACGACAAAGATGAGAAGACGACGGAAGGGAAAGAAGAAGTTCGGGTTAGGGGTACCATTTACCTTTTTTTTTTCATTTCTCTCCTTTTCTTCTTCGTCTTCCTCGCACGCCCAAACCCCCTGCAACGTCGCCCTCTCCTTCTATTTGGCAAAGAACAGCCTTCCAGAACCCGTATATCAGAGAAAACTGAAGACAAAAATGGTACAAGTCCATCAAATTTAATTAACATTGAATGAAACCCGGAAAATTGAAGATCATCTACTGCTTGCCTCAGTTTGAAGTTCGCATTGATTCAGAGAAAGAGAAGAAGAAATTGACGAAGGAAAATGACTTAATTTGTATAAAAATAAAAAAAAATCTAATAGGACTTCATCTGAACGACCCTCCATTGATATCTGCTTGCAATGGGCATCTCTATGATAGATCTCTGCAATCACCTGCGACCCTATCTCTCACGAAAGCTCTGTTTTTGCCCTTTTTTTTTGTTGGAACAGCGGAAGGGATGGAAGAAGAGTGACAATAATGGGAATGGCAGTGGAGGGAACAATCATTGTAGATGAACCGGCAAAGCTCCAACGGGACGAACGGTTCGAAGAAATGATGTATGCGAGGCCACCATCGGCGGTCACCAACTTGCCTCCACTGCGCCGCTACCACCCGCTCTGTTTTTTTTAATTGAGTAAAAAAATATTAAAATGACACTTTTGCCCTTTTAAAAAACAGGTTCGCGTTCTAAACGCGTTTAATTAAAATATTTTTAAACGAATTTTTTTGCCGAATGCGTTTTTCCCTGTATTGTTGCCAATCATATGGCAAACCGCATTTTAAATGCATTTACAATGCATGTTTGCTAACAGTGGTTTATACCCTTTGAAACTATAATCAGGACTGAGTGATTAACTTGATTAACCCTTAAACCAAGAATGACCCATTTATTAAATGGTTGATACCCTCTTCAAACATAATAAAATAGAAATATGTCAAACCCTCAATATGATTGTTGCTTCTTCCTCTACGGTCTACCAAAAAAAAAAAAAGCTTCTTCCTTTAGGGCGAGCTATCTATGTTGGGCCTGGCGACTCGCTCAGGCGAATCTAGTCATGCGACTACACTTGCAACCTTCGATCACTTAAACCTGCAACTTCCGACGAGTATATGATGATCTCCACTTCTATCCTTCTCCCCTCTCCTTTGTTTATATGTGCTATTAAGAAAATGGCCTCTATGAACAACAAACCATTTTCCAGTACCAACCACCCCACCCATCTGTGTTACCCCATTTTTGAACTCACTCCTACCCATCTCTATAACACCATTTGCACTTTTGGTGTAATACCCCGATCCTAAAATTGTTGATGTAATAATTGTTTGTTGTTGAATTTACAAGAATGATTGGATTGGACGGAAGGGGACCGATCCTTATGCATGATGTTGCTAGATTATGGTGAGATTTTCATGTGTTTATGATTTTACATGTTTTATGATGATTTTTGGGCATATATATGATTGCTGATTTTATGGACATTTATTTTATTTTAAAATCCATGATTCTATTTTATAAGCTATGATATGATTTTATATACTATAGTTGTATTTTCATACACTATGGTTATTGATGGATATATGTATTTAGGTGACCTATGTATATGTTATATATTATTGGGTTCAATTATGTTATTGGTTTAATGATGGTTCATGATTAGTTCATCTCTTGGTTCATTTTAAATGATTTTGGTCTAGTTCAATAGTAGGCTAAAGAATTAAGGGCATAATAGGAAAGGCCCTAGTTAGATACCCTAAATTGATTCAC
Organism: Telopea speciosissima; assembly: GCF_018873765.1. Lineage (NCBI taxonomy): Eukaryota > Viridiplantae > Streptophyta > Magnoliopsida > Proteales > Proteaceae > Telopea > Telopea speciosissima. The sequence continues at coordinate 25,553,069 of NC_057920.1, forward strand.
TATTGGTTGAAGGGCTTAGGGTTAGGATTATTGGATTGGTTTTATGGGTATTCTCTTAAGAAGTCCACGTATTTACAAGTTTGCCACTAACGATAAGTATTCTTTATGGAGAGGTTTAGACTCATAACAAGGTTTCTTCTCCACTTTACCAATTTAGGGTTAGAGAATGAGGAAATGGCTTGAAGATGATGGAATGAAGCTGAAATTGGTGGAATGAAGGCTTAAGATTGAAGATTGAAATGATTAATGAAGGATTAGAACAAAGGATTGAGGAAGTGAACTCATTCAAGGGATTTTGAGGTCATAGAACCTTGATTTTCATTTGGTTTCACTATAGGTAGCTAAAGTATGATTTTGTTTCTTAGATTGTTGTTAAAATAGCTTTACTAAGAGGGTTATTGGTTATGTTTGATAGGTATTGCAATTTAAGAGGAGTTTATCCCACTTTTTGGAGGTTTTTGGGTTATTTTTCAAGGTAAAAGTCAGTGAAGTGATTTGGTTTTGCAACCAAGTGAGAGTTCATACTATTAATGATTTGAATGTCTTATTTAGGTTGTGTTGATGCTAGAACTGTAATGGATTGAGAAGATTCTAAGGTAAAGGTCATGGATGTAATTTGATTTTGCAACCAAGTGAGGGTTCATACTATTAATGGTTTGAATGTCTTATTTTGGTTGTGTTGATGCTAAAACTATAATGGATTGAGAGATTCTACATTTTGATTGAGGATTCAAGTGAAGAACCCTAGGTTTTGTGATTTTAATTGATGAAGAAGGTATAATTTTAACTGATTTCTTTAATTGTTCATGCATGAGTTAATTGAGCATTCTAGGATGTTTGGGATGCATGTTTTCATGGGTTTATGCTTTGTAATTCATGCATGGAGGTTTGGGGATAGCCTTATTGTTTGGATATCTTGATTTCTCTCCCTTTTTTCCTTTTCCTTTCGTGCTCTCTGATCCTACCGTGGGAATCAATGCATCTGGGCTTTCTTATTGTTATTGTGTGTGTGTGTGTGTGTGTGAGAGAGAGAGAGAGACAGAGAGATCATCAAAACCAATACACAAACTCCTTCACATGAAACAAACATTTAGGTCAACAGAGGCAATGGACCATTATGGCTCTTGTGGCCATTTGCTTCCACACCTTAAAATTGAAACCCATTTCTTGGGTATGAATGAACAAGATGATATGCACCTGGGGAGCCTTATCGAGCATACCTACCTTATTTGTCTATAAGAGAATTAAAAGTATTCTATCCAACTAGACCAGCCTTACAATTTGTACATGTATGATGAGGAATTGTTTCCACTCCACAACTTAGATTTTCCTACACCAATATTGGTGGAAAAAGCTTGTCCAATTCCCTTTGATTTCACATCTCTGGATCAGTGATTCAGAAAAGTAAGATGAGCTTCCATAAAACATCAAAACATTAAATCTCTAGTTCCATTTTTCTTTTCCAATTCGTCTCAGTTCAAACTTGATCGTCTTCCAGGCATGGATGATCCGCTTGATCGACTCCTAGAGCTATCATATCCAGAGTGTGGAAGAATAGGGTCACTCATCACTTCCTGCAAAAAATTATCTCAATGATTTGTAAGGTCTTCAAGATGTATTGTTCATCTGAGCATGATTTTATCAAGAAGATAAAAGTATAAGTCTTTATAATTCCCAGTTCAACAAGCATTTTTAAGTTTGTCCACAAAGAGTTTCATTTGTTTTGATGCTCTAGGATTTTTTCCAAATGTTTCATTTTTCTGGTTTCTGGTAACTAATTCAAAGCTAGTCCAATAAACATTCATTGGGTTTCCACTTATGCCATTAATATATAGATTTGCATTTCAACTTACTTGGCGCATTGAAATTTGGCTGTGGGTGGGCGATGGACTACTTCCTACTATAATTGGCATGTTTTCCTCAGCAAGTTCTCGAAGTCTATTGAGTTCTGGCAAGATAACCTTGCCAAGATCTGGCCGGTCTTTCCGTCTTAACTCTGCACACCCCAATGCTAGCTTAGCAAAGGACAGTGCTTCTTCAAATGGCCAGTCGGGCACTTCAGGGTCCAGCATCTCAGCAAATGTTCCCTTCTCAATAGCTCGTTGAACATGGTGTGTCAAGCCCATTGGTGGCTTGGCTGTTATGACTTGTAGAAGCATTATACCGAGGGAGTAGATATCTGATTTTATGCCAAGCATGCCTGTTTGCTGGTACTCAGGATCTATATAGCAGAAAGTTCCCGCTGTTGATGTCATGCGGTACTGTGTTACGGTATCGGAAACAGAAGGAGGGACAAGCCTCGCCAGCCCAACATCACTAATCTTGCTAACATAGTTGCGATCAAGCAAGATGTTAGCGGGTTTTAGATCACGGTGCACTAGTGGCTCTGGCTTGGTTTGGTGGAGGAAGAGCAAGGCAGTACCAATCTCTGCTGCTATTCGGAACCTGAGCTGCCATGAAAGAACCGGAGTGTTTCCTCTTCGGAAGAGACGGTCTTCTAGGCTTCCATTGGCCATGTATTCATAGACTAGGCACCCATACTCTGGGCAGGCTCCCAGGAGGAGAACCATGTTTGGATGGCGTATGCAGCTTAGTACTTCAACCTGCATGCATTTTGGGGGGGGGTAGAAATCATCATTAAGTGTTGTTATAAAACCTATGATGCATTCATTGCATGTGTATATCAAATTCAAGAGATACTACTTGTTCATTACCTCCTGCTGGAACTGTGACCGACCCTGTGCTGCATCTGGACGCAGAACCTTAATTGCAACTGGTGTATGATCCAGATAACATTTATATACTGGTCCATAACCACCTTCCCCAATCTTTCTAGAATCAATGAAAAATTCTGTTGCTGCTTCAATCTCCTCAATAGTGTATTTCCTGTACCTAACGTCAGAATGTGCAAGAGCATCCAACACCTTCTTCTTCTCCTCTGACTCTTTGAGGGCTTTCATCTCTGCGTTCACTCTCTTTTGTGCTTCCAGTTCTGCAATTCTTTGTGATGCTTCAGCTGCCTCGATGGCTGCTCTGCACTTAGCTTTCTCCCTCTCTGCAATTGCAAGTGCAGCTTCCTCGGCCATCCGTGCCTCTTCAAATTTTTGTTCCTCTTCCATTTTCCAGCGATGGAGGTCCCTTGCCTATATAGCACACCCAAGTTGCAATTTAGAAATAATCATGAGTCATTGAATGCACAAAATAGATAAAGGTTCTTAATACCTTCTGTTTTGCTGTGAGTGCTTCTTTGCAGGCTGTACTATACATATCCATTGTTTGTTTGAGCTCTAGCTTCAGCCTTCTCATTTCAGCTTCAACATCTTCCTGTTAGTTTCAAGAAAAGTTACTGTAATGGTTGAAGTATTTCATACAATAATGATGTATTCATGTTCAAATATTCACACACTTACGTATAGTCATAAATTGTAGAGTATTCTAGTAGGAATTCAGGCTGTGACAACAAAAATTACTCTAAAAATATTAAGTAGTGATTATGTGGAGCAGGATGACCTAAATATTTTTTAAAATAATCTCAAAGCCAATTGCATTGAATGTGGACAACCTATGATGCGGAGCATCCAGTTGCTAAACCCAATAGTCAATGAGTCAAGCTAAAACAATATAAGAACCTATCACAGCCGATAAGCTATTCCTTATCTGTACCTTTCTTATTATTGTTAGGATCAAGCTAACCAGTAATGTTTACCTGGCCCATGCCGATTCATATCATTCTATTGTAGAAAGCCTTTTTTTTTTTTTTTTGGGATGGATAGAAGAAATATATTCAACAAAGCACAAAAGATTTACAGAGGAGACTCCCTTGGATGGGAGTCAAAAAAGAGAAAACTATAATACAATTAAACCCACATAAACAACCCTTCCTCAGTTTGGATGAGTAGCCATCACAGAAAATTGAACATTCAAATCCCAAGACCTAACCATCCATCTATTCCTCAAAGAATTTGGAACTATTCCAGTCATGCTGATTAAAAGGTTTATTATTTTATTACTTTTCTTAACCATATTTTTGGAGGTCAGGACTTGTGCGTTTAGCTCACTTTGGTGTTTTCTGCGAAACTTTTCAGCTACCTTTCAATCGATCAAAACTCTTATAGGTTTATAATTTAGTCACTTTGGTGCCTTCTGCGAAACCATTCGGCTACCTTTAAGTTGATCAAAAAACTTATGGGTTTAACACTTAATGGTAGAGTTATTATTAGTGTTATATCCTTCGAGATGGCCTGTAGCATTTACATGGCTACTATGTAGATTCTATAATTTCCTCTTGTGGGAAATCTTTTTAGGTTGATTATAGCTAGTTTTAATTGGTCTCAGCCTTGTTTTCTAAGCTATTAAATTGTGGAAAGGCGGGATCTAGTTAGTATATTCCTTTAGGCCTTATTTTTAAGGGTCGAGACACAGGTATGTTTAGCTTTATTTGGTGCTACATAGAAAGAACTCATTTGTCTCTCAGATGAATCCAAGACTTTCCGAAACAAAGAGAGCATCAACTTACGATGGGATTCTTCTCCATCTCCTCTCCCCTCTCCTAGAGTTTTTCTTAATAAAAGCATTTAAAAATCATTATTTGTTGAGGATTAACACACACACACTCACACAGAGAGAGAGAGACAGAGAGACAGAGAGAATTGAGTTTATGATAGAAGGGGCTCCAATTAATTCCTGGACTGCACACTCCTAAATATTGAATTGTGGGTACACATACAAAAAGACAAAAGTCATGTGAACGAAGAAATTTGATTGAAATTCTGGTAGCAAGGTTGCTTCTCTGATTCATTTTGTTTTTCTTCAATTTTAGTCCTGTTGAACCTACTCATTGTGGGTCAAAACTTTGACTATGGGCAATTTCTAATAAGGTTGTCCTGTTCGGTAAGAGATTTGTGACCTTGTAGTGAAAATTAATTGCTAGTACCCTTCTAGGAGATCTTTGCTCCAAAAGTTTGACCTGATTGGATGGTCCTTCGAGCCCCAGTCAATTGCATTAATGAGTCACAGAAAAAAGTCTATGTTGAATTTAATGTATGCAACCATTCACTGACGACTGATTTCTATAGGAAAAGATCAAAGCGGGTCTTTTAAACAATGATGGGTCATGCTTCCTCTGTGCATATGGTCCTCACAACTCATCCATTGAACAACTTTTCTAGTTCATTGGGTATTGTGGAAAACATCATGCATAAAACTTCTCTTACTGATATATTGCATCCAAAGTAATTGTACAGATGCAGTATAAATGTAGCATAGGTTGTTAGGGTTCCTTACCATGTTCTGTGATGATGAATATGATGATCCTCCACTATCTTGGGAGAAAGTTGAGAACTCCTGAAATTGGTAATCATTTGCTGACTTATTTCCTGGTCGTAATATTTCGAAGCTTCGTTTTTCAATGTCTGAACTTGTTGATAGTCGTGGGGTCCGACCAGACTCCAGGTGGTCATAGAGAGAAGGGAACATGCGGTCTATGCTTGGCCTGCCAGAGCTCACAAATGATATGTCAGTATCCGGAGCTGGGAGGTCCCCATAAGATTTTCCAGTTAGACCCCTTCCTCTGCTAAATGGTGACCTGGTTCAAGTGGTGAAGATCAAGTTAGTCCAAAACTATGGTTCTTGCACATTATAGCAAACTAAACCATGATTTTTCACTTTGTTGGTTTTTATATTTTTACTTTCATTTCACACTTGCAGTCTTTAGTAGTGCAGAAACACTTGCATGGTAGGAGTTGCAACCCAAAATTCAATGGCCTCCAATTAAGATTTTTTTGATAATTGACATGCATCAATATCTATGCATTAAGGTTAAAGTTAATTTCTTTCACATCAATTCATGATATACATGACTTACCTGATGTGATCTATTTCATCATGCATGGGAGAGGGCTCAAAGGATTTCATCAGGGCTCCTTTTGAAGTACTATGGGTGAATTGTGACTCCGATTGTTCAAGGGTGTTGGCCTGGTTCTGCAATTGCATTTGATTCCGTAGTGGGGAGATGGTTGGTGCAGGACGGGAGGCAGATCGGACAGATGCGATCTTGCCTTTGGAGATGACATACACTGTGCAGAAATCTGGTGCTCCTTTTGATATGCTTCCGGGAATGTCTGTACTCTTGAATCTTCTGTGATCAAAGCTTTCCACGGTAAAAATTTAACTTTGTTGATATATGCATACTTGCAAATGCACATGCTATGAGACTATCTTGTTGAGCTAAGGGGTATATAATCTCATGTAAATTACATCTCTTTTTAGGACAACGGAGTGAATGCTCTAATTATCTATAGTAGTACTACCGCTGCTGCCACTATGAGTTGATCTTGATATTCTCCAAATGTTTCTTTGTTTTAATTTTGATATTGTAGAGTTTTGGTTATAATAGTTTTCTGATCTAGGAATTGTTAATGAACTGTTTGGTTCCTTTGCAATTTATATTGAGAATAGATCTTATAAAAATAGGTCCATCATGGGCAGGTCTAACAGTTCTATTTCATTTGTGGGATGCGACCGTAGAATCAATATATTCTGCTAGCATGAGTAGCAGATATTACCTGAGAAATGCATTCCTTGTTGAGGCACCAACAACCAAATTCTCAATTGCGGAATGGGAGACATACTCGATAATGGCTTTTGCTACATCCATATCTTCGATTATGACATCGTTGCATTGTACCTTGTGTATGTTCAAAAGTCAAAATGTGAGAATATTAAACAACATATGCAAAAAGACATATATCAAAGTTCCTAATTTTCTCCTTGGTGTGCCCAGATGGGTCACAAGTTGTATTGAGTGTACTTGCTGCAATTTTTATTGTGGTGGTACTTTATGTTTGTACTTTTATTCCCTCACCCCTTCCCGAATCCTCTTCCCTCTCCCTCCATGAGAGACAGTAGACAAAATATTCTGAATCCCAGTAAGAAGAATTACAAGACTAGATCTTTGATACCCACATCTTTTCTTGTGCAAAAGCAGCGAAAGGGAAGGAACAATTCCCTGTTTTGAGCATCAAGTTGGCTTCTGTATGCCGATGCGACATTGTCTCTGACATCAGAAATGGAGACATGATTGCCCACTGCATTAAAAAAAAACAAAAAACAAATATAACATGGTATCTTAGATTCAAAACATGTTCTCTTTGAATATTCTAGAGTTAGATGTCAAACTTATATAATAATGCTATGCAGTATAGATCTAATATTTCTAATCAACATGAGTTTATCCACAGAAAATTTGAATTTTTGCCACTGGTAAGAAATTCAACTTATTTATTCTTACAATATAATTTGCTAGTATGCTTCTAAAAGATGAAATCTACTTATCGAATAAGGGTCCATATGGAGAATAACAACTAGTATCCTTTTGTTTCTTATTGTTTTGTAGCTTGGCTTTTTCAATTCTTCCTTCATTTCTGCTTTCTTGTCCATGGGAACAAACCCATCTTGACTCTACAGGACCAGATCAATTTGAAAACCACAACAGAATATTTGACCTTGTCTCTATTGAAGCCCTATTCTGTAGATTAAAGGGAGGGATTTAGAAGGCTAGAGAGGTTCGTCCTTTTAGAGGATATATTTTCTTTTGACTGAACTCCTAATCCTTATTTCCCATGTATGATATACATCACATTGCAATTTTCTCCCATTTTTAAGCTTTTCTAGAGGGAGTATCATTTCCTTTTTCTTCTGTTACATTAGAATTGTGTTGGATGCTTTGACTCATCCGCTCAAGCATGAAGAGTTAGAATGGTTGCACTTTGCATACCATTCTGTCGTAGACTTCTAACTTCACTAGGACTTGTTGGAAATGTCATCACTGATTGCAGAAACCCCCACAAGTCAAGAAACTGTAACAAGGTAGGGCATGAAATTTGCCTGATTTGGCATTTTAAGCAAAATTTCACACACAGTTTGGCTCTACTCTAGATTGTATTGTTTCTTTATTGGAGAAACCCAATTCATACATGAATGGTGTTAATTTGGTTGGAATTCCCCTCCACTACCATAAAAAAAAAGGAAGAAAAACATGTTATATTTTATTAAAACCCTTATTATTGTTAATTGTTGCTGGACTAAGACATTAACATTGAAGCACTACATTGCAAAATTGGTTATTAAAAATTGGGCAAAATATGCTACTTCCCTAAGATTTAAGACAACTGCTCTATATCATGATCAATACAAGTTTCCGAAGGAAGAGAAAACATATTTTATTAAGTGGAAAATTGCTTCCAGAGAGAGAGAGAGAGAGTTACTTGGGCCAGGAATAGATGATACTCTTTGGTTTACATGAACTAGATGCACCGTTTGGCCCCTGCTGAGAAGATGATCAAGTGCCCATCTCAAAGCAGCTGGGCTCCCTTTGTCCTTGTCAATTGCAACTGCAACCAATCCATTTCCTTCTTCTTTCCTTTCTGTATTTCCCTTGGGGAGCCACATCTATCTTTCTCCCTCTTTGCTTCTCTTTCTCTGAATTGGAAAAAAAGATAATTTGAAAGATTTCTTTTTTCTTCTCTTCTCTTATCTACAGCTATGATGAAACCACCAACAAAAGTTTCTTAATTTTCTCTAAACCATCAGTTGTAAAAGGCTCAAGAAGACTCGTTGAAAGATTCAAAGAATAAAAGAGGAAAGAAAGAGATGGTGGAAACAACCAAACCGCTTCTTACTATTTTGTAGATTTTTTTTTTCCCACTCTCTAGAAAGCTGTTCTGAAAAAAACCCAAATTAGGCAATGTTGCTCCCTAGAACCTCTAAAGCTGCTAGAAAGCCAAGGCTCCCATTTTGTTAGTGTATTCCTCTCGTCCTCCCAAGACAAGTGAGTGATTGCCATTCCTCTTCTCTCCTTCTTCCTCGCTACTCCTCTCCTGAATTAGGCTCTTGGTTCTTCTAAAACGAAACCACATAACCCCCACTTCTCTCTCTCTCTCTCTTAACGGCATTGCTGCAGCAAACTGCCAATGTGAGTGGACCATGTGTTAAAGATATGTTTGGATGTCAAGAAAAGAAAAAATTGAACTTGAGGAGAGAGAGATACACAAATATCAATTATTACAACATCATGATTTTAGTAAAACTAATAAAAAAAAGGGTAAAGGTGTTTGTAACCAATCCGGTTACAACATAACTTGTAACCTCTTTTTTTTGCCCCAGGTGTACTATTGTTGGGTTTCTTATCTTTGGGGGTAAAAACATCATTTCACTTATGCATGACATAAGCAAAGAAATTAGATATCAAAATCTTAATGTACTTTAAGGGTATTAAAATAATTTAGTCATAGGTGTTTGCTTGACCTGACTGATCAATGGTCAACCCCATTCTCCAACAATCATGATGAGTTCCTGATTCTAAGGTTGAAGAAGATAGTTCTTACAATTTACACATTAGGTTAGGATTTTTTTATTATTTGTTGTTTATGACCTGAATGATTTCTATTATAAATTAGCTCCAATCAGATTTTATATTTCAAACACACCCCTTGTCCATAACAAATTACATTTATAATAGAAAACTAATTTTGCCTTTCCCAAACACATCGGAATAGTGTACCACTAGGGTTTGAAGTAAGGTTCGTAATCGGTTGGATCCCCCAAACTCGGCAAATATGACACTTTTGCCCCTGATTTTTGTTTTACCTTTTTACCATTGTCCATACAGGTGCTAGTTTCGGGATTGGTCTCGGCTGATACCAATCCGATCCGGCCAAAACTGATCGATACCGATCCGATCCGATTTGAGATTACGAACATTGGTTTGAAGAATCAGAATAGGATCAGCGAATCACTTGATTTGAATTGAAATCAGCAGTCATTGATCATGATTTCTAAAGATTCGATACGACCAATTCCTGGATAAAAACACTATAATTGATGGAATATCATCTCTAAGTATGGTTTTAGTAATCGAAATCGGTATTGATATCAGTCTCTTCCGATATTGATCCAGATCGCTCCGTATAGGTCTGGATTGATTATGTTTACTTTTTTTAAAAAATATATATTTTGTTAACTCTTGTCCATACCGATCAATCGATACGGGATTAGTCAAGAATGGTATTGATCTCCAGCAATATCGATACGAATCGATCAATCTGATCGGTCCGATACCGATTCCTCAAACCATGTATTTGAGGCCTATTCTAAGCTTTTCCAAACCTATTCCGATAGCGGGTCGAAATAGGCATTGTCTGATTCCGTGTTTTAAAGCCCTATGTACCACTCCATATGCCTCCTCTCAAATCAAGAGTGTCGCCTTTCTGGGGGTGTAAGTTTGGCCTCGTTTACCCAAGCCTATCCTAGCCGGAACAGGGCCTGGGCTGGATTTTTCAACCCTGAAGGTGGGCTAGGATTTAATTTTTAGGGCCGGGGTCAAGGTCTGGCTGAGCCAGGGTTGAGGCCTTGGGCTAGGCCCAACCTAGCCCGCCTTGTGTTAGGATATGCTTTACAATTTATTGATTGCATTTTGCAAATTTTCTTTAGTATCTAATTATATATTGGTTTACCCCCCCCCCCCCCCAAAAAAAACAAAAAAGAAGGCAAATTATCTATTGAATAAAAGTATTTAAACTTTCAAGATTGGGCTAAGTTTTTTAACCCGAAGAAAAGTCTAATAGTCAATTGAGTATGAGACAAATCAATACCCAATCACATGAGACTGGTCAATCAGGGCCAACCTAGCCCGACTAGGGTCGATCAAGATCAGGCTAGGCTGGGCTGAGATATTTCAGTCCGACCTATGGTCGAGTTGGGCTTGGGTTGAACTAAGAGGACTTAGGGTTGGGCTAAGGTTTTAAAAAACCTGGCCCAACCTGGCCCTGTTTCACCCCTTCGCCTCTCCATGGTTGATTTTAAAGCCAAGTGTGTGATATCTCAATCAACGTTGGATAATCCTAGAGATGTAAATAGATCAACCACGGATAGGATGTGATTGGATCAGGATATCTCCTGGTCAGATAGATGCAAATTGAATTCGGTTTTTTAACTAATTGTTTACATACTTGACTTATGTAACCTAGACATTCCTCCCTTGCAAGATACGGTTCACTCTCATCCAAGTTTCTCAGTTGTCCTAGCTCTTTTCCTCATTCTCTATAATTTGTCGAATCTTCAAGAGTCCGTAAAATCATTAGCTAGTAAAATTTTTAATTATTAATTGGATATCTATTCGAATTGGATAAATTGTGTTCCAAATTATCTGAATTGGATCAAGGTACCGTCTAATCATATATGGATATCCTAAATAGATACATATACGTTTTTCAGGACTTTCCCTCCAGGATCTCCCATGATAATCTCCTACTATATTAGACTCCTACAAAGTTTCACCTTCCATGGGGGAGTCAACCTACCAATGCTGGACTCCCAACACTGACTTTTGGTGGGATAACAAACTCTTATCCTATAAATACAAAGGCCAACATCTAGGTAAGGGGATCGATTAATCTCTACTCTCTTGCGTAATTACTTTGCAAAAATTCGTATCTTTGTTTGGGAACCTGACTTAAGCATCAGAGAATCCCCCTTGTAGTTTGCTCGGGTGCCCTCTTATGCTCTATGCTTCCTAGCCTTGTAGGAGTGTTCATCCACGTCAGCCCGATCGGTTTCCTACGGCAACAAGTACATTTGACAAATTGCAAAAAGCTGTAGATTCTTTATTTTTTTTTTCCCCTAGGAATCTCCAACTTGGCTCGACAAGCCTGAATTTTTCGAAGTGGGTTAGGATTAAGCTTTCGAGGTTCAAGTAGGGTCGGGCCGGCCTTGAACTGAGCCCAACTCAGTATAGCCATGTACGATATTATTAGTATAAATAATAAGATCATACTTATCATAATAACAAGGGGGGAAATGAATGGTACCTGGTCCCATGGCTGCTGCACGCAAACATAGGAGCACACAAAAGTACTGGTTCTACCCCCCCTGAAATAAAAAATGACATCTAAGTTGATATGCCCATGCGTACACTCTCATTGGCCCTTGCATTGTTGCATGCGCAACACAACCAGATAACGATCTCTTGACCTAATAATAATAACATGGGGTGGTTTTCATGCAATGTCGTATGAGAGGGAATGGGTTACGAAGTGTCAATAGGGGGTTTATCAGTTTATGTCATTTTGACCCCCTTAGTGGGGGGATAGGACCGTGCACATAACCTCTTGCCATAATAATGTCATACATTCAATTGTAAAAAAGGCTAGTGTGACATAACCTAGCCAAAAAATGACAAAAAAAAAAAAAAAAACTCTAAAGGCCAACCCAAACCAGCCTATCCCAATCAACATCAATTAGGGTTAGACAAGGTTGGGTTGAGTCTGGTATGGTTGAGCTTGGGCTGCAATATCCCAGCCTGACTTAGGGTTCAAGACTGGGCTAAAGGGACTTAAGGTTGGGGTTTTAAAAAATCTGGCCCAACTAGGACTGGTTGAACCCCTAGATTTTTCTATGATGTATTAATTTTGTAGGATACTAGTGCAATGTTAGGGATAGTTGTATCTTAGAACACCTACTCGACACATTTGCGCATTTGACTAGTAGCAAAAAATTTCTGTTTGTTGTATGTTTTTTTTTGGGAAAATTTCACAGACACCCCCTAAAAGTATCCAATATCTCAGAAACTTACCATACTTGGTCAAAATGTCACAGACACCCCCTATTGTTAGGAATTTATTTCAATTTAGTCCACTCCGTTAGTCTCTGCAGTTAAGTGTCTGTTAACTCTTTTTAAATGGTGAAATTACCCTTACCACAGTGAAATCCCTATAATACCGTTAATGATGAATTAATGATGTTAGAAGTTAGTTTTTAGAAAAAGACAATTTTGCCCTTGTTTTTATTCAATACTTTTTTTTTATTCCTTTTTTCTCCCCTTCTTCTTCTCCTTCTTCTCCTTCTGTTGTTTCTTCCATCGCCGCCACCTCCACCACCACCGCCACCCCCTCCAGCCCTCCTTCTCTTGCTCCCTTGCAACCCCGCCACCACCCTCTCTAGTCTCCCCCGCCCGACCTTGCTCTCAGCAATCCACCCCATAAAAACACTAACTCTACAAATTAAAACCCTAACCCTACAAATTAAATGCTAAATATCATTTGTCCTGGAGATCGATCACCAGCATTTAATAGTTAGAAACGATTTCGACTTTAACAGATCAACATTTCCATTAACTTACAGAATCAAAGTGAACCCTCATCGGCTCGTCGTCTCTCTACTGTCTCTGTGGGTTTCTTTCTCTCTCTCTGTGAAGCAGGAAAAAGGAAAAAATGGACATCAGTGAAGAATCCATGGCAGCTCACAAGTGAACTTTCATGGATTTCTTTCTCTCTCTCGCGCATAAGAATTCGGGGGAGTTTTGGTCGGATTCGAGCAGTGAACAATCGGTTTCCAGGAAAAACGATTTGGGTTGTGGTGATGTGAGAGACGAAGTGGGTTTTGCAGAATCTGGGGAAAGAAAACGTACTGAATCTAAAAGCATGGATTTGGGTGAGTTTTGGTCCGATTCTGGTGGAGATGGATCCTCTCCTGCGAAGATTGAGAACACTGAGGGAGACTCTGGCTCAGTCTCTAGTGATTATGAGCCAGAATTTGTACCACAGGGGCTAAATGGGTCGAATTCAGGTACGATCATGGACGTTGCAGCAGCGTGAAGTGAATTTTTCGGAGTGGCAACCATCTCGGGGAAAGAGGGGAAAGCAGGAGAGGAAGGGAAGAGGAAGATTGTTTGGTGGAAGCTTTCTTTTGAGTTCTTCCATGCCGGCTTTTCGTAGTATCAATAACTAGGACCAATGTAGCAGATAGGTAGCATAAGGATTGCTACAACCAAAATCGACTTAGGTTTTGAGATGCCATTGGCAAGAGCAAGTGATAGTCGCCGGAGCCGTAGCTATAGAGGGAAGAAGATGAAATGACAGTTTTGTCCTTTTATTTAAATAACTAAGGGGTAAAATGGATATTTCACCTTTGGGTACTAACCGTGCTTAACGTTTGGGGTGTTGGTGACATTTTGACCAAGTATGGTAAGTTTCTGAGATATTGGATACTTTTAGGCGGTGTCTGTAAAATTTTCCCTTTTTTTTTTTTCATAGTTTTGTATAAATTTGTATATTAAATCGAATTCAAATCGAACCAAAACCGAAGTTGACCCTGGTAACAAATAGATACAAGAAATCAATACAACATGAAACCGAACTTTCTTTATTGGTTTGATTTTGGATTTTCCATTCCCACACCATAACCGACTCAATCGAATCAAAACCGACCCGAACTGACTTATTGATACCCCTAGGGTTGAACCTTGGAAATGGGCTTATTTTCTCAACCAATAAATCAAGTTTGTAAAACAAATAGCTGAAAACACAGCCTGTGTGTGGAATGCTATAGGATCAGTGCATCTAAAGTAGGATTGATAATTGGTTAGTTCGGTCCGGTTATGATCAGGCTGGTATTTTTTTTTTTTTTGGTAACCTTTAATAGGTTTTAGTTTGTTTTGGTTCAGATTTTACGGTTTGGATGAAAATGGTTTAATATCGAATACAACTAATTTCATAAAACCCCAAACCAAACAAACTGAACCCATCCGTTTTAGTTGATCTAATTGAATGGGGATGAAAATTGACATTAGTCCCATAAATAAGACATGAGCTTGAGTTAAACCAACGAAGACCAATTTTTCACCGCCTATAAAAAGACTTGTTGCCATTTGGTGAAGCCATATAGAGTACATCTGTCATATATATAGAAGATGAAAAAAATAAAAAATCTAAGATGTTAGGTGAGCATTTAAGGCAATGCCACAAGGCCCAGCTAATCGTCTACCCTAGCTATAAAGTGAAGGGATATCATTTAAGTAGGCCTGTAAATGGATCAGATTTGGCCCGGATACGGATCAGATGTAATCGGATTCAGATATTTTCTAGTCGAATACGGATACCTCTAAACGGATTCGGATGCAGATCGGATTCGGATTTTTGACCATCTGTTTACACCTCTGCCTTGTGTAACCCGAACCTTCCTCCCCTAGTGGTTACAATTCACTCTCAAACCATTGTTTTAGACCATGATTCTCTTCTCCTCATATTCTAGAACCTGTTGAATCTTCAAAAACCCTCAAGATCGTTATTTACTTAATTTTTTATAATTAAGTATTCGGATTCTGATTTTTATCGGAGTATTCAGATTGTTTTTCTAATATCTCTAATCGAATACGGATATCCCTAAACAGATACGGATGCAGATCGAATTCGAATTTTTGGTTATCCATTTACCGCCCTGCATTTAAGGCCACTGTCATTTATATAGAGGCTAAAAAAAATAAAAAATTGAGAAGTTAGGTAAGCATTTAAAGCCACAAGCCCAGCTAATTGCTACCCTAACTATAAAGTAGAGATGTAAACGGATAGTCAAAAATCCATATTTGATTCGGGTTCGTATTCATTTATGAGGATTCGTATTCAGAAATTCACTATCTGGAAACTATCCGAATTCGTCCGAAATTAATCAAATACAAATATGGTAATCCATGTTTCCGACCGATTATTATCCGATTCATTTAGCTATCCGATGGTATTAAAATATCCTAAATAAAATATTCGTATCTGTCTATGCGATTAAGTTGCCTTCTTGAATTTTGAATTTTATTTATATTTATAACTTAGTAGCTAGTAAGTTAGAAAATATGATTGTTTTATATATATTACTATTTGACTAAGATAGATGTTATCATATATCTATTAGAAAAACATATAAAAACAAAACAAAAAGTAGAAATACATAAAAAATGTAAATAAGACCAAAAAAAGGAATTAGGAAAGTCAAAAGTTTAGATGGAAAGCCAAAAGTCTCGATGGAAAGCCACAAGTAAAAATGTAAATAAGACAAAAAAAGATAGGAAAGCCAAAAGTCTCGATGGAAACTTGGAAAGCCAAAAACCTCTTTGAAAACTGAAATCTCGGATTCTCGGTCTCTCAACTCTCAACTCTCAAGACTCTCAAGTATAACCCTAAAGCTCAACGTTCTCTTTGCCTTCTGTAAGTACCGCGGTCCTCCGGGACGAAGGTTTCCTCAGCCCTTCTTGCTAGTGTATTGGTGACATAGGGTTTTGGGAGATACATGTGTGTGTGTATGGATGTGGATAACATTGTCAATATATGATAAATAGGGGATTGGGATCATGCATTAAAATATGTTAACCTAATGAGAAGTCGCCACCTAGGGTTAGGGCCTAGGACCCATTAAGTGTAGCCCTACCCGTGGTGAGCGGAATCGGGCTACGTGACTCCATATGGTCCAACCAAAGGTTCGGGTAAGGGGTCAGGTTACGAGTGTGGGAAGGTGTTAGGCACCCACCTCGCCCGGCAGAAGCCGGTCTCTTTGTGTTAGATGCTACGTAAGGACGAATGTTGTTTCTCTCTTATTACGGGGATGGGGGATATTATGAACTACATTCAGGTGCTATGAATTAAACTAAAGTACAATAAACTACATTATATATGTGAAAAGTGCAGACTAAAGAGGTAAAATATGACAGGACTACATTGGATCGACAAAAATGCAATAATTATACCTGTATGGTTGTATGCCCCTGGCTCAGGGGAGATGGACGAATGGACCGACGCTGCTTCTTTCTCGGTGAAGTAACGGCTCTTTCGAGTGATTTGGAAAAGAGTAAACAGACAAAATAACGTCTGTAACAAGGGAGTTTCGATGGTTATCCGTGCACAGACGGGATACCCAAAGCTAAGGAGTCAAAGCGCTCTATACTCAGAGGGACAATCGAAGGATCTGTCCACCCCAGGGAAACCTCACATACTCACACACTCATGAGAGAAGGAGGAGAAATGAGGGTGAAAAGGGAGAAAAGATGCTAGGAATCACTTGGGGAGGGTCTCTCTACCCAAAATTCCTTGAGAAATGTGGGAGGGGACCCTCCTATTTATAGGAAGGGACCTTTTCTCTCTCCTGACCGAAAAAGTCCTCCACGGAGCCGTGGAGATGTCCACGGCGCCGTGGGGGACTTTTCCACGGCGCCGTGGGTGACATCAGCAGGCTGATGTCACACCCCCTCATGGCGCCGTGGAAATCTGGTACACCTCCCCATAGTTCCGTGGGAAGGTACCCACGGTGTTGTGGGAAGGCGTCCACGGCGCCGTGGGCGCAGTGCCATTTTTCCTTGTTTTTGGGCCTAAAATGGGCCATTTTGTGCTCAGCATGGTTCTTGGTCTTATGGGCCAGGTATCTTTGGGTCTGAAAAGAGGGGGGGGGGGTGCGTCGTCCATCGTCCATGTCACGTTGTCATCATCGCCAATTAGGGGATGACAAAAATCGGCGTCTACAGTTTGCCCCTCTTTGGCCGAAGCCTGTGCCAATAGCCGAAGGGTAAAGACAAAAGACCAACTAATTTTGTCACCAAGAGCATGTACTGCTGACGCTTTGCTCAAAGGCGGCAGAGTTGCTAAAAATAGGCGGTTAATCGCGATGAAATCTTTCGATAATCCTCAAAAGAAAAATTCGGAAGAACCAAATCTTTATCTTGTGAGCATTGCTCAAACAATTTTTGAGGGTGATAAGGCACCGCTCGACCAAAGACCTAGGTAAGGCACCACTCGGCCCACCAGATCGAATATGAAGGACTCCACTGGGATAAAATTTTGGGGGTGATAAGGCACCACTCGGCCCAAAGACCCAATTTGAGGGTGATAAGGCACCACTCAACCAAAAGTCAAACTTGGATGGTTATAAGGTTCCACTCGACCGAAACCATCAAGTTTGGAGGGTGATAAGGCACCACTCGACCGAAGATCTAGATAAGGCACCACTTGGCCCGAAGATCCAATTTGAGGGTGATAAGGCACCACTCAACCAAAAGTCAAACTTGGATGGTTATAAGGTTCCACTCGACCGAAACCATCAAGTTTGGAGGGTGATAAGGCACCACTCGACCGAAGATCTAGATAAGGCACCACTCGGCCCGAAGATCCAATTTGAGGGTGATAAGGCACCACTTAACCAAAAGTCAAACTTGGATGGTTATAAGGTTCCACTCGACCGAAACCATAAAGTTTGGAGGGTGATAAGGCACCACTCGACCGAAGATCTAGATGAGGCACCACTCGGCCCGAAGATCCAATATGAGGGTGATAAGGCACCACTCAACCAAAAGTCAAACTTGGATGGTTATAAGGTTCCACTCGACTGAAATCATAAAGTTTGGAGGGTGATAAGGCACCACACGACCGAAGATCTAGATGAGGCACCACTCGGCCCGAAGATCCAATTTGAGGGTGATAAGGCACCACTCGATCGAAAGTTAGTATTGAGGGATTTCACTGGGGATATTTTATATATATATATATATATATATATATATATATTTTATTATTATTATTATTATTATTATTATTTTTTTTGGTCCACGGCGCCGTGTGGGGGTCCGCACGGCCCTGTGTATGGGCAGCACCGTGCTTGCACGGCCCCGTGTGCAATCCTCCATGGCACCGTGGGCGGCTGTTCCACGGGACCGTGGAGAATTCCACGGCGCCGTGGGCGCGATAGAAAATTTATAAATAGAGGGCTCCCTCCCTCATTCCTTCACTCTCATTTCTGCTGCGAAGCTCTGCCGTTTTTGATTTTTGACTTCAAACCCTTTTTATTTGCTCACACCATGTCTTTCCGTCGACAAGGACGCCAGTCTCACCGGGAGCCACTACTCGGTACCACTGCTCACGACGCATGGGCTGCATGGTATCTTTCAGGGGTCACTTTGGCCGACACGGCCCACCACGATTGTCGCTCCATATGGGGCCAGGTCAGTATTCTTACTCTTTCCCTTTCAATTTATGCATTTATTTATATTAGCTTCATACCTCACCACATAGATTAGAGGTAATGGCCCTAGATTCTGCCCCAAGCTCCTAATGGCACGCAAATGTAGGTAATGCCCCCAGATATCATCCTAGGCACCTAGTAGCACACAAATTTAAGCGAGGCCATCAAACACCACCTTAAGTGTCCTTTGGCACGCGAATCTAGGTAATGCCTCTAGATACCCTCCGAGGCACCTAGTGGCACGCAAATCAAAGCAAGGCCATCAGACACTACCCTAAGTATCCTTTGGCACGCGAATCTAGGTAACATCTCTAGATATCCTCCTAGGCACCTAGTGGCATGCAAATCAAAGCGAGGTCATCAGACACTACCTTAAGTGTCTTTTGGCACGCAAATCAAGGTAATGCCTCTAGATACCCTCCTAGGCACCTAGTGGCACACAAATCAAAGCGAGGCCATCAGACACTACCCTAAGTGTCCTTTGGCACGCAAATCAAGGTAATGCCTCTAGATACCCTCTTAGGCACCTAGTGGCATGCAAATTAAAGCGAGGCCATCAGACACTACCCTAAGTGTCCTTTGGTACGCAAATCTGGGTGATGCCCCCTTTCACAGCCTCTCCCTCTTTCTCTCTTTTATTTTATTTTATTTATTTTATTTAATTGTTTAATTGTTGTCCTCACTATCTCGGTTAACCATTTGCCTTATTTTTCTTTGCAGGGCAGCTCCCTTCCTTTGCCCAAGAAATATTGCGGGCTGGAGGCTGTTTCAGAGTAGTACCGCACACTTTGCCCAGCGGTATAGTCGCGGGTTGTTCGGACCGGGCTGGGGCACATCGCCTTGTCCCTGGCTCGCGAGTTGGACAGTCCGACTGTGAGAGCTCTGATAGAGAGGTGGTGGCCGAGCACCCATACATTTCACCTTCCCTTTGGTGAGGCGACGGTCACCCCCTTAGATTTCTACATGATCACGGGACTCCCCTTTGGTGGATTACCCGTGACACTGACTCCGAAGGAGAGGATTATAGCCTCGGCAGAGCCATCAGAGCACCTGGAGTACTATAGGCAACAGTTGGGGATTGCCGTTACAGGGAGAGAGATCCCCGCGTCGGTCCTGAGGGGTAGCTGGGATGAGAGGGTTGTTACAGACTAGTCGCCGTCTGTCCTTCAGGATCAGCAGGCTCGATGCTTCCTCCTATTCTTACTGGCGGAGGTGATGTTCAGTGATATGACGGGTACGGTGACAGCCGATGCCGCATATGTTCGCTTCTTTGAGCATTTTGACGTGGCCGCGGGCTATGATTGGGGGGGCTCGGCATATGCCTACTTCCTGGATATGTTAGATTATCTGGTTGTAGGGTCACCGAACCTGATCGGATGCTGCTATGTCTTATGGGTGAGTTCTCTCAACTTTGTCTTTTTCTCTTTTCCTTTTTTTGTTTTTATTTTATTCTTCTTATTATTATTTTTTATTATTTTTTATTTTTTTATTTTTTTTGAGCTCATTTATGATCGCCTATTGCAGACGTGGAGGTATGAGATCCTTCGGTTTTGGGTCCCTACTTTCAGACCTGGGGATGACCCCGGAACCACCTTTCCTCGGACTACGCGATGGCGTAAGTCCCACTTGCTCAGGAGCGGTCGCCATAAGGACCTTGGGTCCATTCGCGGCCTCCTGAACGAGCTGCAGCCGACCGAGGTAAATTTAAAGTGGTTGTTTATCTTATTTTCTCTTTTCTTCTCTTCCTTTTTATTTTTGCATTGATCTTGACTCTTTCTTGACAGGCTTCTCTCCGTCCTTATTTGGGGGAGGTGATTTTAGAGCCGGACATGTTTGACAGGGCCTCAGGTCTCTCCACTCGCAGGGTCCTTTTTGAGGGCCCATGGGGATTTGCTTTTTACTTGGGAGAGCGAGTGTCCCTGCAGTGGTCTGAGGCTCGCTTGATGCCCTGCCCTCCTCCTGCTCGGGTCCATCAACCAGCCTTGATGGATCGAGATGAGATCAGGCACTGGAGGGTTGGTGAGCCCGCGATTGGGTTGGTGCTAGCCGAGACGAACTACACCGACTTCCTTCTTTGAGAGACAGTTTGCGTCCCCCTCACCTGCGAGGGTCCTCAGGTAAGATCTTCTCCATTTCCCCCTCTTCTTCTCAGATTGTTAATCTATCTTTTATTCTGATGTGTTTCTCCTCTTGACAGTTTTCAGGTCGCCCCATGATTCCAGGGGTCTATGGTGGTGGGAGTTCTTCTCGCGCCTCCCGAGTAGGGGAGGTGGAGTCAGGTGTTGGGCCTTCTGGAGAGGTTCCAGCCCTGCGGATTGCTGGTCCAGACGACCACATTCCAGGGTATCGTTCGTGGTTCATTCGCCACCACGAGCCTGGGATGGTTGAGGTCATCTTACCACCCCCTCGGGCTGCGGATACGGACCTAGGCCTCCCTCTTCCTTATGACGGGGTAAGCACATCCAACTTTCCTAACTTCATCCATTATTTTTCAAATTCTTGACATCTTGGGTGGTTATCATGTTTAGGTGGATGCGAGCCGATACGCCGATATGAGGGGCATGATGGCGAGCATGGATGAGATGATTATCTCGCGTGTGGACGCGGGCCATAGTATCGTAATACTTTGTCTCTCCCCCCCCTTTCTTCTTTCTTTTTTTTTTTATTTCAATTTTTATTATTGTTATTTCTTGCTTATCTTTTGATTTTTCTCTCTCTCTCTTTCTCTCTCCTTTTTTAGAGGGTTGAGCTCGACCATTGTCGGAGAGAGATTGAGAGACTCAGGCTTGCAAATGATCAGCTGCAGTTCAACCTTACGCGGGCTGAGGTCGAGAGGGATGCCTTGATAGCATCCTAAAGCGGAGAGGGGGGAGGCTTGGATGTTGACGATTATTCCCCTGAGTCATGACCGCTCCTCTTTTTTTTTTCTTTTATATTTTTTTTATTTGGAGATATTGTTACACTTATGTACATTTATTTTCCTTCCCTTCTCTTTTTTGTTTATACACTTTGGTATGGATACTGGTGCAATTTTTATGTACACTTTTCTTCTCTTTTTTTTGTACACAAACGAATTGTCTATGAATTCATTGGATATTTCTTTCTTTGAAATGCACAAGAGACTCCATCCCTTTCCTTAGAAGCACAAATTCCATTGGTAAATGGTTCCATTACATGAGCAAGGACAGAGAAATTGAGAAAAGAAAGACAGACAAGTAAAGGTAGGAACATCCAATTGATATCACTTATTTGTAACATTTTTCGGATAATAGCATCACCACTTCTTGTGTCACATCTCTGAGGTTCTGAAATTTTCCATCTTGGGTTGTTCCTGCCTTGGAGATACTAAGGAAGTGATATAAAGACTGATGTGAGTTAAACCCATGAATCTCACATAATTGTTCCCTGATGTTTCTGATTTTTCTCTCTCGGCCTTCATCCAAGGGCAGTTCCACTGGATTTCTTGGACACCTCTCTCCTCCAAATATTTCTTCCAGTCTTGGACCTTGTGGAATTCTGACTTTTCCCTTTGTATTTGATAATGCCTAGGCCGGAGATGAGGACACGGAATTGGTGCGACCAATTTTAGTTTTTCCATCAACCACATTTGGAATACCGCCGGAGATCCATGAAGGAAATCTGTACCGTATTTCTGAGACTGACTCATGGTATCAAACCCTTTGAATGTTTCTGCTAAAATGGTAGGAGCGATGTCGCATCCTTCTTCAATTTGCCTCACCACTTTCGCAATTATTGGGGACATGCCTTTTCCTGGAGATGCTAACAAGTACCTCCCAATCATACAAAATAAGTATGCCCACCTTTTGCGTCGGATCTGTCTTTCTTCTTCAGATCCATTGTTGTTGAAGATCTTCACAACTTTCAACGCATCCACCTTGTCATAATTGAGAACTTGCTTTAAGTCCTTCTTATTCATGGCAAAGAAATCTCCCAAATTTTTGAAGAGCTGTTCTTTCTTCATAGTTGGGAGGAACGACTTTCCTCGAGGGGGTGACATCATGCAAGCCTGGAATTCTTCAATGGTCGGAGCCAGCCAGACTTTTCTGAAGTGAAACGCGTGCAATTGGAGGTTCCAGCACTTTGACACTTCCCTTAGTAAATCATGATGGAGCTTGAAACAACCGATCCTTCCCAATACTATCAGATGGTGATCCTTTAGGAGTGTAGGCTCGTCCACATTCATCCGGAGAGTCCACTGACGCAACTGTTCGTCGAGTCCTTCTTTCTTTGATCCTCTCATGCTACCTGTATCAAGGATTGGGTTAGCATTTTGCGACACAGAATGAATAAATCCTTTGTTAATAACCAGCTCTAGATGACTTTTACTCCTAAGCTAGGTCAAGGATGGAAGGCCAAATGGCGAGATTTACCCATATGTGCAAGGGACGCCGGCTGGCGGAATTTATGGGAGGAAGCCGATACAATGCCTTCTCTTTTTTTTTGAGACCGTACCTGAATACATCGAGTTGCCTACGTATCCCTTCGGAGGAATCAGGTCTAACGTAGTTCAAATTGCTTCACATATCTCAGACAAAATACTTCTTTAGTTGGTCCATATTGACCAGACCCCGAAGATCTTCTCCGTCAAGATCAGAGAGTTGGACTGCCTGTCCTAGCAATATGGTCTTGACTTTGTAGGGTCCACTCCAATTGGGTCAGAATTTTCCTCTTGGGTCGGGATCGGAGCTCGCTGCTCTCTAAGGACCAAATCTCCTTCCTCAATGCTCCGAGTGCGGACACCTTTATTGAATGCCCTAGACATTCTTTGCTGATATTTCTTGAGATTATCCATGGCCTTCATCCTTTTCTCATCCAGGAGATTGAGCTCTTCGTACCTGGCCCTTACCCATTCTCCTTCTGGCAATTGACTATCGAGTAAGACTCGAAGAGAAGGGACCTGAATTTCTATCGGTAATACGGCTTCCATCCCATATACCGAGAATACGGGTAGCTCCGGTAGAGGTTCGGATAGATGTCCGATATGCCCATAAAGCTAGTGGAAGTTTTTCTCTGATCATTGTGTGTATCGCCATCTTTTGCAATATGACCTTCATATTCTTGTTGGCTGCTTCTCTGCTCCATTAGTCCGTGGTCGGTAAGTAGTAGACTTATGCCTCTTAATGCCAAATTGGTTGCAGAGTTCTTCCACTTTTTCCCTAAAATGCAGGCCTTGATCTGAAATCAACTGTTGTGGCACCCCGTATCTGCAGATGAGATTCTCTTTTATGAACTTTGCCACCTTGGCAGAAGTTAGGACTGCATAAGATTGAGCCTCTACCCATTTTGTGAAATAGTCGATGGCGACTAACACGAATTGATGTCCATTTGAAGCCTTTGGAGTTATTTTTCCAACCACATCAATGCCCCAGGTAGAAAATGGCCAAGGGGCATTTAATGAGTGCAACTCTGTCGGAGGAATATGAATGATGTTGGCAAATATCTGGCATTTATGACATCGCCTTACAAAGGTAGCACACTCAGCTTCTATAGTGGCCCAATAGTATCCCATCCTGAGAATTTTCTTGGCCAGCATCCTTGCATTCATGTGTGGTCCACATATTCCTTGATGGATTTCTTCCATAATGATTTGAGCTTGATCCTCATCCACACATAATAGTTGGATACCATCATAAGACCTCTTATACAACAAGTTTCCTTGGAGGATGAACTGAGTGGCATATTTTCGTAAATGCCTCTTCTCTCTTTCTGAAAACTCTTCAGGATATCTCCTTTCCTTGATGTAGTCGACCACTGGAGCATACCAAGGTCTTCCATCCTCGGTGAGCATGTTGACTGGTTCTCCATATGCTGGGCAAGTCCTTCTTTTTATTAGGAAGGGCTGGATCTTGTCTCGAGTATCACATTCCACCATGGACGCCAAAGTGGCTAAAGCATCGGCGAACCGATTGCTATCCCTGGGCAGATACTCAAAAGAAACTTCCTTAAAGCATTGCTTCAGTTGTTCCAGATAGACTTGGTAGGGCTTCAACTTCTCATCCTTAGTCTTCCACTTTCCTTGTGTTTGACAGATCACCACAGAGGAATCCCCGTAAACTTTAATTTTGTCAACTCCTACAGACAGAGCCATTTCTAACCCAATAGCACAAGCTTCATACTCTGCTATGTTATTGGTACAACTAAATTCCAATCTGAAGGCCATCGGTAAGTAAAAGTCTTCTGGGGTTATCAATAACACCCTTGCGCCAAATCCTTTTTGATTGGCGGCTCCATTAAAGTACAGTTGCCACCCCTTAGTTGGTCCGGCTTCCACGGAGTACAAATCTTCATCTGGGAAGAGGTCCTCTGTTGCTCGGGAATCATGCTCTGAGGGAAATGCTGCTAGATGGTCAGAGATTGCTCGCCCTTTCACAGACTTTTGACTGACATAAGTTATGTCGAATTCTGATAATAGCAACAACCACCTAGCCATCCTTCCTGTCAATGCTGGTTTCTCGAAGAGGTACTTAATGGGATCCATACAAGAGATCAACCTGACGGGATGTGACACCATATAGTGCCTCAGGCGCTTAGTTACCCAAACCAGAGATGTACATGTCTTTTCTACTGGGGCATATCGAGTTTCATACTCGATGAATTTCCTGCTCATATAGTAGATTGCATGCTCTTCTCCATCCGCCTTGCCAACTTGGGCCATCATTGATCGACCATTGTTTCTCCTATCGACAAATATAGGAGCAAAGGTTCACCGAACACTGGAGGGACAAGTATAGGAGGAGAAAGTAGATACTCTTTGATTTTCATAAAGGCATCTTGACATTTCTCGTTCCATTCTTTCGGCTCTTTCTTCCTTAGGAGTTTGAAGATAGGTTCACAAGTGGATGTCAACCGAGATATGAATCTGCTGATGTACTGGATGCGGCCCAAAAACCCTCGTACCTCTTTTTCTGTCCGAGGTGGTGGCATTTCTGTGATGGCTTTTATCTTGTCAGGGTCCACTTCTATCCCTCTTTCGCTGACAAGAAATCCCAGTAATTTTCCTGCTTTGGCCTCAAACACACACTTCTGAGGGTTCAGCCTCAGCTTGTATTCTTTGATTCTTTCAAAGAACTTTCTGAGAGCTGCAACATGGCCTTGTCGGTCAATAGATTTGACTATCATATCATCGACATACACCTCTACTTCTTTGTGTATCATGTCGTGTAGGATAGCCGTGGCCGCTCTTTGATATGTTGCCCCAGCATTTTTCAACCCAAAAGGCATTACTTTGTAACAAAACGTGCCCCAAGGTGTGGTGAAGGCAGTTTTCTCCCTGTCCTCCGGGCACATACTAATTTGGTTATATCCTGAGAAACCATCCATGAAGGATAGTAGAGCATGACCTGCAGTGTTGTCTACCAAAATGTCAATGTGGGGTAACGAAAAATCATCCTTCGGGCTGACCCTGTTTAGGTCACGAAAATCCACACACATTCTGACCTTCCCATCTTTCTTAGGGACTGGGACAATATTGGACAACCATTGAGGGTACTGAGTTACTTGAAGAAATCCTGCATTCCATTGTTTGATTACTTCTTCCCTGATCTTCTCACTCCATTCCGGCCGCATCCTTCTTAACTTCGCTTGATCGGCGAGCCTCCGGATATGTTGGTAATTCATGTTGCACAATCTTTGGATCGATGCCAGGCATATCCTTGTAGGACCAGGCGAAGACTTTCTCAAATTCCTTGAGGAGAGAGATCATTTGGGATGTTTCGTTATTGTTGAGAGAAGCACCAATTTTGATTATTCGAGGGCATTGATCGGTCCCTATATTTACGAGGTGGGTATCCTCTCAGACGGGTTGAGCTCTTCTTTGCTCCAATTGTTCTAACAGATTACGATGTTCTAAGACATTATCATCATCAGAAGAATAGGAAGAAGAAGAAGAAACATACTCAGAATCGTAATTTCATTCATGATAAGGGGAAGAGTACGATGCGGACCCAATGGATGGACATTTCCACCGGACTCGATCTGAGACTCGGATACGGACTTAGACAGGACTATGCTAGAGCTGGTTACAACTTCAGATTCATCAATATGGAAATCCTCCATCATTCTTGCCCAATTCTCTACGGATCCTTGGAGAGGTTGTATGAGAAGATGTGGTGTCGGTCCTTCTTCTTCTTCTTCAATGATCACTGCTACTTCGAACAATTTGCCGATCCCTTGATCCCCTGTGACTTCTTTCTTGCTGGCTTGATCCAATTCCATGGCTATCCAGTCTACTTCGTTCTGAAAGAATATTTCAAGTCCTGGTAGACGTTCGCCCTGTTCTTGATTGAACCATGGTTCTGGATTTCCACAGTAAGGGAAGTCTTCTCCCTCTTTCACGAAGTACCCGTTCAGAGTCTTGAAATATGGCTCACCATTTGCCGTACTATTCTTCTGTCTTATGGTTTTCTTCCTTGGGTTCTTCGGGTTAAACCCTAATCCATAACGGTTGGCATTGGCTGGTATCTCCGGGAACGCCGGTACCCCGTGTTGGTTTTTACCCAATCCCAATCCAGGGAAATATTTCATCTTTCTCATAATCTTTACAGAGGCTTCGCTCCATATTGTTAGGAATTTCCCTAGACTCTGGTCTTCTTCACTTGCAGAGGTAGTACAAATGTGGCCGATTTCAAACCCACCCAGCTGCACTTCTTGCGAGGATGAACCACCTACTTCAATGTTGGCCAAAGTGTGTACCATTTCTGGGTCTCCAAAAATGGTAATCACTTTCTGATCATAGATGAACTTCAGCTTTTGATGAAGACTTGATGCTAGGGCTCCCGTTGAATGTAACCATGGTCTTCCAAGCAACATATTGAAGGATGCTTGAATGTCGATGACTTGGAAGTCTATGGTAAAGCAGGCTGGTCCAATCTTGACACTGGTGGTAAGAATCCCAATCACCTCCCTTCTGGAATTGTCGTATGCCCTGATGGTTTGACTGGACGACTTCATTTTGTCTAGAGATAAACCCATGCATCTGGCTGCTTTGAGGGGCATCACATTGAGGGCGGACCCATTGTCTATCGAAACGGGGACTGATTCTTGTTACATTCCACCGTAATGTAAAGTGCCCGGTTGTGATTCTTTTCCTCCGGGGTAAATCCTCTTCTGAGAAAAAGAGTGACTGAATGGCATAAGTGGGCCCCACTATGTGAGATAATTCCTCAGGCCCCATTTCTATGGGCACTTGAACCTTGGTAAGAGCTTTCAGAATAGCTTCTCGGTGGGTTGGTGATGCCATTAATAAACCCCAGATTGAGATGTTGGCTTGGGCTTTCTTCAATTGGTCTAGTACTCGGTTTTCTGGCTCAACAACTGCCGTGGACTGGCTAGACCGATATTTTTCCACTGTCAACTATTTATTCTTGAAGTTTTGGCCACTCCTAGTTTCCGCCACCTCTGACTCTCTTTCTTTAATGACCAACCGGACTGGGCAAAGGTCCCCATCTTCTTCGTCACTATCAGTGATGATGAGAGGACCCTTGGGACAAATTCGGGTTTTACCTCCTTCATCAGACAAGGCCACGATAGACTTCCGGGCTTGATTTAGGATTCCTGACAGGGTTTCTCGCTTTTCAGCAACCTGCTGGATTGTATGGGGTTCTTCTGGTATCAATTGGCCAATGGCATGAAAGGCTTCCGAAGCCGCTTGGTACATCTTCCTTGCTTCCGTCAATGACTCATAGAAGCTGCGATCCTTCTTTTCTCCTTAAGAAACTGAACTTTCAGACCTCTTTCTGGGGTTGAAATAACTGGGTGGATATTCCCTGTTGGGTCATTTACTGCTTCTCCCTCATTGACATGACACATATAGAAATCATCATGTGCTCTTGCCCATGCGCGGTATTCTCTGTTACCCTGATACGGAGACGAGGGAGGAGTCCCACACAGGTCTTGTGTCAAGGCCAAAGTTAACTTTACAGAGTTTTCCAAATGGCGAATTGCTTGAGGGAGCGCCCACTATTCTCTAACAGATTCCAGCTGTTGAAGCTCCTCCTGGTACTTATCATCCAAGACCACCGTCCTCATGAGTGTTTCCTGGATTTTATCTACATCCCGGTGGATCTTGTTCACCCGGAATGATAATTCCCATGGTGCAGGTCCATAAATGTTCTCATACTTCTCCAGACGTGTCCTTGGTTGCTAAGGTTCCTCATCCTCCATTTCTTCTTCCCCTTCAGACACTTCAACATTAGATTCCTCTGATGCAGATTCTTGCTCACTTTCATCTTCTTCAAATGATTGTTCTTCTTCCAACGGCTCTTCCCCTTCATCATCGATGTCCATAGGAAAGATACCTCTGGTGGGGTCAATCTGAAATTCCCCGAGGCTGATATCATTGATCCATGCGTCCCATATTTCACTTCTTCGGGGTGGATCTGGATAGGAGAATGAATCTGAATACAAGACCAGGTCTTCTGGAGGAGTTCCGAATAGATCACAGGCCAAAGAATTGACTAACCAAGTCATATTTTTCAGCTCATGGAGGGTTCGAGCGAGTTCATCGCTCTCATTTGGCATCACCAAGCTCTCACAACGTGCTGCTAAGTTACTATACACCAGATCTGGAAATAGAGAAGTAGCCTTGTACAGGATCTCTTGAGTATGGGTGGAAACATCGAGTATATCTGCGACCTGATAGAAGGCGCTCATATTCCAACGCTCGAAATCTTCTCTGGACACCGTCCAGTAGCCTCTAGGAACCTCTGGAGATGATATCTCCTCATCATCTCTGCTTTCATACTCATCTGATGATATGGGTTGAATAAGGCTGGTAGGGTCATTATTATCATCGCTTCCGATGTTATTTACCCAATCCATCTCTTCTACTCCTTCATCCTCCATCGTTGGACTGTGCTCGGCATACTCTATCCATCCCTCATGGATATCTTAGTCGTCTTCCTCATCTGAGCTGTTGTCAATATCTCCCCTTACATGGGCAAGAGAGACTTCTTTGGTCAGAACTTGTCCAATAGCTAGTGCTGAGACTGCTTTAAGGAGCTGAGGTGTGACTCTGGTGATTTCAGTCCCTTCTTCTTCTTCAGGAACCAGGTGAGATATTTCGGATGATGAGAAACCATACTTGCACAATGGTGTCATTATCTCGAGACCCTCTAATCCATACTCCAAGAAATCCAACTTCCGGAGCCGGTTGATGGAGGCTATACCTCTACCTTGATCACATGGTTGCCCGCCTGTTCAAATATTCCCGTCACAGTTGGTTCGGGGGTAATAAACGCAAATCTGCATCCTTTCTGCCCTTGCTTGCCGTGACTGCTCATCTCTTCCTGAATACCACGGGATGGGATGGATCAATGTGGTAGGATCTTGGAATGGTGTCTCTTCCTGCAGCATGTTCACTGATCCCGTAGACGACTCTGGGGAATAGGTCCCCTTCACCAGTGGTTGTGAGATTTTCCATGTAGGTATCTGGTATTCTACCCATGTGGCACCTTCTGACTTTGGATGATAGAAAGGGGAATCGGGTCGATCCACTTCCTGAGACACCTCTTGTCGAATCTGTGGTTCTTTTTCCTCTTTGAGTTTCTTGGTCAACATTGCTATATAGACGTGTGCCTTCATTAGCTTCCTCTTCCCGACTGGATGAATCAAGGTAGTAGGATCTGCTTGCTCGGCACCCTCTTGAAGCATATTTACTCCATGGTTAGGTAGAGGATTTGTGGTGACATTTGGCGGCTGCTTCTTCTGAAGTTCAATTTTACCCTCATCAATCAAGTCCTGGATCGCATGCTTAAGAGCTAGGCATCTATCCGTATGATGGCCTTGTTGGTCGTGGTAATGACTGTACAGATTGGGCTTATACCAGGTAGGTGGATTATTCAAATCCATAGGCTTAGGAGGAACGGAATTGATCATTCCCTGTTTCTTGAGCTTGGTGAATAACAACAAGGGCACCATTCCTTCAAAGTTGAAATTCCTCCTGGGTGCTTCAGATTCAGTTTGGATCACGAGAGGGGTGGATCCTGTGGCTACCACCTGGACTTCTGCCACCTGGCTGCTTGTCCCTACAGCATTTCCTCCTTTGGCTCTTGGGCTTTTCCTTGCTGAATAGCTTCCTGATGCTTCACGGGTCATTCCCTGATTCTGCCTTTCTTTAAAGATCTTATCTTCAATCTTCTTCCCGATTGTCATAAGAGCATCAAATGTTTTGATGTGCTGGTAGTATATCTTCTCATGGTACTCCCCATACAGATTTTCTAACAATATCTCGACCTGCTCCTCCTCAGTAGGGCGGTTCCACATTTTCACGGCCTTCTCCCTGAACCGCATGATGTAGTTTGAGAACTCTTCACTTGGTTCTTGCCTCAAGGTTTCCAATTCTCTTCGAGTAATGTCCATCTCAGTGTTATATGAATATTGCTTAGTGAAGGCCTTAACCACAGAGGCCCATGACTAGGTTTGGGTGTGATCAAGCTGGGTTAACCATCTCAAAGCAGATCCGGCCAAAGAATATAAGAACGCCTGTCCCATTTGGTTTTCAGAAAGTCCCCATGATCTGGCAATGGTGGCAAAAATCTTGAGATGAGCCCTAGGATCTCCCGATCCGTCGAACTTATCCAATTTCCATTTGAAATCTTCGGGGATTTTCCCTTCTGGAAAGAACACCAGGTCTTCTTCATCTTTTTCTTTGACTTTGCCCTTGACAACCACTTCCAACTCGGCCACTTTTTCTCTCATTTTCTTCTCCCTTTCAGTCTCAGGAGGGTCCATAGGGTGGCTATCTTCCCCTTCTTCTACTGGTATGATGATTGGAGTCTTGAGGGTTGCGGGGTTAGTTTTCCGGACTTCTTGCTCTGCTGGTCCAGGTATGGATCCGCCCCTAGATAGTTCATTGACCGACTAAACTAGTTGTGCCATGAGTTGCCGCATTTCGGCCATGTCTATTTGCAGCCTATCCACTCGATCTTCGACGTGACTTTCAGACAAATGATCCTCCGGAGGATTCATGTTACTCACAAGTGATATCTCAGAAGATGAACTAGAAGAATGAGAAGGAATCAGGGATCTTGAGGAGAATGGTGGGTTGGCTCGAGTCAACCTTCCATCGCGTCGGACCCAGATGGATAAGGACGGAATCGTGCTTCTACGAAAGAGAGAAGAATACCTAGTTTAGACCCTAAGAAGGCTAAAGAAGAATTTTATTTTATTTATCTTTTTTTTTTGTTTGTGATTTTTTTTTGTATTTTATAACATTTGTTTCATTTTATTATTTTATTCGACTCAAGTAATCGGAGTGGTCATCAGAGTTTCAGCAGACTCCTTTTGAGACCAGACTTCGAATGCCGTCATTGCCCAAGCATTTTCGAACACAACAAAAAACAAACAAAAGAACGATCCTAGTTACCGGGTCATTGATGATTATGTCTGGAGTCAAGATGAGATGCCTTCTTTTTTTTTTTTCTCGAGGGACATATAAGGTTCCATTATATGGAAGTGGATTTCCATTTTTCTTTGAGGGACCATCGTGGGACTATGGAATTCCTTATCTTTGGCGGTATCTCATATCAAAACCAGGTTAATCGTCAAATGACCCTAAACTCGGTCTTTCTTACAGCTAACAAAGGTTAGTTTGTGTCGTACCCTAATAATGTGTGGTCTATTTTCCTACATGATGCATGTAATGGGTAGGCTTTCATAGGACAGAACAAGGCCACCCTTGACAGAACCGATATACCTATCGCTCGTGGTCGCGAATTGTAGGCACGTGGTTCTTTTGATATACCTGGAGAATAGGTCACACAAACTCAGAGTAATCGAGCTAGTGCCTTTTTTGAGTGGCAGAGCACTCCACAGCACACTAGTGAATACCCTCGTTGGTGATTCTAAACTCGTACAGTAAATATCAAGGGCTGTAGCTTCGCCGCGAATTACCCATGACTACTCATGGGGTCCAACGACTAACTACGGGGGTAAGAGGAGTTCCCATTCAGTGTATGTGTGCAAGAAAGTGGTACAGGAAGCGGCTATCATCCGATCTCAGAGTACTTAGCATGACGTGCCTCACCTCCCCGGGGGTAAAGGCACAACAGGGAGTACCCTCGCCGTTTGATTTCACTTCGAGCACTATGCATGATGCGATTAGTACACACAAAGGTTAGCCAGACAAATATATTATGGTATTTATTTATTCATTTATTTATTTTTTTGTATTTTGTTTTGCATATTTTTTTATTTTATATCATATATATATATTTTTTTTATAAAAGTTTAGAGAGAACATTCTGTCATTTATTGATAGCACCTATTTAGAGAGTTTGACCTCGGGTGGACATTTGCTCACCATGTCCCTAGTGAAGTCGCCACTGTAAGTACCGCGGTCCTCCGGGACGAAGGTTTCCTCAGCCCTTCTTGCTAGTGTATTGGTGACATAGGGTTTTGGGAGATACATGTGTGTGTGTATGGATGTGGATAACATTGTCAATATATGATAAATAGGGGATTGGGATCATGCATTAAAATATGTTAACCTAATGAGAAGTCGCCACCTAGGGTTAGGGCCTAGGACCCATTAAGTGTAGCCCTACCCATGGTGAGCGGAATCGGGCTACGTGACTCCATATGGTCCAACCAAAGGTTCGGGTAAGGGGTCAGGTTACGAGTGTGGGAAGGTGTTAGGCACCCACCTCGCCCGGCCGAAGCCGGTCTCTTTGTGTTAGATGCTACGTAAGGACGAATGTTGTTTCTCTCTTATTACGGGGATGGGGGATATTATGAACTACATTCAGGTGCTATGAATTAAACTAAAGTACAATAAACTACATTATATATGTGAAAAGTGCAGACTAAAGCGGTAAAATATGAAAGGACTACATTGGATCGACAAAAATGCAATAATTATACCTGTATGGTTGTATGCCCCTGGCTCAGGGGAGATGGACGAATGGACCGACGCTGCTTCTTTCTCGGCGGAGTAACGGCTCTTTCGAGTGATTTGGAAAAGAGTAAACAGACAGAATAACGTCTGTAACAAGGCAGTTTCGATGGTTATCCGTGCACAGATGGGATACCTAAAGCTAAGGAGCCAAAGCGCTCTATACTCAGAGGGACAATCGAAGGATCTGTCCACCCCAGGGAAACCTCACATACTCACACACTCATGAGAGAAGGAGGAGAAATGAGGGTGAAAAGGGAGAAAAGATGCTAGGAATCACTTGGGGAGGGTCTCTCTACCCAAAATTCCTTAGGAAATGTGGGAGGGGACCCTCCTATTTATAGGGAGGGACCTATTCTCTCTCCTAGCCGAAAAAGTCCTCCACGACGCCGTGGGGGACTTTTCCACGATGCCGTGGGTGACGTCAGCAGGCTGATGTCACACCCCCTCATGGCGCTGTGGAAATCCGGTACACCTCCCCACAGTGCCGTGGGAAGGTACCCACGGTGCCGTGGGAAGGCGTCCACGTTGCCATGGGAAGAGTCCACGGCGCCGTGGGCGCGCAGTGCCATTTTTCCTTGTTTTTGGGCCTAAAATGGGCCATTTTGTGCTCAGCATGGTTCTTGGTCTTATGGGCCAGGTATCTTTGGGTCTAAAAAGAGGGGGGGGGTGCGTCGTCCATCGTCCATGTCCCGTTGTCATCATCGCCAATTAGGGGGTGACAAAAATCGGCGTCTACACCTTCTATTCACTGTGACTACAAATCTACAATCCCTCTCTCTCTGGTTTCATATACATATTGTTTCATGCCTTCTTGCGCACATCTTCGTTGTTACAAGAGACATCGTTCTACATGCGCAATCACCAGTAGCAACTGTCAAAGGTAAGTCTCTCTCTCTCTCTCTCTCTCTATTGTTTCATATGCATCGTTTTCTTCTTTATAGCACTACCCCTGATGCAATTTCTACCATTCTAATTTCTAGCGAATCCATCTCTTGGATCGTCCTCTAAAGTCCCAGAACTCATTGTTCAAGTTGTCGATCTCAAGTCTGTCGGCAATAGATTTACATGAGTTTCTATCTTTTAGATTCTATTTATTTATTATTAACTATATGAATCTGGTTGTTGTATGTTGGATTTGTTATTAGTCTTATCTACAGTATCACCTATTGCTTTATATTTGTTGGGTTGTTCCATATTCGGATACTGCAGGTTTGGTTGGGTTTTAGATCAAGCTTTTCTGTTTTATTATATTCCTTGCATTTTATGTATTATGTGATACATGATTTCAAATCGATTTGAAAAACGGAGTGTAATGAAGTCATTTCTAAGAAGAAATAAAACTCAATAAATAGAAAACAGTAAATGGACAATCGGATGGTAATCGGATAGAAACATTCGGATATTTGGTATCCGTTGCTAAACGAATCGAACCAGATAATATCCGGAATCCATTTAACAAGTCGAATTCGAATTTGGTATTGTGTTATTATATTCGACGGATATTCGGATCGAATTCGGATAGCGAATTGTAAACGAATTCAAATTTGGATAGTACCCAATTCGATTCGAATTCGATCCGTTTACATCTCTACTATAAAGTGAACCTCATTTAATACCAGATGGAGACATCTATGAAGCATCTACCATCGATCAACATCACAGGTACTTTTTCTAATAGTGGTTAAGAAGTTTTCTGGTGAAGCTGTTCAGCCATTCCAGCCGTTCCTGGTCACCTTGAGCAAGGAGAAGGTAGCCTTAAAATAAGGAGAGGATGAGAGTTGTAGAGCCCTATTTTGAAGAGAAATGACTTATGCTTTCTAATAATTTTTTGAGGTTGGAAGGGAAAGAGAATGGCGATTGTGAGAGAGAGAGAGAGAGAGAGAGAGAGAGAGAGGAGTGACAATGTGAGAGAATGTAATTTCTCCTCAAAATAGGGCTCTGCATATTTGAGGAAGAGAAGAATCACAGATACTAGCTAGCCAGTTTACCCTCCTTGACAATGGAATTTTGTGCCAAGAAGTCTTCACCCTTGAAGTACCCCTATCCAGCATGTCCTTAGTTCCAACTACATACCACAACTACACCAATTCCCAATTTTCTATCACACATAAGCATTCGATGAAATAGAGAGAAGAAATAAAAAAGAACAGGAGGTGGACCGATAAGGAAGAAGTATTCAAGAGTTTAAATACCTGAGCATCGATTGTGGTGCTAGAAATATGAGGTATCATTGCCTGGTTTGGCATGTATCGCCATGGAAGATCCTTGGGAGCTGGTTGCAGATACCATACATTACCACTATAACCTGAAATTATGAAGAAAAAAATCATTAAATGAGGGAATGAGAAGGATAAGATAATCCTTTAGTAATTACTCCCCCCCCCCCATGTTCGCAATCTGGAAATGCAAATCTTAAAATTACCTCCAATTTGTTTACTCTCGCATGCTTCAGCAACTGCTTGAGTATCCATGATTGCCCCTCGAGCATTATTCACAATTACAACTCCCTTCTTCATCTTTGCAACCTTTTCTTTGTCAAACATCCCTCTGATACATGAGAACAACAATCTGAGAAAGAAAGTTACAAAAAGTAACAAGAAATACATTAGGAAGGAATGACTGGTTTCCATAAAATTAGGAAGGAACAATGGAATTCCATAAATAGATAAAATATT
Source organism: Telopea speciosissima (assembly GCF_018873765.1). NCBI lineage: Eukaryota > Viridiplantae > Streptophyta > Magnoliopsida > Proteales > Proteaceae > Telopea > Telopea speciosissima. Next base: position 25,589,483 of record NC_057920.1, read on the forward strand.
CTTCTTAAAATTATGGACTAGTTAGACAAGTTTAAAATTTCATGCCCTAACTGTTATACTCACATGGTATACATGCAGATCATTCAGAATCATTATTAATGGGTTCCCCCTCAGCCCTCAGGGCATCAAAAAAGATTCACCAGCCACAAGTTAATCCTTAAAAAGTTAAACCATTACCCAATGACTAGCCACTGTTCTATAACCTGAGACAATTTTAACACACTAAATGAATTCAGACAACTCTTGGGAAACAAGATTCTCCAATCAGGATCCAATTGACTAATTTCTGAGGAATCCAGTTCATCATTCAGAAGAATCCATGGAGTTGAATCCTTATCCTTCACCAGCAGACCGATTCAAAGCAGCAACAACTCCAAGTACATGTCCATGCAGGCTTCCTACATCCTCTGCATGTGGCTCATCCCTTGCTGAAGCCTAGCCATGTTAGCTTTCAAATCATTAATGATATATCCCACTCCTTTTCCAAATCAGTACAGACATTCAGTTTAGACTCAAATATGAAGCAGCATGCACATAACAGCAAGATGTGTGTTGCGTCAAGAAATCATCAGGCGGTCCTTCGAGTGCTGTAACCTGCAAAAGGACCAGGGGGTGACAAAGGAGAACTGATGTGGTTCCGGCCTAGGACTCTCCGATGCCAAAGTCAGATCTCCTGAGCAAACAGATGAATAATAGTATTTAAGATGGGTCGATGGGGTAGAGTACCTTCCCTTTTATAGTAGAGTATGGCAGTGTGGAGAGTCCCAGTTGATGTAGAGTGGCCTTCGTAGTTGATAGAGTCCTTGGGTAGTAGGGTTCCTCCTCGATTGGTTGTCTTCCCATGGGATGTAGTGTCCCAGTTGGGTTGTCGTTCTTAGAGGATAGATGTTGATACGTTGTCAGATATGGTGCTTAGTGTTTATATCCATCTGGGACTGTACAGTTGATAGGTGGTGTTCTAGAGTCCTTGAGGTGGCGTACGTTCAGTTGACAACGACAGTGACGATGGTGTTGGTCTCCTATCAGGATCCACATCTGCACTTGTACCCACGTGTGTCTGAGGTCCACGGTCTGCGTGTGGATGGAAGTCTGCACCCCAAGAGGTTGGTGCCCAAGGGAAGCGTACCCCAAGGGGTGTGGGTGGTCCACACCCAGACTAGTTCCTCCTTTGGTCCCGTTATGGTCCACCTCCTTGGACTAGACACGTGGCAGCCTCCAATTGGTTGGTGTGAATTTGGGTTTATCATTTGCCCCCCACTCTCTTGGAACGGAGTGCTCAAGAGAGTATCTTTTTCATTTTTATTTTGAAGCTTTGTCTCCCTTGCTCTCTTATGGTTTTTTCCTTTCTTGGCTATTAGCCCTTGGCCTTCCTAGTGGCTTGCTTACTCTTGATCTTGATCATGTCCGAGGTCTCGATCATGAGGTTGTCGCCTCCTTGTGCCCGTGTTGCTCATACCTCGGTCTCACGTTCTTTGCTTGTACCTCGGCTTGTTTGTGCTTATCCACGCCTGTTGGCACCGCTCGATTGTCTGCGCCTGTCCGATCCACTCTTGTCTCGATCCGTGCCTGTTCGATCCACGCCTATCTTGATCTGCGCCTGTTTTGATTCGCACCCTTCTCGATCCGCTCCTGTCTCGATCCACGCCCATCTCGATCTGTGCCTGTTCGATCCGTGCCTGTTCAATCCGCGCCTATTCGATCTGCACCCACGGGCATCAGTCCATGCCTGTAGGCATCTGTCGACCGCGGTCCTTGGCCATGGCCAAAAACCCCTTTTTCTTTCTTCTCTCTTTTATTCTTTTTCTTGTTTTCTCTCTCCTACTTTTTCTCTCTTCTCTCTCTTCTTCTTTTCTCTCCCCTGCTTTGCTTTTGGGCGGCATCCATTGATGGATGGCGTCCATTCATGAAATTTTTTTTTTTCACTCTCTTTCTTCTCTCTCTTCTCTCTCCTCTCCTTTGCTTTTGGACGGCGTCCATTGATGGATGGCCCCATTCATGAAATTTTTTTTTTCCTCTTCTCTCCTTTGCTCTCCTCGCCTAAGGGGTTGATGCTTATAGGCCATGGCCCTTGATGGATTTTTTTTTTCACTCTTTCTTCTCTCTCTTCTCTCTCCTACCTTTGCTCTCACTCAAGAGTCCGCGCCTATGGCCTTTTGGGCGTGGACCTTTGGCTGCTTTTTTTTTTTTTCCTTTGCTCTCCTTGCCGTGGTCTCTTGGCCGTGGCCTCTTGGCCCTTTTTTTTTTTTTTTTTTTCTTTCTTCTCTCTCTTAAGAGTCGATGCCCATTGATGGCGCCCTCATTCGATCCACGCCCATTGACGCCCCTTTGATCGACACCTGGTGATGCCCATTTGATTGACGCCTGGTGATGCCCATTCGATCCGATCCGCGCCCTTTGGCGTCCATTCAATCTGATCCATGCCTTTCGACGCCCATTTGATCCGATCTACGTCCGGTGATGCTCGTTCAATTCGATCCACACCCGACGATGCTCGTTCGATTTGATCCACGCCCGACGACACTTGTTTGATTCGATCCTCGCCCGGTGACACTCATTGAGTCGATTCTGCGCCCATCTCCGTTTGTCCATGCCAGTCTTCTCTGGTATATAAAATATTTGCTCTCCCTTGGTCTTTGGCCATAGACACATCTTTACTCGAACCTTGACCTCGACTCCTCGTGAACTTCGACCTCGGACCTCGGACCCCGGACCTCGAACCTCTTCCTTGGATCTCAACCTCGAACCTCACCTATGTCCATGGCCTGTCTTCTACGACCCTTGGTTGTAAAAATTTTCTCTTTTCTTTTTTTTTGTCGGACCTCTGGATTCAGCACTTCGGATTGTACATATTGTGACTTCCTTCCCATGCTTTTTATGGTTGAGTTCTCATCTTCTGTTCCTTATTGTTTGCGTGTCTCATTGCAGCTTGCTTTCCACTCTCCTAGGTTGGTGGCTTGACGTTGGGGGACTACTACTCAAGTAAGTAGCCTTCCTTGCCATTGTCCATGATGTCTAGCGAATCTGACTCCGGCCACTGTTGTGGTTGAGTCCACAGATGGACCCTCTTCAAGGTCATCTTCTTTTGTGGACACTCTCCCCCATTGCCTCCTCCCAGACCTACTTCTAGTGACGGGAAGGGTGTCGTTGATAGTCCTGGCCCAGATGGTAGTCCTTCTAGAGATGATGTCTGCCTTTATGAGGTTTCCTTCTCCCATAGCCTTCTTTCTGGATTTCTGTGGTTGGATCCTCGCTCCTTTGTGTATTGCTCTTCGTCACTTGTTTATGGCCGATAGGCCTTGGTAGTCATCCAACTTCGCTGGCCTTGCGCCTTGCGCCTTGATAGTTCTCAAAATTTGGTGGTTTGTGAACCTTAGTGGCCTTATGCCTTGGTGGTCTGTGGACCATGGTGGCCCTGCGCCTTGGTGGTCTGTGGACCTTGGTGGCATTGCGCCTCGGTGGTCTATGGCCCTTGGTGGCATTGTGCCTCGGTGGTCTACGGACCTTGGTGGCATTGAGCCTTGGTGGTCTATGGACCTTGGTGGCATTGAGCCTTAGTGGTCTATGGACCTTGGTGGCATTAAGCCTTGGTGGTCTACGGACCTTGGTGGCATTGAGCCTTGGTGGTCTACAGACCTTGGTGGTCATCGGACCTTGGTGGCATTACGCCTTGGTGGTTATCAGACCTTGGTGGCATTGCGCCTTGGTGGTCCAGAGACCTTGGTGGCATTATGCCTTGGTGGTCATCGGACCTTGGTGGCATTGCGCCTTAGTGGTCCGGAGGCCATAGTGTTTTGGAGGTGATTCGTAGACCATGGTGCCTTGGAGGTGATCCGTGGACCATGGTGCTTTAGAGGTGTTCGACCGATAGCTAGGAGTAGACGAATGTATCCCAACATCAAATATCAAATAAAATTTCAAATCATCCTTAAAAAATGTAACTTACTGTGTACCATGGCTGATAACCGACTATGCTACTGCTACTGCCACTGCTACTTTTACTGGTACGATCTATCTTCTTGCCCCTCAGAGTTTTCAAGAGGTAGGTCCCTGAGCGTATCTGCTTGGAAATTATGTAGGGTCCTTCCTAGTTGGTTGACAGTTTCCCTTCCTTTTGTGGCTGTGATGTGCTGGCCCTTCTTAGGACTAGGTCTCCCTGGTGGAATAGCCTCTCTCTCACTCTGGCATTGTAGTACTTGGCTGTGCGTTGTTGGTATGCTACGTTCCTTAGGAGTGCCTTTTCTCAGACCTCATCTATGAAGTCTAGGTTCGCCCATAGTCTATCAACATAGGTGCGCTAGTTAAAGTGTACTCTGTGGGACATGGCGAGGACCTCTACTGGTGCCAGTGCCTCAGTACCGTATGCTAGGCGGAATGGGCTTTCTCCTGTGGGTATCTTTACTGTGGTTTGGTACGCCCACAGAACACTTAGTAGTTCCTCGACCCACTTCCCTTTGGCTCCTTCTAGCCTTTTCTTGACCCCTTCTAGCAGTGTTCTGTTGGTCACCTCCACCTGACCATTGGCCTATGGGTATGCTCCAAGACAGGCTGATAGTCAGTGTTATAGCTCTGACAGTGAAGTTGGGGTTGTTGAATTGCTTGCTGTTGTCTGAGACTAGGATCTTTGGTACCCCGAACCTGTAGATGACATCATCGCGGACAAACTTCTCCATTTCAATCTTTGTTATTTTGGCCAGTGGCTTAGCCTCGACCCATTTCGTGAAGTAGTCTATAGCGATGACCAGGTACTTCCTGTTCCCTGATGTTGCAGTGAAATCGCCTAGGACATCCATCCCCCACATGGCAAAGGGGATGGGGTTGAGGATTGATGTCAGTTTGGTGGCGGGTAGATGGGGTACTGGGGCAAACAACTGACATTGCTCACACTTCTTGGCATACTATATTGCTTCCTCTTGCATTCGGGGTGAGTAGAGCCCCTAACAGAGGACTTTGTAGGCTAGGGCTCGTCCCCCCATGTGGCTTCCATAAATCCCCTCATGGACCTCTGCCAGGGCGTACTCGGCTCCCTTGGGTCCTAGGCACCGGAGTAATGGTGCTGTGACCCCCCTCTTATATAGTACTCCGTCTAGGACAGTGTCCTTTGCAGCTCTCATCCTTATCTTCCTTGCCTTGACCTTGTCTTCTGGTAAGGCGTCGTTCTGTAGGTAGTTGAGTATAGGGTCCATCCAGCTAGGCCCTTCCTCAATCTCATTAACCTGTTTCTCCTGATACATTGGCTCATATAAAATCTCAATGTAGACGGCACTGGCCAAGTTTTGGAGCTCGTCATTGGCTAGCCTTGATAGGGCATCGACGGTGGCATTCTCGATCCTGGGGGTTCGAACCATCTCGAACTTCATGAGCCCCTCGATCAGCGCTCAGGCGCGTGCTAGCTATGATGTCATTCGCTTGTCCTTCGCCTCTTACTCTCCATTCACCTAGTTCACTACAAGCTGGGAGTCACTCCAGATGGATAGGTATGTTACTTGGATGGCCTTGGCTCCCCGGAGTCCAGCTAGTAGTGCTTCGTACTCTACTTCATTAATGGATGCTTGGAAGGTGAATCAGATAGCATGCTGGATTCGAAATCCCTTGGGGCTGGTGAGTATGAAGCCAACCCCACTTCCTACTACATTGCTCGAGCCATCCACGAACATCTCCCACGATCCTCGATCATGCTCCTCTGGTTCTGCTGCTTCTGGTTCAACCTCAGATAGGGTGCATTCGGCGACGAAGTCCGCCAAAGCTTGGCCTTTGATGGCCATCCGTGGTTGGAATCTGATGTCATGCTCACTCAACTCTACCGCCTAGGCTATTAGTAGTTCGAAGACATCTGGCTTGTGGAGTACCTTCTTTAGTGATAGGTCGGTGAGTACTGTGATAGTGTGGGCCTAAAAATATGGTCTTAGCTTCCTAGCTGCGATCACCAGTGCATAGGCCACCTTCTCAATCCTTGTGTACCTAGTCTCTGCATTGATCAGAACATAGCTGACATAGTAGATGGGTCTCTGGACCTTACCCTCTTCCTTCAACAGTACGGCGCTTATGGCAATTGGGGTAGCAACTAGGTAGACCTGTAGCTCTTCATTGGGCTCTGGTCACCTAAGTAGTGGTGGGCTTTTCAAGTACTCCTTCAGTTCTTCGAAGGCCTTCTGGCACTCCTCTGTCCATGTAAAGTCTTTTGGACTTCGGAGGTTCTTCAACATCTTGAAGAATGATAGGCACTTGTCTCCTGATCATGACATGAACCTTGAAAGGGCTGCGACCCTTCCATTCAGCCTTTGCACTTCTCTGACCGTCCGAGGGGGTGCCATCTCTTGGATGGACTTGATCTTGGATGGGTTGGCTTCTATTCTGAGTACTGAGACCATGAACCCTAAGAATTTCCCTGACGTTACACCGAAAGCGCACTTTGTGGGGTTTAGCCTCATCTAGTTTCTTCTCAGTACTGTGAATGTCTCCTCTAGGTCGGATAGGTGTTGGTGGGCTTGGATGCTTTTCACGAGCATGTCATCCACGCATACCTCCATGTTATGCCCGATCTGTTCCTCGAACATCTTATTGACCATCCTTTGGTAGGTAGCCCCTGCAATCTTCAGTCCGAACGGCATGACACAATAGCAGTAGTTCTCCTTGTCCGTTCGGAATACGGTGTAAGACTCATCATCCCTCATGCATGAGGATCTGATTGTATCCTGAGTAGGAGTCCATGAAACTCAGCATCTCATAGCCAGCAGTAGCATCGATTAATAGGTCTATCCTGGGCAACGGGTACTCATCCTTTGGGCATGCCTTATTTAAGTCGGTGTAGTCGACGCACATTCTCCACTTTCCATTGGGCTTGGGTACCATGACTACATTGGCGAGCCAGGTAGGGAACTTCTCTTCTTTGATGAACCCCGATCGGCTCAACTTCTTGACCTCTTCTTTGATAGCTGCTTGTCGGTCAAGGGCAAAGTTGCGCCGCTTCAGTTGGATGGGCTTCCTGGTTGGATTGATATGTAGCCGGTGTTCTGTTATGGATCGTGGTATGCCTGGCATGTCAGAGGTCGACCAAGCGAAGACATCTATGTTTGCTTGGAGTAGACATCTAAGCTCATCCTTCTGCTCGTTACTTAATAGTGAGCCAACTTGTAAGACCTTGGAGGGGTAGTCCTTGCTGAGTGGCCATGGGACGAGGTCCTCCACTGGCCTTCCTCTTCTTTCTGTCAGTTCATCTCTCTGGTCGCCGACCAAGTTCTCTATGCAGAGTGCCATCCCACGGGTGTTACCATTGTTCTTCTTGATGAAGGTTGATGAGCACATTTATGTGTGAAATCTTAGGATATAAAGCATTCATTTTACCACATTGAACAGCGCTACTCGGGTACTTTTTATCATTTTTCAGGTTTAGGGGCATTTTGGTCAAAGTGGAGAATACATGTCTAATTGGACCGCCAAACGCCAGATTACGAGGTTGAAGACTTCAGTCGGGTTAGCTTTCTAATGCGCAACATCGGAAGTCATTTGATTAGAGCCGATTCGAGTTTAGAAGAAGAAGAAGAGAGAAAAATCAAGCATAGGGACATAACGGTAATTTTGGAGAATCAAGAATCTTTCAAAAGATATCGGATATTGGGCTCATATTGTCTGGAATTTAAAATGGTGTAACTTTAATTCTCGGGTTAGTTCCATCTGGACCTAGGATAAAAAGATATAGCCCAAAAACGATTCTTAATGAAGTTGGAATTTAGGATAAATAAATATAATAAAAAAAAAATGAGAAAAATATCTTTTCTCTCTAATCTGTCTCCTAACTCTCTCGGATTCTCTCGGATTGTATTTCTTTTATTTTGGTAAATTCGATATCTATATCTTCTCTCTCCCACTTCCTCTTAAATTCCCTCATCTCTCCTATCTCCTTCCCATCTCCCTTTCACGAGCTCTCTCCCCCATATAAAACCCATCTTGACCGCACTCCAGCTGCTCTCTCCTTTTAGTCATTCGTTTTTTCTTTTTCAGTTTTAATTTTCTATTCTAGAATGATAATAGCAGTAGTAGTGCCGTTCCTCTTCGTTATACCCGATCTTTCATCCTCTTCTTTTTATTTTTTAGTTTTTAGATCTTATGTAATTAGGTTATCATATGTAATTTTATTTTTTTAGAATCATTGTTAGGATAAATTTTATTTCCCCATCCCTTCGATCATGTGTAATCTTCATTATACACTTTGGTAATTTGTTCTTCAATATTGGATGCGGCTTCAAGTGATGGGATTCAAGTGACGGAATCATCTTCATTGGAGTTATTCGAATCAGCTAAGTTCTTCTTCTTATAAATTTTAGTTTTAATAATTTCTATGTCTTTTTCTCCATCAATCCTTTCTTCCCTCTTCATTGTTTTCATGGCTAGCTAAACCTCTCCTTTTGGGAGTGGGTGAAACCATGAGAGAAGGAAGAATTGATGGCTAGCATTGTCTATGTGATTAATGGACATGATCAATATTGGACTTACGATGGATGACCGCCCACAGCTTGTATGTCATTCCAAGGGGAACTATATACATGTTCGTTAGCCGTATCCATTGTGACACCATTATGTTCATGTATTTTTTTTTTTTTGTTTACATTGTATGTTGTATGAGCACTGTTTTCATAGGATATGTTAGCCGTATATGAGCCTTGCCACATATCTTATAGACTTAGGCCGTATGCATGCTTTGCCCTAATATGCTAGTCATTGATCTGCCCTAATTCTCATGGTGGAACTCATTCCCAAGTGACTTTCTTATTTTTAATTCATCCATTACCTTAGTGGTTGCCCTAGTTTCTATTTTTAATTTGTTATCTTTGGTAATTTAGTTGCTTCTATATTTGCTAGTTTCCATAATTGGTAGTTTCTATATATAGACTGTTTCCATATTTGGTAAGTTGTACACTTCGCGTTAATTAAAAGTGGAAATTTATTCAAGGTTGACCTCCTCGTGTTCGACCCGTAGCTACGATTGACCCGTACGCTTGCGGTTATTATTTTAAACTCAAACAAGTTTTTGGCGCCGTTGCCGGGGAGGTGACGCTTGTTTTGTTTCCTATTTTAATTGATTCGTAGTGTTTTCAAAAAAAAAAAAAAAAAAAAATTTAAATTAAAAAAAAAAAAAAATCCAAAAAAAAAAAGAAAAAAGGCCTTTGAGGAGTGCTTTAATTTCGGATTATGGCTTTTGTATGCTTGTTTGGGTGAGGAATTCTAAGAACCGGATAGAACGAATTGAGATTCCAACCATGGTTGAGGAAGGAGAGAGGCAACCTATGACCCTTAGGGATCGCTTTTATCCCGCGCGGGCTGCACAACCCTCATGCATTCGCTTACCCGCCGCCCAGGAAAACAATTATGAGCTTAAATCTAATTTCATTAGTATGTTGCCCCACTTTCATGGGGTAGCTAACGAAGATGCATATTTGTTTCTTAGGGAGTTTGAGGAGGTATGTGTGCTCATTAAGATGCAACAATTGACTGATGATGCGGTTAAGTTGAGATTCATCCCCTTTGCACTTAAGGATCAAGCTAAAAAGTGGCTCTATGGTTTGCCTAGAGACTCAATAACTACGTGGGATCAATTTACAGTTGTCTTCCTAAAGAAGTTCTTTCCCTTGCATAAGACCAATAGGATTAGGAATGACATTCTGCAGTTCAGACACAAGCCAAATGAATCCTTCTCCAAATTCATGGAGAGATTCAACAACCTTCTTCAAGAGTGTCCTCACCATGGCCTAGATACTTGGCATCTGTGCCAAATCATCTATGAGGGTATAGATTATCAAACCAAGCAGTTGGTGGAATCCATGTGCCCAACTGGATTCACATCATTCACCGATGAAAATCAAACTTGGGAGTTTTTGGTTGACTTAGCGGACAAGACCAGAGAGTGGGAATCCACTCAAGAAAATGAAAACTCCGGTGAGGGATTTTTGGTAGAGGGAACTGTAGCCAAAGAGGCTCAGTTGGACAGTCTTATTACAAGACTAGAAGCCATAATGACCAAGGGACCTTCCCCGATAAATCAGGTTTATCAGACCGCCCCTTTGTGTACTGGATACCAATCCTCATCACATGTGATGGATGAGTGCCCTAATCGGTCTAGTGGGCATGGAATCTATGAGAGTGTGCATGTAATGAACAATCCTTATAGTGGAACCTATTATCCTGGGTGGAGAAATCACCCTAACTTCTCATGGAACCAAGGCCCCAATCAAGTTGGTTCATCTACATTCCAGCCTCCAATCCAAGGTCAGTTTGCTTCCCAGCAGATTAACCCTAGATTTGTCTCCCCTCCCAATAATCTAACCCCAATGATAAATCAGCAACCACCTAAATTTTTGAAAAATAGTGATGAGTCTACTAGGTTAAATTCCCTTGAGAAGAGTATGGAGCTCCTCATGAGCACATTCCTAACCAGCCAACATAACATGGAGAGGCAAATCTCTCAACTGGCCAATACTCTCCATGAAAGGGAAAAGGGTAAGGTGGCGAGTCAACCAGATCCGAACCTTGGGACCTCTATGCCCTATCCACCTCACACTCAGTTGAACTCTATCCATCAGAGTCCACACCACTCAGCACCCTCTAGTCAATGTAATGCCATATATGCTCTGAGGAGTGGACGTGAGAACCAACAAGAGGCTCCAATTCAACCAACTCCTTTAACTTCTGAGCCTCCTATTGATGCTGTGAATGTTCTCCATCCATCACCCATTGTAAGTGCCCCACATGACCCTCCCATAGTTGTGAATGACCAGCCCCCTGTCCAAGGTTCGTCTGATGAACCTATAATGATTAGTGAAGAGAAACATGAAGAGCCACCTGAGAAGAATTATGTCTCTAAGGCTCCATTTTCCAATAGGCTTAAAAGTAACAAGAATGATGCAATAACTGAAAAAGTTTTAAATGTCTTCAAAAGTGTGCAAGTTAACATCCCTCTTTTAGATGCTATTTCCCAGGTACCTACCTATGCAAAGGTCCTCAAGGACTTGTGTACTCGAAAAGAAAAATCAATGTACCTAAGAAAGTCTTCCGATGCCAATGTGAGCTCCGTTCTGTCACAACAGATAGTGGCTAAGTATAAGGATCCTGGTTGTCCAACTATCTCATGTATGATTGGTAACACTAGAATTGACCATGCCCTTCTTGATCTAGGAGCTAGTGTCAATTTATTGCCATATTCAATGTACCAACAATTAGGGTTAGGAGACCTTAAGCCTACATCTGTCACATTACAATTGGCAGATAGATCAGTCAAGACTCCCAAGGGAGTAATTGAGGATGTGTTATTAAAGGTTGGGGAATTTCTTTTTCCCGTGGATTTCATAGTCCTAGATACCCAACCTGTGACCAATATCAAAGGTCAAATCCCAATTATCCTTGGTAGACCTTTCTTAGCTACTAGCAATGCTCTGATCAATTGTAGGAATGGTCTGATGAGGCTGTCTTTTGGGAATGCATCTCGTGATTTTAATGTCTTTCGATTGGGAAAGCAACCATGCTTAGATGAAGACGTGCATCTAATTTTTGAATCACCTGATTTGGTTACAACTGCTCTTAACACAGGTATTAATCAATGTCTAAAGGATTTGCCTCAATCCAAGTATGGGGGAGAGCCTTCTAAATTGTGGACCAAGCCACCACCTGTTGAGCCAGATGGTAATCTGTCTACTTCTCTTCCCAAGTCACCACCAGTGGAACCGCCTGAAAAGGAACAAGAGGTGTTGTCCCAACAACACAATGGAGGCTCTGTAATATTTGATCCAGGTAAGGGTACATACTCTACAATCTCTAGCACATCTTTTAATTCCTCTCTCATGCCACTTTCTTCACCACATTCTTACGAGGTCATGGATTTCCATGCACCTCCTTATTTTGAGCCACCATGATCATATCCGGTACGCCCCCTCTTCTTTGTCCTTATTTTTATTTTTATTTTTTCATGCATTGAGGACACTGCATCATTTAAGTATGGGGGGGGATTTCATTGAATTGTAGTCTTTACTTTGGTTTGAGAGCGAGTGTATAGCCTCTTTAGTTTACTTTTCTGAAAGACTTTGAGAGCATCCAAAATACCCTACACTTTGAAGTAATAAAAAATTCCGCACTGAGGAGGGAATTGAAATATACCGATCAAAGGGATTTTAAATTCTTTGAAAGTACACTGTCTACTGAGAGAGTTGATTTTGTTAGTCATCCTGTTTACACGAGTTTTGGCTAGGTGTTAAGGTTGAACCATGATATACTTGCATGATATAGCTGATTGCCAAGAAAAAAAAAATTTATTTACTCTTTGATCCAGTCTTGGCTTGTAGCCTATTTGGTTTGAGTAAGTAAGCCCGAGGGGTGTTTTACACCTAATTCCTTAAAGCTGTCTGGTTTGAGAGTAATTGGCCTAAAGCTCGCTACAAGAGCCACCTAGAAAGCTTAAGAAGTCAAGACATTGCACGGATTGGAGTAATGTGTGCTGAAAAAAAAAAAAAAAAAGAAGTTTGAACTCATACTGCATCAATGTCTAAAGCCACAATATGGCAATCAAATGATATATGCACTGAGAATCTATTCCAACACTACTTAGTAACTTGGGTGTCTGGTGCAAGCCTTGCATGTCATTCAAGCCAATTGTAGTGGAGGGACATTTGAGTTCAATACTTGGAAAAATATGGCAAGTAAAATCAAAATGAAATTGAAATTATGCATGTGTTTAAAGGTTCTACCAAGGTTCCGAGCTGAAATCTTTTGTAGCATAGATGACCTACTCGATCTAATCTCAAGGAAAAACAGTGTGACTCACCCTACCCCAAACCTCTCTAAGTTAGATGTATGACTGTTCTACAACTCAGAGTGGGATAATAAAGTTCAAGTGTGGGGGAACATCTAGAAAATCTCAAAGTAAATTATCTTGAGGCTGCATTCTTTATCTTGGCCATAGTATGGATTTACAAATTAAATTTTGTGTGTATATTCACTGCAAACACTCACGAGACACAACTCGTCCACTAGGGGTAACCTAGGGGTTTAAAGGCTTGTTGCACGTGCTAAGTGCAACCGTGATTCCTACGAAAGTGAGTTAGGTTCTTTTTGTATTCTAGGTTAGTTTGTCTTTTTGCTTTACTCGAGGACGAGCAAAGTCTAAGTGTGGGGGGAATCTGATGAGCACATTTATGTGTGAAATCTTAGGATATAAAGCATTCATTTTACCACATTGAACAGCGCTACTCGGGTACTTTTTATCATTTTTCAGGTTTAGGGGCATTTTGGTCAAAGTGGAGAATACATGTCTAATTGGACCGCCAAACGCCAGATTACGAGGTTGAAGACTTCAGTCGGGTTAGCTTTCTAATGCGCAACATCGGAAGTCATTTGATTAGAGCCGATTCGAGTTTAGAAGAAGAAGAAGAGAGAAAAATCAAGCATAGGGACATAACGGTAATTTTGGAGAATCAAGAATCTTTCAAAAGATATCGGATATTGGGCTCATATTGTCTGGAATTTAAAATGGTGTAACTTTAATTCTCGGGTTAGTTCCATCTGGACCTAGGATAAAAAGATATAGCCCAAAAACGATTCTTAATGAAGTTGGAATTTAGGATAAATAAATATAATAAAAAAAAAAATGAGAAAAATATCTTTTCTCTCTAATCTTTCTCCTAACTCTCTCGGATTCTCTCGGATTGTATTTCTTTTATTTTGGTAAATTCGATATCTATATCTTCTCTCTCCCACTTCCTCTTAAATTCCCTCATCTCTCCTATCTCCTTCCCATCTCCCTTTCACGAGCTCTCTCCCCCATATAAAACCCATCTTGACCGCACTCCAGCTGCTCTCTCCCTTTAGTCCTTCGTTTTTTCTTTTTCAGTTTTAATTTTCTATTCTAGAATGATAATAGCAGTAGTAGTGCCGTTCCTCTTCGTTATACCCGATCTTTCATCCTCTTCTTTTTATTTTTTAGTTTTTAGATCTTATGTAATTAGGTTATCATATGTAATTTTATTTTTTTAGAATCATTGTTAGGATAAATTTTATTTCCCCATCCCTTCGATCATATGTGTAATCTTCATTATACACTTTGGTAATTTGTTCTTCAATATTGGATGCGGCTTCAAGTGATGGGATTCAAGTGACGGAATCATCTTCATTGGAGTTATTCAAATCAGCTAAGTTCTTCTTCTTATAAATTTTAGTTTTAATAATTTCTATGTCTTTTTCTCCATCAATCCTTTCTTCCCTCTTCATTGTTTTCATGGCTAGCTAAACCTCTCCTTTTGGGAGTGGGTGAAACCATGAGAGAAGGAAGAATTGATGGCTAGCATTGTCTATGTGATTAATGGACATGATCAATATTGGACTTACGATGGATGACCGCCCACAGCTTGTATGTCATTCCAAGGGGAACTATATACATGTTCGTTAGCCGTATCCATTGTGACACCATTATGTTCATGTATTTTTTTTTTTTGTTTACATTGTATGTTGTATGAGCACTGTTTTCATAGGATATGTTAGCCGTATATGAGCCGTGCCGCATATCTTATAGACTTAGGCCGTATGCATGCTTTGCCCTAATATGCTAGTCATTGATCTGCCCTAATTCTCATGGTGGAACTCATTCCCAAGTGACTTTCTTATTTTTAATTCATCCATTACCTTAGTGGTTGCCCTAGTTTCTATTTTTAATTTGTTATCTTTGGTAATTTAGTTGCTTCTATATTTGCTAGTTTCCATAATTGGTAGTTTCTATATATAGACTGTTTCCATATTTGGTAAGTTGTACACTTCGCGTTAATTAAAAGTGAAAATTTATTCAAGGTTGACCTCCTCGTGTTCGACCCGTAGCTACGATTGATCCGTACGCTTGCGGTTATTATTTTAAACTCAAACAAAGGTCGTGTAGCAATCCCTTACTTTCTTTTGATCTCCTCGGACCTCGCCCACCCCATTGTCAGTGGGGAACTTCATCTTCAGGTGGAGTGGAGATACGACTCCTCTAAGGGCTATCAAGGATGGTCGCCCTAGGAGGCCGTTAAAAGACACCACAAACTTAATGACCATGAAGTTTACCATGATCATCACTTGGAGAGGATGTACTCCGAAGGTGACGGGTAGCTCTATGGTACCCCTGATGGAGGCGGTGGCACCCGAGAATCCATGGAGGTAGGTTGGCTCTGGCTTGAGTTGATCGTCTCCGAACCCGAACTGTCGGTAGGCTTCCAGGGAGAGTACATCTACTGATGCTCCTGTATCTATCAACACCCTGTGTACAGGTCGGTTGGCTACCTCCACCTGCACCACCAGTCCATCCTCATGTGGGAAGCTTAGTCCTTCTAAGTCTTCATCTGAGAAGGAGATCACTGTCTCGGACTTGGCTACCTTGCTTGGCTACCTTGCTCGGCCTCTCCGCTACTCCCACGAACTTGGCATGGGCTTTGGCCTTCCTAGTGGACTCTTGCCCCGGTCCTCCAAGTATGGTGAGGATGGGGGCTCCCTTGGTGCCACTAGGCTCGGCTATATCCCTTCGCTCCTCTGGGCGGTCTCTCTCTCGATCTGTCCTTCTTTCTTCCCTTCTGGGTTCTTCTCTTTCTCGGTCGCGACCTCTGTCTCCTTGACCCGAACGGCCATCACGTCTCCCCTTCACGTACTTGTTCAAGCTCCCTGCTCTTACAAGTTGATCTATCTCCCTCTTCAGTTGGTAGCAGTCTTCTGTATCATGTCCATTCTCCTTGTGGAAGAGGTAGTACTTGTTGGGGTTACGCTTCGTAGGTTCTGCTAGCATGGGTTGTGGCCAACAGAGTAGGTCACGGTCTTAAATTTGCATGAGGATCTGAGACTTGGTGGTATTCAGTAGTGTGAACTCTGGACTGCTAGCTCTCTTACTCCTCTCTGGACGATGGTCAGTCCTTCCAGATGGGCGGTCGCCCTTCTCCTGTTGACGTTCAGTCCTCGACCTCTTACTCTCTTTATGGTCATCTGGTGCTGACCTCTTGTTATCTTGTGGCTTAGCCTCGATCACCTTCTTCCTAGCCTGCAGTACTTTGGCCATATTGGCAAACTCATTGCATCGCTCCAGGTGCTCCTTCATAGTCCTGGTCTCATGCTCTCATGACGTGCCAGGTCCTTGATTAGGTCCAGGTCTCTAATGCCTCCTGCCAAGGCTGCATGTTGGGTCTGGTCGTCTAAATCTCGGACCTCCAAGGACTCCTTGGTGAACCTACTAACATACTCCTTGAGGGACTCCCCAGAGTTTTGTACCACGTTCAGTAGATTGACCATGGTCTTCTTCTGCTTGACGCTGCTCTGGAAGCGGATAACTAATTGCTCGCACAATTCTGTGAATGACCCTATCGACCTCGGTCGTAGTTTGGAGAACCAGGAAGTAGCTGCACCCTTGAGGGATGCAGGGAATGCTCTGCAGGGGACCACGTCCGATCCACCATATAGTGTCATCATACCATTGAAATAGTTGATGTGGTCATTAGGGTCCGTGGTAGCACTGTAGAGTTCAAAGGTGGGTAACCTAAACCTGGAGGGGAGTGTGGCTGACATGATCTCTGTCGAGAATGGGTGTTGCCTAGGTATTGAGTGCGTCTCACCCTTGGTCTGCTTCTTCAATCCTTCCAGCTTCTCATCCAGATCTTGGAGTCTTTTGTCAAGCTCTTCATCCCGTGTCTGTCCCTCACGCCTGGCAGGACGTTCACTACGACCTCATTCATGTTCTCTCCTTGAAGTCCCCTCCCGCCTTGAGTATTGGCGGGATGGTGAACGGTCATGTCGCGATGAATCCTAGCTTGATCGTGAGGGGCTTTCTTCACAGTCGGTCTGGCTTCGCCTTGGCATGTGACTTCCTCCTAGTCGACCTTGGAACACCAACCTCCTGATGGACCTGGGTTGGGTACCACGGACCGGTGTGATGGTGTTCTCCCACGGTCTAATCGTACTAGAAGGTCTGCTATTCTTCTGGGAGGTTGGGATGGCTCCCCCTGCTGCCTAGTGTGTCTCTCTGACCTATCACCCCTGGGAGGTGATCTCCTAGGGCTCTGCTCCTATAGAGGATCCGTCCTATGACGGTGGGATGTTGCACGCTACCTCAGGTAGTCGCGGAAGAGTTGTTGGTTATGGAGGATCTGTCGCTGCAGTTCATTGACCTGACCCACACTTACTGGTGCGTTGGGATCAGGTGCTAGCTCCACGACGGCTTCAATGGCTACATCAGGGTTGAGGTCAATTACCCCAACTTGTTGGTTCTCGGGGACCTCCCTCTCCTGAGAGACATGGTCAGTGGCTCTGCGACATGAACTCTCTGGAAGAGGTGATCCGTTCCCCTCCCTCGTAGCATTGTTGGTGGAGGGAGCGGTCTTCTTGCCTCATGGTGCCATGGAATGGTTATGAGAACAAGCTAGTAGGCATGATGGCTAGCGTCGTTCCCATAGATGGCGCCAATCTGTTGCGTCAAGAAATCGTCAGGCGGTCCTTCGAGTGTCGTAACCTGCAAAAGGACCAGGGGGTGACAAAGGAGAACCGATGTGGTTCCGGCCTAGGACTCTCCGATGCCAAAGTCAGATCTCCTAAGCAAACAGATGAATAATAGTATTTAAGATGGGTCGATGGGGTAGAGTACCTTCCCTTTTATAGTAGAGTATGGCGGTGTGGAGAGTCCCAGTTGATGTAGAGTGGCCTTCGTAGTTGATAGAGTCCCTGGGTAGCAGGGTTCCTCCTCAATTGGTTGTCTTCCCGTGGGATGTAGTGTCCCAGTTAGGTTGTCATTCTTAGCGGGTAGATGTTGATACGTTGTCAGATATGGTGCTTAGTGTTTATGTCTATCTGGGACTGTTCAGTTGATAGGCGGTGTTCTAGAGTCCTTGAGGCGGCATACGTCCAGTTGACAATGACAGTGACGATGGTGTTGGTCTCCTATTAGGATCCACGTCCACGTTTGTACCCACGTGTGTCTGAGGTCCACGGTCTGCGTGTGCATGGAAGTCCGCACCCCAAGAGGTTGGCGCCCAAGGGAAGTGTACCCCAAGGGGTTGGGTTCCCAAGGGAAGCGTACCCCAAGGGGTGTGGGTGGTCTGCGCCCGGGCTAGCTCCTCCTTTGGTCCCATTACGGTCCACCTCCTTGGACCAGACACGTGGCAACCTCCAATTGGTTGGTGTAAATTTGGGTTTATCAATGTGTTATTTTAATTATAATGACCAATGGGAGCAACTCTCCCCATTATTCCAATCTGGTGATTGAAGAATTCCACTTTAGGAAATCATACATTAAAATACTATATACTAATATGGGAGAGGGTTCTTTGAGCAAGCAGGGTACACTGCACCCTCTCACATTCTTTTTTTAAATCACTAATTATTTTTCTCTCCTCAAAATAATAATATAATAAAGGATGTGAGGAGGCACAGTGTACGTCTTAGGCTCAGAGAACATTTTTCCCATTTAGGGCATGCAAAGCAAAGGAATCTGTCATTTTGTGTAGAACAAGCTAATAAAAGCATACTGACTCATTTAAAGACCTAGCTGATCAATTTCATGAAATTAGCCTTGCTCATGGTAAATTGACCTGTTTCACCACAATCAAATCAAATATTAGAAAAGCACCAGAGAGAGAGAGAGAGAGAGAGAGAGAGAGAGAGAGAGAGAGAGAGAGAGAAGGGGGGTAAACAAACTTATTTATCATCAGTTCAAAGTCTATACCCATATTAAAGACCTTGCTGATCAATTTCATGAAATTAGACTTGCTTGAGGTAAATGCCCTGTTTCACCACAATCAAATCAATAAAGAAAAGCACCAGAGTGAGAGAGAGAGAGAGAGACATGAACACACACACAAAGTGAGAGAGAGAGAGAGAACGAGAGAGAAGGGGGATAAACAAACTTATTTATTATCAGTTCAAAGTCTATACTTATATTAAAGACCTTGCTGATCAATGAAATTAGACTTGCTCGCGGTAAATTGCCCTGTTTCACCACAATCAAATCAATAAAGAAAAGCATGAGAGAGAGAGAAGGGGGATAAACAAACTTATTTATCATCAGTTTGTAGTCTATACCTATATTTTCTCTGTAATACAGTTTCCTACTTTATCTATCCATTCTCAACCCCTTTCTAACTCAAAGCCGGCAAACAAATCCAAGTACATTGATCAGTATAAAATTACATTCACCATAGAACCAGAGAAAAAGGAAAAAAGATGCAGAAAATAAACTCACACAACCACCCTAAGTACATCTATTGCTTGCTTACCTTCATGGCAAAAAAACATGGTGTAAGGACAAATGTCTTTCAATATCTAAATATAGATTCAATTAAAACAAAAGAATTCAAAATGTCAAACCTTGGCCATGCAGGCTATGTTCATGAATTATGAATTTGTAAGAGGATTTGAGTATAACTGATTCTCCATTTGCTATCTCTCTCTCTCACAGTGCATTTCTGCCTGTATGTGGGTGTGTGTGTTAGAGAGAGAGAGAGTTAGAGATAGAAAGAGAGAATTTTTTTTTTTTAAAGAGTAAGGTAATATAATAAGCTAGGAAAAAAAGAAGAGGAAAATATTGCATAAAGACTAAGCAATATCCCAGAGGAGGAAAAATGCTGGAGTGGGTCTAAAGACTAAGAAAGTCAACCAATGTTGAGTAGCACTTATACTACTATAGGCCAGTAAAATTCATAAACTTTGTCACAACAACTGAAAAATTACACTGTTTAGAGTAATTTAAAACGTTTCAATACCTCTTCTAGTGCTCCTTTGTTGGCTTGATTCCAGTTATTCCATCAGAATCATTGTATGTAATTGCAGTCCGTTTGTCCACAGGGTTGAAGGGTAGAAAATGAACTTCAACGATGTTTGAAAGTTCAACTTGGAAGCAAATGGTGCCTTATCTGCCCTATGTCATTGACCCAATCACCTTACCAGGTTGGATTCAGCCAAATTGAGCTGAGACTTTACATGCAAAGTAACCACAGTAATATATTCTTGGCTCCCCAAACCGATCTCCTTTCATGCCCTCTGCCCGCACCCCCCACCCCCCCTCGGCATAAATTAGAGCATTACAGAAAGCATCAACTTTGCAAGAAGGCAAAGTAAATGTTTATGGATTTTTCTGGTCGATAACAGAAATTGGCAATAAGAAGTTCAACTTTTTGAGGAATTTGGGACTTCTGCATTAACCACATCATTCTTACAATAGATCTGGAATTAGCATTGCAAGAGAACATCTACTAATCAAAGAACTGTCACATTGGAATTCACGAAATATAGAATAGCCAAATTCCATTTAGAACTGATTGTAACACAGTTTTTTAAAAGGTACAAATATCAATAGTTTAGACACCTTAAAGATCAAGAATACCTTCATTAAGATATAAATGTCACCCCAAATGGGACAGGTTTAAAACTCAAAAAAATATCCAAATAGACAAAGAAGAACTGATCATAAGTACTTTTAATATAAATACAGTTTCAAAATAGAGAAAGTAGAACTAACTAGTAGAAGCAAGATCACCAAAACAGAGAAAAAGGGTTGTTAGAAACTGATAACTTGAAGCATAGAGATCAAAAGAGTCTGAATATTTGGTCGAGTGGTCTTCTCTGATAACTTAAAGCGGGCATAGCAAACTCTGACCTGCTAATTTCAACAGAAATAATTTTTGACCTGCAAAAAAAAACCCTGTAAAATCCGAGCTTCATTAAACTAAATCAATTTGAATTAGATTAAACTAAGGACTTGCAGAACGCAAAAAGATTGGTTACTTAGTGTTATTTCCCAATTGAGTAACAAATACAATGTTTGATTAACTAAGGAAATAACATGATATTGAGAACAAACAAACTTACAAAAGTGGCAAAAGGTACTGCAATTACCTCAATGCCCACCGCCAATGCTACCATGGATGCTTTGGAATTGGAAGATCAAGAGTAGATTAAATGATGTACACCAAAGGAAACTACAAACATATGCAAATGAGACAAAAAAAAAAAAAAATTCATATCAAACCTCTTGGGTACCAACACCATCATCTTTCAAATATGGGCATTTCCTCCTATCATGGCCAGGTTGACGACACTCGGCCACTCCACACATTCGTGGTTTTTTTACTGTAGTACTAGAAGATATACCCCCTTGTCGAGTTTCCCTTGATTTGTTTGTATACTCTTGCCATGATCTGAATCTTTGAGTCTTCGAACAGCCCTTCGGCTTTGAACGATAGGGGTTAACTACTCCTTTCATGTTGTCATCAAATGAGAGTAACTGATATTCATCACTTGAATCCATGTCATTCTCTGTGTTGTCTTCGTAATAACACTCTGGATCATTATCTGCGTCCCTAATCGGGTTATGACTCATAGATGTTCCCTCTGAACTTTCAACACTTATGACTTGGTGAATTGCATTGTGCATTACCTTAACAGCCAAGTCATGATGACGTTTGGATTTCATTGCATCATATACAAACTAAGATGTAAGTGGCTGGATGATCTCAAGCCTTTTTAAGCGATCAAGACTGACGCTTCACGTCGCCACCATGGAAGTAAGTACTGGTCAGGTGTATGAAATAAGTTGCTTCTAATGAGGACAGCAAGTGCTTGCCTACAAAGGATGCCTTTAAACTCAAATGACTTACAACTACACTTAATAGTTTCTTCCCCGCTTAAATGCTGAACTGTTCACCACTTATCAACATGCTCCGCATGTCGAACAATCCAAAACCCATGGTCAGATTGATAACATTCATATGAAGACGATTCCACTATCTCATTTTGGTACTTCCGAAAGGCATAAAGAGTTAGAACTTTTGAGGCATGTATCTCAATTGGTTGTTGGGTCAAAATTGTTAATGTTGTTGCTTTTTGTTGCATGTCTTTTTGTTCTCCCTTTTGAACCAACACTCCTACTGCCTTTCCAATCTATGTAAACAAAAACAATTAGATGACAAGATGTTAAGTGTAACGAAGCTATTACACTAGTTCATAATGTCACCGCTTAGAAACAATATCGATTACCATAGATTCATACAAATAAACTAAACCTGATCAATGAAATCAGTTAGATGAGTCTGTGATGAGATGGTATGCTTTATGAAGGTATTCATAGATTCAGATTTGCCGATGGTCCTCATCCCAGCAAAAAAATAAGACCTAAGATATGGTTTCGGCCATTTAGACCGATTCAAATATAGTCTCCTTAAATGTCCATTGGCCACTAGATCGTATTCCTCCAACATTGCTTGCCAACCCTTGTCAAAATCTTCCTCTGTCTCTAACTTGCTTAGTTTTTGAAAAGCCTTGTTCCATTCTTTGAATTGAGACTTCAGTACACTAGACAATACTTCGGGAATTTTTTTAGCAATATGCCACATGCATAAGGCGTGCTTGGTGGCTGGACAAATGTTCTCTATGGCACCACCAATTTGAGGATCATCATCGGTGATAATAGTTTTGGGGACCTTGCCACCCATAAACTTGAGGAACACCTATACCACATTTGTTAATCTAAATTATCATGAAAATAAAAAAATGTTTAACCACACAATTATAACAATTTTACACTAATAATACCTTGAACGCCCACTCGAATGACGTTTGTTGCTCATCCCTTAGTAGACAACACCCAAAGAAAACAGAACAACCATGGTTATTCACCCCAACCCATACACCTATAGGCATGTCATACGCATTCAACTTATAAGTTGTGTCAAATACAACAACATCACCATAGAGCTGGTAACCACGAATAGAAGTACTATGACACCAAGTAATGTACTCTAAACGGTTCTCATCATCTACTTGGTACTCATATTGGAATTCCAAATCCAAGGATTTCAAATGCTTGCACTTGAGGACAAGATTGGCTGCATCATTTTCCCTCTTAAATGATTTTTGAGAGCTAAGAAAGTTGTACACATCCTTTACGTTGAATGGAAGGCATCCAACTCCAACTTCATGCTCTGTTTCCAATATCCTAAGCATCTTGGGAACTGGTACTCTAGCTTTTTCAAGCGTCAAGACACCGCCTATGCTAACTTGAAATATGCCGATATGCTCTCAAATAACGGACCTCATTTGGTTCCAACAAGTCATGGTTGTGGTCATCCGCAAAACTGCGAACTTCCCACAACATCATGTCCTTGTTCCTAGATAAGAAAACACTTATGTGTGCTTTGCAATTACAACGACATGAGCGGTATTGTCTCTGTCTCTTCTTACAACCATCATCTAACTCTTTAATGTTTTTAGCAATTGCATCATTTTTACTCCCATTACCGGATCGGTGACAAACAAAGTCCCGTCGATATACTTCATGATCCCCAGTTTCTCTTCTTTCACACCTTTGTTTCCTAACAGGGAACCCCTGCTTCCTTGCATACATACTATATTCATTTAAGGCCTACTCAGAACACCCAAAGACTTTCCCAATGTACAAGGTCAATGGCTCACTTACCATATTGCCATCCTTTGGTAGGAGGTCTGGGTTTCCATCAATTTGATGGTATACTATGTTTCTTTCGATGAAGACGGGCTGTAACTAGTATGACATAAAAAAAACCCAATCAGCTACTGTCACATTACTATAGTACAAAAAACATAAACATAGCATTTTTATGATATTTGAAAGAAAATGACATTAAATATAATTAGCATAATTTTACAATTATAAACGAGACAAGTAGACATAGGAAAACTAAGAATAATAAACCAAACGTTCCATAAAACATAACATTGTACACAATCATGCCATCATCAAAACCCACAGATGGTAAATCATAAATAAATAAATAAATAAAACATTGTATGCAACCATACCATCATCAAAACCCACATATGGTAAATCATATATGGCCAAAACTAAATAACCTACTTTAGAAATATATTACAACACAACACCTTGACAAATTAATTGGCCATGCTTGAGCATCTAATCATTTTTTGGGTGGTGAAATGAAAGAAAAACAAAACGTCTTAGATGACACACCAAATAATGTGTATTTCTTGCATCAAAATGTGCATAGAGATGTGATATAGTGACCTTTATGCTATTGCATAATAAATGAGAAACAAATTTAGCAATAATTGTAGGTGTACAACTACAATAGGTTCTCATCAGAGGGTGGAGGACTATATAAACTATGGGAGGTATCTTTTTTTCCAACTTGCTTTTAGAGTAGCAAATAAATAAGAACTAAAACTGAGATATTTAATATAACATTGACAATAATAGTAAGAGTTAATGTGACTTACCTGCGATGTTTCACCTTCCATTTATCTACAACCAAAGATCAAACTAAGAATATTGTATCACGCGAATAGGATGGTAAACTAAAAAAAAAAGTGAGTTACAAGAAAGAGTTCAGAAGATAAAAAAAAAACTTTGGTTTAAAGAAGATGGCCTTGGAAAAGAAGAAGAAGAAGAAGTCTAACAAGTTCTTTAACAATAGGATAAACAAAAGTCCTAAATATCAATCGAAGTAGTCAAAAGAACTCTTAACTTGAAAACGAAGAAGGAAATAAAAGACTGGTTTGAAAATATAATTTTTTTTATGGATAAGAGGGTCTTTTTGAAATATAAACTTAAATTGGGAACTTTTATTATTGCCATTAGGCTGAATATGTAATTTTAATGAATAAAAGGGTCTTTTTGAAATTTAAACTAAAGTTAGGAGTATATTATAAAATAATTCAGAAAAAAGGTCTATTCAAAAAAATATAAAATTATGTCCTTAATATGTAAATTAGATGTTTTCTCATCTTCAACCTCCCAATTCTTGCCGAAAATTGCCTCTTCAAGAACGACATTAACTAGGCCAAGCTTTGAGATTTAATAAAAAACTTTATGGCTACTGCCTCTATTAGGAAAAGAAGCGACCACATGGTCATCTAAGTACTGGGAAGGCTTGTGGAAAGGATTTGGTCTCTCACACACTCACTCGTGTCGTGAGTTTCAAGGAGCTTCTAAAATGTATCAAAGATAAAGGTCGGAAGATTCTTACCTACTTGCAAACTTAAGATGGAAATGGTGTTTGAACATACAGTATTTATATCAGCGTCTCCCTTCTTCCATCATTGTCGAGCTTTCGTTCAACCCCAAAAAGTGGGGGTTTCTGAGACAGATACAGAGTAGTTTAAAACCAGGTTGAAGATTAGAAAGAAAGGTTTACAATTCCTACTTTGAGATGGGGAAGGAAGGAGAGGCTAGATTAAGAACTGCGGGGAAAGAGATTTTGGCCGGAATAGGGGAGGTTAGATTAAGAACTGCAGGGGAAAGGGATTTGGCCAGAATAGGGGACAGTGCACAACGCGTCGCACTTGTTCCGAAAACCTCCAACAGTCATCTATTCGCAATTCAGGGAGAATGTCCTATTCAAAGCTAAAAATTGATTGTGCATTTCCCATTTTATCCTTTTAACTCAAAGAAACATAAATAATATAGTCACTTGATTATTTTTATGTGAAATTACACTAATTGACCTTACATAAACTGTTACAGACTTACAACAATTATATTAAAGGGCACGTATAGTCCGGTTACAAAGTCTGTTTGTAACCTTCTTGGTTACAAACAGACGCACCCATAAAAAAACGAAGGGAAATATATGTAAGTGCCATTAAAGTCATTACAATGATATGTCATTCTTGTAGTTTTATGTTGGGAAAAGGCTCTCTGCCTAAGGCATACACTGCATCTCCTCACATCCTATTTTTTTTTATTATTCTCTTTCCTTCAATAAATGAATAAACAATATTTATGTGAGAGGGTGGAGAGCACCCTGCATGCTCAAAGAACCCCTTTCCCTTTTATGTTTTATGCACCACTACTTTAAGTCTGAAATTTGAGCAATAAGATGGGAATGTGGGTTCTCCTATCAGTTTTAAGCAATATGATTGGTGTAAGGTCTCCTATTAGATGGACCAAGCCACATCCATCCGATATGCCTGTGTGACGATATCAAAGGTTGTTATATTTATACTTTGCCAATAACTTGAAGGAATGTTCCACTGCATTGAGATGGGTCTTAATCTATAGGTGACATCTTAACCGTGGGGTGGGTTTACATGTTAGAGATTATATAGGCTCCATTTGTTTTAGTATAAAATTTAGGGAAATTATCAGTGCCACCCCCTAAGTTACTCCCTTATTTTAATGCAACCCA
Source organism: Telopea speciosissima (assembly GCF_018873765.1). Taxonomy (NCBI): domain Eukaryota; kingdom Viridiplantae; phylum Streptophyta; class Magnoliopsida; order Proteales; family Proteaceae; genus Telopea; species Telopea speciosissima. Next base: position 25,615,639 of record NC_057920.1, read on the forward strand.
CTAAGTACCCAATATCAATTCTGGCCAAAAAATTAATGGGGTTAGCCTTTTAATTGTTAATTTGTGATGTCAGCAGGTTAGTTTTTCTTAAAAGACAATTTTGCCCTTCCAATTAAACCAATTGAACAAAGTCATCTTCTTCCTCAGTTAAACGAAGAAGACTTCCCACCTTTGCAACTAGTCACCGCTGCCCATCTCTCACCTTTGCACCCTTGCGCACTCACTTGGTCACCTCTCACCTCTACAACCGTCATCGAAATAGAAGGAAGAAACAGAAGGTTCACCTTTGCAACCGTGGTAGTCTGCTCCACGCACTTGCACACATATCACTGACTGAAGAACCCCGATGAAGCTCTGAAGAAACAACTTCACTCTGGTGACTACCCACAAAGCCCAGTTATTCCCAATGTAAGTTCTCACAAACCCATCGAACTTTTGGGTTTCAAAATTGAATTTTTTTGCCCTAACCTTCATCTGAAAATCAATATTTGTTGGATATGTGAATACATGAACATCTTAGTGTTAGGTTTTTTATTGCAATTTATAGACCATTCAATCCTAATTTGAGGATCGTATTGATATAACAGAGATCATACACAAACACTCCTTAGCACCACTCACTCACTAGTAAGCACACACACCCCAAGCCCTTTGCTGTACCACTTACTCGTACACACACACACACACACACACACACACACACACACACACACACACACCCTGCTGCCCCTCTCAATTGTACACACTCGCTTGTACACACAAACCCCCTACTGCCCCTGTTGTATCACTCACGTGCACACACACAACCCCCTACTACCCCTATTGTACCACTCACTTGCACACAAACACACAAACACACCCTACTGCCCTTGCTACTCCACTAACTTGCACACAGCCCCCTACGCTCCTACTGCTCTACTAATTTGCCCCCTTTATATATTCATAGAACACACACACACACACACACACCCATATACAATTTATTTGTGGAGTGTTCTAATCATAATATTTGCATATTTGTTCAATCATTGCAGGATGAATTTATTCTCAATTAATTACTATTATGATGGGAATGTTTGACATAAGGTAGTTAATAGAGATAGGTATGGATATATTAATATGGTGTATCACATTTACGGTACAGTCCTAGGTTGTCACACCCCAAACCACCCCTTGGGAGGATTAGGTAGGTGACCCGAATTGCGTAACGACAATCCGCCAAATCCCACGAATCTAGAAGCAGTGCATACATTCACGGAACCACATTCATTCACTTTATCAAAGATCAGAGTGCTGCAGATAAACTACAATTCCAATAACAAAATAGAAAGCGTAGCAATACGGGAAATGGTGATGATATATATGCATAGATAAGTTTGTTCTGACACATTTCCCCACAACCCACAACTTAAGAGCAAAGCTGACAGAAACAAAGCTAAAACTACCATATACATATATATATAGGGCGAAGTAACTCAAACCCACAAAGAAAGAAAAGAAACTACAACTAAACCACAATAGGAACGGGGATAAACTCCTAGACAAAACAAAAAGGAGTCCCCAAAATAAAAAGCATCAAGTGCACCCTTCAATGGTGTTCATCCAGGACCACCGAGAATACACGCATCATCGGCACAACCTCTGTCGGGGTCCACACCAAGATCATCATAACAACCAAGGCTCTCCTCCTCTTAATGAGCCTCCATGCCACAGCGGCATCGATCTGCAAAATCATCTAAGAAAAACAATGTATAACAGTGTGTGAGCCCCACTGAGCTCGTGAGAAAATCATATCATCATACATGCTCATGCAACCACAATCCACATGATCCTACATGATATGCAAGTCCAGATTATTTATTAGCCACCTAACAATACAACTAAATCAGGTCTGTGCTACTACAATCCCCAATACATGTATCCTTGGTGCGGGTTTCTAACCCCTTCCTGCGATACACCCATTGAGTTGTCGGAGAGGACCAGTCAGCTCCCGCATTTGTTCACCAAGGTCAGCCCGACCAGCCCTCTGTGATTAACTCGTGGGACAATCCATTTTTTTCTCTTTTCTTTTCTTTTTTGGCTTACAGCCTGTATTCACCATTCTGGTGTTCTTTTCTCTTTTTCTCATGTACATATGGTCACCCCCACAGACATCCAACACCTTAAACCCTGTTGGCAAGGGTGCGTAGCACGAGTGATAAAACTCTAACCCCATGTCCATATGGCATCGTATGAGTCGGGTGGTGTCAATCGCATCTCATTCTACGGGCTACCACGGGCCTCATTTCCAGGCCGATTATGACATCTAGTCTAACATTCACAATCATCATATAAAATTCACAGTGTTGATCAACAGACAGTCATTATGCAGTGATTTGAGTAATTTGAAACAAAAGTAAGTAACACAGCATATATAATTACAATTCTTAATAGCTGGCATAGCATCATAATTACACATGCACATATGATAATATTATTCACTCCCCTGAGTTTGGTTCTAGAAACTCGGTTGCAAACTCAGTTCCAATAGGATCATCAGGTCTGATTGTTGACCTCGAGTGTGGGATCAAGTCCTAGCTATAAATCAGAAGTTGTCATGTTAGGTTTCCAAGCTGTCTCTGATGGTCCTAGGGTTAACCTAAGCTTACTGGGTCGATGCGGTGCTTGGTTGGTACTGATTTGGAGACACTGGGCCTTAGGCTCATGTCTCGGTGCATCATCCAGAGTCAATTGCACAAGGGTAAAATGGTCATTAACAGTGACTGTACCTGACCCTAGGTTAGATGGTTCACGGTACTGTCCATAGCTTATCTGTGCTGTAGGACCACGCACAGTAGGGTTTCCTTCACCTGCGGGGCCCACTTGGGTTCCTAAGCTATACCCACATAAGGATAGATGTGGGGAAGGGCATTTATGTCATTTTCCACCTTCCCACAGTGTCACATGGCCAATGGGTGAGGTCCCCTAGGCCTGATTGCAAAAACAACAGCATTTCCTTCACTAGGCGATGGCTCTGGGCGTTGGGTGCATCGCCCAGTGCCCTCAAATCGACATTGGGCTGATTTCCCAAGGTTGGGCTTTTTAGGCTATGCTCAAATCTGATCCCCATGCATGTTAGGGGGTCAGGTAGCCCCTGGGATGATCTACCTTTCGATCTAAATGGATCTTCCATCAGGGTTACCATTTGGCTGCCAGAGGCTGCCTAGACAACCCAGTGAATAGTATCACAGGGTTTTCTTCAAGCATGAACCTCACTTTCAGCCACATGCAGGGCTGGAATCAGATGTAATTTGATGTTCCATGGCTGCAATCATCTAGGATTAGGTCTGTGGAGCCTTAGCTTGCACCTAGGGTTCCAAATCACAAAGCAACAGAGCATATGGCAGTGCAGCTGTGCACAACCAGAATTCGGCTCCAAGAACAGCAGATTAGAATTATAAAATTAAGTAAAAATCTCAGATCTCCCATGCTCAAGGCTTGCATGGCAGACTTGGAGCTGTCCAAGGCAAACCCTAGTTGTTCTAGGCTGCCCAGGGAGCAGAAACACATCAACCACAGAGATAGGATGGAGCCAGCAAGTATGCACATATGTATTCATACCTAAACAGTGCAGAGGTGGCACGAAAATCCAGGCCTAGGGGCTGAGAGCAGCTCTCCCTTCCTCTTCCTCTCTTCTTTCTCTCTTCTTTCTCTCCTTTCTCTCCTCACGGTTCCAATAGTGGTAAGGGCTCTAAATGAGCCCAAGGCCTTTCTATTTATAGGCCCAGCCCACACTGAGGCTTGTTTGGCTGTTAAGGCCCCTTTTGAAAATCAGTTTTTAAACTGATTTAGAGTGATTCTGGGCACACTGGTGGGGTCCACAGTGAACTAAAGGTATGAGGTGGTCCCTCAGACTCCCCTCTATCTATGGAGGGTGCCCATGTCCATGTTGGGTGGTCCTCACAATTAAAAACCATTAAAATATGCTGTTTCACTCACTGGGCGATGTCACTGGGCCTTGTTTGCATCGCCCAGTGCCATCATCCAGAGAATTCCAGCAAGCTGAAATTCAGTGGAGCTTGCACAGGGGTTTAACCCTTGGTCAAGGCATTGTCCCCACATGCCTTATAGGAGATTTTACACACTTTTTCATAAGTGGGTCCCATAGTTATGGGGAGGAGAGAGATTACTTGGGATCCAGGCCATACATCATGCAATGAGTTGTACATTTATAGGGGTCCGCTATCCACCTACTGACAGGCATGTAGGATGATCCACACAGGGTTTCCTCATCAATCCAAACCACTGGAGTGGTACTCCATAGTGTTCTTGGTTGCCTGATCAGGGGTTCCTATCCTTTAATCAAAATTCCAACCAATCAGGAGCAGGGTTTGATATTTCTCCTGTCCTTTAATCAAAATTTCGTCCTCAAAATTTGCTTACCTTGCAATTCGAAGAGTTGAGGATACTTCTCCTTCATTTCTTCCCCACGCTCCCATGAAGCTTCTTCTATTGGGTTATTTCCCCATCGAACCTTTACAAAAGCGACGGTGCGGTTATGGAGGTTATGCTCCTTTCTGTCGAATATCTCCATAGGTTGCTCTTCGTAGGTCATATCCACATCCAGCTATTCAGGTTCAGTTGATAGTACATGTGTCAGATTATTAATGTACTTCCTCAGCATTGACACATGAAAAACATCGTGGACGCCTGACAAGGATGGTGGCAGTGCCAGTCGGTATGCTACGGGTCCCACTTTATTGAGTATTTCATAAGGACCATTGAATCTTGGGCTCAATTTGCCTTTCTTGTTAAAACGTAGCAATCCTTTAGTTGGAGACACCCGAAGGAATACTTTTTCTCCGATTTCAAATTCAATATCTTTCCTTCCATTATCTGCGTAACTTTTCTGTCTTGACTGGGCTGCTTTGATCTTCTCTCTTATGACATCCACCTTGTCACATGTCGCTTGTATCATCTCAGGTCCGAGATATTTTCGTTCGCCAACTTCATCCCAATATAACAGAGTTCTACATTTCCGTCCATACAATGCTTCGAATGGGGCCATGCCTATGGTAGAGTGATAACTATTATTATAAGCAAATTCCACCAGCGATATGTGAGCATCCCAACTGTCATTCATTTCCAAAACACAGGCTCGGAGCATATCTTTTAGTGTTTGGATGGTTCTTTTCGACTGTCCGTCCGTTTGCGGATGGAAAGCTGTGCTAAGATTTAATTGAGATCCCAATGCCTTTTGTAAACTTCTCCAAAACCTTGAGGTGAATCGAGGATCTCTATCAAACACAATACTGACAGGCACGCCGTGTAAGCCGAATATGTTTTCAATGTATATTCGGGCAAGCTTCTCCATTGGGTAACTTATCTTGATTGGTATGAAGTGTGCCGCCTTTGTTAGCCTGCCTACAATCACCCAAATCGCATTCATGCCTTTCTTGGTGTTGGGCAGATTTGTCACGAAATCCATAGTAATTCTTTCCCTCTTCCATTCAGGTATAGGAAGTGGCTGCAACAATCTATACGGTCGGTGTCTCTCTGCTTTTATCTGTTGACAGGTGAGACACTTGGACACGTTTATTGCTATGGTCTCCTTCATTCCCATCCACCAGTAATACTTCTTCAAATCCTTGTACATCTTTGTACTTCAAGGGTGGATTGTATAGGGTGAATTGTGTGCCTCTTTAAGCATTTGGTGTTGGACGTCAAAATCATCAGGCACGCACAGTCTATCTCGAAACTTCAATGCACCATCATGGGCCAAAGAAAAATCTGGGTCCTTGTGGACACCTTGTTGTACTTACCACATAATCTTAGCTAGCTCGGGGTCCAATGGTTGCTTCGCAATTATCTCTTCTCGTATTGACGGTTGCAAGTCTATAGCTGCTAATTGCATAGTCGGTCCTTTGCTCACGAGTTCCAGATCAATCTTTCGAGCTTCTTCATACAACTGTTCGCTTATAACCAAAGAAGTGAGAGATGCTGTCTGAGATTTTCTACTTAACGCATCAGCTATAACGTTGGCCTTGTCGGGGTGGTATTGGATTTCATAATCATAGTCTTTCACCAATTCCAACCACCGTCTCTGTCTCATATTTAACTCCTTCTAGGTGAAGAAATACTTCAGAATTTTATGATCGCTGAAGATTTCAGTCTTTTCACCATATAGGTAATGCTGCCATATTTTCAATGTGAAAACTACCGCCGTCAATTCTAGGTCATGTGTGGGGTAGTTCTTTTCATGTTCCTTTAATTGTCTGGAGGCGTAGGCGACTACTTTACCTCTCTGCATCAGGACGCCACCCAATCCTGTTTTGGATGCGTCGGTGTATACCACCATTCCTCCAGTGCCGTCCGGAATGGTCAAAACTGGAGCTGTTACCAAACGGTTTTGCAATTCCTGAAAACTCTTCTCGCATGCTTCATTCCATTCAAACTTGGGTCCCTTCTTTGTGAGTTTTGTCATAGGTGCCAAAATTCGCGCGAAATTTTCAATAAACCGTTGATAATATTTGGTCAAACCTAAGAAACTTCGAATCTCAGTGGAACTCTTCGAAGTTTCCCATTCAAGAACTGCTTTCACCTTGCCTGGGTCTACTTTAATGCCATCCTCAGTGACAATGTGTCCCAGGAATCCAATTTGGTGAAGCCAAAATTCACATTTACTGAACTTGGTGTACAGTTGGTGTTCTCGCAGCCGCCACAATACGAAAGTAAGGTGTCGAGCGTGTTCCTCCTCACTCTTGGAGTACACCAGGATGTCGTCAATAAACACGATGACGAACTTATCCAGCACGTCATAGAATACTCTATTCATCATATCCATGAATGCTGCGGGGGCATTGGTTAACTCGAACTATAGAACTAAAAATTTATAGTGTCCGTATCGAGTTCGAAACGCCATCTTATGTATATCACCGCTCATGATCCTCAATTGATGGTATCCCGACCTAAGATCAATTTTGGAGAAAACTCGTGCTCCTAGTAACTGATCGAATAGGTCATCGATACACTGCAGCGGATATCGATTCTCAATAGTCAGCTTATTCAACTCGTGGTAGTCGATACACAGTCACATAATACCATCCTACTTCTTAACAAACAGCACGGGTGTTCCCCAGGGTGATACACTGGGTCGTATAAATCCCTTCTTCAGCAGGTCTTGAAGTTGAACCTACAACTCTTTCAGTTCGATTGGCGCCATCCGATATGGTGCCTTGGATACCGGTGCTGCACCAGGAATTAGATCAATCCCGAATTCGATGTCGCGGTCAGGTGGTAGCTGCGTCAGATCTTCTGGAAAGACATCAGGGTAATCTCTGACGACTTCCAATTCTTCCAAAGGTCTTTGCCTTCGTGTCTAACACCGTGGCCAAAAAGCCTTGACATCCATCGTCAAGCAACTTGCGCGCCTGGATAGCCGATAAGGTTATTTTCCTGGATTTCTTCCTTGGTTCACTTTGATATGTTAAGATTGAACCATTCCCCAACTTAAACATTATCTTCTTTTCCGCACATAAGACGTTTGCACCATAGGCAGACAACCAGTCCATGCCTAGTATTATGTCAAAATCCTTCATATCCATCTTTATTGATCGTGTGGTTAGTTTCTTCCCACAAATTTCAATTTGACAAAGGTCGTAGACCTTCTTCAAGCTCACGACACTTCCTGTCAGTGTGCTGACCACTAGCTCATGCCCGATGTCTCTCGGTTGATCTTTCATCTTACTTGCAAAGGTGGAGGAGACAAAAGAGTGGGTCGAGCCCACGTCGAATAATACTCGCGTGGGTATAGTTGAGACATTCAGGGTACCTAGGGTTTGTAGGTAATTTAGGTTACATGTAGTAAGCCAATTAGTCCCTATAAGTTAGTAGTGTTCAGCAAACTTACCTGTCAATACATCGGGGTTCGCCTCAGCTTCTTCATTCGTCATCACAAACACCTTTCCTTCCGTCCGATTGTCCCGTGGCTGGAAGGACCTAGCGTAGGGCTGATTCAGCGAGTTGTTGCTGTACCCACGCGTTCTATAATCTCTGGCCATATGCCCTTCCTTGTTGCATTGGTAACACTTCAAGGGTGGAGCAGCAAGTGTTGTGGCTTGGCTCACTTGACTTGTTGTTGGTTGGGCTGGCGAAGCTGCTGTTGTCACTTGACTCATCTCCGGTTGAGCAGGTCAATTGAATGTGGGGCAGAAAGGGTTCTGACCCACGTTCGGCCTACGGTACGGAGTCGAGACAGAACTTGAGTTGGTTCCGCGGTAAACTTTATTTGGCCAGGCATAGGTCTGGAAATTGTTTGGCCTTTTGCTTACGGACGATGTCACATCTTTTTCTTTCTCCTTCTCTTTAAACCTATCTTCCATGGTCTTCGCCTTATCGACCATCTGAGCATAATCCCGGATGTCCATGATTGACAACACTGATCCGATCTCAGTCTTGAGTCCTTTCTCAAATTTCTTCGCCTTACTAACTTCCCCTTTCAGGTGCTCTGGAGAAAAATGGAACAAGTCCTCAAATCGCTGCTAATAATCCAGCACTGACTTGGTTCCTTGCACCAGTGCAATGAATTTTGCTTCTTTTCTATCCCTGAAACTCTCTGGGAAGTAGTTCTTGAAGAAAACTTCTTTAAATTGCTCCCATGTGGGATTCGATTGAGTAGCTTCCAAATTAGGCTTTGTAGCTTTCCACCAAGCTTCGGCTTCACTCTGCAACTGATAACCCACACATATAATCTTTTGTGCGTCCGTGCACTCAAGTACATCAAATGCCTTTGTTAGGGCACTGATCCACCGTTTTGGCTGCATTGCTTCAGAAGTTATTTTGGAAAATGCAGGTGGTTGGAGTTTCTTGAATCTTTCCATAACCTTGGCGGTAGAGTTCTCCGCTAAATGTTGAGGCACAGGTGGTGGAAATAGTACGGGCCGATTGGGTGGTGGTGGTGGTGCAGCGCGTTCGTGCATTATGGTTGTAAACTAAGTAGACATCTGACCAAGCAATTCTTGTTGTTGTTACATGGTCTGCATCATAGTCCTCATGAATGCAGTCACGTCACCAGCTGCCATATTTGGCTGAGGTGCATCAGTAGTGGCTTGAGCAGCTGCTGGTGCCTCGGACGAAGCAGCCGATGCTTCAGAATTTTATGCCTCAGTCCCGTTAGGCTGTTCAACCTCCAGTACAAGTCGAGGTTGCTTTCCTTTACGACCACCACGAGAACTTCTTCTGGTGTTGACCATTGTTGCTTCTCTGAAAAGAGCAGCATGTTCAATATTCCAATATCATCCGTATTGATCAACAGTTATTCCCTAGCTAGACCAAGTACAAATCTAGTCCACAGTTCCAATGAGTTTCATGAGTCGCACCAGTAAGGTGGATTATTAGATATGTTATCTCGGTTTATAGTGTGATGTTTTATTTGGTTTTATATTTCGTTTCTCTTTCTTAAGCATTTTATGTATCGATATACTATGCATGCCACTATATGAGAGATTTCAAAATTTTAAATAAAAGACTTTTAATTATTTACCTGGTCTAACAGGCAAGCATCTCCAACCTCTTCCCTGTCACAAACTCCATCACAAGTAGGTACTCTATGTCCGCTCTTACCTCTTCAGCTAAGGTCATAAAATAGTCTCGCTCTTCCGGTCCACTAATGGTAGCAATGGCTAAAGAAAAGTCCAATCTGTTCTCGGCTTGGGATAGTACTAGTCGTATCCATCTCAGTCTCTCTCGTAACTGTCTAATATAGATCATGATGTCGGGGTTCCCAGCCTTGGCCGAGGTAATAGGTCCTGTCATAGAGAATGATTCTAAGCATCAGGTTTTACTTAATTAAAAGAATTAAGTACATATCTATTGGAATTTAAATAACTATCAATCCACAAAACTAATCTTGGGTTGGCTCGAGGTACCTTAGCACCTAAGTGTTTCTATTGGTTAGACAACTTTTTTAGATTCCTATTCCCAGCTAACCTAGTCTATGGATAGGGTAAGATCTATGCTCCCTATACATCGTAATTACGCATATAACATACCTATTTATCTATGTTTGGTTTTGCATTACATCAGACCATTCGGTCGTACATCACAATATTAGCACATAATAACTAAATATTTGATACTCACACCAACTTTTATAAATATAAATATAATTATTTATCCACAAGTTCTTACTCTAATGAGAGAATAAAAGAACGTGTTATATGTGCCCCACCAAAAATTCCCAAATAGGAGTTGTCTTCCCTTTGCTTTAAGAAATCTACACTTGTCTGATTAATTAATTTAATTATTTATATATTATATATATATATATATATATATATATATATATATATATTTTTTTTAATTAAAATTTTTTTACTAAATAAGAAAATTCATATTTTTATGTCCATTAGGGTTATTATGGTCAAATCTCAAGTCCTTATATGCAAATAGCCCAAATCAACAAAATTACATTCACTGGGCGATGTCTCTGGGCATTGGACACATCGCCCAGTGCCATCGCCCAGAGAATCTGGGGCGCAGTATATGAGTCCGAGAGGGGCCCATTTACATTCTAACTTCTTCTAAACCTCTCTAAACTCCTAGGAAAAGTCTTTGGAGGGTAGTGGGACTCATTCCACACCAAATCCTCACGCTTCCTTGTGTTCTTCGCGAATCTACCCATGTGCCTAGGTATGATTTCTGAGTTGTTTTCCCTATTTTAGCTCTTCCTTTTGCTTTCCTAATATTTTGGTTAGGGTTTTGCCAAATTTCTTGCCCTAACTATATTCTTTTCTTCTCTTTTGTAGAAAATGTCTACAAGCCATCGTACGGCTAGGAAATCTGTGGCTCAGAAGCGACTTCGAGTTGAATCTAAGAATTCCTCATTTTCCTCGGTGCCTGCATCATCTCCTACAGACGATTCTTCTTTGGAGGAACCCAACTTTGACCGGTTTCTCTTTTCTAGGTATGAATATGCTAAGGAGTGGAAAAATTTTGAATCTCTAAAGATTGTGAATGGTCGGGTGGTCTGGGTGGATGACTTCCATCAGTACAGTCTCTACACTAGGTTCAACATCTTGGGTTGGACCTCCATGTTGACACCCACCGAACCTTGTTATCCCAACTTGGTTCGGTACTTTTACTATAACCTAGTGCCTTCTAGTGCATAGGAGTTCGGAGTGGAGAGTAGGGTGAAGGGAGTGGATATCCGTCTGACCACGGCTTCACTAGCAGAGATCTTGAGTTTACCTAATACAGGAGAGAGGTGTTATTATGAGCCACGGATGGACATTTCGGAGATGTTTTCTTTAGAGACCAGGAGGAGGGTCTTCAAATCATTGACAGGATCACAGGACACGCCTAGGTCTCAGACTTCTTACAAGCATAGTGCTTGTGTCATTAGTAGATGCGTGACCTACAACATCTACACCAAGGTCGGTAACAGGGGTAGTATATCTATGTTGAGAGCCTACATCACATATTGTCTTTTGGAAGCTGGTAAGGGGGGGGGGGGGTCCAGTCATAAACCTCCCATATCTTTTACTTCAGGTAATGCTTTACCATGCTCGGAACCCAGCTGATGGGAACCTTCCTTATAGGAAGTTCCTCACTTTAGTCTTTTAGTACTTTGGGGTTCCATTGGAGGGTGAGTATGCTGAGAAAGATAGGTCCAGGCCCATTGATAAGACCTCCATTCTGAAGATGAAAGTGCCTGGGGAGGATCCTCCAGAGGATGAGGAGCAGATGGAGATGCAGCAGGGAGATGAGGGGTTGGATGTAGAGGAGTTGGGTGATGATATACATGATGAGGAGGTGCAGGACTTTGGAGTGGACATCCAGGGCATACATGGTGAGAGGCAGAGTATTGGTGTAGAGGATGTGGGTTAGGGCCGCTTTGAGGGTGTTGACACTCAGTTTATTGACTTACCTGCCTATGAGGCTACGGGTGCCACCAGTTCTCAGATTTTGGGGCCATCTGAGTGGACGCAGAGGATGACACATTTTTAGAGTCTCAGTACCCAGCTTTCGGATATGGCGACTAGGATGGAACGGGGCTTTACTTCATTGGAGAGTAGAGTGGGTTCTGTAGAGCAACGTCTGGACTTCTGGGACAGGTTCTACAAGGTTAACTCCCGCCAGACACAGCCTCCACCTAGAGACTTGCCTCCGACTGAGTAGTTCTTGATCAGCTTCAGATGCTCATGCTAAGTGATTTAGACTATTTCTCTTTTATTCAACTTATATATATTTTTTTTGTTTGGGATGTTTCTAGTTTAGCATTTGTTTTTTTTCAACTTATATAATTATTGGAGTAATACTTTCAATCAGACTTATGTAGTGGCTTGGCCATAATTATCTTTTATTTAATGGAAATTATGCTTCTTTTATTTAATTGCAACTACCTCCCTTACAGCTTTTAATTATTACTTGTTTTGATATTGATAGCTTATTAACCCTAATCTGCACTCCATGAATGTAAGAAGAGCCTCACGCTCTAATACCAAGCTCTGTCACACCCCAAACCCCCCTGGAAGGATTAGGTAGGTGACCCGAATTACGTAACGGTAATCCGCCAAATCCCACGGATCTAGAAGCAGTGCTTACATTCACGGAACCACATTCATTCACTTTACCAAAGGCAAGATCAGAGTGCTGCAGATAAACTACAATTCCAATAACAAAATAGAAAGCGTAGCAATATGGGAAATGGTGATGATATAGATACATAGATAAGTTTGTTCTGATACATTTCCCCACAACCCGCAACTTAAGAGCAAAGCTAAAACTACCATATACATATATATACAGGGCAATGTAACTCAGACCCAAAAAGAAAGAAAAGAAACTACAACTAAACCACAACAGGAACGGGGATAAACTCCTAGACAAAACAAAAAGGAGTCCCCAAAATAAAAAGCATCAAGTGCACCCTTCAATGGTGTTCATCCAGGACCACCGAGAATACACGCATCATCGGCACAACCTTTGTCGGGGTCCACACCAAGATCATCATAACAACCAAGGCTCTCCTCCTCGTAATGAGCCTCCATGCCACAGCAACATCGATCTGCAAAATCATCTAAGAAAAACAATGTATAACAGAGTGTGAGCCCCACTGAGCTCATGAGTAAATCATATCATCATGCACGCACATGCAACCACAATCCACATGATCCTACATGATATGCAAGTCTAGATTATTTATTAGCCACCTAACAATACAACTAAGTTAGGTCTGTGCTACTACAATCCCCAATACAGGTATCCCTGGTGCGGGCTTTTAACCCCTTCCTGCGATACACCCATTGAGTTGTCGGAGAGGACTAGTCAGCTCCCGCATTCATTCACCAAGGTCAGCCCGACCAGCCCTCTGTGATTAACCCGTGGGACAATCCATTTCTTTTCTGGCTTACAGCCCGTATTCACCATTCTGGTGTTCTTTTCATTTCTTTTCTCTTTTTCTCATATACATATGGTCGCCCCCACAGGCATCCAACACCTTAACCCCTATTGGCAAGGGTGCATAACATGGGTGATGAAACTCTAACCCCATGTCTATATGGCATCGTATGAGTCGGGTGGTGTCAATCGCATTCTGTTCTATGGGCTACCACAGGTCTCATTTCTAGGCCGACTACGGAATCTAGCCTAACATTCACAATCATCATATAAAATTCACAGTGTTGATCCACAGACAGTCATTATGTAGTGATTTGAGTAATTTGAAACAAAAGTAAGTAACACAGCATTTATAATTACAATTCTTAATAGCCGGCATGGCATCATAATTACATATGCACATATGATAATATTATTCACTCACCTGAGTTTGGTTCTAGAAACTCGGTTGCAAACTCAGTTCCAACAGCAGTCTGATTGCTGACCTCGAGCACGGGATCAAGTCCTAGATATAAATCTAAAGTTGTCATGTTAGGTTTCCAAGCTGTCTCTGATGGTCCTAGGGTTAACCTAAGCTTACTGGGTTGACTCGGTGCTTGGTTAGTACTCATTTGGAGACACTGGGCCTTAGGCTCATGTCCCGGTGCATCATCTAGAGTTAATGGCACAAGGGTAAAATGGTCATTAACAGTGACTATAATCCTAGGTCAGATTAGGTTCACGGTGCTGTCCACAACTTGTCTGTGCTGTAGGACCAAGCATAGCAGGGTTTCCTTCACCTGCGGAGCCCACTTGGGTTCCCAAGCTATACCCACATAAGGACAGATGTGGGGAAGGGCATTTATGTCATTTCTCACCTTCCCACAGTGTTACATGGCCAATGGGTGAGGTTCCCCAGGTCTGATTGCAAAAATAGCAGCATTTCCTTCACTGGGCGATGGCTCTGGGCGTTGGGTGCATCGCCCAGTGCCCTCAAATCGACATTGGGCTGAGTTCCCAAGGTTGGGCTTTTTAGGCTATGCTCAAATCTGATCCCCATGCATGTTAGGGGGTCAGGTAGCCCCTGGGATGATCTACCTTTTGATCTAAATGGATCTTCCATCAGGGTCACCATTTGGTTGCCAGAGGCTACCCAGACAACCCAGTGAATAGTGTCATAGGGTTTTCTTCAAGCATGAACCTCACTTTCAGCCACATGCAGGGCTGGAATTAGATGTAATTTGATGTTCCATAGCTGCAATCATCTAGGATTAGGTCTGTGCAGCCTTAGCTTGCACCTAGGGTTCCAAATCACAAAGCAACAGAGCATCTAGCAGTGCAGCTGTGCACAACCAGAATTCGGCTCCAAGAACAGTAGATCATAATTATAAAATTAAGTAAAAATCTCAGATCTCCCATGCTCAAGGCTTGCATGGCAGATCTGGAGCTGTCCAAGGCAAACCCTAGCTGTTCTAGGCTGCCCAGGGAGTAGAAACACATCAACCATAGAGATAGGATGGAGGCAGCAGGTATACACATATGTATTCATACCTGAATAGTGCAGAGGAGGCACAAAAATCCAGGCCTAGGGGTTGAGAGCAGCTCTCCCTTCCTTCTTCCTTTCTTCCTTCCTCTTCCTCTCTTCTTTCTCTCTTCTTTCTCTCTTTTCTCTCCTCGCGGTTCCAACAGTGCTACGGGCTCTAAATGAGCCCAAGGCCTTGCTATTTATAGGCCCAGCCCACATTGAGGCTTGCTTGGCTGTTAAGGCCCCTTTTGAAAATCAGTTTTTAAACTGATTCAGAGTGATTTTGGGCACACTAGTGGGGTCCATAGTGAACTAAGGGTATGAGGTGGTCCCTCAGACTCCCCTCTATCTATGGAGGGTGCCCATGTCCATGTTGGGTGGTCCCCATAATTAAAAACCATTAAAATATGCTGTTTCACTCACTGGGCGATGTCACTGGGCCTTGTATGCATCGCCCAGTGCCATCGTCCAGAGAATTCCAGCAAGCTGAAATTCAGTGGAGCTTGCACAGGGGTTTAACCCTTGGTCAGGGCATTGTCCCCACATGCCTTATGGGAGATTTTACACACTTTTTTAGAAGTGGGTCCCACAGTTATGGGGAGGAGAGAGATTACCTGGGATCCAGGCCATACATCATGCAATGAGCTATACATTTGCAGGGGTTTGCTATCCACCTACTGACAGTCATGTAGGATGATCCACATAGGGTTTCCTCATCAATCCAAACCACTAGAGTGATACTCCACAGTGTTCTTGGTTGCCTGATCAGGGGTTCTTGTCCTTTAATCAAAATTCCAGCCAATCAGGAGCAGGGTTTGACATAGGTCATATACCAAATGGTAGGGGTTTGAATTTTAAATGAAAAGCTATACTACCTGTTGGGAATGAGGTTGTAAAGGTGTGGGATGATCAATCTATGATGTAGTTGTTTGACATCTATGATAATGACAAGATCATTAGATTGTATGTCTTTAATGTTCAAGAGAGTGAGCTTGACCAAAGAAGCCAATCTTATAAGATTAATGGGTTTGAACATGAGGTGATTGGTAGGGCTACTAATTCAAGAAGGTAAAGAAATGTAGGGCAAGAATCTACTATGTTGAGACAGCAAAGTGCTACTGGTCCTAGTAGTAGTAGACTACCAAAGAAGACTGTCAAAAGGGGTTGTGCTACAGGCCTTAGTGCATCATGTAGGACACCTTCAAGTCTTGGTGAATCTAATGAGTATGAACCTGTGGAATTGAATGATTCAGGTGATGATGATTTATGGGAACTTAGTGAGGATAAACTTGATAAAGAAAGTGATAGAATTTCAGATTCTTCAGATGATGATGACAGTGAATCTAAAGAAATACTTGGTGATTTTGATGATGAAGATAAAGAGGAAGTTGATGAGGAAGGAGATGATGAGTCAGATTATGTACCTGAGGAAGATAAAGATGAAGATGAGTTAGATAGGGATGGTATTTTAAATTATGATTTTGAGGAGTACCATTCATAATTTTCCAGGAAAAGTGGGGTGAATGATAGGGGAAATTGGAGTTGGATCAGGGGATGGCTTTTGATTCTGTGGATCAATATAGAACTCACTTGAAGAATTATGCAATTCAAGAGGGTTTTGAAATTCATAGGCTCAAGAATGAGAGGACGAGAGTAACTATTATATGTGCAAATGGTGGTTGCCCCTGGAGGATACATGTTTCACCTGCAGCTGATGGCAAAACTTTTATTGTAAAATCGTATACAGACAGACATACTTGTAGTGGAAGAAAGACAAAAATTGCAGCAGCTAACTCTAGGTGGGCAGCAAGTAAACTTGCTCCCCACATCAAGGCAAATCCTTCCATGACCATTAAAAGCATACACGCAATGATGAGGGTACAGTGTGGACTGAAACCAAGCAATCAACAATTGTACAGGGCAAGAATGATGGCTAAAGAAGATATTGAAGGCAATCATGTAAAGTCATTTGCACAGTTGCTAGCATATTTGGAATTGGTTGATCAATATAACCCAGTCACAGTAATCAAGATTGAGTTTGTGGAGAGACAAGATATGAATGAAAATCCTATGTTTAAAAGGTTATTTGTGTGTTTTAAAGCATGTATAAAAGGTTTTTTACAAGGGTGCAAACCATTTATAGGACTATGGGGGAATTTTCTGGCAGCTACAACATCGGATGGAGATAATGATTTATTTCCTGTTGCATTTGGGGTGGTAGAGGTTGAGAGGAAGGACAGTTGGATGTGGTTCCTTGTTTGCTTATACATTGCTCTACAATCTGAGGTAGATTATGTACCCCACTCGACCTTTATGCCTGATAAACAAAAGGTTACTAAATGCATTTTTCTTAATTTATGGTATGCGTTTCTTATATTTATATGCCTAATCTAACACACACACACACACACACACACATAGTTGTCAATCATTTACAGGGTCTAATTGATTCCATTCAACAACAATTCCCTGATTGTAATCAGAGACATTATTGTAGTCACTAATATGCCAACTTTATGGGTGTTTATCCTAAAGCAATATTGAGATCTACCTTTGGGTTGCTGCCAAAGCATACACTCTTGCTGACTTGCAGAAAGCAATGGTTGAGATGAAGGATATAAGTGTAGATGCTCATGACTGGTTGATGAAAAATCCACCATCAAGATGGTCAAGACATGCATTTGATCAAGGAGCCAAGATTGACCATGTGACTAACAACATGACCGAGTCATTCAACCAATGGATTGCACCATATAGAGACAAGCCAATTGTGAATTTGATTGACCAACTTAAGGTGCAACTGATGACAAGGTTTCAGAAGAGGTATGCTAGTGCTTGCACATTCAAGGGTACAATAACACCAGCTGTTAGGAAGAGATTGGATTCAATTGAAAGAGCTGCATGGGGTTACACTGGATATGCAGCAGGTCTATATGAGTTTGAGGTCAATGATAAAGATCACACAGTTGTGGTGAAGTTGGCTGACCGAACTTGTATTGTTTGAGTTAAAATAAAATCGCAAGCGTACGGGTCAATCGTAGCTACGGGTCGAACACAAGGAGATATACACCACTCAATTTAAATAACTTAAAAGTAATGCAAAGTGAATGAAATTAAAGTGTTAAATTAAACTAATTAAACTAACGAAAATCAATGCATCCTAACTCATAAGCATCTAACAAAATTAAGGGATTAAATCGGCGTCCTAACACATGAGCATCTAACCTATCAAACTAAAGTGAATTGAAAGCAATAAAAATGCAGCCACACATACTAACCACATAAAAAGAAATAAGGGAATAAAAATGCATCCACAAACCACAACCATATAAAATTAAAATAAAAGAAATAGAGGGAGAAGAAGAAGAAGATAGAGAGAGATAGAGGAGATGGAGAATGAGATTGAGAGTTTAGATAGTAAAACCTGGATGTGCTTGCATGAATGTAATTGAAAAGCTTGAATACTTGCATAAACTTACCATGGCCTCCTCTTATAAATCTTCAATTCTTGTCATCAACTTAAGAACTTAGACTAGAAGGTTTAAAACCTAAACTAGAATTAAGAAATTATAACCCAATTGAAGACTTAAATTGAAATTAAAGCATAAACTAAACCTATTATAACCATTAAATGAAAATAAAAAAAAGTGAACTAGAACTTAGAAAAGCCAAAAATCACAAATTAGAAGGAGAAGAAGAGAAGAAATTTCACTAAGTGAATGAACAAAATTTACAAGAGAGGTAGGGGGTATTTATAGGGGAAAGGGGAGAAGAGAGAAGAGGGAAGTGTAGGAGAAATATTCCCTATGAAAAGAGAATATTCTCTTCTCCTTCCTCCTTTACATTGCCTTGAATCCCAACAAAAAAGAAAAAAAAATAGAAAGAGGGAGGAAAAAGAATATTGTTTACATAAACCTTCTATTTCTAGAAAAGTAAATTTCTAATTCTAACTTGTGCTTCCTTTTCTTTGTAGATATCTTCTCCAAGCAATAAAATCAAAGCATCTTTGATTTTTCAACTTTCCATAGATGAGAAAATATCTTTCAAAATAAATCTATCCCAAGTGAAATTCCAGGAATGCCCTTGAAAAGTTGGAGGAGAGAGAGAGAGAGAGTGATGACTAGGATTCCACTCAACCAAATAACAAAATCCCCAATGTGTCCTTTAAAAATGGTGGGGCATTAAATGCAGCCCATAAAAATCGTGGACACCTTTTGGGCCTTCAAAATTAATGGAATCTAATGGCAATGTGAGTCCCTCCATGTGGGTAGCAGTCCTTCTCTCTCTTCAAGAAGGCAAAATTACTGAAACGGACCTGTACTTGCAGTAGATCTCCACCATTGCTTAGAAATATCTTCTATAATGTCAAAAATATCCTTGGGCAGCGGTAGACTAACTATGGGCTTGCACTACAGCTCCTTTCTGACCCATTATCCTTTCTTGGACTGAAAAGAATAATCAACTGTACGGTGGGCTAGACGAATGCGTACTTGCATTCCGTCACGTCCAACTTGCTCCAAATTTAGTCTTCTTTACAGCCATTGAAGGAAAAATGGTAACTTTACGTGTAACTTGGGACATGCAGCTCCCGATAGTCCAGAATAGCCCAAAACCTGAAAAACACAAGAAAGCACCAAAGTAACTCTGTCCAATGTGGTAAAATGTATGTTTTATGCCCTAAGATTTCACACATAAATGTGCTCATCAGATTCCCCCACACTTGAACGTTACTTGTCCTCAAGTAAAGCAAAAAGAAAAACTAACCTAAAATGCAGAAAATCCTAACTCACTTTCGTAGGAATCATGGTTGCTCTTAGCATGTGCAACAAGCCTTTAAACCCCTAGGTTACCCCTAGTGGACGAGTTGTGTCTCGTGGGTGTTTGAATAAAAAAGAATGATGTAAATTTTTCTCATGGCATAAGTAAGATAGTGTACACAATCTCAAAGAAATACTCAACTAAAGATCAAGGAGCCAAAGGGTTCCCCCACACTTGAATTTTATCACCCCACATCAATTTCAGTAACAAGCATGCATCAAGTTCAAGGGATCTCCTCATATTTTCTGAACACTACTCACCTTTAAGTAAACCACTCATAATATCAATGGAACCAAAGACTTAGGCATTGAGTATTTTTTACCATACTTTTTTTTTTTTCAGGCATTAAGGCAAAAGCTTCTTCTTTTTTTTGTTTTAACAACAGACTCTATTTCTACTCCACTACTGTTCTCTGAATGACATGGTGGAGCATACACCAGACACCCAAATACTTGGTAGCTTCGCTTTATGCATATATCCATAAGATATTGAGACATTGATCCAAGAGTTTTTTTTTTTGAGTTTCCTTCCAAGGAGTTTCGATCAAGTCACCCTGCTTCATGAGGCACAGTGCCCTGTCTAGTCCCAAGGAATTCCACTTTCCTTTCTGTTTCTTTTTTGTTTTTCGTTCACATTCACTTTCATGCCTTGCCTTGCCACAAACAAGTTGGTCTCAACTACTAGCCAAAAAATCAAGGGGTCCATAAAACACATAGAGAAATCTAGCCATCAAATGAAATAACGCTCATATTTTCTAACTCAATCCCTCTCACCGGATACAAACCAACTACTGTCCTTGAAAAAGGATTTTTTTATTATTTCGCATGCTAGGGGAACCTAATTCCCTCTTTCTCTCGCTTTGCAATCAAAGAGACTTATGCACAAAACCAAAACTACCGCCACAATCAAAATTCACAAATAAAGTCCAACACACCCCCCCCCACACTTAATTTATGCAATGTCCTCAATGCATGCAGAAAGGAAAGAGTAAGGACTAGGGAGGAGAAATATACTAGGAGGTCATTCTTCAAGGTAAAGAGGCTCATGGAGATCCATGACCTCTTCTACAAGTGGAGTGGGCATCTCAATATATGACTTCAATCTTTGGCCATTGACCTTAAATGTAGCACCCGTACTTGGATTGAGGACTTCAACAGCCCCATGAGGATAAACTTTTTGAACAATATAGGGGTCATCCCATCTAGAACGCAGCTTACCTGGAAAGATATGCAAACGAGAATTGTACAACAAAACTTTCTGGCCTATCTCAAAAGATTTTCTCAAAATGTGCCTATTATGGAAAGCCTTGGTTTTGCCTTGTAAATCCGAGCATTCTCATATGCCTCATTCCTAAGCTCTTCTAACTCAGATAGTTAGAGTTTTCTATGGGCACCTGCAGTGGGTAGGTCAAAGTTTAGCTTCTTGATAGCCCAAAAGGCCTTGTGCTCAATCTCTATAGGTAAGTGACATGCCTTTCCATACACTAGACGGTACGGAGATTGATCAAGATCGGTCTTGAAGGCTGTCCTATGGGCCCACAAAGCATCTACCAATCGGTTAGACCAATCCTTGCGATTCGAGTTGATGGTTTTCTCAAGAATTTACTTTATTTATCGATTTGAAACCTCAACCTGGCCACTAGTCTGGGGATAGTAGGGTGTGGCCAACTTATAAACGACACCATACTTTCTCACGAGGGCCTCAAATGGCCGATTACAAAAATGCTTACCCCGATCACTAATGATAGCCCAGGGACTACCAAAATGGGAGAAGATGTTCTCCTTAAAAAATTTCACAACTACCTGGTGGTCATTGGTCTTGCGAGCAATAGCCTCAATCCATTTGGACACATAGTCCACAGTAAGTAATATGTACAGGTTACCAAAAGAGTTAGGGAAAGGCCCCATGAAATCAATACCCCATGCATCAAACACCTCAACCATCAGAATTAGGTTGAGGGGCATCATATTCCTCTTAGAAAGACGTCCTAAAGATTGGCATGAAGAACATGCCTTGCAATAAGTAAAAGCGTCTTTAAACAGACTAGGCTAATAAAATTCACACTGTAAAACCTTGGTCGCCATCTTATTGGGCCCAAAATGGCCTCCACAAGCCTGATCATAGAAAAAAGAAAAGACAGATTGTCGCTCATGATCAGGAACACATCTCTGGATCACCTGATCTGGACAAGTCTTAAAAAGATAAGGATCATTCGAAAAGAAATATTTAACCTGTGAAAAGAAACGATTCTTATCTTGGGTGGATCAATGTGTAGGTGTCATAGCCGTAACCAGATAATTGACAATGTCAGCAAACTAAGGTTCACTAGACACTGCCATCAGATACTCATCAGGAAAATTCTCGTTGACTGGAGAATCAACAGTCAAAGAATTAGGCAGCCGGGATAAATGGTCTGCAACTAAATTTTCACACCCTTTCTTATCCCTAATTTCAAGATCAAATTCTTGCAACAAAAGGACCCACCTAATGAGGCGAGCCTTAGCATCTTTCTTCTGCACAAGATATTTGATAGCTGCATGGTTAGTATAAACAATCACATGTGATCCAACCAAGTAGGGCCTAAACTTCTCTAAAGCAAACACAACAGCTAGAAATTCTTTCTCAGTGGTGGTATAATTAAGTTGCGCATCATTAAGAGTCCTACTTGCATAATAAATCACATGGGGTAATTTATTGATTCTTTGCCTAAGAACAACCCCTATAGCAAAGTCAAAGGCATCATACATAAGCTCAAAAGAAACTGTCCAATTTGGAGCTTTAATAATGGGGGCTGAGGTTAATGCTCTTTTCAATTACTTAAAACTCTTATGACACTTAGGGGAAAAATCAAATGGACAGTCCTTTGCCAAAACGGAGGTGAGAGGTCTAGCTATCTGGCTAAAATCCATGATAAACCTTCTATAAAAATTTGCATGGCCAAGAAAAGATCTAATGTCCTTCACACTCTTGGGTGGAAGTAAATTGACAATAAGGTCCACCTTAGATCTATCAACTTTAATCCTCTCTTTGGACACAATGTGACCAAGAACTATGCCTTGCTTTACCATGAAGTGGCACTTCTCCCAATTCAAGACCAAGTTCTTTTCTATGCATTGTTTAAGAACCAAAGAAAGATGATGCAAGCAATTAGAAAAGGTAGAGCCATGCATAGAAAAATCATCCATAAACACCTCTAGGAAGTACTCTACCATATCAGAAAAGATACTCATCATGCACCTTTGGAATGTAGTAGGGACATTGCAAAGCCCAAAAGGCATACGCCGGTAAGCAAAAATTCCATAAGGACATGTGAATGTGGTCTTATGTTGGTCTTCTAAAGCAATAGGGATTTGATTATAGCCTGCATAACCATCAAGAAAATAATAATAATCATGGCCAGCTAGTCTCTCTAACATTTGATCAATAAAAGGCAAAGAGAAGTGGTCCTTCCTTGTTGCCGCATTCAATTTTCTGTAGTCAATGCACACTCTCCACCTCGTTTGGATACGGGTTGGAATCAATTCATTATCTAAACTACAGTGACTCCTACTTTCTTAGGCACAACCTGCACAAGACTCACCCATTGGCTATCAGAAATAGGATAAATGATGCTATGATCCAAGCACTTTAGGATCTCTTTCTTGATTGCCTCTTTCATCATGGGATTAACCCTCCTTTGGGGTTCCCTAGAAGGTTTGGAACTCTCAATCAGATGGATATGATGTTGAACAATGGAGGGGCTAATACCTTTAATGTCAGACATGGTCCAACCTATGGCTTCCTTATGGTCCTTTAGAAGCTTAATCAACTCTTCTTTCTGAATAGAAGTCAAATCAAAAGCAATAATAACAAGAAGAATGTGATCTTGTCCTAGGAAGGCATACTTGAGCTTAGAGGACAATGCCTTCAACTCTAATGTGGGGGGCTCAATAATAGAGGGTTTGGGAATGGAGGTGGATAGGGGTCCAAGAGGCTCCAAAGGTTGTTGGATGCTCTAAACCTCAGATAAGGGGGTATCATCAACACCCTCCAATTCCTGCATACATTCTTGAAATCTCGAATCAAAATCAATCTCAAAGAACGTATTAATATCATCGGAAAATCCTTGAAGCATATGCACCTCTTCATCCATATTAGATTGCTTGCCCAACCTAAACACATTGAAGTCAACAGAAGTATTGCCAAAAGATAATTTCATGAGACCATTCCTTCAATTGATTAAAGCATTACTAGTAGATAGGAATGGCCTACCTAAGATGATAGGGATTTGGTCCTTGAAGTTGGCAGTAGGTTGGGTATCTAAAACAATAAAATCCACAGAAAAAATAAATTCCCCAACCTTCAACAGGACATCCTCAATCATTCCATTAGGAACTTTAACCGACCAATTTGCAAGTTGAAGAGTAATTTTGGTTGGTTTCAGTTCTCCTAATCCCAGTTGTTGGTAGACATGAAAGGGTAAGAGGTTCACACTTGCACCAAAGTCCAATAAGGCAAGATCAATAGTGGTATTGTCTATAATGCAAGAGATGGTGGGGTTTCCAGGATCCTTATGCTTCGTTGCTACTGGTTGTGAGATGAGGGAACTAATGTTAGCAACCAAGAATGCCTTTTTGGGCACATTGGTGGTCCGCTTTTGGGTGCATAAGTCTTTGAGGACTTTAGCATAAGCGGGGATCTGGGCAATAGCATCCAACAAGGGGATATTCACCTGAACCTTTTTAAAAACATCCAAAATTTTCTCCACAAAATGAGACTTCTTGCTAACCAACCTATTTGGGAAAGGGGCAGGTGGGGTATAAACTCTTTCAAGGGTGGTCTCTTTTACTTTTTCAACAGAATCATCTTTGGTTTCCTTAACCAAATCATCTGGGATCTCTTCAGGTTCATCAGACGAACCAGGAACAGTAGGCACTTCAATGGCCTCTTCAGAAGGGGGAGAGTCAATAAGAGTATGAGATGGTAAAGACTGAGGTATACTAGCCACTCCTTAAAGCATAGACAACATTAATCTGGCTGGAGGGCCCTTGAAGCTGTTGGCCTTGTACCGGGTTGAGTGGAGGAGCTTGGGTACCTTGTTGAATATAAATCTGATGCCTAGGATTTGGTTCAGGTTGGCTAGGTAACTTCCCTGTTTCCCTCTCATGAAAAATTGTGACAAGTTGGGTGAGTTGCTTCTCCATAAGGGTCATTATTTTCTCAATCTCACCTATTCTTAGTGCCTCTCCTGTATTGATGAACCTTGGGGGTGGCTGATAGGGTGCAAGGAGAGGAGGCCTAGTAGAATTCACAGAAGGTCCTAGATGAGGATGAGGGGGAAAGGGGTTAAGCGACATTCCTTGGCTTTGTGATGCATAATTGGGCCTTTGGACACTAAGCTGGCCTTGATGGTTAAAGTTGGATGGGCCTGCTTAGTTCCCTTGAATCTAGGAGAAATTGGGGTGATTTCTCCATCCTGGATTGTAAGTATTTCTATATGGGTTATTTTGGTAGAGAGCACTTACATTCTCAGTGCTGGAATTGCCCACCAAGGTGTTGGGGCATTCCTCCAAAATATGTCCAGGTGTTTGGCACCAACTGCATATTGTCACCTGGTTGACCTGGTTAACCGGTATAGACTCTTTAAGAACTATGGACTCCAACCTTTTTATAAGGCTGTCAAGTTTGGCCTCCTTGGCTGGCATACCCTTAATGAGATACCCCTTAGTGATCCTTTCAGTCTCTTGGGAAGATTTCCATTCCCTAGTCTTATCAACCAAGTTGGTTAAGAATGTCCATGCATCATTTTCCTCAGAAAAAGAAGTAAAGCCTGCAGGACACATGGACTCTACAAGTTGCTTGGTCTGATAATCAATACTCTCATAAATAATTTGGCATAGCTGCCACAAGTCGAAACCATGGTGAGGGCATTCTAAGAGGAGGTCCTTGAATCTTTCCATGAATTTAGAAAAAGACTTATGTGGTTTCTATCTGAACTGGAGTATGTCACTCTTAAGTTTATTGGTCTTGTGAAGAGGGAAGAATTTTTTCAAAAAGACAATGGTGAACTCATCCCATGTATTAATGGAATTTGTAGGTAGTCCATAGAGCCATTTCTTGGCCTGGTCTTTCAGGGCAAAGGGTATAAACCTAAGCCTAACTGCATCACCAGTCAAATTCTAGACCTTAATTAGAACACAGACCTCCTCGAATTCCCTAAGGAAGAGATATGCATCTTCATTGGCCATCCCATGGAAGTGGGGTAGCATGCTAATGAAGTTGGTCTTGAGTTCATAATTGTTTTCTGTAACAGGTGGTAAGTTGATGCAAGAAGGCTGTGCAGCCCTAGTAGGGTAAAACCTATCCTTAAAAGTCTTGGCTTGTTGGTCACCCATGGTCAAAGGTGGGGTTAAGGGTAATGGAGAAGGTGGTATTCTAATAAGACGATTAGATGAATCACGAGTCCACACCGTAGCCACCTAAACAGATATGAGGTCTCCTTTAGAAAAATTGAAGAAAAATAAAAGACTTGAGAAAAAGTACTAAAAACAAGAGGGAGCCCAAGGTAGATAGTGCATCTATCCCTCAAAAATCGAAACAATGGTTCAAAAGCTGTAAGGATGCCATATAGGTTGACAGCAAGGGAACCTGTATAGTCTTCTATAGCCACCTACCGTCGACTCCAAATGGATTCTGATGTAGAGTGGAGGTCTACTATACGTTAATGTTTCCAACGCTCTCACTATGTCGCTTTCCTGTTATCAAGAGTGGTCACCTCCAAAGATAAGTCATATGCCAATCTACCCAACCAAGTCAAGATGTAGTGTCATAGGTAACTTAATCCTATGAGGGACACCAAAAGATGGAGGGTTGAAGCATATGAAGGACTTTAGATTGGGCGCATACTATTTGAAACAGAAGAGAAACAAGAAGAGGTTTTCAAAAACTGATTTTTTTTTTTTTTGAAAAAGAAGAGAAAATAATAAACTAAAACACTTCGAACTACTTAAAAATCAGATAAATAAAATGGACAATAATCTCCCCGGCAACGGCGCCAAAAACTTGTTTGAGTTAAAATAAAACCGCAAGCGTAAGGGTCAATTATAGCTACGGGTCGAACACGAGGAGATATACGCCACTCTATTTAACTAACTTAAAAGTAATGCAAAGTGAACCAAATTAAAGTGTTAAATTAAACTAATTAAACTAACGAAAATCAATGCATCCTAACGCATAAGCATCTAACAAAATTAAGGGATTAAATCGGCATCCTAACACATGAGCATCTAACCTATCAAACTAAAGCGAATTGAAAGGAATAAAAATGCAGCCACACATACTAACCACATAAAAAAAAATAAGGCAATAAAAATGCGTCCACAAAACACAACCATATAAAATTAAAATAAATGAAATAGAGGGAGAAGAAGAAGAAGATAGAGAGAGATAGAGGAGATGGAGAATGAGATTGAGAGTTTAGATAGTAAAACCTGGATGTGCTTGCATGAATGTAATTGAAAAGCTTGAATACTTGCATAAACTTGCCATGGCCTCCTCTTCTAAATCTTCAAGTCTTGTCATCAACTTAAGAACTTAGACTAGAAGGCTTAAAACCTAAACTAGAATTAAGAAATTACAGCCCAATTGAAGACTTAAATTGAAATTAAAGCATAAACTAAACCTATTATAACCATTAAATAAAAATCAAAAAAGCAAACTAGAACTTAGAAAAGCCAAAAATCACAAATTAGGAGAAGAAGAGAAGAAATTTCACTAAGTGAATGAGCAAAATTTACAAGAGAGGTAGGGGGTATTAATAGGGGAAAGGGGTGAAGAGAGAAGAGGGAAGTGCAGGAGAAATATTTCCTAAGAAAAGAGAATATTCTCTTTTCTTTCCTCCTTTACATTGCCTTGAATCCCAAGAAAAAAGAAAAAAGAAAAAAGAAATAGAAAGAGGGAGAGAAAAGAATATTGTTTACATAAACCTTCTATTTCTAGAAAAGTAAATTTCTAATTCTAACTTGTGCTTCCTTTTCTTTGTAGATATCTTCTCCAAGCAATAAAATCAAAGCATCTTTGATTTTTCAACTTTCCATAGATGAGAAAATATCTTTCAAAATAAATCTATCCCAAGTGAAATTCCAGGAATGCCCTTGAAAAGTTGGAGGAGAGAGAGAGAGTGATGACTAGGATAGTGATGACTAGGATTCCACTCAATCAAATAACAAAATCCCCAATGTGTCCTCTAAAAATCGTGGGGCATTAAATGCAGCCCATAAAAATCGTGGACACCTTGTGGGCCTTCAAAATTAATGGAATCTAATGACAATGTGGGTCCCTCCATGTGGGTAGCAGTCTTTCTCTCTCTTCAAGAATGCAAAATTGCCGAAACAGACCTGTACTTGCAGTAGATCTCCATCATTGCTTAGAAATATCTTCTATAATGTCAAAAATGTCCTTGGGCAGTGGTAGACTGACTATGGGCTTGCACTATAGCTCCTTTCTGACCCAGTATCCTTTCTTGGGCTGAAAAGAATAATCAACTGTACGGTGGGCAAGACGAATGCATGCTTGCATTCCATCACGTCTAACTTGCTCCAAATTTAGTCCTCTTTATAGCCATGGAAGGAAAAATGGTAAAATGTATGCTTTATGCCCTAAGATTTCACACATAAATGTGCTCATCATGTATCTATAAAGTCTAGGAATCAACTGGGCTGTCTTGTAAGCATGCAGTCCATGCTATTGCTGTTAAGAGGGAGAACATTGAAGACTACTGTGACAATTGCTATACTATGTAGAGATATCAATTAGCATATAAAGAGATGAGCGATGCACAACCAAATATAGCAGGATTGTCTGAGAGTAGTTTATATGGTGTGGTGTAGCTCCCAACTATGAGAAAGAGACCTAGCAGACCCCACAAAAATAGAAGAAGAGATGCTGATGAAAGAGCCCATCCAGACTTTAGAAGGAGATCTACATTAGTAAGATGTAACAGTTGCAAGCAGTTAGACCACAACAAGAGAACCCGCAAAGAGGGTGCAGTGAAAGCAAAGTGGTGTATAGAAAGCAAAGTGGAACTAGCAGTCAGGGCGATACAAGTGGATCTCAGAGGCAAACCAGATAGAACACTACATCTACACAGACAAGTGGGTGTATACAATAGGGGGTGAGAGCAAGGATAGCAGTCACAAGGGCAAGAAGACATGTAAAATTTGCTAGTAGTTTAGCCACAGAGGGTGGTGGTCAGTAGTTGTAGGTATTTGTTTGATTTGGTGGACAATTGGATTGTATTGAATGATTAAGTATTTGAGGATTGTTTTAGGGAAATTTGGGAAGAAGATACTATGTTTAGAATATTTTTAAATTGTAATATTTGTGATGGAACAGATGAATACTTTCATTGATTGTATTGAATGCTTTTTCATACTATTTTTGGAATTTGATTATGTCAATGGATAAATTCATAATAGTATTATGAATTTAATTGTCTACAGGTCTTTATTTATGTATCCCTTTAGTATATTGGAACAGTTACATGTTGTCCAAGTGTGTTGGAATCATCAAGTAGTTGCTAAAAATTGATAAACATGAACAAACTACAATACCAAAGACCATTCCATTTTCATTACTAATACCAATAGCTTACAAAGTTTCAAAGTTCCATCATACTTTAAAAACCAGCAGTGAAATTTTCACCACACAAAGATTCAATACAATTAAGTACACAAGAAATTTTTTTGCAGACATCTCATCCTTCAGCTGTTGCACTCCATTTGGGTGAATTCAACTTCCACCAGTCATGTGATTATTTATTGGTATATTTGTAGACATGGACAGATTTCCCATATCTCCCTTTGGGTAACACCAAGCAAAGAAATCACAGCCTCCTTTGCCTTTTCTGGGACAGTTGTAGTAGAGCTTGTTTGAATTTTACTCGGACTCTGAAATCCTAACTGTAGCTCAATATCCACTTTCACATTTCAAGTTCTCAAATTTCAATGCCCTTGAATTCGTACTGTTAACAATTGCTAAAGTCAACATTATTATCTACAAAATACAAAAAATATATTAAGCTCAACTAAATTACTCTTACAAATGTCTCTCAGAGTGTGTATGTGTGTGCTAAGTGCAACAGATGTGTGTGTGTCTGTGTGTATGTGTGTGCTAAGTACAACAGGTGTGTGTGTGTGTGTGTGTGTGTGTGTATACTGCTGCAGGGGCATTGGTGGGAGTGTGGTGGGGGAGGGGGGTCTAGTCTATCTGTATGCTAAGTACAGTAGGGGCAATGGGGTGGGGGTGTGTGTGAGTGTATTGTGGTACATCAAGGGGTAGGGGTGTGTGTGTGGGAGTGTTACCACCCTACATCAAGGGGCAGAGGGAAGGAGGTATTGTGCTAAGTGCAACAAGGTCAATGGGGTTGGGTGTGTGTGTGTATGAGTGTACTGTGGTACAGCAAGGGACATGGTGTGTGGGTGTGTGTGTGCTAAGTGCAGCAAAAGTTGGGTGTGTGTGTTCTCGGGTACAAAAAGGGGCAGGGGTGTGTGTGTGTGTGTATGGTATAACAAGGGTTGTGTATGTGTGACTGTGTGGTACAACAAGGGGCAGGGGCCGGGGTGTGTGTGTGTGTGTGTGTTTGTGTGTGTGAGTGTATGGTACAACAAGGGGTAGCGTGTGTGGGTGTGTGTGTGTGTGTGTGTATGTGGTACAACAATGGGTCAGGGTATGTGTGTGTGTGTGTGTGTGCTAAGGTGCAGCAAGAGGTGTTGTGAGTGTGTGTGTGTGGTACAATAGGTTTCAGACCAAGGGGTGTTGTGAGTGTGTGTGTGGTACATCAGGTTTTAGAGTAAGTGTGTGTGTGTGTGTGTGGGTGTGGGTGTCTGTTTATGTGGGTGTGTGTGTGTGTGTGTGTGTGTGTGGGTGGGTGTGGGTGTCTGTTTGTGTGTGTGTGTGTGTGTGTGTGTGTGTGGGTGTGTATGTCTATGTGGGTGGGTGTATGTTTTCAATTACAACAAGGGGCAGAGCAAGGGTGGCTACTGTGTGTGTGTGTGTGCTGTTGTACAACAAGGGTTGTATGGGTGGGTGTTTGTGTCTGTGTGTGTGTGTACTGTGGTACAACAAGGGGTGGGTATGTGGGTGTGTGTGTATGTGGGTATGGGTGTGGGAGTGTGTGGTAGCTGGGGAAGTAAGGGATTGGTATGGATGCTCTGGTAGTAGGAGAAAGAGAAGAAGAGGGACGAAATATGTGTTGTGGTAGCAGGAGAAAGAGGAGGAGATAAAATGGAGATAGCAGGAGAAAGAGAAGGATATGGAATGGAGAAGAGATACAATTTTGGTTCTGTAGTTGGAGTTTTGGCCGGTTTGGTTGCAGGTTCTCCGGTGTGCTGGTCGCAAGGATGGAAGATGGAGATCAGGTGCCCTATTTCCTTCACAGGTTTGAATTCCAACGGTAAGAAAGAGGGGTGGGGCTGGGTTTTTTTATGTTTAAGTGTAGAGGGTAGTTTAGTCATTTAAATTATACTCAGTTAACCCCATTAGTTTTTGGGTCAGAATTGATATTTGGGTACTTAGTGGGGTTGCATTAAAATAAGGGGATAACTCGGGGGGTGGCACTGATGATTTCCCTAAAATTTACTTGCTGAAAAATTTTCTAATGTTTGTTTTCAAGACGTAAAATATGATGTAAAATGTTTATAAAATTTTATAATGTTTGCCTGTCATTTATTTTAAAATAAGTCTAAAAATGTCATTAAAATAATAATTTTGAATTGGGCTGGCCCCATTATATGATTGTAAGAACCATGTATCGACATAGTATCCACAAATACATAGGTCTTATGTGATCCAGGCAACAAAAGAGATGGTCAACGTGGAACGTTTGTACGAACCATGTATTGACATAACACCCATAAAAATGCATAGGTCTTATGTGATCCAGACAACAAAAGATATGACCAATGTGGGTCGTTTCCATCTTTAATTTTATTTTTCCAATAATCCAGTTTATAGTCACTCATCATGTAGTTAAATTCGCTAATTCATTCGTGGATAGAAGGAAAGTGTTCCAACTTTCCTAACTTTATTTCTACAACACAGTCATAGAAGATGTGGGTTGATGTGCCAAACGGTCACTCTCCTTAAAGTTGTACTTGCCTCCTATTGGTGCACTCCAGATTCATTATAAATCAACTTCCAAGATAAAAAACCAGCACTTGAGGTTATACCAGTAGTGTTGCACTACCTGACTGAGTCATTTGGGGACACCAAAAGATGTGCTCAAGTGGGCATAAATAATGAAGAGAGAAAGCCAAGAGAAAAATACAAAGATGGGATTGTCTCCAAAAAAATCTCATGGACGAGAAAAGCTCATACAAGGTCCATTGGAAGAAGGAAAGCTGAGTGGTAGAGTTGGATTTGGACTCAAAACACTGCAAAACGGCACCAAAAAGGTTTTGTCTAACACCGAAGGGCCCATGGCCAAAATTGTTGACAACGTCCCCAGTGTCGGCTGCGCGTCGACCGCCTCCTAATATGGAGCCGGCCATGTTTATTAATACTATGTCAGGCCCCAACCTGATGGGAGCCGACGGGATCTGTAGTCTGTCCGACATATAATGATGAAAAGCAACATTGGTCGTATGATGGAGAATAATTGAGGAGTGTTGACATTCCTTGCTCTTTTCTCGGCACAAAATTTATAAGCATCAATGCCAGTTGTGGTACATCCAACATTGGCCTACTATAACCAAGGATTGACAAGGGGCCTACACTGCTTCTGCTTGTCCTCTGTTTGACGCCGAGATGTCTCAAGCCGGTGTCAGCCTGATGTCATCCAACGTCGTTGCAACTCCATCCAAGTCTGGTGAAACACCCAATGCCAGCTACCTTAGTTCTAACTCTTATGAAGTTCGTTTTGGTCACCACCCGATGCTTCGGCTCCTATGGTCGCCGCCTTGGCTCCTATTCTCTCCCCTAATATTAGGGTTGTCAAAACAGTAATCTTGGCTTGATAGCCCTTGATGTAATGATCCATTGGCGTCCTATGCCGATTATTTTTTTCTTTCTACATGGATACTATTAGCGTATATATTGAGTTCTCACTATAGGGAACTCAATATACGTTTCCGTCTAAAGATAGAAACCTTTTTCATCTTTAGACAGAGACAGAGACGAGATCCTCTCCAATGACATTTAATCACCGGTCAGATTCGATCTCACACCATTCATGGACTGTGGGGTCCACCTCTAGGTCCCCACACCCCATGGATGTTGTGAGATCGACTCTGGCGATTAAATATGATCCCAGTTCAAACGGAAACATATATTGAGTTCCCTATCTATAGTGAGAGGAAACTCAGTATACGTGGATACATACATTGCATTAGAGTTTGTTTCTACTTACTTGTAGGTACTATAAATAAAGACTGAGAATAGAAGCATGCCATCTAAAGATGCTTGGTCATCTCTCCCACTACCATTTGTTGGAATCCATCCAAGATTGACTGAAGGTCATCATATCAATGGTTGGGAATCTGTATGAAAAGTTTTGGTCAGTCCTTGGAATGAAAGGAAAGAGAAAGAGAAAAGAAATTTGAATACTCATATAAAGAGTAAGGAGTGGGGATACCGATTAGAGGTCCCTTAGGTAGAGTAACCTCTCGATACTCATAACTATCCCAAAAGATTGACCAGGAACCATGGGAGGGCAGTACTGGGGTGAAGAAGACCGGCACTCACTGGCATATGCTCTGAGCACTAACCCCCTCACTAGGAGCATGAGATGGCACCAGCGTAAATGAGGTTCCATGAGAAGAAGTTGTAGGGGCGGAAAAGGGCCCCAACGGACAAAACTAATACACAAAAGTATAAGTTTGAACACCCACCACCAATGGACCCTCAAAAGTAAGGTAAACTGCCGATACTTGCTCCAACAATCCTTCTTTAAAAAGGGAATATATGAATGGCCCCTCAAACCCTGGTGAATGTGCTCCATCAGTAGTGAGTCAAGATCTAACATGCACCAAGGAGGGGTGTAGGTCAAATGTGAGTATCCAATGGTTTCCCACCGATGAGTCACCCTCTCCTCTAGGTACCATGCATACGTTGAAGGACTGGAGAAAACAATCCAAAAATGACACAACTTATTGGCTGCCTTGAGATGACCAAGATCTCTATCTCTAACCGAGTCCAATGGACTCTATTTCACCTACAAGGAAAATAAATTTAATGAGATATAACCACTAAGGTGAAGAATTTAAAACAAGTGAAAAGGCAAGTAGGAGCACATACCTCAACCCTTAGGAGCCTGTTGAGAAGCTCCTAGTTCGATCTCCTCAATCTATTGCATGGCTGGGCGATACATGCAGTTGCTAGGACATCACCCGGGGAATGTACTCACCACGTACTTGAGTCCTTCAAGCCTAGAGCTCGGACCCCAAGGTTCTCAAGGCATCAATAGTGCAATTAAGAGAAAAAACAATGAATTATGAAATCCAAGCATGAACAAAAAATATAACAAAGTGTAAGGATAAGGAAACATAGTTTACCTTGGGAATGTACCACAACCCCATGATGCAAAAAGTTTGGTCAGTCACTAGAGCATCTAGGCTTCGTAGCAGATATATATAGTAGGAGCACATACCTCAGCCACTCAGGTGCTTGTTGAGAGGCTCCCAGCTCTCCTCAATCTACCGCATGAACAGGCGACGTGTGTGGTTGTCAGGCCACCATCTCCCCATCTGGGGACAGTGCTCACCACTTGAGTCCTTCAAGCCCAGAGCTCAGACCCAAAGGCATTCTCTACTTGGGCCCACATGATTTGATATGTGCATGTATGGCACAATGCATGCAATGATGTGGCAGTTCTGACAAGTGATGTGGTATTTTTGGGAGTGTATTGATGATGTGCCATAATTCTCATGAGTGATGTGGTAGTGTCTGCAAGTGTCAAGCATTGATTGGAGAGGTGGGAGAGCTAGGATGGTCAAGTAGTGATGTGGTATTGTGGTAGTGATACAGAGCTATTCAGGCCTATGTTGCAGCATGAGGCACTTCATTGCATGGTTATTCAATGTTTGGAAGCCTTCAGAAGCTTCGAGTGAAGGGTATATGCTCTTGGAGTGAAGATTTTAAGGGTACAAAGCTGGAATTCCCTTGACTTAATCCACAATCTGAGGTTATGATCATGCGGATGTGATCAGATCTATGCTTTACACTGGTACACTGTAAGCCCCTCTTCAATTCCAAATGGAGCTCCTTGAGTGACCCACCTTCAGAGGGGCATAACTCTCTCATCCTAGCTCCAAATGGGTTGATTCAAATTGTAGATTGTCCATATCCTTGAGGGTTAGCTTCTTGAAATAAGAAATTAGAAAAAAGGTAAGAGGAAGAGGGTGGAAATGGTAAAAGAATTATTCTCCATGCATTAAATCCCATCAATCCACCATCCAAGCTTGTCTTCAAGCCCCATTGAAGGCCTTGAAAGTGTGTGAGTGCTCTAATGTCCACTTTATGAGGGACTTTGCATGTAGGAAAGAAGAAAGAAGAAAATAAGTAAATAAGGGAGAAAGAGAAAGGAGAGAGAGAGTGTGTGTGGTGTTGGCCACATTGAAGACAATTCTATTGAGGATTTACCATAGAAAGAAGAAGAAGGAAAAAAAAAAAGGAAAAGAAAAATCAGTGAAGAAAGAAGAGGAGAGAAGGAAGAGAAGGGGAAGCGCATAATCACATGGAGACATCTATCGTCGGCATTCCTAGAGGTTACCTGATGCCAAGGTAACCCACTTGACAAATACTCATTGTTTGTATATCACATGTGTGCCAGATGTTTTTGAAAATATTTATTTGATTTTTTTTATTATATGTTGGCGGGATTTGAATTTTCATTTCTGCTTAACTGTAGGGCATCATTATATGCCCATTTTGACTACAATTTGAGGGGTCTAGTTGGGATTGGATACACAGTGTGGTTATTGCCCTTGCCCTTATGATCATCAAGGGTTGAAGTAGGGAACATGATCATGTGTCATTGAAGTGACTAAAATCACCATTGAGGTTGTTACCCCTTGCTCTTGTGATCATCAAGAGTTGAAGCAAGTGAGGGTGAACCTGAACAGTTGCAATTTTATTGGAACTAAAAGGTTTCAATTATACATTGTGAGTTTTGGATATGAAAACCATTGTATGATGTGTGTTTTGGATATACTGATGTGTATACTAAGAGATAGATGTTACCCAAGCTGCTGAAGAGGTACATTTGAAGAAAGAACAATGCATGTTATTGGAAGAAGATCTATTAAAGACGGTCTTCTGTGGAGAGATGACGGTCTTTCTTGAGCTTAAAAAATCAAGGAGCAGAATGCTACATTAAATGAAAGATTTCTTCAAGTCAAGGCATTAGGATTTGATTCAATTGGAATATCTTTGTAATCCTAATGCAGATGATCAACAATATGTGAAAAGCCTAAAAATGACATAGAAAATGGACTTACATGGAAAAACCAAGAAACTAGGTGGTTTGACTTAGAAGGAAATCTAAGTCTGCTATCCATGGTCTTTCGTGAACATGGACGGATGTTCGAGCTTATTTAGCAGATCCAAAGTATTCTAAGTCTGAACTCAAGAAATATCAAACTTTTAATATTAAGTGTCTGCGGACAACCACTACAGTCTTTCGTGAATGTCCGAAAATTTATGGTTTAAGTGATCTCAGACGGACGATATCGCAGTCTTCATGACCATCTTCTATGCATGTCTGAGGGTGACCATCTCAAGTCCTTATAGTCATGGTCTTCCATGATTTTTCGTGCGGTCTTTCATTTGATAATAATTAATGCTACGTGATCAAGAAGATGGAAAGCCATTGACTATTTATTTATGACCACTTGAACTACAACCACTTGAGTGGAACTCTTAAACATCTTCACTAATGTTGAAGACATCCAACAACTAATTTTTCTTGAAAAGCATTAGTTGAATCTTGGAGATTAAAAAACTTAATACTTCTAACTAATTTGATGTTTTAGTGGTTCTTCAACAACTAATCTCTCAGGAATAAAAGTAGAATTCAAATGTTATAAGGAGAGAATTCAAATTTTATAAGGATAAGCTTAGCTTGACTCTAGCAGCTAGTTCGTTTTGCCTATAAAAGGATGGAGTCACTTGATGTCATCAATCAAAAGAATATAATCTACAACAAGCTACAACGTACTCAAATCATTCAATCACATTGAGAAGAGTTGTGTGCTTTATTGATTACATTATCTTGAAGAAGAGTTGTTGTGACTGTGCTCAATTATTTTATTGTCTTGAGAAGAACGGCTGAAATCTGTGCTACAACGTGTTTAGTTTAAAGATAAAACATCTTGTATTGATTAATGGTGTGCTTACAAGGTTACAGTCATCAAGCTTGAAAGAAGAAGCCATATTTGCTATAAAAGAAAGCTTGCATGGCTTAGAAGAGAAATCCTTGGTTTGTGTGGGTAGGAAATCTTTTGAGCCTATGTAACTTGGGTACTCAATCCATGATTGAGTGTGTAAGGGGTTGATTCTTTCCTAGGAAAAGAATCGGATAGTGGAGAAATCCTTAGGCCTTGATTAAGGTGGTGGACGTAGGACAAGTTGGTCTGAACGACTCTAAATCTTGTGTGATAAATATATATATATATATATATATATATATATATATATATATATATATTCTCTCTCTTGCATTTACTTTAAGCAAACTGGTAACATCCTCCATGGCAAAACCTTTGCTTGTTGCTTCTTTGTTTTTTGTTTTATGTTATTGTGTGATGTGCTTAGGATTAGTTTTAAGTTTGTGTTTAATTAATTATATTTTATTTTATTTGGTCACAACCAGTTCACCCCGTTCTTGAGTTGCATTTAATCTTACAAGTTGTAAAACTCACTGATGAGTATTGAGCACTATACGAAGCCCAATGACGGCATTGTTCCGTGGAGCAGGCAGTTAGTTGAATCATGTATTTCGTTGTGTTGTGGATTGCATGTATTGGAGTATGTTTGATGCAAGAGGGGTATGCACACCGGGTAGACTTTGCTACATGTTTGTAGTTGGTAGGCAAGGTGTTGCATACGAATATGTGACTGGTAAAATTGGAATTGCCTTAGCAAATCTATGTGTGTGTGTGATTTTCAGAAAGGGTAGTGCCAACAAGTCAGTGATGGGCAACTTGATTCATACCAGCCCTAGGCAGCACTGAGTGCCGACAGTGAATGACTATGGTGGTTGTGCAAACAATGAGGTGATCAACAAGTCAGCTCTAGGCAGCTTAATTCATACCAGTCCTAGGCAGCATTGCGTGGGGAGTGTCGACAGTGAGTGACTATGGTGGTTGTACAAACAATGAGGTGATCAACAAAGTGCGTGTGTAGCTCAATGCTTAATTGTGAGACTGGCAGTGTGAATGCTTGAGAGGCATCAATAGGGGAATACCAAGGGTGTATTAACAAATTGTGTTGTGGTGATAAATTCAAGATATTTTTTGGAGACTCTGATTCACCCCCATAAGGATGTCAATGTGTAAGGAGTACTGAATACCGAAATCGTTTTCATACCAAATTATTGATACCGAACCGTATCGAATAAATTTGGTATAGTATCGATATGGGATATACATACTGGGTCGATATTCGATACGATATCGGTATGGGCATAATACTAAAAATACATGGTACTGAAGTGATACAATACCAAAATACCTATTTTAATTTGTATCGACTTATATCGAACCGATTTGGTTCGATATCGATATGAGATACCTATACTGAATCAATATTTGGTACAATATCAATATGGGGTATATATGCAGTGTACTAAACCGAAACCGTACCGATTGACATCCTTACACCCCCTCTCAGGGTTAACCTAGGAACTTCATTCAGGAATTCAAGATGAATTCAAGATAGATTGTAGGACGATAAGGGGGTTGCGGGAGGTTGGATTTTAGAGGGTTGCAGCGGGGGGTCGCAGGAGTTGAGGGATGGGTGTGCTCGTTGTTGCAGATTTGTGGTTATAGTGGAAGGGAATATGGGGTGTGCGAGATGAACTTATCTGCAACCATGTGAATGATTTGCAAGCGGCTGACTTGCACAGGTAGGAGAAGATGGTGATGCAGGTTGGGATGGTTTTAGGCAACAACTACTTAATGTTGTGGTTGATGATTGATGGTACTTGGTGGATCTTAAACAGGGAGACAATCACAAACATAGGCAGTGACGTGGATCACAGCCAAAAGTAGGCAATAGTGTGGAACAAACACTAATTTAAACGCTCGGTGGAGTAGTGATAATGATGGATGATTGAAAAAATAGGAGGATGGATCAGCTCAGTGGAGCAGTGATTGGCTTTGATAACACGATAGAGTAATAGGAAGAAGACATATTGTTGTGCATTTCAGTATATTAGAATTGTGAACATTGTACAAAATGTATACCCAAGTTATTGGGGTAAGGTTAACCAAGTTATTTAACAAGATTATGATCATAAGAAAAATGCTAGATGATTGGAGGACAAGCATTGTAGTCCCGGTCTATAAAAATAAGGGTGATATCCAAAGCTGCGATAACTATAGAAGTATAAAACTAATGAGTCATACTATGAAATTTTGAGAGAAGGTTATTGAAGCCTGTCTGAGAAGAGAGAATCATATCTCGAAGAATCAATTTGGTTTTATGCCAAGGAGATCCACAACAGAAGCTATCTACTTACTAGGGAGGCTCATGGAAAGATGTAGAGCTAGCAAGAAGGATCTCCATATGATCTTTATTGACCTGGAGAAAGCCTATGACAGAGTCCCTAAAGATTTAATTTGGCATGTTCTTGCGAAGAAAGGAGTGTCGAGTAAATATATAGACGTAATTAAAGATATGTACAAGGGTGTGGTGACTACTGTGAGATCTGTGGGGCCAGGGTAAGGAAGTCCCGATTACGGTTGGGTTACATCAAGGATCAGCCCTAAGCCTTTATTTGTTTGTACTTATCATGGATGAATTAACCAAGCACACCCAAGACGAGGTTCTGTGGTGTATGCTCTTTGTCGATGATATCGTTTTGGTGGATGAGACAAAAGCAGGGATCAACGCTAAGCTAGAGATGCGGAGAAGTAGATCAAAGACGGAGTATGATGTGCAACTTTAATCACACTATGATGGATGATGGCATGGTGAAAATTGAGGAGAGAGAGATACCGCCAAGTGACTATTTCAGATATATAAGGTCTATCATACACAAAGAAAGTGACATAGATGATGTTTCACAAAGAATTAAAGTG
Source organism: Telopea speciosissima (assembly GCF_018873765.1). Taxonomy (NCBI): domain Eukaryota; kingdom Viridiplantae; phylum Streptophyta; class Magnoliopsida; order Proteales; family Proteaceae; genus Telopea; species Telopea speciosissima. The sequence goes on from NC_057920.1 coordinate 25,655,614, forward strand.
AGTTGGATGAAGTGGAGAGGTGCGACCGGAGTACTGTGTGACCAACACATTCCTTTAAAGCTTAAAGGAAAGTTTTACATGACTATTGTTTGACCTGCTATGATGTATGGGGTGGAATGTTGGGTAGTTAAGAAGTTTCATATAGAGAAGCTATGTGTTGTGGAGATGACGACGTGAAGATGGATGTGTGGCAAAACTAGGAAGGATAAAGAGAGGAACAAACCTAGTAGATCTGATGTGGGAGTTGCCCCATCAATGACAAGCTTTGAGAATGTCGTATGAGGTGGTTTGGCCATGTTCAACGGAGGTTTGGGGACGCCTTAGTAAGGAGGATTGATCAGATTTTGATTGAGGGAGCTAAAAGAGCTAGGGGCAGGCCTAAAATGACTATAAGTGAGGTTGTGAAGATTGACATGCATAGTCTGGGTCTTGTGCCAAGTATGACCTCAGATAGAGCCTATTGGAGGGAAAGGATCCACATTGTCGACACCATGTAGCTGAGATTTTTCCTGATGTTATGAGCTAACTCCTTTCCTCTTAATTTCTATTTTTTTTCTTTTTTTCATTTCCATTTCTCACCTTTTTATCTCATTTCTTCTTTTTATTCTGCATTAATCTTATTTTCCTTTTCTTTGTGAGGACCTCAATTTTTCCCTATTGTTTTGAAACGATCCATGTAACTGACTTCATTTAGTTAGGATTGGGCTATAAAATATATAGCCAAAGACCTAACAACTCTCTCTCAATTAGATACAATCTTCACCTCCAATCATTCTCAATCTACCATATTTACACATAATCAAATCTCAAGCAAGTATACAAGTATAGGAACAAGAATATAAATTAACAAAGATCAAACTAGACATAATCCTTCCTATTTGAAAAGGCTATAATATGGAAGGTTTGATAAAGGTTATGCTCCGATCACATTATAATTTGATTAATTAGAAATTTAGAATAATATTGGCTATCATTTAATTAACCCCTTGTTTAAGGCAAACGCAAAAGCAAAAACTTAATCGATTGTTGAGACTTTCTCCCCTATGAAACTTATTTATTTTGAGAAAAAGTATGAAAGGTATTGCTTCATAACTATTTCTTTCTTTTTTTTAAGGCAATTTTCATTCACCCACGCTGAGGGAGTTATTCCTTCACTTATACCCATCATTGTCATGGAATGGGTGTCAAAAAGTAGGGGAAGGGTATTTCAAACCTTCAACTAGTATGAGGGAGTAATATTTGTTGCAGGTGAGCGAGAGAGAGAGAGAGAGAGAGAAGTGACTTCCGAAAGGAACGTAGAACCAAATCAAGGTTCTGCAAACATAGTCAAATTAAGTCCATAACTGGTTCTAAAGTAAAGAATTGAGTTCAATCTGCCTTACCCAAGGTTTTCACTCTGATCTTTACAGGCAATGGGAGGATGTGTTTTGATTTGACATGATGGGGCTTCCAATCTTTTACTACCCAAGATTGATCTCTTAGGTAACCATTCTTTAAAAGTGGGTTTGCCAGGAGATAATCAGTCCTTTCGGTGGATATTGGATTATCCTATGCACGCCTTCATTAAATATTGTCGAACTATAACGTGACAAAATACGTTGAGACGAGACGTACTCAAGATGTGGACGATGGAGGTCCGTTCCTCATTTCCTAATGATGAATAATTTATGCCTACGTTGTCCTGGTATTTGTATCAGATATAGGCTTTAGCTGTATTAGGGAATTGAATCCACTGGTGGGGAAGCGACTAAAAATTAAGAATTTCCATATAGGGTGCTTCCCCTGCCGCCTTTCGACAGACGATGCCCTACTGGCTAACAAGCCACTGATCCTTGGTTCCAAAGACTTCTGTGGACCGACCTCAAATCTTGCCACATGTCGATCATCCATAAACTAAACTTTTAGCGAAATATCATTTTCTCCCTCACCCACTCGAGTCTAAAAAGGCTCGGGGGAGTGAATAACCTTGCTTTAGTCGTTGAGTCCAATCTGCTCGGGGATATGAGTAGAGGAGGCACCTCTAGATGATCATCTTTCCTGACTCTATCCCAACCTCTTGTGGTTCAACCCCTCATTGTTGAGAAGTGATGTAAACTGACCCGAATTGACCATCGGGGATAGTGGATGCAAAAAGTCTTATATCTTACCAAAAGGTCCCATTGATCGCTTTATATCCCAAGGTCATAATGATAATATTCTCGAGATGTCACTTCGTGTCGTTCAAGGTTGTGTTTGGTTCTCTGACGATTATTCTCCTAGTTTATACAAAAAGCTTCATTCTTGAAAAAGCTATTTTCCATAATTGGATATCTCTTCGACTGCCACTTGTCCTGCTATCATCGGGGAAGAAGGGACCCTCTTGTCGAATTGTCATCAAACTCTGGATTGTTTCCGATGATGACCCAGAGTCTCTACTTTCAAGAAGTAAGAGATGATGTTGGATCCTTTCTTTGAGCTCCAGAGATCCGTAGAAGGCGGTTTGGTTGAGACGCATGTTGATCGTCCAGCTAGATGCTTGTGAAACACTTTAGGGATTGTTTCCCTAGTATTCATGGCTGGAAGATGCTCTTGAATGGGTAACACCATGGAAGTAGAAAGCCAAGAAGAACAAAAAGAAGCGGTGCCTTGAGATCTACAACTGATTGAGTTGTTTTCCCATTTTCCATCTTCTTTTGTAATGTATCACGTAATAGTGTAAAACTGTAATGATTCCGATATATTTTGAGAGTAATAAAGATTTGAAAGTTTTGATGGTCACTCTGTGATGAGCACATTTAAGTGTGCAATCTTAGGGCATAAAGCATACATTTTACCACATTGGACAGAGTTACTTTGGTGGTTTCTTGTGCTTTTCAGGTTTTAGGTGAATTCTTTTGAAAATGGAGCAAGTGAGGCCCATATAAGCATCCCATGCTCCATGTTTTTTGAAGAACAGATTTGACATTTCATTAATTGTGAGTGGAATCCTAGTCATCACCCTTGCTCTCTCTCTCCTCCAACTTTTCAAGGGAACTTTTGGAATTCTATTTGGTATAGATTTCTTTTGAAAATTATTCTCTCATCTATGGAAGGTTGAAAGGTCAAAGATGCCTTGATCTCATTGCTTGGAGAAGACACCTACAAACAAAAGAAAGCACAAGTTAGAATTAGAAATTTACTTTTCTAAAAATAGAAGGTTTATGTAGCTAGGATTTTTTGTATTTTCTTCTTTCTATTTTTTTCTTTTTCTTAGGAATCAAGGCATTGTAAAAGAGGAAGGAGAAGAGAATATTCTCTTTTCTTAGGGAATATTTCTCTACACTTCCCTCTTCTCTCTTCTCCTCTCTTCCCCCTATAAATACCCCTACCCTCTCCTTTGTAATATTGTTCATTCACTTAGTGAAATTTCTTCTCTTCTTTTTCTTCTAAATTGTGATTTTTGGCTTTCTAGTTTTTAGTTTTGATTTCATAAGATTATTTCTTTCTAGTTTTTAGTTTTGATTTCATAAGATTAGTTCTTTCAAGTTCTTAGTTTTGATTTCATAAGTCTAGTTTAATGGTTGTAATAGGTTTTGCTTAAATATCTTCAATATGGTTGTAATAGTTTTAGTTTAAAGCTTCCTAGTCTAAGTTCCTATGTTGATGACAAGACTTGGAGATTTAGAAGAGGGAGCCATGGTAAGTTTATTCAAGCACATCAAGGTATCTCATTCTCTAAACCCTTAATCTTATTCTCCCTCTCCTCTATCTCTCTCTATCTTCTTCTTCTTCTCCCTCTATTTCTTTTATTTTTTATATATGGTTGTGGTTTGTGGATGCACTTTTATTCCCTTATTCCTTTTTATGTGGTTATTATGTATGGCTGCATTTTTATTTCTTTCAATTTATGTTAGTTTGATAGATTAGATGCTCATGTGTTAGGACGTCAATTTAATCCATTAATTTTGTTAGATGCTTATGAGTTAGGATGCATTAATTTTCATTAGTTTAATTAGTTTAATTTAATACTTTAATTTGGTTCACTTTGCATTACTTTTAAGTTAGTTAAATAGAGTGGCGTATATCTCTTCGTGTTCGACCCGTAGCTACGATTGACCCGTACTCTTGCGGTATTATTTTAATTCAAACAAGTTTTTGGCGCCGTTGCCGGGGAGATTATTGTGCATTTTATTTTTTTGATTTTTAAGTAGTTCGAAGTGTTTTAGTTTATTATTTTCTCTTCTTTTTCTAAAAAAAAAAAATCAGTTTTTGAAAACCTCTTCTTGTTTCTCTTCTGTTTCAAATAGTGTGCGCCCAATCTGAAGTCCTTCATATGCTTCAACCCTCCATCTTTTGGTGTCCCTCCTAGGATTAAGTTACCTATGACGCTACATCTTGACTTGGTTGGGTGGATTGGTATGTGACTTATCTTTGGAGGTGACCACTCTTGATAACAGGAAAGCGACATAGTGAGAGCGTTGAAAATATAAACGTATAGTATACCTCCACTCTACATCAGAATCCACATTGGAGTCTCCCGTAGGTGGCTATAGAAGACTATACGGGTTCCCTTGCTGTCAACCTATATGGCATCCTTACAGCTTTTGAACCATTGTTTCGATTTTTGAGGGATAGATGCACTATCTACCTTGGGCTCCCTCTTGTTTTTAGTAATTTTTTTAAAGTCTTTTATTTTTCTTTAATTTTTCTAAAGGAGACCTCATATTTGTTTAGGTGGCTAAGGTGTGGATTCGTGATTCAAGTAATCGTCTTATTAGAAGACCACCTTCTCTACCACCTTTGACTCCACCTTTGACCATGGGTGACCAACAACCCAAGACTCTTAAGGATAGGTTCTACCCTACCAGGGCTGCATAACCCTCATGCATCAGTCTGCCTATTGTTACAGGGAATAACTATGAACTCAAGACCAACTTCATCAGCATGCTACCCCATTTCCATGGGATGGCTAATGAGGATGCATATCTCTTCCTTAGGGAATTTGAGGAGGTCTGTGTTCTAATTAAGGTCCAGAATTTGACTGATGATGCAGTTAGGCTTAGGTTTATACCATTTGCCCTGAAAGACCAGGCCAAGAAGTGGCTCTATGGACTGCCTACTAATTCCATTACCACATGGGATCTGTTTACCATTGTCTTCTTGAGAAAATTTTTTCCTCTTTACAAGACTAATAAACTCAAGAATGACATACTCCAGTTCAGGCAGAAACCACATGAATCCTTTTCTAAATTCATGGAAAGATTTAAGGACCTCCTCTTAGAATGCCCTCACCATGGTTTCGACTTGTGGCAGCTATGCCAAATTATTTATGAGGGTATTGATTATCAGACCAAGCAACTTGTAGAGTCCATGTGTCCAGCAGGCTTTACTTCTTTTTCTGAGGAGAATAATGCGTGGACATTATTAACCAACTTGACTGATAAGACTAGGGAGTGGAAATCTTCCCAAGAGGTTGAAAGAACCACTAAGGTGTATCTTATTGAGGGTACGACAGCAAAAGAGGCCAAACTTGACAGCCTCATAAAAAGGTTGGAGTCCATAGTTCTTAAAGAGCCTATACCAGTTAACCAAGTCAACCATGGGTCAATAGGCAGTTGGTGCCATACCCCTGAACATCTTATGGAGGAATGCCTCAACACCTTTGTGGGTAATTCCAACACCGAGAATGTAAGTGCCCTTTACCAAAACAATCCACTTAGCAACACTTACAATCCAGGACGGAGAAATCACCCCAATTTCTCCTGGAATCAAGGGAACTAAGCAGGCCCATCCAACTTTAACCATCAAGGTCAGCCTGGTGTCCAAAGGCCCAACTATGCACCACAAAGCCAAGGAATGTCTCCTAACCCCTTCCCCCTTCGTCCTCATTTAGGACCTTCTATTAATTCTGCTAGGCCACCTCTCCTTGCTCCTTATCAGCCACCCCTAGGGTTTATCAATACAGGAGAGGCAACAAGAATGAGTGATATGGAAAACAAGATTACCCTTCTCATGACAGGTCAAAACAATATAGAGAGACAGCTCACCCAGCTTGTCACCATCGTACATGAGAGGGACACAGGGAAGTTACCTAGCCAACCTGAGCCAAATCCTAGGCATCAGGTTCACACTCAGCAAGGTACCCAAGCTCCTCCACTCAATGTTGCACAAGGGCAACAGCATTAAGGGCCTTCCAGTCAGGTAAATGCAATATATACTTTAAGGAGTGGCCGTGAGTATCAACAGGCTAGTATACCTCAGTCTTTACCATCTCATACTCCTGTTGACTCTCCCCCTTCTAATGAGGCCATTGAAGTGCCTACTATTCTTGGTTCATCTGATGAACCTGAAGAGATTCCAGATGATTTGATTATGGAAACCAAAGATGATTTTATTGAGAAAGAGAAAAAGACCACCCCTGAGAGAGTTTATACCCCACCTGCCCCTTTCCCAAATAGGTTGGTTAGCAAGAAATCTCCTTCGGTGGAGAAAATTTTAGATGTTTTTAAACAGGTTCAAGTGAATATTCCTTTACTAGATGCCATAGCTCAGGTCCCCGCTTATGCTAAAGTCCTCAAAGACTTATGCACCAAAAAACGAACCACCAATGTGCCCAAAAAGGCATTCTTAGCTGCTAACATTAGTTCTCTCATCTCACAGCCAGTAGCAGCCAAGCATAAGGATCCTGGAAGCCCCACCATCTCTTGCACTATAGGCACCACCACCATTGATCATGCCTTATTGGACCTTGGTGCAAGTGTGAACCTATTACCTTACCATGTCTACCAACAGTTGAGATTGGGAGAGCTGAAACCCACCAAAATCACTCTTCAGCTTGCAGATTGGTCGGTTAAAGCTCTTAAGAAAATGATTGAGGATGTCCTTTTGAAGGTTGGGAAATTTATTTTTTCTGTGGATTTTATTATTTTAGATACCCAACCTACTGTCAACTTCAAGGACCAAATCCCTATTATTCTGAGTAGACCTTTCCTTGCTACCAGTAATGCTTTAATCAATTACAGGAATGGTCTTATGAAGCTCTCTTTTGGCAATACTTCTGTGGATTTTAATGTGTTCAGGTTGGGCAGGCAGCCTGATATGGATGAAGAGGTACATGTGCTTCAGGAATTCTCAGATGATGAGACTTTCTTTTTTTATTTTGATTCAGGATTTCAAGGTTGTACGGAGGAATTGGAAGGTGTTGATGATACCACCTTATCTGAGGTCTGGAGCATCCAACCATCATTGGAGCCCCTTGAACCCCTATCCACCTCCATTCCTCAACCCTTCATATTTGATTCCCCCATTATTGCCCCGTATGTTGATTGGTCCAAACCTCCTAGGTTTGATGATTTTATTGAGGAGGACAATGTTAGTCGTGATGCTTTTGAAGCAAATTATCGTGATCCTTATTTGGCAACCCAATTTATGCAAAGAGCGGATAGTTTTAATGCTAGGATTGATTTGAGTAAACCTCCCATTTTTTATGATTATCTTGATGAGGTTACTGATATTCATGATCCTTTTGATGTTTACTGCGATCCATTCTTGGTTGGTTTTTGCGATAATGACATGCATTTTATATTGACCATGGGAGGGAATGTGAAGATTTGTCTACATGGATTATTGTTCACTGCCTTCATTTTCTACTGTCCCATGTGGGCAGATTTTCATGTTGTGTTTAACTTCCATCTTCTGTCTCACTTTACTACAATTTGTGGTTGAATATTTTTTGGTTCTGAAGCTCTTTATACATTTACCGGCCATGGATTGAGGTTTCTGTTGCTTACCCTAGTACTTCTTGTAGAGGTCATGACTCTTCGTGATCCTCTTTATTGATTATATCTAGTAAGCCCCCTTATCTCATCCCTTGTCCTTATTCTTTTTTTTCTACATGCATTAAGGACATTGCATGAATTAAGTGTGGGGAGGTTAATTGCTGAATTTTATGAATTTTGATTGTGGCAATAGTTTGGTTTTGTGCATACATCTCTTTGATTGCAAAGCGAGAAAGAGGGAATTAGGTGCCCTAGCATGCGAAATAATAAAAAAATCCATTTTCAAGGACGGTAGTTGGTTTGTATCCGGTGAGAGGGATTGAGTTGAAAAATATGAGCATTATTTCATTTGATGGTTAGATTTCTCTATGTATTTTATGGACCCCTTGATCTTTTGGCTAGTAGTTGAGACCAATTTGTTTGTGACAAGGCAAGGCATGAAAGTGAATGAAAAAGAAAAAAAAAAAAAAAAGAAAGAACGGAACAAGAAAGAAAAGTCGAATTCCTTAGGACTAGACAGGGCACTGTGCCTCGTGAAGCAGGGTGACTTGATCGAAATTCCTTGGAAGGAAACTCAAAAAAAAACTTTTGCATCAATGTCTCAATGTCTTATGGATATATGCAAAAAGCGAAGCTACCAAGTATTTGGGTGTTTGGTGTATGCTCTACCATATCATTCAGGGAACAGTAGTGGAGTAGAAATAGAGTTTATGGTTGAGAAAGAAGAAAAAAAAAAAGAAAAAAGCTTTTGCCTTAGTGCCTGAAAAGAAGGTATGGTAAAAAATACTCAATGCCTAAGTCTTTGGTTCCATCGATGCTATGAGTGGTTTACTTGAAGGTGAGTAGTGTTAAGAAGATAAGAGGAGATCCCTTAATCTTGATATATGCTAGTTGCTTGAATTGATGTGGGGTGATAAAATTCAAGTGTGGGGGAATCTTTGACTGCTTAATCTTTAGTTGAGTATTTCTTTGAGATTGTGTGCACTATCTTATTTATGCCATGAGAAAAAATTTACTCATTCTTTGTTATTTATTGAATTTTGAGTGTATATTCACTGCAAACACCCACGAGACAAAACTGGTCCACTTAGGGTAACTTAGGGGTTTAAAGGCTTGTTGCACATGCTAAGTGCAACCGTGATTCCTACGAAAGTGAGTTAGGATTTTTTGCATTCTAGATTAGTTTTTCTTTTGCTTTACTTGAGGACAAGTAACTTTCAAGTGTGGGGGAATCTGATGAGCACATTTATGTGTGCAATCTTAGGGCATAAAGCATATATTTTACCACATTGGACAGAGTTACTTTGGTGCTTTCTTGTGCTTTTCAGGTTTTAGGTGAATTCTTGTGAAAATGGAGCAAAAGATGCTAAGAATAGCCGGAAGCGCCCAAGAGTCAAGAAAATCAAGTTTGGATTGAGCACTGAAAGAATCATGCCAATTAATCTAATTTGAATGTGATTACAGTGGGCCCCTTAGCATAATTTTGAGGTGTTAATAGTATGGATACGTAGCCCGTTGAGTCAGCTTCGCAACGGTTCAAACGGCACTTGATTCCGAGTTGAAACGAAGAAGTTACGGCCGTTTCCATGGATAGGGGTTTATTTATAATTATTGATAGTTGGCCGAGGATAAAGTAAAGCAGAAGTTCGGATTCCAGGGGCCTTAGCATAATTATCAGAAGTTATCTTTCTGTCAGCCGAAAGATTCCATTTGGAAGGCTCTGGAGCAGTCCAACTTCAACTTGAGATATCTTGGGCTCCCGAACTCCAAATTGGACGAAATTTGGGTCTATTTTGGGTGATTATTCGTAAGGAATACAACAGTGAGGCCCATATAAGCATCCCATGCTCCACGTTTTTTGAAGAACAGATTTGACATTTCATTAATTGTGAGTGGAATCCTAGTCATCACCCTTGCTCTCTCTCTCCTCCAACTTTTCAAGGGCACTTTTGGAATTCTACTTGGGATAGATTTCTTTTAAAAATTATTCTCTCATCTATGGAAGGTTGAAAGGTCAAAGATGCCTTAATCTCATTGCTTGGAGAAGACACCTGCAAAGAAAAGGAAGCACAAGTTAGAATTAGAAATTTACTTTTCTAGAACTAGAAGGTTTATGTAGCTAGGATTTTTTGTATTTTCTTCTTTCTATTTTTTTCTTTTTCTTAGGAATCAAGGCATTGTAAAAGAGGAAGGAGAAGAGAATATTCTCTTTTCTTAGGGAATATTTCTCTACACTTCCCTCTTCTCTCTTCTCCTCTCTTCCCCCTATAAATACCCCTACCCTCTCCTTTGTAATATTGTTCATTCACTTAGTAAAATTTCTTCTCTTCTTTTCCTTCTAAATTGTGATTTTTGGCTTTCTAATTTCTAGCTTTGATTTCATAAGATTAGTTCTTTCTAGTTTTTAGTTTTGATTTCATAAGATTAGTTCTTTCAAGTTCTTAGTTTTGATTTCATAAGTCTAGTTTAATGGTTGTAATAGGTTTTGCTTAAATATCTTTAATATGGTTGTAATAGTTTTAGTTTAAAGCTTCATAGTTTAAGTTCCTATGTTGATGACAAGACTTGGAGATTTAGAAGAGAAAGCCATTGTAAATTTATTCAAGCACATCAAGGTATCTCATTCTCTAAACCCTTAATCTCATTCTCCCTCTCCTCTATCTCTCTCTATCTTCTTCTTCTTCTCCCTCTATTTCTTTTTTTTTTTTTATATGGTTGTGGTTTGTGGATGCACTTTTATTCCCTTATTCCTTTTTATGTGGTTATTATGTATGACTTCATTTTTATTCCTTTCAATTTGCATTAGTTTGATAGGTTAGATGCTCATGTGTTAGGACGCCAATTTAATCCCTTAATTTTGTTAGATGCTTATGAGTTAGGATGCATTAATTTTCATTAGTTTCATTAGTTTAATTTAACACTTTAATTTGGTTCACTTTGCATTACTTTTAAGTTAGTTAAATAGAGTGGCGTATATCTCCTCGTGTTCGACCCGTAACTACGATTGATCCGTACGCTTGCGGTATTATTTTAACTCAAACACTCTGCAACTACCTTCATACTGATATGTAAAGTAGAGATTTTTTCAATCATGCAAAGCTGAGAGATTTTTGGATTTAAACCCTTAAGGTCTTGCGAATAACCATCACTTTGAACACCAAGCCAAAGTGCTTTCGGGGTTGAAACACTAAGGTCTTGACGATGTTCATTTCAAGGAAACCATGCCGAGAGGTCTTGGGGTTGAACCCTTGAGGTCTTGTAAATATTCATCTTAAGAAAACCATGCTGAGGAGTTCTCAAGGTTGAACCCTTGAGGTCTTGTAAATATTCATCTCAAAGCAAACCATTCCGAGTGGTTCTTGGTGTTAAACCCTTGAGGCCTTATAAATATCCATCTCAAGGAAACCATGCTGAGGGCTTCTCGAGGTTGAACCCTTGAGGTCTTGTATTCATCTCAATGAAACCACGTTGAGGGGTTCTTGAGGTTGACACTTTGAGGTCTTGTAAATATTCATCTCAATGAAACCATGCCGAGGGGTTATCGGGGTTGAACCATTGAGGTCTTGTAAATATTCATCTCAAAGAAACCATGCTGAGTGGTTCTCGAGGTCGAACCCTTGAGGTCTTGTAAATATTCATCTCAAAGAAACCATGTCGAGTGGTTCTTGGGGTTGAACCTTTGAGGTCTTGTAAATATTCATCTCAAGGAAACCATGCCAAGGGGTTCTCGGGGTTGAACCCTTGAGGTCTTGTAAATATTCATCTCAAGGAAACCATGGCGAGGGGTTCCCAGGGTTGAACCATTGGGGCCTTATAAATATTCATCTCAAGGAAACCATGCCGAGTGGTTATTGGGATTGAACCCTTGAGGAAATCATCTCAGGATGGCTCTCTCGAGGATTTTTTGCGGCCAAGTGCTAAGATCTATGCTTGGCTCTCCCGAGGGGCTCTTAAGGGAAAGAACTTAAAGTACAGGCTGGCTCTCTCGAGGGGTACTCAGGGGCCAAAAATGAGGCCTTGAAGAAATCTTATTGTTTCTTGATAGTCTAACTTTTATATGAGAGTGTAGAAGATTTCAAATTTGAACAATGTAAATACTTTGATTATAAGTAATACCTCCTGAGATTCTCGAAATTCTAGATCTTGAGTATTCCTATGCCCCCTCCCCTACAAGAGTTTCCAAGTAGTATGCTTCGTTGATGACCGCTTGCAAGACTCTATAAGGTCCTTCCCAGTTGGCAGACAACTTGGTTCTTTGCTTTGGTTGTGTTACCGATGCTACCTTCTTTCCTTCACCTTTGAGTTGTAATATCAAGCAGTTCTCTGTTGATAGGCTATAATCTCAATTGTGCATGGTTTCCTTTTCTCCGATGCAACTCCATCATAACTCTTCCGGGCTTCCATCATCTCGGCTAGGTTGATGAATTTTTTGAAACGTGACAACAACTCCGTAAGATCTCTTGGTTCCTCCATCGCTACCGACTTTGCTAGCTCGATATCTCGAATCCCCACAAGAAGGGCGGCAAAGGAGATATGGGAATCCAAATCCTTCACCAGTACACTCTCTTGGGTGAAGCATCTAAGGTAATCTCGAAGTGATTCGCTGGATCATTGTCAAATTGTCATCAAACTGACCGAAGAATGGCGACGAGTCTTGCTGCTCATGAAATGATGGGTAAAGGCTTCACCCATTTCATGAAAACTACAAATTGACTTCTTAGGTAGACACGTGAACCAGATCAAAGCAGAGCCTTCCACAGTAGTAGTAAATATTCTTACTAAAATGGCTTCGCCTGCACCTGTTAGAGCCATTACAGTTTCAAATCTTTCCAAATGCTCCTCTGGATCTGTTAAGGTATGGAATAGCTTAATAACAGGTATCTTGAAGTTAGCCAGGAGAGGAAAAACTATAACTGTATCAATAAAAGCTGTCTTGTTGGTTGGTTCGTTCTTGTTGAGCTCGTCATTGCCTTTGTTCTTTTGCAACTTTCTTTAGTTGCTCCTCCTGGCTGCGGGGAGGGAGGTTTCGCCATAATCCTATCTAATTGCTTCGGCAAGTTTTGCCTTTGCCCCACCTTCCAGGAGGGTTCGAGCAACGGTTGTGTGACTTCCTCAAGCTCGTTCTCGTGGTGTTGAAGCAATTTTTCTATGCTCAACATGGAGATCTGAATTCCTTTGGTAAGTGGTGGTCTAGGCTAAACCAAGCAAAGCCTCCAAAAATGTTGTGGAGGAGGGATTGGTTGAGTTGGTTAAACTTTGCACGGGTTATCAAAGTTTCTTCGTTAGGAGCAAAGTGGACAGGAAAGGTTTCTATCTTTTTGGTTGGTTCGATCTTGTTGAGTTCGTCATTGCCTTTGTTCTTTTGCAACTTTCTTTAGTTGCTCCTCCTGGCTGCGGGGAGAGAGGTTTCGCCATAATCCTGTCTGATTGCTTCGGCAAGTTTTGCTTTTGCCCCACCTTCCAGGAGGGTTCGAGCAACGGTTGTGTGACTTCCTCGAGCTCGTTCTCGTGGTGTTGAAGCAATTTTTCTGTGCTCAACATGGAGATCTGAATTCCTTTGGTAAGTTGTGGTCTAGGCTAAACCAAGCAAAGCCTCCAAAAATGTTGTGGAGGGATTGGTTGAGTTGGTTAAACTTTGCACAGGTTATCAAAGTTTCTTCGTTAGGAGCAGAGTGGACAGGAAAGGTTTATGTAACATGGTTGTTGTTCGCCTAAACTTCAGCACTATGTCAGGTAACAGGGTTAGGATCTCTCTCAGTTTGACTGTTGTTAGTTTGTCAGGAGGTTGCATGTTGCCCTCTGTTACGAGCCATTTTTTCTCACTCAAGTCTCTCAAAGGTTAAAGAAGGTGGTTATGGGGACTGAGGGCCCCACGGTGGGCACCAAACTGTTGCGGGTGAAAACTAAAGGGTGACGTAGGCCGTCAGATGCGTCAATCTGCTCATAGCAAGGAGAACATAAGAGGGTGACCGTAGCGAGCACTGGGGTAATCCTCTGATGCCTAAGTCAGTTTTTCAGGGCATCCAATCTATCAAGAGAGAGAGAGAGAGAGAGAGAGAGAGAGTGAGAGAGAAGAGTTTCAGGAGGAACGTAGAACCAAATCAAGGTTCTTCGACCATAGTCGAATTACGTCCAGAACTGGTTCTAAAGTAAAGAATTGAGTTCATTCTGCCTTACCCCAAGTTTGCATCTGATCTTTATAGGCAATTGGGAGGATTTGTTTTGATTTGACATGATGGGACTTCCAATCTTTTGCAACCCGTAAGCATGCTTTAAATGCAAAGTGGGCTTTCCAGGAGATAATCAGCCCTTTCGGTGGATATTGGCTCATCCTAAGCACGCCTTCATTAAATACTGCCGAACTGTAACGTGACTCGATACATTGCGACATGACGTAGTCGGGATGTGGATAATGTTTGTTCCCCATTACCCAATTAAAAATGATTGATGTCTGCGCTGTCTTGATATCTGTGTCAGATATAGGCTTTATGCCCTACCGGCTAACGAGCCACTGATCCTTGGTTCCAAAGACTTCTATGGACCGACCTCAAATCTTGCTACATGTCGATCATCCGTAAACTGAACTTCTAGTGATATATTAATACTGACCCTAGGATTTTGGGTGAACCCTTCACCTTGTGTATGGGAAAACTTTCTACATTTTATTTTCAATGAAAATTTAACTCTCAATTCGGTGAAAATTCTTCCTTGGGAAATGTAATTGCTGAAAATTTTTCATGATTGGACAGTACTTTAAGAAATTAGGGAACCATATAAAGAAATCATTCTGATAAGGAGCTCTAATAGATCCCTTGAGTATGCATCACAAGAATGGTCCTCACAGCAATGAGAAGCAAAGCATCAATTCTGAGGTGACTAATGAGGTAAAGAAACTACTTGCCATATTGGAAGATGTTCTCAATGTCAATGAGATCAGAAAGCATACCTGATCAGCATGATCAATCCTCCACCCTAGAGAGAATATATTTATAGGTAAGTTGAACATTATGCAAATACAAAAAATACCCTTATAGTAGAGGAGATAAGATACAACAATAGCAGACAAAAGTACATCAGAAATTGTAAAATTAACCCTCACCTTTACACCCTAGTGTTGGAATGCTCAGAATTTTTAATGCCTTCATACAATATTGATATGGTTTTTCTGCTTTCAGACATAAATCTAGAAGCCATTGTAAGCAAGAAATGCAGTTATTTACTCAGTGGGAAAGAGAGATTTTGTTTAGAGATCATCTTGCAGACACCATCAGAACTTAGAATTAGTAAATGGTACTTTCAAAATAAAATAACATAAAAATTATTGTTCAGATATAAGTACAGAACTGGATACATACTTTCATACTCAATTCTCTCAATGATATGATCAAATGGTTCTTAATGTTCACCATTTATAGTATCAAAATCAAGGGCACAAGAGAAATTAGCTACTCTGGTTCTTAATGTTCTTATGGATGTTTAATCTAAGCACGACGGATGAAGGTCGAAGTCACACTTGTCACAAGAGAAAACCCAAAACCTTCCTTGGCCTTTGCAGAAATCACATTCATAAGCTTTGGCTTTATCCAACCTGAGAACATGTTCATGTTTTGGGTCCTTCACTTGATGGGGTAATCCATCAACTTCCTTCCTTAAGGCTGCTTCCACCTCAACTCTCCTTGATTCAGTGAAAGGGAAGGCTTTTGCACCATAGGAAGAGATCAAAGCTCTTCCATTTGTGCTAAGGGTCTTACCATCAGGTCCTAAAAGAACCAAAGCTGGAATTCCCTTGATGTCAAAGATCCTACAGAGGTCTTGTTGGGTCTTGTCATTATAAGGGATTGCTAACCATGGCATGCTTGTAATATGGAGATTGAATTCTTCTTGGTCTCTGTCTGTAGAGATGAAAATGATTTCAAATGTTCTGTTTTGGCTGATCTTGAGCTCATTGTATGCCTCTTTAAGTTGAATGGTAAAAGCGCGACATGGGGGACACCAATGAGCCCCAAAGTAGAGTCCAATTGTTTTACCAACAAGTTCAGAAACTAGTACCTGTAGAAGAAACATTATAAAACATCAAAGAGTTTAATATGGTAGGGATAATGAAATAGTACTAATAATGATAATCTCACCTTTCTACCATCCCCAGAAACAACGTAATCGCGTGATCCATTTACTAATAGATCATCTAGTTTCCCCCCTTGACGCTTCATCTTGTCCATAGCCATCAATTCTTCTCTTCTTTCTCTTCTGAATGGAAAAGCATCGATACCGTAATCTTCAATCAACTGCACTGCATCTCCTTCAACAGGTTCTCCATTTGAATACAATGGAATTAGAGAAGGTATACGGACAACATGGTAGTGATTGCGTAATCGTCTACATATATTAATGTCGAAAGGGACTGCTAACCATGGCATCAACTTGGAGTGTTCTCTAAATCCATTCTCATCCCTATCAAAGGAGACAAAAATGATCTCCAGATTTCTATCTGTGTTTCTTAGTGTGTTATAGAGTTTCACCAATTGGGGAATGAAAGCTCTACAAGGTCTACACCAATTAGCTGAGAAGAAGAGGCAGATTGTCTTTTGATCAAGTGATGACAGGGGAACCTGATAAAAAATTCCAAAAAAAGGAAATTTTTTCATTTTGATAGAGAAATCCAGTAATTGTCTGGTCTCATAGGCAATTCCCCTGAAGCTTTAAAGGAATAAATCTAAACAAGATTATAATAAAATTTGAAGAAAACCCAGTTCAGCAAAGATAAACCAGTGATAGGGGATCAAAATTACAAAAAACACAGAGTCTTGAAAACCTAATGTTTTCTACATTAAAAAAAAAAAAAAAAATAGAATACAGACTTACCTTGCCTTCAGATGATTCAAGGAACTCAACCCCTTCTGCTGCTAAAATTGATGAGGTGATGCTGCTGCCATTGACATACTCTGCTTGATTCTCACCTCCTGCCATCACAGCTAGAAGGAAGTCAAGAAAAAGCAGAGAAAGTAGTGAACGCAAAAGAACTTGGTGGGTGAGTGCTTCTTCTATGGATCTTTATTTTGGGTTCTGTTCACCCTACTTTTAAAGATAAAGCTTAAGAAGATTCGTTTTCAGGGAATTTTGAAATTTTGGGGTTGTTAACGGATATACTTGTCAACTTGTATTGTTCTTCCAATATTCTCTCCAAACATCCAATTATAGTCTAGAGATAGAATCTACAGAGAAAAAATTAGGAAAGTGCGTTTGACAGTTTCTCTGGACAAGAGAAATTTGGGGATATGTATGCAGCAAATACCTCATGGAAAGCAGTTATCTTTGACTGGGCTGGGCCAGGGCTAGATCACTCGGGTCTAACCCAGTCCAACTTTAGGGCCAAAAAGGCTGAGAAATGCACCAAGTTCTTCATGTCTCATGGTTTTAGTGTACGGTATCAAATAGGGTATCAATCACCTGCAAAACCGATACGATACTGATATAGTATTGGCACATATCGGACAAATTTACCCTTGATTTTATTAAAAAATGGGTTTTTATTACCGTTATACCCCTTGTCCATAATGTTTCACCACTACAATAATGGCACTAGGGGTGCAAGTTTGGCTCTGTTGGCCCAAACCTGCCCTGGCCCGCCCTGAGTCCGAACATGGCCTGACCTGAAATACCCGGCCCTGAGGATGGGTCAGGGCTGGAAATTTGTGGCCCTGAGGGTGGGTCAGGGCCCGACCCAGTTTTACTATATATATATATTATAAACTTCAAATGTCACACATATTTTGTTATATAATATATATTATATATGAGGATAATAAGTGATCATACATTTTATTATAGTGTTTTTTTTGGATGAATAATTTTATTATAGTGTTATTTTATGTGAAATTGATAATTTTCTCTCTGACTCGGCCCAACTCAGTCAGATCTATGCATCTCTCCCTTCCCCCACTCCATGATCAGGGCCAACTAGGATCAGCTCGGCCCGACCCTGAGGGCGGGTTAGGGTTGGATTTTCCAGGCCCTTAGTCAAGATCGAGTCAGGCCTAGGCCCAGCTAAGGGGACTCATGGTTGGGCTGGGGTTAAAAAATGCCTGGACCAACCCGACCCTATTGTAGCCCTAAACGACATAGTATCGGGATCGATGACGACCGAATCCGATATTTTAAACCATGATCATGGATGACCTCTCCCATGTAAGAGGGGTATTATCAGTTTCTTTTTTATCAATCCACAATCCATATCCTTAGGTTGGCTAGGAATCCAAGTATCAATATTTGATTCCACATTCCATTCTTTGTAGATTGGTAGTGAATATATACAAGTACCTGAACCTGATTCAAAAACAGACCCTGCTTTTAGCTTTACTGCAAATCAAAGACTTTATTGATCTCTACATTTTCTCATTAAAATTCAAAAGTGATTCCATTCCTTGGAATCCATCCATTATTCTCAAAACCCCCAAAACATCATCTTGTACCAACAATCAATTTATACTCACAGAAGTGAGCATAAATTTTAGACAGAATCAATACCTCAACATCAGAATAATATTTCAGAGAGAAAAAAACCCAAAAAGCTCTCAACAAAGAAGAAGAAGAAAATTACCTTATTCCGTTATTAGTGTGAAACTCCTCTTACTGAGCAAAACATGTTGCAGAAGGTATAACTATATGCGAGTGTTAATGAGAGAGAACTAGCCGTCTTAGGTTCCAAATAGAAAGAGAGAGAGAGTGTGTGTGTGTTAGGCGTCTTAGGTTCCAATAGAAGAGGAGAATTATACTCTTTACTGTTAATTCGGAAACGTTCTAGCCTGCCTTTTGATTTAGATTCTAACAGAAGAGGGAACGGAATAAAATTCACTGAAGTGCACCGATCTGGCACTGCATTGTGGTACGGCCTTACAAGCTCGACATGTGGATGATGCGACATCCAAGGGTGCCAAGTTAGAAAAGAAAAGAACATAAAATACAATCGAATTCGCACTATTGGGGAAAATAATCCTCTCCAGTTCCCTAAAAATATGCAATGCTAGGTGGAGATATCGACACCTGGCAGCTTGGACATCCAACAGTCCGATCTCATTGACTTCTGTTGGGCTTGGACCATTGGATGTCCAAGCTGCCAGGTATCGGCATCTCCACATAGCACTGCTGCACTGCACACTTTTAGGAATTGGAGAGGATTAAACCCACCATTGGATGTCGCATCATCCACGTGTCGGGTTCGCAAGGCCACACCGCAATGCACGGTGCACTGCATAAGATTTTTCGGAATAATACTCTTTTGGGAAATTTTCATGCACCTCCCTTGAGATATCACATAATTACAATAACACCTCTAAGTTTTGGGAAATTTTGCACACCCTCCTGATGTTCTTACAAGTTAACACATGTTCCCATTTCGTTAATTTAGGTTTAAGAGTGTTAAAATCAAGGGTTAAAATGATAAAAATGCCTTTGCAAGAAAAATAAAAAAAAAGTGCTAACTCATCTTCCCCAAATCGTTTAGGGTTTTGAAAAAATGAAAAATGAATAAAAAGTATCCTTCCTAACATTCGATCAGGAGAAGAAGCTGACTGTCCATCACATACTGCTTTCCCTCAGAAACCAAACCCATCCCCATAATAAAGGCCCTCTTTCATTTTCAAGTTGGATTCAGGCAAATGGAGAACTTCACTAAGAATCCCCACAATTAATTTTGCCTACATAAGAAGAGTAAGTATTTCTACCTCTTGTTTAATGGTAATGAAAGGTGAGAACTTACATATAGGCAGTAAATGAACAGTGCTCTTCTGATTGAAAGATCATCATGAGAGCATGGAGATGATAAAAGGACATTCTGTAATCTTCTGAGATTATACCCAAAGCAGAAGAGTGGTGGTGGTCCATAGCCTAGAATATCTACAATTTTGTTGCTTGAAGCCTTCAATGCGGAAGAGCTCAAACTCTCAGTCTCTTCAAAGTAAAAACTTAAAAAAGATGGAAATTTTAATACCCTGATAGTGATGGTGACTATAAAAGGAACCCATCTGCAATACGTTTTTATGTTTTAGTGATCCATTCAACAGCATGGATCAGGAGGGCATTTTCTGATTTCCCCTTCCTGCTTAAGCTGAAGTTTTAGCTTTTGCCACACAGAAAAAACTCTGCTTTGACATTAAAGGAAGAGTTTCATTTCACTTACCTCTATTACTCAAATGAATGCTTTCACAGTCAAAGTGGAAGGAAGTCAAACTGAATTTAATGAGTGTAAGATGAAGTAGTGGCCCCATTAATTAGTGTGACTGTGCAATTAATATTCTTCACATGATCACTTCATTCCCTACCTCACAATACCAGAGAGATTCTTACCTTAGCTGAACGGAAGGGAGGGGGGGAGGGGGGAGACCCTGCTTGCATTCAATTTTGAAAGTGACTTTCAAACATTTTTAATTTTCTTTTACCAAATTAGAAGCTTAATTTGGCCACCCAAAATTTGCTCTAGAATTGAAGAACCCTATTTCCAACTACCAATAGAACCTTTCAGTACAGGCCATTCGTAAACAGAGCTAAATTCAATTCAATGCAAATCCATTTTATGGTGGATATTTTCTTGCCTTCCTTTTTTTCTGGTCTGAAGTTTTCTTTCAATTTACAACTAACTTGCATCTCTGTTCCGAGTATTGGGTACTTTCACGTAATGAATTAAGAAATAATAATATCTCACCAAAAGCTTCTTGCAAGGATACCTGCAACTCATTTTTTCTTTTTTTAAATCTTAACATAGTTTTTTTTTTTTTTTTTTTTTTTTTTTTTCTGCAAAGGCATTTTTGTTACTTTATCCTTTGATTTTAATACTGTTACTCCTAAACTAACGAAATGAGATATGTGTTAATTTTTAAGAATTTTAGGGACATGTGAAATTTTCAAAATTTAAAAATATTTTTGTAATTACATGATAACTTAAGGAGGATTCGTGAAAATTTTCTTGCTCTGTTATAAAGACCTTTTTTCTCTCTCTCTCTCTCTCTCTCTCTCTCTCGTTATAAGCGAAAGTGTCCAGGTCATAAAAGGTCACCAACTACCTCTTCAAAACTGCATTTGCCTTTGTTTTATATAAAAAAATAAATGGGACCCACGTCCATTATCTTCTTCATTCTTCTACTTGAAGACGACCACCACCGCCCTACCCCTGCTGTTGTTGCCAGCGCCGCTCAATCCTGATGTTGCCGTCGCAATCCACTGTCCCCCAGCCCCACTCCTGCTCCCTCCCCTCCCAAAGGGGGACCCTTTACTTAATAGCTCTGTTTCTTTTATCGATTTACTGCCACAAGAAGTGAGAGATGTAAATGAAGGTTTCCAAAAAAAAAAAAAAATAAATAAGACTAAGAACTGAAGAATGTGACATGAGAAAGTGGTGTTTGTGACTTGTGACACACAATCTTTTTCTCCTCCTCCTGTTAATTGATTAGAAAAAGTGGGAGAAAAAACAACAGAGGCTGATTGAGTGAGTAATAGTCTAATAGAAGGGGACAAAACTAAAAGAGCTAATTACCATGAAAGGAGAAAGGTGGGGTGTTCCGGCGGAAAATCCCAGATTTGGGAGGGAGCATGAGAGGGGAGGGAGATGCGGTTGTGCCTAGGGGTGTCAATTTAGGACTATAACCGGTAACCGGAACTGATCTGGATCAGCAGGACTCGGAACCGGACTACCCAAGAGTTTATTGGGACAGATCCAATCCTAGTGATATACTATTGGTCCAGGTTGGTTCTAGTCCGGGTGTCCCAACGATTCTAGAACCGATAGCCCATTAGGTTGTGTTTGGTTGAAGGATTCTAAGAAGTCGGATTCGACGAGATCCGGATTCTAATTTTAAAAGCGTGTTTGGTTTCTCGGAACATGGTTCCATGTTGGAATTCAAGAATACACTAGAATCCAATTTTATGTATAATTTTAGAATCCACAAGAGAATTCTAAAATGAGTCTTGGATTCTTGGCCTAGGTATTTAAGGTTGTGTTTGGTTGAAGGTCTCAGACGATTCGGATTCTTAAATTGAATCAGCTTCTTAAGAATTTGGTTCATGTGGATTTGGATTCGGATAAAAAACCTGTTTGGTTACCCTGGGTCTATCCGGTGGAATCCAGCTGAAAAACTGTTTGGTTGTCCTGAGTCTGTCAGGTGGAATCCTTCTGAATCCATATGTAAGATTGTTTGGTTATCCTGAGTCTGTCAGTTGGATTCTACTTGAATTTTGTCTGAAAAAATATTTTAACTTTGTTTTGTTATACAACATATGCATACATTTAATATGACTTTATAAAAATTAAGATAATCAAAAAATTGGATTAAAATTCTCAAAAGAAAATTTTTCCCAATCTTTCATGTGTCCATAAAAATTACAAAATTAGCACTAAGTGGTGTTATGTTACTTCAACAAAACAAAACTCATAGTACGGGCATTTTCAAACAATAGAGATCTCTACATATGGTAAAAAAATCCATATCCATTTAATTTAAGTACACATATACAATTTTTGTCAAATTTCAAAGATGCCATTAAATTTGGGTTCATGTGTGGATTAGTATCATAACTGACTATGCTAAGAACAGTTGAATAAAAAGGACCTTGGTAGATTTGAACCATCATCCCTGGAACATGCTCATGGTCCAAGTGTTCTACCAATTTGAGCTAAAGATCCATCAAGTGGAGCTCGGAATTTAATCAACAACAAATAGAACCACTAACTAAGAGGACATGACATTCCAAGACTGATAGTATATTGCTTTCTAGTCTAATGAGCTCTCAAGACTGATAAGAATGGACCAAGAGGACATCTCCCAAATAGTAATCTAATAACAATTAAAACTCAAACAGAACACCTAATAACTCTACAGAAAACTAGACACTTTTCAAATGGATTTCCATCTTTTTCCATTGAGGTGAGTCATCTCCTTGATTAGCCACTATAAAACTAGAACTTTTGCCCAACTCACTGCTTGGGATCTTTAGCCATGTGGTAATCACAGCAGGGGCTTCACATCAATGTTTCGCTTTTGATGGTGCACTTCACCATTGGCGAATTGGAAAAAGAAAACTTTGGGTTTCATTTTCTAGAAAATAATAAGAAAAGTACAAGAAAAATATGTGTAATCAATGTATGTATATATATGTTTTTTTTTTTGTAAGGGTATATATATGTATTGACCCATCATAAAAAAGCTTCAGGTTAATGCGGCTAATTAGATGACTCAGCCAGAGACCCTTTTAGTGAAGAAGCCCAGAAACAATATTCAGAAATGTTGTTAATTAATTGGCTAATTAATGCTGCTAATTCATTGGATCCTACTTAATCCTACTTAATCTTGTACTCTTGTTCCATAGTTGGTCTTAGAGCATTCTTGCTGTTCAGAAATGCTATAAAAACTCTTTGGTGCAATTAGAAAGATTGTAATAACAACACTGAAAGCAAGTCTCACAACATATAAGGTCACAACAGGACAACACCCATTCCTTAACACCACCCTTTCTTCCAAGGTATACATAAAAAAACAGAGGAAAAAATAAATAAAAGAAGACTTTATCATCAGCTTTATTCTTTTTTATACTAATTGTTTGGATTCTCAGTTCTAGAAAAGGAAAGATGTTTGGCTTTGTCATCAGATACACTATCAACTTAATTTAAAAAGAAAACAAAGACACTAATTTAAACTGTAAAGTAGAATATCTGAAACCATGAACTAACACATATCTTATTTGTTTCTTACTCTAAGACCCCACATTGCAACTTAGCTTATCTAAGGGCTCAACACCTATTGGAGCCTGAACCATGCTTTTCAAATAATTCATAAGCAATAATCTTCTATCTTCTCAATCACTTCTGCAACTTTTTCATTGTGGATGAAGGATGCATCTGGTTAGGAACCCAAGCAGGTTCATTGGCAATCTTTATTTAACTTTTTAAAACCTTACCCTCTTGGCTTGTGGCTTATTGAGTGTCAAAGTTGTTTGCTCCTACATTCTCAAATACATAAGAGACAAAACAAAATGCAAGCAACATTAATAACAAACATGGGGTCAGGTTTAGCTAAGAACCTTGTTCCGAATAATTAGTCACAAGAATAGCAGAGATGGAGTTATAAAAGATGTCAGATCCCTTGATTTGCAGTCAAGGTTGCGGAGATAATGATGAGAGATACCTTGATTTGCAGACATGCAAAGGACAAAATGGACATTAGAGGATAGTCAGTGATGGAATTGGACTAGACCGATGGTGATTCTGAGTTCTTTAACCCTGGTTTGTACTCCCAAGTCCTATTGGATGTAAATGTTCATTTATTCAAGTCTTTTTAAATCCCAAAAAAATTAAATAAAATGCCATACTAACAGTTACTATTCGATACCTGATTGTTCAATCAGATGTCGAACAAAATGGAGTAGGTTTTTCTTGGTTTGGCTTCAATAGAGATTAACAGGGTAAAAGGAGGGGCTAAAGTTCCCACAAATACAAAATGATGTGGCATTTTCACATCCCCTCAGTTCAAAAGGATCAGATCTTTGATGCTAACAATTTCAAGTCCTATGGGAATGGTGAATGAGAATTGAGAAGAATAAAAATAAGAAAAAAAATGGAAGGAAAATTAGGGTTTCAAAGAGGAGTAACAGCGTCTTCAGTAGCAGCAACAGGGGGAAAAAATCACATGCACAAACAACCAAGCGTCTTTAGCAACCACAGTGAAGAGATGAAGAAGACAAAGAAGAAGAAAAAAAATCACACGCACACAGTCAGCCAAACACACATGTAAGAGGGGTATCCATATCCTTAGGTTGGCTAGGAATCCAAGTATCAATATTTGATTCCACATTCCATTCTTTGTAGGTTGGTAGTGAATATATACAAGTACCTGAACCTGATTCAAAAACAGACCCTGCTTTTAGCTTTACTGCAAATCAAAAACTTTATTGATCTCTACATTTTCTCATTAAAATTCAAAAGTGATTCCATTCCTTGGAATCCATCCATTAGTCTCAAAACCCCAAAACATCATCTTGTACCAACAATCAATTTATACTCACAGAAGTGAGCATAAATTTTAAACAGAATCAATACCTCAACATCAGAATAATATTTCAGAGAGAAAAAAACCCAAAAAGCTCTCAACAAAGAAGAAGAAGAAAATTACCTTATTCAGTTATTAGTGTGAAACTCCTCTTACTGAGCAAAACATGTTGCAGAAGGTATAACTACATGTGAGTGTTAATGAGAGAGAACTAGCCGTCTTAGGTTCCAAATAGAAAGAGGAGTAACTAGTGAGTGAGTAAGAGAGAAAGAGAGAGAGAGAGAGAGTGTGTTAGCCGTCTTAGGTTCCAATAGAAGAGGAGAATTATACTCTTTACTGTTAATTAGGAAACGTTCTAGCCTGCCTTTTGGTTTAGATTCTAACAGAAGAGGGAACGGATTAAAACCCACTGAAGTGCACCGATCTGGCGCTGCACTGTGGTGCGGTCTTATGAGCTCGACCTGTAGATGATGCGGCATCCAGCGGTGCCAAGTTAGAAAAGAAAAGAACATAAAATACAATCGAATTCGCACTATTGGGGAAAATAATCCTCCCTAGTTCCCTAGAAGTATACAGTGCTAGGTGGAGATGTCGACACCTATCAGTTTGGACATCCAATAATCTGATCTCATTGACTTTTGTTGAGCTTGGACCGTTGGACGTTCAAGCTGTCAGGTGTTCGCATCTCTACATAGCACTGCTGCACTACACAATTTTAGGAATTGGGGAGGATTAAACTCACCATTGGATGTCGCATCATCCATGTGTCGGGCTTGTAAGGCTGCATCGCAGTACACGGTGCACTGCATAAGATTTTTCTGAATAATACTCTTTTGGGAAATTTTCACATACCTCCCTTAAGGTATCACATAATTATAATAACACCTCTAAGTTTTGGGAAATTTTACGCACCCCCTGTTGTTCTTAAATGTTAACACATGCCCCCATTTCGTTAGTTTAGGATTAAGGGTGTTAAAATTAAAGGGTAAAATGATTAAAATGCCCTTGCAAGAAGAAAAAAAACGTGCAACTCATCTTCCCCAAATCATTTAAGGTTTTTAAAAAATGGAAAATGAATTACAGGTATCCTTTCTAGAAATCGATCAGGAGAAGAAGCTGACTGTCCATCACATACAGCTTTCCCTCGAAAACCAAACCCATCCCCATAACAAAGGCCCTCTCTAACATTTTCATTTTCAAGTTGGATTCTGACCAATAGAGAACTTTCACCACGAATCCCCACAATTCATTTTGCCTACATAAGAAGAGTAAGTATTTCTATCTCTCATTTAATGGTAATGAAAGGTGAGAACTTATATAGAGGCAGTAAATGAACAGTGCTCTTCTGATTGAAAGATCATCATGAGAGCATGGAGATGATAAAAGGACATTCTGTAATCTTCTGAGATTATACCCAAAGCAGAAGAGTGGTGGTGGTCCATAGCCTAGAATATCTACAATTTTGTTGCTTGAAGCCTTCAATGCGGAAGAGCTCAAACTCTCAGTCTCTTCAAAGTAAAAACTTAAAAAAGATGGAAATTTTAATACCCTGATAGTGATGGTGACTATAAAAGGAACCCATCTGCAATACGTTTTTATGTTTCAGTGATCCATTCAACAGCATGGATCAGGAGGGCATTTTCTGATTTCCCCTTCCTGCTTAAGCTGAAGTTTTAGCTTTTGCCTTACAGAAAAGCTCTCCTTTGACATTAAAGGAAGAGTTTCATTTCATTTCACTTACCTCCATTACTCAAATGAATGCTTTCACAGTCAAAGTGGAAGGAAATTAAACTGAAGTTAATGAGTGTAAGATGAAGTAGTGGCCCCATTAATTAGTGTCATTGTGCAATTAATATTCTTCACATGATCACTTCATTCCCTACCTCACCAAACCAGAGAGATTCTCACCTTAGCTGAACGGAATGGAGGGGGGAGGGGGGAGGGGGGACCCTGCTTGCATTCAATTACGACTTTCAAACATTTTTTATTTTCTTTTACCAAATTAGAAGCTTAATTTGGCCACCCAAAATTTGCTCTAGAATTGAAGAACCCTATTTCCAACTACCAATAGAACCTTTCGGTACAAGCCACTTGTAAACAGAGCTAAATTCAATTCAATGCAAATCCATTTTATGGTGCATACTTTCTTGCCCTTCTTTTTTTCTTTTCTGTAGTTTTCTGTCAATTTACAACTCACCTGCATCTCTAGTCTAAGTATTGTGTACTTTCACGTAATGAATTAAAGAATAATAATATCTCACCAACACCAACTGCTTCATGAAAGGATACCCGCAACTCATCTTCTCTTAATACAGTTATATTTTTTTTTTTGCAAGGGTATTTTTATTATTTTATCCTTTAATTTTAATACTGTTAATCCTAAACTAACAAAATGGGGACATGTGTTAACTTTTAAGAACCTTAGGAAACAAGTGAAATTTATCAAAATTTAAGAGTACTTTTGTAATTACATGATACCTCAGGGGAGGTTCGTTAAAATTTCCCTACTTTTTTATAAAGACCTTTTCTCTCTCTCTCTCTCTCTCTCGTTGTAAGCGAGAGTGTCCAGGTCATAAAAGGTCACCACCTCTTCCAAACTGCATTTGTTTTATATAAAAAGGAAAAATGGGACCCACGTCCATTATCTTCTTCATTCTTCTACTTGAAGACGACCACCACCGCCCCACCCCCGTTGTGGTTGCCAGCGCCGCTCAATCCTGATGTTGCCGTCGCAATCCAATCTCCCCAGCCCCACTCCTGCTCCCTCCCCTCCCAAAGGGGGACCCTTTACTTAATAGCTCTGTTTCTATTATCGATTAACTGCCACAAGAAGTGACAGATGTAAATGAAGGTTAAAAAAAAAAAAAAAAAAGATTAAGAACTGAAGAATGGGACATGAGAAGGTGGTGTTTGCGACTTGTGACACACAATCTTTTTCTCGTCCTCCTGTTAATTGATTCGAAAAAGGGGGGGAAAAAGCAGCAGAGGCAGATTGAGTGAGTAACAGTCTAATAGAAGGGGACACAACTAAAAGAGCTAATTACCATGAAAGGAGAAAGGTGGGGTGTTGAAATTTTTATCACCTACGGTTCCCCGGCCCGGTACGGTTCCCTAGTGCCTCTAATAAAAGGGGGGTGGACCCCAGATTTTTTTCCTCTAAGGTTTCCTCACCATACAATTGTGAGGTTCTCCTTAGGGATGCTCGACACGTGTTAGAGAGAAATTCAACAGTTGTGAGGTGAAATACAGTTCACAATGGTGGTTCCCAAACAACCAGTGACTCTCTCTCTCTCCTCTCTCCACTCTTTCCTCAAAACCACTCTCTTGTCTCTCCTCTCTCCACTCTATCCTCAAAACCACTATCTTCTCTCTCCTCTCACCACCCTCCACATTTTTTCTTTGGAAAGAGTATAGAGAGAGGAGAGAGACGAGAGAGAGGAGACGTCTTTGCACTTTGCTGTTTCATTGGGAAGTTGCAAACGTGGAGAGTGGAGAGCGGAGAGAGAAGAGAGTGGAGAGAGGAGAGAGAAGAGAGTGGTTTTGAGGAAAGAGAGGAGAGAGGAGAGAGAGAGAGAATCACTGGTTCATAGGGAACCAGTACTCTGGTTGTATTTCAAAAGCCAACCGTTGGATACAACTTTGACACGTGTCGAGCAACCCTAAGGAGAACCTCACGAACCGTATGGTGAGGGAACCTTAGAGGAAAAAAATCTGGTGGACCCCACCAGGGCAGTGTGTTCGGTCAGGGGGTGGAATGATCATTTCAGCCCCCTATGAGAGGAACTACACAACCGTATCGGTTAGTGAACCTCAGAGGATAAACGTCCGAGGTGTTGCGGCGGAAAATCCCAGATTTGGGAGGGAGCATGAGAGGGGGCAAGGGAGATGCAGTTGTGCCTAGGGGTGTCAGTTTAGAACTAGAACGGGTAATCGAAACCGATTCAGACCAATAGGAATTGGAATCGGGCTACCCAAGAGCTTATTGGGACGGATCCAGTCCTAGTGATATACTATTGGTCCGGGTCTCCCAATGATTCTAGAACCGATAGCCTATTAAGGACCCAGTAGCATCGGAACCGTTGGAACCGGATGATATGTAAACAAATTGACTGGAAAATTAGATCTCTAAAACCCTAAAAGGCATTAAACCCTAATCTATTAATAATTTTACATTGTTTGGGACTTTTAGCTAGCACTCTTTTGTTGCTCTTTAAGTCACAAGTATATGAGTTGAGTTTGAAATGGAAATTGTGAACTCTTAAAGTTGTATCTTTATTTATCAATGTCTATATTTTGGGCTCTACAAGTCTATATCTATGATTGATAAAACTCCCGTTTTCCTAGAGAAACTCTCATTGTCCTTGTTTTGAGCTCAATAATGTTTGGAACTGATTAGGAACTGGAACCGCAACCGAAACTGGACTACCCATTAGTTAATGGTCGTGGCACTCAGATTTGGATCTGGTAAGCTTATTAGTCCGGTTATGGTCTTGACACCTTAGAGCTGGAACCGCTAAGAATCCGAACCGATAGCCCAGAACCGGAACAATTGACACCCCTATGGCTAGCTAGCTGCCGACACTATGAGATGCACTGTCCGCCTTACACTCAGGTGTGGGATTGCATCGGCAACAGGGGTAGAGGCGGGAGAGGGAGAGAGGGTGAGGTGGGGGAGAGGGTAGGACAAGGAGGGAGCATGAGAGGGGGCAAAGGAGATGCGGTTGTGCTTGCAGCAGGATCGGGAATTGGATCAGTGAATTGGCGGATTAAGATCAAAATTGGTTGACACTAATCTTGATTTCCACCGTTTCTAATTGCTACCTGGATCAGAATCGGATTAGTGAATTGGCTGATTATCGCTACTTCCTGAATCAAAATCGGATCAGCCAAATTGGATATGAATCAGCATTGATTCATGGGCCAATTTTATTTCACCACAAACTGGTTTAGAACTGGTTGGATCAGATTGTTTTGGATCAAAATTAGTTATGAACGATTCCATCCCTGAGTACGAATTTTTTAAACTCCAATGGGCAGCAGGGATTTAGGAATAGTTATCATTGATATCGATTCGGATTGGCCCATATCGGTCTAGATTAGATGGATCTCTTTCTTCAAAAATCAGATTCTTTTACTTTTTTACTCTTGGTCCATATTGATCCACCGATTGAGGAATTGATATCGGCCTCTATTAATACAGATATGAATTGATCGATCAGACCAATCTGATACCAATTCTTCCAATCCTGGTGGAAAGAGAAGATGAGTAAGGAAGCCAGGAAAGGGGTGAGATGGAGGAGAGATGATGAGTAGGTTCTAAGAATCCAGAACCTCACGTTCTCTATGGTACGAGCGTGGCCCTTACACATACGGGGCCAATGAAAGCATGCACGTTGGCATCATGGGGGTGAAATTTCTGCCTTTCATAGGGGTGGGGCTGTCATTTTGTCCCCCTCTGTGTGTCTAAGCGTGGCGTTATACCCCCCCATAGAGAAATTTTCTCTTCTTTTTTTTTTATTTACAAAAAAAATAAAAACAGCTTGGTAGAAGGGGTTACCGATTGTGGCTTGGATACTTGTCTATTAAACTGATGAGTGAGGAAGGGCAATCCTATCCCATGTTTGCGGTAGAATTATTACCAAAAAAAATGTTTCAGGGAGAGGTTCGGAGCATGGTTTGAGTTATTGGCATTAGATTGGTCGATTCATATCAGTAACTGATATCGATTCTTGGCTGATCTATATCGGTGGACTGATACGAACAAGGATAAAAGTGATAAAAAAAAAAAAAGGGTAAAGTACTCGTACCCCCCTATAATGCACCCAATATTCCTCGTACCCCCTAAGCGGCTCAATATTCCACGTACCACCCCTCAATATTCCACGTACCACCCCTGCTTTACACCCCAAATGCCATTTAAGTCCACACCAAGTGTTAAATGCTAAAAAATGACCAAAGTACCCTTTCTTCTATTTTTCTTAAATTTGAAAAGACCTAATTGCCCTGACCTATTTGCTAAAATTTAAAATTACCAAAATGCCCTTATCTTCCCCAAATCATTATCTTCTTTTATATACCCAATAGCACCACCACCACCACCGCTACCAACCACCATTAACACCATCACCACTGTGAAACTCCACCTCCAGCACCACCGCCACCCACCACCATTAATACCACCAACCATCTTCTTCCCTAGATCGTTTCTCCAAAACATGAAACCCTAAATCCATTTTAGGGTTTCAAAACCCCACTGCCGCCTTTAGCAGCGGCCAAACCAGAGGGTCGGAAAAATTTCTTATCTAAACATGGTACGAATACGATTACCCAAAAAAAACAAAAGTACTTGGAACATTTTTCACCAATCTAAGCATTAATCGGCATATAATACCTCAAATCCAATTTGGTGGGCGTGATTAATGGAATCCATTTATTCCAATCTTCCAAGAAACCAAATCTCCAATCCCATTTCACATCTTCACCTGCAAAAGACTTAAAAGTCTCTCCTCTCTCTCCTCTCTTATTGCTTTCTATTTCTTAGTTATTATCCATCTTCAAAGCTCGCAGAGTTGCAAGCTTCATGGTTGAAGAAAAAATAGTTTCTGTATGTTGTTGATTTTATGATCTCTCACTTCTCATCAGTCTTCTTCAATCAAAATTGAAGGGATATCTTAGCTGCAGAGCTGAATCTGCTGTCTTAACCTCCAATTCCAACACCAGTACAAGCTCCATCTCCACCTACTCTGCCCACAAACCCAAGAAGAAGAATCCCAGAGAATAAACCCTCAAGATCCAACAATTCGTGTACAGTGACCTTGAAGAAACCAAACGGATGGAAAGGAAAGATTTTGAGAGATGCGTTGCACTTGGAAAAGAAAGAGGAAAAAGGAAAATGGGGTGGAGAGATTTGAGGGGTTCCGGAGCTTACTTGTTGGGGGGGGGGAGAAGAACGAGAAGAATGAAGGGTTTGGGTTGGTGATGGTGTTAATGGTGGGTGGTGGTAATGGGGCGTGGTGGTGGTGGTGGTGGTGGCGGCGGTGGTGGGTATGTAAAATAAGAGGATAATTTGGGGAAGATGAAGGCATTCTAGTCTTTTTAAATTTTAGTAAATTGGTCAGGGCAATTAGGTCTTTTCAAATTTTATAAAAGATAGAAGAAAGGGTAGTTTGGTCATTTTATAGAATTTAATACCTGGTGTGGACCTATCTGGCATTTGGGGTGTAAAGCAGGGGTGGTACGTGGAATATTGAGTCGGTTAGGGGGGTACGAGGAATATTGGATGCATTATAGGGGGGTACGTGTACTTTGCCCTAAAAAAAAATCAATATTTCAAAAGAAGCAAGGGTAAATCTAGTTGATCCGGACCAGACCAATCCAGATCGGTACTGGATCGATATCGGCCAAGACTAATACCGATATCACTGATCCAGAGTCATATATCCCAAGGGCCTCCATTGACATATCAAGGAGTTCGCAACAAGACAACACAAGGATATATCCCAAGGGCCTCCATTCTTGGCTGATCCATATCGGTGGACTGATACGAACAAGGATAAAAGTGATAAAAAAAAAATCAATATTTCAAAAGAAACAAGGGTAAATCTATTTGATCCGGACCAAACCAATCCAGATCGGTACTGGATCGATATCGGCCAAGACTAATACCAATATCACTGATCCAGAGTCATATATCCCAAGGGCCTCCATTGACATATCAAGGAGTTCGCAATAAGAAAACACATTTTTTCAGGCATTGATCCTAAGATTCCTCTTCACCACAAAAAAAAATCCTAAGATTCTTCTCTACGGAAAAAGAAAAAAGAAAAATCTTGAGATTCTTGACACGTAAAATGATCCCAAGGTATAAACCATTACATGACATGGGATGGGAAATGTCCCACAAATAAAGCAGTATAATTGGCATGCATGCATTAATGATGGGACGGCCCAAATGGCCAAAAGTATGAGAAACCCACTATTCCGCCGGTAGCAAAAAAGTGGTCCAAATGCAAACTATACTAGGAAAACAGCCAAATCACTCCCTAAACTTAAATATGACAAAGCTTACTTAATAAGAAAAAATGCAACCAAACTACACAAACGTAATGGGATTTCAAATAAAAGAAAAAGGATAAGAATACATCAACTTGTTGATCATTATGCAAATACGTAACTACAGTTTTATTTTGTTAATTTCTTTTTAAAAAAAATGAAAAAGTTTTTTGTTACCAGAATTTCTAGAAATAGGTGGCTCTAGCCTAATGGTTGAGAAGTTGCTTTCCTAGTATGAGGATGACGATTAAGGACAATTCCCCCGACAATTCCAAAGTGAAGGATTTATATCTTTAAAAGTGAACAACCATAACCACTTGCTCTTAATTTACTTCAATTATGTCCAACTAATTTTGTAAATTTTTTATTCTAATATTTTAGTTGTGAAATAATGGAAGGTAATTAAGATAAAGAGCGATATAGAAAACTCTTTAATGTCCATGGAAATGGAACTCGATCAAGAAGGTAGGTTGTAATGTCCATAGAAATGGAACTTGATCAAGAAAATAGGTGTTATACCCATGCCCAAAAAATGCCTAATTTAAATTTTTAGCGTAGGTACTACACCAATAACCCTCAATTTTATCAGCGTGTGGACTGTAAATGTAGAGTATCCACGTAGGATTGTTGTCGAAGTATCGAAAAGGTATTTGGATCAAGGTAGATGAGTAGATTTTTCTCCATGTCTGTTAAGATGAATATTCAAATCCACTGTTGGATGTCTAATTTAAAGGTAATTATCCTTTTTTTTTCTCGATGAAAGTGTAATCACACAAACCACAAAAGGTAATCGTTCTTACCAATTATACCTTTGAATAGATGACAATACATTGACAAGATACCTTGCCCAAACCCCCTAAGTACCCTTGAGAGTGGGGGAGAACATTGTTGAATTTTCAGCTAGAACAGTGCTGGAATTGGGCAACTGGCCAATCACCATAGGCTGATCCTGATTAGCTGGTTGGTCTTGTTGTCCCGACATTGGACTGCTGTCTATGGGATCCGGTGTTCCATTTTAAATTCTCTCCCGCGTGTCCCAACCTAGTGCGACACCTATCATACTAGATGCATATAAATGTGAATTGTCATGATGCATTTGCATTTGCAATACTAGTATTGTTTATCCGTGGTATGGGACTCGGATTTATTACATACTTGCATAGCATCATATTCGGACCTATCATGCATTAACACATAGATTGAATGGTGGTTAGGATGATTACCCCGTGCTACGACCCTTACCAATAGGGGTTTACATGTTGATAGGCCTTCGTGGTATGTTAGATGTTGATTTTCCTATATGCCACATCTGCAGTACGGTATAATTGTTGCTGAGGCAGTTTTGGGCCAGGTGTTTGAGGATGTTTCGGAACTGGTGGGGTCTATAGGGGGTTTGCTACTACCGGCGTGACCGTGTTAGGTACTAGGACCGACAGACTCCCAACCGCAACCAGGGCTATCACTGGAAGATAAGGCACTTTTCGATCTAGTGGTACTGCCTGTATTGCATTAGCATGTTTACCAGAGACCTAGTTTTATTGTTAGGTGGATAGTAATCAAATGAACGCGCATCACATCATCTATTATTTGTGTATACTTGTATGCCCCCATCCCTCATTCAGCTTAGTAAAGCTCACTCCATGTGGATACCCCTTTTAGATTATGATGTAGGTTTATCCGTGCCGATGGACATCGATGCTTCTTCCATTGCTGCTGTCTAAAATAATGGTTGGTGGATACCAAAGCCCAAGGGACATGGAGCTGATGGTGATTGTGATGTGAGTGGTTTTGGAGCACAGTGACTGAGGATGTAGCCCCTCTCTTGTATTGATGATACATTATATTTTAATGTATAACCAGGACACGACCCTCAACTTTCTTTTTTAGTCTGTTGATCTTTTGATGTAATACTTGATGTAACTATTACATATGTCTTGTTAAGAACATTAACAAAGGATAAACTTGTTTATTTTAATATAATATAACTTAGTAGATTCCGGAGTCAAATTTACAATTATATTTCTATTTTTCGTTGCTCTAATTGTCGATTATTATTGTGGATTGTGATGTTAATGTACCGTGTCTGTGGTCTTGGCAAACTGAGTAGGATGATGGTAAGCATCCTAGTCACATTTCCTGGGTTTCTGGGAGTAGGGTGTGACAACATGGTATCAGAGCATGATGCTCTGCATTAACTCACAGGTTAGTGGATTTCGATCTTCCTCTTACGTTAGGATGGTTAATAAAAATCTTATCAATAAATAAATCTGATAGTGAGAATAAAGTAGGGAACTGCCTTAGATAGGTGTGAAAGCCATTCATCGATAAATAAGAGTCATAACAAACTTTACATAGTGATCAAATAAGTACTTAAACCAAAGAAAAACTACATTGCTGGACTAGAAAGGAAAACTGTATAATTGAAAGAGAATAAGCTATCTAGGAGAAATAGAAGACTTTGTTATCATTGATTTTAGAATAAGAAGAATGACCCCCAGTTAACCATTTTAAAGGTGACTTTAGCCTTAGCGGTCAATCCTAACCGGTCGATCATGATCATCCGAATACGTCAATCGGGGAGTCACATTTTTCTTGCTACCTTATCTTGTCGTATACATCATCACTCGCAACTGCGTAAACACTTCCCCTATGCTTGCTACAACTGTGTAATACATGTTGTATTGTTTGTGTTTAAGGAGTTAATTCCTTTGTCAAGAATTAAATATGGTACACCCAACGACCCGATCAAGTGAAAATCAACCTCCTCCAAAGCAGGGAAAAGTAGAACCATCTAAACCATCTATTCAGCCGATCATTAGTTGCTATGCTTGCAACCAGTCGGGTCAAAAGTTCAAGAGTTGCCCGCAACGTAAGCCTATGAATGCACCATATATTTTGCCTCTTTCAATTAGGCTGAACGTTCGTTGCTACACCTGCAACCAGCTGGGGCATAGGTCCAGAACTTGCCCTTATAGTAGGCCCGTATATGTACCTTACTTATTGGCCATTCATCCCATACAGCAATTGTAGGCCAGTAGGCCCCAGGGGAGTGTATTCACCATGAATACTACAAATGTAGAGTCATTGTCGGGCGTAGTGACAGCTACCTTAGGAAGTGTTTGGTTTGGTTGTTTTGAAGAATTAGATTCTTACCAATCAAGCCTGTTTGGTTGTTGTTTGAAATAGATTCTCAAAAAACACATGATTCTTTGTTTCAACGTAATATTGAGTTGGACAAGAATTCACCTCATTAGGTGAATTCCAAAGAGAAACGTACCTTTGAGGTACCAGGTATATAAACTTCATATTTGGATAATTCTCACTCTAATTCTCAAATAACAATTCTTGCGCCGTGTTCGAACAAAGAAAAGCACTATACCGATCGAAGGAGGAAGGAGAGGGGAAGGGAGGAAACTCATCATCTC
This sequence comes from Telopea speciosissima, assembly GCF_018873765.1. Classification (NCBI taxonomy): domain Eukaryota; kingdom Viridiplantae; phylum Streptophyta; class Magnoliopsida; order Proteales; family Proteaceae; genus Telopea; species Telopea speciosissima. The sequence goes on from NC_057920.1 coordinate 25,691,857, forward strand.
TGAAGGATTTGTTCTCTGCTCTCTCTCTCTCTCTCCATCTCTCTCTCACTCTCTCGTTCTCTATGCTCGGTGCTCTCTCTCTCTTTTTCGCTGTCCCTCTGCTTTTCCTCACTCTCTCTCTCTCTCGTTCTCACTCTTCTCTCACAGTCTCCCTCTCTGCTGTTTCTCATTCTCTCTCGCTCTCGCTCTTCTCTCACTGTCCTCGGCTGTTTCTCACTCTCCCTCGCTCTCGCTCTTCTCTCAGATCAGACCATCGATTTTTTTTTTTGTTTTTTCACAGATCTATGAATAACCCAACCGAGTTAGGGTTTCTAACACTTGATTTAGATTTTTTTTCTTGTAGGCGGTTTATGCTACTAGGGGATAAACAGACGCAGACATTTAACATTGGAGGCTATTGCTTGCTTTGCTACAGGACACCCAAATTGAACGAGGTATAAATCCTTTTACTTCCATTCTATGTTCTCAAATTTGTATTTTTTCATTATGTTTTGCATTATTCAGTTTGAAGGTTTAATATTTAACATTCCATTAGAAATAAATGGTAGATTTATCTTAACAAATCATAAGACCCATTACTTTCGAGGATTGAATGGTTTATACAAAGGATCAGCTAATCCAATAAGGGAAAGAAAAGTAAAGAAAAACTGTATTAAACACAGTGGAACAGCTAATGCACTAAGTGCATTTGATTATTTTATTCTTGACCAATACATAATGTATCAGATGATCCAGACTGAATTTAAAATTTTGGTCCTCACCATTTAGTTGAAATAAATTTGTCCAAGCATCATTTGAGAAAATTAGTTAAGAATTTGGGGAATATGGGACAGATCGCTATGACTTTGGGGGAAATGCAGTAGACTTGGCCTGTTTACTTGTGAAAATTGAGCAGTGTTGATTTTTCATTGATCACCAAAGTGGTCCAAGGTTGAAAAGTTTCAATTTTTGGACAAACGTGTAAATATCAAATTCATCTATTGCATTGTAAATCCAGCAAAACCACAAGAAAGATTACATGATTGACATGAGAGAATAAGAGAATCAGTGAAATAAAAGCATATTAAAGTCAAGGATGTTTAAAGAGAGTTCAACATGAATAATATGATAGTTTGCTCCCTAAAGAGAAAACTAGCGTAGCTCTCTAATTTGCTTCTTTTTCTTAACTTTAATAGATCCTTGACCATGTTTAGGTATATATAAAGTTGTAGTAGAGGTTGGAAATGGAAAGAGAAAGGGAGGAAGGAAGTGAGCTTGAAAAAATGGCGTAGCGCTCTAATTTGCAGAGTATGTGACATGTTTGATTCAGCAAGGGGTGGGTGAGTGAGTGGGTGAGTGTGTGTAGAGGCAGCATGGGGTGGGGGTGAGTATGAGTGTGTGAGTGTGTGTAGGGCCAGCAAGGGGTGGGTGAGTGTGAGTGTGTGTAGGGGAAGCAAGGGCTGGGGAAGCAATGTAGAAAAGTAGTCAGACAGTGAATGTGATGGATTTTCATTTCAACTCTTCTATTTGGAACTCATCAAAACCCCCCCTTCAGATGTAATTGGGGAAAAACCAGAATGCATTAATAATGGAACAAGTGGTATTTATACCAGATTTACAAGATCTGGTCTCAAGATCTTATGTACATTATAATGAAGCCTGTCCTCCCCTAAGAGTATGAACTATATGCTGATAAGGCTCCTGATTTTCAGGAACTTTAGAATCACAAGCTTTAGACCTCCTTCAAATGGGTTCCACTGAAAGATTTAATCTTCCTTGAACCACAGGGTGATCTTAGATCAGAAACTAAACCAAAATACTGGTTCACAACCCAACCTGAACCAAATCAAACCAAACAACCCAAAATAAACCAAATTGCAGGAAAATTCTTTTCTTGCTCTTCTTTCAAATTGAGGACTATCTCACAACTGCATCACTCACTCTCAAAGCATACTAAGGAGAATGGAAAATGAGATACCCTTATTGACATTCTCTTTCCTCAGATTCCGATTCTGCATTGCACCGAGTTTTTGAGGATGGATTGCCAAATGCAGCCTCAGTATGCATAATACTTACTCTTCCATGAGTGCTAATTGTATTAGGAATACCACACCTTATGGTAATGTTTATTGGTTATATTGTTGTTGTCAAATGTGTATCTACTATCTAAGATTATATGAACTACATTGCATACTGATGCCTAAAGGCCCTATGCCCTGCATTTGAGTTGAAGCTGAGGTATGAATTTGTCTATGCATAACTGATTACATTGTTTTAGTTAAATACATAACCACAAAATTTTATGCTCTCAAGACATTATAATGAAGCCTGTCCTCCCCTAAGAGTATGAAAAAGGAAATAAAACAACAAATAGAAAATTGGTGCAAGAAAGAGACTCAGAGCATTATTTGATGAGATAAAGAAACAATCTTGAAGATTTAATAGCTAGCACATATAATAACTATTCAATAGCTAGCACATAATAACTAAAAGGCCGGATATCAAATCTGTTTGTTGCATATCACAAGTACCATGCATGTACAAATTTGATGAAATAAAGAAACAATCATGAAGATTTAATACTCTCAAAGTCCATACATACCCTTGATGTCATCTATAGTGACAAATGAGGGATGGCAAAGCACTGCAGTTTGAATGTAACCTTCCTTTGCTAGTTCCACAACAACCATGGCTGACAAAGAAATTCAAGTATCTTAGATAGCTGTGCTAGTAAATAAATTAAGTATACTTACTAGTAAGTCTATGTCCATGCTGCCTTGAAAGAAAAAAAAAATAAAGAGATGTCTCACCACCCCAGCAAAACCCAGCAGCCCCAATTGTGGTAAAGCCTTTACTTTTTATAGCTTCAACAATTGGTTTAGCCTCCTCAACTCCTTTCTCCTACAGGAATATAAACCTATTGCATTTTAAACCTTGTAGCGAGGAAAGAAAGTACAGAGCTTCCAAGTAAATCATCATGTCTTGGATTTGAATATTCCAAGACATACTTGTTTATCTTCTTCTCTTGATGATGCGTAATTGAAGTTGGGAATGAGGATGATAAGTCTATTCTGGTTACAAAATTTGTGAGCCTCTGAGATTGGGTGATCAAACCAAACTCTTCCTCTGCCCAGCTTAGAATTAAGAGGCTGGAATTATGAACTTTCACAAACATAAACAACAAAGTAGCCTTTGGAGTTTGGGGACTACCTAAGGATCAACAACTTAAGTACAACTAGAGAATCTGTTTGGCAGGAGACAATATATGGGAAAACTGATACCCGTTAACAAATTAAAAGAATGAACACAAACAAACTAAAAAAAAAAAATTTCAAAAGGTATAGATGGAACGTGTAACTGTGGATGCATGGTCTATATTGAGGAATGAGGAATGAGGGAGGAGCATATGAGGTTTTGTGGTGCAAAATGGTGTACGTTAAGGGACTCTGGCCTATCTTGTCTGTTTTGAAGTTTTGACCAAAAGGGTGCAAGCAAGGCCCTAACTTTTATATATTGAAGATGGATAAGTATTTAGTTGTATTTAGCTAAAATTACATCCTGACTTTTATACATTGAATTATATAGCGCTAGACACATATTAATGGAGGTTAAGTTATAAAGTAAGGATACGAGGAGGGTTATTAGATGAGGTTTTCATCTGAGGAATTTAGGTTATATCTCGATCTAAAAGTGTTGTTTTTTGAAATGTAGATCAACGTATAAATGGATTTCGATGACGAACACGATGAGGGTTATGAGAAGCACAAGAAAGCAATTATACTAGGGGCTGTTGCTACTGCTATTAGAGCGGAGCAGTATAGTAAAATGTTTCTCGCTAAAGAGCCCTACCGTGGTGATTCTACGTGGAATGAAAGAGACTGAGAGCATTATTGGTGTATCCGACAAGACATCTCGAAGCATCATAACAATGAGCAGGAGAGCCTTTTTTAGTTTATGTAAATTGGTGCAAGAAAGGGGCCTTCTTCATGATACCAGATCAGTGCAAGTGGAGGAACAGTTAGTCATGTTTTTACAAACAATCAGCCACCATTTGAAGAATCAAAAAAGTTTGCATGATTTTGGACATTCCGGTGAGACTGTAAGCACGTATTTTAATCTTGTATTGGATGCAATATTGCAATTGTACCCAGTATTATTGAAGCCTCCAAGTACAACAACACATCAGCGAATAGCAGGTAACCGTAGAAGTTTCTATCCTTACTTTAAGGATTGCATTGGAGCTATAGATGGTTTACATATCCATGCGTGGGTACCGGTTAACGAACATAAGAGATTTCACGATAGGAAGGGAAATATATTGCAAAATATCTTAGCTGCATGCGACTTCGACTCAAAATTTACTTACATACTTGCTGTTTGGGAAGGATCGGCATCTGATTCATGAGTATTAGATGATGCACTTCATAGGCAAAGAGCAGGAAAGATAGTGGTACCTCCAGGTAAATACTATCTTTTTTATGCTGGGTTTGCCAACCAAAGGGGCTTCTTGAGACTATATCGAAATGTTCGTTATCATTTGAAAGAGTGGGAGAACAGCAATCAATCACCTGCTGATAAGAAGGAATTATTTAACTTGCATCATTCCAAGTTGCGAAATGTAATTGAACGTGCGTTTAATCTATTGAAATTAAAATGGAAGATATTGAAAAGCTAGTCTGAAAACTCTTATAAGACGCAAACCAGGATTGTTCAAGCATGTGTTCTTCTCCATAATCATATTTTGAATCAAATTACTATTGAGAAAGAGGAGTAGTTTTTAGAACAAGAGAATGCAGGAGCTGATATGCCTGGTCATCAAATAGGAATACAAACAAATGATGAAGATGTAGGTTATGATTTTGACGAGGAAGGTAATGATATCATTGAAGATTGGGAACAATTTTGAGATGATATTGCTGACAAAATGTGGGCTGATTATATTGGAGGAGTTGTTGATGATGATGACTATGATGATGAAGATAGTAGTGAAGAAGATTAAGATTTCTAAGTATTTTTGGACATTATCTACTTTCATTGGATTGTTTGTTGATGTAATATTAAGCTGCATACTCTTTTAAACTTTGTCTGTTTGGTAATTTGAGATGTAGTTTGAATACTCTTTAACTTATTATTGAATTTGAGTTATTTGATTATGTGGAAATGTTGTATTATATGTAATGATGGTATTATAGTATCTCTATTGGTTAATTGAATCTGAGTTATTTGAATATCGAAAGCATGGATACAGGGGAGGCTTCCCAGTCAAGGTCACGAGAGGGGAATGCTTTATGGCCCAGTGAAGTTTCACACTTCATGCTTGAACAACTTACAAGTTATCATAGAAATGGAAAAATTGGAGATAATGGTCTAAGGAAAGACCATTGACAGTCAATCTCAGTTGCCATTAAAAACAAGTATGGATATACATATGATTGGGAACAATGTAGAAATCACTACAGAATATGAAAAGCCAGGCTTAGAGCATTGTGTGACATACAAAAGCAAAGTGGGTTAGGATGGAATGCAATAGAAATGAGGTTTGATGCACCAGGTCATGTGTGGTCCGAATTCAAAGTGAACTTGTTAGTATATCAAATATTTACAATATTTGTGTTCTTAGTTATTTTATATGAAATTTATGAATGTCTTATGATTGTGTTTGGCAGAAGAAGGAACAAAACTATTGGAAAGAACATACAGTTCTTCCCATACACTTGGATGTTGAAATATGGTTGGAAAATGAAGTTGCAATGGGGTATGGAGCTGAACACCCAGCTGATGCAGTGAATGACTATATGCATGACAGTATGATTCCAGATGCAGATTAAATGGCTTTCATGGTATTGATGACCATTTTACTGAGGATGGGGATAGTGTCCTAGTCAGTGAAGTTGAAGGTGGCATTGTAGGGGAAGATCATTTGCCACAAGTGGTAGACAAAAGAGAAAGATGAGGGGAGCTAAAAAGATTTCAAGTCCCTTAAAATCAATAGCTGCTGCCATGGATGCTCTAGTAAAGAATGACTCATTAGATGATCTTGCCGATAGACTCAATGATGCAATGGATACCCTTCCAAACTTTGACTTCAACATGAGGTTTTATGCAATGAATTTCTTTATGGCAGAGAAGAAGAAGGCCATTGTTTTTCGGAAAATAAGAGATGTGAACAAAAGAAAGATACTGGACAAGTATCTCGAAGAGGAGGATGGTGGCAATGAAGTGTGATGCAGTGGTGATACCCAATGTGGTTGTTTTTTTTTTGTTTGGTTATATGACTTAATGGTGGTACATCTTTTTGAGGAACTAACACTAAGATACTTTTATTAGCATGACAGAGAGACAACTTAACTCTAGTTATTGTTTTTGGAATTCCTATGCATGACATAGACTGGCAGGATGATTTGATCTTCTTATTGTTGATGATGAAATCTGTACTGTTATGATTTAGTGGAGCAATTTTGTTTTTGTATTTTGAAGTAGATCTCAGTCATGCAAAAACAAAGGTATGTGCAGTTGGACTGCTGTTCTATTAATGTGTATGTTAGTTACTTAGTGCAGTGCAAAAACAAAGTTATTGTAGTTGGACGGCTGTTCTAAAAAAGTTGTACCTTCATGGCTTCATGTGTAAGTTCTACTTAATGCAGCGCTCTCTGGCATTGGTTGGTTGGTCAATTTCCAGCTTAATTATTGATATTGGAGCATCTAGGATTCTGGGGCTATAGGGCCTTACGATTGTCATTTAGTCATTTGCTTGCTGTAATTACTTCTTTTCCTTAAATTAAGCTGATGTCTGGCTCAGGCAACCTCTGAGGTACCAATATTTTCTAAATGAGGCATTGATTCCGAAAATTGCACCCCAAACCAGTTTCCAGGTCCTAATGTCCTATGGTGCCATATCCAAGATCCTTTATCAATAACTAATGTTATTGTAATGTGTATAATGTTTCTTCTAGCATCCTACATAATATTTCAGTGTTTTACATAACATGTGTGAAGATATGCACCACTCATCCATCTCTTTTCAAAATTATGGCATGCTTTGTTCAATATGTCCCTTATCATACATTTGTCACATGCTGGGTCTAGAAAACAATAATAGAATAAATGCCGCCTTTATATAGTCTTGCTGACCCATAAAAGATATTTCGCTTAGGAAAAGATTTGTGTGGAGTTGGCCACAGTTCAAAGATATGATTTAATTAGTGAATTTAATGATGTCGATATAAATAACATCCATGCCTCTATTTATTTGTTCAAAATTTGGGAGACTAGTTCGTATGTGAGAAGTTGAGATCGATTAGATTAGGCCTGACCGGAATCGACTAGTTGACACTCTTAAAGTTCGGAGTTACAAGGCCGTGCTGAAGCCTAGAACATCCTGCACATGCAGCCCAAGGCTGGGCTGTATCTGGTCCAGCCATGCTGTGTTGGTCATGCTAAGTAGGTAACGTTTGGGGCCGAATAAAAGAATTTTAAAATCTGATCCTGATTTTTGAAACAGTAGGCTGAATTTTGGCTGTGTTGGTGGAATTTATGTTACTTGTATTATCCGATCTCTACTGATATTTCTTTTGTCCAGATGGATAATGTAGCAACTTGTGATATATGTGGTCGTGAATGTATAATAATGAAATCAAATACTAAAACTAATCAGGGTAGAAGATTCTACAAGTGCCGACAACGCACTTCTTTTTTCATGTGGGTGGACCATTTTAAAATGTGAGACTGTGGAAAAGGACAGTGCAACGTTAGAAGGTGTACTAAAGGAGTAAATGCAGGACGAGATTTTTGGTGTTGCCCGCAATCCACCCTGGTAAATATTGTTTATTTGTTTGTTAGTTATTTCATTTGTCAAGTCAAATTCTTGAAAAGAATCATATTTAGATTGATTATTTAACAAAATTATGTTTTTTCATATTTCTTATAGGAAAACAAATCTACTGGTTGTGGAATGTTTTAATTTATAGATGAGAGAGAATCTTCTTCTTCAAACGGGCAAGTAATGAATACATCCACGAGTCTAAACTCCACCACACAACCACCAATTCCAACCATGGACTATCTGTAGGGATTCATCGGTACAGCAATTAGAAGTTCTGAGCAATTATCAAGGATAATTGAGCAGCATACAAAAACGGTGGAACATGTCGTTGAAGCTATAAAAAAACTTGACTTGAACAAGTAAAGAAGTGTGGGAAGTGGGAAAAGAAGATGATAAGGGCATCAATATGTCTACCCTTGAATGCATTGCCTTAGAACTGTTAAACAAAATTTCATGCAATGGATTTTATTATGTAATTGAATTTAATTGTCATGTGAATGCTACTGACTGAGACATTGAAACCAATTAGTTAAATGGGGCATTTGGGGCGTTTGTAGTGACTTACAGGATCATATTTTTTTTTGTTTTAACTTTGAAGCTCTATTAGCTAGAAAGTGAGCAATAGAGAGATTTGAATTTAGCACATGGCCATCAGTAACTGATACCACCAGGAGATGAAGATTTGTCTCTTTTTTTATTTACTAATCAAGGGGGGGGGGGGTAGTTTTCCCAACTAAATGGCATTAAAATGCATTTCAGACATGCCAAGTTTTAACCACAAATAATTGACACCACCAGGAGATGGAGATTTGTCTCTTTTTTTTTATTACTTGAGAATTAATAATTTGGCCAATATCCTTTTCACATGATCAACTATACACTTGGTAGATTTAGGATGAATCTAACTACAAGACTCAGGGTAACTAAACAGTTATTTAGATAGATTCAGGATAAATCCAAGTCACAGACTCAGGGTAACCAAATGATTATTCATATAGATTCAGAAGAATCCACCTGACAGACTCAGGGTAACTAAACAGTCTTTCAGAAAGAATCAAGACACAGAATCAGGGTAACCAAATAGTTATTCATGAAGAATCATGTTACAGAATTAAGGTAATCAAACAGTTAAATTTCAAAGTTACGAATCCACAGAACCTGATCCAGAGTCAGAATCTAATTCTTCAAAACAACCGAACCAAACACTTCTTTACCTAATTCATTAATGAATGTGCATGCAGTGTTTTCCTTACACTGCTAGCATGATATTAAAATAAATCTTATTGTGTCTGGTACCTTATGAATATACCTATCTTCTGTGCATGGATTTTTTTTAATCTTAGAGTTGAGAACCGAAAGTGGAAGTCATCAAGGGAAAAGCCAAGTAAAACAAAGTGTAGTGCTAACCCATGACTACCACCCTTGTCTATAGGAGTATAGGTACTAGGTGAGGTACATAGAAATAGTTGGATCCTCTGATTCCAAGAGTGCAGAAGAACATACAGAAAATTTAAGGTTGATATTACTACGTCTGAGAGAGAATTCTTATTTGGATACGCATACATGTTGATTGAGGAAGCCAGGAGGTTAGACCTGGAGTTGTTGATAGGAGGTGCCACCATTTCACTTGTAGCATTGGTGGTGCACCCCTCTCTTGTAGAGAAGATCATAGAGGCTCAACTGGCCGTTGAGTCCTTGCTGAAATCGGCGAGTGATATTTGAGAGATGGACAACAGGACCTAAACTACACCTTGAAAATGGATGGGATCCTCAAGTACAGAGATCGGTTATGTGTACCAACAGATGATGAGTTATGAAATGCTATTTTTAGCGAGGCTTATTGTTCTCCCTATTCTATACATCCTGGTAGTACCAAGATGTGTACGAACTTGGAGAAGTTCAATTGGTGGAGAGGAATGGAAGCAGATGTGATACTCATGTGTCGAGATGCCTTACCTGTTAGAAAGCTAAAGCAGAAAGGCAGAGACCACCTGGGTTGTTATAGTCACTACCTATTCCGAAATGGAAATGGGAGCATATTACCATGGACTTCGTCATTGGACTGCCTCAAACGTATAAAGGTATAGATGCCATATCGGTGATCATGGACCGTCTAACGAAGGCAATGCATTTCATTCCTATGTATGTGAGTGACCTTGCTTATGGATAAGCTAGCAAAGCTATATGTGAACAATGTAGTTTGTCTCCATGGAGTTCCAGTCAGCACCACATTTGACAGAGATCCCAGATGTACATCAAAATTCTGGGAGGTTTTTAGAAAGCTATGTGGACCTTGTTGTCGACATTATGTATGAGGAAATACCTGAGGAGATCCTTCATCGTAAGGACCATCAATTCCATAATTGCACTGTTTATTTTATTAAGGTGCGGTGGAGGAATCATCCAATTGGGATAGCTTCTTGGGAATGAGAAGAGGAAATGAAGACAAAGTATCCTTACCTATTTGATTTGACAAGTACGCTAAATTTCGAGGACAAAATTCTTATAAGATGGGGGGAATGTTATACTCATGCCCAAAACATGCCTAATTTGAACTTTATGCGTAGGTATTACTCTAGTAACTCTCAGGTTTGTCAATGTGTGGGCTACAAATGTTGAGTATCCATGTAGGATTTTTGTCGAGGTATCAAAAAGGTAATTGGACCAAGGTAGATGGGTAGACTTTCCTCCATACCTGTGAAGATGGATACTTAAATCCACAACTGGATGTCTGATTTAAAGGTAATTGTCCTCACCAATTAAACCCTTGAATACATGGTAGTATACTGACAAGATACCTTGCCCAAACCCCCCTAAGTACCCTTAAGAGTGGGGGAGAGCACTGCTGCATTTTCAGCTAGAACAGGGTTGGAATTGGTCAACCGGCTAATCACCACAGGCTAATCATGATCAGCCAGTTGGTCTTGCTGTCTCGAAATTGGACTGCTGTCTGTGGGACTCGGTGTTCCATGTTAAATTCTCTCCCATGTGTCCTAACCTAATGCAAGACCTACCTGTACCTTCGTACCTGATTTGAAGTCAAGGTGGTGGCCCACGAGGTCTAGTTGGTCAAATAATCAGTTTTGATCGAATTGGCACACAAGCCTCAATGGCCCTTGCCTATATAAGGAAATGAGTCTATAGGGCTCATTGTTTTCACATCAAAACTATGGGAAGGAAGAGGAAGAACGAGCTCAGATTGCCGGTGTTGCTGTCCAAGCTTGAGTCTAGGTAGCAACTCTGATTCCCACCTCTTTCCCTTTATTTTCAAGGTTTTACAAACTAAGGTTTAGGGTTTTTGCCGGGTTTTCGTTGAAACCCAGTTTTCGGCAAGGAGGCTAGTTGGAGTGTTTTTGTGTGAAGGATCAACACCTTCTTGCACACTCCCATTTCCATTTCGGATTGATTCCAGGGTGATTTAGGTGAAAACTGCCCAAACCCTAGCTTTTAGGTTTTGATTGGAGATTCGATTGTATCTCAGATTTAACCCAGTGAAATGCAATGCAAATAGACTCTGTGCGTAGGTAGAGTGGTCCCCTATAATATTTATGGAGTAGAAATAACCCTGGCAAAGTGTCGGATTACATCTGAGCTGAAGAACAACTCCTAGACCACCCACCTGAAAATGGCGGGGTGATCTACCGGTCGATGACCATATCAATCGGTGGGTAAAATAGAGAGCTTCTGCCAAGCCACCCGTTGACTTACCACCAGTTAATGGCTACATCAACCGGTTGGTTCCCAGTGTGAAACTGTACTCTGCCATTCTAGGAAACTTTCGGGCATTGGTCCAATATTGGACCTAACATCATGTTAACATGAATAAGTTAACCTTAGTACATCGATGAAGCGTATCTAGGGATCTCTTGGGTGTGTACTCGGGTTGTGATCACCTAGTCTACCGACATGGTGAGTGGGTGTGGTTGACTTTTTTTATGGAGTATTTCTTTATTTGCTTTGTGTATGCTCATTTCATTCATTTCATTATAAACTGATGTCCATATAACTATACTTGTTTATATGCTATAAATGAGATGCATGTTTAGAGTTGAAAATGGGATCCGGTGTGGCCGAGGTGGATTCCGGTACCGGGATCGCCATACTTATGTTGCATTCATGTTGCATTAGACTTATTGATGTAAAAAGAATGTGGTGTGGCCGATGCTTGATCAAGTATCATATCTTTCGTGATTTAAATATGCATATGTGTATGTTAGAGGAGACTAGATGGTATAGTGGCCGAGGAAGTACCGACACTTTCATTTTGTTCTTTGATATACATGTATGTATGTGAACCTATCATACTACATGCATATAAACGTGACCTGTCATGATGCATTTGCATTTGCAGTGCTAGTATGTTGTTTATCTGTGGTATGGAACTTAGATTTATTACGTACTTGCATAACATCATATTAAGATCTATCATGTATCAACCTAGAGATATACTCGCTCCCTATTTTCTCTCTAACAACCAAGAGCTAGCCATACTTACCATTCTCTCCATGATCACATGTGGGAATATCTTTCCTAGAATACTTGTAATCCCTTGTTTCCTATTGCATACAGATCTCTAAAGATCTCATAAGACCAATTGTAATATCTTGTATATAAACTCTAATATTGTGTAGAGATAATTAAGGTCAATAACATAAGCAAGTTCTATCATGGTATTCAGAGCCATATGCTCCAACGAGCTCTCCTCTAAATAATTTTTCTTTTTTTTTTTTGTTTCTCTTCCATCTCCAACGAGTGGAACCTATGGCCGATCCCAACAGCCCCGTTGTCCCCTCCACCACACCTCCCACACCTGGTTCTAGCGCTCATCACTACCTTTCTATCAAGTTGAACTCCACCAATTACATCTACTGAAAAACGCAGGTTGTCCCTTATTTGATCGGACAACGCATCTATGACTACATCACTTGCGATAAACCATGCCCTAATGATCCCATGCAAGCAGTAGAATGGTGTGTTCAAGATGCTGCCCTCATGAGTCTTCTCATCACTTCTCTTGACAAGGATGCTCTGCCCTTGGCTGTTGGTCGTCATACCAGCAAAGAAATCTGGGACGCCCTCACTGCAGCCTTTAGTAACCCTAATACCTCGCGTTTGCTCGCCCTCAATTTTGCACTCCAAAACTTGGTGCATAAACATGATGAAACAATTTCTCAATTTCTTCATCGAGCAAAGGAACCTTCCGATGAACTTGCTGCCATCGAAAAGCCGCTCCCCACAGAGGATTTTAATATTCGCATATTTCGATCTCTTCGCGACGAGTACCAAACTGTTGTCCCTACTATGATGTATCGCCAGCCGCCACTGTCTTATTTTGAGCTTCATGGACTCTTGATGAGTCATGAATCTCTCATTACATCTCACCGCGCAACGATCGATCCCTCAGCAGCCGCATCTGCCAATCTCACTCAGCATGGCCATGGTTCTAGTTCTCCCTCTGCTAGCCGTGGTGCCCCTAGAGGCCATGGTTTCAGACAGTCCAATGCTTTTGCTCACAACCCCTGCACCATTTGTGGCTGCACCAATCATCAGGCGCCATCATGCTATTACCGTCAGCCCTCATCTAACAACAACCATCAACCCCCACTTCTACCCACCCCTTTGCCCTCTCCCCATTATCCTTGCCCACCACCTCATCCCACCGCCTACTACATCCATAATCCCCAACCATACACCCAAAACCATCTCCCCACCAATGTCCCCCCACCACAGCCCCACGCCTCCACCCCTTGGATCCCCGATATAGGTGCCACTCATCACGCTACCCCTGATCTCCAATCCTTCTCTACATATGATCTATACGCATGTACCAATCAGCTTCATGTTGGCAATGGTATTGGTCTACCCATCTCAAACATTGGTTCTGTGTCTCTTTCCTCTCCTACTCGTTCCTTTTTGCTATCTAATGTTCTTCATGTCCCCTCCCTTACTAACTCTTTACTTCCTGTTCAACAATTTTGCTTTGATAACCATGTTTATTTTGAATTTCACTCCTCCTTTTTTCTTGTGAAGGATCTGGTCACCAAGGTGACTCTTTTCAGGACCTAGTAAAGATGGTTTATATACCATGTCCACTGCCTCTCTTCCTTCTGCATACTTGGCATCTGCTTCTTCTTATGATCGTTGGTACCATTGTTTGGGACACCCACATGATCGTGTTCTTCGCCTCATCATTCTGGATCAACATCTTCCACGGACCCCTCATCTTTATTCTGCTTGTCAAATGGGCAAGGCCCATTGTTTATCTTTACATGCAACTGATCCCCGTAGTGATTTCCCATTAGATTTAATTTTCAGTGATGTATGGGGACCTCACTCAACTGCCTCTTCTGAAGGCCATCGTTATTTTTTTATTTTTGTTGAAGATTTTAGCAAGTTCATTTGGTTTTGCCCTTTAAAATTAAAATCTGATCTGTTCTCTACTTTCCTTAAATTTAATGCCTTGGTGGAAAAGCAATTTTCTCGTCCCATCAAGGCTATTCAAACTGATTGGGGCGGTGAATTTCGTTCCCTCTCTTCATTTTTTGTCACCCATGGCATCCAACACTATGTATCCTACCCGCATACTTATGAACAGCAGGGCTCCGTTGAACGATGCCATAGACATATTGCCGAAACTGGCCTCAGTCTCCTCTCTCATGGATCTGTTCCCCCTATTTACTGGGATTATGCCTTTGAGACTGCGGTTTACTTAATCAATCGCATGCCCTCTCCTGTCACTGGGAATATATCGCCCTATCAACTTGTGACCCAACGAGTTCCCGACTACTCTTTCCTTCGTGTCTTTAGTTGCCTTTGTTTTTCATGGCTAAGGCATTACCATGCCCATAAGATGGACCCTAGATCTTCTCCATGTGTTTTTCTAGGATACAGTCCATCCCACGTTGGTTACCGCTGTATGGATCTCCTCACCCATCGTATCTACATCTCCCGTCATATCCGTATTGATGAGAATGTCCTCTCCTTTTCTCAACAACCCTCTCCTCCCTCCTTCCCTCCCCCCACTGCTACCCTCGTTCCTTGGGCAATGACGCCCAATATTAGCCCCCCACCGAATCCTGCACCTCCACCTCCCAACCAAAACCTTCCCCTACCCACCCAACACCCCCCAACTCCTCTTCCCAACTCCCCTAACCCTACCACTCCCTCCACGGCTCCCTTGGAAACCCCACCGCCCTCCCATGAAGACCAGGTCCCTCCTTGATCTCTACGCTGACCCTTACTCCCTTACCCATCTAATGTTCTTCACACCACCTCTACCCCCATTGACCTCACCATTGAGCCCACCTGCTTCTCCCAGGAAAATAAGTACCCTCACTGACGTCAGGCCATGGCTGATGAATTTAATGCTTTGTTACGAAATGGTACTTGGTCACTTGTGCCCTATCAGGCATCCATGAATTTAATTGGCTGTAAATGGGTCTATAGAGTCAAACACAAGGCTGATGGCTCGATTGAGCGACATAAAGCCCATCTTGTTGCAAAGGGCTTCCATCAACAACCTGGGTTGGACTATACTGAAAATTTTAGCCCTATCATTAAACCTACCACCATTCACACCGTTCTATCACTGGCAGTTTCCAATGGGTGGTCGGTCCGTCAGCTGGACGTTCAGAATGCTTTCTGCATGGTGTACTTGATGAAGTGGTTTACATGTCTCAACCATAGGGTTTCATCAATTCAACCCTCCCCAATCATGTTTATCGCCTTCATAAATCTCTTTATGGGCTTAAGCAGTCCCCCCGGGCTTGGTTCTAAAGGCTATTAGAGTTCCTCGTTACCTCTGATATTCGGTCCTCCCAAACCGACCCTTCCCTATTTATTTATGTGCAAGGAGCCATTACAACTTATGTATTAGTTTATGTTGATGACATTTTGGTTACAACACATGTCACGACTCTTCTCTCTAAGCTGGCCACCGAATTCTCCATCAAAGATCTCGGCCCTCTTAGTTTCTTCCTTGGTATTGAAACTATGTATCAACCTGGTGGTGTTCTCTTATCACAGTCCCGATATATATTTGATCTCTTGTAGCGCGCTGGCATGACAGATTGCAAACCCATCTCTACTCCCATGGCCACCATGCCTTCGACATCTGCTTCAGGGGGTGCTCTCATGACCGACCCCACCCTGTATCGGTCAATTGTTGGCGCTCTACAATATATCACACTCATGCACCCCGATGTCTCTTTCTCTGTCAATTGGGTTTGCCAATACATGCACGCTCCATCTGAGGATAACTGGACCATGGTCAAGTGCATTTTACGGTATCTTAAGGGCACTCGTGATCATGGCCTATTTTTCTCTAAATCCAGCAGTATCAAATTACAGGCGTTCTCTAATGCTGACTGGGCTGGTGATAGCTCTGATAGGGAATCGACGGGTGGATATGCTATTTATATGGGTCCGAATTTGATCTCCTAGACCTCTAAGAAACAGAAGACTATGGCCCGGTCCTCAACCGAATCTGAGTATAAAGCAATGGCTGATGCGAATGCCGAGCTCACTTGGCTCCGTTCGTTATTTGGTGAACTTGGGATCCCTGTTACATCGGCTCCCATCCTGTGGTGCGACAACATCAGGGCTACCTATTTATCAGTGAATCCCGTCTTCCATGCTCGCACAAAGCACGTGGAGATTGATTTTCACGTTGTTCGTGAGAAGGTAGCTGCCCATGAACGCAAGGTCCAATTCATCCCGACCACTGATCAAATCGCTGATGTATTCACTAAGGCTCTCAGCACTGTTCAGTTCAACTTTCTTTGTGACAAGCTATGGATTCGGCCAATCAAATCCC
The DNA here is from genome assembly GCF_018873765.1 of Telopea speciosissima. Taxonomy (NCBI): domain Eukaryota; kingdom Viridiplantae; phylum Streptophyta; class Magnoliopsida; order Proteales; family Proteaceae; genus Telopea; species Telopea speciosissima. The sequence continues at coordinate 25,708,473 of NC_057920.1, forward strand.
CACCTTGAGGGGGTGTATCAACCGAGAGATACACTCTCTCCCTATTTTCTCTCTAACAACCAAGAGCTAGCCATACCATTCTCTCCATTATCACATGTGCGGTTCTTTGGATAAGAAGACTTACCGTTCTCTCCATTATGACATGAGGGAATATCTTTCCTAGAATACTTGTAATCCCTAGTTTCCTATTACATACAGATCTCTAAAGATCTCATAAGACCAATTGTAATATCTTATATATAAACTCTACTATTGTGTAGAGAAATTTAAGGTCAATCATATAATCAAGTTCTATCATCATGCATTGACACATAGATTGAATGGTGGTTAGGATGATTACCCTATGCTACGACCCTTTCCAATAGGGATTTATGTGTTGGTAGGCCTTCGTGGTATGGCAGATGTTGGTTTTCCTGAATACCACATCCACAATATGCTATGATTGTTGCCGAGGTGGTTTCGAGCCAGGTGTCCGAAGATGTTCCGGAATCGACAGGGTCTATCGGGGGTTTGCTACAACCGGCGTGACCGTGTGAGGTACCGGGACCGGTAGGCTCCCAACCGCAACCAGGGCTATCACTGGGAGATGAGGCACTTTCTAGTCCAGTGGTACTGCCTGTGTTACAGTGGCATGTTTACCAGAGATCTAGTTTTGTTGTTAGGTGGATAATAATCAAATGAACGCACATACAACATCATCTATTGTTTGTGTATACTTGTATTCCCACATCCCACATTGAGCTTAGTGAAGTAGGTCAATCCGTGCCGGTGGGCATTGATGCTTCTTCCGCTGCTGGTGTCTACGGTAATAGTTGGGGGATTTCAAAGCCCAAGGGACATGAAGCTGATGGTGTGATGCGAGTGCTTACAGAGCACATTGACTGAGGATGTGGCTTCGCTATTGTATTGATGATACATTATATTTTGATGTATATCGAGGACACAAACCTCAACTTTCTTTTTTAGTACGTTGATTTTTTGATGTAATACTTGATGTAACTATTACATATATCTTGTTGAGAACATTAACAAAGGATAAATTTATTTATTTTAATATAATATAACATAGTAGATTCTAGAGTCAAATTTACTATTATATTTATATCTTCCGCTGCTCTGATTGTCAATTATTATTGTGGATTTTGATGTTAATATACTGTGTCTGAGGTTCTGACATGCTAAGTAGGATAATTGCAAGCATCCTAGTCACATTCCCTGGGTTTCCGGGAGTGGAGAGTGACAACAGGTTATAAGATTACAGCAAGCACGGAAGATAAGACTTCACGCCATCAAAGTCAGAATTGATTCGAAGTACTTAATCAATCTCATGCAAGTTGAAACTTAATCCATAGTTTTTTCATTGCTCTGGTTTGCTGCTTGGCAAACTTTGTGTGGACTAAAGTTTAACATGGAGTTAATGGACCTTGGGGTCTTCCTGTGTATAAACTTTTATGGTTTTCTCTTTATAAAAACCAATGGGGATAGTTTTCATACACGGCTGTGTAAGCCGTGCATGTGAGAGGGTGAGAGTTTCAAGGCATTAAAATAGGGATGGGGTTTTATGACTTTTCTAACTCCCTGTAAGAGGGGACACGACCGTGCATGCTTGCATGGCCGTGTATGAAATCTTTGACCAAAACCAATATAAGTCCTAACTAATGTCTTTTGTGGTTTCAAACACTATATTTTGTCGCCCTGAGGGACACACTAGGAGCGATTATGAATTTAAGTCTCGGAATGATGGGCACAAGGCCCAATTTTAAGTGTAAAGATCCTCGAAGTCAAAAACCTAGCTAATTTGGTACCCTACCTAGAGTGGCTTTGGAAAAAAGATAGTATTAAAATAAACAAACTACTTTTGGTTGGGTTTGACTCTCTAAATGAGCTTAGAATTACAAATAGGTGTTTTTTTTATCATTTAAAACCTAGTCCTAAAATATGGGATTAGAACAACGTATTTTTACCATCATTTCATGCAAATCACTTTTGAACGAGAACACTCCATGATAAAACATGCGAAGGATGACATGGAATGAGAGTCTAGATGAAACACATGATAAGAGCAATGAAACAACCCTAGCATGATATCTAGGGAAGACATAAAAGGCATCCAAGAAACATGACACATAAAAAAGGCCTAACATGGAACTAGACTAATGAACTAAACATGAACATGATCAAATAATGAGAATAAACTTTTCAAGCATGGTTGACAATAGCCTTACTAGCTAGAGGACAAGCATACCACCACCGTTTTTGTCGAATCAATGGTGATATACTCAAACTTTTTCTAGAGCCTCTCTACGTCAAATAGAAACAAACTTCACTCAAAACCGTTGAATTTTGAGTAAGATATGGCCATTACGAGATCAATGGCAAAAACCGGTGTAATTTCATTCTCTAACTCAACTTGAGAGGGAATTCGGCATTGGCAAGGCTTCTTTGCCCAAATCAAGTTGTTAGGGACCCCTAGGTCATGTGGACTACTTCCCCAAGTCGGCAAGATGCATCTATAACTCATAGGAGACCCCACAATGGGATACAATCATCGCCATTTTGCACACTTTTCAACAAGATGACAAAATGAGTTGTCTACACTTATCCTGAATCACATGATTCAAGTTAGAACGATTTTGTTTGGAATCAACCAATTAAGAATAAAGACTATTTTAAACTGAGTAAATAAAATACATCATGTAGGGCTCTAGATCCCTGAAATCTAAGTGGTGACTCCCTTTCCTTTCCACACACTTGCCTCGTGTGGGACCCTTCCCCTGGTCCGGACGTGTATCCACAATGGTATTTTCTTTACTAGAAGAAAAAACAGAGGGCATACATGAAAGAAACCAAGAAAGAGAGTGAAAAATATGGATTAGAGAGGTCTAATAGTGTCTTATTATCTAATCTACATTTTTATTTTATTAAAAAGAGAAACAAGAGAAGTAAGCAGTAACCAACTCCATGGCAGCTAAAGAATTAACAAACTAATGAAAAGAAAATAAAATCCCATGATCACATTCCCTATTCCTAATTCATCAAGTTTTAAAACCTAGAGAGATTTACTAAACAATGATACACAAGTTCCCACCGTAAATTCTTTCAAAGTTATAAATAAAAATCAAACCAAACCAAAACAAGGCCACCAACACCTCTCCACAACTATTATTCTCTATTCATTGAGAGAGAGAATTCATCTTTGGCAGAATACATATCTTCACTAGCATATGAACAGGAGAATCCTTCCTCATTATCCCTCTCTTTCACCTCTTCAATTTTCTCAATTGCTTCATCCAAATCCAATCTTTTCTCCATATCTACTTCGCAACAATTCAATCCAATCTTCAGAAGCTTCAACATTTCTCCTTCACCATTCCTTGTTCCTCTCATCTCTGAATCAAAAACCTCTCTTGTCCACTCTTCTTTTGGAACAGAGTTTACCCAACTCGCCAAATCTGGTTCATCACTTCCTCTACCTTGTTTTAGATAATTCATGGGAAGCTTACCAGTTAAGAGCTCCAATATGAGTGTTCCAAGGCACCACACATCACTCTTCTTTGTCACACGTCCACCTTCTTCTGCAAACTCTGGTGACTTGAATGTAACCATGATTTGTGCTGCATGTTCATTGTTGACTACAGGAAGTAAACCATAGTCTGTAAGGAGGGGTTCATTGGAATCATTTAGAACAACATTGGAAGACTTCAAGTGAGCATGTGGAACACTCAAGCTAGGGAGTTCCTTATGGAGATAAGCCAGGGCACTTGTTACTCCTTTGATGATTTTCAAGCGGGTTGGCCAGTCAAGCCCTTGCTGGTCTTCTGTCCTGTTGCCTGAATTAATAATACATTAAAAACAAAAAATAATCACAAGTTCAAGTTCAAGTCATTCAATGCTAGAAGTTAGATAATATGGGAGAGTGATGGTATGCGAGCGGTATACCGTATGCTAGCGTTCTATGTGTCTATATCTCTCTCTGTTCTCCTCTTTGAAATGACTCCCTCACCCCCTCAAGGGGGGAAGAGAGAGATAGACACATATTATATACCGTTAGCATACCCAACCTTTTCCCAGACAATATTTACCAATCTCAAAGGAATATAGTTTGCATACAATACTAATCAATAAGGGTGCATCCTCTTTACTTTTTTAACCATTGTGTTATTTTGAAAAGTTATTTTAGTCATGGGTAGAAAAAGGTTTTCAAAATAAATTGACAATGACTTATCATTACGTGATTTTCAAAAATTGTCATTGTCTGTCTGAAATGATAAGTCACTTTCAATTTAATTTTTAAAACTCTTTTTTATCATTTTTTTTTTCTCAAATTTGAACTTATGATCCGAAGGCCTCATTCTATCTGTTGACCACGTAAAAAGGGTTTTCAAAATAAATTGAAGTGACATATCATTATGTCATTTTCAAAATCTATCATTGTCCATGTGAAATAACAAGATTACCCCTACATAAATTAACTTTTGAGAATAAGATAAGAGACAAAAAAGTAAGGTTAAAATCTTCTTGTAATTTTCCCAATAAAAAAATATGCATGGATGCATGAATGTATGAGAATGACTTAACTGTGAAGGAGAGAAGCCAAGCTGCCATTTCCTATGAAATCAGATACCAACAGCTTCTCTTCTTTCCTGTAGTAATAAGCTACAAGAGGAAGCAAATTAGGGTGTCTCAATCTCCCAAGCCTTCTCATATGTTCTTGAAAATCTTCCCTGCCCACTTTGTTCATATGTCTAAACCTCTTCACAACCATAGCTTTACCAGTAGTGAGAACAGCCTTATAAGAAGACCCAAAAGATCCACTGCCCAATACTTCAGCTGAGGCTCTAAGCAAATCTTGTAACTCAAACCTCTCAATGTCATCTCTCACAAAGGACAACTTCCCATGTTCTGCCTTATGGCGGCTGGAGGTAGAGTGATCTTGTGACCTAGTTTCCATTTGATCTTCTTCGAAAGTAACAACCTTGGCTCTTCGGCTACTAATTGATGAGGGTCGACCTAGTTGCTCTGTTTGACAACTTCTCCGGTGGATGATAATTAGAATTATAGCAACAACCACCAGGGCAACTACTACTACTGCTACAAAAGCAGCGATAACGGTTTTTGATGCAAATGATGTCTGCTTAGTGGTGGTGGTGGGGGGTGATTGGCAAGCCTCCAAAGGCGCCCCACAGAGACCCTTGTTGCCTGAAGCACAATCAGAATTTAGACTGTGTTAAGTATATATATCTATCTAATTAATGATATAAAAGCTGGCACAAAAAAATGATTTAAAGATAGGATCGGATCAGTAGATTGGGGCTGATCCAGATCAGATCAATCCAAATCGAATCAGTAGTTTCTAACATCACAGGCCGATTCTGTTATGTGCCTAATTGGGCCCACTCTAGTGTATGGGAGCTACATTGGGCCAGCCTAGTATGGGATAGGTTAAAAGGCTTGATTTAACGTGTTCCATCAACTCTAGAGCTTTTGGCGTATCGGTCAAGTACCTAACATTTGGTATCAGAGTCACACATCACGTCATAGGTTCGAGTCATGCAAAGGATTACCTAGGTGAGGCAACCTGCAGTAGAGTGAAAGCTGTCAAGAAAGGGCTACCTGCCTCTAGGCAAAAACTTTGGAGCAGAGTGGAGTCACTTGAAAATGACTACCTACCGTCAGAGTGAAAGCTGCCTACAGTGAGAGCCACCAAGGACAACGGCTGTAGAAGCGTGGTGGTCTGTTATATGCCTAATTAAGCCCACTCTAGGGTATGGGAGCAAGATTGAGCCAACCTAGTATAGGATATGTTAGAGGCTTGATTTAACATGTTCCATCAACTTTGAAACTTTTGGCGTATTAGTCAAGTACCTAACGGATTCTAAGGTTTTCAAAGATCAATCTAAATCTCGATTTCAGGTTTTTTATACCCAGCAAATATGAGACATTTGCTTGAATTTGGTAGCTAAGAAGAACAAGAATTTTTAGAAAAAAAAAATCAGAAGACCAAGTAAACCCTCATTCACTAAACTTTTATTAAAAAAATATATTTATTTGGTAAGTGAGTTTTTGTTTTTGTTTTTTTTTTTTTTTTGGGGGGGGGGGGGGGGGAGTGAATTATTTGCTAAGATGGTTTATTAAAATCTTTTTTTTTTTTGGTAAAGGTTTATTAAAATCTAACAACAAAGTCTTGGGTTGTCAGATAATCTCGGTGATACAAGTTCATGGAGGTGCTAGACGAAATTTTGCGGCTTCCTAGGTTGCAGGAACTTTCCAGCTACCTGGGCTCGCAACCAAATAAATGGAATCTCCAAAGTTATTTTGGAAAATACTAAAACCTAAGGGTATTTGTGAACCCATCCATTTTTTTACTGCGAGCCTGAGTAGCAAGAAAGTTCTTACAACCTAGGTTTTTTTTCCGGAGATGCTCTTGGGATATTTCAATTGTAGAATCCAAACAAAATTGGTATGGTATCTACTTCAATTTTGGATGGATTTCATGAAATAGTCAACAAATATAATTTTTATCAATAAATTGAAATTGTTGTGATTACATTAATCTGAAAATTTTCAAGAATAAGAAATCCATTTGATATTTCAATTTCAATTCAAACAACTTCTTTACTATTTCGGAATATTTTTTCCATTTGATTTATAGTTCACTGAAATAAAAGTGTAAAATTAAATCAAACAATTTCCGAAATAAAAACCACCACCTGAAATTTATATTAAAATCATACCAAATCAAGCCTAGGTTCTAGGCAGCTACCAAGCAGCGCAGCTATAAGGGCCTTGGCTGGTTCTAGCCAGTTTTTAAGATTGAAAATGGTCTTCACCTTGGGAAGGAGTGGGGTTAATGCTTTTCAAATGCAAAAATAAATAAATAAAAAGCCCTTAAAGAGTCAGGACTCAAGACTAAAGAAATGATAAGAAGACCTATCCTTGGAAATCTTTTGAAATTCTTTATTCATGAAGACGGAGGATCCAATCATTCAACGTGCTCGCAAGTTCACAACATGCTTATTTCAAGATTTGAAAGATAGAATATTTAATTAAGGGCAAGAGATCTCTATTTCGAGGGTAGAAGCATCATTTCACGGTGTCCTATGAGACGACATATGAAACACCATCGAGTTGAGATCTTTTTTTCGTTAATTAATTAATAATAAAATTTGAAGAGAGTCTTCTTACGTAGAAGCTCAGTCCCATTCCTGATCCTCTACCGCCGCCTGCCCGTGAGGCCAGCATGCAACCTCACACAGGTACGGGCAAAATGAGCACCCTACCCCACCAGGGCAGGGTGCTCAGGCAGTGGGTAAAACGAATATTTCATCCTTGCCTGTGTGAGACTGCACGGGTAGGTGGCAGCAGGGGATCCAAATTGCCCATATAAACCTACCATTCAAAAGTAAACTACTTGCATAATTTCATACATGGAAAATGGAAATTTCATCCTACCACTAGTCACATTACTTCTATTATTTTTCTGTCTTTTTATTTCCTGCATGGATAACCAACCTAATTCCACTACATGCATTAATGGACATGAGGCTTCTCATCTCCTTGTAAAGGGCGTAATCCGTGCATGAGGTTTCTGTCATTGTGGGGTCTAAGGAGGATCATAATGTACGCAGTCTTACCCTTGCTTTCGCAAAGAGACTGTTTCCAAACTCAAATCCATAACCACTTGATCGCAATGGAGCAACCTTACTATTGCACCAAGTCCCGCCCTCTAATTGATAGAAAATTTATATATAAAGAATTGAACAAAAAAAACTGACCTGCAAAAGAGCTTGAATCCATCTTGCTAAGACGTGCAGGAATTGGACCCTCCAATTGATTATTTGCTAGACTCACCAATCTCAAATCTGCCTGTTGGAAATCTGGAATAGTTCCCTCAAACTTGTTCCCTTCAAGCCCTAATTCCAGAAGCTTTGATAACTTAGCAAATGATGATGGAATCTTACCAGTTAATTCATTCTCTGCCAAATACAAAAACTTCAAAGACCCCATTCCTGTAAATGCATCATCTGGAATCTCACCATAAAACTTATTATTCGATAGATACACCGATTTCAATGCCCCAAGTTTCCATATTTTAGGAATTGGACTGTTGAAGCTATTGTTCAACAAGCTTACAGACCTTAAGAAACTTAATCCCATTAGGTTATCTACGTCGATGGTTCCCATTAAACCCATATTCTCAAGTTGTAATCCGCGAACGGTGTCATCGGTACACCGAACGCCAATCCAACCCTTGCAAGGGCTTGTCGACGCGTTCCAGCTATTGAGAACGGTGGTAGGGATTAACGAGGCCTTGAATTTGAGAAGGATATCTGATTCTGATGCCGCCGGAGAAACTGCCATTGTCATTGCAAGGATATCGAACACGACACAGAAGAAGATAATTAGGCGTGGGAGATGGAAGGGTGAGTGGTAACGGGCCATGAAGGGGGGAGGGTTGGTGCGCGCACAAGCAAGCGCAGCTATGTGCGCGCAGAACGGCGTTTTTGCTGCTTGTGGGCGTTGTGTATGGGAACGCGGGAGAAAGTTTGAGGATGAATGGTTTTTGATGAGTTTCGCAGAAAAATGAGGAAAGCCAGAAAGAAAGAGAGAGAGAGAAAGAGGGAGAAGAGGTGGGAATCAATGGGTGGTTGAGGAAATTGAAGTACTAAGAATAGAAAGTAGTATGGTTGGAAAGAGAGGTTGTGAGATTGACTAAGTCCTAATTCATTGATTCTCTCTGGACTCTTCTTCTTAATTAGAATTTTTAAATGGGTATGTGTTGGATGATGAGATGTAAGGCCGGCCATTTTTGAATTTTGTATTCTTTATTGTTATTCTTATTGTTGTTGTTGTTGTTTATTAACATTAATAATTCTTACAATTAAGCAATAATATATATTTTGTGAGTATTCTTGGGGAGTTTAGTAGAGGGGTTAGGGATACTAAACATATAGGTAATAAAAGAACAGGTAAATGGTATTCTAGTAACCTAGCTATCCTTTCAACATTTGCAATTGGCTATTTTATCTGATATATTGTCAATCCATGGTTGCTTCTTGATCTAAATAAGGTGGAAGCATCGTTGGATTAGACAACCTGATTTCTTGAGGACATTCTTTCATTAGTTACTCAATTGTTTTCTGTTAATTTTCGGTTTATCCCTCCTAGTTCTAAATAGTGATGCTCATTTAATTTGCTTGCAACTAAAAGCTTTGTCTTTACATTTGTCCTGTGTTATATATGGTGGGGGTAGGCCACCTACTTCTCTCTCTCTCTCCCTCTCTCCCTCTCTCCCTCTCTCTTTTAGAAAGATGGAGGAGGGGTGGTGGGAATCCTAGACTAGATGAGGATCAGGAAGTCTCAAACTCGAAACCTCCTTGGGTTGGGGCAGCTAGGCTCTGTTGCACTAGCCTCAAGTCAGCTACGCTAACAATTGTCTTCTTCATGGATCTATTTCTTTCCCTTTTCTCAGAAGGAACTTTTCCCCTGACAAAAAAAATTAAAAAAAAAGTAGTAGAATAGCCTGGCCCTAATAATTATCTGCCAGGTACACCTATCATGAATGACAATAGGATAATTAGATTGCTTATCCAACTTCATTGCGTGGTACCTTTGGTGAGCATACCCATTTGCAAGGGCAATATGGTTTAGTAGCACACTATCCTATATTGTTCGAACTTTGGATACACCAAATATACATCTTTGGATCCAAAATTGGGGGCTCTGGGAGTTCCTGGGAAAAAGATATACGGTGAGACCACTTCTCTTTCCAGCTTTATTGCATGGTATATTTGGCATGTACGGAATGACTTTGTTTTCAAAATACATACATGGTCTGCAGTTGATGTTATTCAACAAGCTCAACGAGCCTACAATGAATTTCAAGATTCATGTGGTGCCCCACAATCAATTAGTATCCCTCAACCGGTAGCTCATATGCCATTATAACAGCCAACAATTCCATCAAAGCCTCAAGCTAGAGGTTTTACAAAGATTAATTGTGATGCATCCTTAGTTTCTGATAGCACTGATGGACAACTTGGGATCATTTTTCGTGATTGTAATGGTAGACCGCTATATGTTGCCTTTGAACAATCTATGTTCTCAACCATTCTGATAGGTGAGGCAATGACGATTCAGATGGTAATTCTTGATCAAGCTATTGAAGATAGTATGGATCATCTAATTGTCAAATCTGACAACAAAGAATTGATCTCTATCCTCATTTGCAAGTGTATTGATCCACCAATTTTAGTGATTCATATCATCCATGATATTATTTATTTGACATCAAGTTTAGAATCATATACTTTTGCTTTTATCCCAAGGGAGAGTAACAGTTTGGATGACTCCCTTTCCAAGAGGGCCCGGTCCTTCTCTTGCAAATCTCATCTCACCCGACTTGAGAGTGTTTAGATTTGAAAAAGAGAGAGAGAGAGTCTCTCTCTCTACAGTACTGAGACATGTCAAGGTGTCACTAGCACGTTGTGTCTCCTCCTCCCAAGCCAGCAAAGAAAAACAAAGAAAGCTCCTCAAAACTTCGAAAAGTCATTCAAAATGCGCCCACATGCTTATGAATGAAATGCTGGCATTTCTCGATTAATTCGCGGGATCGCTCCCTTCTATCATTTTACAGTCTTACTCCTCTCTCTCTCCCTTGTCCCCAACCCTCACGTGTGCACCTTTCTATTATTATCATTAACAGAACTGCTCTTGAAGATTTGAGGAAGAAGACTTGGTTTTGACTTGGAGAACCTTGGCTACACCATTGGAGGTTCAGATCTGTTTACCTGGTGTGCTCATCGGAGGAAGAACCACTTCTCTATTGGAGGAGCGACACTTGAGGCTCATCAGGTTAGCAAGTTTCTGTTAATTCCTCTTGTTTAATTATATGATTATTCATGGGATGTGAAAGAAACCCGAATCGATCTGTTATACCCACACCCGAGATCCTAATTGTTTATTACTATCCTCATGACGTGTAGATGGTGCTGCCACGTATGCCAGTGAGTTGTACGCAATGGTTGTCAAGCCCAGCCATAAGATCATAGATTTCGGCAAAGGTTTGGCCATTGAGGAGAGGTTTTTCAACTGCGAGTGGGGGAAATCTGTTGATGGTGACTTCACCGATTATCCTCCTAGTGCAAGCCCTAAAAGCGAGGAGTACCGTAAGGAGCACCCCGTGTCATGCTACATCGACACTTCGTCCCTCGATGAAGTTAGCATCAAAGTGAGGAAACTTTTCGGGATCATGGAAGACACACCATGATGGAATAGGGGTAAGTTACTGACCCTAGTTATCACTTGTTCTCACCCCTTGATGACCTGCGTGTGTGTGGGCCAAGGTCCGGTTACTTCTCTTTTATTTTTTGCTTTTACAATAGGAACGGATCCTCGAATGGATCCACTTCAGGTGAATCCGTTCGTGAGTCCATCCGTGCTATAAGGACCCTTTTTTATTGTGAACCTTGTGGGACCCTCACGCCCGTGTCCCGGACACCATTGTTTTGTCTCCAGACATGGTAGACCCCACCCCTATCTTTCCCTTACCTTGTTGGGCCATGTAGGTGGGCCCCTAACTCATAACTTAAACTAAAAATGGGTTTATGACTTAAGGGCCTAGACAAACAAGACCTTAGGACCTTTTTACTAGCATAAAGATGTCTTGGCAATTTATTGGTCATTAAGACCAAACCTAACAACCGATTGGGCATTGAAGAGAAGAGAAGGGGAGAAGGAGAAGAAGGCTAAGGTGGTAAGGCTTGCTGATTTGGAGGATTCTTTAATCTCCTATTGGCAAAGGTGAGATCACACGCCGCTCTCTCCTCCACCATTCCATCTTTGGGTTTTGGGGATCTCACCTTGGGATGGATCGACCTAGGGATTCATTTGGGACCCAAACAATGAGCTTGCTAGGGAAGGGACTTCATTAATGAGGTTCCATTCCCTAATTATGACCCTTAAGAGACCCAAGTTTGTTGTTGAATCTAGGGTTCATTTAACCAAAACCCTAAGTGTTGACAAGAGAGGAGTTTAATCCCTTGTAAACCCTAGATTCAATATATGGTATGTGGCATTATAACCTCAGGAAGGTTTAGGACACTCCTCCCTAGCTTTTGAGGCTGTTGAACCTTAAGGAAAGAGGTTGGGAGTTTAAATCTACGAATTTCGAGTTTATCGTCGAACGGATCCATTATCATGCTTCCGTTCGAAGATCCGTTCCATGGCTTCAGGGCATTATACAGTAACAAACTCACGACTGGACTCACCATTTTACCTCCATCCGTGAATCCATTCTATTCAGGATTTTCATGACTGAGAATGGATTCACGAATGGATCCAACGAATAGAATCTGTTCCTAAATCCGTCCTTTGCATTTTAGACCTTTGGCCTGGACGGACCTAGGAATGGACCCAGGTGTTGATGCCTCCTTTCCTGAGTCCGTTCATGCTCTGTTTTGCTAAACTTAATAGTAACCTTTGGGGACCCTCTTGGGACCCCTCCTACACTCCCTAACACTTGTGTTCACGCATCCCTAGGTAAATAAACTACTACAAAGGAGCATGTACCATGCCAAACGGTGATAAGCAACTCGATCGATAAGTTAACTATTGGTGAGTGGGTTTGGGTAACTGTTTGGGTTTGTACCTATATGTAACATTTCTCTTAGTTGCATTATTGATTAAGCATGTTGCATGTTGCATCTTAAATTTATTATTTATAAATCTTGTTGATATTTATGTGATGTGGTTTTGAGGATAACTATGTATGCTGGGTTTCAGTGTCGGGTTATACCGGCATCGGGACCATATGAAATAAATTACCATTTCTTGCCATTTTGGTCTGTATGTGTCGTGTCGTGCTGGTACCCGGGTGCTAGATGGAATGGGACGTTGATACACTCGGAATACCTCTTGGGACGATAGGTTTTCATGTAGTATAGCTGCGGATAGGGATTCATTCTCTATGCTACGACCCTTACCAACAGGGGTTTAGGTGTTAGGTGATCAGGACTCCCTACTACCTGTGGGGGAGAGAGGCCAGGTCAGGGATGATCACTAGTCATCGGGGTTTGCCTCTGGGTGGTATAGGGGATACGGCCGGCATGGGCCACATGGTAACAATTGAAGTTTCATTGTGGTGATAATATAAGTGATCCACGGTGTCTCCCGAATTGTAATAGTAACATATGCCCTTGACTTAGATTGTGTGATAGGTGGAAAATGAATAATAATTACATGCATCATGGACTATATGTGAATTGCTTGTATGTGCATCCCCTATCCCTTCACTAGCTCAGTGGAGCTAACCCCTTTGTGTACACACTGATGGAAATGGTGGATATTTTATGAGTCTCGAGGTCTAATCTTCGGACTATGATGCAATTGGTTTTGAGGACCTGGAGGCTGTGTTAGAGGAGCACGGCGATGGATGTCCTTGTGATGATTGTGCCTACTGGGTATTCTGACGTACGTGGGGTCTATTCCCTTTTTGTTATTTTGGGGCCTTGTGCCTTGTATAAACATTTCATCGTATACACGTTATTTTTTTGGGTAGTTATAAGATGGTCAGTCGAGGTAATTGTTGAACTTATTTAAGTATCCTTTAGTCGATTGAATATGATGTAACTACTATAAACGCTTCTGCAAACTTTGATCTCTTTTGGAAAGGTAACATTTCTTTCCTTTTTCGCACTTTGATATTATTGTGATTAATATTAATTATGATTGTGATTCGAGACACTATTTCGTGATCCTGGTAAAGTTATGGGATGACATGTGTCGTCCTAGTCATAGCCTTTTATCGTATTTTATCCGTTATTGGGATAGGGGCGTGACACGATCTTTTTCTGTTGCGCATTCAGGTATGGGATGGATCCCTCTTTCCATGGGATGGAAAATAGATGAATTTTCTCTCTTAGGGATCCCATAATTTTATGAGACAAGAAAAAGAAGGATTGGGTAATGGTTTATTATACCATACCCTAACTGGGTTACACCAGGGTTCCCATGGGCGACCATGGGCAACCCTAAAATTAAAATAGGGCAGCCATGGGCAGCCATGGGTTAACCCAGGAGGAGTAAAACCCTAATTGGTTTATAATTGGTTGTTCTAGGGTCACCATGGGAGACCATGGTCTAACCTAGATAAATTCAACCATAGGTTTTAGCCATGATCAACATGGAGATGATCCCATGGATTGCTATTTGACTAACAACTATTATACCCCATGCCATTAGTGTCCGTCTGTTAAGTCATGACGTGACTTAGTAATATTTTTTTAATCCCCAAACTAACCTTGAGTCCATGTAAGATGATCCTTGTACCCTTTTGATTAAAAACGAAGATAGAGGCACCTTTCCCTTTCTTCTTCCTCCCAACTTCATCTTCCACCTCCTAAACATCTAATTGCTGGCAATGAAACCTACTCCCATGAGAATGAGCGATGGGAACTGAAGAAAAATTCACAGAATTTAATTCCTGAGTTGAGCTTGATTGATTGAGTTTGATTGTCTGAAGTATGAAATCCCAATAGTATAATTCATAGCCATGTGACTTTGACCCTACCATATATGCTTGGTCACAGGACCTCCGCTATCGGGCCACTGGGAGGCGAAAGTGTCCATTCTTCTTCTCCTTCTTCTTCTTCTTCAACCGACAAACACCACCATCGGATCCCAAAAACCTCATAATACGTGAAGACAGACATGCAGAGCATTATCATGAATAATCTCCACCTCTACTTCACTAGTCACTCCCACCACCACCACCTGCACATCATACACTTTCCTCCACTATCAATCGATCATTGTTACCCTCACCTAGAGAAGAAGTAAAGATCAAAAGAGAGGATAATTGGATAAGCATCCTTGAGTATTGTACGTGTTGGGTTCCTCCGAGTGAGCTGGAGTATTTGCAAATTTTTGCTAGGAATCAGAGCACTAGATTTATCTTCCAGGTATGGATTTGGTTACAATAGTTGCTCTGATTCATAGAAAAGGTTTTAAGATCCGACCAAAGCTATGCAAATTTGCTGATCTAAATTAAAGGGTGGTGGGATATGATAAAGTCGTTGGCAACTCATTGATGCTCGAAATTCAAATTTGCTTCAAGCTTGAAGGTTTCAGGGGATTTCTCCCTTGAGACTTTGAAGGGTTTTGACTACAAAGTCTATAATGTTCGTCTTCTTCTTCTTCTTGGCTCGAAGGAGTCGATATTATTCGGACCAGCACCGCCGAGCCTACCGATTCTAGAATCATCTCAAAAGTCAGGAAAGATGTCAACAAGTACTTGTCTCTTCTCTCCCACTCCAATCTCACCTTCTCAGTCATGCTCGAGAATTTCATCAACGAAGTCTTCACTAGTGTCTACCATGCTAATATCTTTGCTTTATTATAGAGCAAAGCTAGGGTTCACTCTGAGCACCATATTGGTTTTCCAACAGAAAATTGGGACCTTTAATTAAAGAGGGAACATTGGGGTTGTGATCAAAAGCGAAGAAATTGCTGTTCATATCTGGTGAACCTGGTGATAGTAGTAGAACGGAGGGGCAAGAAAGCTAGGGTTGGGATTTTTTTATTTTTTATTTTTTATCTCCAAAGGTTGCAGATTTTGATATTACCGATATCAAGCGATGACGATGATGGGTTTGAACCCTTTTCCGTCACTGTCTGGATGAAAGCAACGCAACTTATAAACAAAGAAATGCAATGGCTCTTCAAATAGAAGAGAAAAGCGTCAACTGCAATGGTGGTGGTTCTCAACGCCGGATTTTGCAGGAGATACCTTGAAGACCCTCGTTTCTTCTGTTATGGATGTTTTAGGTTGAAGATGAAGAGAAGGGTAAGATTGTAATTCTATTTGTGATATTTTAGTACAAGGGTAAAAAGTCTTTTCCAACCAATAACTAACACCAGCCTAACCCAGTCAGCGAGAGGGGGTACAAGGGTAATTAGGACAATTAAAGGGAGAAATGTGTAATTAGGACAATGCAAGGGGAGGGGGATGTAATTTTCCGGGCCAAGTTAATTAGAGAGTACTTAGACTTCAAATTAACTTAAATGGGTAATCTGATTAACATCTATTTTTCCATGTACATATTTAATCTGAAATCAGATTTGCTTGAAATTGTCACTTTGGATTTTCGAACCAGCTGACGATTTCAAATCATCAATTAGATTTAAGACATGCCAAATAGATTTGAAATCTGTAGAATATCCCAAATCCATCTTTAGAATGCTAGAGAACAATCCAAATTAATTTTGGTAGATCAAGAATATTAAAACTATAGGAAGCAGTTTTCTATACGGGAGTGTGGCCTACGCAAGCACTCCCATGTGTCTATCTCTCTCCTCCTTAAAACAAGAGGGCAAAGGTGTCTTTTCACATGGGCAGGAGAGAGATAGACTCATGAGAGTGTTGGCGTAGGCCACACTCCAGGATAGAGATCTTTTTCCCTAAAACTATATATCAAACATGTCACACCCCAAACCACCCCCTAGGAGGATTGGGTAGGTGACCCGAATTGCATAACGGCAATCCGCCAAACCCCACGGATCTAAAAGCAGTTATTACATTCACGGTCCCACATTCATCACTTTACCATAAGCAAGATCAGAGTATTGCAGATAAACTACAAATATAACAACAAAAGAGAAAGCGTAGCGATACAGAAATGATGATAATATATACATACATAAGTTTGTTCTATTACATTCCCCATACACCCACAAATTGGAAAGTAAAGCTGACAAGAACAAAAGCCAAAGAAAATACATACATACATATATATATATATATATATACAAGGTGAGATAACTCAACCCCAAAAAGAAAGAAAAGCCTAAAATCGCACCACAAGTAAGACGGGGATAAACTCCTAACAAAAACAAAAAGGAGTCCCCAAGACAAAAGTATCAAGCACACTCCTCACTGGTCTTCATCAATGACCACCGAGAAAGCATGCATCATCGGCACAACCTCCGTCGGGGTCCACACCAATATCATCATAACAATTAGGGCTCTCCTCCTCGTAATGAGCCTCCATGCCACAGTGGCATCCACCTGCAGAATCATCTAGAAAAAAAATATATACAACAGAGTGTGAGCCTCACCGAGCTCATGAGCAAAACATATCATCATGCATGCATATGCAACCACAATCCACATGATCCTACATGATATGCAAGTCCAGATTATTCATTAGCCACCCAGTAATACAACTAAGCCAGGTTAGTGCTACTACAACCCCCAATATATGTATCCCTGGTGTGGGCTTGGTTACCCCTTCCCGCGATACACCCATTGAGTTGTCGGAGAGGACCAATCGGCTCCAGCAACTCCCTACCCAGGTCAGCCCAATCGGCCCTCTGGATTAACTCCTGTGAGGTAATCGACTCAATATAATTCCACCAAACCGGTGCATAATCTTTATGTGTGGCACTCAGCCAAAAACTTCACCTTTCGGTGCTTCCCAAGCTTATAGCCCGAGGCTTCCCTGCAAATCTGCCCTGGGGCATCCCAGCTGTGCTGAGGCTTCCCGACGCAAACGCCTCTAAGGTTTTACGGTAGTCCTCACAGTTATCCAACACCTTAACCCCTGTTGGCAAGGGTGCATAGCACGGGTGATGAAACTCTAGCCCCATGTCTATATGGCATCGTATGAGTCGGGCGGTGTCAACCGTATCCCATACTATGGACTACCACCAGCCTCATTTCCAAGCCGACTATGGCATCTAGTCTAAGATTCACAGTCATCATGTAAAAATCACTGTGTTGATCAACAGACAATCAATGTGTAGTAATTTTGAGTAATTGAACAGAATTTAAATAACATAGCATTAATAATTTAAGAATTTAACTGTTGGCATAGTAACACAGTTACACATACATATATGATAATACTTCACTCACCTGGGTCTGGCTCTAAGAACTCAGTTGCAAATTCAGTTCCGGCTGCAGTCTGGCTGTAGGCCCCGAGCGAGGGACCAAATCCTAGATATAAATAAAAAATTATCATTTTAATATTTCCATCTGTTTTTTAAGGTCCTAGGGTTGATCTAAGCTCACTGGGTTGACCCGATGTACAGTTAGTCTTCACTTGGATTTCTCTGGGCCTTGCACTGGGCCTTAGGCCTATGTCCCGGTGCATCATCCAAAGTTGGTGGCCTAGGAGCAAAATGTTCTTTTACTATATTGGTACATGATCCTAGGTTACATTAGACTTACAGTGCTGTCCCCAACTTGACAGTGCTGCAGGACCAACACAAGCAGGGTTTCCAAGTCCTGCGGGGCCCACTTAGGTTCCTAAAGCATTTCCACATATGGATAGATGTGGGGAGGGGCATTCTGGTCATTTTCCACCTCCCTACATAGTTATATCGCCTTAGGGTGAAGTCCCCCAAGTCAAATCATCAATCCAGCAAAATTTCATTCACTGGGTGATGTCTCTGGGCATTGTCTGCATCGCCCAGTGCATCGCTCGGAGATTTCAAAAATGTGATTTGGCTGAGTTTCCAAGGTTGCTGGCCATGGGCAGTGGCCACATCATCCCCCCATGCATGTTAGGTCATCATGGACCCCCAGGGGTGTTCTTTACACTGGTCCTTGTGGATTTTCAATTGGGCCCACCACTTGGCTGTCAGAGGCTGCCCAGACAGGCCAGTGAATAGTAACCCACGATTTCACCTGGTACCAAACTTGGTTTCAGCTGCATGCAAGGTTGATTTCAGGTTTATTACACTGATTCAAGTCTGCTACCACCTAGGGCTAGATCCCATGCAGTCAGAACAAGGAATCAGGACTCCAAACAGCTTGTTTTCAGTGTAACTGAGCAGTGCAGCCAAACACAGCATGGTTTTGGTTCCAGATCTGTAAAACAGGTATGAAAATCATCTTTAAACACTCAGATCTTCCATGCACCATGTTTGCATGGTAGATCTGAGGTGGTACTTGGCAGTCCCCAGCTGTTCTGGGCTGCCAATGGCTAGAAAACATTCAAATGCACAGAGATATCAAGAGGACAGCAGTGATTCATCAAGGCAGCAGGTATGGATAGAGGTGTTATACCTGAATAGATGTAGGGCTGCTTGAATCCAAGGCCTTAGAGGGCAAGGCTGCTCCCTCCCTTCTTCTCTTTCTCTTTTCTGCTTCTTCTTCCTCTCTTTTCTTCCTTTTCTTTCTTCTCTCTTCCCCCACGATTTGAACAGTACCAAGAGCTCTAAATGAGCCTAAGGTACCCCTATTTATAGCCCAACCCATGACTAGGGTCTATTTGGCTATTAAGGCCCTTTTCCAAAATGCATTTTTGACTACATTCTCAGCCATTCTGGGCACTCTAGTGGGGTCCACAGTGATCCAAGGGTATGAGGTGGTCCCTCAGACTCCCCTCAACCTATAGAGGGTGTCCATGTCCAATATGGGTGGTCCCCACAAATTAAATTCTTAAAATAATGCTATTTTGCACTCTGGGTGATGTCTCTGGGTGATGTCTGCATCGCCCAGAGATTTCAGCAAGGCTGAAACTCTATGGGCTTGCACAGGGGTTTGACCCAGGGTCGGGGCCTTGTACCCACATGCTATTTAGGGTCTTTTACACACATTTCCAGGAGTGGGACCCACAATTGTGAAGAGGAGAGAGAATGCCTGGAGTCCAGGCAATACATTATGCTATGAGTTGTGCAGCTGCAAGGGTCAGCTGTCCATCTTTTGATAGGTATGTGGGAAGACCTGCACAGGGTTTCCTCATCAATATCAACCAGTGGAGTGATACTCCACAGTGTGCTTGGTTGCCATGTCTGGGGTTCCTGTCCTTCAGGTAAGATTCCAGTCAATCAGGGGCAGGGTTTGACAAAACATGTTATCATTAAACTTATGGCCCTACAAAACAACAAACTAGTAGCTACACCTACATGGATGGGAAAAAGAATTTGTGCCAAGTTGACACAAGTTTTAAGGGCTATTTCCTCGGCCGCCCAAACTACCCACATAGTAAATTGGCTTAGAATTAGGTCATGCCCCGTTAGTACCAAGCTTGTTCAACGAGGCTTAAGGACCAATGAAGGCAAAAATAGATTTCAAATAGACTTTTAATGGACGATGTAGGTAGAAATAGATTTTAAAAAATTGTAGCCAGTTCACGTTGGGCTAGTAGCTAAAGGATCTGCTTATAAAATCATAGCTACATTGTTGGTTAATAGGTTGAAACTTCCCTTTATAGGATTATTTCTGTCTTAAGAGTAGGCAAATTATAGATAATGTGATAATTGTGCACAAGAATTTTCTTTTTTAAAACCATTCTAGTGGTCAACAAGGACAGTTAGTATTAAGCTTGATATGTCTAAAGCCTATGAAAAGCTTCAATGGGGGGAAATGTTAGAGTTATTTTTGAGTTTTTGAGATTTAGTGCATCATGGTGTGATATGATATATCCCAAAAGCCTATTATAGGCTTGCATGGGGATATGCTAGAGCTATTTTATAGTTTTTGGGATTTAGTGCATCAAGGTGTGATATGATATATTTATTTGTCTTCTTGTACCAACTCTAAACTAGAGGGGAGTTTGTTTTGTTTTTTTTTTGAACCATCTAGAGGAATTTGTCGCTCTTTGAGCCCTTATTTGTTTATATTATTATGGAAGGGCTTTCTAAAATGGGATTTTCTTATTTACACCCCTCAATTTGTCAAATATATTGTAAACTTATTTTTTTGCCCTTTTGTATAACATGATTTTTTTTTCCAATGAGGGTAATAGTGTCATTGCCTATGTGTTATCGAAAATTATGTATGGCAACAACACCTTTTGATAATGATATACTGATATATCATTTTTGAATTATTTTTGAAACTCCTTTCACACCCCTATCTTAAAGAACTTTTAGGAATAAGACAAAGGGCAAAAGGTGTCAAGTTATAAATATGCCTCTAGAAAGTGTCATTTAGACACTCCCTTCTAAATACTAAAACCTTATAGAGATCTAAAATAGTTTAAAGCGATTAAGGTTGGGAGGAATGCCCCTAAGGTTACACATCTCTTATTTGCAGATGATACATTTCTTCTTTGTAAAGCGTCAAAAGAGAATATCACTACAGTGCTTGCTATATTGAATCTTTTTTCAGGATTTGGCAGGACAACAACATAATTATCAAACAAGTGGGGTGTTGTTTAATAAATCTGTGTCGCTTGCTATTAGAAGTATGGTGTTTCAATGTTCGGGTGTAAAGTCTATTGTTGAGTTTGCTATATATTTGGGTAATCCTATGTTTTTTGCTACAAATATGGTAGCATCTTGGAATCATGTAGTATGTAGAGTTAGAAATAAATTAGGAAAATTGATAATTCCTCTTATTTCAAATAGGATGTACTATTCTAATTAAGTTTGTGCTTTATTGTATCCTTATGTATTGGATGACGTGTTTTTTGCTTCTTAAAAAGTGTGTAAAACTTTAAATTATATTAGTTTGGCTTTTTGGGGAGGTGTTGAGATTGGGCATCGAAAGTAGTCTCCTATAGTATGGTCTAATATAGGGCTGCAACAGGGCCAGGCTGGGCCGGGCTTTATAAAACCCCAACCCAACCCTAAATCATGCTAGCTTAGCCCAGGTCTGCCCTGACCCTGAGTCAAGGCCTGATACATCCAAGATTCACCGGACCAATCAGCGGCCACCACGTGTCACAGGGCGACCCGCTCCAGAACCAAGGGGAACGAACCGGGGTCCCACCACCCGGGCCCGGCCAACACCCAGGCGCGGCCTCACCCAGGCGCGGCCTGCACCAGGGGCGGCCACACCCAGGGGCGGCCTCACCCAGGCGCGGCTTGCACCCAAGCGCGGCCTCACCTAGGCGTGGCCACACCCAGGCGCGGCCTCACCCAGGCGCGGCCTGTACCCAGGTGCGGCCTCTCACCCAGGCGCAGCCTGCACCCAGGCACGGCATCGTGGACACAGACATGAGGTGCACGGACATCGGAGCTACTCATTTATGACCTGATCGTATCACTACAGACTCATGTCACCACCAGGACTCTAGGCCACCGCTTAGAAGTCACGTCACCCAGACGGATTCAAGCACCAATGACGTTATCACCACACACAGGTATCTATCCACCAAGGATCTTGATACAACCAGGACACCCCCTCCAGCAGGGAGATGGCCAATCAGGATAGAGCCCCATTACCCAGGGCCTCTATCTACTCAACGGCACAATCGCCATCAAACTGGGACTCTCCACACCGCCATACACTACTATAAAAGGCAAGGTACACAACCCCATCGAGGGACATCAAAACTCATATTGAATAACCACTATTCATCTATTTGCTCAGGAGATCTAACTTTGGCATCGGAGAGCCCTAGGTCGGAACCACACCGGTTCTCTCTGTTAACCCCTTGGTCCACTTGCAGGTGACGGCACTTGCAGGACCGCTCAATAATTTCTTGACGCAACAGATTGGCACCGTCTGTGGGAACGACGCTAGCCATCACATCTACTAGCTCGCTTCCATATACATTCAATGGCACGAAGGAAGACTACCACCACCAACAACGGAGCAAGGAATGGATCACCACCCCCAGAGTGCTCTCGCCGCAGCGCCAATGACCAGGACCATGTCTCTCTGGAGGAAGAGATCCCCCTTAATGACCAGTTTGTGGTCGACGAGCCCAACAATGACGAGGTAGACGATGTGGTGGTGGAGGTGATACCTGACCCCAATGCTCCAGCCACTGTGGGTCAGATCGATGACTTGCAACGACAGATCCTCGATGAACAATGACTCTTTCGAGAATACTTGACACAGCGTGCGACGTCTCACCATCGAAGGACTTCACCATCAGCAAGGGTGGAGTCCGTACCTCGACAAAAGCCGAATCCTAGGAGATCATCTCCCAGGGGCGTGAGATCAGAGAGACTTGCGCGACAGGCAACCCCCACTCTGCAGCTGGGGGAGCCTTCCCAACATCCCAGGAGAACAAGAGACCTCTCGCCACGGTCAGAACGTGGGACGTCGCCAACACCCAGGGCAAGGGTGTCTAGCCCGTAGAGATCAGTCCGGAGGTCTGTGTTCGACGGACGACTTGAAGAAGGTCACATACCACGACGAAGCCGGACCTACAGAGAGGAAAGCCCCTCACCTTCATGACAGGGATCATCACGGCGGGACCATTCACCATCCCGTCAACACTTAAGGCGGGAGGGGACATCCAGGAGAGAGCGTGAACGGGGTCACAGTAAACGTCCGGCCAGGAGTGAGGGAGAGACACGGGACGAGGAGCTCGATCGAAGACTCCGCGACCTGGATGAGAAGCTGGAAGGGTTGAAGAAGCAGACCAAAGGTGAGACACATTCTATACCTGGACAACACCCATTCTCGACGGAGATCATGTCCACCACGCTACCTTCCAGGTTTCGACTACCCACCTTTGAACTCTACAGTGGTACCACTGACCCTAATGACCACATCGACTACTTTAATGGCATGATGACGTTGTATGGTGGGTCGGACATGGTCTCCTATCGGGCATTCCCGGCATCCCTCAAGGGAGCAGCCACATAATGGTTCTCCAGGCTACGACCGAGATCTATGTGCTCATTCGCAGAGCTATACGAACAGTTCGTCACCCACTTCCAAAGCAGTGTCAAGTAGAAGAAGACCACCATCAATCTACTGAACGTGGTACAGAACCTTGGGGAATCTCTCAGGGAGTACGTTAACAGGTTCACCAAGGAGTCCCAGGAGGTTCGAGATTTGGATGACCAGACACCACATGCAGCCCTAGCAGGAGGCATCAGGGATCTGGACCTGATCAAGGACCTGGCACGTCATGGACCAGGACTATGAAAGAGCTCCTGGAGCGGTGCAACAAGTTTGCAAATATGGCTGAGGTACTACAAGCTAGAACGAAAATAATCGAGGCCAAGCCACAGGATAACAAGAGGTCAGCACCTGATGACCGCAAAGAGGGTAAGAGGTCGAGGACAGAGCGTCGACAAGAGAAAAGCGACCATCCATCTGGGAGGACAGACCGTCGCCCAGAGAGAAGTGAGAGGGCAAGCACCCCTGAGTTCACACCACTGAACACCACCAGGTCCCAGATACTCATGCAAATCCAGGACCGTGACCTACTCCATTGGCCACGACCCATGCTAGTAGGACCAGAGAAGCGAAACCCTAACAAATATTGTCTCTTCCACAAAGAGAATGGGCATGACACAGAGGAGTGCTATAAATTGAAGAGAGAGATAGAACAACTGGTAAGAGCAGGAAGCTTGAACAAGTATGTGAAGGGGAGGCGTGACAACCGCTCAGGCCAAGGAGATAAAGGTCGCGATGGAGACAGAGTGGAACCGAGACAAGAAGAAAGAAGAACAGATCGAGAGAGTGACCGCCCAGAAGAGCTGAGAGATGCAACAGAACCTAGTGGCACCAAGGGACCTCCTATCCTCACCATACTTGGAGGACCGGGGCAAGAGTCCACCAGAAAAGCTAAAGCTCATGCCAGGTTCATGGGAGTGGCAGAGAAGCCAAGCAAGATAGCCAAGATCGAGATGGTGATCTCCTTCTCGGATGAAGACCTAGAAGGACTAAACTTCCCATATGAAGATGCCCTGGTAGTACAGGTGGAGGTAGCCAACCGGCCTGTACACAGGGTACTGATTGACACAGGGGCGTCTAATGACGTACTCTCCTTGGACGCCTATCGACAGTTCAGGTTCGGGGACGATCAGCTCAAACCAGAGCCCACTTACCTCTATGGATTCTCAGGTGCCACCGCCTCCATCAGAGGTACCATAGAACTACCCGTCACCTTCGGGGCACACCCTCAACAAGTAACCATCATGGTGAATTTCATGGTAGTCAAGTCCGTGGTGTCCTTCAATGGCCTCTTAGGGTGACCATCACTGACGGCCCTTAGAGGAGTCATATCGCCACTTTACCTGAAGATGAAGTTCCCCACCGAGAATGGGGTAGGCGAATTCCGAGGAGATCAGAAGAAAGCAAGGGAGTGCTATGCCACCTTCATGAAAAAGAACAATGGTAACACCCGTGGAATGGCACTCTTCCTAGAGAGCATGGTTAGTGACCAGAGAGATGAACTGACAGAAAGAAGGGGAAGGCCAATGGAAGACCTCATCCCATGGCCCCTCAGCCGGGACGACCCCTCCAAGGTCGTTCAGGTCGGCTCGCTGCTAAGTAAGGAACAGAAAGAAGGGCTTGGACACCTCCTCCAAGCGAACATGGATGTCTTCGCATGGTCGACCTCCGACATGCCGGGAATACTACGTTCCATAGCGGAACACCGACTACATGTCGACCCAACCAGGAAGCCCGTTCAACAGAAGCGGCATAACTTCGACCTCGACCGACAAGCAACAATCAAGGAGGAGGTCGAGAAGTTAAGCCAATCAGGGTTCATCAGAAAGGAGAAGTTTCCAACCTGGCTCGCCAACGTAGTCATGGTACCAAAGCCAAGTGGGAAGTGGAGGATGTGTGTCGACTACACCGACCTGAACAAGGCATGCCCAAAAGATGAGTACCCATTGCCCAGGATCTACCTACTGATCGATGCCACCGCCGGCCATGAGATGCTGAGTTTCATGGATGCCTACTCCGGATACAACCAGATCCTCATGCATGAGGGTGATGAGTCCTACACCGCATTTCGGACGGACAAAGAGAACTACTACTACAACGTCATGTTGTTCGGGTTGAAGAATGCAGGGGCCACCTATCAGAGGATGGTCAACAAGATGTTCGAGGAGCAGATCGGGCACAACATGGAGGTATATGTGGATGACATGCTCGTGAAAAGCATCCACGCCAACCAACACCTGACCAACCTAGAGGAAGTATTCATAGTACTAAGGAGGAACCAGATGAAGCTAAACCCTGCAAAGTGTGCCTTCGGTGTAACGTCAAGAAAATTCCTGGGGTTCATGGTCTCAGTCCGTGGAATAGAAGCCAACCCATCCAAGATCAAGGCCATCCAAGAGATGGCACCTCCTCAGACAGTCAGGGAAGTGCAGAGGTTGAATGGAAGGGTCGCCACCCTTTCTAGGTTCGTGTCACGATCAGGTGATAAGTGCTTACCATTCTTCAAAACGTTGAAGAACCTCCCAAGCCCTAAAGATTTCACATGGACAGAAGAGTGCCAGTAGGCATTTGGAGAATTGAAGGAGTACCTAGAGAGCCCACCACTGCTTGGGTGACTAGAACCTAACGAAGAGTTGCAGCTCTACCTGGCTGCCACCCCTGTCGCGGTCAGCGCAGTACTGCTGAAGGAAGAAGACAAAGTCCAGAGGCCTATCAACTACGTCAGCCATGTTCTAATCGATGCAGAGACCAGGTACACTAGGATCGAGAAGGTAGCCTATGCATTGGTAATAGTAGCCAGGAAGCTACGACCATACTTCTAAGCCCATACCATCATAGTCCTCATAGACCTACCTTTGAAGAAGATACTTCACAAGCCAGACGTCTCCGGACGATTGATAGCATGGGCGGTGGAGTTAAGTGAGCATGACATCAGGTTCCAACCAAGGACAGCCATCAAAGGCCAGGCTCTTGCAGATTTTATTGCAGAGTGTACCCTGTCTGAGATCGAATAAAAAAAGGGGAGCCCGAGGAGAAGGATCACGGATCGTGGGACATGTTCGTGGATGGGTCGAGTAATGCGGCGGGAAGCGGCGCTGGTCTTATATTAACCAGCCCCGAAGGATTTCGTATCCAATATGCTCTCCGATTCACCTTCCAAAGATCCAGTAATGAAGCAGAATACGAGGTACTACTAGCTGGACTTCGGGTGGCCAGAGCCATTCAAGTCACACACCTATCCACCTGGAGCGACTCCCAGCTCGTGGTGAATCAGGTGAATGGAAAGTATGAGGTGAAAGATGATAGGATGGCATCATACCTAGCACGTGCTCAAGCATTGATCGAGGGTTTCGTGAAGTTCGAGATGGTTCGAGTTTCCAGGGATGAGAACGCCGCCGCTGACGCCCTATCCAGGCTAGCCAATGAGGAACTCCAAAATTTGGCTAGCGCAGTCTATGTTGAGATCCTGCATGAGCCAACGTATAAGGAAAAACAGGTTAACAAAATCGAGGAGGGACCTAGCTGGATGGACCCTTTACTCAACTACCTCCAGAACGATGTCTTACCAGAAGACAAGGCCGAGGCAAGGAAGATCAGGATGAGAGCTGCAAAGTACACCATCCTAGACGGGGTACTGTACAAGCGGGGGGCAACAACACCACTACTCCGGTGCCTAGGACCCAAGGGGGCAGAGTACGCCCTAGCCGAAGTCCATGAGGGGATATGTGGAAGCCACATGGGGGGACGAGCCCTAGCCTACAAAATCCTCCACCAGGGACTATACTGGCTACGAATGCAAGAGGAGGCCATCCAATATGCCAAGAAGTGCGAGCAATGTCAGTTATTCGCCCCAGTACCCCACATACCCGCCACCAAGCTGACATCAATCCTCAACCCCATACCTTTTGCCATGTGGGGACTGGACATCTTAGGCAACTTCACCGCAGCACCGGGAAACAGAAAGTACCTGGTCGTCGCAATTGACTACTTCACCAAGTGGGTCGAAGCTAAACCCTTGGCCAAGATAACAGAGACAGAGATGGAGAAGTTCGTCCGCAACGACGTCATCTACAGGTTTGGGGTACCACAAATCCTCATCTCAGACAACGGTAAACAATTCAACAACCCCAAATTCCAAGCATTTTGTCACAGCTACAACATCGACTATCGGCCTGTATCGGTAGCATACCCATAGGCCAATGGTCAGGTGGAGGTCACCAACAGAACACTACTAGAAGGATTCAAGAAAAGGCTAGAGGGAGCCAAAGGAAAATGGGTCGAAGAGCTACCAAGTGTCCTGTGGGTATACCGAACTACAGTACGGACACCCACAGGAGAGAGCCCATTCTGCCTAGCATATGGCACTGAAGCATTGGCGCTAGTAGAGGTCTGTGCCATGTCCCATAGGGTTCTGCACTTCAATGAACGTACCTATATCGACGGACTATGGGTGAACCTAGACTTTATAGATGAGGTCCGTGAGAGAGCACTACTAAGGAACGTCGCCTACCAGCAACGTACTGCCAGGTACTATAATGCCAGGGTCAAGGAAAGGCTATTCCACCAGGGAGATCTAGTCCTACGGAGGGCAAGTGCATCACAGCCACAGAAGGCAGGGAAGCTGTCAGCCAACTGGGAAGGACCCTACATAGTCTCCAAGCAGATACATCTAGGGACCTACTGCTTGAAGACTCCAGGGGGCAAGAAGGTAGACCGTACCTGGAACTCAGAACACCTGAAGAAGTATTATCAGTAGAAGCAAACAGCTCCATCAATAGTAGCAGTCAAGTAGTAGCAGTAGTGGTAGTGGTAGCAGCAGCAGTAGCAGTAGCAGTAGTAGTAGACGACATCACTGTTTCAAGGTCAATTTGAATTTCATTCAAACTAAAGAGATGTTTCAGGAATACTTGTCTTCTTCTACCACTCAATCGAATCACTGCCACTACACCAAGGTGTCACGCCACCCCGGAGGCTTTAGGCCTAAGGCAACATGCCACCATGGAGGCTTTATGCCTAAGGCAACATGCCACCACTGAGGCTTCATGCCTAAGGCGTCATGCCACCACTGAGGCTTTATGCCCAAGGCAACATGCCACCACTGAGGCTCTATGCCTAAGGCGTCATGCCACCACTGAGGCTTTATGCCTAAGGCAACATGCCACCACTGAGGCTTCATGCCTACGGCAACATGCCACCACTGAGGCTTCATGCCTAAGGCGTCATGCCACTACTGCGGCTTCATGCCTAAGGCGTCATGCCACCACTGAGGCTTTATGCCTAAGGCAACATGCCCCCACTGAGGCTTCGTGCCTAAGGCGTCATGCCACCACTGAGGCTCTATACCTAAGGCGTCATGCCACCACTGAGGCTCTATGCCTAAGGCATCATGCCACCACTGAGGCTTTATGCCTAAGGCAACATGCCCCCACTGAGGCTTCGTGCCTAAGGCGTCATGCCACCACTGAGGCTTTATGCCTAAGGCGTCATGCCACCACTGAGGCTTCATGCCTAAGGCGTTATGCCACCACTGAGGCTTTATGCCTAAGGCGTCATGCACCACTGAGGCTCTACGCCTAAGGCGTTAACCCACCAAGGTCCGATGATCACCAAGGCGCAACGCCACTACCAAAATCCCATGACTATCAAGGGTCAGAGAGCATCAACGCACAAACAATCACCAAGAGACAATGCAATCAAAGAAAAGCAAAAGCGATCATATAGAAAAGTCATAATAGTTATAACTCAAGTTCAAAAAAAGAAAAAGGTTGAGACATCTACAGGATCGGTATGGCCGTAGGGTCAAGGGACCACAGAGGGGTGGGTCACATCCGACCCAGCAGGAGACATCATGTCCACCTCAAGAAGACGCGCAACAGCACCCCCCTCAGGCAGGGCAGCCTCCACCTCTGACACTGGAATGCTCTCCACCCCCGCTACACCCGGAAGCGCCACAGCAAACTCAGAGAACCCCAAGACAGAGAGGTCATAATCGGGGGTCACCTCCAGGACACAAGCGGCTAAGTCCCGGACCCCTCCCTCATAGGCAGGCTGAAGCTGCGACTGATACAGGGTCGAGAACACGGAGGACGCTGGAACTCAGCCACAGCTCGCTCACCTGCAGATGCTAGCTCCGCCTCATGCCTTCCCCTCAATGAATGAAGCTCCTCCTCTAAGGCAAGAACCCTAGCCGAGCTCTCGGCCGCACTAGCAGAGGTCACACGCAGCTCCTCAGACACCTCCAGGAGCTTCCCGACGCCCTCTGTGCATCGGCCTCGGCCCTCTCACGGGCATCAATCGGTCCCTGGAGCTCCCTCTCCATGTCACGCAGGGTGCGCTGTATCTGCACCTCACGAGAAGCGTGACCCTCCAATCGAAGCACCGCCTCAGCAACACGGTGATGGACCTACAATCAACATGGCAAGCGATAAAACAATCTAAGAATAAATGGAGCAATGAACATGACGAGAAAAAAAAAAAGGATAACTCACCGAAGCCATATCATGGTAGAGAGTCTGGGCCAGACAAGCATCGCTAAGCCTCTGCAAGACTACCCTTGCGGTAGGGAGCCTACCCTTGTCCACCCACTCCCGCGACACGTCGGCTCCAGCCAAGGTCGAGCCCTCCGGCATGCCCAAGGTGATCACCAAGGACTCATCCAGCGGGGGAAGATCAGTGGCAGTACCACCAGAGGAACTCATGCCTTTCCCCTTGGAGAGGGGCAATACAGAAGACCCGGAAGGGGCGACAGAGGGAGGCAGAGGCACAGAGCCCGAAATGCCATCACCATCAGGAGAGTACTGGGAAGGAGGACACGTACACCAGAGCTTATCATGTGGGCATGTCTTGGACCACCCTTCCGCTTCGCTCCAACAACCACAGGTGCAGAAGCACCACCTACATCGATCACTCCAGCAGATGGACCACCCTGAGAAGCGGCCTTCCTCCGCAGATTGCCACATAGCAAACTGAAGTCCGGACGCATATCCACTGCATAGACCGCCCAACCAATCAGATGACATATATATTCAAATACCAACATGCCAATCAAGTACAAAAGACAGTGCTCTTACCAAGACTCAGCTTCCAGAGGGACAGGAAGGCCTCCGAGTCCAACTCCTGGACGAGGAACGGATCGCGACCCAGGCACAGCTTGAGGGAGTCACCCTCAAAATCACTCAGCTCAAGCCCCTGATTGACCCTCTTGAGGTCAATGACTTCCCTAACAGTCCGTAGTGGGCATCGGGGGACCGTGCTAAAAAAGAAGCGATCCCTCCAATACTTCACGTTGCTAGTGATCCCTGTGAGAAGCTCCACAGAGGCATAGGGCCCCTTGAGCACGCGGCGAGCAAAGTGATAACATCCATGGTTTCCCTTCTTCAACAGATAAAAGTGGGAGAACAGGGGAACAGTGGCGGCACGCCCCAGGCGGGCGAAGAAGACATAAAAACCCAAGATCACCCTCCAAGAATTGGGCAACACCTGCCCAGGGGTGAGGTGCCAATGCTCTAACACCAACTCGACAAAACGAGGGATAGGAAGGCGAAGGCCCTGGAGAAAAAAGGAACGGT
Organism: Telopea speciosissima; assembly: GCF_018873765.1. Classification (NCBI taxonomy): domain Eukaryota; kingdom Viridiplantae; phylum Streptophyta; class Magnoliopsida; order Proteales; family Proteaceae; genus Telopea; species Telopea speciosissima. The sequence continues at coordinate 25,739,634 of NC_057920.1, forward strand.
AGAGACAGATCTCATCTGCACGGTGAGAGAAGGCATACTCGCCAGGCCCAGGAGTACGGAACATGACCTCAGCGGGAATATGGAACTCCTCACGGAGGGAGACCAAGTCAGAAGGTGACAAGATGCTAGCAACAGGGCCCAACCTATCAGCAGGACCAGCGACTGAGGATGCCGCCCCAGAGGACCTACGATTCCTACTGGGACCGGAGACACTAGAAGGTCCCACACCTACATCAATAGTACTGGGGGAGGGTATAGAGGATGGAGTACCCACAGAAGAAGGCGATCCTGGGGAACGCTCCTTTGAAGATCCAACCCCGACTGAAGCAGGGCCAAGGTCACCTGGGAATGACATGAACGGCAAGAGAGGAATGGACTACTTACTCGAGAAAGCGATCTCCCAGAAGCTAGCAAGAAAAAATGAAATGAAGGCCACCTGCAAAGTATAAACAACAGATCCATCACAGACAAGAAGAAGAAAAGTGAAGAAGCATGAGGGTCCATCACACCCACGCCGCGGCCACCCAGGCGAGGCCTCACGCCCCATAGGCTCAGCCTGCACGCCCCATAGGCGTGGCCACCCAGGCACGGCCTGCAAGCCCCATAGGCACGGCCACGCAGGCTCGGCCACCCTAGGAGCGGCCATACCCGCAGGCGCGGCCTCACCTAGGCTCCGCCCTACAAGAAAAAAAAAAAAAAAAAAGGAAAAGAAAGAAAAGGGATCGAACTTACCTCAGGGGGGAAGGCGATCGCACGGGGAGGCAGGCACACGACGACGAGGCCACACTACTAGCACGATTAAGTGAGAGAGACCACCAGAGGCAAAGCACTCAAGCCAAGCACCACTCAAGTCCTCCAAGCAAACAAGACACCAAGTGAGCACAAAGCAAACACAAGGACCCAAAATCAAGCAAAAATGGATACTAGTGTAGGTGACCCAAAGACAAACACATGGTGGGCAGCAAAAAGAGGACAAAAGGCAAAAAGTGGAATGCAAAGGAAAAATTAAAGAAGAGCAAAATGGGAGACAAAAAGTAAGAAAGAGAAATGAGAAGTGAAGGAAGAGAAAGTGAAGGAGAGGAACATATATCTACAAAAAACAAAAGAAGAAAAAGTGCAGGAGGAAAGGTTTGAACCCCCAACCTCTCCTACCTCATTACTAGATTTAAAGGCAAGCCCCGCAAAGAAAGTCTATTCGTAGCGGACCCCTCACTATCTAAAGGCATCTACTCTCTTGGACATCCTATCCCAAGAGAGTGGGGGGCAAATGATACATCCAAGACTCACCGGACCAATCAGCAGCCGCCACATGTCACAGGGCGACCCGCTCTAGAACAAAGGGGAACGAATCGGGGTCCCACCACCTAGGCGCGGCCAGCACCCAGGTGCAGCCTCACCCAGGCGTGGTCTGCACCAAGCGCGGCTACACCCAAGCATGGCCTTACCCAGGCACGGCCACACCCAGGCGCAGCCTCACCCAGGCGCGGCCTGCACCCAGCGGCCCCCACTCAGGCGCGGCCACATCCAGGCGGCCTCTCATCCGGGCGCGGCCCCACCTAGGCACGGCCACACCCAGGCGCGGCCTGCACCCAGGCGCGGTCTCTCACCCAGGCGCGGCCTCACCTAGGTGTGGCTACACCCAAGCGCGGCCTCTCACCCAGGCGGGGCCTGCACCCAGGCACGGCATCGTGGACACAGACGTGAGGTGCACGGACATTGGGGCTACTCATCTATGACCCGATCGTATCACTACAGACTCATGTCACCACCAGGACTCTAGGCCACCGCTTAGAAGTCACGTCACCCAGATGGATTCAAGCACCAATGACGTTATCACCACACGCAGGTATCTATGCACTAAGGATCTTGATACCACCAGGACACCCCCTCCCGCGGGGAGATGGCCAATCAGGATAGAGCCCCATTACCCAGGGCCTCTATCCACTCAACGGCACAATCGCCATCAAACTGGGACTCTCCACACCGCCATACACTACTATAAAAGGCAAGGTACACAACCCCATCGAGGGACATCAAAACTCATATTGAATAATCACTATTCATCTATTTGCTCAGGAGATCTAACTTTGGCATCGGAGAGCCCTAGGCCGGAACCACACCGGTTCTCTCTGTTGACCCCTTGGTCCACTTGCAGGTGACGGCACTCGCAGGACCGTTCGATGATTTCTTGACGCAACAAGGCCTATAAACCTCAACCCTAACCCAAACCCTGCCAGGCTCAGTCCTGCCCAAGCCCACCCTGATTGGCCCTGACCTTGTAACACAAGGTGACCCATACACAGTAACATTCTAAGTTTGTAACACATATGTTTGTTAGCCTCCTCCCCTGGCTGGTCAACTCTCTCTTCTCTCTCATTCTCTCCTATGTGTGTGAGTGATTGAAAGGAATTTGGGTTTTTGAATCCCCTTTGTGAAGTGTTGATTTGCAATATTGGATTAAAACTTTTGAGGAATTTAAAACACAACAATCCCTATTGTTGTTCAAGTGAAGTTGGATGTGCTGCCGAAAGTGTGGTGTGCCACTGAAAAATGAAACGTTGTAAAGTGTAAAGGGTATGTAGCCATAAGGTTTAGTTTAGAGAAGAAGAGAAAATCAGAAAATAGAATGAAGAGAAAAAAAAAAAAACTATCGGAATAAGAGAGGGAAGCAATAAAGTTGAGGTGAAGCCAGAATAGGTGTGCTGCTGCCGTAGGTCTTCTTCTCCTTCATTTGTTTCCCTAAATTGATTTCTGAGATTGAAATGCGATTAGGTCATTAGGCTTAGATTTTGTTTTATCTTTTTTTAAGACAAAATGATTCCATGCTTCTCACATTATGGTATCATATGTAATCAACCAATCCTAGTCAACCATAAAACCATGTGATTTATTAAAAAATCAGGGTTGGGCTAAGCACGAGGCCTCAACCCTGCCCAGCCTGACCCTTACTTAGGGCCAGGAATTTTTGATCTTGATACTCAGGGCCAGAAATCTTAAGCCCGGGCCCTGTTCGAGCTCAGGGCAAGCTAGGGTGGGTTCAGACCGATAAGGCTAAACTTGCACCCCTAGTCTACTATATATAAACCTAAGAATTTTGATGGTTTGGGACTTAGGGATTCTATGATCCATAATAAGGCTTTGTTGGTTAAATTATGGTGACAATTGTTTACTAATCCTTCTACTCTTTGGGTTTAAGTTCTTAAGACTAAATACTTTTGTAATTATGATTTATTAATTTTTTTTTCTTTTGCACAAAAAGAGGATCGATGATTGAGAATATTATTGTTAAAGTATTACTTATTTCATATATGATGGTGTGTTGCCATGTGGGGGATAAAAAGGTGGTATGTTGTCGTGTGGGGGATAAGAGGGCGTGTTGTCGTGTGGGGGATGGAGTTAATATTTCCATGTGGACTAATCCTTGGATTCCAAAAATTGAAAATTTTACTTTATAACATTTGGTTCCTCACTCTGTTTTCTCTAGGGTGAGTAAGCTATTATTCACGGTACATGGAATATTTCATTATTAAATTTTCTTAACTCTGCATTAGTTTCTGAAGCTATTTTTTTTTAACCTGAATATTTACTGGGATCCGGGCTGGCCCCTAAAATTTTATTATACTCAAACTCCGCAAAAAAGGGAAGAATACATAAGGAGACATTCTCGCCTTACCCCAACCCAACAAGAAAAATCCACTCTCAATCATTCCAAAGATGCCTCATCCCCATACAAAAGGCCTCATGTAGACACCTCATTTTGTCTTTCCCCCCGGAGGTTTCCTGTGACGCTGATGAGAACCCTCTAAGGCCTAGAGTCATTGTATCTGTGGATGTAGCGTCAGTGTGCACTGTCAAAATCCATTTATCGATCATTGATTCTTCCTTTGTCGGAGCCATAACCAGAGCCTCCAAGCCCTCCAAAATCCCCTGGAAAGGCTAGCCCTAACCCAGATCCCTGGAACCAGTTTGGCCCAGCACAGAACTTGACACAAATAGCCAAAATCATCCATGTCGACACTCAAAGACCCCAAGTCGACATTGACCCAACCTTCCATCGACATCGAGCCATACCCTTTGACTATGGGGCAGAACATCTCTACTGTCTAACTTGCCTCGACACCGAGAATTTAAACATCGACAGCTGAGCCCTTTCCTGATGTCGAGTGTCGTTCATTGACAGTCACTCCATGTCCATCTCACCCCTCCTCGATGTCGATTTGACCTTAGTTCACTGACGAATCTATGCAAATCCAAGAAGCCAAAACTTTCTATGTTTAGCTCCGATTTCGATTCTTTTCGTGACCAAGCCTATTTTTGGCACCCTAGATGTGTATTTTGGCTTCTTTAGGTCCCAAGAAACCTTCCCTAAAGCAACTAACCACTTGCCCACACCCCATTAACCAGAACCTTGACCCCCCATTAGCCATAACCTTGACCAAGCACTCATCGTCGATGCAAAGATCCCAACTTTTGACAATCCGAATCAAACTAAGCATCCCTACACGAATTTGGGAGTGGACATACTCCTCTACATCTAAATACAATCTCTCTCACGTTGAGGAGGGTTACACAAGTTTTCCATAGGTGCTTGCTTGCAATTCAGCTCCCCTAGTCAAGTGTCTTAGGTCTCTCGTCTTTGGCCCTCACTTGGCCTTAGCCTATTGCCTCCCTGCCCCCTTGAGTGCCACAATCACACTTGAAGCTTCAAAAGTCAAAGTTTAGAGTCATCTTCCCAATGATCTTGTCATGACAAGGAAGTGTCACATACGAAGAGACAAGAGAAGCCACTATAAGCGGCGATACTTACTCAACGTACAAACCCCTCGAGTCACAAAAAGGAAGCCTCCACATCTCCCTTTTTTTGGTTGTCTTCAACTAGGTTGGTGATATTCAACTTTCAAGTTCTTGATTAGTTTGTTTTGTTTTATTATTTAAATCGTTTTGCATCCCTTGAGGAGTGTGATCCCATCTTTCTAGATGGTGGTCACACATACTCCTTGCTTTCTCTCCTTTCTTTTTAATGTTGTATTTTGCTTGTATGCACACATTAATTTATGATCCTCATCCCCCACAGTCTTAGACTCCCCCATGCTCATATGCATTCATATTATAGATTATTATTTGTGTATATTCATACGCCTGTAGACATTGAATTTTGTCACCCCCCCAGCGATGACGACAACTGGGCGCCAAAGACTGGCATTGTCCCCCCTGAACCCACCAACATCAAAGAAATACAAAAAAACCCCAAAAAGGATGCGTACCGTACATGCGTCACCACCACGGATAGACGCGGCCCCGTAAGGTAGCACCACGCTTTGTGCAACCCAGCAAGGCACCGCCGCCTGGCAACGCCCCGAGTGTCCACCCCCTGCTTCCAATTTTCGCGGCCCTATACGGTAGCACCAGAGTTTTCCAGAGATACCTTGAAGACCTTTGTTTCCTCTGTTATGGGTGTTTTAGGTTGAAGATGAAGAAAAGGGTAGCATTGTAATTCTACTTGTGAAGTTTTAGTACAAGGGTAAAAAAGTCTTTTTCAACCATTAACACCCACCAGACTAACACCATCAGCCAGAGGGGGCACGAGTGTAAAGAAAACCTGAGGGGAGGAATATGTAATTAGGATAAAGTGTAGGGGAGGGGTGTAATTTTCCGAGCCGAGTTAATTAGAGAGTACTTAGACTTCAAATTAACCTAATTGGGTAATCTGATCAACATGTGCTTTTTCTGTATACATATCTAATCTGAAACCAGATTTGCTTGAAGTTGTCAATTGGATTTTCGAACCAGCTGACGATTTCAAATCATTAATTAGATTTAACATTTGCCAAATGGATTTGAAATCTGCAAAATATCCCAAATCCATCTTTTTTTTTTGGGTAGGAACCAGTCTATCTATTAAAGCATGACCAGCGCATAGTATCTGAGTTACACAAATCAGATAGCCACGGAGTGGAAATGGGCCAAAGGGTCCTACACGCAATAGACCCTGCCCTCCGAGCCAAAGAGTCAGCGACGTTGTTAATCTCTCTTGGAACAAAATTAAAGGAGAAAGAGTGAGGGAAGGAAGACAAGTATAAGATATCCTGGACTATGGTGATGGAGTCCAGAGGAGGAGTCTTCACGCCTGTCAAACACTTCACCAAATCCAAACTATCCAACTTGACAATAATGTCATCAACCACCTCAGCAATAGAATATAAGAGACCCGCTCTCAAAGCCAAGGCTTCTCCTTGGAAGATCGAAATGAAGCTTGAGGGCTCAGAGAAGGCCACAGATGGCCTCCCGGCAGAGTCACGAAGGATAAAGCCAAGGCCTCCAATGTCACCCACCAAAGAGGCATCCGAGTTCAACTTGAAGAAAGTTGGAGGGGGAGGTGACCAGCAGCGGGGAAGGGAAGACTCCTCGGTGCTTCCAATAGGTTTCTGTTGTCCACGATCACCTGCAGCCGGGCCAACAATCAAGTTGAATTCTTGGAACTCCTTCTCGGCTCGCCTGACGACCTCCACCGGGGACCACTCCTTTCCATTGAAAAGCTTGTCATTGCGAGCCTTCCAAAGATTCCAGCAAATATAAGAAGCGACGCCTGAGCATTCCTTGGCTGCTTGCTTATTGGAAGAGGGCAAAGACTTCCACGCTATTATCATCTTGGAGATTTGAGGGTCATCAGGAGGAATACATGTAAACCGAGATGCGAACCAAGTGGCTCTAGCAAAGATGCAGTCAAAGAGCATGTGGTTGGCTGATTCAACCTTACCGCAGTGATCGTAGTGGGGATCAAGATGCAATTGGCGACGAGCAAGTCCATCCGCTGTGGCCAGCCCTTCAGAACAAGCTCTCCTTAAGAAGTTCCTCACCTTAGGCATTGAGAAGCAGGACCAGATTTCTTTCCAAACCGCATCTAGAATGAGACGACGATGGTTCTGCCTTGAAGAAGAGGGCCGAGAAGAGGCATTCTGATCTTGGATATTGCACAACAGATGGCGAGCCGTTTTAACCGAGAAAGTGTCGTTCTTTGCAGCTCCCCAAACTTGGGAATCCAGAGAGGGGAATAAGCTCAATTTAACTTGGTAATTGCAGCAATATCGGTCTGGTGGAACCTGAGCACCACCATATCCTAGGTCCGGTTCTCCTAATCGATGAGAACCAAAATCAATGTTCCAATCTATTCTTTGAAGTGGGGGTAGAGAAGCTTGAGAGTAGGAGAAGAGGGGATCCGTTGGTCTTCCCAAATATGAATATTCTCCCTCGAGCTCCAGCCTGAAGGGTTTTTCGGCCTTCTAAAATGCTACGCCACGCCCAAGAAGGGTTGGAGCCGACTCGACCCTGGAGAAAAGTTGAATGAGGAAAGTAAATTTGCTTCATATGAGTTGCCCAGTGAGAGTCTGGAAACTTCCACATTCTCCAAGCCAATTTGCTCAAGAGGGCTTGATTGTGAAGTGCCGGGTCATGAAAACCAAGACCTCCTTTCTCCTTGGATCTACACAATCTGTCCCAGGAAATCCAATAGATCTTATGCTTCTCCTCAGTGTGCCCCCAGAAAAAGTGAGTTGCTGGTTGCTTAATCTTGCTATGGTGAGAGGCTGGCAGTTTAAAATGAGAGGCTGCAAAGTTGTTCATGGAGAGTGCCATAGACTATCATCACCTCTTTCCCTGCTTGGGAGAGCAGAATTTGCTTCCAACCTTGAAGCTTACTCTTGGTTCTGTCATTCACCTCTCCCAAAAGCTCAAGTTTAGAATTTTCAAAGTGGGAGGATAAGCCAAGGTATTTCTTCATAGGGCCACCGTAAGGAATTTTTAGAATACGAAAGAACCACCTTTTGAATTTGGGAGGTGTGTTGGGGCTGAAGATGAGAGTAGACTTCTGGAGATTGATTTGTTGACCACTTGCCTAGCAGTAGAGGTCCAAACAAGCCCTGATATTGTGGATTTCTTGAAGAGATACCTCAGTAAAGAGAAGTGTGTCATCTATAAAGAGAAGATGGGAATAGGGGAAGACTGATTTCTTACTCGTAGTCCATGGATAAGACCTTCTCTTTCGGCCTCTATAAAAACTGAACTAAGAGCTTGGGCACACAGAATGAAAATGGCTGGTGATAAGAGATCTCCTTGTCGAATGCCTCTAAACGGAGAAATGTCACCACGAGCAGAACCATTAATAAGCAAGCTGTAGGAAACCGATGAAATGCACAACATGATCATATCCACCCACTTGGTACAGAAGCCCAATTTGAGGAGAACTCTCTATAAATCGTCATTCCAGGCGATTATAGGCCTTTTTCATGTCTAACTTGAGAGCAATAAATTTCTTCTTCCCTTTCTTCCTCCCTTTGATATAGTGAAAAGCTTCATGAGCAAGGAGAATGTTGTCTGAGATGAGCCTTTCGGGGATGAATGCAGATTGGGTCGGGGATATGACCGTATCCAGAATGCCTTTCAAGCAGGGGGCAACAATCTTCGTGGCAATCTTAGTTGCAAAATTACAAAGACTAATAGGCCAAAAATTGTCCACTGTTTCCGGTTGATCAGTTTTAGGAATAAGGCAAAGCAAAGTATTATTGCAGCTTCAAGGCAAAGAACCACGGACAAAAGAACCTTTAACAAACTTACAGATGTCCACTTCCATAAGGTCCTAGTAGCGCTGATAAAAAGCTAGAGGCAAACCGTTCGGTCCAAGGGACTTAAGAGGTGTCATTGAGTCCAAGCCATCCATAATTTCTTTAGCATCCGGGATCCGGCACAGGAAATCATTGTTCAAGAAACAATGCAAATTAATTGACACAAGTTTTAAGGGCTATTTCCTCAGCCGCCCAAACTACCCACATAGTAAATTGGCTTATAATTAGGTCGTGCCCCGTTAGTACCAAGCTTGTTCAACGAGGCTTAAGGACCAATGAAGGCCAAAATAGATTTCAAAGAGACTTTTAATGGCCAACGAAGGTAGAAATAGATTTAGAAAAAACTGTAGCCAGTTCACGTTGGGCTAGAAGCTGAAGGGTCTACTTCTAAAATCATAGCTAAATTGTTGGTCAATAGGTTGAAACTTTCTTGTATAGGATTATTTCTCTGTCTTAAGAGTAGGTAAATTATAGATAATGTGGTAATTGTGCACAAGATTTTTCATTTTTTAAACCATTCCGGTGGTAAACAGGGATGGTCAGTGTTAAGCTTGATATGTCTAAAGTCTATGAAAGGCTTCAATGGGGGAAATGTTAAAGCTATTTTTGAGTTTTTGGGATTTAGTACATCATGGTGTGATATGATATATCATTAAAGCCTATTATAGGCTTCCATGGGGATATGTTAAAGCCATTTTTGAGTTTTGGGATTTAGTGCATCATGTTATGTTATAATATATTTAATTTTGTATTCTTGTACCTACTCTATTAAACTAGAGGGGAAATGTTTTGGTTTTTGTTTGGGCCATCTAGTTGTATTTGTCAAAGATTTCCTTTGAGTCCTTAATTTGTTTATTATTATTATGGAAGGGTTTTCTAAAATGAGATTCCCATATTGGCACCCCTCAAGGTGTCAAATAAGTTGTAACTTTACCTTTTTGTCATCTTCGTAAACCATTCTGGTGGTAAACAAGGATGATTAGTACTAAGTTTGATATGTCTAAAGCCTATGAAAGACTTCAATGGGGAAATGTTAGAGCTATTTTTGAGTTTTTAGGATTTCGTGCATCATGGTGTGATATGATATATTCCTAAAGCCTATTATAGGCTTGCATGGGGATTTGATAGAGGTATTTATTAGTTTGTGGGATTTAATGCATCATGGTATGATATGAAATATTGATTTGTCTTCTTGTACCTACTTTGTTTATTATTACTATGGAAGGGTTTTTTAAAATAGGATTTTCTTATTGATACCCCTCAATAAGTCAAATATGTTGTAACCTTACTTTTTTGCCCTTTTGTATGACATGATTTTTTTTCCAATGAAGATAATAGTATCATTTCATATGTGTACTAAAAAATTGTGTATGACAATGACCCATTTTGATAATGATTTAATGAATGTCATTTTCAAATTATTGTAAAATCCCTTACATACCTTTATCTTAAAGAACTTTTGGGAATAAGACAAGGGCAATTAAAAGAAAGTATCAAGTTATAAATACACCTATAGTAGTGCCATTTAGACACTCCCTTCTAAATGCTAAAACCTTATACAGATATAAAATTGTTTAAAGAGATTAAGGTTGGGAGGAATGCCCCTAAGATTACACATCTCTTATTTGCAGATGATATCTTTCTTTTTTGTACAGTGTTAAAGGAGGATATCACTACAGTACTTGCTATATTGAATCTTTTTCAGGATTTGTCTAGACAACAAATTAATTATCAAAAAAGTGGGGTGTTGTTCAATAAATCTATGTTGATTGCTGTTAGAAGTATGGTTTTTCAAAGTTTGGGTGTAAGTCTATTGTTGAGTTTGCCATATATGTGGGTAATCCTTCGTTTTTGCTAGAAATATGGTAGCACCTTGGAATCATGTAGTTTATAGAATTAGAAATAAATTAAGAAAATGGAAAATCCCTCTTTTAATTTTGACAGGATGTGCTATTCTGATTAAGTTTGTGCTTTATTCTATCCTTATGTATTAGATGTCGTGTTTTTTGTTTCTTAAAAAGTGTGTAAAACTTTGAATTATATTAGTTTGGCTTTTTGGGGAAGTACCGAGATTGGGCATTAAAAGTAGTCTCCTATAGCATGGTCTACTATATATAAACCTAAGAATTTTGGTTGTTTGGGATTTAAGGATTCTATGATCACCTTGAGTAAGAATAAAAGAATTTAATCATTTTCTCAAAATTCAAGTAGGAGGGAATCAAACTTAAGACCTTCAATTCCCAAGGAATACAAAACTCACCCTAGTGAGTGATAACTTATAGTCTGAAAGTATCTAAAGATTGTTTCCTACTAAATTTAATATGGTAAAGGGTTCTCTAAGCCATTGGTATGGAGAACTGATGCAACCTCAACTAGGCTACTTGAACAAACGGATCGAGAGAGTGATAGAACAAACAATTACAAAAGGCTGAACAAGACAGATTTGTACTCTGTCAGTAAAATGGTTATAACTCTCAACTCACAATTCGGTTTGGGGTGATTCAAGTAGGGTATGAAAGCTAATAGAATGGGCTACAACATTTATGAAGAAAGTTTCTTCATAATCTCAATGGAAGATATCCGAAATTATGGTATAAGTGATAGAAATTGCAAGGAGATAAAAATATCTTGGATGGGGGTGAATGTAGAGTGACTTACTTCTCTTCTAGGATGCAAATCAACTCTATTGGTGGCCTACAACTCTTCTAGGATGTAGGTGAAGAATGAAACTTCTACTCTTCTAAGAAGGAGAGAAACTTCTTCAAAGGTTTCTTGATTGAACTCTTCAAGGATCACAAATGAGAACTCCATCATGGTTCTTAACAAAATACTCAAAGCAATTTTTATTCAACAAAATTCCACTCTACTTTACAAATAAGATAGATAGGCTTTTTATAGGCAAAACAAAAAGAAACCTAAAAGCTCCTACAACATCTCAACCCTTGATTCAAATGAAGTTCCAATGGTTGAGATTACATCTTGATTTATGAATAATCTAGAGCTTCTTCTCCACTTTCTTGTTGGTTGCTCAAAATAATAAGTATAATATCTTAGTTCTTGTATCAAGATGCCTTGATTATTGTTTTGAGGAGCCTTGATACTATCTTCAAGAGAGGACTAAAGAGGAGAATTTAGCAAAGATATTTTGATAGTGGGAGCCACATCATCATCCACTAAGGTACCTTAAGAAACATTGTAAAGATTCTCCAATAGCAAAGTTAATCTTAGAATGGTTCTTTTTTGGTCCGGTGGTCTTGGAATTAATTAAACCATGGGCCTTGTGGACTTTATGGGCTTGGACCTGCATCGTTCTCTCATTCTTCAAAAGAATTTGTCCTCGAATTCTTGTTCCACCCAAAAATACTCGAGCTCCACCGGGATTAAATACAAACCGAACATAAATTTGAAGTATAAACATCTCCAAGAATGGATCAATATACTCGACCCAAAGAAGTTGAAGTTGAGATGGCAATGTAGTAATTTTCATAAATGGATCTTCATATGCACTAAAGGTGTTGATATGTGCATCCATCATTTTTGCTACAACCTTAGCAAATATAGAAAGAAAGTTATTTTCGTGCAAAGGCTCCAAATAAGGATTTTGGCATGGTGTCGTGTTCGTCGGTCTCGACACGATCAAATCTCCAAAAATAAAAACATGTTGTAGTGAGAAGTTTTGCAAATTTAATGTCGAATCTAATTTGACACTTCCACACATGCTGTATTCGTTGGTCTCTTCATTCGAGTATTTGTCGAATGTCGGAGGTTTGTTCCAATCAACAAATGGAGAAAAATGATCGATTAGAATCTTTTCCATCCTCTCATCCTAGTACTCTGATACCAAATGATGCAACCTCTACTAAGCTACTTAAACAAACAGATCGGGAAAGTGATAGAACAAACAATTACAAAAGGCTGAACAAGACAGATTTGTACTCTGTCAGTAAAATGGTTATAACTCTCAACTCACAACTCGGTTTGGGGTGATTCAAGTTGGGTATGAAAGCTAACAGAATGGGCTACAACCTTTATGAATAAAGTTTCTTCATATTCTCAATGGAAGATATCCGAAATTATGCTATACGTGATAGTAATTGAAAGGATATAAAAGTATCTTGGATGGGATGAAGGTAGAGTGACTTACTTCTTTTGTAGGATGCAAATCAACTTTATTGGTGGCATAAAACTCCTACTTTTCTAGGAAAGAGATAAACTTCTTCAAAGGTTTCTTGGTTGAACTCTTCAAGGTTCACAAATGAGAACTCATCATGGTTCTTAACAAAATGCTCAAAGCAATTTTTATTCAACAAAATTCTACTCTCCTTTACAAATAAGATAGGTAGGCCTTTTATGGGCAAAACAAAAGTAAACCTAAAAGCTCCTACAACATCTCAACCCTTGATTCAAATGAGGTTCCAATGGTTGAGGTTACATCTTGATTTATGAACACTTTAGAGCTTCTTCTCCACTTTCTTGTTGGTTGCTCCAAACAATAAGTACAATGTCTTGGTTCTTGTATCAAGGTGCCTTGGTTATTGTTTTGAGGAGTCTTGATGCTATCTTCAAGAGAGGATTAAACAGGAAAAGAACTTAGTCAAAGATATTTTGATAGTGGGAGCCACATCATCATCCACTATGGTACCTCAAGAGGCATTGTAGAGATTCTTCACTAGCAAGGCTAATCTTAGAATTGTTCTTTTTTGATCCAGTGGTCTTGGAATTAATTAGGCCATGGGCCTTGCAGACTTGATGGACTTGGGCCTGCATCAAGAACCCTCCAATTAGGGGAGCAATTTACGGTTAATCAATAGGGTAAGAGGGGAGAAATTGTTGGGAGGATCTTAGAGATAGAGAGGGTAGTAGTTGCGTAGCTTTTGCCGAAAGTGTAGCAATACTTTTCTTATTTGTTGTTTACTCTAAAATTGAACAAATTCATTAAAAAAATATATAATTATCATAGCACATTTTTTTTAGAAAATATTATATACATTTTGGGAGAAGGGTTCCTCACAATGCAGTATGGAGATGAATCTGCCACACCAATGGCAGTGCAAGGAATGGTATCATCTACATTGGGATCATAGAAAAGGAGTGTGTGTTTAGTGTGGGCCTTCCATTATGTGAGAGGGTGAACGTTGAAAATATTTTGAATAATTCTTCGAATGAGGAAGCACCTCTTATCATGGTGGTGGCTGCCAGTGCAGTAGAGTGCTAGCCTAAGTGAAGGAAGAGGTCGCATGTTCGTCTCTACCCTCCCATCAATCAAATGTGTACATCATATTATTATCCCCCATAAGTATTCCCTAGGAACAAGAAAAAAAAATACTTCTAGAAAAGAACCACTCTTGCAGAATAGAAATGTTGTCATACAGGCCCAAAATAGTTTTTGTAACAATAGTAGTTACATTAAAATTTTAAAATGAAGATAATGTATTTTGTTCCTTATGCCAACTAATTGGTCTAACATAGCTAGCTGCTTTGAGAGTTAACTCGGCAATTTGGCCTAGTTGACTCCTGTGTAGACTTGGCAGAATCAACCTTGTCACCCGAATGACTCTTGTGACTCAAGTTAAGTCCCCTGAGTGAGATCCAGAAAAAGGAAAAAAAAAAAACTGATGTTTTTTCTTAAAAATGTAAGTATCAGAGAATCAAACTTAAGACCTTCAATACCTAAGGAATACAAAACACACCCTAGTGAGTAATAAAAACTATGTTGGAAGCATCTAAAGATTGTTTCCTACTAAATTTATTATGGGAGAGGGCGCTCTGAGCTATTAGTATGGAGAGCCCACCAATAGTGGGGACGGGTTACGATTATTTAACAGAGGGCAAGAAGGAGAAAGTGCCAGGAGGACTGCAAGAGAGAGGAGTTGTTGCGTAGCTTATTCTGTAAGTGTAGTGATACATTTCTTATTTATTTTTCACTCTAAAATGGAACAAATTCATTAAAAAAATATAATTATCGTATCATAATTTTATGTGCAAAATATTACATAGATTTGGGAGAGGGTTCCTCACAATTGGTATCTTTACAATAAGATCAACATATCATGTGATATCTAACTTGGCCACTGAGAAACGTTTGACCAATGCATTATCCTCAAGTCGTCCTCAATGAAGTTCTATCATAGACCAAGTTTGAGAATTTATCTGAAAGAATCCTACCCTCCCAAAGATTAGGCATTTCTTATGGAGAGCATGAGCAACAGGCTTGGCAACAGGCGACGCTCTTCATCAATGAAGAATCCTCATTGATCCTTCTTGCCCTCACTGTGGATTTATTAGTGAATTCGCCGATCATATTCTGCTCGAATGCCCATTCACTAAAGCTGTGTGGTTTGGCTATCCATTGGCTTCTTTGGTTCCCCAATTTCAGGAACCGAAGCTACATCGATTGCTTAATAGCTTAGCTACTTTTTGAACAACAGAGAAGAAAGGAGATCGGGAAATCGTCAGCCTATGCTATTTTGTCTGTTGGCAACTTTGGATTGCAAGAAACGATATCCATTTCAAGCATCGGAATTTGTCTCCTCAGGAGGTTATCTCAATTGCGGCCAAAGCTCATAAGGAATTCCTAAGCATTAACACGAAGAATTCACTGCCCCCAATCTCAAACCCTCCTCCTATCATCTGAGCCAAACCTCATTGGACTACTTCGTCAATCGTCTTCCTTAAATTTAGTTGTGATGCAACTCTAAGTCTAAAGAGCTCAAAAGGAGGCATTGGTTTTATCGCAAGAGACCAACAAGGAATTTTGAAACTAGCAGTCTCAGATCCAGCCTCTTTCCAAACTCCTCTCGCAAGTGAAGCTCTGGCAATCTGATCGGCCCTCCTTTATGTAATTTCAGAATGCTTCAACAATATACAAGTCAAATCAGACTGCAAAGCTCTTATATCTCTGCTAACGACTCCATCAAGAGCTCCCCGTCCTCTATCTCCCCGATCATTGTGGGTATCCAATAGTTGTCTTCTCTTTTTGAGGATTGTTAATTTTTCTACATCTCTAGGGAGTTAAACAATGTAGCCGACTCCCTAGCCAGGAAGGCTCTGTCTCTAGCGTGCAAGACAATTTGGCCTCTTTCCACTCCTTGACTCCAAGAATTATGTAATCTGGCTGCCTTGACGTTACCACTTTTTTCTCTTCAATAAAATTTCTTCTTACCAAAAAAGAAATAATAATAATGTGATCAGTGAACAAAGCTTCTTTCACCTAAAGTGCCAATAAAGTCAACATAAGTCCTGCAAACAATAGCCAAGATAACAATGAGTATAGATATTAGGTGGTCTTGGGGTTTGTATTTTAGGGTTAGCGATTAGGGTTAGTCTTAAGTTTCTATGGTTTTATGTTTAGGGTTCATAGGGTGATTAAGATTTTTAGAGTTTAGGTTAGGATGCAGGATATGGATTAAGGATTTGACTTTTAAGGTTTAAATGGAGTTCTTGGTGTTTGAAACATCAGGTAGCCATTTTGGATCCCATAGGTTGCCGACTTGGATTTTTGACCCGCCTTGAGGGTCCTCAAGAATTAAGTCAACACAGGGAGCAAAGAGTGTGTATTTTTTGTCATCTCCTATTGAGCTCCCATAGGCCACAAGTAGTTGAAGTCCGAACTCAACGAAGGGCAGCTAGTGGTGGAGAGGTATTGGGAGGGGGAGGAGTTGAACATGCAACCTTTCCATGGATTTAGGTCAATGCTTTACTGCACTGGCAGTCACCACCATTCTAGTTTCAAATATAGAGTTTTTGTTCAAAAAGTGTATGTGAAAAAAAAAGTGTATGATGCTAGAGTGCAGATTTCATCGTTCACCCTCTCACATTATGAGGGGGCCCACACTAAACACACTCTCTCTTGTTCAGTGATCCCTATGTAGATGATATCATTCCTTGAACTGCCATTGGTATGGCATTTAGATTTCTCTCCACACTGGCATTGAGAGGAACCCATCTCCCAAAACGTATATAATACTTTGCGCATAAAAATATGCTAAGATAATTATATTTTTTTAATGAATTTGTTCACTTTTAGAGTAAATAATAAATAGGGAAAGTATCGCTATACTACTGACAAAATCTACCCAATAGATCTTCTCTCTATCTCTACCCTCCCAACATTTTCTCCCCTCTTGCCCCTATTGATGAACCATAACCCATCTCCATGATTGGTGGGCTCTCCATACCAATAGCTCGGCAAACCCTCTCCCATAATTAATTTAGTATGAAACAATCTTTAGATGCTTCTAGCATAGTAGTTATCACTCAGCAGGGTGAGTTTTGTATTCCTTGGATATCAAAGGTCATAAGTTTGATTCCCTCCTGCTTAAGATTTTTAAGAAAAACATTGATTTTTTTTTATTCGTACTTAGTGGACTGGATTGACTCACATGAATCACTCGAGTGACAAGGTTGACTCAACCGAGTCTACACATAAGGCATCAACTCGGCCAAGTTGCCGAGCCAATACTCGAGTTAGCAAGCCAATTTGTTGACATAAAAGAAACACAATACATTATCTTCATTTTTATACAACTATTACTATTAAAAAAAAAAACTATTTAGGGCCTATATGAAACATTTCTGTTCAGCAAAATTGTTTTTGAGCTAGTAGTTTTTTTTTCTTGTTCCTAAGAAATACTAATTGGAGGAGGGGGTGAGGGGAGAGTCGAACATGCGACCTCTCCTTGGACTTAAGCCATTGGTCTACTATACTACCAGCCACCACCATGCCAAGAGGTGCTTCCCCATTTGGAGGGTCATTCAAATATGGAGCTTTTTGTTCATAAAATGTATGGGAAAAAGAAACACATGTTCCATAGTGTAGATTTCAACCTTTGCCCTCGAACATAATGGAGGGTCCACACTTAACACATACTCTCCTGTTCTGTGATGCCTATGTAGATGATACCATTCCCTGCACCACCATTGGTGTGGCCTATAGATTCCTCTCCACATTGCGTAGAGCCTACCTAGATTTGCACATCTTCCTTAGGAAAAAGTCTAAGTTGTATAACTTGAATGGCTTTAGCGTCCAAAGGATGTAAGTATTCCCTTATCAAATCTGAATCCCATTTCCTATTTATGTAATCTATGATATTAGAGACCAAGTTTATGGGACAGCTTGGTGGTTTAGGGTGCTGGAATTGAAAGCCAGGTAGGGAGGATAACCATTTATCTTCCCATAGATTCACCAAAGTGTTTGTTTCAATTTTTCAGACGACACCAGCAAGTAAAGCCTTTCTTCCCTCTAAAATACTGCGCCAAGCTCAAGAAGGTTGGTGACCAAGGAGGCTTCTAGAAAGGAGGTATAGGGGTAATATATAGCTTTAAGAAACTTAGCCTAGATAGATTCTGGTTCCTTCCAAAGCCTCCAAGCAACTTTACTAAGAAGAGCTATGTTTTGAATGGCTGAATCTTTGAAACCCAAGCCCCCTTTTTTGTTGGAGCAACATAACCTATCCCATGAGACCTAGTGGGTTTTTTATTTTCCATCTGAGCTACCCCAAAATAAATTGACCAAACTTTGTCTCATGTGTTTGTGGAGGGATTTAGGGAGCTTGCAGTGGGAGCAAGCAAAGTTGGGTAGGGAGAAAGCTACCGATTTGAGTAAGATATCCTTTCCGGCATGGGATAGAAGCTTGAGTTTCCAGTTCTCCATTTTTTGGGAGATATTGTCGTTGATGTACTTGAAGACCTGGCTTTTGGATGTACCAAACTCAACCGGAAGACCAAGATACTTTACCATCACCAAGGAAACTTTGAGAATTCTAGAGAACCAACGCCAAAATTTAATAGGAGTATTGGGACTGAAGGTAACCATGGATTTCCTCAAATTAATAGCTTGACCACTAGCATTGCAATAGGGCTCACGACAGCCATTAAGATGTTATCAAAGATGAGTCTTGAAGGAATGAAGGCCGACTGAGATGGTGCTGTGATAACATTAAGAAAACCGTGCAGGCAGGTGGCCAAAATCTTGGAAATGATACCTTAACTGCAACACCACACAAGCTTATAGGTCGAAACCAATCAGTCGATTCAAGGTTCTTTACTTTGGGAATGAGACAAATTTAAATGCAATTGAGATCTTCATTCAAACGACCTTTTTGTTTTCCCCCGATAGAATCAATCATGATCGGATTATGATTCGAGCCAATAGTAGGCCTAATGAAAACAACAACCTCAGCATAAGAGGTTCTCCAAGCATGATTAGCCAAGGCTTTATCAAGTCTTATGTAAATATTTACAGCACCTTTCCTCTTGTTCGACCAGGTGTACATCGGACCTTTGAAGCCTTTTCTTGCCAAGAAAGATAGGAATTAAAATCCCCCA
The DNA here is from genome assembly GCF_018873765.1 of Telopea speciosissima. Classification (NCBI taxonomy): domain Eukaryota; kingdom Viridiplantae; phylum Streptophyta; class Magnoliopsida; order Proteales; family Proteaceae; genus Telopea; species Telopea speciosissima. The sequence continues at coordinate 25,758,578 of NC_057920.1, forward strand.
CGCAAACCCAATTGTCAAGACGGGAGGAGTCGAGGTCGCTGATTTTGTTCCAAACATTTATATGATTAGAACGGACTGGATCCCCATAAACACATGTAAGAAAAGAATAGAGCTTCTTAGAGAACAAAGATTTCAGTATCAATAATCTGATGATCTACACTCAAAATATTCAGTTGGATGTGATGTTGGCAAAACAAAACTAAACCACCTCCAATGCTTTAAGGATTCATATAAAACATGTCCATTTTCTTGTTGAGTTTATCAAGTTTAGAGGCAGTACATCGAGTTTCCATTAAAAGATGGCATCCGCACAATCAGCTTGGGAGAGATTTAGGAGAGAACAGGGTTAAGAGTCTCCCCAACCCTTGATAGTTCCAGTTAAGGATTTTTAGTGCTGCCCATGGGGCTGATTCCCATTTACCGTCAAGGAGCCGATCGTTAAAAAATGTTGCATATCTTGGTCCATCGGTGAAAGTGGTTCATCTGATTGTTTCTCTTTCCTCAGCCTTTTGGGTTACATGCTTTCTGGATAGGTCAGGGGAGGGTTTGGGGTGGTTAATTTTGGGGGGACCCGGCCAAGATTCTTGGGATTGAGTCTGTTGAGTTTGGTTATAGGTGGACAGTATTGGTTTTGGTGAATTGGTGGTGAGGGGGGGAATGGTCGAATTGATGCTGTTGGCTGGGAAAGATTCAGCCATTATCAAATAATTATATAGATGAATATATGACCCACAGGAGGATGAAATTTTCAGCCTTTCTATAAGTAAGAGCTACAAATTAATGTCAAATATATTGAGAGAAACCCAACCGAGTTTCCTTTCTCGGTTTATTATCACATGTGATAATAAACCTTTCTCCATTTAGCAAATTTGATTGTGAATTTCACAAGCTTGTAAAGTTAATATTCAATGTAATCCCTTGAAATCTCTGTCCTAGTTTAGACTGATTGGGATTGTAATCTTTGTAATCTATATTTATACTCTCTTTGAGAGAAATCAAATTAAGGATAATATTCAAGTCAATATGGTAGACAGTTCCCATTAGCTTCACCGAGCTCTCTCTCTCTTCTGTTTTTTTTTTTTTTTTTTTTAATCTTCTACTTCTTCATTAAGGGGGACAAACTCAATGAAGTCTCCTCTAATACAGTCGTGACTGCTTCAGATTCTCTTCTTGCCGCAGGTTCTACCTCCTCTCCATCATTCCATCTAGCACACCATTATATCTCCATAAAGCTCAACTCCAAGAATTTTCTTTTCTGGGAAACACAAATTGAGCCCTTTTTGGATGGGCAGAACTTGTATGGACATCTTGATGGCACCACACCATGTCCAATCGAGCCTATTGTTGCTGCTACTTGGCGTCGCCAAGATTCTTTGATTCGAAGTTTTCTCATTGTCGCTCTCTCTGAGGAGGTCTTTCCTCTTATTGTTGGCAAGCGGACCAATCGTAAAATCTAGGAGACACTATCTACTGCTTTCTCGACTCCCTCTGAAAGCTATATCATGTCTCTCACTATGGCCTTACAAGAGATTCAACAGAAGCCTAATGAATTTGTGTCCCAATATTTGCAACACACCAAATCAATTGTTGCCGAACTTAATGCTGTCGGCCATGCTCTACGTCCTAGTGCCTTAATGTCCACATATATCGTGGTCTCAAGACTGACTTTCGTGATATGGTATCCTCTCTTTTGACACGGACTGACCCTATTTCCTATGATGATCTGCATGCGATGCTACTGAGCCATGAATTTCTTCATGGAACTTCACTGAATAAACTAACACTTACTGATGCTCAATATGGTGCTCCTCCCTCTACCAATACTGTTCAACGCTCTTCCTCCCCTGGTGCTCCTAGCTCCCCCTCTCCAAATCGGGGTGGTCGTGGAGGTAGGGGTGGGAGGGGTCGTGGTGGCCGTGGAGGTCGTGGCATCCTCAATCAACTGCCTGGCCTATTCTGGTGTTCAATTTTTCGACGTACCAATCACTCCACAGACCGTTGCTATTACAGATCTCAATTGGATGCCCTCAATGGTCTCCCTTGGCTTGCTTATTGAACGCTCTTCTTCTCGCTTGCTTCAAGCCTTCTCTGATCCTGATTAGGCTGGTGACAATACTGATCGGGAATCCATAGATGGTTTTGCAATTTTTTCTTGGTCCAAACCTGATTTCCTGGACCTCACGCAACCAACGAACTGTTGCCTGTTCCTCCACAGAAGCCGAGTACAAATCACTAGCTGATGCATCTCCTGAGTTAATTTGGCTGGAATCTTTACTGGGTGAACTTGGATATCCCCTGGCTGGTCTGCCGATCCTCTGGTGCGATAAAATTGGTGACACCTATCTCTTAGTAAATCCAGTCTTTCATGCGCACACGAAGCTTATGGAAATTGACTTTTACTTTGTTCATGATCGTGTGTCCAAGAAGCAGTTGCAAGTCCAGTTTATTTCTACACATGATCAACTTGCAGATACTCTCACAAAGCTCCTTGTTTCGGCGCGGTTTTATTTTTTATGAGACAAGCTGAAGATTCAGCTGCCCAATTCTCCATCTTGAGGGGGTGTATTGAGAGAAACCCAGCCGAGTTTCCTTTCTTAGTTTATTATCACATGTGATAATAAACCTTTCTCCATTTAGCAAATTTGATTGTGAATCTCACAAGCTTGTAAAGTTATATAATCCTCTAAAATCTCTTTCCTAGTTTCTCCATTTAGCAAATTTGATTGTGAATCTCACAAGCTTGTAAAGTTATATAATCCTCTAAAATCTCTTTCCTAGTTTAGACTGACTAGGATTGTAATCTTTATAATCTATATTTATACTCTTTTTGAGATAAATCAAATCAAGAAAAATATTCAAGTCAATAAAATGAGATGGGGAAGCTGACAAAATTTATGGCTTTCTTTCAAATTCTCCAATCCTTATTTAGATCAACCTGGTGATGCAGCCGGTTACCAGTTCCCAAAGGACACTTAAATACATGAGATGTATGGAAAATCACATGCAAGGTCCAAGAAAATTAAACTGATGCTCCTCCACAACCTAGTCTCTTTTAATATACCAATCAATCAATAAGGACCCTTGTCTTATCCGATTGTAATGACTTGTAGGAGAGCTTTTGTAATATTTATTTTCTTTATGAATCGGCGGTGGTGGTGCTCACATGATGCTTTGTTGACTTCCTAGTACCTAACAGTGTCATTCAAGTGTTTTTAACCAATTTTATGTTTGGAGTGGAAAGATTGAGACTTCATTTGGCCTCCCATTGGTTGGCTTAACTCTATATTGCTGTTGTCAATAATAATAAAGGTGTAAATCGGTCCGAACCGCATACTTGGTTTGGTTTCGGTTTGATTCTAGGGAGTGTTGGTGTGATCTAGATCTGTATAACTGTAAATCGATGCTCGTATCAAACCTGTTTGATTCTAGTTTTTATTTGGTTCTTACACGGTTTATATATATGGAGATTGTTCTCTGTTTGGGAGTATAGGCTGTGCTCAGACACATGGGGTGATCATTTCAACCATTTAGGGGGGCGGAGCGGTCAATTCGTGCACCCCCCATGTGTCTGGGTGCATTCTGCATCCCCGGCACAGAGAACATATGGCCATAAATATTATAATATTATACTATGATATAATAGCATTATAAAATCTAATACTAATATTAGTAATATATACTATATTAACAAACTAAAATAGATTCTCAAATTTAGTTCGGTCTCAATTTTAACCATCAGTTCCAATACTAGATCCGAAAAGAAACCAAATCCCGCCTCGATTCCAGGGTTCTTGAAGGCTGATTCCGACCAATTCCGATCCAATCCAGATTGGAATCATCATTGTCCAATTCTATCTCCGATTCCACATTTTAAAACCTTGGCCACACCCTCTTGGATGCTAAGTTAGGTTTGAGTTTTTTTCCTTCAAAAAATTGGCTGGGCAACCATGAAAACGCAGGCGAGTTGAGGAAGCCTAGCCTCCAGAAAGAGCAGTAGACATCCTACCTGGCCAAAGAAGGGAACCGGAGGTGAACTATTTGTTTGTGTTTTGTTATGTATGCCTCAAATTTTTGTACTCGTTTCGAAAAATGACCCACTCTGACATTTTTTGTAGCAATCCGAATGGAACTTTTTGGTAGCGATAGGCCCAAGCACGGAGTCCATCACTGATCTCGTTGGGGGTGTGGGGACGAAATCCCCACAGTACGGTTCAACCCAACCTGATGGAGGAGTATTTATATTCTTTACCCGCATTTTTCGATTTAGGGTTTCTAGGAGAGAACAACTACACTGATTTGGGTGTTCTCCATAGTAACTTTCTCCGATTTACATAGTAAAACATCTTCAACTTCACCTGTGGATTAGCATACCATATTGGTGTGTGAACCATGTTAAATATCTGTCATCTTACTCTGTTTTTCGTTTCTGTTCGTATTTTGTTTTGTGTTTGTTCTGACATGTTCTTCTCACATTACCATTGGATGGAAGCAAATACTGTTTTGCCAGTTTTGGGCTTACATGTTTAAATGTGGAAAACAAAAAATCAAAGATAATACTTTGACCGTGGACTGTTACAAAGATTTCTGATGACCTATGATCTACTCAAGAAGAACAAAAATTTTTCAAATCCCAATTCGTATAATCTTTAATAATTAACACTATATAGAGATTTGGCAAAGATATTTGTTTCATAATCTCATTGGATTCCTTCTTTACCTCCTTCGAGATGTGTGCAGGGGCCGCTGCCTAAGCATGTTCATAAACCCTTAAGAGTTTTTTCAAGATCTGATTTTGAATATTTTACAGTAAAGAATTCTTTATATTTTTACAACCTAATCAAACAGTTGGAGAGTATAAGAAATTTCTATGTAGACAAACACAGTACAGTCATGTGGAACTATAATCAATCAAATATGTTGGAAGGAGAAAGCCAAGGCCATGGGTTTGACTGATTGAGTGAGCAATCAAACCCAAGTTAGACCAACTCCAATTGTTTTTTGGTTCCAGGGGAAATGTTATGGTCCTTTATAGATTCTAAAACAAACAGAACAAAACAAAAGTTAATAGAAAACAAATTTGAGTAAGCAAATGTGAAATCTTCTACCCTGGAATGACTACAGAAGCTTGAGTTTATAAAAACCCAAAACTGTTATCACGTGCTGGATCACATGACTCCTCTTAAACTATAGGTTTAAAGCAACCCAACTCAGAGATTAGTTCAAAACTGGAACAGTCAAAGATGCATCACATGACCCACTCATCTACTGACTCAGAAACAGAGAGAGAGAGAGATATAAATCAAACATATATATAAGTAACACTTCTCACTAATCATCTTCAAAATATAGTAAGAAGACAAGGAGAGCAAGAGAACAATGATGGGTTGGTACTGCAGATCATGGGTAGTTTTACTTGCACTGGCACTACTGTTTTCTTTAGGGGCAAACCAAGGCCAAGCAAGAGTTCTGCCATTACAATCACAACCTTCAATGCATTCTCAAGCTAAGGAAAATTTGGAGGCAGAAATGAAGAAGCAGCCCATGAAGCAGGTAAAAGAAAGCTTTCGCAAGGTACCTCCAAGCACATCAAATCCAATCCAGAACAAGTAATCTCCCTACCACCTGTTATCCTTTCCCAGAGATTTTTTTTTTTCAAGATGAGGTTTGAAATATGTTAGTCATCTCAACAATGAAATATTTCTGTTTCCATGGATGCTAGGTCAAAGCCTCACTTTAATGGGTGAAGGAGAAGAAATACAAATGGTCGTGGCAGGTTTTCTTCTTCCACGAAACCATTCCTAATTTTCTGTGGCCAGTGGGGAAGTGTCACTCAGGTAAGACGCTCGGGCAGGGGTAAGGCGGTCATTGTGCATTTCGCTGTATTTGCACAGCACAGCGCAGGACAGGCTGCTCGGCAATAGAAGATCCAAATTGTCTTTTAAGTAGTCTTGTACTTTATACTTTGTAGACTTTGCTGTACAACAAACAAGGCATTACAGAAGAAAATGTCACAGGGTGTACAGATGAATGACCCCAAAAATAGTAAATTTCTTCTTTTTTTTCATATACTGTATTTTCTTAAATTAACATATAAAGGGGAAAGGGATTGGTTAAGAAGCACTATAACTTTCACAATCTGCTAAAATGCTAATACTCAGGATAAATTATTCAATGAAGTAATTTTATTTGCTCAATGATTCTCAGGAGTGATAGACTCTATAGCAGAATCCATACCAAATGCTTGAAGTTATCCCAAAAAACGAGAGAATAAAAAGCATAAAAAAAAAAAAAGCAACAGATAGTGTTAAAAATTCACTCAAAACATTCACACACCCATGAGTAAGGTGTCAATCAGGTGGTTCGGTTCAGTTTTTCTGTTTCGGTGTGAGTTTTAGGGAAACCGAAACCTAATCAATAAGGACTTTTCAGTTTCAGCTCAGTTTGGATTCGGTCTGAACTCGGGTTCAGTTTGATTCGGTTTGAAAACAGGGTATAAACTGGTTTTGGGTCAGAATTATGTAGGGTTTTTAGGGTTCGGGGGTCAATTTCAGTGTTTGATCGGTCCTATCGGTAGTGCTATTTGGTGGTCTGTCGGTTTAGCCCGTACCGAGCCGAAACCGAATGGTGCTCTAACCTGCAAACCGAACCCGAACCGATTTGGACTCCTAAAATGGGTATCAAAAATCAAAATGTATGAAGTCAGGAAAGAGTACTTGGAATAACTTGTGCGGTTGGACTAAGCGAACTTGGAACAGGGTGAACCAGTGTGTAGAGATGCAGTAAAGGCTAAAGAATGAATCCAGGATTGAACTTATAAAGGAAATACAAGTTTTGGGACTCCAAATGAAGGGAAGGGAACACTCAGGAGCAACAGTTGCTGATATTCTGTCACAATGAAATTTAATTTTGGGCTGCTCCTCTGTCTTTTTTTGGGTGCACATGTGTGTGGAGACCATAAAGCACAGTTGGGCCATGTGCTTCATGCATAATGTGGAGGCTTTGCATCATTTGGGTTTCCTGCTCTCTTCCATAAACTCTTCTGACTCCCAAAAAACAAGAAATAGAAAATAAATCCTCTGTTAGGTATGCACTTGTGGAAAAAAATTTCATGTTCAAAGCATCATGAAGTACCACTATGAGACTCAACCTAGCTGACCCAAAAGTCAGCCTGGTCAGTAAGTGTGACCATATGCTTTTTAACTATTATATTTCCATGATAAAAATAATTATCAAAGCACCAAACCAAACAATCAGTCAAAAGGCTATAAATTATTTGACCATGCCAATAAACTTACTTTGGATAAGGAAAATCTGTCAATTGAGATTCACATTTGTTATGTGTCTTGAATTCTTGTACCCCTTTCGAAGTTTGCCCCACTCCGATATTTTTGGTGGCGACCCAAAAGGAAAAATTTTGTGAGGTCTATAATGGTAGCGGAGGCCCAAAGCCCATTACTAATCTCGTTTGGGGGTGTGGAGTACGAACCGACTTGAAGGAGTATTTATATGTTTTATCATCTTCTTGTGTAAGCAAGTGAAAAAGTGAGATTTTTGAGATTTTTTGAGTTAGGGTTTCTTTGGAGGGTTCTAGCAGCGACCTTTGGGTGTTCTTGAGAGATCTCCATTGTATTTTCTTCCATCAAGGAGTGAATCATCTTCAGCTTCGCCCATGGACGTAGCACATCACATTGGTGTGTAAACCACATTAAATCTTTGTGTCATCTTTGCTTGAATCTGTTTAGTAGGGGATCATTTAAAAATTCCCTTCCTCTGCAAAAAAAGGTTTATTCTGAGTCACAACATAAGAGCGAAGAGCCACCTATTTTTCAATATATTTCTTTTGACTTTGATTCCAATTCCAGAAAAAAGATAAGTTTAGATATTATCTATGATATGAGTCATTTTTTTATTCTTCCTTCCTGAAAAAGGGGGGGGGGGGGGAAAAGAAAAGAAAAATCATTCGTACTCATAACTCAAGTTGGATAATTCTCAAAGAGCTGAAAAGAAAATCCTTAGCCATTTCATTTATGGAGCCATCTCTAAACCCATTATTTGTCTTGTTTCGAATATATTTTGATTCCTCATTTTGATCCAATTGTTGAGACCATTGAGTGTTTCTTGGTGTTGTAAACAAATATGGATTCACATGGGTTCGGATCATACCTGAACGGATCTGGGAATGCAGCGGAAGAGATCAAGAACCAGTCTTTGATTACTAGCTTCACGAACTCAAACGATCTCCTTCACGATCTTTGAATATCTAGAAAAGTTTCTCCACAAAGAATTCCACACCACAAATCCCTGGGAAGAGATGGACTCCCAAAGAGAACACAAAACACTGGAGAGAGGGAGAATTTGGTTTCTTAGATGATGTGGTCCACAGAGAATTCCACACCACAAATCCCTGCGAAGAGATGGACTCCCAAAGAGAACACAAAACACTGGAGAGAGGGAGAATTTGGTTACAGGCTTTCTATTTAAAGCCAAAACCCTAAGACCCCTGCCCCTATCCAAACTCCCACTGAGAATTGATCTAAGAGGAGGAAGAGACCCAGCCACTTAAGTGGCTAGTTCTCTCCATACAAAGCGGGTCGGGTCCGGCCTGCCCCTTGTGAGCGGCTTGGATCGGGCCTGACCCATGTTCTATTTACATCTCCCACTCACCCACATGGGGCGCATTAGTTTAACTATGCATCCAAGTCTCTCTCAATTGTGTAACTCTTCATACAGGAAATGGGGTGTGCGATCTATCAAGATAATACAGGGTAGGAGTACTTTATCAAGCTTCCATCTAACCAACATAGTACATCACTCACAAACAATCTTGAAATACCCCAAACAATCTAATTACACTAGATCTAGCACTCTTGATCCCATATGATGAGCAGTGCTCACCCTTTGTATGCAATGTACTCATGACTACGCCGATCACAAATACGACAAGTTGCCCGGGCAATGAGTCACAAAACAAAGGTGTAATATTAGATGGTTTTTCTTGAGCCCCTCATGTCAATCTAATTATTTCTAAAAGCTTTCCCTATCGTTTCCCGCTAGACCGCATCATCCATGATCCTAAGAAGAACATCAAGTAGTGTCATTGGATGTCCTCTTCATGACATTGTCTCAGGTAATAAGGGTACTGTGGGATTCATATAATCCACGTGGCTTACACAGTGATGAAGCAGGGATCCATTCAGTCACTCCCACTATCGATCGGTATAAGCACATGCAGTATGATATGCATGCTATGGCGCAACTCCCACTGAGGTGGGCACGTCACTCACAAAAAAATATAAATGCCATACGGATCTTAGTCTAATTGCTCTGCCAAGAGCCTAACCTGAGTTTCTAGCACAGTCACCCTAATGGTTTCTGCCTGGAATCTCACATCCGGCTTTTTACAGGCTACTTAGAAGTGTGGTATCTTCCAAGTTGGACCAAATAAGGTCTCATCTTGGCTCTGACTAAGGCGCCATCAAGCACATATGCTCATGGGCTCATCTCGCTTGCTATTCTCAAGCGCCAAGGCGAATCACCCGTGTGAGTGGGTCAATTCAATGCCTGGTAACATCTTTACAGTAATTAATGTATACACAAAACATTGCTCAAACAAATAAAAGTCCATCCATAAAAGTGTTTCAAAAATTACGCATCAAATCCGCTTGAGTCCCAGGTTCCTAACATGAACTAGGGAAACATCTCTGGCAATGGGCTTTGTCAAAGGATCAGCCAACATATTGCTAGTGGAGATATATTGTAGAACAACTTCACCTTGCGTGACCATATCTCGAATGTAGTGATACCGTATATCAATGTGCTTGGCTCTACCATAAAACTTTTGGTCCTTCGCAAATGCAAACGCTATCGTGCTATCACAATGTATAAGCACAACATTTGAGTGAGCAGAAACATTAAGTTTCTGCAAGAACCTTTTGAGCCAAACGGCCTCCTGAACTGCTACTGAACGAGCAACGTACTCCGACTCCATCGTGAATAGGGCGATGCAGGTCTGTTTCTTACTACTCCAAGTAACAACTCTGCCTCCTAGGACCAATGCATACCCTGAAGTGGATTTTCTCTCATCTCTATCACTAGCCCAATCAGCATCACTATAGCCTCTCAGTCTCAAGTCTGAACCATTGAAGGTGAGTGAGAGGTCTGTAGTTCCATGTAGGTATCGAAGGATTCTCTTTACTGCCTGCCAATGGACTAGTCCTGGGTTACTTTGGTAACGGCTACCATGCCAACAGCAAGGCATATAGCTAGACGCGTGCACGTCGTCGCATACATCAGACTACCTACTACTACCACATAGGGTATTTTGGACATTTGATTTCTCTCTTCATTAGTCTTAGGGCACTAATCTAGGCTCAAAGTGCATGGCTTGTCCATTGGAGTGTCTATAGGTTTCGAGATGTTCATATAGAATCGCTCCAGGACTTTCTTTATATAAGTCTCTTGAGATCAACCAAGAAGTCTCCTAGTGCGGTCCCTCACAATCTTCACACCCAACACAAAGTTGGCCTCACCCATGTCCTTCATCTCAAAAGTAGAGGACAACCACTCTTTAGTGGTGATAATCAATTCAATGTCATTCCCAGCCAGCAAGATGTCATCAACATATAAGGATAGGATAAGGAAACCTTCCTTGGACCGTTTAACATACACGCAGTGGTCTTCTTCAATCATTTCAAAACCTAGAGAGGTAATGACATGATGAAATCTAATGTACTACTGCCTGGACGATTGCTCAAGGCCATAGATGGAACGTTTGAGACAGCATACTTTGCACTCTTGTCCCTCCTCAATACCCACGGGTTGAGCCATAAAGATCTCTTCGTCCAGTTCTCCATTGAGAAAAGTAGTTTTAACGTCCATTTGGTAGAGTTCCAAATCCAACTTTGTGACAATGGCCAAAATGAGGCATATAGAGGCAATTCTCACCATGGGAAGAACGTCCCATCATAGTCTACACCCTCTCTTTGGGTATATCCCTTCGCCACAAGGCATGCTTTATACTTTTCAATTGAACCATCTACCTTGTGTTTGACCTTCAGGAACCCATTTGTTCCCAATGGGTTTACGTCCAAGCGAAAGGACAACTAACTCCCAGACTTGGTTCTTACTCATAGAACTCAACTCATATTCCATAGCAGCTTGTTACATTTCCTTAGCTGGCGAGGAGAGTGTCTCACTTATTGAGTCCGGCTCATCCTCATCCTTTGGAACGTAAACGAGGGCCTCCTCTTCAATCTCAAAAAAATGAGGGGAACATGTTCATGTGCACTCCTATGCGTAAAGGCATCTTAACTTTTAGGTTGTGCGCTTTCACATGATGAGTTATTAATTCCTCACCCTCGCCAAGAGTAGGTGAAACATTTTCATCAGCCTCTATCTCAAAGAGATCAAGATCTCTGCTAGTGTCTCTAATACTAGGGAAATCGGTCTCAAGAAAATCAACAGTGCGGAACTCAGTCTCGGTCATTCCTCCATCTTGATGTCCATCGTACATTACATAGTTTTTTGAGCTATCGAAATATCTTATAAAGATATTATTTTTAGCTTTAGGGCCAAGTTTCCCAAACTTATGGGAGGTACTATGAACATATCCCGCACATCCCCATGGTCGTATATGCTCCAAGGTGGGTTTTGTGCCTTTCCACAATTCATAGGGAGTGGAAGGAACTGACTGTGAGGGCACACGGTTAAGGATGTAGGCAGCGATCAATAAAGCATCCCCCCAGAAAGATATTGGGAGGTTACCCTGCTCCATCATCGATTTAACCTTTTTCCTCACATATTTTTTTGAACTGATCTAACAAATATTCGCGTCCTCGGTCAATGCGTAGAGTTTTTAAGCTCTTGCCTTGTTGATTCTCAACCTCTACTACAAAGCGTTTGAAGCAATCTAATGCTTCATAGTGGTGAGTGATCAAAAAGACATAACCATATCACGAATAGTCATCTATGAAGGTAAGGAAATAAGAAGTAGTTTGACGTGCCTTCACATTCATTTGTCCGCAGATGTCCAAATGGACAAGCTCTAGGGTCTAGTTTATCCAAATTGCCTTTTTCAAAAGGCTTCCGATGAGCCTTACTAGCTAAACAGGGCTCACATTTCGGCAGGTTGATTTTAGCGAGTTGGCCAAGAAGGCCTTCTCTAGCTTACCGTCCCATCCTATCTCAACTTATGTGTCCTAGTCTGACATGCCATGCAATTGATTCTGAATATACATCAGTATTAATTATAAAAGATGAAGAAGCAACCACAGGAGTTATTAAGTCTAATTTAATAAAACCATTCTCAAATTTGCATTGTCCAAAGAACTACCATCCAAAAGTATCTCAAAAATGTCACCATAAAAAACAAATGAATAACCTAAAGTCCAAAATGCAATAATAGAAAGTGGATTATGTTGGATTTTTGATGCGTATAGCACATCATAAAGAAGTAAGATGTGCCCAGTGCGTAAGGTGAGCTGATAGGTATCAACTCCTCGAACTACTTCACTCGTGCCTTTTCCATGTAGATATTCTGGGCGCCAATCGGAATCTTTCTATAATCTATGAATCCCCCTTGATCACGCACTATGTGTCTTGTTGCTTTTGTATCTATAATCCAGTCAGATCAGATTTGGGCAACCAAAACATGTGTATAGACAAAAGTACAGGGAGAGAGGGATAGAAATGGTACCTTCTTTAATTCAATGCAATCACGAGCGAAGTGCCCTATCTTTTGGTAGTTATAGCACTTGACCTTGGTAATATCTCTTTTTCCACCTCGCTTCCCATGTTTACGCTTGGCAGATTTGCCTGCACTTGGTGCAGCATTCTGAGCCTGTCTCTGATTCCCTGTGTTCCTTTGTCTCTTGCATTTAGACCCAAAAGTCTTGCACTGCCCCGCTTGGGCGACAAGGGCGTGTGATTGGGTCGCCTCTAAGAGCTCCGCCTCTAGCTCTACATGAACGATAATGTCATTGAAAGTTTTGACACTATCAGTATGTGTGAGAACCACTTTCATTTGGGCCCAGGAATCAAGTAACGTCCTAATGATGGCTTGAGCTTGCTGCTCAATGGTAAGGTGTACCCCAGCATCATCTAACCTTTGTATCATGTCTTTCACAAACCTAAGGTGTTCAACCATGTTGTGCTTGGGGTCCTTACTGTACATCTTAAACTTCAAGGTTATGGCCTGCAGCCTTGTAGTTGATGTACCGCCACATTCTAACTTAACTAGATCCCACATGGATTTGGCAGTTTCACACTTTTTATACTAGCCGATGAAATCATCATGCATCGAGCTTAACATGATAAAGTGAGCACTACAGTCTCTCTTAAAACAAGCCTCATAGGCTTCCTTTTCTTGACGGTAACGAGCGGTAGTACTCTCATTGGGTTTAGCCATTTTAGAGGTCAGGTGTTCAAGGTAATCTTGTTCATTAAGTAAGAACTTCATCTTATAATGCCACATATCATAGTTGGTTCCATCCAACTTGTTGCCTTGGTTAAGATCAGCAACAACATTCTTTGTAGCTTGGTAGCCATCAATACAATGTACAAGGGAGGACATTTAGTATACATTCATAAAAAATTTCTGTTCACGAAACCCTAATTAAAATTAATGGTTCCCTCTTCCACACGGTGAGACCAAAAATATCACTAGGCTCATAATAAAATCTCATAATGTGTGGATTTGGGAACGTATAATTTTAATTAATTTCGAACAAATAGGAGGAAAGGTGTCACGGCCCCATCCTGATGTAATATATATACTGCCACATAGGGGGTGACTGGGACAACCCATGTCATCCCACTACCTACCAGGATTGCAGATACAGTGTCCTGAGCCACAGTCCACCCTGTCATCACATATTGATAACAGAAAGGAACGTACCAATATGGAATAAGTCGTTCCAAATACAGAGTTAGCGGAAGTGAGATTTAATTAAATCATGTGAAATTATAGAGCATCGGTTCTCTAATGATAACACATAGTACACTATTTATAAATGTAACCATTCAATCTCTCCTATAAATAGCACATAGTTTATACATGAGCGTAGAATGTAGACAGAAAATTAAATGATAAATAATTACCACAAGGACACAAATCTTGGGTGTACATCTACATCCAAGTCATAGTCATCGGCTCCACTTGATTCGCATCCAACGGTGCTCATCTAAGTAGTACCTCTTACATATCAACTAAAAAGGAGTTGTGCACCGGGGTTAGCTACACTAGCTAGTGAGGGAGCAAAGGGGAATGCACATACATCATACAATTAATATCAAGCAGAATGATGCATGCTAATGTTAGATTCATTTTTCACCCAACACACAATTCTATCGGTCAAGTATATACCACTGTGATAACTCGGGAGACACTGAGAGTCACTTATCCTATCGTCTCAGTGAAACCTCAATTATCACGAAGGGACCTGCGCCGATAGAAGCCATCATGACCACCCAGTGGCAAACCCTGATAGCCATCACTACCCCTGTCCTGGCCTCTCCCACCTCCACAGACCACAGGTGCTCAGACTATCCAACACATAAACCCCTGTTAGCAAGGGTCGTAGCATAAGGGAACAAGCATCCTAGCCGCAGATATACTACATGTAGGTCCTATCGTCCTGAGAGGTATTCTGGGTACATCAACGTCCCACTCCATCTAGTACCCGAGTATCAGCACGGCATGGCACATACAGATCAAGATGACATATAACAATTTTCATCAGTAAATAAATTAGGGTTGTAGTACTGGCACACTCGGCACCGTAGCCCGATACAATGGTGAGCATACTATCACATTCATAATAGATCACATTTGGATAATAATGCAATGTGCACAATGCTTATAAATATATCACATCATGCTTAAGATTTCATATTAAATATATATTCAGGCCCAACAAATCACCCAGAACGTACTCACCTAACACGGGCATCGCCGTGTGTGGTTGACATGAATCTCACCTGGGCACCCCGCTATCCATCGAGTTTGATAGCCTAGGAATACAAAAACAATCATTAAAGCATGCATAGAAGGGTCCCATGCTAGGCCCTCGAGGTTAAAATCAGATTTCAACCAAGACAGCACGAGCGGACTCACGGACGGTTTTAGCAAAGGTGAATCCGCCCCTGACTCCGTTCAGGCCAAAAGGTAAAGACAAAGCAAGCGGACCCACGAGTGGAACTTCTTACTTGGATCCGATGGTGCATTCGTTCAACACCTGGGGCACAGCTACAAGGGAGCGGATCGACGGGCATATGTGCTTCTTGGGTCCGCCCCTGCATCTGTCCAATTTTCTGAGACAGACCCGAGAGCAGCAGGCCCCGAGTAGAGGCACACAGAGTGACTCTGTGCCTTCGTCCGCTTAGGCCAAATCATAGGGTTTGTACTGGGCGGGCTGACGGACGGTACCACGATTGGTGGATCCGATCATTCGTCCGCTGGCAATCTCTTCCGAGATTTCAAAGGGCTTCTACTCTAGCATGAAGCTTGGAGTGCCCTAAGCTCTCAAGGACAAGGGAGAGGTGTCTAAGCCTTCCTAGGGTCACTAGATCCTAGGCTCACCTCATGGATTCAAGATCCAACAAGGATTGGTCTCACATTGGTCCAAGGGTTGGGTTTCATGGCTTAGGACCAAGGTTCACCAACAATGGCTGAAATACAACACTTAGGGGTATGGCTTAGCTCCATTAGAGCTCCCAAACTAGGCCAAGCATCACCTTGAGTCCCAAATGGAACCCTAAGTTAGCCCAAGCTTAAGAAACCATCAAAATCAAAGAGGAAATGGGGGTGAACTAGGTTTGGGGAGCTTACCTTGGTGAGATTCTCCTTCCAACCATCCTCTCCACCTCTCCTCCTCCTCTTTCTCTTCTCCCTTGGGCCCGGCCAGCTTGGGGAGGAGGTGTGGGGCAGCCAGCAACCTTGGCATGGCTTCCATTTTGATCCCTTCCCCTCCTATTGCTCTCCTACTTCTACTTCTCCTTCTTCTCTTGTCTCTTCTCCTCCACGGTTTACTTACGAGGGGGAGAGATAAGAGAATAAGGATTCTCTTATCCTTTTAAGGGTTAAATGGGCCTTAGGCCATGTTTGGTTTAGGTTCCCCCAAATACTTAGTGGCCCTTAGGTCTTTAAATGGGTTTTAGTTAGGTCTTAGGGTTTGTTTGGCCTTAGTCAAAACCATTAGGTCCATTAAGTTATGTTTGGGGTGCACCCTAAGTCCATAGGACTTAATTGTCCTCTAAGGTCTATTTAGTTTTAGTTAGGGTATAAAAAATCCATTATTCATTTAAGTTATGCTTTGTGGGTCCACTTTCATGGCCCACTTAGCCAATCAAGGATAAGGGTAGGGGTCCATATGGTCCAAAGGTTCAATTAGGGTGTCCAGGACACGGGTATGTGGGTCCCACGGAAAAAGGAACCAAAAAGGCAGATTATAGCATGGGCAGATCCTCGAGCGAATTCAGTACGAGTGAGTCCGTTCGTGACTCCGATGCTGCTGTCAGGGCCCAAACTTCAAGGAAAGTTGCAGGGCTTTGGCCCACACTTTTGGGTCTTCGAGGGGTCTCCATAATAATATTTTAAGTCTGAGGTCACAGGTATTGGTCAGTGCCACCTTGGCATTGTCCTCTAGGTAAAGGTCTAAATTGCCCTAGGTATAGGGGTATATCTGGGGTGCGGGTGTAACATCCCCCCAACCTTATTAAAAATTTTGTCCTCAAAATTTGAGACGGCTAGGGTTTCAAGGATAAGAGCTTGTTGAATAACAACATGTCTACTTGCCCACTACTTGGATTAAGTTAAAGATCAAGTCAAATTAAGACAATGCCTATTTGACACAACAGGTCAGGTCCTACACTTCTATTTGCTTTTATGGTCACATTACCACCGGGGTGTGGTTCACAATAATCTTAAGCTCCATTGGATTATGGGTTAGGTTACCACATTCCAAAGGAAATCACAGGGTCTTACACTCTAATTAAGCCACAGGAGCAGAAGGTTCTCTAGATCCTCCAGATCAAGTGATACCACTTAGGTCTTCACTACTGTAGTTACTCTTGGGTTGCAGGACTTAACCTGCCTAGTCCCCAGCACAGGGTTTACATTCTGAATGCTTTCAGTTCAGATTATCTCATTACCTAACCCAACTTCAGGATGATCTAGAATATTGATGGGACCTCCATATGTGTCACTCCTAGCACGGAGGGAACACATTTGGCGACCCATTACTCCCTTCATATCTGTCATTGGAAAAGGTCTTGTTACCTCCCTCCGTTTCAGCTTTCACAACCTTTAACTCTATCACACAATCATCCTAGAGGGGAAAAGTCCATACCAGTCCTATCTTGAGAACCACACAATCCTCTCATGGTTTGAGTCTGAGTCAATTCCTTTAAGCAGGTTCCATTATTAACCTACCCGATCATTATTAAATTAGTTCCCTCTTAACATTAAGGTCTAGTTGACCAGGGTTAGGGCTTAAACTAGCTACCACCATAAGGTCAATGCAAAGTCACACTTGTGACTCAAAAGAATAGCTCTAATCACACGTAAGGGTTTAAGAAATACCTTTATTTATTTATATTCACACCAGTCACAGGTATAAATCTAATAATTATATTCATATCCCTATGGGCATATCTGTAACCTAGGTCAATCCATAGGAACAAGCGGTCCTCGAGTACGGTATACTAGGTCTCTTTGGAAACCAAGTCACGATGTAGGACTCCCTCTATGAGCCTATACAAGGTTTGGATGAACCAAGTGAAGTACAAATAGAGTCATCACCAGCTTGAGGTGCCATGAATGATTTCCAAGTACACACGGCCCTTATGGCTTGTTCAACTAAACCTGTCCAAACCAGCTTAGCGTTTCCTTCCTTCGGGCCTGCCTAAGAGTTGGATCCTATGTACCCCTATAAGGGTTTCTATGCCACATAGGTTTAGGTTTCTCAATCCATAGGTTTCAATTCACTCACTAATGGGGTCTAAGGATCTTCATCCACAAAGGTAACTCTCCTTCTCTCGTATAGGAGGGGAGTCACAACGTACACTGATGCCTGTCATCTCATATTGGCTAGCCCAGTCGGGTATAAGTCCTAATCCCTTTCAATTTCGAGGCATTAGATGAGGCTTAGGTGGTCCCCATAAATGGGTTACACAACCAGGGTGTTCAATCTGAGGTATAGGTACAAAATCATCATACATGGGTGGGGTCAAAAGGCCTCCAAAATCTGAGCTCAAAATCCTAAAAGAAATCGAGCGGATTCAAGGACAGAATCAGTACTCCGGGTCCGTTCATGGCTCCATCGAAAAATAGAGAGAGCGGACTGATCGGGCGGATGCGGAACTTGAATCCGTTCGTTCATCCATTCTCAGAAGGGTCAATGGCGGAGAGGAAATGAATCGAACGGGTCTACGGGTGGACTCATGAATGTGGATCCGCTCATTGATCCGCTCAGGCTAACAATCCAAAATTTCAAGTTTTATGTGGGACGGATTTGCGAGCGGCGTCACGATAAGTGGATCCATTCGTTCGTCCATTCATGGAATTTTAATAAAACAGAGCCGCGAGTTTTAAAAACTCATTTTGGCTCCAAGGAGGGGACGCAACCGTAAGGGGAGAAAGGCTCTACTGGGACTTTCATTTGGGCTTCCTAGCACTCTCTTGGGGGTTCCTTGCAATCTCAAGCCTCAAAGTTCATCTCTAACTTGTTCAAGGTAAGATTTTCTTCCCATTCCTCTTTTCCATTCTCTTCTTTCCTTCTTCTCTTCATTGGTGAAGTTGTGACTTGAGTCTCTTCATATTCTCTTCTTTCTTCTTCTTGGGTTAGAGATGGATAAATCCTAGGTTGTGATTGGATTTGATTTTGTTTGCATTTTTAGGGTTATGCAGACCAAATCCAAGCCAAAATCTACTTAGGCTAGGGTTCTTGGGTTAGAATTGAGCCCTAATCGATCAATGGCACTACATGGTTAGATTCCTTGTTTGTTTATTGTATTTCTTATAAATTTTAAAGTCTTGCAAGCATTCTAAAGGTTGATTTCTATGGTTATCAAGTGTAGTCGGATTTACTTGGATAATTCTAGGTTTAAATTGGGGTAAAACCTCAATCCTTCCATGCTCTGGGGAAACTTTCACGTTTGTGTTTAATTCTTTATATGCCCTAGAATCTCATAGGAATTTATCTCATTGTTTTATCTTCAAGCATCTTCTCTTGTTTGTAAGATTGTTGACAAAACCCTTGAAATCTATCCTCTATTCTCCAAATAATTCATTTCCTTGATGTATACTCAATGCATTTCTTATCTATGGGATTATTTGTAAAATCCTTGGCGCTTACCCCCTTTTTCTCAACTAAATTGTTCTTATCTCTTGTTGGGTTATCTCATTCAATATCTTGCTTGTTCGGTGTTTATATATCAGTTATATTGATTTCATTTTTCACGTCCGAGGACTAGGGATAACATGTAGACTTCATACATGAATTGATCTTGTTTCTTTTCTCCTTAACATATCTCCAATGGTATCCATATTCCATGTTCCATATTCTCATCATTTACATATATATATATTTTGATTTTCTCATCATGTATAGCCTTCTCTTCAAATCTCTTCCATGTCATTTAAACATTTTACTCTTGTAAATTCATTTGCCAATCATATGTCATCATTTCAATTTGGCTTACATTTATCGTCCTTCTTTGATTTGTGTCATATGTGTAGGAAATCTGATCATGGGTCTAAAAAGGAAGAGAGATCTATCCCTTATACGAGCTATTCCCACTGCCTACAACGTAAACCGGTTTACCTCAGAAAAGATCGAAGGAATCTACAGGGAGCATCTCTTCAATAGAAAGATCATTGGGGAGAGAGATGTCACAGTGGAAGAGCTTTTGGCCTACAAGGTGGGGACCAAGTTTGGTAGACTGAACTGGACCGATATACTCATTCAACCAGACTTCTACTACCCCACACTGGTCAGGGAATTCTATGCAAATCTGGTAATGGTCTAGGAGGATGACGACGGCTCCAGGTTGACTTCCTTTATAAAGGGAGTGGTCATTAGCTTCAATGCCGTGGAGCTAGGGGTTCTTCTCAGTGTATCCTCAAAAGCTGAGAGGGTATACTATCCTCCAGGCAGTCAGCCGGACAAGTGCCTCCCTCCAGACGAGAAGCAAAATTTGTTTAAGGTTCTCTCCAATGACAGGTTCGAGGAGAACGAAGATCTTTCCAAGTTCCTTCCTTCACAGCGTGTTTTGATCTTTATAGCCAAGACCAATCTGGCTCCTTCTAAGGGGCACAGCACCCTTCTTCCTTTGATGTCTGCGGTTCTGGCCCATTCTCTGTATACTGGCCAGCCCATCTGTCTGCCTCAAGTGGTCATGCAGCACATGGCCCGTGCGGTGATGAATCCTGCTTGAAACAATACTCTACCCTATGGTCGACTGCTCACCAGGATTTTCTTATTCCTTGGGATTGATCTTGAGCATGAACCCAAGGGAACATGCACTGAGGGACCTATTGGGTTCAATGCACTGCAGAAGATGAATCTATACTATGATTATGATAGTGCAGGGGAGCAAGTGCAGTACAGGGATGGTAGAGGGGCCAGGGAGGAGGATGAAGATGACAGTGATGATGACCTGGAGTTTATGGGTTCTGGACCATCAGCAGCAGGTACTTCGGGTGCACCTGGGGGAGGTAGCGACATCATGATGGCTATTCGGTGACTAAACCTGAGGATGGCAGATGGCTTCGACGATGTCAAGAAGCAATTCTCTGATCAGGCTCAGCGTCTAGAGAGCATAGAGCGAGGAGTGAAAGATCTTAATGCTTTCCTAGGTCGCGGTGGTGGTGGTGCAGATGCCTAGCTCAGTTCTTCCCTAGCAGTTCTCTAAAGTTATCTTGAATCAGTTCTTTTAATTTCTTGTCTTTTGATGGATTGGGATGTTGGAACTATTTTCTTTTGGCTTTTTTTTCTTGCATTCTCTTTTCTTTCCTCTAGTCAGTTAGTTTGGTGAACATTTAGAACATTTTAGTTGTGATGGATGAATATACCCTTGGTTTGGGTGGAACAATCAGATGTTTTGGGTTGGATCTTTGAAATCTTGTGCTTGAAGTTGAAATGGGCATTGTTGTGTCCAAACAGAGAATTTGGAACCAATTGAGGATAAAATTTATATACTTGATTTGGCAGGGTAAGATTACATGTTCAAGTTGGAATGAATGAAGTCACAGGTTTGAAGTTTGGGTTATTGTGGGTTGGTTATGTTTAATTCATTATCGTTTATGAATTAAAGCATATATTTACCCAGCTAATATCTACTTAGGACTCAACCAAGCAATTGCATAGTTATTATTCAGCAGCCTATGTTTTCAAGTTCTAAGTTCCATGTTGCCTATTATTATCTAGATTCTTATTTTCACTCCAATCAGTCTTCTCCTATGTCCACATACAACACTTTATGTTCTTGAGATTTTTAATTTAGAATCTATTTGTGGAGAATAAATCAAGAGGTTATGCTAGACAGTGGTCGGTGCAGAGCATCATTGCTCTAATACCACTCTGTCACGTCCCCATCCCGATGTAATATATATACTGTCACATAGGGGGTGATTAGGACAACCCGTGTCATCCCACTACCTATCAAGATTGCAGATATAGCGTCCTGAGCCACAGTCTACCCTGTCATCACATATTAATAACAGAAAGGAACGTACCAATAGGGAATAAGTCGTTCCAAATACAGAGTTAATGGAAGCGAGATTTAGTTAAATCATGTGAAATTATAGAGCATCGATTCTCTAATGATAACACATAGTACACTGTTCATAAATGTAACCATTCAATCTCTCTTATAAATAACACACAGTTTATACAAGAGTGTGGAATGTAGACAGAAAATTAAATGATAAATAATTGTCACAAGGGCACAAATCTTGGGTGTACATCTACATCCAAATCATAGTCACTGACTCCACTTGATTCGCATCCAACGGTACTCATCTAAGTAGTACGCCCTGCATATCAACTAAAAAGGGGTTGCAACGGGGTTAGCTACACTAGCTAGTGAGGGAGCAAAGGGGAATGCACATACATCATACAATCAATATCAAGCAAAATGATGCATGCTAATGTTAGATTTATTTTTCACCTAACACACAATGCTATCGATCAAGTATATGCTACTGTGATAACTCGGGAGACACTGAGGGTCACTTATCCTATCGCCCCAGTGCAACCTCAATTATCACGAAGAGAACTGCGCCAGTAGACATCATCATGATCACCCAATGGCAAACCCCAATAGCCATCACTACCCGTGTCCTGGCCTCTCCCACCTCCACAAACCACAGGTGCTCAGACTATCCAACACATAAACCCTTGTTGGCAAGGGTCGTAGCAAAAGGGAACAAGCATCCTAGCTGCAGATATACTATATGCAGGTCCTATCATCCCGAGAGGTATTCCGGGTGCATCAACGCCCCATTTCATCTAGTACCCGGGTACTAGTACGGCACGACACATACAGATCAGGATGACATATAATAGTTTTCATAATTAAATAAATTAGGGTTCCGGTACAGGCACACCCGGCACCGTAGCACGATACAATGGTGAGCATACTATTACATTCATAACAGATCACATTTGGATAATAATGCAATGCGCACAATGCTTATAAATATATAACAGCATGCTTAAGATTTTATATTAAATATATATTCAAGCCCAACAAATCACCCAGAACCCACTCACCTAACACGGACGTCGCCATGTGTGGTTGACATGAATCTCACCTGGGCACCCCACTATCCATCAAGTTGGGTAGCCTAGGAATACAAAAACAATCATTAAAGCATCCATAGAAGGGTCCCATGCTAGGCCCTCGAGGTTAAAATCAGATTTCAACCAAGATAGCAAAAGCGAACTCATGGACGGTTTCAGCAGAGGTGAATCCGCCCTTGACTCCGTTCAGGCTAAAAGGTAAAGACAGAACGAGCGAACCCATGAGCGAAACTTCTTCCTTGGATCCGATGGTGCATCCGTTCGACACCTGGGGCATAGCTACAAGGGAGCGGATCGACGAGCGGATGTGCTTCTTGGGTCCGCCCCTGCATCCGTTCAATTTCCTGAGACAGACCCGAGAGCAGCAGGCCCTAGGCGGAGGCAAACAGAGTGAATCTGTGCCTTCGTCCGCTCAGACCAAATCACAGGGTTTGTACTGGGTGGGCTGACGGATGGTACCACGATTGGTGGATCCGGTCGTTCGTCCGCCAGCAGTCTCTTCTGAGATTTCAAAGGGCTTCTGTTCCAGCTTGAAGCTTGGAGTGCCCTAAGCTCTCAGGGACAAGGGAGAGGTGTCTAAGCCTTCCTAGGGTCACTAGATCCTAGGCTTACCTCATGGATTCAAGATCCAACAAGGATTGGTCTCACATTGGTCCAAGGGTTGGGTTTCATGGCTTAGGACCAAGGTTCACCAACAATGGCTGAAATACAACACTTACGGGTATGGCTTAACTCCATTAGAACTCCCAAACTAGGTCAAGCATCACCTTGAGTCCCAAATGGAACCTTAGGTTAGTCCAAGCTCAAGAAACCATCAAAATCAAAGAGGAAATGGAGTAGAACTAGGTTTGGGGAGCTTACCTTGGTGAGATTCTCCTTCCAACCATCCTCTCCACCTCTCCTCCTCTCCTCCTCCTCTTTCTCTTCTCCCTTGGGTCTGGCCAGCTTGGGGAGGAGGTGTGGGGCAACCAACCACCTTCGCATAGCTTCCATCTTCTTCCCTTCCCCTCCTATTCCTCTCCTACTTCTACTTTTCCTTCTTCTTTCCTTCTTCTCCTCCACGGTTTACTTGGGAGGGGGAGAGATAAGAGAATAAGGATTCTCTTATCCTTTTAAGGGTTAAATGGGCCTTAGGCCATGTTTGGTTTAGGTTCCCCCAAACATTTAGTGGTCCTTAGGTCTTTAAATGGGTTTCAGTTAGGTCCTAGGGTTTGTTTGGCCTTAGTCAAAACCATTAGGTCCATTAGGTTATGTTTGGGGTGCACCCTAAGTCCATAGGGCTTAATTGTCCTCTAAGGTCTATTTGGTTTTAGTTAGGGTATAAAAAACCCATTATTCATTTAAGTTATATTTTGTGGGCCCACTTTCATGGTCCATTTAGCCAATCAAGGGTAAGGGTAGGGGTCCATATGGTCCAAAGGTTCAATTAGGGTGTCCGGGACACGGGTATGTGGGTCCCACGAAAAAAAGAACCAAAATGGTAGATGACAACACGGACGGATCCTCGAGCAGATTCAGTACGAGTGAGTCCGTTTGTGACTCCGGTGCTGCTGTCAGGGCCCAAACTTTAAGGAAAGTTGTGGGGCTTTGGCCCACACTTCTAGGTCTTCGAGGGGTCTCCATAATAATATTTTAAGTCTGAGGACACATGTATTGGTCAATGCCACCGTGGCATTGTCCTCTAGGTAAAGGTCTAAATTGCCCCGGGTATAGGGGTATATCTGGGGTGCGGGTGTAACAAAAGGGCATCTCCAAACCACAATTTAATTCGTCATACATCGGATGCGCAAGGGACTGACACCAGAGACCCAGATTGGTACTTGAAGTGATATGCCGAGTCGATACGATGTTATGGTACGCAGTGCAGTAGGCTCCCCTTACATGCCTTCTCAAAAAATAAAATATTAAAAATTTTAACCAGCTCTTTACATTCAAGAATCCTACTACATCACTACTGGGGAGCACCGCACATTGTATCATGTCCAGGTACCAACTCGATCGCACATACACAGAAAAAAAAACATATCTCTTACACAAGTAACAATAAATTTTTCATCCCATAGAATACAAAAAACATAGGTTGCATGGATGGGGTTTGACCCTCTTACCTATATGGTGCGAGTGAAACAAAGTCAATACTGCTATGGGAGGGTAAAATTATCAATTTAAATTTGTAAACACATTAAAGCAAAAAAAATACTCAAAGGCAATTATAACCCAATTAGGGAAAAAGAAAGGGTGTGGGTGAAGGGATTCCCACTTCACCCATCTCCTTTCCAAAAACCTAAAATCAAGGTTAAAAAAATAACTCTGCCTGGCCCCCCTTGTTTTTTTATAGTATGGTGGCAGTAACCACGAGCCAAAACCTGTTTTTCCTGCCATGCATGCAGTCCAGTGCACACAGCCACGGTAGCTGCAGGCCATGGTCTGTTGCTGCCACTGTTGTGCCCGTATGCACATCACGAGCAAACCAACAGAAGGCTGAGAGAGAGAGAGAGAGAGAGAGGGATCGCAATTAACTTTTTGGATTTGAAAACCTTTAAAAAAATAATCATTAGTAATCACAATGATTTTTTTTCAAAAGGAAAATGCAATTATTGAGATATAATAAAAAAAAAAATTTATAATATGTTGCATCTACAGATTCAAGGGGCTTTTAGAATTCCAATCCAACATGCACGAAGCACACAGCAGAAACACGGGCTAGGGCCAAGGGGCGTGCATATGTGCAGCCAAATCAATACACACACAGCAGGCTGATGTGCATGTATTAGCCGTGTGGAACGGCGTCAGCCAATGGCGGTGCACGCTACCCCGCTAGTTGTGGATTAAAAATTGAAACCCCCAAAAAAAATTGCGAGCGTTCATCATAAATCTCTCTCATCCCAAATCAAAAGCGAACCAAAAACCTAATGGCTCTGATGCCAATGTAAACAAATATGGATTCTCATGGGTTCGGATCATACCTGAATGGATTTGGGAATGCAGTGAAAGAGATCAAGAACCGGTCTTTGATTACTAGCTTCACGAACTCGAATGATCTTCTTCACGATCTTTGAATATCTCGAAAGGTTTCTCCACAGAGAACTCCACACCACAAATCCCTGGGAAGAGATGGAATTCCAAAGAGAACACAAAACACTGGAAAGAGGGAGAATTTGGTTTCTCAAATGATGTGGTCTTAGGGTTACAAGCTTTCTATTTAAATCTAAAACCCTAAGACCCCTGTCCCTATTAAGACTCCTACTGGGAATCGATCTAAGAGGGGGGAAGAGACCCAGCCACTTAAAGTGGCTGGTTCTCTCTACACGAAGTGGGTCGGGTCGAGTCCGGCCTGCCCCTTGTGGGTGGCTTGGACCGGGCCTGGCCCGTGCTCTACAGGTGTTTGCATTAACAACATTCCATAATGAGTGGTAGATTGGAAGCAGCAAAAAGTCCCTAGCATTCATCCCATCAGTAGACTAAATGGATCCATAGTGGTGTGGTAATATCTTATTCAAATGGAGCCATTGGGAGATGAGTATATTAAAAAGGAGTGAGGAGACCTTTTAACCATGGGTCGAGCATTCTATTTCATCGGAGGGGCCATTGTTGTACATTCTTTCCCCTCCTTTTATTAATGCTACTCACTAATATTCATTGAACAGAGGAAAGGAGGAGAAAGCTGGTCCCAAGTCAACATCATACCCTGTACTACAACCCTGTTTTATCCTTCCAGACAAATATAGTTTCAAGCATTTCACACAACAAAAATATTTCACCCTCCAACCCCCCCCCCAACCGCAAGTTTTCTTAAAATCTAGCACTACCTATTGCACCTAGTTCATATTTGATAAACTACGTGAGGTTTGGAAAGTTGCATAGATTTTCCCTCAGAGGCTCTCCAATCCTACTTCTTTATGTTTCCCAAGTCACACCCAATCCCATCCATTCCATATACTCCGCAGTCTCTCCATGCCACAAGGACTCTATAAAATCGCTCTAATCATTTTGCTGGGGAACTTTCATTGCAATCTTAAATTCCCTATCCCCATACCACAAATTCCTTTTGAAGATTAACCACAACTTTACTAAGTTACCTTTCCTTGGGTTCTCTGGTCTAACAAGAAAATATTTTTGAAATTTACCAAGCATGATCAGAGCTCAGGAGATATCTTAAACACTGACATGTAGTAAATGGGAGGTTTTCTAAGATTGATTTTATCAATGTTATCCAACCTTCAACTGCAAAAAAGTTTCTTCCCATTTAGCTATTTTCTAATAAGTTTTTCAATGATACATTTCGCTAAATGGTGGCCGAGGAGTTGAAGTATTCTTCCATTTGCGAGGGAATGGATCTAGGTGGATATGACTTTTGTCGGTAGGTCAATCTGCGATGTAGTGGGTAACCTTGTCTTTAGTACTACAATTAACTATATCTGGATGGAGCGTAATCTCAGAAAATGAACCTCTAGCTCTAGATCTTTTCAACTTTGATGTCTAAAGCAAGTTATCTATGGTCTCCTCTCGATTTGTTGACTCCCTAAGGAACAGGCTTATTGTTGTGTCCTTGGGTTTGCCCCTCTCCATACTGCAGTCCTCTATCTCCTCTCCCTGAGAGTTGGGTTTTGCTTTCAATTGTATTGTTTGTTTGTAATGTTTTTTCTTTTTCCCCTTTTCCGGGTGCTCCTTGTATCTCTTTCTCCTTTTTGTAATGAATTTTTTATTCACCAAAAAAAAACAAAAATAGAAAACCTTGCATTGCACTCTAGACCCAAGACATTTCAAAAACCACCCATCTCTACTTCAACCTTGTATGTTTTGAAAAGTTTTCAAGTTCAATAACATTGAAGGATATAAACTCAGCCAAGTTTACCCTTGGACCTTTTTCAAGTGAGTTTTGAGAGAATGTCAGTAAGTTGGATAGGACTGGCCCTGGATGATCCTGAGTCAACTCGGTTAATACGCTGATCCGATCCCAGTTCCTAAACCTATGCTAGCATGGACATTTATTCTAGCAATTCCTCTTGTCAAAAGCTATTCTAGACCAGTGATGAGACAAAACATGTAAACTGATTTTCAAGTTATTTTAATATTCCAGATTGGCTTCAGAACTATTGTGTCATTCTCACACTGCATCTCTAGCCAAGTTCTTCTACTTATAGGTGCTGCACCAACTCAACTCAACTCAACTAAACTTTATCCCAACTAAATGGAGTTAGATACATATATGGATCCTTTTTCTCTAATCAGCTCTATTCAAAGCCAAACTTGTTACTAGTGTCCTAAACTATGCATGTCTTTCCTCACCACGTCTCCTAGAATCAGTTTAGGCCTACCTCTAGTTCTTTTAGCTCTTTCAATTTGAATCAAATCACCCCTCCATATTAGAGCATTCAAAGACCTCTGTTGCACACATCAATGTCATCACAAAACTTTCTTGCAACTTATCATGTATCAAAATTCGGAACTACACCTAAATTAATCTAATATGTTCATTCCTTATTTTAACTTTTTTAGTTTTACCACTCAGCATCCTCATATCAGCTACACTAAGTATGTTTATATGTTGTTTCTTTATTGCCTAACATTCAACCCCATACCTCATTGTTGGTCGTATAACTGTCCTATAAAATTTTCCTTTGAGGAATACATTGATCACACAACACTCTAAATACACCCCTCCAACTTCATCCATCATAGTCTAATTCTTTGTTCAACATCATCTTTTATTTCTCCTTTAGTTATGATTTAAGCTAAGTACCTAAATTTTCACTTTGCGGCATCTCTGTATCACCAATTCTCACTACCCCACTTTCAATCCTATTGCTACTAAAGTTACACACCATATACTATTCTTTTTGTTCCACTTAAAACATTTTGAGTGGAACAAAAAATGTCAGATCAGGGCAGACTTCATAACGGGTACAAGAATTTGAGACACACATAACAAATGTGAATCTCAATTGACAGATTTTTCATATCCAAAGTAAATTTATCAGCATGGTCAAATAATTGATAGCCTTTTGATTGATTGATTGTTTGGTTTGGTGCTTTGATAATTATTTTTTGGGTCCTTGTATTTGTCATGATAGAGAGCTATTACTTTTATTGCCCTCCATCACCAGTACGTTAGATTGGTTAGAGTGGAGGGGTGAATTTTGGAAATTCAATATATATATTTTAAATAAAAAATTTATTGAAGATTAAAAAGGAGGCAAACAAGCCTAAAGACAGACTAAAGGCAAAGAAAGTTAAAGCTAAAAAAGGGGGACTCAGTCCTAAAACATATTGGCAAGGGTAACAAGCCACTTGCTCACCCAAGAGAAATAATAAAATAATGCTACGGGGGATCTATGAGGCGCACCAAGGGGGTCCTTATCCTATTCAATCATCGGGGGATCTCAGCATATAAACCAAGCCGATCAAGAGCCACATAGGCTAAATGAGTCTCCTCCTCTGGCAAAAAGGGAGATGGAATTTTTTACAACCCCACTCCTAACTCCTTTTCAACCTGATGATTTTCTACCGCTTCGTCCACCGCCTTAATACCAAGATTTGCATTCCTTTGACTTCGAGTTCTGCCAATAACTAAAGTAGTCATATGGGAACCCGCACGACCACCTCGAAGAGCATTCCTACGTCCATCACGATTTTTTCGACCCAACACCTGATTCCACCCGCCTTGCACCTCCTCTTGATCAGATTGGTCATAACCCAACCCACTGGAATCCGATCTTTGAACTGATTCCACCTCATTAGGCATATTTAAAACGATAGTCCCATCTTGAAAGTGGGAACTATGCACATTCGAACTCCCTCCCTCTCTTTGGTTCAGTACCAAAGATTTACCTAGATGCCCCATCTCAACAGTACCATGTTCCTCCCACACTTGGACATCATCTTGGCGGCTGAAATTTGAACCAACATCCAAATCCGAAACTGAACCGAATCCAATGCCACCTCATTATCGGTAGCGTTCTAAGGAACAGATCCTGCTACAAGCGACGTCTCTCCCAACTCCATCACCCTTGCCAGACCATGAACAACACCATTACTCAACACCTGAGCATTTTCCATGACCACAACATCCTTCCCTTTACTGGGATCAAGAGAATTTTCCCCCCTTGGCCATCAACGGGCTATTGTCCAATGCCCAAACCAACATCAGAAATCCATGTCTGCTTCTCACACATAACTTACTTATTCCCCTCAAGTTCTTGACCACTAGGGCCTTTCTTGCAAGCAAACTTCCACCCCATGACCCAACTTCAAGCACCCCGAGCAATACAAAGGCAATTTCTCATAAACAACTTTTTGAAAGAAACCAGCAGCTCCACAACCCACCCAAATCCTATCAGGACGGCTCACCCTTAGATCCATCTCCACACATGCCCGAGCCGCAATTGTCCTTGTACATCCAGAAGTAGCGCTATCCACCCTCAACACTCTTCCAATCGTACCGGCGACGGATCGGAAAAAATTCCCTTGGTACAGATTCACCAGGAGATTGGGAAACGATATCCAGACCGGAACAACAGGGGATTCAACCCCAGCCTTGAAGAATCGAGTCCATTTAAAGAAATGGAGAGGGAAACCTTTAACAACAAAATACTCCTTCAGCCAGACCTTGATAAACTCCTCGTGAGAAAGGAATCGTAGGAGAATGTGTCGCGAGTCCAGAGATGAGATAAGAACATGTGCAGAAAGATGAAAAGATGATTGAAGTGCCCTTTTGATCTCAAAAATGGATGGCCTACCATAAGAACATTTAGCAACCAAAGCCGTTTGGAACGGCTCTTCAGATTTTGCAATCTCAGCCTCGGTGAAGAAGACCGCAAGAGAACCCATATGCATCAAGGGAGGCTTCACCGGGATTGAAGGAGTTACCATCACAGTAAGGCCTGAAACCACGACAACAAAGGAAAAGGGTTGTGAAGTAGCCAGCCGTGGATTCGAGCTTTCAATGCAAACCGCCAGCGGGGTAAGGTCTAGTGGTCGTGCCTCCCTCGCAAGGGGGGCTCTGCCATGGACCCCTAATGAAGTTGTTAATCTGCGCCTGCAGAGCACAACAAAACCTAGGGGTGTCAATGGGTCGGTTCGGTCTGGTTTTGGTTCGGGTTTTTTGATTTCGGTGTGATTTTTAGAGAAATCGAAACCAATTCAATAAGAAATGTTTGGTTTCGGCTCGATTTTGGTTTCGGTGCAGTTTGGTTTTGTATCGGTTTCAATTTATGATAACGGGTTGATATCGGTTTGGATTCGGTTCAATATCGGGTTTTTTTTTGTTTTAATTGGTAGGATTCAGTTAGTATTTATTTTTCTTCTCTTTCTCTTTTCAACTACATAAAATATTTCATTAGATCAAATACAATACATCTTGGCATTAATGCTCCCAAGTCCTAATCATCCTATTCAAATAGATCCTCTATGCCTATGGATACAATTGGTTGGGACATCACTCACAAAGGATATGAGAGAAACTACCACAAGAACTGTAACAGTATGAATACGTTAAATAAATAGAATATGAAAGAAACTATAAGAACAACATTTGAAGATTTGATAAAAGTTCATATTATATGGAACCCAACAAGATTTTCAAATACAACTGCAAGTCAACATCCACTTAAAAGTCTTACAAGTTAAACATTACGAATTAGTGTTCCCTTAAAATAATTATAGTTCTTTGTCCCTCAAGAATGATGTGTTGTGTTGAGACTTGAGAGTTGAGACCAAAAGTGAAATAACATGTCCTGCACAAAAAAGAAACGATTTAACTCCAAAGATCAACAATTGTTATATTTTATTAGAAATCAAAGAATGAATTATGAAATGTGTGCAAGTGCAAAGTACCTTTTCAACAAGCTCGAGCCAATCCTTCTCTATCTATTATAACTTGAAGGCTCACCAGTCTCCCTTTCAATCTTCAACAGTCCAAGCACATTTCTTAGCAAAGTTGTCCACATCAACGGGATCATCAACAAGTACAGCTACATACATAATAAAATAAGATACTAATTTAGCAACTAAAATAAGTAAAAATGAA
This sequence comes from Telopea speciosissima, assembly GCF_018873765.1. Taxonomy (NCBI): domain Eukaryota; kingdom Viridiplantae; phylum Streptophyta; class Magnoliopsida; order Proteales; family Proteaceae; genus Telopea; species Telopea speciosissima. The sequence continues at coordinate 25,790,408 of NC_057920.1, forward strand.
AAATAACTTAATGGAAATTGGATAATTAGATCTGAAATCTATATCAAACATCCAATCTCAAAGATATATATATCAGTGCTTCAGCGTTGATAGGTACTCAAAACCTAACAGTGCTAACGTGCACCTAACTGCTGATTTCCAAATTCGCATTCTGTTGGATATGGAAATTCAATATATAAAGAGTCACATGATACTGCCATGTCCGTAAGGGTAAAATAGAAAGAAAATGTGGCAATTACTATCACTACCCTACACTTAACCTATATTTACTAAAACTACCCTACCTTGAACTTCTTTTCTGAAACTACCCTGTTTTTAAACTTTTACATTTCCTTCTACCCTCATATTTTAAAATACCCAAATTACCCTTCCTTTTCACCTAGTAACATGCTAATCTATTTAACCTACCATTCTTCTTCTATTTTTTACTATTTTTGTCATTAAATAGTAAAAAATAAAAGCACTCACCTGCTTCTTCTCTCTCCCATTTTTTATTCCATTCTTTTTTATTTTTTATTTTTTTCTTTTTTCTTCAATTTGTCTGTTTAATTAATTTTTTATTTAACATTTCATCCTCATCGTTTTTCTTCAAATAGATCGACCTGATCCTCACCGTGATCCAGTTCTTCTCCTTCGTCTCCATTATCGCATTGTAGGTTAATAAAAAATAAGGTAAATTACAAATCATCCCCTGGTTTTCAATCGAAACTCAGATCACCCCCTGGTTTTTGAAAAAACGCAAATGTGCCCCTCTACAGTAACGGTGTTAGTCTGCTATTAGTTATTGGTGTGAAAGGACTATTTTACCCTTGTACTAAAATATTAAAATTAAATTGACAATACTACCCTTCCTTCATCTTCAACATTGGTCAAGGGTAGTTTAGGGATTTAAATTTATTTAATTAGCTGACATCATCACTTAACAGTATAAAACTAACGTTAGGGACTAATTTATCATTTTGGGGTCTAAACCAGGGGTGATTTGAGTTTTTTCAAAAATCAGGGGGTGATCGGAGTTTCAATTGAAAACCAAGGGGTGATCTGTAATATATCCTAAAAAATAAAAAACACGAAAAGTAAATTGAACAAAAAGAAGAAGTAGGGTGCTTTGAAGAGAGTTGATCTATTCCATGGTTTTAGTGCACGGTATCAGAATTCAGAACGGGTATTGGTAAGCTGCAAAACTAATACGATACCGATACGGTATCGGCCTAGATCGGTTGTATCAGACAAAATTACCCCTGAATCTCCTTAAAATTTGAGTTTTCTAACCATTTTACCCCTTGTCCATACCGTGCTATCGATACGGTATCGGTGACTAGCAAAATCGATACATATCGTCCGATACGGGCTATACAATACCGATACTTAGAACCATGATTTGTTTGAAGAAGAACGATGAAGACGAAATGTTGAATAAAAAATTAATTAAATAGAAAAATTGAAGGAAAAAAAAAAAAGAATGGAGTAAAAAATAGGAGAGAGAAGAAGCGGGCAAGAACTTTCATTTTTTACAATTTTAATGATAAAAATAGTAAAACATGGAAGAAGAGTGGTAGGTTAAAACTTAAACAAATTAACTTAAACAAATTAACAGGTTACTAAATGAAAAGGAAGGGCAGTCTAAGTATTTAAAAATATGAGGATAGCATGAGATATAAAAGTTTAAAAGCAGGGTAGTTTCAGAAAAGAAGTTTAAAATAAGATAGTTTTAATAAATATAAGCTAAATGTAGGATACTGATAGTAATTGCCCCCAAAGAAATAAACAATTACTGTACCTCATCAATAGTGAAAGTGAAGATGTTAGTTACAGACTTCCCCTTTCTCGAGGCTGCAGTCTTCAAACTTGACACTTTTCCTTTGTCAGCCGCCCTCCATGATCTTCCACTTCAGATGTTGCTTCTTGCTAGCTTGTAAGAAATCCTCTGGCATCAACGCCATCTCAAACTCTCAGGCCTTCAAGATGGTGTTTGACCATCTAAACGATGATTATATTTTATTCGCCGCTTCAAGCAGGACTGTCTCCGCCTCATCGTTCCATCTGCCAAAGAATTGGAGCTATCCCTAAATTAAACTTTTACTGGAGGAAAAATAGAGTGGCCTCCGAAAATTTTATGTGACACATGGGATCTATGAGAGTGGAAAAAGTAATATTGAGGTTGGCGAACATATCAGGTTTTGTTATTAAGGTCTCTCTGTAAATCAAAATAACAAAGCCAATCCTAGCGGCGAGTTTGAAGCTTGAATATTTGATTAGTTTAATTCTGTCTCTTCTCCTCTTGTTTCACTGTTTTCAGTGTGGTTGTTTGGTGTGGTCGTGGAATGTATGGGATTTGGGAGAGTCTTTGTTCTTCACGACTCACGTTTTCCTAATTTACCCTGTTGTTGATACAATGTTACACAAATTGAATTTACAAAACTTACCCTTCTACCCAAACCAATGCAACATATTTATGAGGGCAAGAAAAGGGACACCCTCAGACTATTGCTCGTTTTCTAACTATTCACTTTTTTAAACAATTACTTGAACGCCCCTTGCATTTGACCATTTCTTTCAAGTAGGTCATGTCCGTTAGTTTAGTGATGATATCATCAGTTAAATTTTTTGTAATGTCTAAATTACCCTTTATTGGATTGTAGATTTGATATTGTTGCTTAAAGCTTTGGAGATTACATGAGTGTACATATATATAGGAGAGGTGAGAGGAATCCACAAGATTGGAAACTCAATCATCTTTACCATATAGAGAGAGATGTGATTGAAAGAATAATGGGATTGAGAGAGATTGCATATAATAATAGAAAGATAAATAATGGTAAGATAGGATTGCATGGGATTGCATGTAATAATGGTAAGTGTAGGATTGCATGTAATAATGGTAGGTGCAAGAGAGGAAGGATGTTATGACTGATACACCCCCTCAAGATGAAGATTTGAGAGATCTAATCTTTAGCTTGTCCCGAAGGAAAGAAAAACGTGTCATACCGAGCCCCTTAGTCATAATGTACGTAATTTGGTCTTATGTTGTCGCACCATAACACGGGGGCTGGGTCGTAGACAGACCGAGCTCGCCAAAAAGAGACTGAAGCCAGGTCAACTCAGCACAGGCATCGGCAAGAGCCTTATACTCCGATTCAGTGGATGATCGGGCAATTGTCTTTTGTTTTTTCGAAGCCCAAGAGATCAAATTCGGGCTCATATAGATTGCATATCCACCTGTAGATTTTCGATCATCACCATCACCCGCCCAATCGGCATCAGTGAACGCCTGAAAATCCTGGGAAGAGGATTTTGTGATATGAAGCCCATACTTAATAATGTGTTTGAGGTAGCGTAGAATCCGTTTCACCATAGACCAATGGTCTTCAGTTGGGTTGTGCATAAACTAATACACCCGGTTCACTGAGAAGGCTACATCAGGACGAGTGAGGGTCATATACTGAAGTGCACCAACAATAGACCTGTACTGAGTTGCATCCGAAGTGGCAGATTTACCCCCCTCCTTCTTCCTCCAACCCCACCGCCCCTACCCCCTACTGCATCGCATCTGCAACACGACTGTTTAGTGCCCATGGAATGGGGAAAAAAATTGAAATAACCTTATGAATTCCATATTTCTAGATACAAAGGCTGGTGCTAGGGTTCTTGGGGATCGATTCCATCTTATTTTAAATTAAGAGACAGAATACAAATTGGTGCTCAAGAACCTTAACATCAGTCCTCATAACCAAAAATAAGAAATTTCTAAGGTTTTTATGGATGAATCAGTAGTCACTTCTGATCCAAATCGGAGTATTAATAGTTGACAAATTAAAGATGCTGTAGCATTGAGTTCAATGATTGAGTCCTATGGGTTCCATGGACTTGGTTACGAATCTCTGGAACTTTTTTATCAGATGGAGAAGGAAGGTGTAAAACCAAAAAAGATCACCTTTTTAAGTTTGCTCTCTGGGTATATGTAAGGACAAGGACTCTTAACATGTCAGCCCCAGGTTTCAAACCTGCAAACTGCATTTGCTGAAACAATTCAATCGCCTCTTTAAAATATCCATTTTGAACAAAACCTGACATCATTGCACTCAAAGTAATAGTGTTCCTCTTTCAGGTTTCTTGGAACAATTGAGCTGATATCCCCCAACTATTAAGTATGGGCTTCATATCACAAAATCCTCTTATTCAGAGTGAAAAGATACATGGTTATGCGTTGAAATCTGGACTTATTGATGTAGTTTTACAGACTTCTCTAGTGGGCGCAATTTTATGCTGCTGAGGTGCAGTGATAAATCTGGCGGGACTTATGCCGCTGGTTCTGGTGTGAGATATGCAACAGCAGGGCGGTGGTGATACAGAGATGCACAGGCAGTGGTGTGAGGCTGGGTCAATGAGCAGAACAGATATTGCTGCAGAAATTTAGGCGTTCTTACGTAATTAAAGTTGGGGGTGGGGAGGAAGAAGAAAGAGGAGAACTTTTCTCAGATCAAGAAGAAGGACAGTAACAGCAGATTAACACCGTCAGATTTTAAGGGTGTCAAGTAATTGTTTGAAAAGTTGGAGATGGTAAGCAAACAATCTATGGAAAATGGCAATTTGGATCCTCTACTGCCGAGCTACCTGGCAGAACCGCGCTGCGTGCAATGTCTGCCTTACCCCTGTCCAAATGCCTTGCCCCGAGTGCGGGTAAGGCGGTCATTACACACAACACCGTGCCTGGGCAGCAAGGTCCTATCGATCAGTTTGACAGTAAAGGATCTGAAACGGGCCCAATAGTCTAAGGGGTGTCTACGTAATTTTCTCTTTATTTATTTATAACTTAGTTATCATGTATTGAACTTAATTGGACATCCAACACAATCTATGGAAAACGGGTTCCAAAGAATATGAGCCCACCACCGCTTTCCTATTTCTAAGGAAGTACGCACGTTTTAGAGGATATGGACCTGCAACAATTTCCTATTTCTCGGGAAATACTTGCGTTTCAGGTGATACGAACCGAACCCGCCACTTCCCTATTGTTCAGGAAGTCAGGAGTTATGAGGCAAAGTCATACACGCCCATTCTAAATTAGACATGCTACCCATATAAATATAGCGATCGGAGAGGTGCAGGGGAAAATTTTTTGGTTTCTTGAAGAAGTGCACGAAGAAGTTAATAAGCGTTTGCCATCCAGATTCCAACAACAGGGAATAGTTTGAATCTTCTTCATCAAGGTGCATTTTTCTCTCTCTCTCTCATCCTAACTTCCCTATCTTTAAAAGGATTAGGTTTTTTGATCCTTGCCAACTGAACAACCTCCTTGACTATTGTGTTGTGCACCACAGGTTCATACTAACAAAAATCTTTTGGGAAAGACTGATAAGTGCGTGCCCGCTTGATAATCTTACGGGTGTTTCTGTTTTGGTTATGTGCTGAGAAACAACAAAATAGTTTTTTCATTTTCTATACTGAGAAACCGTTTTTGACCCACTAGATAAACCTGTTCTTGAAAACAAACAAAACCCTTTTCTTTTTCTTTTAAAAAAAAAAATTAACAAAAGGATATGTTTGCCATATTTTTTCAATTTTACAAAATAACATAGTGAACGAATATAGGAGTTTTTATCGGGCACACTTTTCCAATTTTCAGCCAAGAAACGATAGAACATGTCCAACATGTTCAGTCAAAAGTCTTCTAGTGAGCATAAATTTTTATTTATGTTTCCAAAAACAGTCATAAAAAACACTTCGTTATCAAGTGATATTTAGGTGATATTTAGGTGCTTTTCTGTTTCTCAGAACGGAAAAACACCAAAAACTGTTTCTCGTAAGGTTATCAAGCGGGTTCTAACATTTTCAAATGTCGTCTTCTAATTCGCTTGGGCCTACTCCCATGCAACTCTTTCTTCCTCGATCTGTGGAGTGATTTTCTTATTGACATCCCTCAATGTGTCAAATAATTTATAACTTTTTTTAGCCTTTTTAATATGACACATTATTTTTTTCAATGAGGGCAATAATATCGTTTGTACTCAAAAAATGTTCATGAGACATTTATATGAGTATGACTTTGGGATCTGGCTCTTGTCCAGCAGTGGCGGGAGATGGACGGTCCAGCACCCCTCTAAGATCTCGCCATGTGGACCTCATGAGATCCAACAGTTTAACCCTAAATGCCTTGAGAGCTTGTCCGGTCATTTCCGTAACCCAAAAAAAAAAAAACACGATTCTTCCTCCTCCAACCATGCGAACAAGAAAGGGAAACCAGAGCAGTGGCACCCGACAATTTGCATCTCACCGCTAAACTGTGATCAGAGACGTTGCGAAGCTATCAGAATCAAAGGCGAACTCCACCATCTCTTCCCGTATCCAATTTGAGCCAACGAACTAGTGAAGCACCGAAATCATTGTTGTTGAGCTCCACCGCTCTGCCATTAGATCCAGCGACCATTCTGCCACGTGCCTGGATTGGAACTCAAGATCCATTGATGACGTTGGACCTTTGACACATGGTAATGTTGTTCGCAACGCCTTACGACAGAATCGACCACATTACCAGAAAACGAAGTCGAGGTTGCACTCTGTTCTTGAAGGTTTCAAACAGCTTTAAAAGCCAAGAACCTATGTATCAATATTACTATTCAATTGGATCAAGCTATTCATCTCAAACTCTGTAACACACATCATCTTCGTCCATTCCGATTCTCTCATTGCAAACCTGCTCTCCATCTCGGTGCATTTTACAGTTTCCGATTCTATATTTCTTGTTGTCTGAGTGTTTGCTTCGATTTCTTCATTTACATGTACCAATAGAAAACCACAATTAAGGAAACAAACAAACACCAGTTGCATTCAATGGAACAACCGAAAAAAGAGCAAACCGGCTGAATTGATTATAATTCACCCTAACCCTAGAATCCATACATGTATTAGTCCATTTAAATCGGTCAGAGTTGAGATCAGATTCTGATTTTTGAATCACTAGTGCTAGAGTATCTCCATCTCCTCAGAGAAACTTTTCCATAAAAAATAAGGCAAAAGATTTGAGGACAAGTGGTCTTCTCCCTTGAAGAAGATGAGGAACAGGAACACTGAGGACTAGCAACATTGAGGATGCTAGTCTTCTCGTCTCGCAGGGGCTGGAGGTTAGAGGATAGGATCCCGTAGTTCGGGTAAGGAATTGACCCGCATTAACAATGGGTTAATACCCTTTAAAATACTCTTTTGCTTTCAGACCCTTGGATCTGGCTCACTCTACATGTCACCAGCTAAAAGGGGTGTTGCACCTTTCAGCTCCTACCACGACTGGACAGGAGCCAGATCCTATGATTTTGCCCCATACCTTCTGGTTTCCTGTGCAACTGGTAGTTTTTGTAACAAAGTTTTGACAATAATGATATGTCACTTTCAACTTTGTTTTGAAAACCCTTTTGTACCCTTATGTTAAAAACATTTTTCAGGATAAGATGAGGGCAATTAAAAGGTATCAAATTCTAAATACCTATAAATGTGTCATTCGGATATTCCCTTGTATGAATGTGATAAAGAGCTCCATAACTTCTTTCATCATTATTTTTTCTATTCTTTTTTGTTGTTACTTATGGGGCTTATCTACAAAACTTTTCTTTTTCTACCGTTCATTTTTTTTCTTAATTATTCAACATGATGACGAACTGTTAAATTGTTGATTCAGTAGAGAGGAGAAGAGAGAAAAAGATAAGCACACAAGAGATACGTGGTTCAGTTGATGATACAACCTACGTCCATGGTAATGAGAATTCTTCCTTAGTAGTTGCCTTGGATTACAGCTCTGGAGATCCAACTTTCCCCCTAAGAGAACAGTTTTTGATGCTGTATAGTCAATGGGAAAATATTCTCTGCCTGAGGGCGTAGGATGTGTCAGACACATGGGGTGGGAGAAATGAACAGCCTGCCCCTTAGTAACCAAAATGATCGTCCCATGTGTCTGGGCGCAATTTGCACTCCTGGGTAGAGAAGATCACCCCATAGTCTATATGCTTTTTCTTCCGTTTGGATAAACCCAATACCACCTACGCTAAGATACAAATTGCTAACCTCACATAAATGTGAGTCACAAAGTAGATTAGTTGTCAGTCATCCCCTATTTTATGGCGTCCCCAATGCCAAAAGATATTGTATGATGTGTTTGTATTTGACATGTGAGCCGCCCACCACCTCACATATTATGTGAGGTTATCAAAATAGTTAAGTAGAGTTGTAAATGGATAATCAAAAAATCTGAATTCAATCCACATCCGTATCTGTTTAGGGACATCCATATTCGTTTAGAGATCCGGAAAAATATCCGAGTACTCTAATAAAAATCTATCTGGAAAAAAATCTGAATACTTAATAATTATAAATTAAGTAAATAATGACCTTGAAGGTTTTTGAAGATTCAACAAGTTCTAGAATAGGAAAAAAGAATCATGATCTAAGAGATATGGTTCGAGAGTGAATTGTATCAACTATGGGGAGTAAGGTCCGAGTTACACAAGGCAGTGATGTAATCGGATGGTCAAAAATCCAAATTCGATCCGCATCTGAATCCATCCAAATCTATTTAGAGGTTTCTGTATTCGGCTAAAGAATATCTGGATCCAATCACATCCGATCCGCATCCGAACAGAATCTGATCCATTTACAGGCCTAGTCATAAAGGGGCAAGATATAGCGACTTTGAATCATCAATGCCTACTAATTTTTCCTTTCAAATTACCGCAAACCAGAGAAGTGTGCATGTATATACGAGTTGGGTTCCCATTCTCATAATTCCCATTCTGGTCGAATTGCGGATTCCAGTCGAATCACATCAAGGATTAGTCAATCCCTTCCAATTTCAGCCCCTTTAAACTGGCTTATTCAGTTACCCAACAAAATTAGCCTATTCATACTTGATTTCTAAGGCTCAGGCCTATTCTGGTCAATTCCCAGCGGATTCAGGCCTATTCCCACCAAATCATAATCACCAACCATGGAGGCCGATTTTGTTGACTTTTTCTTATTATTGATTGTGGCATGTTTGTTTTCTAAATTAATAATGATTTGCAGTGACTATTAGAAATCATTTGGACAACTTTGGGCCTTTAGACTTCAGATTGCTTTTCCATAGTTGTCCTAGATCCTACAAAAACATGCAGTAGAGTTCTAATAGTTGTCTTACATAATATGTGTCATATTATAGGAGTAATGAAGTATAGTTAGCATCTCAAGAATGTGGTTACCATATATAACAAATGAATTTGTTGTTGATCATAAGAGATGGATTTAATGAGTCACTTAACTTGGAGTATGACCAATCCGGCTATTGATTTCAAGATTAAATTAGGTTGAGCGTGGTTAGTTGCAATGTTGTGTTATTAGGAGTTTCCCCCTCACATCCGATGATCTTTTAAGTTGCAATCAATGGTTTGGCAAGATTTCTTGTAGAAAGACTACCGTACATCAACTTTGACAGTTTTATGCGTACGTTTGTTATGTTACTGATGTTTTTTTATGGTTTTATTACTTAGAACTTTGTTTATGAATTTGATAATTTGGAAGTACAGTTTTTCATTTTCTTTTAATTTGGTAACGAAATTTATTGTGATGTCTCACTAGCTTGTTCTTATGTTATGAATTTATGAGCCTTGTATTTTGCTCCAATATGTGAATTTTAAAATATTTTATTTTAATCTTATATTGCTAAGTTTTTTATTCTCTCTATTGATTTTCTTAATTGAACATGGACTAAATCATATACAATTACATCTTCTTCCATGAAAAATTTGCCAACTCTCTTGCTTTTTATATATTTTCAAATATTTTATGTTATATTTGTTCTTGACAGGTTCAACTAACATCTAAAGGTGACATTGAGACTCCATAATGGTCTAAGTCTTTCCGGAGAACATAAGATGGAAATGGTTGGTATTTAGATGGTAGAGTTTCAACATCATTTTTTAAAATGGACTCGCATTAAATAAAAATGTGGTAAAATTTATACGATTTGTATGGGACCTGCCTAAGATAAGCCATCTAATTACAAACAGAAGAAGAAAAAAGTTCATACTTGGATGCTTTTGAAGAATCAAAGAATGATATGGATATTTGGATTTTATTTTCACAACCTTCTACAATCTTTTTTCTACACTGGTTTTCTACTTCTTTACACCTAATTTTGTTGTTAGTTTTATCTATTTCATGGTTTACAAGAGAAACTTGATGCCTAACCTTGAACATTCGAAGCCAGGGTTGAAGGATACATACTTTTTATACTACTGGTTAGCTCTTATATCTTGCATGGGTCTGTCTTCAAGTGGTCTTTTCCTATGCATGTTAAATTACCTCTTTGGGTATAAACATGGTTGGCCTTATTTGAAGCATTTTTTCGAGTTGGACTTTGCATTCTGAACACTTACTTGGTTTGTAATCACTGCATACTTGTACATTTAATTTTTTCATTTAAGTGGGCGTAGGTATCCTAATTTATTAAGGATTTTGTTGGGGCTTCTACTTCATAATTTCTTGTTCCTGTCTTATTAAACATCTTGGTTTGCATGAAAAACATTCATCCTTACCATTCTTGTTGTGACTCTTCGATGTTGTATCCCTTATTTTTTTATTGATCTTTTGTTATGCTTGGTTGTTTGGCAAGGTGCGAGAAGATGAAGATCGTCAACTTTTGGAACCTCTTTTAAAAATTAGTTCCAAGCGAAGCAATGGTGATGATGGAAAAGAATCAAGTGTCAGTGGAGAGAGTGTAACTCCTTATGCAAATGCCAATCTTCTTAGTATTTTTACTTTCTCTTGAATGGGCCCCTTGCTTACACTCGGGTATAATAAAACACTAGACCTTGAAGACATTCCTCAACTTGATAATTGTGATAAGGCCAATGTGGTGTTTGCTCATTTTAGAGATAAACTTGAATCTGATGGTAATGGCAGTAGCGTTGGTGTTCAGACAAACACATTCAAGCTAGTGAAGGCATTGATTCTCTCAACATGGAAACAAATTCTATGTACGGGTCTATTGTGCATTGTATGCACATTAGCTTCTTATGTTGGACCATACCTTATTGATGCCTTTGTTCAATATCTCAACAGTAGTCACCAAATAAAATATAAAGGCTATATGCTAGTGTTTATTTTCATTCTTTCAAAGCTCATAAGGTGCTTCTCAGAGAGGCACTTGTTCTTTCAATTACGAAAGATGTCAATGAGAGTCCGTGTTGTCTTGTTCGCAATAATCTATAAGAAAGGAGTAAAGCTTTCAAGCCAATCAAAGCAGAGACACACTAGTGGGGAGAACATTAATTTGATGAGTATTGATGTTGAGAGGACTGGCCTTTTCAGTTGGTACTTGCACGATATATGGAGGGTGCCTATTCAAATTGTCCTAGCGTTATTGATATTGTACAAGAACTTTGGGCTCGCTTCACTTATAGCTTTGGTTCCCACAATGATTTTGTTGTTTGCAAATGTACCACTAGGAAAACTACAAGAGAAATTTCAAGGGAAATTGATGGATTCAAAGGATCGGCGGATGAAGTTGACATCTGAAGCTTTGAGGAATATGAGGATTCTTAAGCTCCAAGGTTGGGAGATGAAGTTCTTGGATAAGATAATTGAGCTTAGGAACTTTGAAACTAGATGGTTAAAAAAATTACTTTATGCATCGGCTATGATTTCCTTTGTCTACTTGTCTTCTCCCATGTTTGTGTCCATGGTTACTTTTGGGTTCTGTATGCTTATGGGAATCCCCCTTGAGTCGGGGAAGATTCTAACTGCACTTGCTATATTTGAGATATTGCAAGAGCCTATTTATAATATCCCAGATCTAATCTCCATGGTAGTTCAGACTAAAGTTTCCCTCAATAGAATAGCATCATTTCTTTCTCTTGATGATCTTCATCCGGAAATAGTACAAAAACTTCCAAATGATAGTGCTGAGGTTGTAGTTGAGATAGTGAAGGGAAATTTCTCTTGGGACCTTCATTCTCATAATCTCATATTAAAAGATCTTAATTTTCGAGTGTATCGTGGTATAAAAGTGGCTATTTGTGGTTCTGTTGGGTCAGGCAAGTCAAGCTTACTTTCATGCATATTGGGAGAAGTGCCAAAGGTATCAGGAGCCATTAAGTTGAACGGGACGAAGGCTTATGTTGCACAATCACCTTGGTTACAGAGTGGAAAGATAGAAGACAATATATTATTTGGAAAGGAGATGAATAAGGAAAGGTACGATATGATCCTTGAAGCATGCTCACTGAAGAAGGACTTAGAATTGTTTACATTTGGGGATCAAACTATTATAGGGGAGAGGGGGATCAACTTGAGTGGTGGGCAAAAGCAAAGAATCCAGATTGCACGTGCTTTGTACCATGATGCTGATATTTATCTACTTGATGATCCTTTTAATGCCTGTGCTGCTCACACAGGAAATCATCTATTTAAGGTAATTGATATTTGACCATACTTCCAAAGCTTTCTTTAATGAAATTTTCTTGAAGTTATATCCTATTGCATACATCACAATTGTTTTTACTAGAATTTGAGTTTGATCTAAAATTGATCTAAAAAGATGAAATCATGACTATCTGAATAAACTAGGCATAGAGACACGTGATATTAAGCAATGCAAATTCTTGCATAAATCTATGGTTTGATGTTATCATCATGAAAAGTAAATTATATGTATAATTATTTGACTCATTTAATGTAACTAGATATTCTTTTTGAATGCCTAAATGTAAACATCTGACTTTTATGACAGGAATGTTTGCTAGGAATTTTGGGTTCAAAAACCGTAATTTATGTTACCCACCAAGTAGAGTTTTTACCTTCTGCCGATCTTATTCTGGTGAGAATGTGTCATCTTTCTTTCCTAGCTTCAATTCATCAACTTTGTTTGAAAATGATTTTTTACCTTCTCTTGTTTAACAGGTTATGAGAGATGGAAGGATTACTCAAGCAGGAAAGTATAAAAAAATTCTTAGTTCAGGAACCGACTTTATAGGCCTAGTGGGTACACATAAAAAAGCTTTGGCAGTCCTTAATTCTATCAAATGTGGGACTGCTACAGATAATTTAGTTATTGGTGAGGAAGAAGGTATTATGCTTTGTAATGAGAAAAATATTCAAGAAGATGAGGAAAGGGAAACTAAAAATGATCAAACAGAAAAATTGGTTCAGTCAGAAGGGCAGCTTGTCCAAGAAGAAAAGAGAGAAAAGGGTGGAGTTGGTCTTTCAGTCTATTGGAAGTATATTACTGTTGCATATAAAGGGGCCTTTATACCATTGATATTGCTGGCACAAATTCTTTTTCAACTTCTTTTAATAGTCAGTGGTTATTGGATGGTGTGGGCTACTCCTGTTTCAGAGGATGTGAGACCTCATGTTAAAGGATCTACCCTTATCTTTGTTTATGTTGCTTTGAACCTTGTAAGCTTTCTTTGCATACTTATAAGGTCCATGCTCATTGTAACTGCTGGATACAAGACAGCCACTTTGCTTTTCAACAAAATGCATTTGAGCATTTTTCGTGCTCCCATGTCATTTTTTGATTGTACTCCGAGTGGAAGGATTCTAAATCGGGTTAGTAAATATAATTAGTTAGTCTTAAAATACAAATGATCTTGTTTTATCACCATAAAGTTTATATAATTTTAAATAAACTCTATATTTGTATACAGGCATCCACAGATCAAAGTTCACTTGATACCTCTATTCCACATCATATTGAAGAATTTCTAATGTCAATCATAGGATTCCTCGGAACTACTGTAGTAATGTCACAGGTTGGATGGCAAATGTTAATAGTTTTTATTCCGATGACTGTGACATGCATCTGGTACCAGGTAAAATTCTATAGCCACTTCCACTTCTCATGATTAAAATTTCAAATCAAGATCAACCATATTTCCTCATGGTTAACAAGTCATAATACAAGTTAGTTTTTTTCGGTAAAAATAATACAAGTTGGTTTAAGCTTTGTTTGATCATTAAATTCTTAATTTTTATTGGCTAATTAATAAATCAGTCCATAATTATGAAAATAAATTAGTATATTATTTTAAAATCACAAATTAGGAAAAGATTTTAAATCAGTAAGAATTAAATTAATAAATAATTTCAGAAACTAAATTTTCATGATTAAAGAAAATGTCCATTGCAAAGCCTTTTCTTTGTGGTCCAATAGTTTTGGATCATGTGGAGGATAGTTGTTCTTGTTGGAATGAGTCCCAAGTTTTGGACCCAATCTCCATTGTATGCATAACATGTTTGGACATACCCTATTTCTCACTAACTATACATACATTACACTATTATTTTATTTTTCGTAATCTCCTTTCTTTATTAATCTTATCTTATAGAAATACTACATGCCTACGGCACGGGAACTATCGCGACTAAGCGGCATATGTCAGACTCCAATTATACAACATTTTGCTGAATCTATGTTAGGTTCAACCACTATCAGATGTTTCGATCAAGAAGAGAGATTTATGGACACAAACTTTAAGCTAGTGGATGTGTATTCTAGGCCCAAATTTTATTTCTCAGGTGCGATGGAGTGGTTATGCTTCCGCATGGATATGTTGGCATCTATCACATATGCCATCTTTTTGGTTTTCTTGACCTCAGTGCCTAGGGGAGTACTCAGTCCTGGTAAAAAGTTGAACTTGAGATCTCATAAAATCAAACTTTAGGAAAATTATATCTGATTGCTCATTTGAAAGCATGATTTTGAATTTTTTTTAATTTATTTTATTTTATTTTCTCTATGAAGGTATTGCGGGTTTTGCAGTCACATATGGGCTTGGTTTTAGTATGCATGTGGTCATATGGGTTCTTTCCAATCTTGAAAATAAAATTATATCTGTTGAGAGGATACTACAATACACTTGCATCCCTAGTGAACCCCCTCTGTTGGTAAAGGAAAATAGGCCAAATCATGATTGGCCATCACAAGGGAAAGTTGATATTGTTGATTTACAGGTAATTCCCAATATAGATTTCTGAATATTAATCTCCTTAATTAGACCCTCTGAAGCCTAATATTATTGGATAGTTCTTTATGCTCTAATGGAATATTCTAAGCATCATAATTTAATTATTTAATAAATGTGTAGGTCCGGTATGCCCCCCACCTTCCTCTTGTCTTGCGAGGTCTCACTTGCACTTTCCTCGGAGGGATGAAGATTGGCATCGTTGGGCGAACGGGAAGTGGTAAATCAACTCTTGTACAGGCTCTCTTTCATATGCTTGAACCAGCAACTGGTCACATTTGGATAGATGGTATCAACATCTCTAAGATTGGCCTTCATGATTTACGGTCAAGATTGAGCATCATCCCACAAGATCCCACAATGTTTGAGGGGACTTTAAGAAGCAATCTTGACCCGCTTGAAGAGTACACTGATGAACAAATCTGGGAGGTGGGATTTTTTTTTCATTTAATGAATAATCTCTAGTTAGCAACACATATAGGATGGACATTTCTTCTACTTACTTATTGATTACTCACATACAAAACAAATACATTGAATTGTTTGGTTGGGAAATGTATCTCCATGAACTCCTTTCTCTTAGTATTCTTTTTATTTTTGTTCAATTTTTTAAATCCTTTCCTTTGAAACTTTTGAAATCATTTCATTGGATATAATGGATAATCTTTGGGACAAGTTTCACTTAAGAGATTCTCTTAGTTACGACTTGGGAAGTGCACTGCTTTTATTGCCTTGTTTTTCATTTCCAGTTGGCACTCCTTGCTTGTTCATTTCATCTTTTGCTTAGCCATCTTTAACACTCAATTTTATGCCAGATTGATTAATTAAGCAATGTGGTAAGTTGACATGGACTTTTTGCTGTTTTAGGCATTAGATAGATGCCACCTTAGTGAGGAAGTTAAAAAGAAGGAAGGGAAGCTTGATTCTTTAGGTTGGTTTTTTTCTCCTTTTCACTCTATATAAAAGTTTCTCAACATCAATTTACCCATGCATAAGTGCACTAAAGTATGATATATCAAACTTCTAAGGCACCCTTCCCTCCAATACTTTTCTAACAAGAAGTAAGAGAAGAAAAGTTAATGAATGAGATCTTAAATGACTAACTTATTTTCATATGGTGGTTTGTTATAGTGACTGAGAATGGAGAGAATTGGAGCATGGGTCAAAGGCAACTGGTCTGTTTAGGACGAGTATTACTCAAGAGGAGTAAAGTGTTAGTACTCGATGAAGCTACTGCATCAGTGGATACTACAACTGACTATCTAATTCAGCAAACACTTAGTCAACAATTCTCAGGGTCTACTATCATCACCATCGCACATAGGATAACATCAATTCTTAATATCGATATGGTCCTCCTTCTCGATAATGGTTAGTTGGTTGTTAGTAGTTAGTACACCACAATCAAATGGGTTCAGTTGAGTTTGGTAATACGACTTCTCATATTTTCTATTGCTTGCCTAATCAGGTTTACATGTTTTCTTGTCTTAAGCAGGTATTGTATTGGAATACGATTCCCCAGCCAAATTGCTAGAGATCAAGTCTTCATCATTTGCAAAGCTTGTTAAGGAGTATACTCAAAGATTTAGTTCCTAGTTTTTGAAAGGCTAAATAAGTGAGTTTTGAATGTTCAATGTAAAGAGGCTGCATTAGAGTGTGGTGCATTTATATTTTGAGTATGAGAAATTTTTTAGGGAGATCGATGCTACCTATAATCATTTTAGTTGGCATTGGCATTCAGTTAAAGTACTGGGGGTAGAAGAGAAGCTGAGAAGGGGACATAAAAAGAGAAAGAAATATATTTGTTCATGTATGTCTATAAACCTAGGGAGATGTTTTAGTAGTCCAATGACATCTTTACACTGCCACAAATATCTACCATGGCACATTCATAGAGCTGAAATATTGTGGACAAGTAGATCCAACTTCCCATGCTCACCTGTCTAGGTTTAGCAAAAATAGAGTTGGCCAATTGTAAAATAAATCTTTAAATATTTAGTAAAAACTGTAATGTTTTAAGAAAAAAAATGGACAATTAAAAAAAATGAACCTTCCAACACATGGGAGGATATATGTTTGAGTCAAAGTTTAAATGTTGACATGTGGCCAACCCTAGACTATTTTTTAAATATCAATATAGTTGAAACTCCCACATCATCCTTCCATCAACTAAAACTTGGTGCCAGTCTTGAAAATCTTGCTAGTCAAAAAATTTTTACAATAAATAAAGCTTCTAGAACAAAAACTTTGGCATGTAATTGCTCCATTAGGCGCATAGACACCACATTTTGATAACGTGGAAGTATGTCTTGAGGATGATGATCAAAGCCTGTCTGACTCACGTGGCAACCAAATGGAAAAAATTATTACTTTAACCATACCTCACTTTTTGTGTCTAGGCTTCCCCAAGTAGAGCCAAAACCCTTGGGATAGCCTCATGTAACCCTTTTAAGCCCATACGTGAAATTTTGTCCAAATCCGATATTATTTGGCCTCAATCGGTGCGAAATGTTATTTTTGAGGGTTTCTCGATTTCAATGTTATTTTCAGAAAAATCTGACAAAAGTAACTATACAAATGGAAATATTTTGGTGAGTGTTTCATGGCGATATGTAGCGTGTCAAAATTGGCCACAATCTACTCTCTCTTTCTTTTTCTTTTTATTTTTTTTTTATTTTCGTTCTCTCCTCTCTCCTTTTTTTCTTCTTCCTTGGCCTTCTATTTATAGGAGATAGGGGTACAAAAGGGAGGGGGAACAAGATTTTGCCGAAGAAATAGGATTTTCGCCAGTGGAAATTCAGAATCACAGGTAAACATCCCTTTTACTGGGGAATTCTTCGATTTGTCGGAGAAAATTAAGGGGGGTTTTTTCACCAGTGAATTGCTTGATTTTTCGGCGAATTCTAACTCCTTGTCAGAATTTCACTTTTGGTGTTTTTATGCCTTTTTGGCGGAAAAACATCTAAGGGTGATATCTCCCAATCCGGTCATCGAAATTTGACAATGCAGATATCGCCAAAAAGGTTTACACGCATACTTTTTGATGACACGAGTATCGGAGAAAAATTATGTTAGAAATCTAGTAAAAAATATCTCGGAAGTAGGAGACCTGCCATTTGATCTTTTGGGAGGATGTTCGGTTATACCTCCCTTGGTGGGTACAGCCAACCTTGTTTGCGAAGGTTGGTTGAGAGTGGCAAAATTTAGTGTCTACACTAATCCTAGACCATTTTTTAATTTCAATACAGTTGAAACTACCACATCACCCTATTTCGTGCTAAAACTTGCAATGCCGGTCTAGAATAGCCCTCTAGAGCTTGCCAGTCAAAAAAGTTTCACAATAAAGCTTTTAGAATAGAAAATTTTGCATTTTGTGCCATTAGTTATATCTTAATTTTCTGCTGCCAAACTTTCCTTGAATAACAAATTTGTCATCATTTCTATACTTACAATTTTCTTTCCAATTCCTGCTATGATTTTTCTAAATTTCCCCTCCTCTCAAAGTTTTCCATCTATGGTCATGCATTATGACCTGAAGGTCTCAAAATTGGTTCCTAGAGTGGCAACATGAATTGCCCCTAAAGCCACCCATATGGGAGTTTACTAGACATAAAAAAATGCATGGCTTATATTCTTCACAAAAAAATTATCTTCTTAATTATATAAAGCATCTGTACATCTACTTTTTCATTCATGTGCTTTTGTTTCAGAAAAAATTCTAACATCCATTTTTTGGTAAGTGAGGAATGTCAGAGGAATTAAGTAATCTATAACATTTTTAAAAGAGGAAGGTTTGGGTCTCTTTCATTGACACACTTTTCTTAGTCTCTCCTTGGCAATTAACATTTTGAACAGAAAATACTTGTTGAGTTCACAGATTTTTGGATTATATATGTGATACGTTACTATTTTAGTGGGTGTAATTGTAAAAGAGAATTTTACCGTTAAAAGTTATAAAAGAGATTTTAATAATTTAGTTTTTTTACGTATTATCCTTAACAACCCTTTTGGACCGTAAATGCCCTCTCTTGGATGCATTGGAGCTCCTGTGGTTGAAGTAATATGTCAATTTCGTTATGAGTACAGTTGATATGTGAATCTTAGTTATAGGGAGAGTTGGACATAGAGTTTTGACTGGGGAAGGGTAAGGCCATTATTAGACCTTACCAACATGTATAGTGAAGTCTACCTATCACACAAATTTAGGTCTCAATTGATTGAAAAGGTCATACAAATTAAAACAAGTGCAAGTCCAATATGTTTATACCTAATTACCATTAATGAAAAGAAATTTTTTAAAACTCACTTAATCAGAGATGTAGGAATTATTAATTCCCTAATTGTGTGTCCCACATGATCATAATTTATTGATCAAGTATGTCTCAATATAGTAATTGGATTTAATTGAAGAACCCTATTGACTACCCACTTGGGAATTAGAGTCCTACTCTAAATAGTTATCCTTGATGGAAGGAGTATATCACAGTATCTATATAAAGGACTCTAGGTCCTCCCCCTGTCTATGCCAAGTTTCACATCAATTTTTCATTGAGAAACATTGTGGCAAGATCCTTATGTATTCGTGTGTATGGGAATATTAATCCCAAAAGATACTAAATATCTACATCTTGGAAGGCTCCTTTATTGAGATTGTTTATGTGAACAGAAAGGTCCTACTTTGGATTACACACATTTAAAAAAAAAAAACAAAAAATCTAGGCTCCATCTCTATCATATGGCCCATCATGATAGGGTTTCTACCCTTGCATTCTTATTGGTTTAGCTATAATATTTGTGACATTATATTTGCACATTGAAAAATTAGATTAGCTATAATATTGAAATGTGTGGATGATCATGTGGAGATCAAGCAAAAAAATTTAAGTTCTAACTTAGCTGCCGTATCAGAGCAATAGTTTCCTCCATCGCCCAAATATTTGCCATGTGGCAAATCAAGTAAGACCCAAATTTGTGGGCAGTAAAGGTAAAGGTGCCCTAAATTAAAGTTTGGTGCCTATTGGATTTTTTCACGTGGAACAATATGCTTTAAATGTCTACAAATTCAATCTTTTGTGGAAATAGTTGAAACAAATTGATGGCTAAAAATATGAGGGAAGGTGCCAATACAAGGATTGTAAAATTCAATTTGATTTTAAAATTTGACAAGCAGCCAATCCAAATCAAGAGTATGAAGAGAAAATGATCCATGGACTGTTGTCATGGTAGATATGGACAATGGATTGGGATCTCTTCATAATGTCTGGTCATGTACTCATGCATACAATTAAAGGTCCATCTTGTTCTCACCAAATAGGTGAACTAAGAAATTGTAACCTTACTTTATTATTCTTTGTTTTATTCCCAAAAGTTATTTAATGTAAGGATAATCTTGTCTTTGCACATGGACAATGACTGATTTTAAAAATGACATAATGAGTTAATGACAAGTCACTTTCAACCTATTTTGAAATCTTTTTTTCCCCATAATTAAAATAACTTTAAAGAATATAACAAGAGCCAAACAAAAGTAAGGTTAAAACCTTAGTAGAATAAACATTGGTTACAACAATATTTTTCTTACAATTAATGATCAAGTCCTTGAAGCTTTTATTTGACTAAGATGGTTAAGCTTTACACGAATTGAGGGGTATTTCTGGTATTTGAAATTTTGAAGGGCATTTGGAAGTTTACTTTGAGACTGTAATGGTATTCATAAAAAAGAAAATCTAATTTCCTCTATAAAATCTAACACTCCCTCTCCATGCAGCAAACCCAACTGATCATTCAAAGGAATACACCTAACTAATTCAGTTCTCTGCTTCAGATCCACCACTATGACACATCCCATTCTTTTGCTTGGATTTCTAGTTGCAGCATACTTTTGTGTAAGAAAATTAATGTTTTTTATTATCCATTCATTTCAACATGGTTATATAATGCTTGTTATTTTTTAATCTTTCTTAGTTGGTTCCTATCTTCTTTTTTTCATGAAATTACAGGGTTCTCAAGCTGAAAATGCCTTCTCACAGTACTGGGAAGAGCATATTGGTCTTCCACTCCCTCCACATTGGTTAGTTACAAAGGCTTCTCCATTAAGCCTCCATCAGGTGCAAGTGTTTATGGAACTTATAGAGAAAAATGAATTAGCCTCCCACATGAGTTCATTCTGTAAGCAGGCTAATGTAGCTTGTTCTACAAATACACTGAAAAATAAGACAATGGAAGAAGACACAACCAAAATACCCCAGTGGAATGTTGCCATAGTGGTTTATGAACCTTCTCCAGATGACACACCCCTATCAGTTTCCAGTGAAGGAGGATTGCCATTTTTCAGGGAATCAATGGTAAAAGAGGGAGATATAATGCCTATCCCTGATCGAAGAGACCCAATGTCATATATATCATTCTTACCGCGATCTCTGGTATCAAAAATCCCATTTTCTTTTGCTCAGATTGATGAATTAAAGAAGCTTTTTGATGTGGTAAATGAATCCAACATGGATGAGTATATTCATGACACCTTAAAGACATGTGAAAAGAGCCCCATTCGAGGTGAGCAGAGCACCTGTGTGACTTCCGCCGAGGGTCTCATTGATTTTGTTGTCGAGAAATTAGGGCACCATCTACAAGTATGGAGTACTAAGAGAGGCGTCGAAGGATCTTATAATGAGAATGTCACAATTGGAGCTGTGAAACTTGTATATGGAAACCTCTCTGAACCACCAGCCTTATGTCATAGTCAGCCATTCTCATTTCAAGTCTATTATTGCCATGTTTTGCAGAAAGTAAAAGTATATGCAGTTGATATACATGCTCAGAAGAAAGTGAATCAAGCGATCATGGCATGTCACTATGACACTTCAACTTGGAATCCAAACCATCATGCTTTTAAGCTTCTGGGTTTTGGGCCTGGACAAATTGAAGTCTGTCATTGGATAAATGAGAATGGAATGATCTGGACAAAAAACTCTCAAGGTTGAGCAGCATTTGAAGATATGATAAAATCTTCCAGTTCTCTTATCTGTGTTACATGCATGTTACTCTGCTTATGCTATTTAAAGGATAAATAATGACCTATTTTGGCTTGCTTGTTATATCATTTATTGTTCTCTATAATAGTCTTTTTTTTGGGGGGGGTGTAAATTAACCGAGGAAGCTAAAAGTTACAAATCTAAATTATGCACACCAGTCAACTCAATTGCACGACAAAAATTCCAAAAAGATCAGCATGAAGTATCTTCTAAGATCATGGGGGATGTGATTAAGAAAGTATGTTGGAGGCCCTGGCTAAAGAGAGAGGCAAGATGATTGCTTTGGGTGTTGATTCGTTTGGCAGTGAAAGTGTATCTTGAGTAATTTTTGGATGTATATAGGTTTGGTTAATAGTTTTTTTTTTTTTTTTTGTTGGGGGGGGGGGTGGTGTGGTGGTGAGGGTGGCATTCCTTCTGAAGTGGAAGAAGATGGAGGGTGGAAAATTATCCTCTCAGGTTCTCTGCCTAGTACAATTCTTAGTACCTCTAATAAGAGGGGGTGGATTCCACCCGGGCAGGGTGTAAGGTGGTCATTTCTGCCCCCTATGAGAGGAACCGGACGAACTGTACCAGGCAAGGAACCTGAGAGGATAAAGATCCAGATGCTGCAATGGCATTATAAAGAAGAGGAAGATTGGGAAAGAGAGGACTTGGACCAAAAAAGGAAAAGTGTCAAGTTTGAAGACTGCAGCCTTGAGAAAGGGGAAGGCTGTAACTAACATCTTCACTTTCACTCTTGGCGAGGTGCTGTAATTGTTTATTTTCTTCCTATTTTACCCTTATAAACATGGCAGTATCACATGATTCTTTATAAATTGAATTTCCAAAATTCACCCCTCCACTCAAACCAATGTAATGTACTAGTGAGGGCAATAAAAGTAATAGTGACTGAAACTCATTCATTCTCTATCGTGACAAATAGAAGGACCCTAAAAATAATTATCAAAACACCAAACCAAACAAGCAATCAATCAAAAGGCTATCAATTATTTGACCATGCATGCTGATAAATTTACTTTGGATAAGGAAAATCTGTCAACTGACATTCACACTTGTTATGTGTGTCTCAAATTCTTGTATCTGTTACAAAGTCTGCCCCAATCCGACATTTTTGGTGGCAACCCGAAAGGGAATTTTTTTGAGGTCCATGATGGTAGCTGAGGCCCAAAGCCCATCACTGATCTAATTTGGGGTTGCGGGGTACGTCCCTACCCAATGGATTGACTCGAATTAGAGGAGCATTTATATGTTTTATCGTCTTGCTATGTAAGGAAGTGAAAAAGTGAGATTTGGGATTTTTTCAAGTTGGGGTTTCTAGGGAGAGTTCTTGCAGCGACATTTGGGTGTTCTTGAGAGATCTACATTGCATTTTCTTCCATCACATAGTGAATCATCTTCAGCCTTGCCAGTGGACATAGCACATCACATTGGTGTGTGAACCACATTAAATCTCTGCGTCATCTTTGCTTGAATCTGTTTTTTGTTTCTTCGTGTTTCTTGGTGTTTGCATTAACAACATTCCATAATGAATGGTAGATTGGAAACAATAAAAATGTCCCAAGCATTTTGATGATAATCACATGTGATAATAACCACATGTAATAATAACTTCTTCTTCAAGGGAACCGTGGATGACTTGGCCAGCTAGTGGTTGTTGGAGAGAAAATAGGGAGAGAGGATAACTCTCGTTGTTAGTAATGTTTTTTCTTCTTCCCCTTTTCTAAAGGCTCCTTGTATCTCTTTGTTGTTTTTGTAATGAATTTTTTATTCATAAAAAAAAAATAGTAAGCCTTGCGTTGCACTCTAGACCCAAGATATTTCAAAAACCGCCGATCTCTACTTCAACCTTGTATGTTTTGAAAAGTGTTCCAGTTCAATAACATTCAAGGATATAAACTCGGCCAAGTTTATCCTTGGACCTTTTTCAAGTGAGTTTTGAGGGAATGTCAATAAGTTGGATAGGACTGGACCTGTATGATCCCAAGTCAACTCGGTTGGTACGCCGATCTGATCCCAGTCCCTAAACCTATGCAAGCATGGACATTTATTCCAGCAATTACTCTTGTCGAAAGCTATTCTAGACTGGTGGTGAGACAAAACATGTAAACCGATTTTCAGGTTATTTTAATATTCCAGATTGGCTTCCTTCAGAACTATTATGTCATTCTCACACTGCATCTCTAGCCAAGTTCTTCTATTTACAGGTGCTGCACCAACTCAATTCAACTCAACTAAACTGTATCCCAACTAAATGGAGTTAGATACATATATAGATCCTTTTTCTCTAATCAGCTCTATTCAAAGCCATACTTGTTACTAGTGTCATAAAGTATGCATGTCTGTCCTCTCCACTTCTCCTAGAATCATTTTAGGCCACCCCTAGTTCTTTTAGCTCCTTCAATTTGAATCAAATCACCCCTCCATACTAGAGCATTCAAAGGCCTCTGTTCCACACGTCCATGTCATCTCAAACTACTTTCTTGCAACTTATCATGTATCAGAATTAGGAACTACTCCTAAATCAACTCTAATATGTTCATTCCTTATTTCAACTTTTCTAGTTTTATCACTCAACATCCTCATATCAGCTACATTAAGTTTATTTATATGTCGTTTCTTTATTGCCTAACATTCAACCCTGTACATCATTGTTGGTCGTATAACTATCCTATAAAATTTTCCTTTGAGGAATACATTGATCACACAACACTCTAAATACACCCTTCCAACTTCATCCATCCTATTCTAATTCTTTGTTCAACATCATCTTTTGTTTCTCCTTACTTATGATTGAACCTAGGTACCTAAATTTTCACTTTGTAGCATCTCTCTATCATCAATTCTCACCACCCCACTTTCAATCCTATTGCTACTAAAGTTACACACCATATACTACGTTTTTGTTCCACTTAAAACATTTTGATTCCAAGGTTGATTTCCATAATTCCAACTTTGCTTTTATCCCTACTTTTGTTTTGTCCACCAGAACACTATCAGTAGCAAAAAGTATACACCAAGGGATCTAATGGCCAAGAACCAAAATCAATTTTTTGTTGGCATAAACTCTGAAGTACTCATAAAACTAATATGATCAGAAGGGCCGAGGGCATATTCCTTCTGATCACTTTCAATGTCCAGATATAATTGAATTCCAAATGAAAGTCATTGTTAGCATACTCACCTCAAAGGTGGGCCAAGTAAAGAGATTTCTCTCCCGCATTTGATCAAATACTTGACGGGTTTCTTCCAAATTCCCATGCTTTGCATACTTACCACAAGACATCAAATTGGCTGGCTCATCCAAAAACCAAAAGTGGCAACAGTGATCATCCAAAACAGGGCATAAGAAATAACCCTAACCAAATTACAACTCCAGGACTTAAATCCAACAAAAAAAATTCCAGGGACATGCAATTCGCAGTGGTTATCGGCAGTGAAATCGGGTTCTTCAGTGACCAACTGTGCTCTTCCTAGACACATTGAGGATCAATTGGCTCATGATGCCATGGATCTGCCGAGATATCGGTTTTGGTAATTGAGGGATGTCCCTCCTTTGTTTGGGGTTGTTGTTTTAGTTCGCTTTTGTTTGGGCTTTGTGCTTGTTGTTTTTCTTTTCCTCTTTAATCCAATGATCCTTTAACTAAAAAAAAAAGTCGTAGTGGTTATCCAAAACATAGCATGATGATAAAAAGAAAAGAGGAAGAGATGGAACTATGCTGTGGAGAATCTCTCAAGAGTCTAATACAAATGGAGTAGAAATTTTGTTGAAAGTAACGACACATTTGAAGGGTTTTGAAAAAAATTAGGTTGGGATATCATGTTTCAAGAGTTCTGTTGGGAGCTTCAATTTGCAAGAAGGTGAGGAACCACATTGGACACCATCTTTTTAGAATTAACACGCAAGAGAAAGGGAAAGACAGAGAAGGAGAGAGAAATTGGAACCAACTAACTGTAAATGGTAAGAGATCGATTAGTCCGTCGAGTGTTGTAGCAGTGAGCTCAAGCCCTATATTGTGGGGTTTAGAGGGGATGGGCAAGGCACGCACGACTGAAGTTTCCCTTTTTTTTTTGGTAAATTTCATGGACAAACCCTGTAATTTTATCGAATATCATGGACACCCCAAAAACTATCAAAATATCATAGACACCCCTTATAGTATGACTTTATTTCTACTTAGTCCACTCCGTTAGGTCTGTGCAGTTAAGTGACTGTTAACTCTTTATTAATGGCGAAAGTACCCTTACCACAGGGTGAACTTTCCATAATACCCTTAAGGTTAAAACCCCAAATATAAACACCATCCTTTTCATCGTATTCGATGGTCTGAAGGTGGAAGAAGCAAGAACAGGGAAGGGAGCTTCTCTGCAAAGCATCATATTTTCGTATCATCAATCAACCACACCACGACCACCCAAAGAAGAAGGATGATAGAAAGGAAAGAACAAAGGAGTGTCATGATCGAACACCAGCAATTGCTGAACCAGTATTCCCAGAACCATCAATTGATCCTGTTTCAATAATTGGGTTGCTAAATGTACCTTCTTCAAATATCAAGCACCTGACCTGGTTTGCACATGTCACCAAGCTGGATGGTTGTCTCTGAAAGCGCTTCTTAATCCTTCAAGAATTGCAGCTACTTCATTCATGGCCGGCCTTTTCTTTCCATTCAATTTCACACATATCTTTGCAAGTTTGGAAATAGCCAAAAGCTGCTCCATATGCCCTTCTTTAATAGCTCAAGCTTCCAAAACTTCAAATAAACGATTCTCCTTCATTGATGATACGAAATTGTCAGGTACTTGACTGATACGCCAAAAGCTTTGAAGCTAGTGGAACGTGTTAAATCAGGCCCTTTAACCTGTCTCATATTAGGCTGGCCCAATCTAGCTCCCATACACTAGAGTGGGCCCCATTAGGCACATAACAAAAATGCATAGTTAAACTTTTCTCTTCTTGATAACCACTAAAAAAATGGCCTTTTGTCCAGTCCAGATCTCAAGAAGAACCACTCCAAAGCTATAAACATCGCTTTTCTCTTTAAATTGACACGAATGAAAATACGTTGGATCCAAGTAGCCAAAGGTTCCTTGCACAAGTGTAGTTAAGTGAGTGTTTTCAAAGGGTACAGTCGTTGAAATTCCAAAGTCAGCAACCTTAGCGTTGTAGTTCTCATCCTAGAGGATATTGGTAGACTTGATGTCTCGATGAAAGATTGGATTAGAAGCAGCAGAGTGTAAGTAGGCAAGTGTTCCAACGATTTCTGTAGCAATTCTTAAGCAATTTTCCCATGAAAGAAACGATGCTTGACCCTCGGCATTGTTAAGATTGTAATATTCCACAGTTTATTAGATTTCTCCAATTTGCGTATATAAGAAATTACATAGAGTGAGAGAGCTCACTGGATTTACAAGGAAAGCTTTCATGAGATATTAGGTTACCATATCCTAAGGATTCTGAATATTTCTTGCAATGCTTGGTAGAGATCCATATCACATGTGAAAAATGTGAGGGGAGAATATACACTCAATACAACCCCTCAAGGTGGAGAATCGGTCACCCGAATCTTTAGCTTGTCCCTCAAAAACTGAAATCGAGCAGTGCCAAGTGCCTTGGTGAGAGTGTCAGCTAACTGATCCTTGGTAGAGATAAACTGAACCTGTAGTTGTTTCCTGGCCACATGATCATGAACAAAATGAAAATCTATCTCAACGTGCTTTGTTCGAGCATGGAACACTAGATTAGCCGAGAGATAAGTTGCCCCAATATTGTCACACCATAATATAGGGGCACCCGATAGAGGGCAGCAGAGTTTACCAAAAAGGGATTCAAGCCAAATCAATTCGGCCAAGGCATCATCAAGGGCCTTGTACTCGGCCTCAGTAGATGAACGGGCCACAATTTTCTGCTTGCGAGAAGTCCAAGAAATTAAATTCGGACCAAGAAACATAGCAAAACCACCAGTAGACTTGCGATCAAGGTCATCCCTTGCCCAATCCACATCAAAGAAAGCTTGCAAGGATCGGGTAGGAGAGCATTCAATGAGCAGAACATGAGAGCGAGTGTGCTTCAAATAGCATAATATACGCTTCACCATTTTCCAATGATCAAAAGTTGGCGCATGCATAAATTGGCAGGCATAATTAACAGCAAATGCAACATTTGGTCTGGTGAGGGTCACATATTGCAAGGCACCGACAGCAGATCTGTACTCGGTAGAGTTGGAATGAGGAGCACCCCCTGCAGCTGATGCCGGTTCGGTAGTAGCCATGGGAGTGCTTATAGGCTTGTAGTCAGTCATACCAGTGTGTTGCAAGAGATCAGAGATATAACGAGATTGTGATAGATGCAGCCCCTTGGAATGTGGAGTAGCCTGAACACCAAGGAAAAAATGAAGATCGCCAAGGTCCTTAATGGAGAACTCGCCCGATAAATGCTGCAGTAGAGAAGAGATCATGGAAGTATCTCTGCCAATCACCAAAATATCATCAACATAGATGAGAACATAGCAGACATGGGCACCTTCTCTACGAATAAAAAGTGATGTACTTGTCTTGGAACCATGAAATCCAAGTAGGAGAAGAAAATCAGATAGCCGACGAAACCAAGCCCTGGGCACCTTTTTGAGACTATAAATTGAGCGATGAAGACGGCAAAAATAACTAGGATGATTGGAGTCAGTAAACCCTAGCGGTTGAGACATAAAAACCTTTTCTTCCAATCAGCCATGAAGGAAGGCATTACTAACGTCCAACTGTCAGACAGACCACCCTTGAGAGACAACAATGGAGAGAACACAGCGAATGGTGGCTGGCTTGATGACAGGACTAAAGGCTTCACCATAATCAAGGCCACGCTGCTGGTAAAATCCCTTGGCAACAAGACGGGCCTTATAGCGCTCTATAGACCCATCCGCCTTGCATTTAATATGGTATACCCATTTACACCCTATGAGATTCATATGTGACTGGAGTGGGACCAAAGACCAAGTGCCATTACGAATCAAGGCATTGTATTCCTCAGCCATAGCAATGCACCATTTTGGAACTTTGGAGGCCTGTAAAAAACAACTTAGCTCAATAATATCATTAGTAATAAGCATAGCATGAGGCCGTGGATGGGGTTGTTCATCTTGAGAAGGCATTGGTGGGGGACTGTAGAGTACCAGGGCAGGTGCAGTGGTGGCGATGTAGATGTCACTTAGAAGGTGTGTTCGCCTGGGCGGGGAGGGTGGTGTTGCCGCGGGTAAGGGTGCGGGGGAAGCTGAGGTTAGAGGGGAGGCCAAAGGTAAAGGGGAAGGGGGAGGGCCAGCCACAGCAAGCATAGGCACAATGGGCGTTGGCAAGGGTGAGGGCACACCCGTAGGAGGGAGAGGGCTCAAGGGGGAGAGCCGAATAGGCAATACCCCACGGGAAAGATGGAAGAGATGGGGAGCAGGTGGAGGTCCCAATATAGACTGGGAAAACGGGAAGGACTACTCATCAAAGCAAACATGTCGTGCAATAAACATCCTGTTAGAAGGGATGTGAAGATAGCGATAACCAGGTATGGGAGGGGCTATAGCCAAGAAAGACAAAGGGCAAAGAATGAAAGTCCATCTTATGCTTATTATACAGCTGTAAATACGAAAAACATAAGCAACCAAAAACTTTAAGAAAACTGTAATCCGATAACTTTTTATAGACAAGTTGGAAAGGGGACACTCCATTGGAAACAGCGGAGGGCATTCTATTAATTAGATACACCGCAATTTTAAAAACAGAAGTCTAGTAATGTTGGGAACCGAACCTTGAGCAAGAAGGGATAGCCCTATTTCAATAATATGTCTATGACGGCATTTGACTGCCCCTTGCTGCTCATGGGTATGAGGTGCTGAAACCCTATGAGTGATTCCAAGCTTGGCCAAAAACATGGGGAGAGTCCGAAACTCTCCACCCCAATCTGTTTGAAGAGCCTTAATTTTTCTATCAAAGTGGCGTTCAACTGAGGCTTGAAATTGCTGAAAAATAAGAAAAACTTCAGATTTATGCACAAGAGAATAAAACCATATAAATTTGGTTGCATCATCCACAAAAATAAATAAAATCTATGTCCTGATAAAGAAGGGGTAGGAGAGGGACCCCACACATTGCTATTAATCAAATCTAAAGGAAATAAACTACGACTGTCCGTAACAGGTAAAGAAATTCTACTGCCTTTACCTAAATGACAAGCCATACAAACATTACTAAGACATGAAGAAAAATGAGGTAAATTATTTAATTTAAGCATTTGATGGAGTAAGCGCTCATGCGAGTGTCTTAAACGACGATGCCAGATATCAACAGAAGAACAAAAGCGGAAAGAGCAGATGGGGGACTAGCAGGAAGGAGTTCATAAAGACCCCCTTTACTTGGTCTGGACAGCAGAGTGGACTTAGTTACCTGATCCTTCACAAGAAAGTGAGATGGGTGAAACTCAAAGTAAGTATTGTTATCATTGCAAAATTTCTAAACAGATAGAAGACGTTTAGAAATAGATAGAACATGAACAACATTAGTTAAATGAAAAGTGCGATTTGAAAGGGAAGGAAGAGAAGAATCACCAATGTGAGATATAGGTATGCCCTTACCATTACCAATGAGTAATTGATCATGTCATGTGTAGTCATCAAACTGAGAAAGGGATTGGATGTCAGGGGTTACATGGTGAGAAGCCCCGGTGTCAGGGTACCAAGGTCAGGCAGTGGATGGGTGGGGTGTGGGTAAAAGGGGGGGTTGGGTGGTGATAAGAAGAAGAAGGGTAGGTGGGATAGGTATAGTGAACAATGGGTGGTGGGTTATTGGGGTAGTAGGGAAGAGATGGGTTAGGATTACCATGTAGCTGACGAAGGTAGCAATGGTCTGTTGAATGGTTGGTTCGGCAACAAATAGCACACCAAAATCACCCAGTTGAGTTCTCACCATAGGAACCACCACGATCGTGACCACCATGGCCACGACCCCAACGTCCACCATGACCCCCACGTTGAGAAGTGGGAGTGGTAGAATCCGGATTGTTGCCCAAGCATTGGGCTGTGTTGGTAGTAAGAGCGCTGGCAGGAGCAAGAGCATCTATGAGAACAAGCTTCGTCATGGCTGAACCATGAAGGAATTCATGGCTGAGTAACATGGCATGGAGATCGTCCTAAAGAATAGGATCAGTCCGAGTAAGAAGGGATGAAACCATGGCGCCAAACTCAGATTTTAAACCGCGATAGATGTGAAGATTGAATGCACTTGGCCAAACAACATGGCCAGCAGCAGCTAGTTCCTCGGCAATGGTTTTGGCACGTTTCAAATAGTCAGAAACAGGCTCATCGGGTTTCTGAGTCACTTCCTGTAAGGCCATTGTCAGGGACATTATCCGGCTTTTAGAAGGAGAAGAGAAAACAATTGACAATGTCTCTTAGATTGCACGGCTAGTTTTCTTGCCAAGGACGAGTGGAAATACCTTTTCAAAGAGGGAAGCCAGCAATAGGCTTCAAATCATTGAATTTTGGTGAAACCGATGAGCACTCTCAGTGAGATCATCAAAGCAAGGAGAAGAGCCATCAAGATGGCCAAACAAATTCTGTCCATCAAGGAAAGGCTCAACTTGATTTTGCCACAACAGATAATTTTTTGAAGTGAGTTTAATGGAGATGTAGTGGTGGGCATTATGGAAGGGAGAGTAAGAAGAAGAAGCAAGAGAGTCGGCTTGAGAGGGAGTCACGGCTGAGGAAGAGATTTCGTCCCCCATGAGAGAAGATAGAAGAGAACCCAGAAAAAAAAAAGAAAAAATCTCGTTGGAGTTAATTAGCTCTGGATACCATGTTAAGATTGTACTATTCCACAGTTTATTAGATTTCTCCAATTGGAGTATATAAAGAGATTACATAGAGTGAGAGAGCTCACTGGATTTACAAGGAAAAATTACATGAGATATTGGGTTACCATATCCTAAGGATTCTGAATATTTCTTGCAATGCTTGTTAGAGATCCGTATCACATGTGACAATATTCAATTGCACATGTAAAAAATGTGAGAGGGGAGAATATACACTCAATAGGCATGGAAATGGTATAGAAGAGGGTTCCATTTAAGACAAACTCATAAACTAGTAAGGGTACTTGGGTCTCTAGGCAACAACCTAACAACGACAGAAGTCCTTGGTTTACTTCCTATACATCCACTAGGCAGGTAAGGATTCCCTTGGGAGCCTTCTGAGCAACGACAATGGTATCCTGGGCCATCAACGGAGTCAACACAGTATGCGTTCTTACCGTGCCACATTAATAACCCAAAGATTTTCTTTTGCGAGCTTCTTCACATGTGGTGTTTTCTACCACCCAATCGAGCACTACTGGAATATGGTAGTGAGCAGAATTCAGCTCCTTTGTACTACTGCATAGGTTAAACTGATTGTACTAAGAGAAGTCTCTATCTGCAAGAAAAGCTACGCTGCAGGAATTGGATACCCCAGAGGTGGCCAAGTGTAAGACCTTCGAATCAAACAGATTAATAAGTCTGCTTGGAATGGGTTTTTTGCAGCAACTTTCACTTGGACAAGAAGAAATGATAGTATTTATAGTGGCCAGGGTTTTGTTGTAAAGTGTATATTGAACACGGGGCCAAGCCCAGTCCAAGCCGCCCACAAGGGGCAGGCCGGACCCGACCCTACCCGACCCGTTGTGCATGGAAAGAACCAGCCGCTTAAGTGGCTAGGTCTCTTCCCCCCTCTTTGGTCAATTCTCAGTGGGAGTCTAAATAGGGTCGGGGGTCTTAGGGTTTTGGCTTTAAATAGAAAACATGTAACCCTATGACCATATCATCTGAGAAACCAAATTCTCTCTCTCTCTAGTGTTTTGTGTTCTCTTTGGGATTCAATCTCTTCCCAGGGATTTGTGGTGTGGAGTTCTCTATGGAGAAGCAGATCATGATCGTGGAGATTTGCTCGTGTGCTCGTAACCATAAGCTTGGCTTTTGATCCTTCTTCCATTGCATTTTTGTACATATTCAGGTATGATCCAAACCCGAGTTTATTTGGATCTGGTTTATGTGATCTAATACAAAGCGACACACACCCGGTTGTGTCATTTTTGCTATCGCGGCTAGCAAAGGAGGCGTAGATATCACATCCGATAGCAGTGAAATTGTTGTAGGTGGTGGAGAAGGTGAAGGGGAAATCTACTTTTCTTAATAAATCTGTGTTACTATGCCCACGACATGTTGAAGCCACTGAATAATAGACCATACACACATTGTAATCAGGCAAGAATTCTAGAACTTCGAGATCTGCGTATTGCAGGAAGGGCATCCAAGGATTAGAATGGGTTATTGAACCCTAGTTCACTTACATTTTCTTTGTTTCACTTTCTGCAGGTGGTTGATGATGAGTTGTCGCAGGAGATGGTCACCGGAGATGGAGTTGCCGAAGTTGATTGTCGCTAGCGCAGGTGATGGTCGCCCAAGAATGGTTTTGCTGCAGTTCTCCAACGGTAAAAATAGGGAAGAAGAGGGAAGAAGAGGGAAGAAGATGGAATGAGAGGTTTTTAGTTAAATAACATGGGGGTTAAAATGGACATTTCAACTTTGGGTGCTAATTGTACTTCACATCAAGGGGCAGATTGATATTTTGATAGTTTTTGGGGTGTCCTTGCCATTCAACTAAACTACAGGGGGTGTCCATAAAATTTACCCCTTTTTTTTATAAGGATAATTTCTTGGATGCACTAGATAAGAATTGAAATTACAAGATAAGTAGGTTTCAAATTTGTTTTACATTCATTAGTTTAAATTTAAAAAGATTTACTTAATCCCCATAGTTAGTTATTGATCATGCCACCTAAGAAGAAAATAAATCAAACTTCCAAAACTACCCCAACCCTCATTTATTGTTTTAGAATACTGATCTGGATAATCTCCTAATAATTGAGTTCCTGCCATATTAAAAGTAAAAAAAAAAAAAAAAACCTGTTCTGTACCGGGAAGATTAAAATGTAGTGGGATGAGAAGATAACGATAAATGCTCCTTAATTGTTGGAGTACAAATCAAACCTCCTATTACCTAAAAAAAAAAAATACTATTGTGTTATTGCCAAAGAGAAGTGCACCTTAATTGTTGGGATAGAAAACAAAGGAAAAAGAATTTTTTTTTTTTTTTTTTTTTTAAATCCAAACCCACCATCTAATCCTAATTTGCTTCAAGGCATTTGTCACTCATCCGTTCTCACCATCTAATCTTAAATCCAAACCCACCCTCTAATCCTAATTTGCTTCAAGGCATTTGTCATGCATCCGTTCTCACCATCTAATCTTAATCTGCTTCTTTCATTTGTTCTGAGTACAAATCAAAGCTCCTATTACCCATAAAGAAGAAAAAAAAAAAACAAAACAAAACAAAAAGACATCGGGGTCTCTGCCAATTCCAATTTAGGTCGGTCATATCACTGATCTGGATCGGTTTTTATATTTATACCCCGACTGTACCGATCCATCAACACGGGATCGGACAGAAATCCGATCGATCAGATAACGATTCCTCAAACCATGGTCCAAACTCACCATCCATTCCTAATTTGCTTCTTCCATTTGTCACTTATCCGTTCCCTGTGGGTGCTGGTGTTTTTAGAGACGATCCCCAACCTCACTAAAAGACCCAATCTCCATTATGTAGGTGACCATTTAGAGACAAATTTTTATAGAGCCAAAATCTATTAAACTCAAACATCGAATAAAATGAAAGTTTAAAGATACTGCTAATTTTTTAGAGTATCTTTACAAAAATCATTAGGTAAAAGAGACACTTTGCAAACTCTTAAGCAATTATAGGTCATCCGCTTCCATCGAAAAAAGTTACGCGAGCATGAATATATATCGGTTTTGGTCTCACTCTTGCATATTTAATGGTTACAAAATCATTGTTCAGAATTTTTTTTTTTTTGTTGGAGGAGGGGAAGTTTTTGTTTCAAGTACCTATTTTAAGTCACTAGCATTTGACAAAGCAATGACTATTACAATTACAGATCTAGTATTAAGCATTGGAAATCCAAAAGTTCATTGATCAATCAACAAAATTATGTTCAAATAAGTAGGGGAGCTAATTAAACAAAATAAAAAAAAAAGTAAACTCTATTGATTGAAGGAACTCAGAATTTCATCCATAACTTGAGTGATAAAACATGCTACCTGCCAATAGAAAATTACAAATTCATCAGTACTCCAGTAAACTTATAAGCAATGAAAAAAAAATTGTAGTAATTAGAAATAATACCTTTGGGGAGTTTATATCAGTACAACGCACCGTTGCCAGTTATGACCAACCTCAAAGCACCGACTACACTGGGTGGTGCATCTAGGGTCCTCTTGGGACTCTATACGTTTCTTATGGGGTCTTCCAGGAAGTCGCCTAGTATGAGGGGGGTTACTATTTGCCTCCCAAACTTCATATGAAAATCATTGTTGCCATCATCTTGACTAACCAACTCTTGTATCGTGGGTCAATCTCTTGTGACTATTGGGTTAATTCCTTTACTATATATGACCTTATACATGGGAGTCTTATGGTGATCATTAACAAACATACACGAGTCCATTTCGAAGGTCCTAATACAAGCATAAGCATGTACACATACTATCGAACTTGTGCTCCATGCCTTGCATGAGCACACTTGACATCCAAGGTCAACACGCCAATATTGATCATTCTCATGAACTTCAAAAAACATTTCACCTGATCAAATGGCTATGAAGTTATGAGAAGCGCTTACCAATTCCTTCAATCTCTTCGCAATCCTAGGGCCGACAACATCTTGCCGTTTGTAGCACTCCGTCCTCCTATCATTTATGAGTTTCATTGTCTGCAACCGAGATGTGTCAATAAGGTGATATAGGCAACTCATGTGCATCCTTTATCCATGCATTATAAGTTTTAGCTAAATTTGAATTTAGCTTATTATATCGGTTTCCTTTGAATAAAGCAATCACCGAATTTTCTGATTATGCTTGGATCACCCACTCATGAGCAGAACGATTCATCCTATGCATGACCTCCATATTGTTGATGGGCAACGCTGTAGGGTTTCTTTCATCAGTGAAACAATGGTTGTCCACAACGTTCTCGATGAAAGATCTTGGTGAAGCTAGCTATATCCTTGGGATCAAACTCGTAAGAGATCGTCAGAAAAGGATGCTAGGCTTGTCACACGCTACCTATATAGACAAAGTCCTGGCCAGATTTAGCATGGAGAACTCCAAACGGGGAAGTGTCCCTTTCTAACATAGAGTCAATCTTTCCAGATCTCAGTGTCCTCAGTCTCAGAGGGACATTGAAGAGATGAAGAGGATTCCCTATGCCTCTGCAATAGAGAGTCTTATGTATGCTATGTTGTGTACGAGGCCAGACATTTGCTATACAATAGGTATCGTAAGTCGTTACCAGTCTAACCCTGGACGAGAGCATTGGAGTGCTGTCAAGAATATCCCCAAGTACCTGAGAAGGACTAAGGACTATTTCTTAGTTTTTGGATCTAATCAGTTGTCAGTTCTAGTTACACAGACTCGGGTTTCCAAACTGACAAGGATGACAAAAAATCCACATCTGGGATGGTGTATCTAATGGGTAGAGGTGTCATTGTGTGGCAGAGTGCAAAATACAAATCTACAGCTGATTCCACTACCGAAGCAAAATACCTTGTAGTTGTGATGCAGCAAAAAAAGGTGTTTGGCTGAGGAAATTCCTATCAGATTTGGAGGTTGTCACTGACCTTGTCAAGGGCCCTATTCCCTTGTTATGTGATAACAGAGGGGCCATTACATAAGTTAAGGAGCCTAGAGCTCATCAGAGGAACAAGCATGTGCAACAGAATTATCGCCTCATCAGAAAGATTATCTAGCAGGGCAACGTGAGTGTCTCCAAAGTGGACACAACTGAAAATGTGTCAGATCCCATGACAAAGGGTTTGTCTCCTGGGGTGTTTGAAAAACACATGGAGGGCATGGGTTTAAAATGTATGAAAAATTGACTTTAATGTACAAGTGGGAGATTGTTGGATTTAAGTATCCATCAAACCCGATTCGGTCCAGTTCAATCCGATTTTACTTTGTATTGAACCTTTATACATTTTAGTTTAATATTATCACATGCGATATAAACTTTTTGAGCATTATGTGTCCGTAAGTTTTACTTAAAATGGTAGTCACGACTAGGGTTTGGGCTGGGCACCCCTTATCATATGGTCGTCACATTGGGTATTCCTAGACATGTGATGTCAGGGTACGAATGTGAGTACTCACATGTTCGATGTGTGTATTGACGAAGAATCTACTTTGTCGATTCCCTCATTTATTACTGCCAGATGTAGGAAGGGATAGATATGTGTCACCAAGACCCTTTACCTGAGGGAACCCTGTCGCTACAAAGTATGCCCGCATTCTTTGGTTCATCAACGACTGAAACTCAAGTGAGTCAAAGCCGGTGTTCTGGGAATGCACGAACACTTTGTGAGTGAAGGAGTTACTCAACATGGTCACCACTGCCCGATTGGGGAACACCGAGATTGAAGTTGTCTATGTATGGTCGGATCAGAATCTGGATCCAGTGCCGTTTTGGAAATGGTTTTTGCAAAACCTATTTTACATAAAATAATAGATTATATGTAGTTATTTGAATAAAGTGTTTTATCGAGTTTTGCAAGACCCGATCAGATACACAGACACTCTTATATGGACATGTACTATGGAATGGGGTTTGGCAGTACAAGTGTACATGCCCTAGATTCCATAATGATGGTGTTGATTAGTGGGGGGGTTGTACATGATAATTTAGGGAGTTATTTGAAATTTGCTAAAATAATTAGTTCTTTATTTAATTAATGGATATGGTGCTAATTGTAATTATCCATAAATTAAAATAATTAATTTATTATAACATTCCCTATTAGATTCTGCTTCTTCACCAATTAGAAGCACTTTGAGTTTAAACAGGATAGCCAAACAAGGAGAGAGAGCGTCTCACTCTCACTGGGATTTCTTTTTTCCATCCAGGGTTTTTGGAAAACCTAGTATTATATAATAACCAAAAATGTAGAAGGGGGCAGCAGTGCTCCATGTTTTTGGCTGCCCCCTCCCCTCTTGGATGATTTTTTGCTTCCTCTCTCTCTCTTGTGATCTCTTCTTCTCCTTCTTCTTGCTCTCTACTTTGTTTGAGAGTTACGGTTTTGGAAACCCAGATTTATGCTTGAAGAACTAAAGAGCATCTAGGATTGGCTTGAAGAACCTTGACTGCACCATTGGAGGTTCAGATCTGTTTGTTTGGAGTGCTCATCGGAGGAAGAACCATTGTCTATTGGAGGAGCAACACTTGAGGCTCATCAGGTTAGCAATTCTATGTTAATTCCTGTTGATTTATTATATTGATTATTCATGGGATGTGAAAGTAACCCGAATCAATTATTTTTTGTTGCGCAAATCCATGAGATGGAATAGGGATGAATATTCTCTATGACATGGATCCCAATAATTTTATGGGATGTCAAAGAGATGGACTAGGCATTGGTTTGTCATACCAAACCCTAATAGGGTTCCAGTACGGCACCGTGGGCGACCATGGAAAACCCTAAAATTGAAAATAGGATGCCCAAGCTAGATTAGGGTGCCCTAGGTTGATCCTAGGGTTCCCTAGGGCCAACCTTGGAGTTCCCTAAAATAGGAAACTCGAACTTATATTATTATTGGTTTTCCAAGGTGAACCACCATGATCCCATGGACTGTAGGATCGACCTACACCTCTTAGGACTCTATACGTTTCTTATGGGGTCTTCCAAGAGGTCGCCTAGTATGAGGTGGGTTAATACCTGCCTCCCGAACTGCATTCATATGTAAACAACTATTGCCATCATCTTGACTAACCAACTCTTGTATCGTGGGTCGATCGATGTTTTGTGTCCATTGGGTTAATTCCTTGACTATATATGACCATATACATGGGAGTCTTATGGTGATCATTAACAAACATATACGAGTCCATTTTGAAGGTCCTAATACAAGCATAAGCATGTACACATACTATCAAACTTGTGCTCCATGCCTTGCATGAGCACACTTAACGTCCAAGGTCAACATGCCAATATTGATCATTCTCATGAACTTCAAAAAGACATTTTACCTAATCGAAAGGCTATG
Source organism: Telopea speciosissima (assembly GCF_018873765.1). Lineage (NCBI taxonomy): Eukaryota > Viridiplantae > Streptophyta > Magnoliopsida > Proteales > Proteaceae > Telopea > Telopea speciosissima. The sequence goes on from NC_057920.1 coordinate 25,829,605, forward strand.
AAGTTATGAGAAGCGCTTACCAGTTCCTTCAATCTCTTCGCAATCCTAGGGCCGACAACATCTTGCCATTTGTAGCACTTAGTCTTCCTATCATTCATGAGTTTCACTCTCTACAACTGAGATTTATCAATAAGGTGACATAGGTAACTCACATGCATCCTTTATCCATGCATTATAAGTTTCAGCTAAATTTGAATTTAGCTTATCATATCAGTTTCCTTTGAATAAAGCAATCACCCAAATTTCTGGTTGTGCTTGGATCACCCACTGATGAGCAGAACGATTCATCCTATGCATGACCTCCATATTTTTCTCATAATCACGCATCTTGCGTGAATATGTAATCTTGTCCAATTGTGCTTCAATAGCTGCCTTATACGACTGACTGTAGCGACCCTTTAGGTACTTTTTAATGTTCTCTTTCAAGTAGCGTAGGCAATGAGCATGGGAACAACTAGGAAAGATATGTTGTAGGCCTTGTACAATACCAATGTGCTGATCAGATATGAAGACGAACTCATCTCCCACCTCATATTGCAATGCATGTATCAATTGAGTCAAATACCATTCCCAATTATCAATTGATTCAAACGGGACAACACCAAATGCAACTGGTAGCATTCCAGCATCTGCATCATATGCAGAAGCAACAAGCAATGTACATTTATATTTTGAAGTCATGAATGTCCCATCAAGCACAAGCAAACGTCTACAACCTTCAATGAACCCACGCAAACATGAGGAAAATGCTATAAAAAGCTTTTTGAAACTTTCATCCGGTTCTAAACCGTACTTACCTACACTTCTTGGATTGGACTCTCTAATCTTACAACAAAGCCATAGAATAGTCTTGTAAGAGTCCTCTTGTGAGCCAACTAACAAACTTGTGGCCAACTCTCTACATCTCCATGCTTGTTGGTATGATAACTAGCACCATACTCCCTGCTTATATCTCGAACAACCTCCACAGGATGATATTTCGGATTATCGCGTAATTTATCGAGTATTACATCAGCAATTAGTGTCTTTGGAACCTTTGTCTTTTGTTGGGTGCTATAACCAGCTGGATGAGAATGTTGCAAGTTGGATTTGTAAACTTGAAAATAGCCTGTATTACGAATAATACTTGCACAAACATACCAACCACAACTATGTAAGCCACACACTGCCTTAACCATGTTTGGGTCACTCCGTTTCATACGATATCCAAATTTATGAGCAATAGCATAATTAGCAACTGATTTCTTGAAATCAACTGCCCTATCAAATATCTGACCATCACCTTCAAGCATATTGGACCAAAATGAAGGCATCCTATTGACTTGGTCAGATCTCACCATAATTGATGATCTTTGTACAATTATCAGCTGCACTATCAAATATCTAACCATCACCTTCAAGCGCTTTGGACCAAAATGAAGCCATCCTATTGATTTAGTCAGATCTCACCATAATCGATGATCTTTGCACAATTCCATCCCTATGACTCACTTCTTCTGATGATGTACTGTATTTGCGAAACAAAAATATTTGTCTTTAATTAAGGAAATCATCTAATCTCATAATCATTAATGAATTGTATATACCTAGTTTTAAAAAATGCATTGAAATTACCTTGCCATTTGTGATAACCCATGCATAAATACATCTTCTTTGTAAATGAACATGTTCACAATTTTAGACTCAAACAGATAATCGATGAGGTTCTATATGTCCGCATAGCGTGACAGAGTGAGAATTATTAATGTGGCACAAGGAAGGGTATACTTTAGCCTAAAATGTGATGTTCCATACTCATCAAGGTTGATAGTTCAGCCACAAAGCGATCATACGTGAAACTCCTATCAATTCTCAAAGTATATGTATCATTCTCAGAATATTCCACAGTGCCAAAATTGGCTTTTGTATTTCTTCCAGTCGTACATAATACAAGAACACTATTACTAGGTTCCATTGCATGTACTGAAGACATTATAAATTCGTCTGCAGCACTAAAAATTTAAAGAAAGTTCAGGAATAAGAAGGAAAATATACTAAATAATTTTTCTACAAATCTGCATTGGATACTAGAAAAACAAATTGGGAAATCTAAAATTCTATTAACATTCAAAAAATATCATGCATATTATTATATGATAGTGGCCATCTTAAATGGGAACCCCTTTTTTGTTGGTGAGGGAGATAGTGACTTCTAGCTAATTACTATTCTCTGTTTATAACTTTTGCAGGAACTTCTCCTTGCAATATCTTTATTTTTTAGGTTACTAATGTTCCAAAATGCGTTTGTATTTGCCAGTCTGATTTTTTTTTTCAGCCACTTATTGGGGAATTAATTTTATTTATGCAGGTTAAGTTTACTGCAGATGAGCTTCGCAGGATTATGGACCCAAAACAATAAACAATTTTTTTTGGGTAATTATTGGTGGGATTTTTTTTTTTTTTGACGCAGAATTGGTGGGAGAATTTGATTGGCTAGTTTTATTTTTTTTTATGTAATTCTTCTTGGTGACATTCCTCATGATTATAGAGAGAATTTTAGTCGATGTTCTTTGAGGTTCTTCAATTAATTTGGGTGATCTGATTGCTACTGTTTTATTTAGAAAAATCTCTGGATTAATTTGAGCTTTGATCGAGGCGAATTTCTGGAATGTGATACGTACTTGGAAGGATTCCGGAGTTCTCTAAGGTATCAATGGTTTAAGTCCTAAGACAAACTTCATTCTAGAAGGAACAACCAAAAGAGATTCGAAAATATTTTCTACGAATATTTGATTCATTAGCTAATCCCAAAGAAAGTCCAAATTCGTTTCATTAAGGTCTATACGAATAACAGAGATCTGAGAATTGAAACCAGAGCTCCCTGTTGGATGTCGAACCAGGAAGAGTTTCTGCAACATCTGTTAAGGGTTTTGCTTGCAATAGAAGTTATGGGATGGGGGAGTCGATTACTAGCTACAATATCTTGAAGGTGAATAGGAACATAACGGATGACGATCTCAAGAAGTCTTACAGGTTTTAAATGGCATCCCTATTGGTGGTGAAGCCTGATTTGGTCCAGAAAGTGTGGTTGAGACCTTCAGAGGGTCGTTTTGGCCCCGAAACGACCTCAGAATGTCAAAAAATGGCGGGGCTCCACGCAAAGGCGTGGAGTTGTGTTGGGCTCATCAAGATCTTCGAAATGAGTATTTTTGAGCCATGTGTTATGTTTTGGTCCGGCTCAGGTTTTTTGGCAATTTTTTGAGCTAGGGGCATTTATGTACTTTTAAGGGTTACGACTTCCCTATATAATGTTCTTATCTCTTTGGGATAGGGTTATGAGGGTTTGTAACATTTTCAGAGAAAATAGTGAAACTTGTTCTACTGCTCGGCCGTGGATGTAGCTTCCATTTTGGAGGTGAACCACGTAAATCTCTGTGTTGTGCGTTATGTGTACTCTCTCTATTTTTGTTTTTCTTCTACAAATCGCCATTATGGGTGTTGTTTTCTTAACAATCCCGATAAGAGTCCAAACAAAAAAAAAGAAGCAGAGGCTAAATTCAAGCAGATTTCCGAAGCCAAAGTAAGATATCTATATTTTTATTCCTCCCATTTCGGTTTGAGATTTCTATCCATACTATACTTCTCTGTGTAACAACAAAAAAGCAAGTTTCTAGTCACTATTAATTGTTGGTGGAAGAATTTGAAGTGAGGAACCGAGAAACCAAAATTGGAGGTCAGCATCATTATCATAGAAAACTTGACCAACATGAGAGCATTAAGTCAGATTTTATAAAATGAAATAAAGAACTGCACGCACAATCATAGCAGGACATAAATTCCAAAAGACTTTAAAGTGGTGATTTTTAGTAGAGCATTATAGCCCTGAATGTGGATCATACATAAACAAAACAAATTATTCTTCCTTTTTACATAACCAAACTCAATTAAAACAAGAAATTCCCTATATTGCACTCGATTAAAACAAGAGAGAACAACAAATCAACAAATCAGAATTGAAAACAAGAGAGTTGAAGCCCTAGAAATGATCACCATCAACATTACGGAATCTAAACATACCTGTATCAATAAACACCTCATAAAAGAGATGAAATCTCTGGTTATTCTTATCAATCTCGAACATAAGTATTTCTGATCAAGAAACTTAATGAGAGTGAAAAACAATTGTGGGCATATGAGTATTCCATTAATCACATGGGTTTAGGGATTACCTGAACCGAATGGAATTGCAGCAGAAGGGACGATCGAAGGCGGCTTGCAGTTACGAGCACAACGCGATCTCTACAGGCTTCTCCTTAGAGAACTCCACACCATAAAACCCTAGGCAATGATGGAAACCCTAGGATGCGCACTACTTGAAAGGAGGGAGAGATCTAATCAATTAATGCACCTAGGGTTTATGCCTTATGTCTATATATAGGCTAAACCCTAGGATTGGCCAATCAGAGGAGGGATCTTAAGTGATCGTCCCTCTCTCTCTCTCATTTTTGGCTTGGCCGGCCTGCCCCATGTGGGCGGACCAGCTGGGCCTCAGGCCCATCTCCGATTTACATCTCCCACTCTCCCACACAGGGCGCATATATTATGCATTCAAGTTTATCTCATTCTGCGTTATCCTCCATACAGGTAATGGCGCGTGCAACTTATCGAGATGATACAAGGTAGGAGTACTATATCAAACTTCCATCTAACCATACATCACTCCCAAAAAGTCTCAAAATACCCCAAACGATCCACTTACACCTAATCTAACACTCTCGACCCCTCATGATGAGCAGTGTTAATCCTTGGTACGTAATGTACTCATGACTGCGTCGATCACAAATACGACACGTCGCCCGGGCAATGAGTCACATAACAAAGGTGTAACGTCCAATGGTTTTCCTTGAGCCCCTCATGTTAATCCAAATATCCCCAACAGCTTTCCCAATCGCTTCCCGCTGGACCGCATCATCCATGATCCTAAGGAGAACGTCAAAGTAGCGTGATTGGGTGTCTTTTTCATGACATTGTCTCAGGTAATAAGGGTACTGTGGGATTAATATAATCCACGTGGCTCACACAGTGACAAAGCAGGGATCCATGGTCACTCTCACAATCGGTCATCATGAGCATATGCAGTATGATATGCATGCTATGGCGTAACTCCCACTAGGGTGGGCATGTCACTCGCAATAAATAAACGCCAGACAGATCTTAGTCTAGTCGCTACTCTAAGCGCCTAACCTAAGTCTCTAGCGCCATCACCCTCATGGTTTCTACCTAGAACCTCACATCTGGCTTCTAACAGGCTACTTAGAAGTGTGGTATCTTCCAAGTTGGACCTAGTAAAGGTCTCATCTTAGCTCTAACTAAGGCACCATAGAGCACACATGCTCATGGGCTCATCTTGCTCGCTACACCCCAGTGCAGAGGCGAATCACCCGTGTGAATGTGTCGATTCTATGCCTGGTGACATCTTTACAAACAATGAATGTACACACACAAGATTACTCAAACAAATATATGCTTATCAATAAATGTAAGAAAAATACAGATAAATGTCCATCACAAACAAAGTGTTCTCAAAGCAAATACATATCAGATCCACCTGAGTCCCAAGTTCCTAACGTGAACTAGGAAAACATCTCTGGCAATGGGCTTAGTCAATGGATCAGCCAACATATTGCCAATGGAGATATGCTGCAGAACCACTTCACCTTGCGCTACCATGTCTCGAATGTAGTGATACCGTATGTCAATGTGCTTGGCTCTACCATGGAACTTGGGGTCCTTCGCAAATGCAAGCGCCACCGTGCTGTCACAGTGTATAAGCACAGCGTCGTCTAAGTGAGCAGAAACGCTAAGTCTCTGCAAGAACCTCCTGAGCCAAACGGCCTCCTGTACAGCTGCCGAACATGCGATGTACTCTGACTCCATCGTGGACAAGGCGATGCAGGTCTGTTTCTTGCTACTCCAAGTGATAGCCCCGCCTCCCAGGATAAACGCATACCCTGAAGTGGACTTGCGCTCGTCTCTATCACTAGCCCAATCAGCATCATTGTAGCCTCTCAGTCTCAAGTTTGAACCACTGAAGGTGAGCGAGAGGTCTGCAGTGCCACGTAGGTATCGAAGTATCCTCTTAATTGCCTACTAATGAACTGGCCCTGGGTTACTCTGGTAACGGCTCACCATGCCAATGAAAAAGCAAGTATCTGGACGCGTGCACATCATCGCATACATCACATACTATCTACTGCCGCTGCATAGGGTATTTTGGAGATTTGGTTTCTCTCTTCATCACTCTTAGGGCATTGGTCTAGGCTCAAAGTGTATGCCTTGTCCATTGGAGTGTCAATGGGTTTCGAGTTGCTCATATGGAACCGCTCCAGGACTTTCTTTATGTAAGTCTCTTGAGATAAACTAAGAAGTCTCCTAGTGCGATCCCTCACAATCTTCATGCCCAACACAAAGTTGGCCTCACCCATGTCCTTCATCTCAAAAGTGGAGGACAGCCACTCTTTAGTGGCGACAATCATTTCAATGTCATTCCCAACCAGCAAGATGTCGTCAACATACAATGATAGGATAAGAAACCCTGCCTTGGACCATTTAACATACACACAGTGGTCCTCTTCAATCATGTCAAAACCCACAGTGGTAATGGCATGGTGAAATCTAATGTACCACTGCCTGGATGATTGCTTAAGGCCATAGATGGAACATTTGAGACGATATACTTTGCGCTCATGTCCCTTCTTCTCAAAGCCCACAGGCTGAGCCATAAAGATCTCCTCGTCCAATTCTCCATTGAGAAAAGCAGTTTTAATGTTCATTTGGTAGAGTTTCAAATCCAACCTTGCGACAATGGCTAGAATGAGGCGTATTGAGGCCATTCTCACCACAGGAGAGAACGTCTCATCATAGTCTATACCCTCCTTTTGGGTATATCCCTTCGCCACAAGACGTGCCTTATACTTGTCAATTGATCCATCTACCTTTCGCTTGACCTTTAGGACCCACTTATTCCCGATGGCCTTGCGCCCAGGTGGAAGATCAACTAACTCCCAGACTTGGTTCTTACTCATAGAACTCAACTCATCTTCCATAGCAGCCTGCCACATTTCCTTAGCTGGAGAAGAGAGCGCCTCACTCACTGAGGCTGGCTCATCCTCATCCCTCGGGACACAGACGAGGGCAGCATCCCCTTCAATCTCAAAATGACATCAGGGAATGTGTTCACGTGTGCTCTTATGCGTAGAGGGTTCTTGACCCGTGGGTTGTGCGCTTTCATTAGGTAGCACACTTCCACTGGGATGATGATCACTCTCACCCTCTCTGGCGATCTCTTGATGAGTGTTTAATTCCTCACCCTCATCAAGAGTAGGTGAGACGCTTTCATCAGTCTCTATCTCAAAAAGATCAAGGTCTCTGCCAGCATCACTAATGCTAGGGAAATCGATCTCAGGAAAATCCACATTGCGAGACTCACTCTCTGCCATTCCTCCATCTTGATGTTCACCGTACACTACATAGCCTTTCGAGGTATCAAAGTATCTTATAAAGATACTCTTTTTAGCTCTAGGGCCAAGTTTCCCAAACTTATGGGAGGTACTATGAACATATCCTGCACATCCCCATGGTCGCATATGCCCCAAAGTGGGCTTTGCACTTTTCCATAATTCATAGGGAGTGGAGGGAAGTGACAGTGGTGGCACGCGGTTAAGGACGTAGGTAGCGGTCAACATAGCATCCCCCCAGAAAGATATTGGGAGGTTGGCTTGCGTCATCATCGATCTAACCATATCTAAGAGCATCCTATTCCTCCGCTCTGCTACACCATTTTGCTATGGAGTGTGGGGAATAGTCAGTTGCCTAGTGATTCCTTTTTTCCTCACACATCTCTTTAAATTGATCAGACAAATACTCGCATCCTCGGTCAGTGTGCAGAGTTTTTAACATCTTGCCTTGTTGATTCTCAACCTCTGCTACAAAGCGTTTGAAGCAATCTAGCACTTCATAGCGGTGAGCGATCAGATACACATAACCATACCATGAATAATCATCGATAAAGGTGAGAAAATAGGAAGCACCATGACATGCCTTCATGTTCATTGGTCCACAGATGTCCGAATGGACAAGCTCTAGGGTCTGGGTTGCCCATTTAGCCTTTCCAAAGGGCTTCCGGTGGGCCTTACCCGCTAAACAGGCCTCACATGTCAGTAGGTTGACTTTAGCGAGTGAGCCAAGAAGGCCTTCTCGAGCTAGCCGTCCCATCCTATCTCGACCTATGTGTCCTAGTCTAGCATGCCATGTAACTAAATCTGGACTAGTATTAGAATCAATTACAAAAGATGAAGAGGAAACAACAGGAATTATTAAATCTAATTTAACAAAACCATTCTCAAGTCTACAATATCCAAAACTACTACCATCCAAATGAATCTCAAAAGAGTCATCATAAAAAATAAAGGAATATCCTAAAGTCAATAATGCAGTAACTGAAAGTAGATTATGCTGGATTTCTGGTGCGTATAGCACATCATGAAATAGCAAGATACGCCCAGTGTGCAAGGTGAGCTGGTAGGTACCAACTCCTTGAACTGCTTCACTAGTGCCATTCCCCATGTAGATACTTTGGGCGCCATCCGGAATCTTTCTATAATCTACGAACCCTCCTCGATCTCGCGCTATGTGTCTTGTTGCACCTATATCCACAATCTAATCAGATTGGGTTTGGGTAACCAAAACGTGTGTACATACAAAAGTACATAGAGAGAGGCAGAAATGGTACCTGCTTCGCTTCAGTGCAGTCATGAGCGAAGTGCCCCATCTTCTGGCAGTTACAACACTTGACCTTTCTGAAATCTTTCTTTCCACCTCGTTTGCCACATCGACGCTTGGTGGTCTTACGCCCAGTTGACGCAGCTTTCTGAGCTTAATCCTGATTCCCAATGTTTCTCTATCTCTTGCGCTTAGACCCATTCTTGCGCTGCCCAGCTTGGACGACAAGGGCATGTGATTGGGTCGCCTCTAGGCGCTCCGCCTCTAGTTCCACATAAGCGGCAATGTCATTAAATGTTTTGACAGTGTCATTATGTGTCAAAACTATCTTCATTTGCCCCCAGGAATTAGGCAATGTCCTAATGACGGCCTGTACTTGCTGCTCATCGGTAAGGTGTACCCCAGCATCGTCTAATTTTTGGATCATGACTTTCACGACCCTGAGGTGTTCAACCATAATGTGCTTGGGGTCCTTACGGTACATCTCAAACTTCAAGATCATGAACCTAAGTCTGGTCATGGATGTACCACCATAGTCAAGCCTTACCTGGTCCCACATGGACTTGGCAGTCTCGCACTTCTCATACTAACCGATGAGATCATCGTGCATCGTGCTTAACATAAGAAAGCACGCACTATGATCTCTCTTAAACTAATTGTCGTAATCCTCTTTTTCTTCACGGTGACGGGCGGTAGTACCCACTTCGGGTAGGCCAATTTCAGTGGTCAGGAGGTCTAGGTAATCTTGCTCATTTAGCAAGAACTTGGCCTTTCTGTGCCACAGGTCATAGTTGGTGCCATCCAACTTGTTACCTTGGTTAAGGTCGGCAACAACACTCTTAGAGGCAATCACTACAATGTGCAAGGGAGGACATTTAGTATACATCCATAAATTCGCAAATTATTTAAGAAATCCTAACTAAAATTAATGGTACCCTTCCCCACACGGTGAGACCAAAAACTTCGCTAAGCTGGTAATCAAATCTCACAATGTGTGGGTCTGGGGACGTATAACTTTAACTAATTTTGAACGAAAGTAGGAGAAAAAACAAGAGTCTCCTAACCACAATTTAATGTGCCATACACACAGGTGTGCAAGGGACTCACACAAGAGACCCAAATTTGGTACTCAAAGTGATATGTCGAGTCGGTACGTGGTTGTGATACGCAGTGCAATAGCTCCCAATACATGGCTTCTAAAAAAATATTAAAATTACAACCGGTTCTTTACATTCAAGATCCTACTACAAACTACCGGCGAGTACTGCACTTTGTATCACTTCCAGGCACTAACTCTAGCGTACATCTATCCAAATAAACACGTCACTTTTAAGTACCAAATCCATCCCATAAAGATATAAAAATAATAAAACCAAGGTGTGCATGGGATGGGGTGTTTGACAGTGATACCCTAATGGCAGCGTCAAACCGATCTGTACCACAATGGGGGGATCACATGTTTGTTTATTAGCAAAGTGGCCCTGGGCGATCTCCAATACACATGGGAAAAATATGGGATGATTTGGGACAACACCCTATCTCCCATTTTTCTCCCATGGATCTCACAAAATGATTTCTCACTAATGGGGGGTGCACATGAAATAAATAAAATACCCCCCAATAACAAGAAACCCTACAGGGAAGATCCCCAAAATTTGTTAGGGGCCACAAGAACAAATCATAAACAATGCATATATCAAATGACATACATATAAAAAAAATATGATTTATCCCTAGATCAAGAAACCATATAATAACCAACTTAATAATAATCCCCAATGCATAACAAACAAAAATAAAGCATATGCATACAATAAAATCATATCACATATAAGCCCATTAGGGAAAAAAGGTAAGGGGGTGGGTGAAGGAATCCCCACTTCACCCATCTCCTTCCCCCCAAAAAAACCCTTAAAAAAAATGATTCACGGCGCGGACAAACAAAATAATATGTCTGCAAGTTTTTTTTTTTTTTTTAAACTGCTCAACAGTGAGCAAGTATGCTAATTTGACTTTTCAAAAACAAATATCAGAAGTGTAATAATTAACATCATGCATCATGATTGCTTTTAATCATCACAACAATCACTATTTTTTCAAAAAAAACACATCATTACTCACAGTCACATCAACCATAAATTTTTTTTTTTTACTTCTTTCTTCTCCTTTCATCGTTTTTATTTTTTTTTATAAAAAAAACACCCGCAGTCCACGGCCACTGCTGGCTGCGTGCGATCGTGCCAGCTGCTGGCCGAGGCAGGCTGCTGCCTTTGCCACATGCGGCTAGCCCTTGGCTGATTCGCACCTTGCACATGGCAGTAGTAGTAGTCGCACTGCCATCGCGCCATGCGCCAAGGCCGCGCGGCCAATGGGGAGGCGATCGAGAGGGGGAAAGGAAGAAGTAAAGAAAACATATTTCTCTCCCAAAAAAGAAACTGCGAACAACAAGCCCTAATCACTTCTGATACCACTATGGGCATATGAATATTCCATTAATCACATGGGTTTAGGGATTGCCTGAGCCGAATGGAATTGCAGCAGAAAGGAAGATCGAAGGCGGCTTGCAGTTACGAGCACAACGCGATCTCTACAGGCTTCTCCTCAGAGAACTCCACATCATAAAACCCTAGGCAACGATGGAAACCCTAGGATGCGTAGGACTTGAAAGGAGGGAGAGATCTAATCAATTAATGCACCTAGGGTTTATGCCTTATGTATATATATAGGCTAAACCCTGCGATTGGCCAATCAGAGGAGGGATCGGTCACTTAAGTGACCGTCCCTCTCTCTCTCTCATTTTTGGCTTGGCCAGCCTGCCCCATGTGGGCGGACCAGTTGGGCCTCAAGCCCATCTCCAATATACATAAACAATCGAAAAGAAGAAGAAACGCACTAAGGTAGAGATAGTGGTTTGCGTCATCCCGCTTGTTTTCCCCCATTTCAGTTTATATTTATTACTCTTCCCGCTTATTTTTCCCATTGTGAATTAAAACTGTTATTTTTTTTAGAATGAAATGGTGGATTTGGATTACGCAGATTTCTAACTCAACAATCATAAACGTGAATTGAGGTTTTGAAGAAAAAAAATGAGAAATAAGTGAGAAATGAGGGTTGGGGTAATTTTGGAAGTTTGATTTTATTTTCTTCTTAGGTGGCATGACCAATAACTAACTATGGGGATTAAGTAAATCTTTTTAAGATTAAAATTAATTGGTGTAAAACAAATTTGAAATTTACTTATCTTGTAATTTTAGTTCTTATCTAGTGCATCTAAGAAATTATCCCTTTTTTATATTTTTATAATGAAATGAACATTTTTCGCTGAATAATTTAACGTGCAAGTAACACACGAGTTGGTAAGAATTTGATTCACACAATCAGCTTTACCTTAACCGAAAAAGGATTTTTTTTTTTGGGATGAAAGTGTAATCACACAAACCACACACCAATCCCAAAAGTTTAGCCGACCTTTAAGACCGTGTAACAATAGATATACACAACACACACCACACCACACGCACACACCCGAATATAATGGTAAGTTTGAATAAAATCTTTTTTTAGAACACACATCACTCCCACATACCCGAAAAAGATTTTATTCGGACTCACCATTATATTCTTGTAGGTACAACTATTTTTTTTGGGGGGGAGGGAAGAGTTCTCTGCGGGGAGGGCGTGGCCCCTACGCGTATGACAGCATCATGTGGGTAATCATTACCACCATTCAAAGGGGTGGGGAGGTCATTTTACCCCCTCTGTGTCAAGCATAAGGGCCACACCCCATAGAGAACTTCTTCCTCTTTTTTTTTTTTTTGCAAGAGATCCTCGTCCGATTGTGTAGCACCTGCACAGTAAGGGTTAATGAGAGTGGACACATACATCAACATAGATACAATCTTTTATTTCATGGGGTGTAGGGTTGTAATTTTATGTACTCTTGTGTCTAGGCACAGGAGCCACGCGACAAGGTAGTGTTCTTTTTCCTTTTTTTTGCAAGAAAGGAATTTATTGATGAGAAGAACTTGTAGAACCATCAACTTACGGAGATCATGGAGCCAAGGGGTGGTGATAAGCCATCTTGTCACACACGTAATTGACCAAGCCCTTCGGGTCAAGGAGACAGCAATATTGTTTATTACCCATGGAACATAATGGAAAGAAACACCACTGAAAAATAGAACAAAGATGTTTAGCATCTTGGAGGACTATTGCACATATAAAGGGAGTGGAGTGGATGAGCCCCCTTTGAAAAACTAAATTGCCTCTTGATTATCAGATTCTATTTGAATATTCAGAATGTTGCAGAGTATGTGAGAGACAAGGCTTTCCATATTACAATTGCTTCACCTTGGATGACAGGTTCAAGGAGGCAAGGCTCATAAATACAGCAGATTTGGACACCTAAGTGGTCTTGAAAGATGATGATGATTCCTTTCGAGTTCATAACTTGAGGTATATACATCATAATCTATCTTAATAACTCTGGAGGGAGAAGGCCTCCAAAAATTGAGCCGGAAGTTGGAGCTATTGAAGGATGAAAGTATTGTGACTTTGGACAGATCTTCTGGGATTCAGAGAAAAGTCATCTTGCTATCCAAATAACCTCAGTTGGGGACCCATTTTTAGAGTTAAAAGAAAAGTCATTTCTAGCTATCCAGAGATACCAACAAATGAAAGATGAAAGTGATAAACCCTCGCTAGCTCTCTGCTTGTTAATAGAGAAAATATGATCCCAACCTTTTAGATCTATCGAGGTAGAGTAGGATAGTGAACTCCCAAGCCATACTGGCTTAGCAAAGGGGCATTTAAGAATACTATGGTCGATTGATTCTTTCATTGTTCCACACTGACGACATGTTGAATCAATTGGAATTTGATGTTTTTGAAGACCCTTGCTTGAAGCCAAGCCTTGCGCATATGCTCTCTAAAGGAAATATTTGAGCTTGGGAAGTATCAACATACACTGTGCACAGTCGCATACATTGTGCACAGTCAACTCCAAACGGTCACAGCTCTCCATGTTTGGATTATTGTATTTGAATTTGAATCAACCTCACCAACCACCTTATCATGTATCAATCTCACCAACCATCTTACCTTGTACATATTGATTGAGTCAATCACCTCTTGATTGAATCAATCAATCCTCTCAATATTTCTTTCCTTGTATAGGTTGGTTACCATTCTCTGCATTTGTATTCTATCCTTGTAAGACATTTTATATATCGAGCACTATCCCCACAATGGAGGATAGGCTGGAATATTATTCTGATATGGTATCATTGAGCCAATAACTCCAACGAGATTCACTCTTCCCATCTCATCTCTCTTTCTTTTTTTTCTCCTTCCACACTACCTTCTTTATTTTTCAAATGGGAGAAAACTCAATGACCAACCCAGCCACCAATCCAGGTGCACACCACTCCATCACTCTCAAACTCACTAATAAGAACTTCATCTTTTGGAAAACTCAAGTTGTTCCATTTCTTCGTGGCCAAGACTTGTTTGGTCATATCGATGGCACCCTTCCCTGCCTCTCGGATGTCGATGATGCTCGTACATGGCATAAACAAGACAATGCCATTATGAGTCTCTTGATCGCCTCCTTGTCCGAGGATGCTCTCCATGTTGCGGTTGGGAAAGACACTAGCCGTGACATCTGGAATGCTTTGCATCTTGCATATGGTTTAGCCTCAACCACTAGTGTTCTCTCCCTCCGTATGGCCCTTCTTGACTTATCCCAAAAGGCTGATGAGCCTGTATCTACATTTCTCCAACATGCTAAGAACATAGCGGATGAACTTGCCTTTGCTGGCAAACCAGTGTCCACAGAAGATTTTAATATTGGGATTTTCAAATGTCTACGACTGGAATTTCAGAATCTGATTCCCACCCGCATGGGACGGCCTGAACCTATCTCTTACAATGATCTCCAAGGCTTACTTGTTAGCCATGAATTTACTGTCAAACATTCATTGAAGCAACTCAGCCTGACCGAGCCCACTTTTGAGCCAGCACCTTCTGCCAATATGGCTCAGAAGGGGTCCCCTTCTACTACGCCCTCATCATCTTCCACCCACGGTGGTCGCGGTAGGGGCAATCGAGGCCGTGGTCATGGTCGGGGTGAACGTGGTGGTGGCCATTATGGTCGTTTCTATTGTACTTATTGTCATCGGACTAATCACACAGTTGACCAATGTTTTTACAGAACTGGGAACCCAAATACTGGTACCAACCCTTCGCCTTACCCAACCCCACCATCAGCCTATTTTACCCACTCCTATGCTCCACCCTCCCATCGTCCCATGCCACCCCCTACGGTGTAACATTTTCTCCCACACCCTCCACCTGGTTTCCTGATACTAGGGCGTCCCACCATGTGACCCCTAATCTACAACAACTAGCATCTTATGATCCGTATTCTGGCAACTCACAGGTACAGGTTGGTAGTGGTAAGACCCTTCCCATTTCTCACACAGGCCACTCCTCATTTTCTACTCCTTCCCATTCATTTTCATTATCTAATATTTTACATGTGCCATCTTTAAAAAAGTCATTATTGTTTGTTCAAAAATTTGCTTCAGATAATAATGTCTTTTTTGAATTTCATCCTTCTAATTTTTTTTGCTAAGGATTGGACTACTAGGACTACACTTCTGAGCGGATCGAGTACGGGGGGGCTCTACACCCTTTCCACCGTCCATCCACCCTCTACACTCATTGCTGAATGTACTTCTATATTGGGTTGGCATCATCGCCTGGGACATCCAACAGAACAAATTGTGCGCTCTGTCATCATAACCAATAATTTACCCATCTTTCAAACTTAATCCAATAATTTTTGTAATGCCTACCAACTTGGTAAGGCCCGCCATTTATCTCTTTCTGGAACATCTTCAAGGAGCAGCTTTCCCTTGGAATTAGTCTTTAGTGATGTGTGGGATCCTACCCCAAATTTTTCCTTTTCTGGCAATCGCTACTATGTGATATTTGTGGATGACTACAGCAAATACATCTGGTTCTACCCCTTGGCTAGGAAATCTGATGTTCTGGCCACTTTCACTAAATTCAAAGCCCTAGTGGAGAAATAATTCTCTAGACCAATCAAAGCTGTTCAAACGGATTGGGGTGGCGAATTTAGATCCTTAACCCGTTTCTTTGAACCATTTGGAATTCAACCCAGAGTTGCATGTCCGCATACCCATGAGCAACAAGGGTCGGTTGAAAGATGACACCACCGTATTGTCAAAACTGGACTTACCCTTCTTGCTCATGGGTCAGTTCCCTACCACTTTTGTGATTTTGCCTTTGAAACAGTTGTTTTCCTTATAAATCGGATGCCATTCCGGGTTATCTCTAAACAAACTCCCTTTCAATTGGTCTATAAAAAGGACCCAAATTACAAAATTTTGAAAATATTTGGGTGTTCTTGCTTTCCTTTTCTATGGCCATATAATAAACATAAATTGGAGTTTCGCTCCTCCCCTTGTGTTTTCCTTGGGTACAGTAATTCCCATACTAGCTATCAATGTCTTGATCTCCAATCTAACAAGCTTCGCATAGCCCGCCATGTCCGTTTTGACGAATCCAGTTTTCCATTTCGCTCTTAATCAATTCTCAGTTCTCCCCCAACATTACCATTATCAACTGTACCATGGGCTGCCGCACCAAATACGGTAACACATCACCCCCCCTCTTCCACCAAATCCACCATTCCCCACCCTCCCCATCACCTCCCAACAATCCATATTCCCCCCTCCTACCCACCCCATTGCCCTCTCCTTCATCATCACCCGCACCATTACCCACACCATTACACTCTCCTTCACCATCACCCACACCACTATCTCCTTCAACCTCCTCCGATTCCACTCCACCACCTAAAACAGGCTCTCTCCATTCCCTGTACTAGCCCTCATCCACCATAGCCGATCCACCCACCACATCCGCACCCTCAACATTACCCGCTCCACCAACCCAATCCGTACCCCCAACCATAGCCGATCCACCAATGATCCCTTCCACTCTCATCTTATGACCCTTCGCCGCCACCCTCCCACTGCCCTCAACACCACCCCTTCACTCCTCTTACCTGAACCCACTTGCTTCACACCAGCAAACAAGGTACCCGAATGGCATAGCGCCATGACCACTGAGTTCAATGTGCTTTTGCGCAATCACACTTGGACACTGGTTCCCTCGCCCCCCATGGTCACATTGTTGGTTGCAAGTGGATATACAAAGTCAAAAGGAAGGACAATGGCACACTGAAACGATACAAGGCCCACCTACTGGCCAAAGGATTTCACCAGCTACCGGGCTTAGACTACACAGAAACATTTAGCCCTGTGGTAAAGCCCACTACTATACGCACAGTGCTATCTTTAGCTTTATCTCATGACTGGACCATCTGCCAACTCGATGTCCAAAATGCATTCTTGCATGGCATCCTCACTGAAGAGGTTTTTATGTCCCAGCTACCTGGGTTTGAAGATAAATTTTACCCAAATTATGTTTGCCGCCTACACAAGTCCCTGTATGGCCTCAAACAGGCACCCTGGGCATGGTTCAGTCGTCTCTCTCAGTTCCTCCTTCAATCAAGGTCTGTTGCATCCAAAACAAACCCCTCACTTTTTATTTATCACCACAGAGCTGTTACTACCTATGTGTTGATTTATGTAGATGACATTATAGTCACCAGCAGTCAGGATGCTCATGTAACCACTTTGATCCAACAGCTGAGTACATCCTTTTCCATCAAAGATTTGGGACCCCTGCACTTCTTTTTGGGAGTAGAAGTAGTTCGTACTGCAGGGGGCATACTTCTCTCCCAATCCCGCTACATAAATGATCTCCTTCAATGGGCAGGAATGGCGGATTGCAAGCCCATTTTGACACCCATGGCTACCACTACAGGTCTATCAGTTACAGGGGGTGAACCTATGAAAGATCCCACCTGGTACTGGTCAATTGTGGGGGCTCTTCAATATATAACTTTGACTAGACTTGATGTTGCTTATTCTGTGAACCAAGCCTGTCAATTTATGCATGCCCCTACAGATCAACATTGGACACATGTCAAGCGCATTTTGTGCTACCTCAAGCACACCCAGTCTCATGGCATATTTATTACTCGATCCACCAATATTGCCCTACAAGCATTTACAGATGCCGATTAGGCAGGAAGTGGTGATCAAAAATCTACTGGGGGATATGTTGTTTTTCTTAGCCCAAATATCATCTCTTGGACTTCAAAGAAATAAAAAATAGTGGCCCGGTCTTCCACAGAGGTTGAATACAAAGCCCTAGCTGATGCATCTGCAAAACTCATGTGGCTGACCTCTCTTTTTGGCGAATTAGGCATACCTCTCCATAAACCGCCAATTTTATGGTGCGACAATATTGGAGCCACGTATTTATCGGCCAATCCCATGTTTCACACCCACACGAAACACATGGAGATTGACTTCCATTTTGTGCACGATAAGGTGGCCACAAAAGCTCTCTAGGTCCAATTCATCTCTAGCAAGAACCAACTCGCCGATATATTTACTAAAGGCCTCTCCAGTGCCCGTATCTTCCTTCGTGACAAGCTGAAGATACGGGAACCGCCACCTTCAGCTTGAGGGGGTGTATCAACATACACTGTGCACAGTCAGCTCCAAACAGTCATAGCTCTCCATGTTTGGATTATTGTATTTGAATTTGAATCAACCTCACCAACCACCTTATCATGTACCAATCTCACCAACCATCTTACCTTGTATATATTGATTGAGTCAATCACCTCTTGATTGAATCAATCAATCCTCTCAATATTTCTTTCCTTGTATAGGTTGGTTACCATTCTCTACATTTGTATTCTATCCTTGTAAGACATTTATTATATATAGAGCACTATCCCCACAATGAAGGATACACTGGAATATTATTCTGATAAGAAGAGTACAGGTATACTAGATTTGTTTTCAAATAAAGTATGGAACTTGGATCCATTCATGAATATTGGAGGATGATGCTCTTTGGTATTCAACGGCTTGCTTTTGATTTGATAAGAAATGATATGCTGACTTTATTGACAAGATAATAACTGAAGCACCCAAGACTACTTGGTATTTTGATGGAAAAAGGCTTAAATGAATTTGGAGGAGAGTTGCTTTATCCGATTGGTGAAAGATCTGGTCAAGAATATCATATCTCCATTTGCTATTCTGATGGTCAATGAGATCAGAGACCCAGATAAAAGGGCAACCATTTGGTTTTTGGTGTTAAACCTTGAAACCTGGAAGAGAAGGGATAAATTGCTTGACCAGATGTCAATTTTTTCACCATTTCCTACTTGCCAAATGAGACCAGATTGAGCACTTTTGTTCCTTCAAGAAGGCTATGCCATGGCCAAGATGGTAGGCGACCTAATTTTCATGGAGGAAATCAGATGTGGGAAAGTTAATAGACTTGATAAAGCTTGAAGAGAAGGATTCAGATGAAAACCAAAGCCGCCATGTTGCTTTTGCAAGGAGAGTCTGATTTTGCAACCAAGAGTCTCGAAGGCCTAGGCCCCCTTTTTGCATGGAACGGCAGAGCCGGGACCATGAGATCCAATTGATCTTTGATCTTTGTCTAAATCTCCCCAATATGAATTTGATGCAACTTTCCTAATGTCATCATGGTCGGATGCAAGCAATTTGAAATGGGAACATGCAAAGTAGGATAGAGGGAAGGTGATTGATTTTATTATGATTTCTTTTCTAAAATGAGTTATCAAGCTTTGATTCCATCCTTGTAACTTCCTTAGAGTTTTCTCTTTGATTTCACAAAAAAGGTGGTCCTTGAAGTTTCAAAACTTTTTGGAAGGTCAAAGTATTATGAGGGGCCGTCGTTGTAGGCGACTTTAAAAACTCTTGAAAACCAACACTTGAATTTGGTGTGAGCGTTAGGATTGAAAGTTAAGTTGGATTTTTTAAGGTTGATACTTAGTTTATTGCTTGGATTTTATGATTCACCCTATTGATCTTGAATGTGATGTTACTTTAAAATGAATGACTATGTTTTATAAATGAATATGTATGTTTATATATATGTTTTCAAAAGAAAGGAAAAAAAAAAGTAAAAGACATATGCCGACGGGCATTGATGCCAATATACGACCCACCACATATGGAATGAAAGTACTTTGGTACTAATGGAATTACATTATGAATGAATGATGATACTTTTGTGTTTCTGGTAGAAACTATCTTCTTCTTCACAAACAATCCATGAGACTTGAAACAAAAAGGGTTAAGGCCCAGAGTAGGTCTTTTGGGGGACACTCTCCAACAATCAAGTCAATATATTGATCAGAGTATTCAATGGGGGATAGAAGAGCAGTTCAGAATGGTTTATCTCTCTCCTGGAGCGTGGTATTTATATGGTTCATGGGATATGTCCCCATTTGTGCCCAAGATTCGAGTTCTGGTAGGATTAGAATCCTTGGGTCAGTAGATTGTTTCCTTTCTTCTTCGAGATTCTTTAGATATGCATAAGTTATAATAGGAATAGAATAAGTTACCAATTATCTATGATATCCAATTGGATTTGCTTCCTTTTCGTGGAGAGTCCCGATTGTGCACGGGGTTATATTTATTAGGGCTGTAAACGGATCGGATTCTGCTCGGATAGTGCTATATCCGCATCCGCATCCGATTAGCTATCGGATGGATTCGGATAGTGCTAAATGGATAATGATCGGATATTTTATCCGTTTACATGTAAATATAGCATTTCGGATAGCTATAGCCTATCCGTATCAGCATCCGTTTAGCTTTCGAACGGATTCGGATAGTGCTAAACGGATATGGACACGAATACGGAAACGGATTTCGGCTATTCATTTACACCCCTAATATTTATACGCTTCTTTGTGGGCATACCACGTGGCGCATGTTGATTGGTGGTGGATAATTGTCCACATCATTTGCCCCCCACTCCCTTAGGCTAGATCTGGGCTAAGGGAGGATAGTCTTTGTAGTCATGCATCTCATCTAGAATGTCACCACACATGATTTTCAATCATTTTGAGGAAGTGTTGTTTTCCCTCTCTTTTCTTTATTTTACTCATTGCATGGGATGGCACCTCGCAGAGTATGCGATGCATTTATTACTTCATTACATGCCATCATACATAACTCGAGCTTTCAAAATATTTCTTGGGGAGTCGTGCCCAATGATGGTATGTTTAGAGAAGCTTCATGCCCTAAGTCTGATGGGACAGCTTTGCGTGGCTTTGAATCGTGACATTGGCACATGGATCTTGCCCACAGTAAATGAAAAGTTATCCTGATTGGAACCGTTGCTTGGATTTTAACTTTCCCTATGATGGTATGTTTAGAGAAGCTTCATGCCCTAAGTCTGATGGGACAGCTTTGCGTGGCTTTGAATCGTGACATTGGCACATGGATCTTGCCCACAGTAAATGAAAAGTTATCCTGATTTGAACCGTTGCTTGGATTTTAACTTTCCCTCTTAACATTTATTTATACTTTCTCGGCGTAAGACCGAATTTTCCTTTTTCATCTCTTTTACCTTCTTCTCCAAAAGTTTACCAATTTTTTGCAACTTCAATTTTAAGGCTTTTTGTGGTGGTGTTTTCGGAGAGCAATCTATCTTCAACCAGTAAGTTCCCTTCTTATTTCCACTATGTCTTCACATAGTCGCTCTTCTAGTTCTAAGATTCCGAAAAATGCTTCAGGAGGGACTCTATGGCGTCGTCATCCGGCAAGGGTGGATTTTATGTCAGGGATAGGGGTAACTCAAGTATCCTACAATTTAGATGAATATAGTATCCTCTTTCTTTTCCTAAGATATTTAATACCTGAGACCATTCATCTTAGAGTTCTTGAGGAGAGTGATAGGCCTTGTGATGCGCGAGATGGAGAGATTTGCTTGTATGAGGACACTTTTAGGGCTGATTTTCATTTTCCTCTTAGTGATTTTGTGACACGCCTTCTTCGTCACTACCATGTTGTTCCTGCTCAATTAATGCCCAATGCTTGGAAGTGGTTGTGTGGGTTCCTCCTCCTCTATACTAGGTTGAACCGTAGACCCTTATTGGCATTGTTTATGAATTACTTCCTGCTTGTTGCGCATGGAACACACCGCAACTAGTATAATTTTCACCACAGGTCTAAGGCTATTTCCATCTTAGAAGACATGCCCTCTTCCATTCGTGAGTGGAAGGGCAAACATGTTTAGGCAAAGGAAGAACGAATTAACCCTTTAGGACGGAATGGAACCATTCCAGCATTTTGTGAGGACAATGACTGCATGGCGGGGGTCGCCACATGTCCTCCACCTCATCCCTCTTTGGTGGGAGAAGAGAGAAGGGGTGACATGTATGTTGGAGTACCCACCTAGAGGAGGGTCTAGGACCCATGATGTAAATGTAATGACTCTCATAAAAAGTCCATTTGGGGACAAATGATCTGTTGGTTTGGGAACGGGTCAAGTTACGGTCCGGGGAAGGTATTAGGCACCCTAGTCCGCCCGGATTTGCCAGTCTTCTATTACTATGCATTAAGGAACGAATGACATGCTTTGATAAAATGCAGGTAAAAGTGCAAGAAAGTAAAGTACAAGGAGGAGTGGCGGGAACACATACATGGAGGTTCGGATGCAAGGCGAAGGTTAGTATACAGGAATGTAAAATAAAGGACTCAAAGGCCTAAATAACCTAAACATGATCGACTCTAGGCTAAGCATAATGATGTAGTGAATGCAAAATTGTTGCAAAAATTGTGGCTAACAGGCTCAAGGCCTTCCTACCTTTGTTATTTCTCCCTGCCAAGCTGCCATTGTGACAGGTAGAAAGATTTCTGACAATACAATCATTGCGCATGAGATCTTCCACTTTCTTAACCACAAAAGAGGTAAGATGGGTTATTGACATGTCCAAAGCTTATGATAGGATTGAATGGCCGTTTATTCTCTCTATTTTCAAATTCCTTGGTTTTGGGGATAGAAGGTGTGAGTTGATCAAAACCCTCATTTCCACCCCTTCTTTCTCGATTAAGCTTAATGGGAGCCCGTTTGGTCTGTTTAATGGCTCTAGGGGAATTCGGCAGGGATGCCCTCTTAGTCCTTATCTCTTTATTACGGCTATGGAAGTGCTTTCTTGACTCATGTCTATTTATAGGGATTTGAACTTGTTTAAGGGGATAAAAGTTGCTAGGAACGCCCCTGAAATTTCTCACCTGTTATTTGCTGATGATATTCTAATCTTTTGCAAAGCTTTGCCTGAGGATCTGTTAACAATTAAAGCTATCCTTGATTTATTTTCTGATCTTTCAGGGCAGGAGATTAATTTCTCAAAAAGTGGTATCCAATTCAGCAAAAATGTTCCTATGTAGGAAAGAACCCACCTTTGCTCTATTTTAGGCATTTCGGATATGCCTAAGGAGACTGTCTATCTGGGAACAAACTTATTCCCTCACAGATCTCGAGCCAAATGCTTTAACCCTCTGATCAATAGGATGAATTCAAGATTATCTTGTTAGAAATCTAACCTTCTCTCTATTGCAGGACGAGGGGTACGGTGTTAATTAAATCTGTCCTTAGTTCTGTGCCTGCCTACCTCATGAACTGTTTCTACTTTCCAAAATTTATTTGTAGGAAAATTGATTCTATTTGCCTCAATTTTTAAAATGGTGGCACTAAGGGTCACAAGAAAACCTCATTGATTTCTTGGAAGAACCTTTGTCGGCCCCTGAATGAAGGGGGGGGGGGGCTTGGTTTTAACCGAGCTAGAATTCACAATGAGGCTCTGCTCTTAAAACTGGGTTGGAGACTTTTGACCTCTGATAACTCTCTTTGGGCTCGAGTTCTAAAGGCCTGTTACTTTCCCAATACCTCTCTATTCGATCCTAAAACTAGGGCTAGAAAGGGATCCTGGACATGGAACAATATCACTAAAATCATTGGAACCCTTAAATCCTTTACCTTTAGGAGAATTAGGAATGGTTTGGACACCTACTTCTGGTTGGACCCATGGATTCCAATTGCACCTGGATTTACTATCCTTGGCGACTCTGTCAATACAGACTCGGATCTGCCCATTCTTTTTCTTTATGGGTACAATGTTGGCCAACCAGTCTGGATACTTTTCTTCTCAAATGAAGCCGGCATCATTCAACTTTTGTACTTCTTCTTTTTTACGCTCCGCTAACTCAGGGTGGAACTTGCACTGTGGCTGTTTGATTGGCAAAATTTCAGGAGATATTGCTAACTTGTGCATTGCCACATTGGGATCCAACCCAGGCATTTCGGGATTGCATTACTTGGAGTTGTACCGAAATGCCTGGGTTGCTTAGGAAGGTTGGTTCGGGCAAGGATGAGATGATTCTTCCCATAGGACCCATCCGGAGAAGGTGTGCCTTTTTCTCTCCCATAACCTCTTATGAGATTGTGATAAATTGAGACTTGCTATCCCTGCTTTTGCTCAGGCAATTTCGCTCATCCCTACTTCTGACTGTTGTGATTCCTAGTGGTGCTCCCTAGCCAAGGATGGTAGGTTTAATACCAAGAGAGCGGCCAACTATCTTAATTCTCTTACCACTATTCATGATTTCTCTTCTTGTAATTGGTGGAAGTTTTTTTGGAAGCTCAACCTGCATCCGAAATTGAAAATATTTTTTTGGCGTGTATTAAATGCAAAGATTCCAGTTAAGGATTTTGTTTTGAAATGGATTTAGATTGACCCCCTTTATTCTCTCTGTGGCTCTAGTACTGAGACAATCTGGCATATCTTCTTGTTATGTGATTGGGTTAAACATATCTGGGTAGCTGATCCTTTGGGATTGAAGACTGAATTTATCACCTCTCCTTTGGAATAATTCTGCATTTCGACCTTCCTCTCGCGAAGGCTTGACAAATTTTCTCTTCAATGGTTTTTTTCAGTTTTAATTATTACTTGTTACTATATTTGGGAAGTTAGAAACAATGTTTGTTTTAAAGATGTCAAACCTAACCCTCTAACACTGTTGAGAAAGGTTAATTTGTGGCTGCAAGATCTCCATATTTCCCCCAATCCTTTTTCATCCCCACTTGTAACTGATGATGATAAGGAGGACTTGTTTTTCTCTTCTTTGCCAGATTTACCCATTTTAGATTTTCCTGTTTTGTTATGTGCAGGGGGTGAATCCAGAGACCTAAATCCTTCGGGTTGGGCCTTTGGCATTTTGATAGATGGCAAATTCATTTTGGTTATTGCAGGTTACATAAAAAATCCCTATGTTTTGAAACCAGAGCTGACTGGGATAATTAATGGATTAATTTTGACGTCAAAGAGAGGTGTGAAGCTGAAAGAAGTTTGGTGTTCTGACCATTCATTGCCTAGACTTCTTCCAACTCCATCCCAATCTCCTTGGCCCTATGAAACTCTTAACCTCTTTTTTACAAATTTTGGACATGGCAAAAGATATTTGTTTCCGAAATATAACTGATGATAGGATCCTACCCTTGTATGTATGACCGGTGTAGTAATTTGCCATCGTTATATTAATATATTTCTTTCTTTTTTCATCAAAAAAAAAAAAAAAAAAAAAAACTCTCTCTTTCAGTTTGATATTTTTTATTATTTTAAACATATATCTTTTCTCATTAAAAAAAAAAAGAGGATAAATATGAGATGTCCTCGATAAGCGGCCTAACATATAAGGACTTTCTACCCAAAAAAAGAACATATAAGGACTTGAAAACGTAATATTGTTCAAGAACAGTTACGGTTTGGTCAATTCAACTTTGGCTCCAAAACCCTCGAAGGTTCCTTTTCGTAGCACAGACGGGAACAGCTCAGAAGTTCAAAAGCTCTCTCTCTTTCTCTCTCAAACCTCTATTTTCTTCGTCGTCACTTCATCAGAATCGGTGACAGATTCCGGCGAAAGGTTAATAACTCATGATTGCCAATGCCTCAAAGAATCCCTTCTCTCATTGCTTCCACTAATCATTAAAAAACTTGTAGTTATGGAAACGATAAGAAACTAGGGTTCTAATGTTCTACTGTTCTTCCCTCATCGTTTCCATAACTAGAAGTTTTTTAAATCCTGTAAATCTATGCCCCTAACATTGGCAACGTTGTGGTTTATTTGAATGGTTATGACTTTATATGTGGATGGTAGGAAGAATTTTTAAATTTTTTTTAAAAATTAAGTGGCAGTCTCACCTGGGTTTAGTTTATCTGATGAATATTAATTTATAATTTTTCTTTTGCTTTTCTTCTGAATTGGAGAAACAGGTTTGAAGGTATGGGGTCGTCTGCAACGGAAAATTTTCCCCCAATGCAGGTATTTAACGGCATATGGTTGTGTCCTATCTATCATGTTATCTTGGGACTCCATTTTGTGCAGTTATGCTTTTGTAAGACTACAAGTTGAAAAACTTACAACTCTCTACGAGCATTTATCACTGCTTGTCCTCTTTACTGTGGTTTTTTACTTGCAAAAAAAGCCCTGACATTTTTGGTGGCCAGGGCTGCTGTAGCTGTGCCCTTTTGAAAGTGACTACTAGCTGTTTGGCTATTTTTGTATGTCTATGTTTTAAATTTTTTAGTTTTTGTTATCCACCCCCCCCCCCACCCCCCTAAAAAAAAAAAGAAGTCCAAAGAAGAAGTTGCTTATTATCTGTTACAATATAATACCAAAAAAGAAATCCATTTCTTTAGTAAATTGTTCTAATACTTACTTGGCATGCTTACAGTATAACGTTTTGTTATACTAGCTTTAGTGCTTACCTATTTGGTTCTCGGGATTTTAGTGCCAAGTGTTTAAAGTACCCTAGGTGAAATTTTTACATTGAAATACTAGTATCCAACACAAAACAACACCATTTGAAACATCTGGTAATATAGTAAATTTATTCTCCATTAAAAGTCTGCCCAGGAGTGAAAAAGGGTAGACACACTGTCTGATGATGTGTATGGTCCATGAAACTCACCATGTCCTTGGAAGGGTCAAGGATTTTCCATGTATTGGTAATGCGGCCACAAAAATACTAATAATAGTTAAGGAATTTAGAAATCTAATAGTTGCTGGTTCAGGCCCCTATTCTTATTAGGTTATCAAGTGTAGAGATATAAGGGACTGAACAGTGAAATAATAGTTCACTGAAATTAAATATCAATCAGATAATTAACTAGAATTGAGTGAGGTTTTTATAGAGGAATCTGTTTTTTATTTACCCAAAATCCGATCAGGCTAATAAGTAATAACCTGGTTGAGTGGCCTTTTTTAGGCAACTGAACCTTGCAGTTCTCTCAAGATTGCTATCTCAGTCAGCTTAACAGGCATGACAGACCAGGGTGTTAAATCTAGTCAGAATTCCAAGAAAACAGTGGAAGGGTATAGCAGAGAAGAAAGAAGGATATAGTCAGATCTAATGATAGAACTGAAAAGATTATAATAGTTGAACGTCAGATGTAAGAATTGGAAACGATCATAGTTCAGAGTAAGCAGGAACTAGTACGAATATCAGAAAAATTGAGAGTGAAAGCAGGGTATTGATATTAATATTTAAGAGCATAAACTGACCTGTTCTCTGAAGAAGAAGACCTGCTGTAATCTGAAACAGAGATCAACATAAGAGAGGAAACATGGAAGAAGAGAGAGAACCAAGGAAAAGAAAGAGAAACAAAAAGTTACCCTCACATTCACTTCACTAAATTTTTTTTTTTCCACAATCACATTCAACTAAGTGTTACATATCTTTAAGTAAACTTAAAAACAAAAGATAACTTAAAGTAGGAGACTTTAAAACCTATTAGTAATTTGACTCTGACTTGTTAGGAACTTCTAAAGTTTAAAAATAATCTGTAGACATTACAAAAAGGATTCCACAAAGATACCATGATTTAAGCTATTCTCTACTTCTAAAACTAAGTTGAAATTACATATTTACCATCCCATCACTTAAAATAATCTACTAACTAAAGACTACCAGCAAGGACCCTTATATTGGCCAAGACTAGAACACATGACTTTGGACTGGATCTCTTTGGCTTGGGCTTCCAAAGACTGTCATGTCAACCTATCCACTCACTAATCATGGCATTGCTTGGTTTTATCCTGTCATTTTTTAGTAATTGAAAGGAATTTTATTACAAAAGACTCCTTTCATACAAAAGACATATTATACATTACAAAGCCTTTAAAAGAAGGGCAATACAAAATGGGACAAGAGAAAAAAAAAAAAAAAAAAAAGACTTCTAATATTTCCTGATGTAAGTTGTGGAAAATCTAGAAAGTTCTTTACAATTAGAAGACCAGAAAGTCATCTCCTCCTGTGCTTTAGAAGTTACTTTGTGTTGTTTGAGAAGGCCCTCTCATTGCTCTTAAGCCAAATACTTGTAGCAGTAGAGCCAGCTGGAGAGACCACGACTTACCCTTTCTGCAAAACCTCTGCCCTCAACCGTTCCAGCATTATTGGTCAAAAGAAGCTAGATCACCCAGTCCACTTCTATCTCCTCCAACAAGGGCCCCCCACTTCAAAGGAAATGGCACTGAAGTAAAACGTGAGAAATAGATTCAGCTGCCTCCAACTGAATAAACAAACAATTGGAGACAGAACCCTCCTTAAATCTGATTAAGATGTTGTCTTTAGCAGCAGTTCACGAAAGGAACATTACTCTAGTTGGGACTCCTTTAAGCCATGTAGACTTCGAAGGGAAATCTCTGCCTGGGATTTCTAGCATTGTGAAGAAGGATCTAACTGTGGACTTGGCTAAAGTGCTTAGTCCCCAAGATCTCTATCCTGCTGCCCTTGCTGTGTTCAATATCTGCAATAAGAGGGGCTAATTGGGAGGAGCTCCTACTCATTGAGTCACTGACAAAGGGAAGTGGTCCAAATCAAACAACTAAGTATAGATACGATACATTATGTATTGGCAGGTGCTGAGATTGTATGGTACCTAGACGAAACAGTAAAGAAAAACATAATGTATCAAACCAGTATCGACAGTCTCGGATAAAGGTCGATATGCCCTGAGACACGACAATTCGTCTTGACACAACTCCCGTGAATCCCTTTTTCTGCAGACAGCGGAACAGAAGGAAGCAGCCACCACCACTGGCCAGCAGCTGCAGCAGTAGCAGCAGCCACTGCCACCTCCCGGCAGTAGCAGCAACTGAGGAAGGAAGAATGGAGGAAAAAAAGAAGGCGGAGGAGCGAGGGGAAGGGGAGGAGAGGTGGGCCACGTACTTGTTTTGCTTTTCCATTTTGTTTCCAATGGCCGTGCACTTGAAAAAGGGTTTCACTAATTCCGATAGATGGGAATATGTGAAAATACCAATTGAAGCTCATCTCCACTCTCTGTTGTTTTTTCTTTGTGAAAGGCGAAAAAGCCACAAAGGTATTCCATCATAAATGTAAGTACAGAAGTTGCATGTGGCATACATACGAAAGATCTAGATCGTACTCTAACTTGCTAAGTTAAAGGTTTTTTGCTATTTGGCCAAGTCGCTTTACCACTTACCAGTTACCGTTCATACATGATACACACATTCCTGGTGCAGCGCAGCATATCAGATTAACCGAATCAGATTGCTATCATTAGTTATAAGTCTGAATGTAACAAGTGTCTTGGAATGTTTATCTTATTTCCATTAAATCAATTAAGTGAACAGAATTTCCTCTTGAAAAAAAAATTTTAAACACGAAGTTATTATTTAGCTACCCTTGCCCTTTTCTTTAAATGACTGGAATGCCACATGGCATCTTTGATGGAAGATGGCATCCTCATAGTTCAGTCCAAATCCAGGGTGTTAAAATTGATCAAAAGAATCTGAATCAGACACTCCAGGTCCCTTCCCTGGGTCTGTTCCCCCTCCACTCACAACCTACTTGTACCCAATTTGGGCACTAACTGATCTGCAATGTGGTGGATATTAGATTCGACCACCTAACAATTAACATCCTATGATCGGACCTAATTACTAATTTATGGTGTATCATGCATCAAAACAATTTTTGGCATGTGTCGTAGCCTCTTAGGTATATTCATGCATTTCTTAAGCGTTTTTGTGTGTATCTTGCGTCTGTCCGATACGTCTCTTAAAACCACCCTCCTGATATGCTGACCGATATCGGTACTTGACACCTTGGTCCAAATGCACAAAAAAACCGTCCACCTGAGCATAGCCAGTGACTTGAGCCTGTTTCTCTCTGGTTTTTCCTGTGTTCAATTGGTAAATATAAGAAGTTTAAGGTGATGAGTATGCTGAATGAAGAAATAGAATGTAATGGTTAGTTTAATATAAACCAGTATTTTCTAAGGCAAGATGTAATAAGATAAGGTATTAATACATCCAGACATGAGCCTTGAGGCTAAATCCTCACATTCTTATGTGGTTTAAAATGTTCAAGAGGAGGTGGGCCCATGCCAGTACTCCTATTTCCACAGGTCTGCATACATGTGAATTGGATTGATTTATGGTGGATAGCACAACTAAAGTGATTGAATATTTGCCATAGGATACATGTGCATATTTTATTAATTTTGGGTTGTGAGGGTGTTCTGTGATTCTATAGATTAGAATTGAATGGTTGAACAGAATCCATGTAGCCGTCCAAATGTCGTAGATATATATGAAAAATTAAGATGTCTGAAGTAAAAGAAGCTTTAAGGAGGAAAGCACAAGGCCCAGATGAGGTCTCGATAGAAGTTTGGAAGAGCTTAGGGATCTGTAGTTTATCTTGGCTAACCAAGTTGTTTACTAAGATTATGAGCACAAGAAAAATGCCAGATGAATGGAGGAAAAGCGTCATGGTTCCGATTTACAAAGATAAAGGTGATATTCAGAGTTGCAATAACTATAGAGGCATAAAACGAATGAGTCATACTATGAAATTATGGGAGAGGGTTATTGAAACCCACTTGAGACAAGAAACTACTACTACGGAGAACCAATTTGGTTTTATGCCAGGAAGATCCATGATAGAAGCTATTTACTTAAGTGATTCATGGAAAGGTTTAGAGATTGTAAGAAGGATCTCCATATGGTCTTTATTGACCTAGAAAAAGCTTATGACAGAGTCCCTAGAGAGTTAATCTGGCCAGTACTAGAGAAGAGAAGTGTTTCAAGTAAATATGTAGACATAATTAAAGATATGTATGATGGTGCGGTGACAAGTGTAAGAAGTTTTGGGGGGGGGGATCAAGGTAGTGATTTCCTAATTACAATTGGGTTACATTAAGGATCAGCTTTAAGCCCATCTTATCATGGATGATTTTACTAGAGACATTCAAGATGAGGTCCCTTGGTGTATGTTTTTTGCTGATGATACTGTTTGGGGGGGATGAGACAAAGGCAGGGATTATCAACCTTGGAATAAAAAGGTAGTAAGAAAAGTAGAACGAAGATGGAGTATATGGTGTGTAACTTTGGTTAAATTAGGACGGATAATGAGGTGGTGAAAATTGATAAGAGGGAGATTCTGTAAAGTGATTCTTTTAGGTATCTCGGCTCAGAATGGAGGGTCGGTTGCCTAAGAGCATAGAGCTTCGCGGCCGAAATGGGGACCGATGGTCTTATATCCGAGCATATCCTCATTAGCATGCGCTCGTGTTTGCCGCGCACGATCATAAATAAAGAAGGTGACATAGAGGATGATGTTTCACAAAAAATAGGATGGATGAAGTGGAGAGGTGCGTCTGGAGTGTTATGTGATCAGCGTATTCCTTTAAAACTTAAAAGAAAAATTTTATAGGACAATCATACGACCGGCTATGATGTATGGTGCAGAATGTTGGGCAGTTATGAAGCATCATATAGATAAACTCAGTGTGGCAGAGATGAGATGATGCAGGTCCAAGCATGCGAAAGAAGAAGAGCCTTGACTAGGCTGATTTCGTTGGAGCCTTTAGTTTTTAGTGTTTTAATTAGTAAGCTTAAAACAGTCTTTTTACTTTTATTTTCTTAGTTATTCCCTCCACAATTTTAGAGGGATGAGTGTTTTATTTGTTTGAACTTATACTCCTATTTAGAGTATAAGTCTGCTATGTTTTTTATGTTTTGTTATTAGGATTGACGTTAGGAACCATTAGTCCTAATCTGACTAGGATTGGATTTAGGATTTGGAACTAGGATTCCTAGTTCAAATCTGGTTATTTGTGTAAGGCCTTTGGCCCTCTTTTTATTATAAATAGATGGATCGTGGGCAGGCTCCCCCACTAATTTTGCATAAAAAAAACTCTTGTTTCAATCTGAAACTGCTGCCTGCGTGCTGCTGCCATTGCTCCTCTGCGAGCTTGCATCCTTGTGGACTCAAGGTGGTGAAGGGTGGGTGGACTCCTGCGACTCCTTGCACTGTGAAGGTTAAGAGGCTCTATTAATCTTCAAGCTACTGCCTTTATCTCTGCATTACAGTAAGTCACCTTCTGCCCTTTGCTCCCTCTTATACAGATCTGATCTATTTACCTTCTTCCCTCACATTCGACCTCCATTAAACCTGCAACTTAATTCAGCCCCCTACAGCAGAATTTGAAAACCTATACAAACCCTAACTTCTTTACATCATTAGGATCCCCTAAACCTGCATATTAAAACCCTATAAGCCCCTTTCGTAAAATCTACCCCTAAACCCTAGTTCTCACAAACAGTCCATTTTCATAAGGCATCCTACCCGAAACCCTAGATTTCCAACCTCAACCAAATTCGATCCAACTTATACCATTAGACTCATAAAAACCTGCACTTCAATACCAAATAAACCCTAGTTCGAAACCCTAACCCTAACCCTAGTTTGTGACCTAATTACCTAAAACTGTCCATTCGGCCAACCCTACCACATAACCTTGTTCCCCTGGTTCCTAGTGGGCTTTGTCCTACCTAGGCTACATTAAATTGGTATCAAAGCCATGGAAGAACATGGCGATCCTGTTGTTGATCCACCACTACCACCCCCACCTGATCCAATGGCTGCAATCATGACTATGCTGCAGAAGATTTCAACAGACCAACAAGCTCTTGGTAATCGAATGACAGCAATAGAACAAAGGCAAACTGTGCCTCTTGTAAACAATTCTCTATATGTAGAGGAGGATAGATTCCAAGTTCATTCTGAAGTACATGGAACTCTGGGAAGGGATGAAGATCATCGAGGTCATCCCAGACGTCACAGGGACCACAGAGATCATTCTAGACATGACAGAGATCACAGGGATCGACGTAGGTATGATAGAGATGACTACAGAGAAGACAGGGATAGAACTACTGAAGCACCTCGAAGACCTAACTTTGAGGAATACTTGAAGTCCTACTTCACTGGAGATGAAGCTACTAACAGGAGGTTTGATACACAGAAGGTCAAACTAGAGCTGAAAGAGTATGATGGACATGGTGATCCACAGAAATTCTATGATTGGCTTGCTGCCCTAGATGACTATTTCGACTGGTATGACTTGCCTGAAGACCGAAAGATGAGATTGGCACGTACCAAATTAATTGGCTCTGCTTGAGAATGGTGGCGAAAGACAGAGAGAGATTTGGAGCGCGTAGGTGATGCACCTACCAACTGGGAAGATATGAAGTATGATCTAAAAGAGAAATACTTGCCTAGACACTACAATGCTCAGATGCAAGACCAATTCAACTCCCTTCGGCAAGGGAATATGACTGTATCCGAGTACATGCAGAAGTTCGACTCTCTTTCATCCCGTACTGATACCATAGAGAGTGCTACTTAAATGTTATCTCGATTTCGGTTGGGATTAAGATCTAATATTACTAGAGCTATTGGCATTGCAGATGTTCTGGACATTAAGGACTGCTTTGAGAAAGCATTGAAGGCTGAAGACCTATTGAACACCACTAGAAGGTTTGGCTCCACTGCTGTCGACACCAAGAAATCTTTTCCAGCCTCCAAACCAACTAATGGGTACAATAGAAGTAATAATGTCACTGCTGGTTCTACACGGACAGCCCCCTACACTGGCCGCTCTTCTCGTGTGGACAAGGGTAAAGCCCCAATGACCACAAGTGATTCCAACACCTGCTATTGCTGCAATGAAAAGGGACATTATGCTAAGGACTGCCTAGTAAAACAGAGACATATTCATGTAGCGGAAAAGGAAGAAGAAGACCCTGATGATTTTGATGAACAGGGTGTTTATGCATTACCCCCTAATGATGATGATGATGGGGCTGCTTATTTTGATGACCTGGGTGAAGACTTTGAAGATACCCGAGGTGTACACGTAGTAGCACGTATATTGAGTGCTGAATCTAAGAGTGAAGATTGGCGACGTAGTTGCATCTTCTACACTCGCTTGCGGACAGGTGAACGCACTGCCAAGATAATTGTTGATAGTGGTAGCTGTGTTAATGTTGTTTCTGAAGACCTTGTGAAGAAGGCATGTCTGAAGTTTGAAAAGCATCCAATGCCATACAAAGTCTCCTTATTGAACGGGAATAAGATTGATGTGAACAAAAGATGTTACATTCCCTTACAGGCCCCCAAGTATTCAGAGGAAATTTGGTGTGATATCATCCCAATGAGAATGACTGATGTGTTACTAGGAAGACCATGGCTGTATGACAATGATGTTGCCCTCCTAGGAAGAAAAAACTTGTGTGTGTTTCAACATAAGGGAGAGGAGATCAAGTGGCACCCCCTTAATGTGCCTGAAGAATTACGTCAACGCCGTGTCATGCGTACCAACCAGAAGGGGACAGAATCTGGAAGTAAGTTGTTGGCTATTCCATAGAGAGAGTTTGAACGAACCAGCTATGATACAGGCTTGGTTCTTGCTGTGGTGACTCATGAGGTTGCTGCCCAACCTGAAGTGAAGTTTGCACAACCTATCAAAGACTTATTGCAGGATTTTTCAGATGTAGTGCCAGAAGAACTTCCCAACAAGTTACCCCCACTGAGAGACATTCAACATGCCATCGACTTGGTACCCGGTGCTATGTTACCAAATCTGCCCGCCTACAGAATGAGTCCCTCTGAGCATGAAGAGCTTACTAAACAAGTTGGAGAGCTTCTCAAGAAGGGGTTTATTGATGAGAGCATAAGCCTTTGTGCTGTTCCAGCCTTGTTGACACCAAAGAAGGATGGTTCGTGGCGCATGTGTGTGGACAGCAGAGCTATCAACAAGATTACCATCAAGTATAGGTTCCTAATCCCTAGGCTTGATGACATGCTAGACATGCTATCCGGTTCATAGATCTTTTCCAAAATCGATCTTCGAAGTAGATACCATCAGATTCGCATCCGGCCTGGAGATGAATGGAAGACAACCTTCAAGACCAAAGATGGATTGGTCGAGTGGAAGGTCATGCCCTTTGGCCTAACAAATGCACCTAGCACATTCATGAGAGTCATGACACAGGTACTTAGTCCTTTCATCGGTAAGTTTCTCGTTGTTTATTTTGATGATATTTTGGTGTACAGGAAGCACCCAGATGAACATATAGACCACCTGAAACAAGTTCTAAGAGTACTCCGGCAAGAGAAGCTGTTTATAAATTTAAAGAAGTGCTCCTTCATGCTACCCAAGGTTGTTTTCCTTGGTTTTATAATTTCTTCAAAGGGTGTTGAAGCTGATCCGGAAAAGGTCCAAAGCGTTGTTGAATGGCCTACTCCGAAGACATTTACTGAAGTGCAAAGCTTCCACGGTTTGGCTTCTTTTTACAGGTGATTCATTCGCAATTTCAGTGCCATCATGGCACCCATAATCGAATGCACCAAACAGAACAAGGGTCCGTTCGCATGGACAGCAGCAGCTCAAAAGGCCTTCCAAGTGATTAAGAAGAAGATGACTGAAGCTTCAGTGCTACGCCTGCCCAACTTTGACCATAGTTTCGAAGTTGCAACTGATGCTTCCCATGTTGGTCTAGGCAGAGTTCTTATGTAGAATGGACATCCTATTGCATTCTAGAGTGAGAAACTCAATGATGCCAAGACTCGGTACTCTACTTATGATATAGAGCTTTATGCCGTTGTTCAGGTCTTGCGGCATTGGAGACACTACCTTATTGGCAAAGAATTCGTCCTGTACACTGATCATGAGGCACTCAAGCACCTCCATTCACAGAAGTCCATTAGCACCAGGCATGCTAAATGGGTTGCATATTTACAGGATTTCAACTTTGCCCTCAAATACAAGTTAGGAAAGGAAAATATAGTGGCTGCTGCACTGAGTAGAAAAGTCCTGACCGTGAGCACTTTTTCAGCCCATGCACTTAGCATTGAGCAGATCAGAGATGAGTATGCTAGTGACAAGGACTTTCAAGTCCTATATGTTGATTTGAAGCAGGGTGGACAGCACCCTAAATATTCATTACATGATGGTTACCTATTCTTAGGAACTCGGCTTTGTATTCCCGACTCATCCTTATGGCACCACATTATCAGGGAGTTACATGGAGGAGGTTTAGGAGGACACTTCGGGAAAGATAAAACCATCTTGCAGGTGACTGATCGGTACTATTGGCCTCACTTGGCCAAGGATG
Source organism: Telopea speciosissima (assembly GCF_018873765.1). NCBI lineage: Eukaryota > Viridiplantae > Streptophyta > Magnoliopsida > Proteales > Proteaceae > Telopea > Telopea speciosissima. The sequence continues at coordinate 25,865,850 of NC_057920.1, forward strand.
TGGAGCATGTAATCCGGAGGTGTCGAGTTTGCCAGCTAGCTAAAGGTACCAAGCAAAACACAGGCCTCTATTCACCATTGCCGATCCCTCACCAACCCTGGGTTGATCTCAGTATGGATTTCGTACTTGGACTACCCCCTACCAAAGAAAGATTTGACTCCATCATGGTGGTAGTTGACAGATTCACCAAGATGGCTCACTTCATTCCTTGTCGAAGAACACTTGATGCTTCCCACATTGCCAAATTGTTCTTCAAGGAGATTGCTCGCATCCATGGGTTACCCAGTACCATCGTATCCGACCGTGACGTGAAGTTTATGAGTTACTTCTGGAAGACTCTATGGCTGAAGACAAACACCAAGCTGTTGTTTTCTACCGCATTCCATCCCCAGATTGACGGGCAAATAGAAGTAGTTAATAAGAGCCTTGGTAATTTGCTGCGGTGTTTGGTCCGAGATTATGAGAAGACGTGGCCCTCTATCCTTGACATTGCTGAGTTTGCATACAACAGCTCCGTGAACAGGACCACCGATCGTACTCCTTTTTAGATTCTCCTTGGGGTACAACCCCTCTGTCCGATTGATCTCATTCCCTTACCCCCTCAAGCTCGGGTAAGTGTTGAAGCCGATGAATTCCTTCGCCATATCACCGAAGTGCACGCAGATGTTCGACGCAAGATTGCACTCAACACTGACCACTACAAGTCCACTGCTGACAAGCATCGCCGGTTCGTTGAGTTCAAGCCTGGAGACATGGTCATGGTACGGGTGAATCCAGAGAGACACCAACCAGGTGTCAACAGTAAACTCCATCCAAAGAAGATGGGTCCATACAAAGTGCTGAAACGTATTGGGCCTAATGCTTATGTTCTAGAGTTGCCTGATGATATGGGCATAAGCAATGTTTTCAACGTGGCTGATCTATACTTGTATACGGGGCATCATTCAGATGATGGTGATTCAGAACACATGTTGCGGCTGCCCCAATTGAGGCCACCTACGAATGATGTGATTGAAGAGGTTCTGGATGATATGCACAAGACGACTCGTCAGGGCGCCGGTTACCACTCTTTCCTTGTCAAGTGGAAAGGTCGCCCACGCTAGGACAACACTTGGATACATGCTGATGACTTCAAGAGGCTTGATCCGGAGTTATATGATCGCTACATGGCCTTCACCCATTCATCGGAGGTGAATGTTTCTAAGCCAGGGAGAGCTGATGCAGGTCCAACATGCGAAAGAAGAAGAGCCTTGACTAGGCTGATTTCGTTGGAGCCTTTAGTTTTTAGTGTTTTAATTAGTAAGGTTAAAACAGTCTTTTTACTTTTATTTTCTTAGTTATTCCCCTCCACGATTTTAGAGGGATGAGTGTTTTATTTGTTTAAACTTATACTCCTATTTAGAGTATAAGTCTGCTATGTTTTTTATGTTTTGTTATTAGGATTAAGGTTAGGAACCTTTAGTCCTAATCTGACTAGGATTGGATTTAGGATTTGGAACTAGGATTCCTAGTTCAAATCTCGTTATTTGTGTAAGGCCTTTGGCCCTCTTTTTATTATAAATAGATGGATCGTGGGCAGGCTCCCCCACTAATTTTTGCATTAAACAAACTCTTGTTTCAATTTGAAACTGCTGCCTGCGTGCTGCTGCTTTTGCTCCTCTGCAAGCTTGCATCCTTGTGGACTCAAGGTGGTGAAGGGTAGGTGGAGTCCTGCGACTCCTTGCATTGTGAAGGTCAGGAGGCTCTATTAATCTTCAAGCTACTGCCTTTATCTCTGCATTACAGTAAGTCACCTGCTGCCCTTTGCTCCCTCTTATACAGATCTGATCTATTTACCTTCTTCCCTCACATTCGACCTCCATTAAACCTGCAACTTAATTCTGCCCCCTACAGCAGAATTTGAAAAGCTATACAAACCCTAACTTCTTTACATCATTAGGATCCCCTAAACCTGCATATTAAAACCCTATAAGCCCCTTTCCTAAAATCTGCCCCTAAACCCTAGTTCTCACAAACAGTCCATTTTCATAAGGCATCCTACCCGAAACCCTAGATTTCCAACCTCAACCAAGTTCGATCCAACTTATACCGTTAGACTCATAAAAACCTGCACTTCAATACCAAATAAACCCTAGTTCGAAACCCTAACCCTAACCCTAGTTTGTGACCTAATTACCTAAAACTGTCCATTCGGCCAGCCCTTGTTCCCCTGATTCCTAGTGGGCTTTGTCCTACCTAGGCTACATTATGAGAATGTTGAGATGGATGAGTGGCAAAACTAGGAAGGATAAAGTAAGGAATGATTATATTAGAGCTGATTTGGGAGTAGCTACGATACATGATAAGCTATGAGAAAGTCGTCTGAGGTGGCATGGTCTTGTTCAATAGAGGCCTTTGGATGCTCTAGTATGGAGGAGTGATTTGATTCAGATTGAAGGAACTAAAGGAGCCAGGGGCAGACCTAAAATAACCTTACGAGAAGTGGTGAGAAAGACATGCATAGCTTAGGCCTTGTATGAAGTATGACCTCAAATAGAGCAGAGGGTAATGATCCATGTAGCCGAACCCATGCAGTTGGGATAAGGCTGAGTTGTTGTGTAATTTTATGGAATATCAAGTTTGGGGTTTGGTCCAGTGTTGTAGTTTGAAAATTTTATTGATAGTTTGTCAGTTTTGTGTTGGTTTGAATAAAATTTGGTTGTTCATTATATTTGGGCTGGTGGGTCCAGCTATACACGTTCCTTGTTTGGCCTTTCATTTGAACAAGTAGCTTCTACTTTCAGTTTTATTCCCATAGTTGTCTACACCAAGGTGACGCTTAGGTGTGACAAGGTGTGTCTTGATTCCCAAGGCAACCATACCTAGTTGATGAAGCAAACATGCTTGTAATATGTAAAACATGCCTGGGATATGGAAAAATACTTGGAATATTGAAAGTATTCCATGTAATATGGTGCTTGACTTGGTCTTCCACTGGCACTCTGACAGCTATGGTTATCCCCCTGCCTTTTCTTTTGGCATCTATATTAACATTCTTGCATTATTTGTGTCATTTGGTAGGCTATTTACCATTTCAACAAGTCAAACGTCCCAGGAATCTGAGTTGATTTAGGGAAATAATGGTCAAAATGTTGGCATGGTATCAGTCTATGATGAGATCCCTAATTCAGAGTCATGGTTTGATGAGGAATGCTAGAGTCTGTATGATGTAGATTGGAGCTTGAAGAAGAGAAGGACCAAAATCAAATTCAAAACAAAGTTACTGTTCACGTGAACAGTACCCGAGTTACTGTTCACGTGAACAGTGTCAGCCATATTGCCTTGGTGGGAATCCTTCTAGAAGACCCAAAATTAAAGATTAAATCTGTCCACTATTTTGTCTTATTTAGAAACCAAGTCAGCAGCAAGGACACAGATTAGCTACAGCTTCTAGAAGGCTGATTTGCTTCTATTTTTATTTCCTATGTTGATTGTTCAGCAAGCAAGCAAGGTTTTTTTTTTAATTTTTTTAATTTTTTTTAAACCCGAATATTCTCTAGGACCCGGGGCAGCCCCTAGAATTTTATTAAAATCAAGAAATAAGAATAAAGAATACACTGGGGGGGACATTCCCGCCTTACCCCAACCCTTGCTACAATGGCTAAAAACACTCAGGTCTCTCATACTCAAATCCACCCCCCAACCTAGTTTCTTATCATAGGGAACCCTAACGCATCTTCTCGGACTATTCTCTGTAGCTCACGTGGGAGATCATTGCCCCCTACAAAAGACATGTCCTCCTTCCTGTTACAGGTGTAATTCGCAAGTCAGTCTGCAGCCCTATTACCTTCTCTGTATGTGAACGTCACAACTGCCTGGATCTCTTGCAGCAACCACAAAACCTCCTGAAACCAGTACCAAGCCTTCCATGAATTGCATTTTTTGCTTGACACACATCGGACAACTGTAGCCCAGTCTGAGCTAACATACACATTTTGGAAGCCCCTCTCCCTACAAAGGCTGAGTCCATCAATTAGAGCTCTAATTTCTGATATGTTGTTGGTGCACTCACCATAAAACTTGGCAAGCAAGTTAGGTTTTGGTAGGTTTTTTTTTGTAAGTCCTTGTTTGCCCGGCCGAAAATCATTTTTAAGGAAAAGGTAGATTGGTTCAGTTTTATTACCATAGTCGTGTACACCAAGGTGATGCTTAGGTGTGTGACAAGGTGTGTCTTGATTCCCAAGGCTACCAGGCGCCCATACCCAGTTGATGAAGCAAATATACTTGTAATATGTAAAACATGCCTGGGATATGGAAAAATACTTGGAATATTGAAAGTATTCCATGTAATTTGGTCTTCCCCTGACAGCTATGGCTAACCCCCTGCCTTTCTTTTGGCTTCTCTATTAACATGCTTGTCTTGCATTATTTGTGTCATTTGGTAGGCTATTTACCATTTCAACAAGTCAAAGGTCCCAGGAATCTGAGTTGATTAGGGAAATTATGGTCAAAATGTTGGCTGGGTATCAGTCTATGATGAGATCCCTAATTCAGAGTCATAGTTTAATGAGGAATGCTAGAGTTTGTATGATATAGATTGGAGCATGAAGAAGAGAAGGACCAAAATCAAATTCAAAACAAAGTTACTGTTCACGTGAACAGTGTCAGCCATATTGCCTTGGTGGGAATCCTTCTAGAAGACCCAAAATTAAAGATTAAATCTGTCCACTATTTTGTCTTATTTAGAAACCAAGTCAGCAGCAAGGACAGAGATTAGCTACAGCTTCTAGAAGGCTGATTTGCTTCGTCTTTTTATTAGCTTCTAATTTTATTTCCTATGTTGATTGTTCAGCAAGCAAGCAAGTTAGGTTTTAGTAAGCCTGTGCTTTAGTAAGTCCTTGTTAGGCAAGTAGTTTCCTATTTTGAGTACTTTCTAATTTTGTGTTCTTTCGTTTTTGGATGTAAGTTTCTGAATTTCAACTTTCTATTTTTTAGAAGCCTGGTCAATCTATATAAAGGGGCCATAAGTTGTAATATTCAACAGTTGGAACGTGGAATTAATAAAATTGCAGTTGCTTGCTTGAGATCTGAGAGACATCTTTGTTACAACAGCTGAGATAGCTGTGGGTGAGACACCCAAGGCTGAGATAGCCTACCCTTCAATCTACTTTCTATTATATTGTGCTGTGGGTTAATCTTCATCTAAGATACAATCGAAGCTTCATTGTTGCTGCTGGTTGGAAGATCTATAAACTGGAAATTACTACTGATTTGTTCATCATTCAACTAGAGATCATTGTTGCAGGAACCTACTGTTGGCCTATCATCGATCCTACTGTAGAGTGGTTCTTAGTTAAACTACTTCTACATTATTATATATTCCAACTTTAAATATGATAAATGAGAGGAATTTATATCATATTTCAGATATTTCTGAAAATGGAAGCATGATTAGTTTAAAGTCTCGTTGTCATTGCCTGGCAGGTTAAGTGTGATTGGTAAGGCCCGTTCTCCTTCTTATTCCCCCCTCCACTATTTTTTTTTTCCTGCAATTGTATTGGATTCCTTTGTGTTCTACTCGGATTTTGGCCAATTTCTTTCCCAAACCCTCTACCATGCAAAGCTTAAAAACCTTAATTTGATCTAGAACCCTACCCTTTGCTGGTTTTTTCTTACTGCAACAAATACACACTTTATGTGTCAAACTGTCAGTGCATCAAATACCTCTTTTAAGATCCCAGGTTGCTACAAGCTAGTTTGTGCGTCTTAACATCTTAATATTACCTTGGCCATCCTACATCATTTTCCATTTTCCCCTCATTTTGTGGATAAAACAAATGTTAAAATGCCGAAGATCACTGGACCCTAGAACTGTACTGGTCTGCCATCTGATGGACAGCCTGATTGCCAAATCATCTCCCAGCGGTTGATTTGTTCTGTTGTGACAGAAATTCAAGCCTGCAGCAACAGGAATTTCTGCCAATATTAATGTAAACTTGACCTCGAACCAGGGAAACCAGCGGGAGATTGATTGCAGCAGGATCAAAATTAAATAATGGTAACTGTTTTTTTATTGCTGTTTTCTGTTTACATATGAAAGAAGAACATTAAAGGATAGGAAAAAAGAAGAAAGGGATATAGAAGGGGGGATAGGATCAGCTATCTCAGCTCATCACCCTCTCACCCACGGTCTCTCACTGTTGATGCATCTCACAGCTTCATCAATAGCTCTTTTTTCTTCAATCTGTCTTTTTTCTGTTCAGCCACATACATGTTTTTATAATAAAACTACCCAATCCTAATCTAAGTAAGAAACTAATTAATAAAACCTATAAAATACAAACTAGACTCTTAACTAGGATTCCCAATTAGGATAACAACTCAAATAGGAAACTAAATAAGTGTCTAATAATAAAAATAACACCTAAAATCAACTCCTCTAAGCCAACAGTCCATATCAGCCCCAAATTACTGTCTGCGTGAACAGTAACTTTTTTTGGGGGGGGGTCTTCTTCATGCTTCGATCTACATCAAATATAGCTAGGGGTGGCAGTTGTGTCAGGTTCAGGTTATATACTTATATTGAATTGTGATAACTCTAACAGGACCCTTTTTTAATTGTGTTAATGTGACCGACCCTGTCACAACCATTTGGTGAATAGTTATTTTAAGATATCACAACTTGTTATGTCAATAATGTGTTCGTTTTTTGTCCATGTAGCATGTCAGATTCTTTTATATTTGTTCAAATAACCCATTTTAGGTCAATTGGAGTAAAAAACTGCAAAATGACTACATGTGGAAATCCTAACCTTGTATCTGAAAAGAATAGGTCAACCACCATGCTGCACAACTTATTGATGTTTATGAATGATGTATATATAAATAATATTAGTTTCTACTATTAAACTTAGTATATCATATGGGTGGGTTGACACTCTCAGACCTAGCATGATCCATTTATTAATTTTGTCATGCAGAATTTCCTCAGCCTGAACCCTCTTACTACTTGTCATGTTTGTGTCAGATCAGCTGCTCATGTTGGGAATAGCCACCCCTTTATGTTCTGAAAATGAACGTCTTAACTGTCTATCTTGTAAGGGATGCTTTGGGTTAGCATCTGCATCTTCTGTGTCTGAGCCAGCCCGATAGCCCCTTGTCTTTGATTTTTTTTTCCTTTGCTCATAAGAGCTCAACTACTGCCCCATCCCCCTTTGTTTTTTTTCTTTAAATGAAGCTTCAGAATGTTGTTGTGATAAGGGCTAATTTCTATCAGTCCCCTATACTTACCCTATAATTACTTGACTCCCCTACTCATGACTTCTTTTCTGATTCCCCCAGAAAAACAAACTCCACCTCTCTTTCTTCCCTGGTAATTTGCAATACCTAGATTTCCCCCCGTCACCCCTGCCAGTTGCCACTTGCTCTCCCTCCCCCACTCTTTCTCTTTCTCTCTCTGTCTCCCCTCTCTGGATCCTCTTTCCCCCTCTGTAGCGAATATGGGTGAGTTCCCTCCATAGTTATCAAGGCGTCACCTAGGCGTCCAAGCTCCTTGGTCGCCTAGGCGGGCGCCTTGCCGCCTAGTTGGTGTCACCTTGATTTTAGACCCTCTCCAACACCATGGTCGCTTTGCTGCCTTGATAACTATCTTCCCTCTGTCTACACTCCGTGAAGCCTTGCAAAACGGAGCAAACAAGAATGGGTGGTCAATTGGATCTAACAGTGGCAGGACCATGGTAAAAAATGGGGAGTAAGAGGGACGTGGTGGACTAAAGTAGCATCCTGATCCATTGTGCACATGCCGTTGCAGTTGATGACCGTAGGAGTGCAAATGAACTTTTGAAGCAGATCCTGCAGCACTCCACTTCTTACGGGGATGGAAACCAAAGGTTGGCTCATTATTTTGCAGACAACATCGAGACACTTGGTTGGTGCAGGAGCCAGCTTTACACAGGTATCTCCAGCCTGTGAGCATTGGCGGCTGAAATCAAAGTTTGTTTAAGAAGGTAACTACTTGACCATTTTGAATGTGGCTGAGAAGCGATGTGGCTCCACATTGTGGATTTTGGTATCCTTTATGGTTTTCTATGGCCCTCTCTTATACGAATTCTTTCCAATAGGCCTAATGGACCAACGAAGCTTCGGATAACTAGGATTGAACTTCCCCAACGTAGTATCACACTAGTGGCTAGAGTTGAGGAAACTGGGCGGCGATTGGCCAATTATGCTCACACTTTCAATGTTCCTTTTGAGTATAATGCAATTGCAGAGAAATGGGTAACAATTCGAATTGAAGATCTCAAGATTGATCGTGATGGGGTGTTGGTTGCCAACTATTTGTACCAGTTTAGGAACTTGCTCCATGAGACAGTCTTGGAGGACAGTCCAAGGAATGCATTTCTTATCCTGATCTGGAGGATGGATCTTGATGTTCTCATTGGGGCCTACAATGGCCCGTTTCTTTTTTCACACAATTCTGAGAGGCACCTCAACTGGCACTAGAACCGACGGAAGTTCCCCACACAGATCGCACTACAACTAGCATTTTGAAGCTGGCACCCTTACCATAATTGTCAAGGCAACGCCTAGGCGTCCAAGCACATTTTTTGGATGGGCGCCTTGGTTGCCTAGGCGACTCCTAGGCAACTTGTTGGTGTTGCCTTATTTTTTTACCCCCTTTACTGTCTTAGTTCCCCTAGACACTGTGACAACTATGACCTTTACTATTCTTAAGTAAATAGACTAGCTAAAAAGCCCCTAATCTGCAAATGGAGGGTGGTCGGAGATCACAAAGAAAAGGCCTTACTATTACTTACCCAAGTCCTTGCTTTAGTACCTTCTGAGCGGAATCCTGGCTGGCTCTAAAATCCCTAGATTGTCCCCATCGCCCCTGACAGCTTTGGTGGACAACCGAGTGAACTGGGGAGCCTAGACACTGGGGTGCGAAAGCATGGGGAGCGAATAGGGGAATTTAAGTAGTTATAGGTCAAGGGACTGATAGTGTAACGCCCCCAAATCCGTCCAGGAGTTTAGGTCGTTAATGTTTCACAAGTTTGATAGTCTTAGCGAAAAGGAACCAGAGTGTGAACAAAAAAAAAACGTCATAGCTTCAAATTTTAGTAACAGTGTAACTAATCATTACCATTCACATAAACACAGCGGAAGTCTTTAAATAATCCAACGACATCTACCTTGTTACACTCATCTTTAAAATCTTACTAACACATTAATACACTCCTTACATAAAGTCTCAAATTAAATCATTAAGTTCAGAAACTTCTAAACTAATAAAATCCTTAATATCCTCTAACAGCAAATATAGCAGGGTCCCTCATTATCTCCACGTGGCTCCTCCTCTTTGTCCTCCCATTTACCATAAGTGAGTTTAGGTTCTATGAATTCATTATCTGGAATTTGTGAGGGGGTAAGCTTTCGGGAAAAAGCTTAGCAAGTAGGCACAACATAATAACCATTCAAGTATTCCAAAATTAGAGACACAAATTGAGAAATAGCAGTAGTCAAGATTAGATAGAAATCATGGTAATAACGGAATAGAAGATCATAAACAAAGATGAGATCATGCTATGCTCATGCTATAAAATAATTTTCTTCTTGAACATTTCCAATTAATTCTTGGTGAACATGAAATATGGCCCCGTAATGTAATATGGCCTGTAACGTGATACAGCCTTTAACCATTTTCAGGTACCACCAATGCCAAATTCTTATAATTATTCATATATCCTTCAGGATCTTGACATAGTGCCCCGTAACGTGATACAGCCTGTAATGTAATACAACCTTAAACACTATATCATCACCATTAGGTAAAAATCAATAGATTCTTTATTTCAACCCAAATGTAGGAGAACATAATCTCCAATTCACGTATTAACTTACAACATACTTTTATAAGATTTCTCTCTTTAAACATAAGCACGATGGTAAAACACAATATTAGTATCACTATAGGAAATTAAAAAAATCGATACATGCTATAATCATCACATAAAATTCTATGGTAATTAAACCATAAGATAGATTCACTGAAACAAACAAATCAAGACCTGAAATTAATCATAGTTTGGTTCAAGATGGATTCACAAAAATCAGCATTCTAATAGGAATAGATTATTTAAAGATAAAATCGAGAAGCCATAGATCATTAGAGATAAGAGTGAATAGCGCATCGAATCATTGGAGATTAAATCAAATAGGCATAGATCATCAAAGATAGAAATCGAAATAGATATAGATCATTAGAAATACAATCGAATAGGTGTAGGTCATTAAGGATAGAAATCAAATAGACATGGATTCATTAGAAATAAAATTGGATAGGCATAGATATTTAAGGATAACATCAAATAGAGCCTTGAGTCTTTGAAGATCAAGAATGCAAGCATGGAGATTAGGAAGTGTACTTACCGCTTGAAGGAATCAAAAAATGAAATCCTAACCCCTTTAGATAAAAGGTCTTCCACACACAAATCTTACTTCCTTTGAATCACACCCAGCCTAGGCTTGAAAGAGGATCTAAGTTGCACAATCTGGAAGGAGAAAAGAGGAGGGGGGGGGGGGGGAATGTACAAGGAGAAAAAGGGGGGGAGAGAAAAGAGTCAAGTCCTCCTTAAACTAGAAGGGGACCGCAACAAACTGCTATCCAGATCCCAGGTAACAACAATGTGCCTGTTCCTTGCGGTGTCCATGAAGGAACGGTGAGGGATAGTGCTGATCTTAGAGGAAACTTCGAAGGAGATGTCTTTCCAAATCAAGTCGAAAGATCTAGATTTGGAAGTCCATCTCCTAAGATTTCTCTCCATCCAAATATGATGGACAACAAAACAAGTTTGCCAATACTGTCACAGATGGTGCTGCCTTTAAAAGCTTTGGTCAACCAGATGCATTCTTGGTCAAATGGAAGGTGTCTCCTGCTTCGGTACCAGATGGAATAGAGGGCTTTTTCCAGATGGTAGAAGAAAAGGGGCAAGCAAAGAAGAGATGTGCAGTGTCCTCTAAACCGTTCCAGCAAAAGGTGCAAGAGGGATGGACAGGGATGTGACGGTGCAGGAGAAAGGCTTGGGTAGGAAGCTAAAGGTGAAGCGATCTCCAGGCTGTAAGGCTATGGCGAGGGATGGAGCCTTTGAACCAGACTAGGTTGTGCTAGGGGACGGGGGCGGAAAGGTTACAGACAAGGTTCCAAGCTGATCTAGTGGTAAAACGACCTGAGGGGGAGGGAAGCCAAATTGCCTTATCCTCAAGGGTAGGAGTGGATAGGTTAATGGGGGGAGGGTAGGCCAAATTTGGGAAAGGATAGAGGGAAGGGGAGAAGGAGGGGACCAGGAACCAAGCGATATGATGAGGGATAGGGGGGCAGATTTGGGGATGCCAGAGGAGTAGACAGCTCTAGGGCCAAAGACATTGTAAAGGATGCCTAAGGGATGCCAGGGGTCAAGCCAAAGAGAGGTAGAGGATCCATTAACAATGGCGGTAGAGGTGGCCGAAAGGGCAAGAGGCCGGAGAAGGAGGATCTTACGCCAAACCCAAGATGCGTCAAGGCGTAAAGGAGCAGTCCAAATGGAATCATTCTTAAGAAGATGGGAGTAGACCCAGTTGACCCAGATGGAATCATGCTTGGAAGAGATTTTCCAGATGAGCTTGAGGATTCCCGCAGTGTTGTAGTCTTGAATGCGGCGAATGCCTAGACCTCCTTTTGCCTTGGGAAGACAGACGGATTTCCAGCTGATTGGATGCAGGAATTTTGAGGTTTCTTTCCCTTTCCAAAGGAAAACACAGAAGAGGCTCTCAATAGCTTTGATGGTGGCTTTAGGGATGGCAAAGATGCCACACCAATAAATGTAAGAAGATTGGAGGACCGATCTAATACATTCAAGCCTACCCGCATAGGATAAAAGTCTGCCTTTCCAGAGTTGAAGGCGCTTGCGGATATTATCAAGCATGGGGGTGCAATAATGGCTGGAAAGCCTGGCAGGGATGAGAGGCAGGCCAAGGTATTTTACAGGAAGGGAGCCGAGAGAGAAGCCAGTGAGACGGAGAAGGGTTTCTTTATCAGACTCGGGGATCCCAGCGAGGAAGAGTTTGGATTTAAGGAGGTTGATACGGAGCCCAGAAAGGTCTTCAAAACGGCGGAGGGAGGACATGATGGCAGTAATAGAGGAGGGGGGAGGCCTTGGAGAAAATCATCAAATCATCAGCGAAGGCCAGGTGGGTAAGGTTGATGTGCTTGCATTTGGGGATGGGGGAAATGAGATGGAGATCAGTTTTGGATTGAAGGCTCCTAGAGAGGACTTCAAGGGAAAGGGAAAAAAGGAAGGGGGAGAGGGGGCATCCTTGGCGGATACCAACCGAAGATTTGAAATACCCGGCAGGGGAGCCGTTGACAAGAACAGAGAAGGAGGGGGAGGAGATGCAGGCATGAATCCAACGCACAAAAGCATTAGGGAATCCCATTTGGGAGAGCACGTTGCAGATGAAGTCCCAACGGATGGAATTAAAAGCTTTGTGCAGATCAATCTTCATAAGAGCAGCAGGGGAATGGGATTTACGGTCAAAACCACGAACAATCTCAGAGCAGAGGATGATATTGTCCGCGATGCTACGACCCGAGATGAAAGCGGATTGATTAGGGCTGACGAGATCAGGGATGACTCGCTGGATCCTATTGGTGAGGATCTTTGCGATGAACTTGTAGAGGAGGTTACACAACGAGATGGGTTTGAAATCAGACAAGGAGGAGGCTCCATCCAGTTTGGGGATGAGACAGAGGAAGGTTTGATTGATCTGGGCAAGTTGACTGGGTTTGTAGAAAAAACTACGAATGGCTTTGAAGAGTTCTCCTTTGATCAAGTCCCAGCAACTGAGAAAGAAACCCATACTAAAGTCATCAGGACCAGGGGCTTTGTTGGCTTTATGGGAGAGAATGGCATTGGAGATTTCGTCATCCGAGGGGATAGGCAAAAGGAAATCAGAAAGAGAAGGGGGGACAAATTTGTTAATGAGATTAGGGGGAAGGGTAGAGGCGGGGTGGGGAGAGGGATTGAAAAGAGAAGAGAAGAAGGAGGCAGCTTCGGCCTTGATCCCAGAGACGGAGGAAATAGGGGTCCCATCAGAGGAGATGAGTTGGAACTAAGCTGGCTCGCAAAGAGCGATGGAAAAAAGCAGTGTTCGAATCTCCCAACTCAAGCTACTTGATTCTGGACTTTTGGCATAGAAAACTTTCTTTGAGGAGGGAGAGAGAAGAGAGCTCCACGGAAAGATTTTTCTCCGCCAAAGCAAGATCTTGGAGGGAGGGATCATGTTGGAGGGAAGAATGGACACGGGCTAAATCTGAATGGCAGGAGGAGAGGTGGGAAGGAATGTTGCCAAAAGTGGAGAGATTCCAACGCTTGAGGGCCGCTTTGGTGCGACGGAGCTTGGTGGCGAAAGTGAGGAGGGGAAAGGAGGGATAATGGACGGGCGGGCGGGCGCCAGGCATGAAGAACGGTGGTTTGGAAGTCGGCATGGGAGGACCACATGTCGAAGAATTTGAATGGCTTAGGCCCAAAAGAAGAATAGGGCTGGATGAGAAGGTGGCAAGGACAGTGGTTGGATAAGCTCTGAGGATGGAAGGTAGCATGGGAGTGAGGAAAGGTAGAGAGCCAGGAGTCATTAATGAGGAGGCGGTCAAGCTTAGAAGCGAACCGCTCAGGGCCAATCCTTCTGTTGTGCCAAGTAAGAGGAGACCTTGACCACCGAAGGTCTTCAAGACTGAGATCTTCAATGCAATCATTGAAGGAGTTGACAGAGGGGAGGTCAATGGGGCGGCCTCCAAATTTTTCAGATTGGAATCTAACCACATTGAAATCACCGCCTACACCCCAAGGGAGGGAATTAATCCCAGATTTGAGGTGAGAGAGGTCATTCCAAAGGGCTAAACGATCAACAGCCAAATTGTGAGCATAGACCATAGTGAGGAAGATGGAGGAGGGGGAGTTTGGGAATGAGAGATGGAGGTGAAGGAGTTGGGAGGAGTGAGAGATGGAAATATGAATTTTGGAGGGATTCCAGAGGATCCAAATACGACCATTAGGGGAGTAGGTGTAATTAGAAAGCAAAGACCAAGCTGGAGCTATAGAAGCAGCAATACGGGAGGAATTCTCTTGGAGGATTCGGGTCTCCAGTAGAGCGCAAAAAGAAGAGTGAGAGGCATTGATGAACGATCTAATTTCATGGTGCTTGGCTAGGTAATTAAGGCCCCTAACGTTCCAAATGAAACCAGCGGACATGACTAGAGGGTAGAGAGCAGGGAGGACCTAGGGGGGACACTCCGATATCGTCTGCGGGAGAAGACAATAGCCAGGCTGCAAACATATGGGCGCCAAGGGGGGGAGGGTCTAGAAAGACCAAGGGGCTGGGGGGCGAACAACTGATAAAGGCAAAGGCACTGAGATGTCAAGAGGAGCAAGAGGGGGGTCCTCAGAAAGGGTGGGGAAGAGGGAGTTAGAAGTGGATCGGGTTAGGATAGGCCGGGTAGGTAAATCAGGGAGATGGGCTGGGGGGTAATGATGGGGAGATTGTAGGCAAAATAAGAGTTGAAGGGGGGAGGAGGGTTCGGTTGAGAAGGGAAGGAAGCACGAAGGTTGGAGTGGGTGGACTTAAGGGGGATGGGTTTAGAGGAGGTTTTATGGGCTTTGGAACAGGTGGCTTTGGACGATTGGGTGGGCTTAATTGGTATGGGTTTAGTGAAGGTATTAAGGGCTTTGGAATTGATGGATTTAGTGGAATGGGTGGGCTTGAGGGGGTTGGGACAGATGGGCCTAGAAGGAAAGGTATTAGTGGAGGTTAAAAGGGTTTTGGGACTGGTGGACCTAGGGGAAGGGGTGGAGGAAGAGGGTAGATGGGCTTGAGCGGGTATGGGCCTGAAGGGTGTTAAAGGGGAAAGTAACGATTTTGAGGGCTCAGAAGCAGATGGGCCATGTAGTAAAGGGGAAGGGGTTAAAAGGCTGGAACTAAAGTTGAGAAGACACTTGGCAGCGGATGAGATTGTGGGGTCAGGGGGTGAAAGTAGGGGGATTAGGAAGCAAGGGGGGGTAGTTGGGAATAAGGAAAAGGTGGAAGAGGAGGGGATCTGCAAAAAGGGGAAAGGGGTTATGGGGGGGGGGGGTTAGGCAAACCTGACGAAAGCACTGGAGGCAAGCTTCCATCTCCAAAGAAGGCACCATTGACCATATCTTCAAGGGCAGAGACATCGTCAGCAGCAGTGGAAGCTTGAAGCGGCAAGTCATGGTTCAAGTGTTCAGTGATGGAGACAGATCTTGACGAAGATCTTCCACGATCAGCAGAAAGTCCTCACGGTCCAAGGAGCTCATGGCAGGCTCAAGAGACATCAAAGTGGAAATTGCGTCAGCCGAGGAGCTGGCAAGGGTTGGTGGAGAGCTTGAATTAGCCAGACCAAAGAGTTTGCAGGGCAGGAGAGAGGGCAGGGGAGCAGACTGCAGAGGCTCTCTTTCTCGAGAAGCAGCTCAAATCGGCACAGAGGTCTAGGGCGCAGCAGGTCCCTCTGAGCAGGCAGATGTCTGGGCATCCTTTCCAGTAGGCTTCGCCGGCAGGGCTATAGATCGACGAAAGTTTTTTCTCCGACAGGAGGAATTGTAGCGGCGGTTGGTGGATCTTCCTTGAGGCGTAAGGTCATCGAAAAGAGGATGCTGTGGAGTTGCGAGATCATTAGAGATGTGCGAGGCGACAGTAGGAGCATCTGGCGAAACAACTTCAGTCGAAGTAGGGGCTATGGGTGCAGCTTCAGTCTGAACAGTAACTTCAGGGGTATCATCAGGTGGAACAGGGACTGCAAGGGCTTTCCCTGAGCAGGCCAAGGAAGGGTGGCCAAAGACTTTACAATGGATGTAGTGAGGCGGCAACCAGTCGTACTTCACAGGCTGTTCGAAGCTGAAACCGTCATCCTCCACGATGGTAATAGAGGAGGGAGGGGGGCAAGCAGCAGAGATGTCGACGTAGATATGGGCGAATGAGAGTCAGAGCATCTTGGAAGTGCGATCATCTGAATAAAGCGGAACACCAATGACCGAGCCAAGCCGACTGAGACATTCTTGGCTCCAATAATGCAGCGGAAGACCAGGGAAGGTAATCCACAAGGGAATGGTGCTGAGGTCGACCTTGTGGAGCTGAATGAATGGAGTCCATTGGCGAAGGAAAATTGGTTTGGAACCAACCATCCAGGGGGCGCTAGCAAGGGCTCGAGCTTTGACATCGGAGGAGTAAATTTTGAAGATGAAAACTCCATTATCAAGGAGGAAGAGGTCCAACTCTCCAGGAGCTTTCCATTGCTTGGAGAGGGAAGCTTTGACAACGTTGAAGGGGGGTCTGGACCCAAGGAAGTGACCTACAAAATAGTCATTCCATTTGATGATTTCTGGAGCTAGCAGGCTGTTTGGGCAGTGGGCGAAAGTGGCGCCATTCTCGGAAGTAGGTGGGACAAAGTATAGGGAAGTTGCAGTGGAGGATGAGTCACGGTGGAAGAGGTGATTGGCCCAGTTATTTGCATGAGTAGGAATGGCTGAAGGTGAGGTAGTAGTAGTGGTGGTGGAGGCGGGGGGAGGTTGAGTGGAGGGGGTGGTAGAGGTGGTGGAGGAAGGTGGGGTGGCTGGAGAGAGTGGCGCTACCATCTGCCAGAGAGAGGAATCATCTCGGCTTGACTGAATTGTTCACTTTTGCCTCTCTCTCAATTGGTATGTTGTTGTGTTTGTCATGAGATTGGTTGCATGAAAGCTTGAAATGGAATTAGGAGACATCTAGAACTTCCAAAATTGCTTTTAGAACGTTCTGATTTGGAATTCTGATCTACTGAAGTTATGTGGATTATTTTCTACAATAGTCTGTTTTTCAATTTTGCATTATTAATATTTCTTGCACAATAATCATAGAAACTCAAATCAGAATCAGATCCTCTAAATATTTATTTTAAAAGAATTTAATTAAAAGGCAATAAAATTGTAGCAAGTTTTTATCCTCTAAATATTTATTTTAATTAGGATTTTTTTTTTTCTAATGAGTTACAATTTTGGGAGTGAGTTGTTGATCTTTTGTACTTAGAGCCAGAACGCCTCTGTGAACAGCGAGACGGAGTAGTGGCAATGAAATGCACCACCAAATGATGGAAATCCTCCACCACCACCAACTGAGGATGAACTTTGATTTATGAAACCACATGAGAATTATTGGAGATGAGTTTTAGTGAACCCTGAACTTAGAAACTAGTGGCATAAGATTTTGAATATTACACATAAGGGTTCAACTGAAACAACTTGGGTGAAACTCTCTAGTATGTTGTTGTGAACTTAAGTTGTGGAATTGAGGTACGATATTTTCTTTACAAATTGGATAGACTTTTGTGGCAGACCTGTATATATGTCTTGTCAAGTACAGATAGAAGGTAGTGATGTTCTTGCAGGTTTGATCCTTTAAAAAAAAAAAAAAAATGACGGATTTTGATGTCATACTTGGCATGATTTGATTATCCTCCTATTATGATAGTGCTTGTTATTTTGATGAGGGAATAATGATGTTTTGTACAGATGACAAGTCAAACCCCAAATTTATAGGACCCTCCAAGATTGATATACACATAATTTCGAGGATGAAATTTCTTTAAGGGGGTGGATTGTAATAACCCTGGTATTTGAGGATAGTTTGGTCATAGCCTAAATTTTAGGAGATGACGTGGCGGTCAAGAGTCAACGTTGGACTTGTCAAAGTCAAAGATTTCCATGCTACAATTTTATTGCCTTTTAATTAAATTCTTTTAAACTAAATATTTAGAGGATCTGATTCTGATTTGAGTTTCTATGATTGTTGTGCATGAAATATTAATGGTATAAAGTATGTATAATATTGGGTTTAATCGAATTTAGTAGATAGGATATGAGATAGACTAGTGTAATGGTAAGAATTTTTGTAATCTTAAACTTTGTTAGGGAAGGGAGATTTCTAGTAATATTTGGAGGATATTTTTTGGGGGTTTCAATCTAAGATTTTACCTTGTTTAGAGTATCAAGATTTGAGGTGAGCTAGCCTATTTTCGGGCCAACCCAAAATCGTGGGTGGGTGCTCTCACCCTTGGACGATTTTTTTAGAGAAAAGAGGGGGAGAAGAGAGATCGTGGAGAGGAAGAAGAGAAAGAAGAGGAGGGGGAAGAAGCATACCTCTCCCACCGGATTGTGCAACTTAGATCCTCTTTCAAACCTAGGCTGGGTGTGATTCAAAGGAAGTAGGATTTGGGTGTGGAAGACCTTTTATCTAAAGGGGTTAGGATTTCATTTTTTGATTCCTTCAAGCGGTAAGTACACTTCCTAATCTCCATGCATGCATTTTTTATCTTCAAAGACTCGGTGCTCTATTTGATTTCTATCCTTAATTTCTACACCCTGGGTCGTAGACTGGCCTCCGGTGTCCGACATATAAAAAACTACCTCCATACGAAAAGTATGTCATATTTTTAATTTTTTTGTAAAAATAGTTTTTGGGAATAGTAACTTTACCTGAAATAGTTGAATGTAGCCAAATCTTCCACAGTAGCAGCAATCGATCTCTTCATAGTAATGTGGCAACCCCTACTAGTATTGGGTGATGATGTGGCAAAAAAATCAAGATCCAAGATTTTTCCTCCTTCTCAAGGTCCAAAACCACGAAATTGTCGAGTTTTCTTCGAAATTTCGAAGAATGGGTCGAGTTGCTGCCTATTTATATGGTGGTTTGTACCATTTCGGCGAGATTCTCGAAACAATGTCGATTTCAAATTTCTTAAGAGATATCATCTGGAGCAGCTCAAGATTCTCGAGTTTTCCGATATCTCAGTGAGTTTTAGAACTATGCTTACTAGGATAGTTAATCTCTCGAAAGAACAAGCTGATCCAATGGTTGGATCTGCTGTAACGAAGTATGACAAAAAATAGAAACTTAAGAATGACAAAATTTAGTAACTAAAGAAAACAGATATAACTCTAAATCTGTAGGTCTGATGATCCTCAAATTAGGGTCACATAAGCATACTGACAGTGAAGAAGGTAATATTAAAAGGAGATCAATCCAAGGGCTGGGTTGGATAGAATATCAATTGATTCCCTGCTGCCAGAAATTAGCAACATAACAGAACTGTGAAGTCAGACTTGCATATCA
The DNA here is from genome assembly GCF_018873765.1 of Telopea speciosissima. Lineage (NCBI taxonomy): Eukaryota > Viridiplantae > Streptophyta > Magnoliopsida > Proteales > Proteaceae > Telopea > Telopea speciosissima. The sequence continues at coordinate 25,885,020 of NC_057920.1, forward strand.
GTATTTGACAGTGGCAATCTGTTGTTGGACTAATAGGGAGTAGCTAGAAAAGATAGAGAAACAGCAAAGAAACTTGGACTGACAGAAACTGTGGGTAATTTCTGTGCTTGAAAAACCTGCAGAAACTGTAATGGCCAAATGGATGTGATAAAACAATAACTAAGATCCAAAATAAAAGGAAGACACTTAGAATAAGGCCATGGTAGGGAGAGAATGCCTTGCTGGAAAATCTGACAGAATGGATGGAAGAAAAAACATAGAAAAGAGAAAGTAGGTAGGGAGGAAAGAGATATGATCGGCTTCACCACCTTGGTTGCTGCTACTTCACCATAGGAGCTGTTTCTTTAAAGTAGAAGACATATTCTTTAGCCAAAACATAGAAAGAAAATAGAAGAGAAATAATTACTTAGCATAAGTCTTGATGGCTATTGGCTAAGTGGCTTTATTAGAAACTAACTATTTATCCTCCAAGCTACTAAGCAGCTACATAACTTGGGCCAACAGAATCTTCAAACAAATATACCACACAAAGCTGGACGCTGGCTTCTAAATGGGCTTAAGTTGTGACTTAATTGATGGGCCTGGTTGGAGCACATATGGGCCTAAACAGGCTGACTTAAAGAACTTTAGGGGGCCTATCGTGGGGCACATAAAACCGTTAATCATGGGCTGCCCAAGGGCCTCTATTCTTCCATGAGAAGACCTTCGAGTCTGCATCAGGTGTTTTGGATGTTCCGTCCATGATGAATCAGTTGGTCAGTTATTGATAAAGTATCCGGTTGCTAGCAGGAGGAGAGCAGGAAAGTCCTGTGGATGTATGGAGACCAGGGCCTTTTATGGTCCTGCACTTCAAGCTTTGAACCAGTTTTGTGGTTCAAAACTGTTGTAACATGGGTACAAGGGTACAAGTGTCCAGTGGGGTTTAGCTTGTGTTGCCCTAGGTGTATGATTGTAACTTGTACATCATCTTACTCATTATAAATAAAGCGGGCTCGTGTCTCATTGACATTAGTTCAATTCCCCAAATATTCCATCATGGTACCAAATCTAGGAGAATTGACTTTGGGAATTGTGCCTCCAACCCCATGAAACCCTAAACCTACCGCTGCCATCTCCCTCACATGTCTCTCTCTCTCTCTATAGCTTCACCACCACCACCCATTGTCGCCCTTCTCTCTCGGTTTTGCCCAACCACCACTGCCTCTCTCTCTCGCTCGGTTTTTTCACCGCCAAACACCATCGCCTACCGCCGCCGGAGCCCTCTTCTCTCCGCCTTGTTTCTTTTTTCCTTTCTCCTTTGGTGGTGATTTTTCTCCCACCAAGGGATCTTTCTCACCCATGAACTGAAATTTTCCTACCTTTTTTGAAGAATTTCATGTGGTAAGTGTTTTGCTACCCTTTCCCATATTTTCTTCAGATCAACAGCCATGTCGGATGTGTCGACTGCATCTACCGGACAGGAGGGAATAGTCCAGCAGCGTGAATGTGACTTTCCTTTGTTCCCTATGAACTCCGTCGAGTAACTACTTGATGTGGTCAAGATCATGCCCTCTTGCCGTTGGTTCCCGTGGTCTGTCTGGCCATCTTACCGGGGCCTCTGTGAAGCCTACTACTGCTGGTCCTGCTTAAATTAAATGGGTGACTGATGAATGCTTGGTGATGTCCTATCTTCTCACCTCAATTGATCTTGCTATCGCCCAGTGATGTCTCCTTGAATCTATTGCAACCATCTGGAAGGTTGCCAAGGAAACATATTCCGAAGTTGGCAATGATGCACAATGCTATAAACTCCGGAGAAAAATTCACAATATGCAACAGAAGGATCTCTCTCTCCAAATATTATTCTACTATGCGAGGTCTATGGCACACTTTGGACTTCTATGGGAAATTTCCACTTGCTTCTGCTCTGAAGGTTTTCTATGCTCTCGAAAAAAGAAAAACAAAGGGCAAGCTCCCAGGACCACCACCATCTCTCCTAGCCAATTGGCCTTACCGAATTCAAGTCCTACATGTCATCCCAATTTAAATGGTAAGTCTCTTCCTTCTAGTAATCCAACTCTAAAGTTACCAATTGCTACTCGAAAACAAAAAAACGAACTTGTACCCAAAATCCCATCTCTAATGTAGTATCATATGATTCTCTTTCTCCTTCCTTCCATGCTTTTGTTTCTTCACTGTTGTCTGCTTCCGTCCCTAACACTTGGCAGGAAGCCCTGGCTAATTCACAATGGAAAGAGGCAATGAATGAAGAGATGAGGGCTCTTGGGAAGAATGACACGTGGGAATTGGTGCAGCTTCTTTCAGGAAAGAGAGTTGTAGGATGTAAATTGGTGTTCGTAGTAGAGCAGAAAGCTGATGGAACTATGGACAGATACAAAGCAAGGCTGGTTACTAAAGGATTCACACAGACCTACGGTATGGATTATCATAAAACTTTTGCACCGGTTGCCAAGATGAATACAATTAGAGTGATCCTGTCATGTGTAGTGAATCAAGGATGGGACCTCCAACAACTAGATGTCAAGAATGCCTTTTTGCATGGAGAGCTTGAGGAAGAAGTATACATGGAGATTCCACCAGGTTTTGCTTCCCAGGAGACTTATGGGAAGGTTTGTAAACTCAACTGTGCCTTGTATGGTTTGAAATAGCCTCCCACGGCCTGATTTGGGCGGTTCCATAAGGCGATGGTATCCATTGCTTACAAGCAAAGCAATGTCGATCACACTTTGTTCATCAATAGTACATCTGCCCATATTACCATTTTGATTGTTTCTGTAGATGACATTGTCATCACTAGGAGTAGCATGGAGGAGATTTCTTCCTTGAAAAATTTTCTGGGACAAGAGTTTGAGATTAAAGACCTGGGCAAATTGAGATATTTTCTAGGCATAGAGGTAGCCAGCTCAAGGTATTCCCACTCACAAAGGAAATATACCATTGACTCTTGACAGATACATGAATGCTAGGGTGTAAGCCTGCTGACACCCTTGTGGAGCTTGATTCTCATCTTCGCAATAAAGATGGAGAACCTGTAGACAGGGTCGGTATCAAAGGTTAGTTGGGAAACTAATCTATTTATCTCATACTTGCCCGGATATTGCCTTTGTTGTTAGCATGGTTAGTCAATACATGCATGATCTACATTTATCTCACTTGGATGTTGTATACCACATCTTGCGATATCTAAAGGCTGCTCTTGGAAAAGGTGTTCTAATCTCATCTCATAACCACCTTCGCATTGGGTCATACATAGGTGCTGATTGGGCTTGCTGCCTTGATGATAAGAGATCTACCTCTGGCTACTGTACATATGTTGGTGGTAACTTAGTCACTTGGAGAAGCAAGAAGCAAGCAATGGTGGCTCGTTCCTGTGCAGAAGCAGAATTTCGAGCTATGGCTCATGGCATTTGTGAGTTGCTTTGGCTTAGGGGGTTACTCCAAGACCTTGGAGTCCTAGTTGAGGTGCCCATGCACCTATACTCTGACAGCAAATCAGCAATCAGCATTGCCCATAACCCCGTCCAACATGATAGAACCAAACATGTGGAGATTGATTGCCACTTTATCAGGGAGAAGCTAGAACGTGGTCTTATTTGTATTCCATTTGTCTCATCGGGTGATCAGTTAGTGATGTATTCACTAGGGGTTTATCTATTAAGAGTTTTGTTTCTGTTATTAGCAAGTTGGGCATGGTTGATATCTATGCACCAACATGAGGGGGAGTGTTGTAATATGGGTACAAGGGTATAATTGTCCAGTGGGGTTTAGCTTGTGTTGCCCTAGGGGTATGGTTGTAACTTGTACATCATCTTACTCATTATAAATAAAGAGGGCTTGTGTCTCATTGACATAAGTTCAATTCCCTAAATATTCCATCAAAAACTAACCTTGTGGTTCCAGTTCTTGTTCACCCAGGAACCAGAATCGTGGGTGATAGTTTGGGAGTCCTATTTCCTTATTTTTCTTATTATTATATTTGTAATAGACTAATAGTAGGGTTGGATTAGGATACTATGAATCCAGACATTTTTAAGTAGTTTTGTTTTTCAGTCAGTTTCCTATTTGCGTTAGGAAACCTCCAAATCAGCTGTTGGTTGGGAGTCTTAGAGTCATTTGCTAATTTTGTTTTGTTGCCTTTTCTGGTTAGTTTCTAATATTATAAATAAGCATGTAAAGGTACAGCTCTACCCAATGATTTTGATGAATGAAACAAGGCTTTATGCTGTTTGGGTTTGTGGATTCAGGCTTATTCTGTTGAGATTCAAAAGTGTTACTTCCGTGGATTCAGAAGTCAACTGTTGTTGATTCAGTAGTGATGAAATCTGAAATCAGGGAGAATGACTTGTGTCAATGTGACGCAGGCCAACTTTATTTATAATAAATAGAGGAACATTCCAGAATAGAGTACAAAACCAAAATACCCTTATGACAGTTCTACCCTTGTACCCATATTACAACACTCCCCCTCAAGTTGGTGCATATATATCTATCATGCCCAACTTGCTAACAATAGAAACAAATAACTTAGGACTCAATCCTTTGGTAAGAACATTTGCAAGCTGATCATCTGAAAGAATGAATGTAATGCACATCTGACCACTGTCAAGTTTCTCCTTGATAAAGTGACGATCTATCTCCACATGCTTTGTTCGATCATGATGAATAGGATTATGAGCAATGCTGATTGCGGATTTACTATCAGAGTACAACCGCATAGGGTTCTCAACCTCAATTCCAAGATCTTGCAATAAACCTTGGAGCCAAAGGGCCTCACATATACCCTGGGCCATAGCCCTAAACTTGGCCTCAACACTAGAACGAGCTACAACAGTTTGCTTCTTGCTTCTCCAGGTGACAAGATTCCCCCCAACATAAGTGCAGTAGCCAGAAGTAGAACGTCTGTCATTAGGTGATCGTGCCCAGTCTACATCGGTATATGTCTCAATTTTCATGTGACCATAGGGAGAAATAGTAATTCCTCTTCCTAGAGCAGCTTTCAAATACCTCAAAATTCTGTAGATAGCATCCAAGTGTGTAGAATAGGGATCATGCATGTACTGGCTAACCATACTTATTGCAAATGCAATGTCTGGACGAGTGTGGGACAAGTAAATCAAACGTCCTACCAGTCGCTGGTGCTGCTCCTTATTCACAAGTTCTCCTTCCTTTAACCGAAGGTGACAATTAGGTTCAATAGGGTGTCTGCTGGCTTGCATCCCAACATACCTGTCTCAGACAATAGATCCAATGTGTACTTTCTTTGAGATAATGAGATTCTTTTGTTAGAGTAGGCAACCTCAATACCCAAGAAGTACCGAAGAATCCCCAGGTCTTTGATTTCAAACTTGGTGCCCAGAAATTTTTTCAAAGAATCGATCTCCTCCTGGCTGCTCCCAGTGATGACTATATCATCAACATATACAATCAACATGGTCACATGTTTGGTAGTTCTCCTAATAAATAGCGTGTGATCTGCATTGCTCTGCTTGAACCCAATGGAGACCATTGCTTTATGAAACCTACCAAACCATACCCGGGGAGACTGCTTCAACCCATAAAGAGCTCGATTGAGCTTACACACCTTTCCCTGAGTTTTTGGAGAATCAAATCCTGGTGGAATATCCATGTAGACCTCCTCAGTCAACTCACCATGCAAGAATACATTTCTTACATCAAGTTGAAATAAATTCCATCCTTGATTTACTGCGTAAGACAGGATAACCCTCACATTATTCATCTTGGCCACTTGAGCAAACGTCTGTTGATAGTCAATCCCATACGTTTGGGTGAAGCCTCTAGCAACCAGCCTGGCTTTATATCTTTCAATGCTCCCATCAGCCTTATGTTTTACTGCAAACACCCATTTACACCCTACAACTCTCTTTCCCGGTGGAAGCTGAACCAAATCCCACGTGTTATTTTTATCAAAGGCTCTCATCTCTTCCTTCATAGCTTCTTTCCAATCTAAGTGTGCCACTGCCTCCTACCAAGAGTTAAGAAGAGACACAAAAGACAAGGAAGCAAGAAAGGTCCGAAACATGAGAGATAATGAGTCATAAGAAACAAAATTTGAGATTGGGTGTTGAGCATAGTTGTCACAACATCATGGCGATCCAAGTCGGTGGAGGGGTGTCTGATCGATATATCGACACGTTGCCCGCCATGGCGATCATGTCGACCATGGAAAAATTGTAATTAAATCCAAAGTTGAATGGCAAAGTTGAATGGAAAACTAGTAGATAAATCAAAATTTATAAGAGCAATGGCAGAATTGTAATTAAATCCAAAATTGAATGCCAAAGTAGTAGATAAATCAAGATTTATAAGAGCAATGGCAGAATTGTAATTAATCTGAAGTTGTAAAGGAGTGGCAGAACTGAATTTAATGGAGTTAAAGAGAAAACTGAATGGGTTAAACAGAATAGCAATAGAGAATATAAGGGGTTTTATATAAATAATATAAGTTGTCCTTACTTGCAATTTTAAAGACTTAATGTCTTCTTCAACCTTGCAATAACACGATAGAAAGAGAGGTAGAGAGGCGGTGAACTGGAGTAGTTCCAGCAGAGGAAACTCCTTATGAAGACGATTCTCCCTGCAATTTCTGGAACAAAATCGCAGCACCAAGGTCTGCCGATCCCAACGAGAAATAGCCCCAAAATTCTATTGGCAACCGAATGGTAAGATCTGAAATCAGATCTGGCGGATGTCTTAGTTGCAGGTTACTAAACCAAGGCTAAAATAGGAGATTTAGGGAAGCAGGGAGTGGGTCTAAGGTTGAGGAAGAAACAAAAAATTAAAGAAGAAGAAATCGAAGAGGGAAAGAGAGGTAGGAAGAAGAAATCGAAGAGGGAAAGAGAGATAGAACGCCATGGCGTAGGTCGATATGCCCAGACCTCTAGCACCAGGACGCCATGACAACTATGGTGTTGAGTACAACTACGTTTACCTTTCCTAGTAGAATAGGAAGGTCAAGAGTAGGATCATAATTAGGAGGAACAAATGGAAGCTTACCAGAGGGTTCAGAGATGGTAGAACTTGGAACCTCTGCAGTCAATTTTAGTGGAAAGATGGTAGTAGGCTTGTTCTGGTCGAGATTTTCTTTCCTGCCATATGTCAGTAGTGACTTGTCTCCCTGAACCGTGTTTCCATTACCTGGCTAATTACTTGCCTGAACAATGCATTCAGTGGGCACAGTAGGGGATACAGGAGTCTCCCCCTGAACAGAAATCGTACCTTGCTGTTCCTGACTAGTAACCCCATCCTCAAGAACATCCTCTTCTTCCCAAGGCAGATCTATGAGAATTTGAAGGACCTCTTCCTGGTGAACAGACTCCTGAAGAGGGACAGGGTAAAAGGGAACATTTTCCTGAAAAATAACATCCATGGAAACAAAAAAATTTCGAGAAGAAGGGTGGTAACATTTATAGCCTTTTTGGGTAGCTAAGTATCCAAAAAATACACCGAAGACCCCTGGGGTCTAATTTCCCATGCACATGATGATTCCGAACAAAAGCAACACAGCCAAAAACCTTAGGGGCAATAGGGAAAGTAACACTACCTAGAAGAGTTTCAATGGGGCTCTTATTATTTAGGACACGAGATGGCATCCTATTAATAAGAAAGGCTACCATGGTGACAACATCTCCCTAAAACCGAACAGGAACATTCATAGCAAACATCAAAGACCTAGCAACCTCTAGAAGATGATGGTTTTTTCTCTCTGCCACTCCATTTTGAGGTGGAGTATCTACACAGGAAGTTTGGTGAACAATCCCATGGGCAGAAAAATAAGACTGAAATGCCCCAACCGAATATTCAGTGCCATTATCAGACCTTAGTATTCTGATTTTAGCATCAAACTGTGTTGAAACCATGTTATAAAAATGCTGAAAAATATAAAAAACATCACTCATCTGGTGCATTAAATAAACCCAAGTGGTTCTACTAAAACAATCAATAAAAGACACAAACCAACGAAAACCAGAAGAAGAAACCACACGGGCAAGGCCCCACACATCAGAATGAATTAAGCTAAAAGGAATTAAACTTTTATTATCTGACACTGGATATGTAGATCTGGTTTGCTTTGCAAAAATGCAAGCATCACAATGAAAATTGTTCAAGTTACAATCTTTAGAAAAACTAGGAAATAAGTATGTAAGAGTTCTTAGCAGTGGGTGTCCTAATCGACGATGCCACGTATGTAAATCAGCTAGTGCTTTAGATCCAAATCCTGGGAGAGAAGCCACGGTAGATAACGCAGTAGGAGGCTGCTCTAACAGGTACAGGCCACCTTCCATCTTACCACATACAATCATACTGCCTGTTTCCAAGTCTTGAAATACACAGTGAGAAGGAAAGAAAGTCACTTTACAATTGAGCTCACGTGTAATATTAATAATGGATAGCAGGTTAGTTGAAAAATGTGGGACATGAAGAACACAAGATAAAAGGGAAGATGAACAATGTATAACCCCCTTGCCAGATATAGGAGAAAAAGAGCCATTAGCAACTCGAAACTTACTATTACCAGCTAATGGATAATATTGGGAAAAGTGTTTGGGAGAACTGGTCATGTGATTGGTAGATCCAGAGTCAATAATCCAAGAAGGGGATTTGACAGAGGAGCTATGACCACAAAACCGAATACCTGTAGAGGAACTGGCAGAGGAAGGAGCAGTAGTGGCAGAGGCAACACTCGCATGGGCCGAAGGTGCTGAAGTAGTAGATTTCAGCCGTGACATCAAACTCCGCAGGTGGGTCATATCATGGGTAGAGAGAGGTGTACTGGTGGAACTGGAAGAATCATCCTCAGAGATGGACTGATGAGCAGTACTGCCACTAGATTTGGGCGGGTCACGCCCTCAGGAATCAAGTGGACGGCCATGAAGTCTCCAACAACGATCCTTGGTGTGACGCTCTTTCCCACAGTAGTCACACTTAATAGGAGGTCGCCCAGGTGGGGCAGCAGAACCACGATTCTGAACAGAACGAGAAGCCACAAAGGAAGTCAAAGCCCCTTTAGAGGGAGCCGTATAAAGGCAGCACGCTCCATAGGAGGGGGGTGTACCATAGCCTCACGTCGGCTTTCTTCAGAAGCAATAATAGCATATGCTTGGGCAAGGGTTGGAAAGGGATCCCTATTCAAGACATGTGCACGAATGGGATCATACTCCATGTTCAGTCCGGCCAAAAAATAATACACCCGAAGCTTTTCTTCCCATTGGCGGTATGCAATAGTGTCAGCTTGACATGTAGCAGTAAACTTCCTATAGAAATCCAAAGTTTACCAGATACCTCTCATGGCATTGTAGTACTGGCTAAGAGTAAGATCCTTTTGTTCCATTTTATGTATCTTCCGACGGAGTCCATAGCACTGGGATTCATTAGCAGCAATCTCCAACAACAAATAACTCTATGAAATCGCAGGATCAATGGAATTGAGGAGAAAAGACATTACCAGGCACTCATCAAGATCCCATTTATCCTGGGCCTTCCCTGCAGCAGTGGGACGAACAATGGTGGTACCCATCAAATGGCCTTTCAAACCACAGGAACCAACGGCAAGCGAAACAGACCTCGACCACATGAGGTAATTATTGCCATCCAGTTTGACAGAGTTAGTTTGGAAGCTAGGGAAATCCTTCTCACGATGCACAGAGATTCCCCCTTGCCCAGAAGAGATGGCAGATTTTTTATCGTCAGACATGGCCATAGAGAAGGGAAAAAAAATATCTCAAATCTTCATTGAACAGCACATAAAAAACTCTCCAAAATAAGTGGGAGATTTAGGACATAGTGGATAAGAAAAAAGGGCCCTTGGTGGGATACACTCACCACCAAGGGAGACCGAAAGAGAGAGGCAGGAGAAAAAACCTGCGGTTGTGGCTGTAGAGGCAGAAAAAAAAAGGGAAAAAGAAAAGGCGGAAAAAACAAGAAAAAAGGTGGTGAGGGGGGGGCTGTAGTCTTGCGAGAGGAGAGAGAGATGCGAGAAAGGAGAGAGAAGGCGGAAGGGTTGGCGGTGATGGAAAGGAGGCGGAAGAGGGGGTGGTGGTGTGGAGGTTGGAAGGAAGGCGGCGGCTGCTGTTTTTTTACTCTCAAACATAACCGAAATCCCTTGATTGATTTCCCTTAGCTCTGGATACCATGATGAAATCTGAAATTAGGGAGAATTACTTGTATCAATGTGACACAGGCCAACTTTATTTATAATAAATAGGGGAACATTCCATAATAGAGTACAAGACCAAAATACCCTTATGACAGTTCTACCCTTGTACCCATATTACAAGTAGGTGTTCCTTGTGTATTCTTTATTGGTTTATTTCTTCTATTTCTCTTCTTCTCCATCGATTCAGATCAATTTTCTGCATTTTCCGAACCCTACGCCTGCTAGTTTCTAATTCTGTTATACTGGTTTAACTATTATTCTGTTAATAGGTTTCTGTTCTGTTAGCTACTTGAGGCACTTTAGTGCAAACCAGAAGGGCTATTCTGTTTTGTTTCAGTTCTGTTTTCAAACTAGAAATCTGTCCATCGATTGAGAAACCCTAGTTACTCAAAAACTATACTTTCTAAAATCCTGGTTTCTGAATCTGATTGTGTAATTCTTTTTTCTGGTTTCTATTTTCTATTCGGTTTTCCTAATTCAAGATGGTTACCTCATTACTTTGTATCTGTCCGTCGATTACCTCATTACTTTATTCTCCATACCCAGTAGACTACTCAACCTGATCAGATTTGTCTTTGTTAAGTTATTGAAAACCTCCAGTTCTGGTCTGGTTCCTAATCCCAGCAATTCTGGAATTTCTCTGGTTTTCTAACCCTAATTCCATAGGTGAGTTAGAATCCCATTAGTTATTAGTATTATTATTATTTTTGGCTCCCTCCTTGGTTGAATAGCAATTTGTTTGGTAGCCCAAATGTTTGGACATCATACATTATCAAATACAAATAACAATCTACAGAAAATATACATATCAAATATAATGCTGTAGAACATTGAATTCCTCAAAGTCCCCCATGCTATTTCTAGGTCTAGATGTCCAACGGGATGGGTTGTTCTTAGAGGAGACCAAGGGTCAGCACTCAACACAATGAAGTGAAAGCTTAAGATGCCTGTTCTCTCCAGGGCATAGAATCAAGTGAATAAATCCAATCAATGGCTACCCTCAAGTCACCTTCCAAATAGTGGTGCTGTGCTTCTTTTGATGTTTTAGATCAACAAGGGTTGTATATGACTCTCGATCTACCCTTAACCGACCCCGCCCACCGCTCATGGTTCAAATCATTACACGCCTATTTTCCTTTATGGCTTGTTGTACTACTCTTCCTTGTTTCCTTCCACGGCTCCTCTAGGCTTGTGTTTGTACACAAAAGAAGAAAGAGCAGTTTGAGACAAGAATCACTTGCTTTCCTGTTGTTTACAGGAAAGGAAGGCTTTTTCGCAGCCACGATTGGCGGGGTAAGAGGCTTGGATGTAGAAATAGAATGGCTTGGAGAGACACATGGACAATCATTTTATTGAAAAAAAGGTCGTATAAATTGGTTTTGGGCCCTTTGGTTGCATAGAAAGAGCATGGCATGGGCAACCGGCTTGCACATTGTCTGCAATGTGTAAAAAGGTGTATGGGAAGGTTTCTGTTGTGTGTGCATGTGTGCAGGGTTTGCATTTTTTATTCATTCCTTTTATAATCGCCAAAGTTAGTTTTACAGTAAAATGCCTTAATGAAAATTGGAATACCATCATTTTTATAGCATATTGTCACGGACTTAGACCTTTCTAAGCAACCGCGCTGGCACTTAGCACTCACACTAACACTAAGTCAGCCTTTCCACAACTCTAGCAAGGGACTTGGGAAGAGAACTTAGAGAGCACAAGAGAGAGTTTGAGAGAATGAACTTGTATTGCTCAAAAGCTTAGAGTACAATGCTTGAAAGCTCACTTGCTTGGTTGGTTGGGTGGTTGGTTGGTTGTTGGATGGTGCCTTGGCCAAATGAGGCCACCTCTATTTATAAGCAACCAAGAACCCAAAGAATACCTAAGATATTTACAAGTGTCCTTCATCCAATGGTGGAGAACTTTCTAGCCTAAGAGACTAGAACCTTCCCACCTCCTTTGTGGAGAATTCTAGCTACTTAGAGATCTCTAGAAGTCTACTCCTTCCTTAGCTATTTATAAGGCTTGTCTAGAAGCTTCTCTAGAAACTTCCTTAACCATCCTTGCTTCTAGAGATTCTAAAATATATCTAGACTCCCTTCAAGTGTAGAGAGTTCTAGGTCATGGACTTGGTCTTAGCCCAATGTCCAAGTCCATGGGCTTGCAAGTTAGGCCCGTGGGCCTTTGTTGGGCGGGCCGTGACACTCTCCTCCGCCTAAGTTGGTGACGCCCTCGTCGCAACCTTCTTGGATAACTTCTGTATATGGCCTGTATGAACGCCTGTATAGCCTCCTCTTGTGTGAAGTAGCAACATCCATTAAGCTTCAACTTGAGTTTTCCATGTCTCTTCTTCATGACCTCGAATGGGTCAATGTATCGGCGAGCCTTCTCCTTGGACACCCCCTTTAGGGACTTGTCGAGCACTAAGTGCCCGCCTTTGAAGCTTGTCGGTCGCCTTCTTTTGCTAGCCCTTCTCTTTCTCTTCTTCTTGGTCTTATCTTTGCAATACCGGGCCATATCCACCTTCCCCTTAGGTGGTGATTGTTTGTGCATCCCTGATGGTCTAATGTCCTTGCATCCATCAAGGGCCTTCTTAGTAGGCCTTGTTTCCGCATCTACAAGGCCGTCTTCCTTAGCTCCAGATGATACGCCGAGAGTGGAGTCTTTGAGCTTCTTTCCCTCCTCCTCGAGTCGCATCGCTGTCAAGAGCTTAGCACTCTCCCTAGTCCTAGACACCGTTGGGACCATACATGGAGCACCTTCCTCCATGATGCAAACTGTGTTGATGAATGGCATGGGTATAGCCTTAACCCTTCTAAGAAAATGCATGCCAAACACCACTTGTTAATCATCCATGGGCACCACTGATAGATCCACGGTGCCTATCCACGTCCCCATTTGCATCTCAACCCTTCGAGCCATGCCTTGTATGGGACGAGCTTGGGAGTTGACAGCCTTGAGCCATCCTCCCTCCTTGGACACCTTTAGTCCAAGCATCTTTGCCTCCTCCGTCGAGACAGTTTTGTGTAGCGCCTGTGTCAACCATAGCACACGAGGGCTTCCCGTTGATGTGCACCTCTACATACATAAGCCCCTTTTGAGAGGTAGTGGCCTTGATGGCACCCTGTTGCTGTAGGGACCCCATGTGTGCTTCATCTTCACCCTTCTCAAGTAGGGCATTGAGAGCTTTTCTCTTGGGGCAATCCCTGGCCCAGTGTGGCCCATCACACAAGAAACATTTGTCCTTGGGCTTGAACTTATCATTTTTGTCAAGTCGAGGCTTACCCTCCTTGCCTGAAGAGGGTTCACTACTGCCTTCCTTGGGGTGATGAGCATCAAAACCTTGGTCTCCTCTACCGTTCTCACCATTGCTCTTTCTTGGCTTGTCTTCTCTTTGGAACTCCATCAATGGTTCTACCGCTGCTATGGCTGAAGCAAGCAAGGTTCGAAAACTCAGGTCTCGGAGGCATCTCGGCTCAGACAAAAACCGAGACGAGTCGAGATCTCGGCGAGTTACTGCATTTTTTTTTTTTTTTTGACTCGGATCCCCAACTCGGTGGGTTTTACACATATTTTGGGTCTGAAATTTGGTATACAGCCTATTTCAGGCCATTTAAACACAATGACATGCCCAGATTTTCCCAAAAAACAAGTCCAAATATGAGTTTCACTTTGGACCATAGGTTGGTAGGCGACGAGTCGTACTAAAACAACCTACTCTACACATAATTTAGTAATACATAGCAAATTAGCAATCAAAACATCCAAGATTTGAAGCAAAGAAGAAGAAAATGGAGGTGAAAGGTGTTTTTTTCTATTTTTTAGAGCCTTAGGACAGAACTCGCCGAGATTTGCGAGTTCTGTCCATGTTAGGTTCCTTTAAATGGGGTTGATGGGTCTAAAATGGGTTTAAATATGGATCAAAACCATATCCAGAACCGATACTGAGATCTCGCCGAGATCTCGGCGAGAAATTGTAAAAATATGGGTCAAAACCATGGTTCGAACCGATACCGAGATCTCGGCAAGAAATTGTAAAAATATAATGCGTAGGTGGTTTCGACTCGGTTTTTTGAAATACCGAGAAACTCGGCGAGGTCTCGCGAGTTCTCGAACCATGGAAGCAAGGTCTTGCACACCACGGCAGTGTAGCTCTTGCACAGCCCAGTTTTGGAGACCATCCATGAAGTTGAACAATAATTCCTCGTCGGTCATACTCGGGACATCGAGCGCAAGTGTGGTGAACTCTTTGACATAGTCCCGAATAGACCCAATATGTTTGAGCCTTTTGATGTTCCTTCTTGCCAAGAAAGTAGCATTCTCGGGATAGAATTGCTTTTTAAGTTCCTTCTTAAAACTATCCCAGGTATCTATGGTGCACATACCTTTTTCGATATCCGCATGCCTTCTGCACCACCATAGAGTCGTTATATCAGTGAGGTAGAGTGTAGCTGTTCGTACCTTCGTAGGTTCATCCTCGAGTGCCATCGCCTCAAAGTACCTCTCCATGTGCCACAAGAAGTTGTCGACTTCCCGCGTGTCTCTCTTCCCATCAAATAGCTTGGGCCTTGGTACCTCCACCCTAGGCACCTCGCGAAAGGTAGTAGCTTCCCCAACTACTACCTTCCTACACATGGCCCAATCAGCTTGTACTTCATCGATGCGAGCATCCATTTTCGCCAATGCCTCCCACACTTGAGTCTTGAAGGTGGCAAACTCCTCTTGTTGGGCATGCACTATGGTGTTAAGAGTGCTTTGTAGGGACTCCTTGAGCGCCCCCATTTGGCTCACAAGCTCCTCCTTGAGTTCCACAACGTGGCCTTCGAGCTCCTCCCCGCTTTGCTCCACAACATCGAGGTGCTCCTTCACCTCGGTCGTTGCTAGCTCCACCCGAGCTAGGCGTGGCTCCATAGCACCACCAACATCTACGGACTTGTCTTTGCCTCTTCGCCTCTCCTTGTTGGGATTGCCCTCCCTTCCACGGGCTTGCTCGTCCACCACCATGTCTAGCACTTCCGAGTTGTTTGGCATGATGTCGATTCCACAAGTATGCTCCCTCGTAACCGAAGCTCTGATACCACAATTGTCACGGACTTAGACCTTTCTAAGCAACCGCGCCGGCACTTAGCACTCACACTAGCACTAAGTCAGCTTTCCACAACTCTAGCAAGGGACTTGGGAAGAGAACTTAGAAAACACAAGAGAGAGTTTGAAAGAATGAACTTGTATTGCTCAAAAGCTTGGAGTACAACGCTTGATAGCTCACTTGCTTGGTTGGTTGGGTGGTTGGTTGGTTGTTGGATGGTGCCTTGGCCAAATGAGGCCACCTCTATTTATAGGCAACCAAGAACCCAAAGAATACCTAAGATATTTACAAGTGTGTTCTTCATCCAATGGTGGAGAACTTTCTAGCCTAAGAGACTAGAACCTTCCCACCTCCTTTGTGGAGGATTCTAGCTACTTAGAGATCTCTAGAAGTCTACTCCTTCCTTAGCTATTTACAAGGCTTTTCTAGAAGCTTCTCTAGAAACTTCCTTAACCATCCTTGCTTCTAGAGATTCTAGAATATATCTAGACTCCCTTCAAGTGTGGAGAGTTCTAGGTCATGGACTTGGTCTTAGCCCAATGTCCAAGTCCATAGGCTTGCAAGTTAGGCCCGTGGGCCTTTGTTGGGCGGCCCGTGACAATATGCCTCATAAAATGTACAATATGTTGTTTCTTTTGTATGTGGTGTTATTGAACATGTAAATTATGTTCAAATATCCAGCCTCAACTTCTTTTTTATCTAATACAAGTTTTACTTTATTCATCCAAAACCATTTACCTTCCCTTCATTTGTATGTTGAGAAGGGAATCACATATCCAAGAAATGTTAATTCGAAAAAGAAATAAGAACCCCAAATCTTTTTAAGTCTAGTGTTGCATTGAACCTTGTTTCATCAGTTTGTATGGTGAATTCACTTGGCTCAAGTCAAGCCTCAATATATTTGAGGGGCAAACCACTATGGCTTAGCTAGCGAGTTGCAGCATTTCCAAGAGCTTTTCCCACTTTTGTGATTTATCTGCATCAGGAAAGCCCTAGTGGCTAAGGCTCACACCTTTTTAAACACTAAAGTTAAAATTTTCTACCGTGAGTTCTTCACTTCTTGGTTTCTGTATGATTTGGGATTCGGACAATATATATGTGATATCTATCTTAGAATGTGCATGCAGATGAACATGGAATAGTGGATCTCACTCTGCTTGATTTTCCTGATCCTTTACCAATTGTGGGCACATAAATCTTTGTATGTAGACATTAGACAAGTATGCAACTTCGAGTATTGCCTTAACTGGTATTTATATGCAGGAAATTCTGCTGGAGTTCCGTGCCGGTAAGATGTTGACTGAGGGGACGCGGGTGATCCCAGATACACGTAAAGGGCTTGTTCGAATAGCAAGGGTAAGGTGATCTGAGATGAGATTGTTTTTGTACCAAGTGTGCTAGTAAAATTCAATCACTTTTTTACTGAAGAAAAGCCACGTAATCATTGATCCCTATTGTGTTAATTTATCTTCTAGCTCATACTTTGTAATTTGTTATGTTAACATGAAATTAACATTGAACTTATTTATTAGGGAGAGGAGGGTTTGATCCATTTTCAGTGGCTTGATCGAACTCGGAATGAGGTTGAAGATGTATCCTTCTTCAGCTATCTGGTAGGAATAGGATTATTTAAATGACAGTTCCACTGCTTGATTTAGGTTTGCTCTGCTGCTGAGACCCAGTGTTTGGTGTCGCACTATTTAACAGAAACAGTCCGATAAATTAGACAGATATGCTTTTGTGATGCTCTTCCGTACCTGTTTTCCTGTACTTATGAAGGAAATATGGCTTTCCTTTAGGATTTTGATACATTTGTTTTTGTAGTTAAATGCTAGGGAGGTAGTCTTTATCCTTGATCGCCACTTTTCCTGTCTGTATACAAAGTTGGGATGATTGTAGTCCTAGCCTCCTAGGAAACTCTAGGACTTCGTAGGTGGCCTTGATTCTTGTTGTGGTGTGGTCACGAGAGATCAGGGTTAAGGTGATCTTATAGCCATTGCTCTTTAATTGATTGACTAGTATTTTTCTGCATTAACTTCTCATACATTCATTTCTTTGATGGAAATATATCGTGGACGCAGTCCAGGGAATCTTGACTGCACAACTAATTGTGCCACGTGGAAGGTGATGTGGCAAATCCACCCATTGGATATCTAGGAAATGGTATGAGTTGGCCAAGCATAAAATTCCAGACAAATTCAATCATTTGCTCGGGTATTGGCATATTCCCCTTGTTTTTTCAGCCATCCATTCTTTTTAATGAGTTCAAATTTTCTACTAAATTTTCAAAGCTTTTTGCCACTTGGTCATCTCCATTCTGGCTGAAACCTTACATGTGAGGAGGGCACCTTGGGGTCTATCTGTCTATAAAATTTACATCCCATCCAACCTGCCACGAGGCAGATTGTGCCCTCTAGGAAAACTGTTTCCTTTTGATGCAAGGTACTAAAACTCGGGTCTCGATACCAACTCGACCCTTGGAAAAACCGAGTTGAGTCGAGATCTCGCCGAGTTGGTGCATTTTTGTTTTTCGACTCGAAGTCTCAACTCGGTGGGTTTTAGACCTAGTTTAGGTCTGAAACTTGGTATTCAGCCTATTTTAGGCCATTTAAACACAATGGCACTATCAGATTTTGCAAAAACAAAGTCCAATGAGTTTCAATTCGGACCATAAGTTAGTAGTCGATGACATACTAAAATACCCTACTCTACACATAATTTAGTAATAGAAAACAAGCAAAACATTCAATTAATAGCTAAACAACGTAAATAAGAATTAGAAATGTGAAAGTGATGCATCAAACTGTTTAACAGTGTTACAACTATCATCACATAAAATGACTTTGAATCAAGTATTCAGTCCCCGCTAGTGTCACATAGTCTTCCCATGACATAGTGTTACTGTAATGTTGCATATAGTGCTCCACAGCAAGCATATAAGAGTTCTGTCGAGTTAGGTAAGTAAATACATAGTAGATGGGTCATTTCCATCGGTCAACCCGAGATCTCGACCCGAGATCTGAGATCTCGCCGAGATATGTCGAGTTAGGTAAGTGAATACATAGTAGAAGGGTCATTTCCATGGGTCAACCCGAGATCTCGCAGAGATATTGCACTTTTATGTACCATATGCCATCTCGTCTCGGTTTCTCAGAAAACCGAGACGAGAGCCGAGATCTCGCCGAGTCAAGACGAGTTTTAGAACTATGTTTTGATGTAAACTTTGCCTATTTTCTTCATTTAGATGCTGCATCATGTCTGAACATTTGCTAATAAATGGGTATCTATTATTTAGATTTTTTAAATGATATCCTTTCAGATTCTAGATAGACCTCATGCTTTCTTCACGTTGAAGGTAAATTAAATTTCATTGCTTTAAAAGAAAGCAACCTGTACACTCAGGTGCTGTACATAAACTATTCATAACTTTAAATTAAACTCAAACGGTCAAACCATCATAACTATTCATTTACTAACCCAAACGATCAATGTCATATGCCAAATGTACTAATTGCTGAAAACTCCGGAACAATGGAACACCAACTAGAACTGAGACACACGGCTTTAGAAGCAATTCTCTTGGCAGGCACCTTCCTTGCATCAAAAGTATGACCATGCTTCTCCTTCCAAATTCACAAAGAAATTGTGATTTGCAAAAGAGATCATCTTCCATAGTGTTTCTATTCTCCCCCCCCCCCCCCCATGGACCCCCTCCCATTCCGTAAACATCGCCAGAAGAAAATTAGAGGAAGGTCCAGCTCACCCCCATCTCCAACTGAGCACCTCTCCACACTTCCGATGCTAATGAAGAGATGGTACACATCCTCCCGAGCATCACTAGGTATCTTGCAGTCATATCTAATAGATTGAACTCATCTAGTTTCCCTTGATACAAGATATTACAGGATCAGATTGTATTTCCTGAGGAAGCAGTATTTGAGAAGGTATTCACTTTATACTAAATTCTTGGCCTTCCATTATCGAGATTTCTAAGATGCCATCTGTATCTTCATGTTTACTTATATTTTGTTCTCAGGTCAGTCAATCTTCTGATAGGGTATATGTTTTGAAGTTCAGCACCGACAACAGAAGGTTCTTTTTTTGGATGCAGGCAAGTTGTGTTCCCCCATCTGAGTGTTAACAACACACTACTATTTTTTAATGTTTTGACCATAGTCTTTTTCAATTGGTTTCAGGAGCCAAGTGCTGATGGCGATCCCCAAATATGCAGCTCAGTTGATTACCACATTAATCAGCCTTTAGGTATGGGTAATTGTTTGGTGCTCTCTGTACTAAGGTATTGCTTTGTCATTCTCAGAACTATTGTATCCTTCTATTTTGGCAGCATTAGGTGAGGAAGAAGATCCTCGGGCTTCGATTCCCCTGCAAATGTCTGAAATGTCAGAAGACATGGTTGAAGATGAGATCTCTTCAAGGTATGTTTGAAATGGCTACAAGGAACTTGTACCAAACATGACAGAGGCAAAGTTTTTGGATGGACTTTGCCTCTTCAATTAATAGCTTAATGTGTTGTGCATAAAAAAATGTCGCTGGCCTCTGCTAGACATAGTTGTGCTCCTCAACCTCCAAGTTGTTTAGTCTCTGTACTTTCGGGGCACCTAGACCCAAAGAAGGAAAGAAATGGACCCATAAGAGCAAAAATAGGATTACTGAGACTCTCTGTTTTCTCTTCTCATGTGAAAAATGCTTTTGTAAAATAATAAAAAAAAAAAGGTTGGAGGCGGAGATGGAGGAGAAAAAAGAGCCATCCGATTTGCTCCTAGGATGGTATGGTCTACATTGGAAGACTGAACTTCGAAATAACTCCACGGTTCCACCGTACAACCGCTCACTGTCCCTTCTCTTAGAATTAATGTATGTACAGAGCAACAACAGGAGAAAATCAGAGAACTGGGGAAAAAGTGTGTTTCTGGAACTCACTAGATTATGAAGGTTGTGTAAGTTTGCAAGTTGACCTTGCCAGAAACCATTCCAGGTGGTCACAATTAAGGAGAGGGAAAAAGAGTGGAAGGGATTGAGGAAGGGGTTCACAAGTCACAACTGAGATGTTTTTATGATTATGATACCATGATATAATGGCTTATGATACCAAATAATCAGGGTCTACTATCAAATCTATGGACCCTGGCTAAGAATTAGTGATATGGAATCTATTTCATAATGCAGGAAAGTATTAAAATATATCATATTCTAAGGGTCGCCTAACGCAATAAGGCGACCTCATTGCCTAGGCTTGCCTTGGCACCATAACAATTATGCTGCTAGAGGGTTGGATTTTTTCTGAGGCAGCACTGCCTCGTATTTTCTTATAAGAATTTCTTTATGTTTCAAAGCTTATTGGGTCCAGAATTTTCACTTAGTTCTCTTTACTTGAAATACCTGGTTTGATCATTGTTTCTTACTTCCAGGGCTGGAAACTTGGTTGGTCCAAACTTGGATGTTGAAGCTACTATGGATATTGCATCTTCATCTGGACCAGTACAATTGGCAGATCTTCAAAGAATATTAAGTAGCATTGGACCTACAGGTATGAATAACCCATTCCCTTCAAGTAGTAGCTCTTTTAGCTGTGGCTTCTTATTCTCGTGTTTAATAGTGCTGCTCTTACATAGTTACCTTATTGTTATTGTAGATGCTACTGGAGATCAGGATGGAGGTAATGCTTGTGTAAATGAGGAAACACTGGTACCTTATGGTTAGACTTTTAAGGATGGTCTTCCGATGGGGGAAATTCTTGTGGTACACGTAGTGTATTGGGATCAACCATTGAATGAACTAGCCCTGTATAGATCTCCTTTTTCTTGTTTGTTGTCATTTTTTTTTAAGGGGATGGTGTGGAGGGGTGGAGGGGTTGAACCTGCCTGATCTGATAATACTAATCAGGTGACCTTACGCATTCTTCTGTTTTTGATAGGCAACGGCAACAGAGTTCATAAAGGCAATGGAGACAAGTCTACAAAATAAAAATGCAAAAGAAGAAAGAGCAGTATCAACATTCTGTATACATTTAATTAAAAAAGGGAGAGGGCTGGGCACGCCGCCCGCTCCAGGTAAGCGGGCGGCCTTGCCCAATGGAAGGGGTGGGATGGGAGGGCAGGGTGGTCCTTTCCCATGGGGAGGGGAGAGAGATAGACACAGGGTGGGCACCCCGGCAGCTTGCTCACCCTTTTTCCCTTGAAAAAAAAAAACATTTCTGTATGGATAGACAGAAAATGAGTCGGAGTTTCTCATTTAAAGGAATTCATATCATCATTAAAACTAGATCTATCCACCCCCAAAATCCATTTGTTCCCTTTGTTGCTTGCCAATCCAAAAAAAATCCACCAATCACAGAACATATCCTTCAAACACCTTGTTTTCTCTTCAATTGACCTTACTCTTTCAATCCGGATATCGACTATGAAAATTCTGGAATCTCTGAAATGAGACCACCCATGGCACTGGCAGGTTTAGAGGAAAAAATGTCTAATCCCAAAATATGCATGCAGCTTTATGTTTGGCTTTCTCCAACTATAGCTTGTGATAGACTAAAGCCTATTTTAAATCCCTTGACAATGATTCTGTATGGACTTTGAGTGAGAGGGTGCTTTAAAAATCTCAAGTATTTCATTCTACCAATCGCATTTCTTACGAGTCTTCTCCTCCCATAACAATTCGTATCCTTGGTTTCATGGAAGCTGTACCTGTTACCAATCTAATAGTATCTGTACCTCTTTGGACATCTCCTATTAGACAAAATCTGGTGTCTAGGATCAACTAGTGATGGGAATATCTGGCCTGGGAGATCTTTCTGCTTATGCCTATCAAGTAATTGTTGCCATACCTCTGCATGTGAGCCATGTATTGTACCATTATGCAGTTGGTGGACCATCTTTAAGGTTAAACTTATGCTTAGGGGAATTTTGACAGCAGTCGTAGCTTTCTATTGATGTTTTTTTTAGTTCTAAACACTTATCATTCTGTTCCTTTTATTAGGTTTGGAATTAGGAGATATTCTAAAGCCTGATCTAATAATGCCTTTGATTGAGACATTGCCATTGGAACAGAAATTAGCATCATATTTGCCTGAGGTAAACCAGACTTGCAGTAGTTTCCTCTAAATCTTGTTCTGTTAAGTTGCAAAACTTTGTAATGGTTGTGAGTTTATAGGGTCAATGGACTCCTGAGGATTTGATAGACTTGTTTCAAAGTCCACCTTTTCGTCAACAAGTGGAAGCATTTACTTATGTGAGAACTCCCTTCTTACTTTCACATTGTTCTTTTTCTATTTTTCCTATTATCTATTTGATTTTTTTCTTCTTTTTAGTATTTCCATGTCAAGTTGCTTAAAGTTTACACGTGATGCTTTTGCCTTGTACAGGTCCTTAGAACAGGGCAGATAGATCTGACTCAATTTGGAGTTGACCCTAGCAAATGTGAGTATTCACACCTTCATGAACTAAAATAACTTGGAAGTTTTAGTTTTCATGCATTTTGGTGAATCTCTATATTCTTTCGGCTCTCAACACCCTAGTTTTCCAACTCGATTTGTGGTTGGCGTTACTACTGCCACTACTATGGTGCTACCACGATGATGACAACAGCTACTACTATGACTTCATTGAGGTACAGAATATTTGATTCACCAAGTTTTGCATAGGTTCATAGTAGTGGTGGTAGTAAAGTTTCTACTTTCTATCCTGGTCAAAAAAGAGGGAAGTGGGAAACATCTGATTGCCGGGATCTATATTGTTCTTTGGGTTTGTAAGCCTGCTCAATCATTGGTAATCCACAATTTTTCTTTTGGGTTCTATTCTGTAGACAAGTTCACTGTGTTGTCTTTCCTTGAGGCGCTGGATGATTCTGTTGCCAAAGCATCGGAAGCTGACGGGACAACATAAACAAGGCAGGATGAGGACAAGGACTTCTGGTCTTAGACATGTAGTGGCAATGATGCAATGGATGAAGGTTGATTATGGACACTTTCATATACTTCTCATTGTTACTGATTTATATCTGGTGGTGAAACATAAAAATATGTTGTTCTTGCATGCATTTGCAACTTTTTGCCAGTTGACGGATGAAAGGTAAAAGAGAAAAGGTTGTGTTATTCCATTGGTCTTAATATTTGTATCCATAAATCAGTAAGCATCACTATTTCTTTTTTGGTCATGTTTACCCTGTTAAACATCTTGGACATTCTTGAATTATTGATAGGAAAAAAGAACGCTGTCTAGTCGCGTGGATCCAATGCCCAAACACAAGAATACATGAATTTATCATCAAATCCCCCGTGAAATTTAAAAAAAAAAAATCCATCTATGTTGAAGCCCCTGTGTGTACTCTCATTAGCCCTCAAGCTGGTGCAGGGGCTACCCAACCAAGCTGCGATCTATTGCCCTAATTGATATTATTGTATGAAGTTAGTTTAGATTTCTAAAAAGTGCTTCAATTCTCCTTAGGCAGTGATGATGAATTGGAGTTCAAAAGATCAATAATTGTGTGACCATCTCTCTCCACAATAACACATTGGTAATTTCTTGATACTGCAATCACAAAGTCTTGTCGAATAGCTAATCTCTCGGCAATTTATGCATATGAGAAATCAACATATTCAGCAAAACAGGAAAGGATTCACCCTGATCATTACGAAAAACACCTATAACGACATGTTCTGGAGCTTCTAAACATGAATAATCAATAGTCACCTTGTTAAAATTCTGTGGAGGTTTGCACAGTTAGATAAAGATGGTTTGTCTCTGATTACGAGCAATAGAAGGGGTGGGACAATGAAATTTATTGATAACATGGTCAACACAAGGCTTCATTAACACAAATAATGAAGCCAAGGAATGGAATTCGGTCAAACTATTTTATATGTCAATGACAAGGCCTTCTGGGTAAGGTTATGAGCAGTGATATTCACAGACCTTTAAATATGGGTAAAAATACATTCCTAGAGTTGAGACGACAGGTGGAATATATCTTGGATTATAGGAACCAAGCAAAGGGACTTGGGGGGGGGGGGGTTGTGTTGGTTGGAGCTGTGATTAGCCGTTCGATCTGAATACGAAAGAGACCCATGTCTGAAGCTTGAAGCAATACAGCTATGATAACTAGAGCTTCTCCAATACTGCAGGAAGCAAAGTTTACCATCTCAGAAGCCACAAATAATTGATCCCTCAAATGGCTGCGAATAATAAACCCAATGCCTCCCACCTGAGAATCGATTGGGAGAGTTGCATCACAATTTAGCTTGGAGAATCCACTAGAGGATGAAGCCATCTGTCTTGACCGTCATCCGCACCTGTGAAGTAGGTTGGGTTTGGGAGAGTGAAGCTGTCCAGAACTTGTGTAAGGTCTTTTCATTTCTAGCAATCCACAGGTACCAACACAGAAAGGAGCAGCAGAAGCCAAACGTTTCAGATGCTTTCTTCTTATCTTGGGAGATAAAATGATCCCAACTGAGCAGCAACTCAGAAGAGTTTGAATGGCCCAGAATGAGGAAAGTGGAAATGAGATTTCTCACATGATTAGAAGATTGGTTGGGAGTGAGAACACAAATGACAGCTTGCCTCAAGATGAAAACCCAACTGTGTAATAAAACTAGGATGTGAGATTCGATCCAACATGAGTTTCCATTAAAAAGATAAATAAAAATTTTAGAGCTGTTTCGATGTGCCAAAATTTCTGCCATATCATATTGATTTGAGTAGATGAAGGAGCAAGAGCTAGGAAATATGCCGAAGACACAATGCAGTCTCCTTTAGCTGTTGGTTCCCAAACAAATATATCATTCACTTCATTAACATGTGAAGGAATAGCTAAAATTGTCATTGCAATATCTGGGAATGAGATTAGCTTTCTAGGACTAATCTGGTTGATTAATGAAATCTGCTACTGAAGATGGAGCTCCTTGAGGAAGGGGATATAGAGCCATAGAGGGGACGAAATCAGATATCCATGAATTTATACATTGGCCATGACCAACCCAAATGAAAAAGGCCTTCCAAGAGAAGGCTCTGGGCTAGGAAAAACCAAAGTTGAGAGTTATCCTAAGAAAATCCCATTCAAGCCTGTTATGGGCTTTATTCATGTCAAAGTTTCAATGACATGAAACCATATTTTTCTTTTCTTTTTCTTTTTGAAGTAGTGAAAAATCTCATGTGCAATGAGGACATTATCCTATATATGTCGACCCTTAATAAATTCATTTAGGTGAATCTGATTTCTTGTTCTTCTTTTCATCGTTGTGAGATGAAAAAAATCTAGTATTGGTATTGCCATAAGAAACCAAGTTCAGTTGAGCCATTTGTTCCCAAAGTTTGCCCTATTGAGACAAAGCTAACTTGAGACTTACCGACAGGAAACTCTCCTGAGTAAAACAATCCTCTCTTCTTTGTTGTGATTGAATAAGATATAAGTAATCATGAATGTTGTTGCTAGAAATAGTATTGTCTTGGGACTTGGAACAGTGAGAACCAACGTCTTATAAATGGTTATTTTGAATATGTACATACTGGTTAGTTGTGGGTGGACCCAATTCTATGAATTTCACATTCTTTTTTAGACTTTGGCCCTTTTGAGAATTATTTCAGAGGGTGATTTTAATTTTGCAAGTTGTTTGGTATGATTTTTGCACTTTATTCCTGTAAAATTGAAATCAATTTGAACAAAAATCTAGAAATATTGAGGAGCTATTTCATTGAAATCATTTCTATCGCGTTCAATTATTTAATGAGCATATATTTTCAACTAGGCAGCATTTACCTCAAACCCCACCTTTGCCTCTCTTCTTCTCTGCCCAACCTTGAACCTTGTTATTGCCTCTCTTTCTCTTCCCCGCACCCCCCCCCCCCGCCCAAACCTTTCTGTGCAACCCTCACCCCCACCGGACTCTCGCCCCACCCATTCTTTGCGCACCTCCGCTCCACTCCCACAGTTCTGTCAATCTGTACGAACTCCAACACAGAAACAAGGTTTGTAGGAAGCAGAACCCAGATGGAGCAGAGCTGAGTCTGGTACTCTAGCCATCTGCCATCTGCCATCTGATGTTGAGGTCCCATTGCCCCTTTCTTTTGAAAAATAAAAGAAAAATTAACAAAATATGAAGTTAGATACATCATCCTCTCTAGTAGCAAGGCTACCCTATTGGCTATTGGCACAAAACATGCATTGTTAAGAGTTATAATTACATCCATCTTCAATGAGGAAAAGAAATTGTTAATAGAATTTGAAACAAGTTCCACGACCCCTTTTGCCTTTTCCTCTTCCCTCAGGAAAAATATGGACGTTTCAGAATGGACAACCAAAGGCAACCGTGTTCATAGAATGAATTAAAGATAATGTATATTGTATATTTGTGTGTCTTTACATTGTACAAGAGAGGACCTATATATAGGTCATGAGTACATATAAGCAATATAAATGTGGTAGATGGAATAGTATTTGTACAGGTGAAATAGTGGATACAAATTTAATTCTGTAACAATTCCCCTCAAACTTAAGGTGGGTCAGAGAAAATCAACTTGAGTTTGGACACCAAGAAATGAAAACGCCCGGAAGGATGTGCTTTGGTAATAGATTTGCAAGTTGGTGCACGGAGGGAACAAAGGGGAGAGCGACAATGTCATTAAGTAAATGATGTCGAACAAAGTGACGATCGATCTCGATGTGCTAGGTACACTCATGAAAGACATCATTGTGAGCAATTTGCATAGCACTCTTGTTGTCGCAATAGATAGGAGTTGGAGTAGAGAGAGAGATGCCCATATCTTGTAGTAGCCATCGAAGCCAGATAAGTTCAGAGGTGGCATTAGCAAGAGCACGGTATTCGGTTTAGTACTGGAACAAGCAATAACACTTTGTTTCTTACTGCACCAAGAGAAGAGAATCACCAAGAAAGAAATAGTAGCCTGTGGTGGATCGACGATCAGTAACATCTCCGGCCCAGTATCGTAAGCCACGAAGGAGTGTACCCTTGATGTAGCGGAGAATGCGAAGAACGACAACAAAATGAGTGGATCATGGAGTTGTCATGAACTGAATGACAAGTTGGACAACATAGACAATGTCAGGACGAGTGACGGTTAAATTGACAAGACTATCGACAAGCTGCCGATAGAGAGTAGCATCAGATAGAGGTTCTCCATCAGTAGCTCGTAACTTGGTATTGAGTTCTAGAAGCGTGTCAGCAATTTTGTTGTCAGTCAAGCCTACACGAGATTGTAAGTTGGAAGCATATTTGGCATGAGACCAAAAAAGAAAAATAACCAATTGGAGCAGAAGAAACTTCAAGATCAAGAAAGTGTCGTAAAGATCCAAGATCTTTCATCTCAAAATGCTAACTAACGGAGAGTTTTAAAGACTGTATTCCTATAATGTCATCCCCTGTAATGAGCATATCATCAACATAAAAGAATAAAAGTATTGTTCCTTAGGTAGTCTGACGAACAAAGAGGGCATAATCATGTGGGCTTGTAAAGCCAAACTTAGAGATAGTAGAGGTGAATTTGGCAAACCAGGCATGGGGAGCCTGTGTCAGTCCATATAAGGCATGACGTAAATGACACACCTTGTGAGGTAGATGAGAATATCCTGGAGGTGGTTTCATGAAAACTTCTTCTTGGAGATCACCATTCAAGAAGGCGTTTTTTACATCCATTTGAAAGAGAGACCACTGGCGAACAGTTGGCACAGCGATTAAGATACGAACAAAGGTCAATTAGGCTACAAGAGCAAGGTTTCTGCCAAAGACGATCAGTGGAGGCCTCACGAACGGAGGTCGGTTCATGTAAAGAAACAAGTGCAGAGAAATAACAATGAAAAGGTCAAAGACGAACAGATTGTTCTCTTACCTGATCAGGATATCGATGAGAGGAGTCGTAGAAGAATCCACAGAGAGGTCTAGACCATGGGACGGGTCGTCAGTAGTTGATAAGGGTGGTACTAATGGAGTGGTAAGTGGAATATCAATGGGGGAGTCAGAAGCAGGTGGAAGGGTGGTAGAAGGGTTGGGAGATGGAGGAATTAAAGGAGCAGAGTTAGATGAAGGAGAGGGAGGAAAAATGTCTAGAACAAGGTTGGGTAAGAAGTCAGAAGGTGTGGTAGGATCAGAGGAGAGCGGAGAGAAGCTAGAGAAGATTATATTTTCTTGAAAAACATGAGAAATGTGGAGACGATGAGCAATTGGATCATAACACCGATAACCCTTGTGTTTGATGCCATAGCCGAGAAAACAACACTAGGCATAATGAGAGAGTTTATTGTGTTCTTTGTCAAGCAAAAGAACGTAACAAAGACAGCCAAAAACACAGAGAATTGAATAATCCAGAGGGATTCCATATAAATGCTCATAGGGAGAGATGTGGTGAGTTACCGAAGATGGGATGCAGTTGATAGTAAATACAGCAGTGAGAGAAGCTTCTCCTAGAAGGATGAAGTTAGTTTAGCAGAGAATAGAAGGACACGAGTAGAATCTAAGATGTGGCGGTGTTTATGTTTGGCGACACCGTTTTGTTAAGAAGTATCTTGACATAAAAGTTGATGAAGTGTAGCATTTTATTGAGGAAATGAACAAAATGGTTTTGAATTGTATTCCTCAGTAGAATCAGAGCGAAAAACTTTAATGTGTTTGAAAAATTGACTATAAATCATGTGGGCAAATTTTTGATAGTTTGACAAGAGTTCAGAGCGAGATTGAAAGAGATAAAACCATGTAAAACGGAAATAATCATCAATAAAAATGACAAAATGTTTGGAACCTCCTTTAATAGGAATAGGATCAGAGTCTCAAACATTAGAATGAATTAAATCAAAAGGAGATGATGAAACTGAAGTGGTTTGATTAAAAGGTAGAACATGTTGTTTTGCAAAGGTACAATCATGGCAATTAAAATCATCCATCAAAACATAACCTAACTTTCCATTGGAAGTCAAAAATTGTACACGAGAGATTGACGCATGGCCTAGGCGAGAATGCCACAAAGAAAAAGATGATTGTGTAGAAGCAACAAGGTTCTTGGGAAGATAAATGATGGATAGTTTAAACAAACGACCAACTTTACGTCATGTCTCAATAGTTTGCCCTATCTGTGGATCCTGCACAACACAATCAGAACGAGAAAATAATAGGTCATAACCAAGATCATATAATTGACTAATAAAGAGTAAATTAAGAGTCAAATGAGGTACAAGATAGACATCAGAAACAGACAAATGGGGCATGGAAACCTATCCGGTGTGATTAATATGGAGAGATGGCCCATTGCCAGTATGAATTGTGGGTAAAATAGGAGAGCAAGACTTTGAATAAAATATGGATGAGGCAGGAGTTATATGGTTGCAAGCCTTAAAATCAAAGAACCAAGAGGAGTTACCTAATGTGGTAGAGAGAGCAGTGACAGAAGAGGTTGTACCAGACTGAGATAAGACTTGGTTGATCATCGCTTGAACATCAGCAGCAGAGTAGCTAGCAGGTGGTAAAGAAGAAGAAGACTCTGTTTCAGGAGTAACAGCAGTGGCGGTACGATGAGGTCTATCAGAATTCTGAGAATTCTTAGTGATGCCTTTTAGAGCAGGACAGAAGGTTTTAACATGTCCAACACGGTTGCAATGAAAGCATGTAGGCGGTGCATTCTTCTGTGGTTGAGAACGACATTCATAAATGTGATGTCCCAAAAATTTACAGTAACGACATTCCATGCAAGAGGAATCATTAGGTGTTGGACGGCAAGCAGCAGTCACGAAAATAGCATCAATAGGGCCAAGATCAGAAATGGTCATGTAAGTCTCAACAGTAAGTTCGAAAAGAGCTTGATCAACAATAGGCAAAGGTTGCCGAGAGAGAAGAGAGCCCCATGTATTCTCAAAACATTCATCAAGTGCCATAAGAAATTGAACCAAACAAGTGGACTCACTGTGACTACGATAAATCTCAATATCAGTAGAACATATGAGATGAGGTCCAATAATGGCAAGTTGATCCCATATTACTGACATAGTGGAGTGGGAATAAAAAATAGACTGACCTTTCTTAAGCTTCAGGAAATGAAGTTCAAGCAAAAGTTGATATTAACGAGATAGATCAGAAGGAATGTACTAGTGAGCAAGAAATTCCCAAACTTCGTTCATTGTGGCATACTTTCCAAGAAGAACACTAATTGAGGTGACAGGGGTATTGGTGATCTAAGAGATGATCTTGTGATTATTGTTAACTCATTCGTCCAAATATTTTTTTAAAGGCATTAGTATCCTCAGTGGTTGTCTTTGTTGGAATAACCTTGTCTCCAGTGATATAACGCCAGAGTATGATCTTTAAGAAAATTAATCACATTATTTTGAATCTCTTCCAAAATAATGTGAATGGGTTAAGTGACATCGGTAGTAGCCATAGGTATTAGGGTGGCTAGATGATGGGCTTAGAGTGAAGTGGAGCCGTGTAGAGAGTTGGGGTAAATGTTTTTTTTTTTTTTTTTTTTTTTTTGGTAGAGGACAAAATGTGGGTGAGAATTAAAGAAGAAAAAAATGAAGGAAACAATGCTTAATGCTACGGTGATTGATGGTGGGGTGGAAATAAAATGTGGTCAAAGGGACAAATGGTAGTTGAATTAAATGATAATTGGACTGAAAATACAAGAAATAAGAATAAAATAAGTAGAAAAAAAATGTAGTATGAGATTTTTGAGAAGTGAGAATATATGAGAAAGAAAAGGTAGGGAGTAGCTGGAAGAATAAAATATGGCAAGGAAGGAGAAGGGGTAGGTGAGGATGTTCTGCAGGAGTGGTTGGTCCGGTGAGCGTTGATGTGCAAAACTAGAGATGTGCAAGGGTAACTTCAATGGACATTATTGATTAGCAGTGGTCATGCTTGGAGCGACTAAGTGTGGCAATAGCGAGATTTGGAATGATTAGGTGCGACAGCGATGATGTTGCAGTTGCGGGATGACTCAATTTGGCGATTCCAGAAATAAAATCAAAAGTTCAATGAGTTAGTTGTAGTAGAACCAAGAGAATACGACCCAAAATCTTTTAGAGAAACAAGAGCATCAACGGGCTTGCACGAACAGAGGCGGCAATATACGAAAGCAGAACAAAAGCAACGGGCTTACACAAACAAAAACAATAATGTGCAAAAGCGAAATAAAGGCTTTGTCTTTTAAAGAGACAGTGGACACATAAAGCTGGACTCACAAATTAGTTACTGCAGAAGCCGGACTCACAAAATCAGCTCTGATACCATGATATAATGAATTGAAGAAAATGTATATTGTATATCTGTGTGTATTTGCATTGTACAAGAGATGAGCAATATAAATGTGGTAGATGGAATAGTATATGTATAGGTGAAATAGTGTGTGTACAAGCGAAATAGTGGATACAAATTTAATTCTATAACATGTGTAACAACCCTCTTCTCAAAACCTCACTATGGCTTGTTCTCTTTTTCAAAGATAAGAATGTGCATCAGCTAATTTTAGCAAAGTTTGATTCCATCAATACAAGCAATGGATGTGCTACCTAGTTCCCAGTTTGGGTTTATCATGATTATTTATTGTCTCTCTCTAACCACCCATTTTTCTTTTTCTTTTTGAGATTAGCATTCTTTGGAGTTTGAACTTGGTGCGTCATGGCCTCATTTCCATGGTAGCGGGATAAATTTAGCTTCCCTACACATAAATCGTGTTATTAGGGTTCTGGAAACCCCACTAGTAGAGAGAGAGATTTTTCCATCATAGTCCATAAGAAACATCACTGTAAATTTTCTTTGTTTGGAAGAGATTCATGCGCGAGAGCCATTCCCATGGCTTTGGTATTTCAATGGGAACCATTGTCCCCATCTGATAGTCCATGTGCGATTGTGTACGAAATCTTTTGTCTTTGTTATGAAAATAAAAGAAAAATGGGATAATTTTAGTTCATGAGCATGGTCCATGAGTCAGCACAACAGCCAGTGGAGCATGCAAGGAAGCATCAATAGGGACAAGATTTTCACCTTTAATGGAGGCGAGGGAGGTCAATTAACAGAGGCCTGTGTCTGGGGGTAGGAACCATGCTCCTAGATAGGCTCCTTTTTCCCAAAAGAAAAATTATAGTAGTAAAATTAAGTTACAATATTCCTAACTTCATTAGAATTAGTAGTAAGTGTCCTAAACTTCTCTTGCCTAGTCCTAGCTAGAGTGCGATCCAAACGTATGTGTTATTCCAATGTTTCTTCATATCAACAGACTTAAATAGTTAATAAAACAGGTAATATCAAACAACAATACATGAAAACATTCCCAAGGCCAAACCCGATCCACATGCTTTGAAAATTAAATGTACCATGTCTTTAGAACCCATCTATATTTCTAAGGATTTGCTACCTATGAAAACAGTTGAAAATCCACTTTCGGAGAAGATGCTCAGGTTCTCAAAAAAAGAACAAATAGGGAGTTGCCACCTAGATTAGGGTTTAGGACCCACAAAACTTACAATTGACTCAATAACGGTTCCAATGGGACTGGTCAAACCATTAGTCAGGGTACGAGTCATGTTATGCTCCAAAGAAAATGTTGCACCTTGGTCTGCCCAGTTAAAACCAGTCTTCCTAACACTTAGTCAAAATATTACATAAAATGCAAGAAGCCAATAAATAAAATTCAAAAGAAAAATACAAAAATAAAAATTAGGGTTAATCGCATACTCAAAATTGATGGCTGCAAAGCAAGATTAGTATACATAATGTAAAAATAAACATAATACTTAATGAACAAAAGTTCGCTGCTAGGCTGCATAGCCCCTACAAGCGTGCGACCAATAAGAGCGTGCAAAAGGGCATCAACATGGATGAGATTTTTATTTCACGGGGATAGGAATCGGCACAGGTTGCACGTAGTTTGGTAGGGATCTTTTTTCCTATACATAATACATGTAACATATTTATAGAATATGCCACTACTAGGAGTTTGCAAGCTATAATTCTAATGCATGAAGAAATCAAAGATAAAACCTAAGATATAAAATAAAGCTAAGTAAAATAAGAAAATTCAATCAAACATGATAAAGATGAAATGGAAATCCATGCACAAATAATATAAGAAAAGAATTACGAAACTACCTCTAGGGCTAGAATAAACTAAGAAAATTTCTGATTAAATCCAGAAAAAACCATATTATGTCTTAAGGTTGTCTATAATTTATCTAGTTCTGTTAGGAATGATTGGTGGGTTCCTACACTCAAAGATTATAGAATTCCATCCCAATGTATGTTGATGTATAGGTTTTATTTTGTTAATGAA
The DNA here is from genome assembly GCF_018873765.1 of Telopea speciosissima. Classification (NCBI taxonomy): domain Eukaryota; kingdom Viridiplantae; phylum Streptophyta; class Magnoliopsida; order Proteales; family Proteaceae; genus Telopea; species Telopea speciosissima. The sequence goes on from NC_057920.1 coordinate 25,918,546, forward strand.
TTAATAACTAGTAATAGCTGGGATGTTAGGTTATTATTTTCGGTGTTTCTTATGACTATTGCGGTATTACCAAAGTTACACGGAAAGTCCCCATTATCCCTTTTGGTTTAGATAAACTATGGCATTATTCATTATTAATGATTACTACTCGTTTGTTGCTACCATCGTAGGAAGTTTATATGGAAGCATGTTTGGAAATTAACTTGTACCATCGTAGGAAGTTCATATGGAAGTATGTTTGGAAATTAAAGCTTCATCCTTATCGATATTAATATTTTCTCTAAAAATGAATCTGAATTTAGTTTGCATTTATTTTTGTCTTATTCTTTCTAAGCGTATTCAGACAGCACGGCCATTAGGGTTACGCACAAAGTCTCTCCATGCTTGATTTGGTTGAATCTCTTGTGTGTTCATCGATGGTGCGTCCATGTGATCTCAATCGGTTTCTTTATATTGTTGCCATAACTACGTATTTCTTATGGTTACATAGAAACAAATGTGTTTTTTCAAAAAATGTACCCCTAACATTGTGCATTTAATTTACAAATGGTCTACTGAATCTGACCTATCATCGTCTTCATCTTACTTAACATCTTCCATTCAGTTGGGGCATATGCCCCTACATGAATACCTTGTTTTGCCTTCTATGTATCATATAGTCTTGATATGTGATGGTGTTTTCAATACTAATTCCTTTTTGAGTGGATGAGCTTCTATTGTTTTTCATAATGCAAAGTTTTATTTTGTCTCCTTGAGTTCTGGTATTATAAGGTCTCTGTTGGCATCAAATGTCAAAGGTATCTTATAGAGTTTGAACCAAGCAAGGGCACAAGGTTAGAGGGAAGTAGAGGTGTGGGTGGATAGCCTAGAATTATGCATGTGGTTAACGTAAGGACTTCAGGCTAGCAGACCTTTAGACTTATTTGATATTTTTCTTAAAATATTCTAGTATTTTAAATCAATGATTATAGTTATTACTCATATAACATGTCAATCTGAATTTCAAACTTTACTAGCTCGAAGGGTTGCTCAAATTGCTAGGGAGTGTAAATTATCTTGTTTTATTGAAGACGATGTAATAGTCATTTTATTTTAAAGTTTTTTTATTCATAAAAAAAATAATAAGAGCTAATGAAATCGTTTCCTTCATCTTTTGGGGAAAAAAACATACTTGAAAGTATAGGGGCCAATTGGAGCACACACAGGGGCATCTACCAAGGGAGGGATTTTTCTATTTGTAGGGGTGGGGCAGGGCAGTCATTTCAGGAGGGGCTGTGTAGGCGCAAGGGCCACGCGATCAGGGCAGCGTTCTTTTTCTTAATATAGATTTTAGTTATTAAATTTGTGCCTCCATGAAATTTTTGATGATTTTTTTTGTTATAATAAAAGATAAGATTATATAAACTACGAAGATGGCAGATTAGTACAGTGTTCATAAATACAAGGTAATTCCATTTTGGTAGCATGATGAGCCTTAAATTTTAGCCAAGGTAGCAACCCATTGTTCGGTATAGGCCGAAATATAATATCTTTATACTTGTGCAAAATCTACAAAAAATAGGTTAGGAGTTCATAAGGCCACGGAGAATGGGATGGAGTTGGAAGAAGTCCAGGCAGCGTTTTGTCAGAGCACCACACTTCTTTCAACTTCACACCTCTCTTTGTAGCAAAATCTAGCCCGGTTGTAATCCCAAACAGCACCAGTTCCAAAATATGATAGTTTTTAATCGAACCTGCAGTGAGCAAAATGAATTTGCCATCTAACAAAAGACCAAAAACCCATCTAGAACAATCTAGTGCATAACAAAATAGGTAATTCTAGAATAGGTAAATCAAGCATAGAAGATTCAAGAAAAACCTCCACTTCAGAGTTATTTACATACAGAGATGGAATTGGGGTAGGGGAAATATTAAGTTCCTTCAACCAAATTGCTACCCTTCTCAACAGCATGAGAGGGTTAGGTTTAAGTGACTTAAACAAATAATTGTTTCTAGTATCCCAAATAAAATAGCAAGTGATAATAAAAACAGAAAAAAAACTCAGCTGATAGTGGGTTTATCAAGCCTTCGATTCAAGAGAGTAGATATGTAGAAATGTTCCATAGAGGGGTGGGTAATAGACTCTGTTCTCAGACCCAAAGGACCAGCTGTCCAGATATGTTTAACTCAATCACAAGAGAAGAAGATATGCCAGAGGGTCTCATTACAAGTGCCATAGAGAGCACAAGTGGGGTAGATCTGAATCCATTTCGAAATAATATCCTTAACTGGAAGCCCTGCATGTAATACACGCCAGAAAAACATTTTAAATTTAGGATGCAATTTAAGTTTCCAAAAAAAATTTCCACTAAGTGTAAGTAGAAAAGTCACGATTAGTGGAGTAAGAGTGGAGAAAATTAGCAGTTCTCTTAGTGCTAAAGCAGCCATCTTTGGCTAAAGTGCACCACCAGTTGTCTCTAGAATCAGAAATAGGAATATTAATGATGTTAGAGACTAAAGAAGGGGCAGTAGTTCTAATCCGATCAATTTCCCACATGAGATTATTTGTGAACAAACTCACCTTTTCTGGAAAGATTCTTTTAGAGGAATCAGGGTGGATTGTAAATCTAGGGATTGATGGGATCCACGGGTCAGTCCAAAAGAAAGTCTCTTGACCATTACCAATTCTTCTAAAGCTAAACGATCTTAAAGGAGTTATAATCTTTGTAATACTATTCTAGGTCCAAGATCCTTTTTTCAAGGCAATTCTGGGATCAAAAAAGGAGTTGGGAAAATAATGAGTTTTAAGAGTCCTAGCCCACAAAGCATTACTTTCAGTCAAAAGCCTCCAGCCCAATTTTAGAAGAAGAGTCTCATTTTGGATTCTAGCTTTCCTAAATCCTAGGCCTCCTTCGGAGATGGGAGAGCTAATGTTGTTCCAAGAAATGAGAGAATTTCTTCTTTTACTTTTAGTAGCCCCATTCCAAAATTTATGACAAATAGAATCAATTTTCCTACATATGTTTTGAGGAAAATAAAAGCAATTCATGAGGTACGCAGATAAAGATCCTAGAATTGATTTGATTAGAACACTAAGCCCTTCAAAAGAAAGAAACTTAGATTTTCAAGATGACAAACTATTATCGATCCAGTCAATTAGAGGGGTTAAACTCTTAAGTTTTGATATGTGGGAAAATAACTTAGTTCCTAAATAGCTAGTGTCTTTTGACATTTCAGAAATGCCCAAGATGGAACATGGATGGGATTTTTCCGTCATGGTGACTTTCTTACTAAAATGCATCCCACTTTTAGAAAATTTTATCTCTTGGCCCGATAGCTCAGAGAAGAGATCGAGGATAGCCTTAATTGTTAAAAAGTCCTCAGGCAAAGCTCTGTAAAAAATGAAAATGTCATCAGCAAACAATAGATGAGAGATCTCAGGAGCAGTTCCAGCAACTTTGATTCCCCAGAAGAGGTTCAGGTCCCTGTAAGCAGACAATAATCTAGATAAAACCTCCATGCCCAATATGAACTGGTAAGGACTGAAAGGACAGCCCTGCCTAATACCCCTAGTTCCCTTGAAAAGGCTAAAAGGGCTCCCCTCAAGTTTGATTGAGAAAGATGAAGAAGAAATGAAAGCAACAATAAGGTCACACCAACGATCTCCAAAGCCAAGGAACTTAAAGATAGAGGAGATGAAGGACCATTCGATCCTATCTTAGGCTTTGGACATATCAATTTTTATGGCTACATATCCATTCTTGCTTTTCTTATGGTTCAGAAAGTAGAAATTTTCATGTGCAATGACAATGTTGTCAAAAATTTGTTGACCAGCCACAAAAGCTGCCTGACAAGGAAAGATGAACAAGGGTAGAAAGGTCTTTAATCTGTTGGCAATAATTTTTGCAATTATCTTGTAGGTCACTGTACATAGACTAGTAGGTCTGAAGTCTCCAAGCTTGGAAGCGGATTCAGATTTTGGTATGAGGCAGATAAGAGTGTGATTGATGCCCTCAGGCAGATTAAGAGAGGTGAAACAATTGTTGATAAAGAGGTGTAAGTCATCCTTAATCACATCCCAAAAGTTTTGAAAGAAACAGGCTTGAAAGCCATCAATTCCAGGAGATTTGAGGGGGCCCATAGCAAACATAGCTTTTTTAATTTCAACCAAAGTGGTGGGGGAGGGGGGGGCACATAAGAAACTATAATGCTCAGTCGAAACAATTGGTGAAAATAAACATTCCACAAAGCCTACATCCAGAGGGTTGGAGGAATTAAAAGCTTTGTACAAATGGCTTGCAAAGGCTTGGGCAATGTCAGTCGGATTGGAAACTTTTTCTCCATTGTCCAGAAAAATATGATCAAGAATTTTTTGTTTCATTTAGGAAAATTTAACTTTTGGAAATTATTATGGGATTTACAAAAGGTTCTCTATTCGTCATGACTAAGAGTGAAGTAATTCACTTCACTATTTTCTTATCTACCCTTTTAAACTATTTTAGAGACTTGAGGAGGAGGGGTGAATTTGAAAATTTACCTGAATGAAATCTTATAGGGAGAAGAGAAGATAGCTTTTCTCCGGCTAAGGATAGGATGGGGCAAAAGGGGATGGTTCGTAGAAGGGGCTGGCAGGTGTGGGGTTGAGGGTTCACAGAAAGGGGCTGGAGAGCAGCGGCGGCTATGTCACACAAATATTGCAGTGGCGGACCACCGGATTCACCTGCAACTCTTCCTCAACCTACACCTCTTTCAACATGCCCCCTTCTCTATCCATACAATCGGCTTCCCCCACCTCGCATTGAGACGGTCAATGATTGTATCACCTGACATTGTAAAGTTTGTAAATGATAATTTTCAGAATGGTTAAGATCAGGTTACTCATTTCCAGTTTACTAATCTAAACAAAATCCATAATTTGGATTTTTGAGTTCAGAAATCAGAAAACTCTGGTTCGGTTCCAACGGCCAAGACCTCCAAATTCCAACCATGGACATTCCTTCAATGAACGAAACAAAAAAACTGATTTGAGAACCACTTACCAGCCGATTGGCCCGCAGTAGAGGATCTACAATCTGCTGAACGAAACAAAAAACCAGTAGGATTGGAGCAGAGAAATAGAGAGTTTCAGTTGGATTTGAGTATTAATAAAACAGCTAGGGCCTCAAGCTCTTGGAAGATGGAGGGCTGATTTGAGGATCTGTTAGACCATCGTTGTTCATTCTCTTGTTTGTTAGCCATCAGATAGACTGGTTTTAAGGAGAGAGAGAGGGGCAGCCGAATGGGAGAGGAGTATTTTTCAGTTGGATTTGAGTATTTTTTTCACTGATTTGAATTTCTTTAAAAATACAGATCCATCCAAATTTAGCTACGCCTTTACGCCCAGATTGCAATCCTACTATTTTCCCCTTTGTTTTTTTTCTCTCAAGTTGTAAGCTAGGATTTAGTCTTATAACCCCAGTAGTCATAGGTTGCATAAGCTACTTTTGAGGTGCTTGCTCTGCACCACCTAGAATTTCAGCATCTGCTTACCCCCTCCCCCCTTTTGGATTAAAGATTTTAAGGTGTTGACCATCCAGACCGGCTTAACGTCATGGAATGGGTGCCTCTCACTTGATAGATAGTCTACTACTAAATTAAACATATGACCATATGACATTCTTAATCATCACAACATTCCTGTAGCAAATTTTCCCGATAACCTTGTTGAGCTACGATGAGAAGACCCAGTTAATCTCAAAGCTTCCGTACTTCATCCCAAAACAGAAGCCTACTTCATAATTGGAAAACGAACACCATGAAAATATATGCCACTCAACCAAAGAAAGATGACGGAGAGCTGCTCGAAATGGGCACTAAATTTTTTTTGGGAGAGAGTTCAAACTGAATAGGAACAATAATCAATTTTAACTCGAATGGTTTGTAGGGGAACTCTACCTACTCTGATCCATGCAACACATGCAATTTCTTGTCTTGTCGATACACTGCAATTTGTATTTGAATTCCTTTTGTTACTTTCCTGAAAAAGATATTTCCACCTTCCCTCCGAGTCAAAGAATGATAAATCATTTCAAGGTAGTCTTCTGCTTAAACATAACCCAAAAAGAAATTATTGTATACCCTCTATTCAAAGAGAACTGAGTCTGCACGTAATGCTGATTCAGACTGTCTTTTGAACAGAGTTCGACCTCAGTGTTGCGATGTGGATATTCATTCTTCTTTTGTAGTTTGCCCTAATCAAGGGTAATCGATAATAGCTTTCGTTGGTGCTCAAATTTTGTGGACAAATTACTCTAGGCAACCTTTATAAACCAAAATAGATTTCACATGAGAACTGAGAATCAACTGTGTCATTTAGACAAGGGGCAACCCAGAACTATAATAACAACGGGTGATGCAAAATAACCTCTACATACAGATAATGACAGCCATAGAGCTTGGGCTTCACTCACCACTAAAGAAGAGCGAAGATGAAGATCATGGTCTATTTGGTCCCCACAAAAGGTGTGCAACCCCATTTCTGATAGAAACATAGAAACCCATCTAACAGTTCTAAGTTATGTAATACAACGAGTACAGGAGAATTCTAGAGAGACAATGTCAGGTTTCTTAAAAATTGTAAAACAAAATTTACTGTCTCAAAATAGTATAGCAAAAATTACCAAAATAATAAGCAACATTATCATATCAAGAAATACTGTAAATCAGTCAAAAAGTGCTTGCAATGCCCAACAAACCTGTTTACCGCAAACAAATGACCAAAACAGTTGGATGACAAAATTTATTTTGCTTTTCCTCTCAATAAATTCAACCATCAGGTACTCTAAAGCTAATGTTTCTTGAGGGCATTCATCTTGTCCCTGAGGTAGTAGAGTTTGGCCCTTCTCACTTTCTTCTTGTCCAGCACTTTAACCTCCTTGATGTTTGGAGAGTATCTGTCATCACCCATTAGTTGGCAGTTAGGGGGGAAGAAAATCAAGTGCTTCTTCTACAAGAAGAAGAAGAATTAGGGGAAGAGGAATAACAGCAACAACAACCAACTAAAACTAAGAACATTAAGCTCAGTGATAATAGTAGTAGGACTATGGCCCGAAGTTCAGACAACTACCGGGCAGTCTACTGGACAGGATCCTAAAATTTACCCAATTTATTGCTTGGAATTAATCATGTTGAGATTCAGATGGCTGTCCGGAGGAATCAGTTTTCTCATGTATCTACAATAGTAAAACTCAATGAATTTTAGATCTAATTCCTGCTTGGATAATGTTCAAAGAGCAAAAGTACTCTTGCAATTATCTAAACAAAAACTGTATGTTGGAATCACAAATTAAGAAGTTCCAATTATAATATCTCTTCAATGAGAGACTGGAGTGGAGAAAAACAATACTGCTTAAATATGAGGAGCTACTGCAAAACAAAGAGAGAGGGCTATTGTAATTAGTGTAGCCATTAGCATAGGAACTGAGATGTGAACCACATCAAATTGTGCAGTAGCACTTCCATGGACCGTGGAAGCCTAGACCAGGACAAACAAAGTCCAATTTTAGTTTTGGTCCAGTAGGATATTTAGAGGTTTGATTATTTTTTTGAGATTACGCAATTTTTATTTTATGAAAAGTACGATAACGTAGGAGATTGGTTTCCTGGTTTGAGGTAGTTAGCCTAGTTTACTACAGTTTCTACTTTATAATACATATAGGAGTCTTTCTTTTCTCATTTGTATTCATGTAATGGATGGAGATTATTAAAGAAGTTGAATGGAATGAAATATTGAGTTTTTTGGTTTCAGTGTGTGCCAATGTGGCCTGGGCGGCTTGGCTGTCGTCCCCTCCTCCATTCTTATTTCTTCCTCCTTCCTTCCCTATCCAGTGAGTTTATATCTCAACTTCCACTTTCCCAGTTCCCTTCTTTCCCCTTTTCATGCTTCCTCATTTCACCTTTCCTTATTTCTTGCTGGTCTACCTGTTCTGGGCAGTAGGTGCAGCCCAATAAAGCGGAATCACTTCGTATCACCTCCTTTCACCCTCAAATTTGGGAGGCAGCAATCAGTACACTTAGGGAAACCCCATCCTAACAAACTTGGGCCTAGAGCTTGCTCGACTTGAAAGTTGCAGAACCGATTTTGAATCTGGTTCTCAACTTACCATCAGTTCCTTATTCCAGATCTAACCCTTTGATTGTTAGTTGATTTTTGAGAATGATTCTTGTTGGTTCTAATAGGGTAGGGGATTGCAAAACATATTCTAGAATCTTGTGGCATTTGGATTTAAGATGGGAGAAGTTTCCAATTGCATATTTCGCATCTGGTTTGGTCAGTGCACATGGTAGGGAAATCATGAGGAAGAACAAAAAATATTCTATTGACTGTCACCATAACAAATTCTTTCCCGTTTAACCCCTCCTTCCTTTACTCTATAACAACTCAGCCTTATCACAACTAAATGGGGTCGGCTACATGGATCCTTGCCCTCTAATCAGCTCTATTCGAGGTCATACTTGATACAAGGCCTAAGCTATGCATGTCTTTCCTCACCACTTCTCCTAGGGTCATTTTAGGTTTGGCCCCTGGCTCTTTTAGTTCCTACAATCTGAATCAAATCACTCCTCCATACTAGAGCATCCAAAAGGGCTCTGTTGAACATGGCCATACGACTTTCTCATAGCTTATCATGTATCGGAGCTACTCCCAAATCAGCTCTAATATGATCATTCCTTACATTATCATTCTTAGTTTTGCCACTTATTAATCTTAACATCCTCATCTCCGCTATACTGAGTTTATTTATATGATGCTTCTTAATGCCCAACATTCTGCACCATACATCATAGCCAATCGTATGACTGTCTTATAAAATTTGTCTTTCAGTTTAAAAGAATGCGTCAATCATACCACACTGCGTTAATCATACCACACTTCGGACATACCTCTCCACTTCATCTATCTTATTTTAATTCTCTGTGAAACATCATCCTCTATATCACCTTTATTTATGAAGGAGGCCAAATACCTAAATAATCACTTTGTGGAATCTCCCTCTCATCAATTTTCACCACCTCATTATCCGTCCTAGTGTAACTAAAGTTACACAATACACACCATATACTTTGTCTTCATTCTACTTATCTTAAAACCTTTTGATTCCAAGGTTGATCACCATAACTCCAACTTGGTGTTAATCCCTACTATTGTCTCATCCACCAAAACAATATCATCAGCAAAAAGCATATACCAAGGAATCTCATCTTTAATGTCTCTAGTTAAATCATCCATGATAAGCACAAACAAATAAGGGCTTAAAGTTGATCCTTAATGTAACACAATTGTAATTGGAAATTCACTACCTTGACCTCCCACAGTTCTTACACTAGCCACCACACCATCATACATATCTTTAATTATGTCCACATATTTACTTGAAACACTTCTCTTATTTAGCACTTGCCAGATTAATTCTCTAAGGACTCTGTCATAAGCTTTTTCTATGTCAACAAAGCCCATATAGAGATCCTTCTTGCATTCTCTATATTTTGTCGTAAATCTCCCAAGTAAATAGCTTATGTAATAGTAGTTTCTTGCCTCAGGTGGGTTTCAATAACCCTCTCCCATAATTAGTATGACTCATTAGTTTTATGCCTCTATAGTTATTGCAACTCTGAATATCACGATTATTTTTGTAAATCGGAACCATAGTGCTTCTCCTCCATTCATCTAGCATTTTCCTTGTGCTCATAATCTTATTAAACAACTTGGTTAGCCAAGATAAACAACAGATTCCTAAATTCTTTTATACTTCTATTGGGACCTCATCTGGGCCTTGCCTACTTTCATCCTCCTTAAAGCTTCTTTTACTTCAGACACCCTAATTTTTCATATATCTATGACATGTGGTGTCTTGATGGGTAATGTAGTCTTCCAAGACATTATTACTCGAAGTGTCTTCATTTAGTAGGCTGCAGAAATAATTGTTCCATCTCTCCTTAATTTCCTAATCCTTTATTAGTACTTTACCATCTTCACTTTTATTCTTTCTAGCCCTTATTTTATCTTTCATTAGTTTACCCCTGATCAATAAATACTTAAGTCTTTTCGTATCCTGTCCCTCTTCATCTCCCTTAGTTGCCCTTTAAATTTCTGGTTATTTACCAAACTGTCATTCCCTTTTAAAACTTGGAGTCTTGTTGATTAGGTGGGACCATAAGCGATCCAAACGAGGGTTTTGCGAACCTCGGATTGCATAACCTCTCTAACCTCACGATAAGAAAAGATTGATTGCATCCAATCACTCACAAGGATGGAGACTTGACTCAACTATTCTCTGCAGTTTTCTTTAGATACTTTCAGATATTTTCATCCTGTAATCCACCTCTAATTCCAGATGACTATCTAGTGTAATTCTTGAGGGATCACAGAATAAGAAAACAAATCTCTTTGGCTGCATCCTTTTCTTCTGAAAAAATCCTTGCTGTGGTTCGAGCCATACCCCCACCACATGCTCCCAACCCAATGGATCTCCCAACCTTACTCTAGCAGAAATGCTGGAAAACTGTAGATGCAGATATAGTACATATTTTTCCAAGCTTTTTTCAAAAATGAGTAACTGCCTATCCATAAAATCAAACCCTTGGGTACCAATAGTGGAAGAATTCAAGGCTCACTGGGTCACAAGCAAGCCCCACACTTGCCAATATCATTGTGCGATAGATCTGGAAAATAAGGAGCAAGGTTAACATGGATCCTATAACATGTAGAAATCCACCATAGTAGACTGGAAGATCTGACTTCTGCACCTTCCACATACAGCATGATCTGGACCACAGTTTGAAGCCTTAAATTACATACTCCTGGAGTCGCACTCTTAAGCAGTGAAGGAATGATATTCCAAGTAGTGGTGCCTTTCTGAAGGCATACAAAAAAGCTTCCACACATTGATAAGAGTTGCATACTCCTGGAGTCGCACTCTTAAGTAGTGAAGGAACGATATTCCAAGTAGTGGTGCCTTTCTGAAGGCACATTGATAAGAGTTGCATACTCCCCCCACCCCACCCCACCCCACCCCACCCCTCCCTTTTTCTTTTTTTGTCTGCTGTTTATCTAAGAGAAACAGGTAACCAAACCAAAGCTAGTAATCCACACATTGATAATGCCAGCTCAATAGCTGTCTTGGTTAACCAATGGAAGCCATCTTCAATGGCACTTCTAGACTTCCGATCCTCCTGAATGCATTGTCAGTAACCTTCCTGAGGGGGACGGGTAACATTAAGATTGTTGATGAAGGCAAACCTAGAATACCAGAGTTTACCAAATACACAAAAAAATTGGCAACATAGCAATAAAAACTATCATAAAAATAGACATTGCACATCATAGTTATCAAGGCGTCGCCATGGCGTCCAGGCTCCTTAGACGCCTTGGGCGCCAGCCATGGCAGGCGCCTTTCGCCAAGGCAGTGTCGCCTTGAATTTTGACCCTCTAAAACGCCATGGTCGCTTTTCCGCCTTGATAACTATGCTGCACATTACTATTGGCAATTATCATCTTTTGTTAACAAAAAAGGCAGTTTCAGATAAAAATTGTAAGCAAGAAGTTTCAAAACCATGGTAACAGAAGATCAGTAACGACCATAAAAGCAGAAATGTATTATAATTGACAACAATAATTTTTAGTTATGAGAGGCATTGAAATCAATATTAGGAAAAGAAACTGTCCTTTATGTTCACAAAGACAGCAGTTGCATGCCAAATGCAAACTATTGCACTTGCATGCACATGTAATATAAAGATGGTAAGATTCTGCAATCTTATTGGTAGAAGAATTTGAAAATTTTCTTCCAGGAATCATTATGAAAAGAGCATTGTTAATAGGCGTAAGTATACACTACTTTGGCTCAGACACTAAAGTTTTCTAAAATTTAGGAAGGACTTGAGCTTAGACAACTTTTACAGGGTGAAGAATTAAGATTTTATAAATGTTAGAAAAGAGAAAAATTATATTTATTAAATATAATTTTAAAAATAAATATATAAATATTTATATTTGTGTACAGGCATCAACATTATGTGTTTCGTACACCAAAAATAAAAATGAATGTCCGACAATGATAGGTATCTTGCATTGAGATTAGTGCATTATGATGCATTGTCCTGGGTTCCTATTAGTACATTATGATGCATTGTACTAGGTTTCTAACATCTTTTAGTTCATATTAAGTGTATAGAACAGAATATTGTTCTGCATCACAAGAATCTGTGGAGCGTTGGGATCCCACTTGTGCACAAGGCAATCATTAAGAAGACTCCATGCAACATTGGCCAGATTGCAGCAAATGGAATGTCCTTGTAACCTGTTCAAATGCACAAGTGCCAGCAAATGAAGTGTCCTTGAACCATTTTTTTTAACTTTTTCTACTGAATTGGTCTCAAATTAACGTCAAAAAACAAGTTTGTTTACGTCTGACGTATTATACGCAATCGAGTTTTTTTTTTTTTTGTAATGAAAAAAAAAAAGGAATATTTTGAACTTGATGTTTAACTTTATAAAAGGTGGGAAGCTGCATTTGCATAACCCTACTTTTAATAAGTATTTTTTAATTTAAAAAGGTGACAGGCTGATGTCACTGTTTCTCGAAAAGATGCATGGAAAGCACTTCGCTATCCCTACTTTCAATATTCAAATCTCACATGACTTTTAAAGGCAACTTTATTGCCCCCATTCCATGTGTGTGAGTTAATGCCTCAAAGGTGGTTGCCTGGAACAAAGTTTGGCATCTAGGAGAAACTAACACACACTCTCATAATCTGGCCAGTAGGGAGAGAAAAGGGGGCCCAGACCAAAGTCTATATACTTTTTGTAAATGAGGCTATAATATTCAGGTCTCTGGCCGAGATGAACCAGAAAAACTAGCAAAACCCCAACTACCACCTCCCATCTAAAAAAAACAAAAGCTGTGCTGAGCCAGCAGAATAGGGAATCTTTTGTAATTTCGTATACCAACTTTGAAGATAGCACCAGGGATCTACGCTGATCCATCCGCCAACGCAACATTGCTAAGTGCCAACTTTGTTTGGGAAAACAATGAATAGAAAAAGTGAGTCCAACCATTATAACAGGGAAAAACTTTGCCTCAAAATCTACTCTCACATGGCCGAGAATCCTGATCAGAATCCAAAGGACTTATGGGCCCATAATGGACCCTATATGAATCCAACTTGGTATCAAATGTCTGATTCACCTCATGGGCCCAAGTGGGTTTGAAAAAACATAGTAAGTGAAACAAAAATAACAACAAAGAATACAAGTATTTAATGCCGTTTTTTGGGTCCCCTACTTAAAAATCTAAACCTTTAAAACATCTACTGTTTGTTTTCGTTTTTTGCCATTCTTGAAATGTTTGACATTTTTTTTTACCGTCCCGTTTAATTTCAAAGCGATTTTAAATATGCTGTCCCAAACAAAACTGTTTTGCAATTCCCGTTATAACTAACTATGGGCATGCCAGTCCTGCCATGATATTGCTACTGCATCAACTCTCCTCCTCTGAAAAGAACTTAACTCAGTCGAGTTTGGATAAGAACCAAGGATACTATTTGAGTCAACTATTTGGAGGAGAAATGATCTGATTGTCCGCTTGAGCTTAATTGTCAGGAGGTCTTTGGCAAGAAGAAGTTTTAACTTAAGTCCACCGTGCTTTAAGAGTAAGTATTCGCACCACCACAATGTTGTACCTTTTTGTCAAAGAAGTGTAGAACCACGGTCTCGCAAGGAGGATGTGACAGACCTTCAAAGGTAGGTCATATTGCACTACATGGATTAATCCACCGATTGAATATGTGTGTGTTTCCAATCGTTGATCTTAAGTTTAGGGGTGTTCACTAAGCAACCTTCTAGGGGTTAAGATGTAGCTCCGTCTTCAAACCGAGCTTACGAACGACGTCCCCAAAAATGACGGTGGTACAACTACCACTGTCAATTACCATAGTGCACAGACTGTCATTACATCTCTCTCTGGTTTGGAAAATACTGTTGTCCAAACTGTACAACTACCACTACTGCTCTCCATCACTATCACTGCCGTTGACCTCATTAGGTTCACACTCACACTCTGCCTCCAAATATACGATCTTGTTCTTCTGTTGTTTTTCCAAAGTAGCCATGGAATCTTCCTTATCGGCAAAAGCAACCAAACAATGAGGACACCGAGTAGAAAAGTACATGTACCCTTTACATGTAAAATACTGTAGTTCAGTCCTTGGCTTTGGGGGAGGCCTATCAGAACCCCGCGCACGAGGCAAAGAATAAGGGCTTTTGGCTGTGATGACGCCATTGAAGGACCACTGACCTGTGGTTTGCTGAAAGACTTCTTTAGCGGAGAAGGTTGCTTGCTAGTGCTATCACCCCTAGAGAAGGCATCTGGAAAGTTCCTCCAATTGTAAGGCCTCTTTAGACTTTCCTCTACCTGACATGCTACTAGTACGACATCCTCCATCATAAGCGGCCGACTGGAAGCCAATGCAACATTGATCTGAGGGTGCAAGCCATTCTGAAACTATGCCGCCAACCCCTATTCATCCTACTCAAGGTTCAAGGTTTCGGGTTTCAAGCAGGTTTCGATCCTACCCGAAACTGAAACTTCCCAGGGTCTTGACCAAAACCTGGTCGAAACCTGGGATTTTATCTGGGGCCAAAATTGAAACCTAGGTTTCGAGGCCCAGAAAATAGTTTTTGACCCTTTTTTGTGCTGCCTATTTTTACCATTTTACACCTAATCCATGAATTAGTTTCACAAAAAAAAAAAAAAAAACACCCAAAATGGTACTTGTGGATTGGACCAAAGTTTGCTAGTGTACGATGAATGTTGTTGTACACTTTAGCCCTATTATAACCGCTGACTACATATAATTTAGCTACTGGAAATGTATATGAAACAATGCAGACCTGCAATTGTGATCAGTAGAGAGGAAGAGGGGAGAAGATGGAGAAGGAGAAGAGAAGAGGAAGATGGAGAAGAGAGATCGATTGGGAGAGCAAGGAAACCTCCCTCACGATTCTGATTAATTAATTGAATCGTGAGGAGAGGCAATATTATTTATAATGACTTAACCACATTACAAGAGTAAATACCCAAACTACCCTTAGAAAATAAACTAGAAACATAAATAAGATATAAATCAAACCAAACACCCCCAGACTACTAATTCTAATCGACATCCTTAACACTCCCCCTCAAGCTGGAGCGTAGACATCACCAAGAACCAGCTTGGAACAACCATCCAAGAACTGAGGTCGAAACAAGGCCTTCGTAAACATATCTCCAAGCTGAAACCGTGAATGAACAAAAGGAGTGACAATGAGCTTCTTCTAAACAGCATCTCGAACAAAATGACAATCAACTTCAATGTGTTTGGCCCAAACAAGGTTGTTGGCAATGTCAATAGCAGCCTGGTTATCACAGTACATCTCCATGGGCTGATCACTGGAATAACCAAGCTCAATAAGGAACGAACAAATCCACATCAACTCTACAGCAGTATGAGCCATGGCTCTGTATTCAGCCTTAGCACTGGAATGAGCTACAGTCGTCTGCTTCTTGCTCTTCCAAGTAACCAAATTTCCTCCAAAGAAGGTACAATAACCTGTGGTCGATCTTCTATCGCCATCAGAACCAGCCCAATCCGCATCAGAGAACCCAACCACGTTGGTAGCAGTGTACTAAAACTCGCGAAATTTCGGTCGAGATATCGAATATTTCGAGTATCTCAACCTGTCCGAAACGAAAAGCAAGTCCGATATGAAAAAATGCAATATTTCGAATATTTCAAAAATTTCGGTCATCTCGTTTCGAAAATTTCAGAAATTTCGATCATTTTTTGCATTTACACCCACAGAAAAAATACCATATTTCAACGAAAATTCAGTATCTCGGAAATTTCGGTCAAACCGAAACACTGAAACGAAACGAGATTTAGTACCATGGTCTTGGTAGGACCATGGCGACAATACACTAATCCCTTACCAGGAGCGCTTTTGAGGTATCTTAGAATGCGATAGGCAGCATCCCAATGTACTTGCTTAGGGTTCTGCATGAACTGACTAACAACCCCTACAGCAAAGGAGATATCAGGACGAGTAACTGTGAGATAAATAAGTTTACCAACCAGACGTCAATACTGATGTATGTCACCAAACTCTTTGTCATCAGAAGCACCAAACTCAATGTGGGGATCCATAGGAGTATCAATAGATTTACAACCTAACATCCCTATCTCATCAAGTAAATCAAGGAAATACTTTCTCTGGGACAGGCTAAGACCTCGAGAGCAGCGAACAACCTCAATGCCAAGAAAGTACCTGAGGCTACCTAAGTCCTTGATCTGGAAATTATCATGTAAATAAGCCTTCACCTATGCAATTCCAGAAGCATCATTACCAGTAACAATGATGTCATCAACATATACTGCAAGGATGACCACATTAGACCCCTGACGTCTAACAAAAATAGAGTGATCAGAATAGCACTGAGAAAACCCATAACCAGCCACAACACTGCTGAATTTATCAAACCATGCATGGGGAGACTGTTTTAGTCCATAAATTGCCTTATGAAGGCAACATACCCGGACACTATCCTCCCCCTGAACAACATACGCAAGAGGTTGCTCCATATATACCTTCTCCTGGAGATCACCATAAAAGAAAGCATCCTTCACATCCATCTGAAATAGAGGCCAATCAAGATTGACAGCCAAGGAAAGTATGATACAAATTGAATTTAAACGCACAACAAGAGCGAAGGTCTCAAAGTAGTCGACCCCATAGGTCTGTGTAAACCCTTTCGCAACCAAACGGGCCTTGAGCCATTCCACAGTTCCATCTGGATTGTACTTAACTGTATACATCCAACGACACTTAACAAGATCTTTACCAGGTGGTAGATCCTCTAATGACCAAGTCTTACGAGAGATCAAGGCATCCATCTCCACATCCATAGCATGTTTCCACCCCGGGTGAGACAAGGCAAGTGTATAAGAAGTGGGAACAAAGGTAGAGTGTAATGTAGTAGCAAAGGCACGGTAAGAAGTTGGGAGATGAGCAACAGAAACATAATTTGCCAACGGGAAAAGGGAACTATTTTGAGTACAAGTACGAGTACCTTTGCGCAAAGCAATAGGATGGTCATCAGCATCTAAAGGAGGATCCGCAGGCAAGAACTCAGCTGGTGGCGGTAGAGGGGCAGCAGCAACATTTTGAGGTGGCACAGGCGGTGACTGCTGTTGGGCACGACGGTGATAGACCTGCAGAGGATTGGCAACTAACGGAAGAGGAGGAACAGTAGTAACAACCGGACCAACAACACCAATATCAACAGTAAGATCAATATAATTGGGAGAACCAGGAAAATAAGGAGTATTTTCAAAGAAAGTCACATCAGTGGAAACAAATTGTTGGTGAGAAACAGGATCAAAACACCGATACCCCTTCTGGGTACGAGAATAACCAAGAAACAGACACTTGATAGCCCTTAGAGACAATTTATCAAGGCCAGGGCGAAGAATATTAACGAAACATTGGCAACCAAAAACTCGAGGAAGAGAGAAAACAGCCCGCTCTGAAAAAACAACATTAAAGGGAATTTGATCATGAAGAACCAAGGAAGGCATACGATTAATCAAGAAACAAGCAGTCAACACTGCATCAGCCCAATAGAGTTTAGGAACATTCATATGAAACATTAATGATCTAGTAATGTCTAACAAATGGCGGTTTTTGCGCTCCGCCACACCATTTTGTTGTGGTGTATAAGAGCAACTAGTTTGATGAAGAATGCCATTGTCAGAACAAAAGGAAAAAATCTCATGTTGAACCATTTCCAGAGCATTATCAGTACGTAAAATTTTCAAATGAACACCAAATTGAATACGAATTTCATTATAAAATTGTTTGAAAACGAAAACAAACTCAGATCTATCCTTCAAGAGGTACAGCCATGTCATCCGAGAATGATCATCAATAAAACTGACAAAATAACGAAAACCTAATCGACTCTTAACCCTACATGGACCCCAAATATCAGAATGGACTAACTAAAATAAAGAAGTACTCCTAGACTCTGGACACAAAGGAAAAATAGTTCGATGATGCTTGCCAAGCTCACAAGCTTCACACTCAATACGGGAGACAGATTTACAGCTAGGAACTAGATGTCGCAACTTGGATAAGGAAGGATGTCCTAGCCGATAGTGCCAATGTAATGGAGAAACACCAGAAGAAGTAGCAACAGCCGCTGTTGGAGAAGTTGACAAATCAAAATAATAGAGACCACCCTTCTCATGCCCGCCACCAATCGTTGTCCTCGTTGCAAGATCCTGAAAAACACAATGAGATGGATGAAAGGTTGTCGAGCAATTTAAAGATTTACTGACTAACAAACAAAAGATTAAGAGGCAGCCTAGGTACACGAAGAACATTAGTCAAGAAAAGATTAGAGGATAAGGGGATATCCCCATAACCAGTAACAGGAATAAAAGATCCATCAGCAATGGAAATCCGAGATGAAGTAGTAGACTGAGTAAAAGAGGAAAATAAATTAGGCTTACCAGTCATATGAGAAGATGTACTGGAGTCAATGACCCACGGAGAGGATGAAGAGGCGAAACAAAGTAGTACCTAAGTGGGCAAGAGTGGCTGTAGGAGTAGAAGATGATGCCTCTAGTTGTTGAACTTGTTGTAACAGTTGAGAAACCAGATCACTAGAAGTACTACCACCATCAGTAGGAGACCCATGATTAGTGTTAGAAAGATGCACAGAATCAGCCGCTCCATCAGAGACTGCGGCATTGGCAAACTGCTCTTGAGCCCATTGTGGTTTGCCATGTTTCAGCCAGCATTTTTCAACAGTGTGGTTAGGACGACCACAATGAGAACACCATCGAGAACCACCATCACTAGAAGATGAACCAGCAGGATTCAAACCAGCCCCTCGACCACCAGAAACAGCCCCACGGCCACGACCAGCTCTAGAACCACGACCACCTCGAGAAGAGATACCACCACCATGACTACGCCCTCCAGTAGAAATAAAATGGGCAGAATTATCCTTAGAGACAGGAGCTGCATCAGATTTGACCGTGGAAGGAGAAACAACCCTTTGTATGCGACAATAAGCTCCATTCATAGACAGGATCTTCTCACCAGTCAATAATTGGCTTTTGACTGACTGAAGATCAGAATCTAACCCAGAGAGGAACTTAGCAACAAGAAATTCAGAACGTTGAGCCTTAACCACAGCAGCATCAGTAGATATTGGCTGGTACATATTGAGCTCCTCCCACATGCCCTTCAAAGAGCTGTAGTATTCGCCAAGCGATTTTCCCTCTTGCTTGAAGGAGAAAAACTTTTCATACAAATCATAAATCCGTGAGAGAAAATAAACTCCCAGGAGAGACAAAATCGATTTTCACAGGGTTTTTGGAAAATCGATCTTAAATGGGGGTAGAGAATACTTCAACCATCAAACTTGCAGGCAGCCAAACTTTAGCACAGCAGGGAACCCTAGTCCTTCATCATAATATGACTAGGGTTCAGGCAATATAAAGCAGCATATGGTTGTTGTGGACCATGATAAGAGAGAACATAGAAATTCCTTCAAAACCGCAGGAGAGGGGAAGATCGTGGATCAGAATTGTAGCTTTGATACCATGAAACAATGCAGACCTGCAATTGTGATCAGTAGAGAGGAAGAGGGAAGAAGATGGAGAAGGAGAAGAGAAGAGGAAGATGGAGAAGAGAGATCGATTCGGAGAGCAAGGAAACCTCCCTCACGATTTTGATTAATTGAATCGTGAGGAGAGGCAATATTATTTATAACGACTTAACCACATTACAAGAGTAAATACCCAAACTACCCTTAGTACAGAAAATAAACTAGAAACATAAATAAGCTATAAATCAAACCAAACACCCCCAGACTACTAATTCTAATTGACATCCTTAACAGTATATATGCAATTAAAACACTCAAAACATAAATTGGGTTAGGGAAATACAAGTATACAACACTCGCCACTCAATACCACATGCAGTTTATTGGCAAGTCTAATCTACAAGTTGCGTATGATTGAAGATTTCATTGACGCTACTCCGAATGCAACACATGGTTTAAAGTATCAGTATCGGGTATCATATCGGAAGGGTGATTTTAAGAGATGCAAGATAAGTATGGAAATGATCAAGAAACATATGGAAATGCATAGGATGTATGCAAAATACAGTTTGAAGCATAAAACATTATAAATAAGTAATATGTAAAATATATAATGTATCAAAAGAAAAACAAGGTACGACGAGACGAGCATTCAATAGATTATATATAAAAGATGTGGTTTCTTACATGTACTAATACCAATTTTTTTAAAGGAATCATATCGGTACCTTAAAAATAAGATACGTATCGGTCAATATCAGCGGATACAAAAGGATACTTTAAACCGTGAACACATATGTATCCCATGACATATTTTGTGCCAAGTTGTTTTGATAGTCCATGACAACCCACCTATAGCCTCATCATCAACATACCGGATGTATCCCAACCTACGGAATGGCTCACAAAGATAGGAACTAGGTCGAGTCGGCACAAATGGTTGGGCCGGATACAAGAAGATGTTGTCGACGAAAGATGACCCAACACCTGTCCCATCCCCATACTCAGTGCTAGAGAATGAAGTAGAGATCCACCATAGCCACCAGATATTAACCCTTTATTTTTTCAAATTTTTGTTGCAGGAAAATCATATTTTTAAACCATAAAATTCAATAAATAATTTATCAACCTCAAAAATAATCCGTGAAGTAGTAGATCAAACCATTCTATCAACATATAAAAAATTGAACCAAAATTACTATTTCTATGTACTAATGCTTCCAAAAATTAGATTTGGGGGGAAAAACCATTACCTTCAAGCTCCAGTCACGCAAATCCAAGCTGTAGAACGGTGCAAAAAAGTGGGAAGAAATCAAGATATTTAAGTTTTTGGCAAAATCCCCAGGAGCAGTGTCAAAACCAGCGAAACAAGGAGGTCTATGACAGGTTATAATTGAAACCTGTGAATTATACATATAGTTCGACCAAAATCATGTTTTGGTTGAAACCTGTCGGAACATTGTCGAAAGTTGGACCAAACCAGTATCGACCCTTGGTTTCATTTCGGTTAGTGTCGAAACCGATATGTTTTGATCGAAACTTGAAACCATGATCCCACTTAAAATCAGATCAAGTGGCTAAGTAGTAAATTTTGCCACATATTCCCCAAAGGCCATACTATGTTGTTGCAATTATGCGAACTTAATGTGCATGTGTTGCTTGTAGTCACTAGACAGAAATCGACAGTTCATCACCTCACATTTCAGCCCAAGTATTTACCAACCCAATGCCTCGAGTCCAATTTTGTTGCTAGTAATTGATCCACCAGACTCGAACCATACCTTTCAGTTTGGCTTCAGCAAAAAAAATCTTCCTGACCTCAGTCAACCCAGTATCATCAGAAGAATGCCTCCAGTCAATGCGTGAACAATGAAGAAAATCACGATTGACCCTGTAGAGATTGAATGTATGGAATTTTTTTCTTTCACAACAGATCTTTAACGTCAAAATTTCGACGGTCATTAATCATGTCTGTCTTATTCAAGATAAGTGTTGGATCGTCAAACCAAGGCAGCTAATCGTCGATCAAGTGGGGATGATTCTCTTGTTCTACAAAATTCAAGGATGAGTTTTTTCAAACAAGGAAGGAATAATGCAGTTTTGATGCAATAGTTAGGCCTGTTTTGATAGTACTTGGTTATGGGCTTTTGTTTTAAATGTTTTTATTTGTAATGGGTTCAATTGTAAGGCCTAAATTTTAGGTCCATAAGTGATGTAGATTCATCATCGAAATGGGCTTATTTCTTTAGAAATAAGTCAAGGGTTGGGATATATATATGTTGGGCCTTTGATCCCAAGGGTTTTCTATGTAATAGGCCACTTTAATGGGCCTAAACTAGGGGTACATAGGTTGCATACGGGATTAGCCCAATACTTAGTTTATTTTTATGTTTTTTAATTGAACCGGTTCAAATTGGTTGCATCCAATTGGTTCAATTTAAGTGAATTAATTAAGTGTCTTTTATTTTAAGTTATTACGAACAATTAGGTCTTTTTATCTTTTAAAGTTTTAAGTTGTTTTAATTAGGTTCCCCCCTCCATGATTTAAGTGAGGGAAGAGTTTAAATTGTATTAGGACTTGGCCTATGGCCTTTTATTATAAAAGTTAAATCGTGGGAGGCTCCCCCACAAGTTTATGAAGTTAAAAAAATCGTATTACTGCCTAGTTGCTGCTGCTGCTCGTTGTGAGTGTATATCATTGTGGTTCTATCAAGGTGGAAAGGGTAGGTATCTCCTATGACTCCTTACGCCGTGACGGCAAGGAGGTTCTTCTCTGAAGGTGGTTCTATCCTTCTCCATTGCTCAATCCAGTAAGTTATTTTAATTTTCTGCATTTATCCTTCTTCTTCTAATCCTCTACAGCCTACCCTAATCACCCCCAATCGGTCTCCATTAAACCCTAAGTCTCTTAAACCCTAAATTCCCTATCCAGCCCTATTCCCCCATCAGTTTACAATCAGATTTTAACCACAGGTCCATTAGACCTCCCCTTCCACTCGACCTTAATTACAGCCTCATCCTAACACCTAAACCCTAATCCCCCTCATCTCTGTAAAACCCCAAAACCCTAAAATTTCCATTCAGCCATATCCAACCATCAAAACTTCACCCAACCTTGCCCGAATGCTCTTCCCTATCCTTGGAGAACTCGACCTAAAGCTCTGGTCCAAATTCTCACTCTAAACCCTAATTTCAACCTAAATTCTAAAACCCGAAACCCTAGCCCTAAATTTCTGAAATTTGAAATTTTGTTCAAACCTTCACTGTTAGCTTCCCCTAGACCTGCCTAGCATTACCATGTAAAAATTACCCCCATTCCCCCAAACCTATCCCTAGTTTTGACCTGAAACTACAATTCTGCCCTATTGCAACTGCAGAACCAGTAGCCCCTTGGTTCCTTTATTGTTAGATCCTGGATATTTGGCCTCTAGTAGGTCCTTTGCCTATCTAGAGCTACATTAATAAGGGTACACAAAATTAGAATTTTAAATAGGTCTCTATTAGTGGGGCCCATTAGCTATTAGTTAGGAAATTATCTTGTTAGATAAAGTTTATCCTATATTTCAGACCCAGTTGGGAAGAGGGATGAGATTAGTTTTGAGTCGGCTAAGGGCTCTTTCAAAAGCACATAATTTTCCCTTTTAGTTGGTCTTTTATTTCCTTTGATAGTAAGTCATTTAGGCTCTGTATGGCAACGTTTTTGTGTTTTTTAAGTGTTTTTGGGTCCGGCACAATTTTATGTGTTTCTGTGTTTTTTGAGCGTTTCTGGGTCCTGATATGCTGTATGGTAAGTTGGTAACACTGAAAAAAAAATGTTTCTGTAACTAAGAGAAAACACAAATCTGTATGTGTCGCACTTAACAGAATCATTTCTGTTGTCTACCCCCTTCTTCTTTGTCTTCTTCCTACC
The DNA here is from genome assembly GCF_018873765.1 of Telopea speciosissima. NCBI lineage: Eukaryota > Viridiplantae > Streptophyta > Magnoliopsida > Proteales > Proteaceae > Telopea > Telopea speciosissima. Next base: position 25,942,129 of record NC_057920.1, read on the forward strand.
ACCCCCACCCTTCCCTACCCCATTCTTCTTCCTGGAATCCCACCCTCTGCTACAACAACACTCCCCTGCAGTTACTCCCCCGAAATGGCATTTTCCGGCCACCATGATAGGTTCAACCAGTATATTCCTCACATCCAGCCATCCAGGACACCCCTGCAATCCCTCCCGCCCCACCCTTGCCCTCCTTCCCCAAGCGTACAGATTCCAATTCAGATTTCCGACCCGTCCAAAACATAGTTGTCAAGGCATTGCTTAGGCACCACCTAGGCGTCCAGGGGGATTTCTAGGTGCCTAGGCGGCTGCCGCCTTTTTTTAGGGCGCCTTGCATTGATTTAATCGGTATCAAACCAGGTTTTGACACTTATTTATGCCAAATATCATTTAATAAATCATTTAATTAAGATAGTATTCATAATTAAGCAAAAAAAACCCTATTTGAATCCAATTAAAAAAAATTTTAAAAATCAAATTCCAAAAGGACAAAAAGTCAACCCCCCAGTTCAAGAACAAAAATTGGATTTATGGCGGTAGGTGAAATTTTCAACTTTCTAATACTGAGGTTTTTCTTAAGTCTAAAAATTACATATATCTTAATATGGTAAAACATTGCCAAAAACCAAAAGTGCTACAAAATATTAATTTGTTTTGATATCTAAAAAAATATTTTCATTCAGAGTGATTTTGAGAACATTCGTGCACACCAAATAAGGTTTGGCCGGAAAATAACTCCTTCAATATTAATCAGAATTAAGCAATCTTGAATTTGTTGGAAAGCTGGTTTTGCGCTCTACCTAATACAAAAAATCTCATGTAAAAATTAAATAATTCAATCACTCAAATTTCTTAGAGAACAAGAGCATTTCTCTAAATTGAGAGCAAGTTAATTACTTATTGATAACATCATATTTTCTAAGAACAATATAATCCAAACGTGAGACTAGATGTATACCTGAAAATGACCAATTCCAAGAACATATAAACCAAATGTGTGTTTTAATTGTTTCACACATATAATTGATATATTAAAAAAAAATTACTAGAACGCGATTTAGGCCACCTAGGCGCTGCCTAAGCGCTTAGGGAGGACCTCGAACGCTTTGGAACGCCTGGCGCCTTGACAACTATGGTCCAGAACATGACTCCACCTCCCTTCGCCCCTAGTCTCAAATCGGAACTAGATCCTCTTCTTGAACCCAAGCACCCCCTCCTCAGTCTCTTGTGTCCATCTGATAGGGATTGTTCTAAGATATGAAGTGGAAGGAGAGAACAAGGATGGCGAAGACAGCGACAAAGCAGTTAATGCCCGAGCATTGCTCGGGAGTGAAGATCTTCCACCACTTCACGGATGCGTAGGCTACCAGCATCGCAAAGTAGAGGGGAACCATGGCATTGTTTTCCAGCATTAAAAAAGATGGAAAGATCAGATTTTGGAATAGGTTTCTCTCATTAATCATCCCTGAGTTTTAAGTCTTTTCTTCCACTGCTCAATTAAAGCCATATCGATCTTGTTCACCTATGACAAAAATTAGAAACAATGGAGAGAAACGGTTCAGATGTGATTATTTGAACTGAAGTAGTGCTCATTTTGAATTCTGGGTCTAGATTTTAGCTGGAAAGTAAGAACCTTCCCAGGTTCACTTCACCAAAAAAAAAAAATGTCGGAGCCCACCAATCAATCTCTTCAAGAGATCCATCCGATTGGAGGAATGGTTCACAAGTGAGTCTGAAGAGAATCTCAGCTTTCAATACTAATTAAGCCACCATGATTTACATTCTCCTTAATTTCAATGACTTCAATCCGTCGGTCTTGCTCTCCCCCTACACCCGATCTATTGGCACCATATAAAGGATTCTGTCAACCAACATGTCCATGACATTGACGATGTCTTTATGAGCTTTGACGGATTCAAGCAGCAAGGTTTACGCATGGAGAGTGGGGAAGGAGACGAGCCAGTAAAACAAAGAGGTGGATGTAATTGCAGGGCTACTGAGAGGTGTTGCTGGCGATAGCAACGACTGGTGTTGCAGCGGTGATGCATAGAGCCATGGAGAGAGCACCAAAGTGAAGAGAGAATGTCAGGTTTTAGGGCAAAAAAGGGAGAATTGCAGAGGTTACCGCGAGTGAAGAGAGACTGTGAGGTTTTAGGCAAAACATCACATATGTTATGTTTTTCATGGAAATTCCCAAAATACCCTCATTAACTTAGGTGGGCATGGTGTTTCTCCGAAAATTTGTAGAAGTGTTTCTCTAATGTGAGAAACATGATTTTGGTGTTCCTCAAATGAGGTCAAAAGTGTGCCAAGTGCCCGATTTGTTTCAAAAAAATAAATAAATAAACCGGACATACCATACAGTTTTTACCCCGTTTCTGTTCCAAAAAAGCAAAAAAACACTAAAAACACTTTTTAAGAAAATTACCATACAGAACCTTAATTAACTAGGGATTCTCCTTCTTAGCCTGCGCAGGAGGAGAGGTTATCTTATCAAGTATGGGTTATTAATAGGTGTTTAAGTCAGACTAGAATACCTTCCAAAGACTAATGGTCATGAAAGATTTTTAGTGTCTTAACTTTATCTTTATCTTTATATATATATATATATATACATTGTAATGACTGAACCACCCCCCCCCCCCCCGTTTTGATTAATTAAAAGATTATGACCCTCCCCAGACCCCGCAGTGGCAGGAGCCTCATGCACTGGGTAAGCCCTTTTTATTTGTTTAGTTAAAAACTAAGTGAGATCTCTCTCTATCTCTCTTCCCCATGTTTCTTGCTCTCTCCTCTCTCTTCTTCCCCTCACAACGATTCGGTTTTTTGGTTCTATTCTTTCTTCTCGCTTTTCTTCTCCTTCTCTTCCATCAATCTGACCCACCACCAGCAGAACCCCCTATTGGTCTGATCAGTTTGCCATATATGAATAAATGCCTATCTCGATAAAGAACAACTGCTGCTAGAAACTCAAGGAAAAGAAACGCGATGGGTAAAGATCATTCCCCACAAGAAGGAATAGAGAAAAATGCTGTGCTGGATGCATGCATAGGGATGCTGATGATAGAAGATGCCCAACTACTGAATCAAGGAAAGGAACAATAGTTCTGATTGACATTTTTCTTGTGCTGTAGACCTAACCATTCTAGTGTATTGGCATACATGATGCCATTATGTAAGAAGTTTTCCTCATGTCATCATATCTTCGACCCTTCTATATCTAACTTGATACATTTTTTCAGTCAGTTTGTCATATAATTAAAAACAATACAAATAATAATTTTACTGGTAAAATTATTCATTTATTCATTATATATAAATGTATAAAATAATGTATTTTCATACAGTGTCATTGGATCTGTTGATGCAGTGATTCCTGAGACATACACTCAGTAACTTGAGCAGAGAACAAGGTACTGAAAGGAACCCTAGTTGAAGAACAGTTAGATAACATATTTACTTACAAAGGAAAGACAGATTCCACCCCGACACCTGCCACGAGCCTCCTCAATCTAAATGTTGTATTTAGACCAGCATTACGCCGTGCTATAACAATTCCTTTCACAATTGAAGTACGCCTCTTGTTCTCGGGAACTTCCTGTTCATATCAGGATTAAAATAAAGAAAGCAAACTCAAAATTGACTCAACCAGAAAATTCATAATTTCATACCACTTTGAGCTGGATGATATAGCCAGGCCTTATATCAAGTATCTCTCTCTGTGTCCTCACTTCCTCCACTGCTTCTTTATCCAGAATCTATAAGGTAGGAACCTACTTATTAAAGATTAAAGGAAAGGAACGATGAACACCTTTTGTGTGTGTGTATGGGGGGGGGGGGAGCAAAAGGAATAATGCAGGACTTCATTCCAAGAAAATATGAAAAAACATGGCATGCCTGCATTATGTGCTTCGCTGTTTTATCGAGCCTTTTAAATTTGATGCGGGGAACCATGTCAGGACTAGCAGCAGAACCCACTTCTGAAATGGACTCCTTGGAATCGCCCATTGTTGCAATGTGTCTGACAAGAAAACTAGGACACTCCATTCCCTTCTTCAGCAGCCCATGCCTAGGGTTTCTGCACAACAAAGATACTGAAGGTAACTGTCATTACGAGATGTCAAAGAACCTGTTTGGAAGACAAATTTGGTTCACTTAAATGAAGTCAGAAGGATCATCACGCCACTTAGATCAAATATCAGAATTAATCAAGAAAATAATTTACCAGACTCGACTCAAAACACAACTGATGATAAACCTTACCAGAGTGAGTGGGTTGTGTGATGTGCGTGAGCATAGAAAGACTGGAGTATTCCTGGCAACATCTCATCCTCTGGAAGCAGCCCATAACATCTGATTGCTTCGTCCTCCGTAGCTCCAACAAATACTTATTTGCTTCTACAGCCACCAACAACAATTTCAAAAACCTTAATATCAAATAATTCAATAATTACAATAAAAAAGAACAGATTTTATGGAAAGGCACACAATATGGAATCTATGAATGGGCATCTAGTTCTGCCACATGGCAAGTTGGATGCGACTGAAATTTTATGGACAAATAGACCTCAAGGTCTCTTGCTCACAAGTCAAGTTTCAACCCAAATGGAATTGGTCATTTGGCAAAACAAAGCATGAAAAATCTGGGAATGCAAAGAGGGTGTACGGACTACCAAGATAGTTCATGGGATGTTATGCCAATACATGGAAGTGTTAATGATCAAATTTGAGTCTGAAATATGACATGTGGCCAATCCAAATCATTCCCTAGATATCTAATGGTCGGAATTGTCACATCAGCCTTCCAAATGGCAAAAGTAGGTATGCCTGTCCATATATTCCATATGGGCGAGAGTGAGACCGTCCATAAAACCTTGTGCCACAAGGGAAAAACCCCACAAAAACGCAACTCCAAGGACAATTGTGAATAATGCCAAACTGATATCACAAAAATGAAACCTCCAAACAACAACCACCAGAGATGTTCTAACAACATTGAGGCTTCTGATTTACCTAAATGAGCTATAAGAATCAAAATATATATTGCACCTTAAGCTCTAAATCTTATCCCAATGATTAGGTTCACGATACCTTTGCTTGAGGGCTCTTCTGTTCCAATAGAGAAATGTCTCAGTGCTGAAAGGCCTTGGTTTGCTTTACCACTCCGTAGTAAAGTGTTAAATTTCATTACATTTCCAAGTCGATTCATCTTCAAAATTCCGCAAGAGATGGTCCTTTATAAGAACAAACTAGTGAAAGAACAGGGATAACAGGAGGTGAAAAATATGTTAATCAGGAAGGGTTTTTCAACTGTTCAAAGGAGTTCCATGAGCTCCCACTTGCTCAATGGAGTAGTCAAGTAGAATTTCCATCATCACAGAGAGACATTTTCTGCACCAAGACAGTGCATAGTTAGTAAATATGGATACGGGGAAAAAAAAAAAGGGGAGGGGGGGGGGGGGAACAGATGCATTCAGGTATAAGACAGACTTGAAAGTTGAAACTCAATATTTTATAAAAATCTGGGGGTAAAAAACAGCTATGGCAAAAGGTTGGACATAGATAAGTCTGTTTAAAAAGGTTTTCACTTAATGGTCGGGAGCTAAAACATGGGGGTATATTCAGAAACAGGTGATATGTTCACTGTCCAGACTACAGTATCCAATAAACATCATAATAAGTTAAGGAATCATATCATTTTATCAAAAGAGAGAATACTTAATTCGGTTAAACTTAATAAAATAGACAAATTAAATCCAGGTCTACTTAGATAAGCCAATGACTCAAGAAATCAAATCTGCCCATCATTATTATTGAAAAGTATAAACAAGCAAAGCAGCTCCAAGCTAATCACACAAAAATAGATAAAATAAAAACATTACTTCAGAATATACACCTTATATGAATCGGGAAGCATTCTTTAGAAGCTCACCCCGAACTCATTAGTAGAGTTCTGAGTCACAGCGAACTTAAATTTAGAATTATGAAACAACAATAACATTTCAATTATAAGTCCTCCTCTAAACCTGGGATTGAATCACGTAAGTCGAGCTGCTATCCATCCAACCTTTGTACAGAAGGGGACTTCACAATCCACAGGTGATGAAATCTACTCAATCTATATGCATTAACATTCTGGGCTTCTTCATGCTATCTCCTAAATATATGGAATGGTATAATATGAAGAGGAACTTGTTTTAGATGTGGTCACCTGTCTAATTATCAGGAAAATACAAAATATGCTAGCACACTGGACAGCAGTGTCTCTGGACTGATATGGATATTTTGCATACCAGAATCCTATGTGAAAAGGCAGAATGAAAACAGAGAGAACAGCGTCCAGGTACCCAGTTAACCTAACCCAACAAGAGACTTGGAGGAGAATAGAGGTGAAATATTTGCATAATACCAACATTTAAAATAAGATGGGTTACCCAATCAAAATCAAATTATATCAAACACCCACTTATTTCTTCGGATTTAACCCCAATGCCTGATCAAGGTTGAGATTTAAGACCAGGAGAGAGAGAGGCGGAGTGTTTCGCCTTTCATTTGAGAGAGAGAGAGAGACATACCCCTTGAAATGGAGAGAATCCTTCCTCGAGGATTGCTCACGGTGGAGAGAGATCGAGAGAGAGAAGGAACGGGGCTGGTGTCTTAGGAAAGTCTGGAGAAGGAAGGGTTTAAGCTTTAGGGGTTTATAATGAAGGGCATTATCATTATTATTATATATGAAAAATTGATTCTTTGTAGAAATATCTCAACTTTTTTTTTGGGTATACATATAGATAGCTTGGATGGGATATTATAAAATACAAAATGATCAGCTTGGCAAAAGAGAGACGCACCTCACTTGTACGAATCCAAGAAACCTATTGGACTTGTATAGATCTGGCTCCTCTCCAAAGAGTGCCCGGGGGCATCCAGTCAGCCATCGGGATGTGTGCGGCACAGCCCAGCCGTTGGATGCCCCTTGAGGACTGGGCTCCCTGGGGAGGAGCTTGATGCTCTGTCAATGATGGCAATCCGGCACCTCTCGCCTTAGTAAGTTCTGGAATGGCAATCAAACGGGTATGGATATGTACAGGAATTAAACGGATCAGACGACAATAATACTTTTTAAAAATCCGGCATAATAAAACTCATACGATAATGATATGGTACGTGTTTAATATGGCCGCTCTATAACCAAAAATACGGGCATATATTTACTATATAACAGACACCCACCACTTAATAAACAAAATAATAGCATATAGACAATGATTTTATCAAAAAGAAACCCTATTACATCTCATAAGATTATCATTTAACATATCAAAAACAATATCTCATCAAACATTAAAAATAAAAAATAAAAAGGCATTTGAAGAAGAAGTTTGCTATACAACATAGCTGAGAGAATCTGGGGTGAGAAACCATTACAGACAGAAGGATTCTGATCTAGATGGAAGGGTGGTAAACCTGGGATTTTCCTTGCTGTTTATACTCTGTTTTTCTGCTCAAAATAGGTACTGTTATCCTTATCTATGAGTGTTGTTACTGAATGTTTAATCTCTGATTTTGAGTTGGTTTGATATCACTGATTTTGTTCTTGTTATTGATAGTTAAACCTTGTTTTCTATGATTTAAGACTTGTGGTTCCCCTGTTCTGTGTCCTAGTTTCAGCAATAGAGCTTTGTGGGTTCAGGCAAATCTGTTAATCAGATCCTGCCACTATTTTGGGATTCAAAGGGTACCCTAAGGACTAACATTCGACCATAACTTGGGCCCTATCCGAGGCCTGAATTCCCCTGCTACTTAAACATCTCTGATTTTTCTCTAATTCCAGAATTTTAGTTTTCAAAATTAGTTTTTATTCTACCACCTAATTCCAAAATTTTAATTTTCAAATGGTAACACTGTGTTTTCTTTCTCTCTCTTTTTCTTTTTTTCTCTCTGGATGTGGCAAAATGGCGTTACATCCTCCATTAAGCCCCAACAAATTACATATATTGTTCTGGATGTTGAAATTTTTGATCATGCACAGATTTCAAATTTTATTCATAAGGCTCATGATAATTTGGTATGTTCTTTCTTGGATTTGGGGTCGAGAAAAGTGCCCCCTCCCCAGAAAAGAATACCTGGTATATCAGAGAGAGAGAGATGCATCCATCTGAGAAAAAACTTACAGGAGAGAAGCCTTGATTGACTTGATGGAAATGGAGAAGAAAAAGGAGGCACCGGGGCAGGTGCTCACCGGAGAGGAGCAGAGAGTCGCCTACTCGCCGCTGCAATCTCCGATGGAGTTCTAAAATCTGGAGCTTCAGTCACCGGTCGCCACTGAAATCATCCGGGAACCGAGCCGGAGAAGAAATGGATAAGACTAGGGTTCCAAAATCCAACTGCAAGTGATCTGCTTAAATGCTTGGGTTCGTACTGTGAACCTGAAGAGCGAGGACGATAAGTTGATTATTAGAGGTTTTTGGGGGTTAGGGGTTTAGGGCAAAGGGAATCAATCAATTAGTTTTTTTTGGTTTTTAAATTAAACATAAGCGTATAATCAGCGTTTTATTCGTGTGTGTGTGTGTGTGCTTTATTTTATTTTTTTGGTAAAAGCGTTTTATTCGTGTTTAATACCCTGGAACAGGATGTCAATTACAGGCCCGCCCTGGCAAAGCCGACCCGGCCGATAAAAAACCGAGTCCGACCTGACCGATTAATACCATGCCGGGCTTAAGGCCCGCCCGATTGTTAACAGGTTGGTCACAGTGCACAGTGGGAACCCAACCAATTGACCAAGAATTCGGTTTTAAGTGATTTTTTTAAAATTTTTTGGGAGTTCCATTCTTAATAAAATGTGTCACATATATTTAAGGGAGAATGTTCTCCATGCCGCAACACAGTCGACGCCCAGACACATGGGCAGCCTATGAAGAGGGCAGGGTGGTCATTGCGCCCACCCCCATGTGCCTAGGCGCAGACTGCGTTGCGGCACAGAGAACAACACCCCATATTTTAATGATTCCACTGAGAAGTCACAATACAAACGGCAAACCTACTCCATCATAAACCCCAACTAATTTCTTTTTTCCCCAAAAACCCTAATCCTTAAATTTCTTCTTTTCCCCTCTACTGCGTCTCACCGTCTCCATTGCCACTCTATTGTTGGTTCTCACTTCTCAGTCAAAAGAGGACGAACCCTAGCTCTCTACTGTCCAGGACGCTCTTGGTAAACAATGGCAATAGAATCTCCTTCTCTTTCTCTTGATGACAACAAATTCTATTAGGTCGTTGCTGCTCCTACTAGGTGACGACAACAGAAGCTCTCTCTCTCTCTCTCTCGCTGTGTGCTAGATTTCGTCCTATTTTTTATCCAAGGTCAAGCAATCTCTTCGGCTTCTAAATCCGACTCTGCAAGCAATTTTCTTTTTATTTGAAATTACTTGTAATGCTAATTATATGTTCTTTAGATTTGGACTGACCCCGGCCGATAAAAAATCGAGTCCAACCTGACCGATTAATAACATGCCGGGCTTAAGGCCCGCCCAATTGTTAACAGGTCAGTCGCGGTGCACAGTGGGAGCCCAACCAATTGACCAAAAATTCTGTTTTGAGTGATTTTTTTTAAATTTTTTGCCGCAACGTAACCGACGTCTAGACACATGGGCAGCCTATGCAGGGGGGCAGGGTGGTCATTGCGCCCACCCCCATGTGCCTAGGCGCAGGCTGCGTTGCGACACAGAGAACAACACCCCATATTTTAATGATTCCATTGAGAAGTCACAATACAAACGGCAAACCTACTCCATCATAAACCGCAACTAATTTCTTTTTTCCCCAAAAACCCTAACCCTTAAATCTCTTCTTTTCCCCTCTACTGCGCCTCACCGTCTCCATTGCCGCTCTATTGTTAGTTCTCACTTCTCAGTCAAAAGAAGACGAACCCTAGCTCTCTATTGTCCTGCTACCGCTCTTGGTAAACAATGGCAACAGAATCTCCTTCTCTTTCTTTTGATGACAACAAAATCTATTAGGTCGTTGCTGCTCCTAATAGCTGACGACAGCAGAAGCTCTCTCTCTCTCTCTCTCTGTGCTAGATTTCGTCCTATTTTTTTATCCAAGGTCAAGTAATCTCTTCAGCTTCTAAATCCGACTCTACAAGCAATTTTCTTTTTATTTGAAATTACTTGTAATGCTAATTATATGTTCTTCAGATTTGGCTTCTTGATCCTCATTCCTCACTGAATGGATGCTTGTTTAGCAACAAATGTTGTAGCCTTGATTAAAAACCAGTTAACCGATCGATCGAATTAAATGTGTTCATGCCTGCCATATGCAGGCCCGATCCCATAAATGGTCGTTCACGGTGCAGTTGTTATAAATGATGCGGCCCGATCAGGCCCGACCGAAATCGATCGATTGACATCCCTCTTCTGTAACATAGTTGGAAAACCAAGGTTTGACTCGGCCAAGTCAAGTCAAATATTTATAAAACCTGGTCAAGAGTTTTGCTGACTCGGCCAGCATCAAAATTGACATGACTCGGTCAAATGTTGTCCAAGTCGGAAGAGACTCGTTTTTTTATCCGAGTCTCACAAAACTCGGTGAGTTCGGTCACTTGTCTAGTTGTCCTCTACCTTAACTTTATCCTCGCAAACCCTAATTAGAAACTCAATGATGGTTTCGTCAGTGACTGAATCATCGTGGCAAGGATTTGCTAAAGTTGACGCTTCTTTTCTCTGTCCCTTTTTATTGAATCTGCATTTTCAAGATCGGGTTTTCCTCATTCTAGGACTTTGAATCCTAATTATTTCTGATGAACTCAATCGATCTGACATAGATGCAAGTTTCAAGGATTCTAACTATTTTGTTAGGAATTTCAGTTTCTTCTCGACTTTGTTCTTGACCTATATCTATGCCTTTGGATTCCTTTCTAACTCAATCAACAGTGGACATAACCTAAAATCAGAAAGGAAGGCGACCCAAAGCAATGCATAAAAAGTTGTAAATCTTAAAACTGAATCAAATATGTGGTCCTTGGAGGGCTCGTCTGCACATCACCAGCAAGCTGAAAGCTTTGAGAACCGACTAGCATAGGTCTGTTTCAGGTATCGCAACGAAACCAACAAGAAAGCAGATGTTTAACTCTTACACGAAGCGGCTAGCGGCGCTGCTATTGGTGGAGGCATGGAGTTGGGCTCTAGCAACGGTGAGAGCTCACTCTCGTAGGGCATTTGATAGGAGAAGAGGCCGGAGGGTTAGACTATGTTGAATCTATATGTCCATCAAAACGAACACCTAAAAGTGACCTTGCAGCATCTCTATCCAGTAGAGAATCCTCAAGCACAGTTAGATTTTAAACCTTTATGCATCATCATGTTGGATGTAAGACGGATCTGGCTCCTGTCCAGCCGTGGCGGGGGCTGGACCGTCCAGCACCCCCCTAAGATGCTAACACGTGGAAAGTAATACATCCAACGGTCATGGTTTTAAATCCTAAATTTAACCCATCTCTATCTCTCACCCTCTCGTTTGTAGATACCCGACTCGACTAAATCCATCGTCGTTTCTTCCAAAACCCAGATTCTCTTCCCCCTTTCTGCGAGATTCCCTACTTGAACTCGAGGCAACCATCATCTTCAAGGTTGGTTCCGGCGCCGGCGACGGCGAGGTTGGTTCTAGGTTGAGAAACGTCTTCTTCTCTCTCCTTTTCTATTTCTCTCTCTCATTTGCATTCTGAAACCCTAAAAAGGAGAGAGCTTAAGGTTTCTGTTGAAATCGAACCATGAGTAACTTGTCCTGAGATCCCAACCGAGCTCGATTTTCTCCAGCCGGATCTGATCGCTCTAAGGTTAGATTTAGTGTTAGAGTTACTGTTCCGGTGAGGTCTGAATGGAAGAAAGCTTAAGGTTTCTGCTGAAATCGACCTCACAGACAGTCATGTGCGTTGTTTCAAGAATGGATTTACATGGATCCTTTGGTGTAAACCAACAATTCCGGAATGTATAAACAAAGGGTAAAGAGAAAACAGAACAGACCAAGCTTCTCTGCAACTAATGGCCCTCTATTATATGGAGCTTTAAGAACATTTGCCATAGTAACAATCGCACTTCTCCCCAAGGTTCGCCTTTTCTTCCCCATCGCTTCTTCTTTGCATTTCTGTACCTCAAAAGACAATGCCTTCTCAGAAACGCACTTGGAGAATCTAATATCTGATACCCTTGACCGCAACCCATGCACCTTTATGCATGGTTCTGGCTCTCCGAGCGATTCTGAGCTGTGGTTCTAAACTCTGACTTGTTCGTACGAGTCCTCAAATCGATCCGATGGAGACCCAGAATCACTTTGCGGTTCTTTCTATGGGCAGAGAGTCAACCTGAATTCAAACCCTCAGTGTTTGCTTTCTGTGTCATTATTGAGATTCTAGCTGAGAACAATCTTATGCGATCGGCTTATTGGGTGATGCAGAAGTTTGTCAATGTGAATTTACATGGAATTGTGGATGTTTTGGTTGATGGGTACTCAAGTTCGGAGGCTTCGATTAAGCTCCTCGATGTGGTGTTGTTGGTTTACACCAAAGGATGACTGAGTTGTGTTTATCAACTTTTGATAAGATGGTGCAACATAGGTTATGCCCAAATGTAAAAAACTGTAACAGAAGGCTCCGGATTCTTCAAGACAAACACTTTTTGACCAAAGCAAGAGAGGTTTACAAGGAAATGGTGAGAGAAGAAGACGTTTCTCAACCTAGAACCAACCTCGCCGTCGCCGGAACCAACCTTGAAGATGATGGTTGCCTCGAGTTCAACCAGGGAAGCTCACAGAAAGGGGGAAGAGAAGAGAAAGGAAAAGAAACTAGGTTTTGAAGAATACGACGATGGGTTTAGTCAGATCGGGTATCTACAAACGAGAGGGTGAGAGATATAGATGGGTTAAATTTATGGTTTAAAACCATGACCGTTGGATGTATTACTTTCCACGTGTTAACATCTTAGGTGGATGCTGAACAGTCCAGCTCCCGCCACGGCTGGACAGGAGCCAGATCCAAGTAAGACATCTCTGGGTTGTTAAGGAATACAATGTTCTTGATTTTTGTATCGTAATTCGTGACTAGAGCGTTAGACTCCGTTTTCTGTATTTTTATCCAATTTATATCGATTTTTGCACCTGGCCAGCAAGATTAGAGTGTTGGGACTTTGGTTTCCACATTTTTATCCAATATATTTCTCGAGTACGTGACTCATTTTAACCAGGCTTGACTCGTTCGCATCACCAGGTTTTACAGATTTTGAGTAGAGTCAAAAAACTTGGTTTTCCAACCATGTTTTGTACCTTAAAATCCACGTATAAAAGCCTATTAATGAATTAATATGCAAAAATATGTTTTTTGTTGTTGTTATTAACGTAATAAGAGTGGGTTACATTTGAAAAAGTAACAAAATAGGGAAAAGGCCATTTCATAATAAGAAATAAAACAAATAAATATCAATTATGGGTGGGTTACATGTGGAAAAGTAACAAAATAGGGAAAAGACCATTTCATAATAAGAAATAAAACAAATAAGTATCTATTAGGTTGGCCAATTTGGACATCTCACTTTTTTATTAGAATCTCATATTTATATTATAAAATGACATTTTAAAAGGATATTTTTGTCATTTCACAAAATACACTACCTTACCCGTCTGTCGTTTCAAACAAGATGATCGTATCCCAAGTTCTTCGCGCTCTCTCTCCTCTCTTTCCTCTTTCTAGTGTGAGCTCTCCTTAGCAGGTCAAAGAATCAGAGGTCCGACAATCCCAAGGTCTTGGCTCTCTCCTCTCTCTCTGGTGTTACCAACAATTTAAACCTCTCAATCTCTCTCTGATCTGCTTACATCGAAGAATCAGAAGAAGTGGCCAAGTTTTTATTTGCTCACATCAAAAAATCAGAAGAAGCGCCCAAGGTCTTCGCTCTGCCGCCTGTATTTTCTCTCTTTGGTGCTATGACAACCCTACACTCTCATTCTCTCTCTAACCTACTAACATTGAAGAATCAAAGGATGTGAGCCACATTCCCAAGGTTCTGATTTAGGTAATCCCCCATTGCCATTGTTAAATTTAATGATTCAGTAAGAAATTTCTTAGGGTTCCTCTGCATTACCTCTGGTTTTAGAGTGCTTAGTCAGTTTGGGGCTTTTCTCAAGAGTACAAATTCGGGTTTTACTCCCAATCTTTCTATATCCATTTTGTCGTTGGTGAATATGGAATTCGGAGATAAGAATTAAGCTCTATTTAGGGTTTTTGATAGCTTTGTATCTGTTACAGACAAGAATTTACTACTCATGGTTACTACTTCATTGTTCTTGTTATGATTTAACTACATTGGTGTATCCTGATTTTCATTGCAGTTTGGCTGTTGTATGTTGATGTTCTTCCTTCGAAGTTTTGGTTGTTTGTAACAGCAAATAGCTTGTTAGGTCGCATCCATTCTCATTAGAGGAGTTGTTTCTTAGCTTGGGAGCTTAGTTTTGAATTTCACTGGCTTCACAGAGTATTCCCTATGTCTGAATCAAGAAACACTTGAGATTGAGTGTCAAATTTATTTGAGAAAACATTTGATGATGGGGTTCTTGTGGGTATAAATGTTCTTGTGTTTGAAGGACCTTAAATGCTTTTTACGACTGCATATTACACTATCTTTTTCTTAAAAGCATGCATGAGCCCTTAAATGAACACAAAAACTACAAATGATATTCTTGTCTATTTTGTCTTATCATACCCTTTCCCTGTGGCATTCATTTTTTAATGAGCTACATAACAGATAGTAATATATGACCTCTCTCTCACACCGCCTTTGTATGTGTGTGTGTGGATGATAAGACCATGTGCATGTGTATGTCTCTCCAGACAATTGGAGATAAGACCTTATTTCAGTTCATTCAATTTTCTCTCTTTACAGGGAGGATGGTAGGATGATGAGACTGTTGAGGAGGCAGCAAAACGAGAAGATTTAGAAGAAGGTAGTGTGCGAGGGGAGCTCATGGTGAAAATTCATTACTTCTGTTTCATACACAGTTTTTGAATTTCGGATTAAATAATATTCCTGTAGTAGAGAAGCATTAATTTATATGGTCTATTCTTAATCCTAACAAAAATGTGATTTAAACAATTTATTTCTGAGCCTTCTTTATGTATAACTGTAAGCTCCATATAGTGATATCGAAATAATTATGTTGCGTTTGAAGTAGAATTTCATTTGAAGCATCTTATGCAACATTTTTGGTGTTTTTATGTAACTGTCCATGTTGATGTATTCTTTTTGTTTCTCTGATCATCATTTATTTAGTTTCTTTTTGATAAATTAATTCAAACTCTATTTTTGTATAATCTCTCTTAGGTCTCTTAGTGCCCGCTTGATAACCTTACGAGTATTTCTGTTCTAGTTATGTGCTGAGAAACAACAGAACAATTTTTTCATTTTCTGTGCTGAGAAACCGTTTTTGACCCGCTTGCTAAAACCTGTTCTAGAAACGTTTCCAGAAGATATAAGTCACCATCCTTAACTTAACATTTTGACAATCTCTTTGCACTTTTTTGACTCTCTCTCTCTCTCTCTGTCTCACCATTACTAATTACTTTCATCTATATCTACCCCCAAGGCCTCAATTAATTACCCATTCTTCCTACGTTCTCTGCATATGGGGCACTCGGAGAACCCCATTCGAGAAGACCCAGGTTGGTCATTTTCCATAGCCGCAGACGAGAATTCTTCAGACTTACCTTCAGCCTCAGTAGAAAGCAACCCTTGTTTCATGTCATCTCTGGTGTTTGCTTCTTCTTCTTCTTCCCAAATGCCAAAACAACACCAAAGTCTCATGCACCCATGGGAGATCAAAGCCAAAACCCTAACTGGAACGCTCTATCCAAATCCAAGGTGTGACCTTCACAAACCCTATATCAAGATCCCATTTTTCGGCCCCAAAATCCTAACTCGCATAAAGTAGTGAACGCATTTCGACATTTTCGAAGATCCACAAGGCTAAAATGAAATGGGCTTGTTAAAAAAAATGAATTTTTTTGGGAGAAAGGGAAAAAACAAAAGTTTTTCTGCAACTATTCGATGAATGTGAGACGATGATCAATAATTCAAGAAATCACTGGCTATTACCCATGAAATCAAACCTAGATACAATGATTTACAGAAAATAATTTAGAGATCTGGGCTGATCCGGCGTCTGCTCTCCACTTAGCCTTCTCTCTTGTCTCTCCCCCAAATGCTCGCCTCGCAATATAAACTGGCGCATGGTGATGCGTGACAATATGCTTATACGGACAATTTTTGGGCAACACCAAACAAAAGATTCTTCTGATTGCTTCATCTTTTCATCCCTCGGACCCACCTTCTTAGACATTGCCATTGCAGAAGAGGAAGAAGAGAGAAATTTGTTGGCTTGAGAGAGAGAGAGAGCGAGACTACCTGGATGAGACTCTTCGACCTGGTTCTGCAGTAGTCATTGAAGGGGATGATGAGAAGAAGCGGTTATGGCTGGCCGTGAGGACGAAGAGAGTATATGAGAAGGTTGTCCTTTTTTCCTTTCACTCACGATTTTATTGGGCACACTTTTCCAATTTTGAGCCCAGAAATGACAGAACTGTCAAAAGTCTTCCAGGGAGCATAAATTTTTATTTATGTTTCCAAAAATAGTCACAAAAAACACTTCATTATCAAGCGGTTTTTGGGTGTTTTTCCGTTTCTCAGAATAGAAAAACACCAGATATTGTTTCTCGTAAGGTTATCAAGTGGGTAAGTTATCAAGCGGTTTTTGGGTGTTTTTCTGTTTCTCAAAATAGAAAAACACCAGAAATTGTTTCTCCTAAGGTTATCAAGCGGGCACTTACTTGTCAATATCTATACTCTTCTATTAAGTTAAGATAAGACGGGTTTCTACATTCACACGTGGTACCCTCTAATTCCCTTATACATGGTAGGTATGTAAAAAGTAAGTATTACCTTTAAGAGTCCACATTGACTTGAAACTTTTACAAAGCAAACAACAGCTTCACCTTCTTCTCTTATGTGCTTTCCTATTTTCTTGGTTGGTAGTCCACCTTCACAATGTCTCTTTCTCTCTCTTTTCTAATTCCCATATGCATTGGCCTTTTTACAACACACCTAAAATAGAATTATTTTTTTTTAATGTTGATATACCAAGCAAGTTAAATAAATGCTCTCTCAATTAGAAGAGAGAGTCAAACATTGGATAGAGTTGGTGGGATGTGGAGAAACGAGGGTGCTTAGGCAACCAAGATGGGTTATTACAAGTACTGTTCTAATTGTGTTTTGTGGCTTAATGGTTTGTTTTGCCTTTCACTCAGCTCACAAGCTTTGAGAGCCTATAAAGAGATTAGAACAAATTCTCCAGAAGTGACTAATTTCATATCAAGAATATAACAGTAACTTCTTGCTCCTTAGGAATCTCTAAACTTGTGGTATCCTTGATCACCAATCTCAATTATCTAAGTGGGAATCTTATTTGATCAACAATGTATGGATTAAACCCACTACGAGTAACTTTTAGCTCTCCATTCCTCAATAGAAATGGTCACTCCAACAGAAGTGACCACACATGCCTGAACCAATGTGGCTTATTGTGAAATTTGTCGAAATTTTTCTAATATACTCTACCCCAGTTTTCCACAATGGATCCTCTTCATACATTATCTCATTCATGTATTTATTGAATGGATGTTTCAAAATGCCATACTAGAAGTTAAATTTCATTTTATTTGCTACAGCTATACTAGCATATTTTATCTGCCTAGGGTTCCAAATTTTGGTTCTAACCAAAATCTGATCGAAACCTAGTGCATTTCAGTTGCTAGATTCATTTTACCATTTTGGTAGTCAAATGGATATATTTTGGCCCAAGACTTCAGGTAAACCTTAATTAAGAATTTTTAAATATATTGGAATCTTTAGATTGTAAAAAAAAAAATACTCAAAATGGTAGTTTGGTTTTGGACCCTAGGTTGCTAGTGTACGTTATACCTTACTGTGTATTTTTTTTCCTAATATATAACCTATTCATATAATTTGATACTAGAACGCGCAAAATTCAATTAAAACAACTCAAACATGCATTTGAATTGAATAAAAACCATATTATAGTACACTTACAAGTAGTAAGATTCAACTGCTCCTTCGTAGATCGGCCAACGGTGCTTAACATATATAAAATTTGAGCTCCAATCAATGTATATCAACCCTTTTTTTTTCATAAAATTGTTTGAAGAAAATCAAGTTTTTAACTAGAAATTTTAAAAACAAAAAATTAAATCCGACTTTTGTGAAGTCGTAGATCAGCCTATGGTGTCTAACATATAAAAAATTAAACGTCAACAAATTTATTTGAGAAAACTTTTTGACTTTAACATTATTCAATTTGAAACCGTTATTTGTGAAAGGGGATAAAACAAGATATATGAATAGTTGAGCATTTGTTACTTATGGGGTTTTTATTTGTGGTTTTGAATTTTATATGCTTGAGAGGTGTATGCAGGAAAACATTGTAACTACACATTCTTTGTATATATGATGATTTGTTGGAAATTCTAAACTAATGTGGTATATTATTGATGCTTTATATTTGTAGATGAAACCACTTTTTATCGATCGACCAATTTATGAAGAAAGAGAGGCTTTAGAACTTGGAAAACATGATGAGAGTGTTTCTAGATTTGGATTAGACAGTGACCAAGAATTGGATGATGTTGTCACTGGGTTGGATGCAATAGAGTGTAATATAACTGAAGGTCAAGAATTCCCCAATTCTGAAGATGCATTCGAGCATTATGTGTTGTATGCAAAAGCTCATAAGTTTGTTGTTAGGAAACATCATACTTTTAATCGGAACTGGGGTGATATATAGAGGTGTATATAGGAAGGACTTTGTATGTTTTAGAGCTTGTAATGGATAGAAGAAGGTAAATACTATTGGAGATAATGTTCATCCAACTAATGAAAAAACACACAATGATGATGATAATATGAGTGGTAGTAATGACAATGATGCTTTGGGAAATCTAGTCAATAAAAATAATGGTTCTGAAAATCCCCAAAACTACCTGCAGAAATAGAAGAATAGCAAACAGACATCTAAGAGATGCAATTGTCCTACCTATATGAGTACGAGAGAGGTAAAGCATGGTGATTTAAGGATTTGGATGGTGTATCGATTCAACAATGAGCACAATCATGAGCTTTTGACCCAGAACGAAGTGCGTCATTTAACTTCGTATCGTCATTATATATCAGAACAAATAAGATTATGTTTGTTGACTCTTAACGAAACACGGGTTCCTGTTAGGCAAATAATATTAATTTTAGAAAACGAACTCAATGTTAGCGTTGGTGGACTTCCTTTTAACTCAAGGGATGCTTATAATTTCTTGCGGGTTGTCAAAACTATCAAGAAGAAGAATGATGCAGATAGACTTGTGCTTATTTGTAAGAAGTTGAAGGACAAAGACAACGACTTTTGGTATGAATATGTGGTCGATGATGATAATCGACTTAAGCATATTGTTTGGTCACATTCGACGTCTCTATATAGGTATCAACATTATGGAGATGTCGTAGTATTTGACACGATGTACAAGTTAAACATATACAAAATGCCGGTAGGGATTTGGGTCGGTGTAACAAATCATGGTTCAAGTTGTGTTTTCGATTGTTATGTGCTAGCAAATGAAACAACTGAGTCCTTCCAATGGGAATTTAAGGTAAATGATAAAATTTTAACCTATCAAATACTATTTATTGGATTGTAGTTACTATCCAGAGTATATTGTACTCCTATTTATTATTCTTATGGTATGTAGGTTTTTGTAAATTTTATGGGTGGATAAGCTCCTAAAACCATCATCACTGATTAAGATCGTGCCATTCGGGAAGCCATTCAGATTGTGTCCCTAGCACAAAGCATTGTTAATTTGTGTATGTGACATTTAGGTAAGAAAATCCCAAGTTGGGTGGGTCTGAGGTTGGGTGCAAAGTTGAATGAGTTTCATGATGTCTCTCACAAATTGAATGAGTTAGAAACTGTTGAGGAATTTGAAATTCAATGGCCATGCATGCTTGAGAACTACGGTTTGAGTTTAAATAAGAGAGTGGAGAAGGTGTATAAGATCCGTAAGCAGTGGGCCAAGTCATATTTGAAATCCTATTTTTTTACTGGGATGAGGACATCTAATAGATATGAATCAATGAACGCTGCTATTAATAAGTATGTTAAATCCCAAACGTTGTTATAAGACTTTATTGGACAGGTACTTGTCCACCTAGAATACTTTTACATTGATATTTCTTATTACGTATGAGATATGGTTAATTAGTTTACTCAATGTATAACAACTAATGTTGGTATATATATATATATTTAGATTGGTAGAGTTGTTGAATTACTGGACCAAGCAGGAGAACATAAAATAGTTCAACAGAAGGTTAACAACATCAGGTTCTTAACCAAAGCTCCAATTGAAAATCAGGCAGGCAAAATCTTGACTCCGTATGCTTTCGATCTATTCCAAAACCAACTATTGAATCCTCCGAGTATTCATCTGTCCTCACAGAGCCCAGTGTATGACTGGTGAGACGGCATAGAACATAAGTAGGGGATTGTACTGTTATTCATTCGGAAGGATCTAACTTGATTTCTTGTACTTGTCTGGAATTTGAGTTTGTGGTATAATTTATTGTCATGCTCTTAGTGTGTTGCTGCGTAACAATTGTTTCAAAATTTCAAATCAATATCTTCCACACCGGTGGCGGCGTGAATCATGTGTAGCACTGCCCCTTGTTTTAATTGGACTAGAAGGCTGAGTTGAGAGGATAGATGCATTATGGTTAGCCACAACAGAACTAATTAAAGTGGTTTATATGACCGAAGATCGATTCACTGTTGCCATTGAATATATCAATAAAAATATTACTAAGTTGAAGGGAATGACGTGTGCAACCAATGTAGAGCCTGTGGATGATTATAAATTCCATCCAACAGTGAGTGGACAAATGGTGTTAATGAAGAAGTTGGAGTTGACAAAGAACATAAATATGTTGATAACCCACTTGATTGTCAAACTAAGGGAAGCGCGAAAGAGAAAAGGACCGATCATGGTTTGAAATGTCACAAATGAAGCCCATCAAGAATTTAGAGAAAAGACAGAAGACATGTGGATATTATGGAGTGAGAGGTCACAATCAGAGGGTTTGTGCATTGAAGCTCAGCCAAAGTCAAACTATAGAGGTTTATTTCCTTCGTTATTTATGTTTTGAAGTGTTACTTATAGTAATGCATAAAAGTAGGTCTTTAAATGAATAGCCTCTGAATCTAAATGTTTATTTGTTGTAACAGACTATGAATGGGGAATCCTCAGAGCATGTTGTTTGATGGTACCAATTCCTAACTATCATAGGTGACACACTATTTGTTGGATTATGGTTATGAATGTCCCATGTGGTATTTAAACACCTCACCATAGTTTCTTGAGTTTTAATCACCTATGACATTCTTAATCGAGGCACCTAGACCACCTCTAATCAAATCCAATATTGGGATGCTTTATATCATTTTTGAATGCCAATTGTCCTCTGTCTCTTAAAGAATCACAACTAGGGCACCTTACCAGGAATATTTTTCAAATATAGTGCTGGTCTTCTATGATCTATCAGATTTGTAGTTTATTGCGTAACTGTCTTCGACAAATTTCTTTTATGATAATAATCTGTTGTGTCATGTATTGCTTCTTGTATTGTGGCATCATTCAATTGTTGCATGTAGCTATCATTTTGTTATTGCTATCTTATTTGTACAAAAACTTTTTGATATACTTGGGCATGTTTACTTCAATTGCTTTTAGTGTGTCCATGTCTTCCAAAGACATTGTCCCAGCTGGTGAACCCATGTTGAGAAGAAATCCATTGTTAACAGATACGGTGGCTGATGGTAAGCCTGAAACATTCTATTGTACAACAAAAGGGAATGCTAAGAGATTGGTTACGGCATTGACTAGATCTCTGACAACATCCTTCTCACCACTTGGTCCAATCCAACATTTTAAAATTTTGAGATGTACATCAGATATCAAGTCAGTGACGATTTTCACATGTTCAATCCTGACTAAGATCTGACAAAAGAAAGCTTCATGCTACTACCACAAAGTCCATTACTCCGCAATCAGTCAATGACATCCCTACCCATTATTTCGCTTCTTTCACAAGAATATTTTCATAGACTTATAGTTAGTTATCTTCCTATAGCCATAGACAGTAGCAATACTGCTGTTACAACTTGTTTTATTTAGATTGCAATTCCAAAATAGAAGATTTTTTCATCTCATCTATACTAGCTTTCTCATTAAAGTATGTGAAAAACCTTGGAGATTATACAGTTTTCTTTTTGTCTTTGCTTAGCAATTTTCACCAGTTTTGTTTTCACCTATTACAATTGTACCAGCTTTTGTTATATGCTTGTGAATGGATCCAAGCCATCCATTTCATTTGCTTTACTTCATTATTTATGTTTGCTACTCTGAATTTATGCATTATCCAACAATGAGTTTTAATTTATATATATTTTTGTTACAACATGAAATTGACTAGGCATTGATTGTCATTTTGTTACTTTTGTGCTTGGGCCTATATCTAGCCTTTTTAATCAAAATAATCTGATCACTCTAATATATTCACACTTGAAAAGCTCTATTTTATGTCTGCATAACTACTTTATGTTTGTTTATTGTCTTTGAAGAAGTAACGAAATGTCTCTCTCTCTCTCTCTCTCTCTTATGCAGCCTTTTAATATCGAGATTCTGGTCAAAGTTCAAGATAATTGGTGGAAGCTAGGGAGGCTGTGTTCAAGTTCAAGACAGTTGTGTCTTTCTTTGGTACTGATTTGGGTAATGCAAGAGTAAGAAGAAAAAAAATTTCAATCCCATTCCCACTTTCCGTTCTGTCTACATCTAACAAGTTCATTTTTTAAATTGTTCTGCATGGTAGATGATTATTTCGAGTCTCGACTTGAAAGGAAAATTCTTTTACCTCTAAGCACTTGATGTAATTGTGACTTTAGTCTTCTATTTTGATCTTGCCAAAATTTTCTAGTGCTTCTATAGGTGTTATCGTACTCGGATAGAATTTGCATTAGAAAACAATGGGAATATTTATTGGTCTTGATTCATTGAAAGAATAGTTTACGTACACTAATTGATTGTGAATGGATACTAAATTGGCCTGAAACACTGATTTTCACATACCGTAACTCTGTCATTAACTCCACCTCAGTTGCATCACTCATGCACTTTCTTTTGAATTTATCTAGTGAGTAAACCAAGGGTTGAATGAAATAGCAAGATTCTATTGAAATAACATTGGCAGGGCTGCCATTTATTCAAGTTGACCAAGTTGCTGGGATATAAACTGCATATTGCTTAAGGGACAAATTACCAGTTGTTCATTAGGTGTAGAGTGTTGTATTGTAATCTGTAGTAGCTCAGTTTATTACTTCAATCTGAACCATATTATGTGGGGTGCATTTCAATTGTTGCTGATATCTTAGTTATACATTAAAGAACCATGTATGATTACCAAGAAGACATGGTTCTATGCGAAGGATGCTAGTGTAGCAACATGAGAGGTTGTTCTGCAATGAAGCAAGTTAAGAGGTGCCTAGAAGACCCCTCAATTAGTATTGTTACAACTACTACGATAGTCACCTTGGCACCAACGAAACATGAAAATTTTGTATGGTCCAAACCATTCCATCCAAACTTTGTAACTTTCAAAATTTACATCAGAGATGTTAGACAAGGTTTTCTTAGACCCTTAAAAGAAAAAATCAAACTATTTTCCCACACAAAAACTAACTCCACATTACCAGTAATCCAAAGCAAGAGCCTTGGATAATTGTCACATTGAGTATTCCAAAGGGTTAAAGCAGGATTATAACAGCTCTAACAATCTTATAGCTCGGTTGACTTTCATTCTAGCAAAACAAAGAAATATTACTTTAAGAGAGATTAAAAGAGGAACTCTTTCAAGTTCTATTTCATCTAAGTCATAAGCTCCTGTATCTTTTACTTCTGCTGGCACAAACAAGAAGAATAAAGGTCTAGCTTTGCACCTTAAAAAATGAAAACATGGGTTTTCTTCTTCTTAATCTTTTTAGCTATGATTACATGAAATTTTTGATGATGGAAGATGATGATGATTGCATCATCCCATAAGAAATATGGTGCAACAGGTGTTTGTTGGATCAAATTGAAGATTGTCTTCAATACCCATAATTTAACTGGAAGTTAAATGTCTTCAAACTATAGAAAACAAAATCCATTGCTCATCACCATTGTTCCATTTAAACGTGGTCTAATGACATACATATTGTTCACTTCACTTCAATTCACTACTTATAGTACAACGTCACTTCACTTGTAAGATTCTTCTTGGACTGCATGGAATTTATAAGATGACAACAATTCAATTTAAGCAACTGTAGCATCGACTTTTTCATATGTTTCAGCTGATACAGGGACATACAGCTCTTCATAAGCATTCTGGACTTCATCCCCATCTGCCCGAGTAATTTTAGTTTGGACATGAAGAACTAACAAAGTGAAGAAGCTAGTAGGGCTTCATTAGTGTGTTCTGCCTCAACACAGAGTCAACTGAGTGGATAAAATAGAGTAAATAATTGCAGTAAGATTATTCTAATATTACAATGAGAGTGAAATAAAAAAATGGAAAAGGAGAACAATAAGTTCATGTCTTCGAGTCATTTTAATGAAACAAGACTTCCTTTCTTCCACTTCAAAGATGCATACCTTCTCTCTTGTGCCTGCTTTAGTGCCATGCACACATACTATAGCTCCAGTTTCCTAATTCAATTGCAGAAAGAAACAGATTATGAAAAGCGGATGATTGATGGGGGGAAAAAAGAAAATGGTAAAGATCCCAAAACGAAGCCTTATAATTAGTAGCATAATTTACATCTGAAGTAACATGTAAGAATCACTTCTATAAACATTAGGTGGGAATACACAAACTACTCACTTCTTCTAATATCTTAAGAGTATTTCTTCTAGACCCCAATAAAAGGCTAATGAAATTGAATCCTAGATATGCTTTAAGCTACAAAAGCAACAGACAGAAAGTTAAGCATTATATGTACAACAGACAATAAACAGCGCAACAAAGGGCTAACTGATTAATGCTAATTATAACTTCTCGTTTTCAAAAAAAAATGATAGTAATTGCTTAAAGAGTTAAAGCAGAAGGTAGTATGCTAGAAAGTCAAGGGCCAAAATCTAAGTTATAGGAATAGGCACTACAACCTCTTTCAATAATGGCTTGTAGATGGAGCCTTGTAACTTGGGTTCAACATTAGTTTTTCACCTGGAAATACCAATGAATGCCTTGAGAATAAAATTTGAAATGAGAAACTGGAAACTATAGGCCAAAACTACAAACCATGGGATCAGGGCAGTTCACCTAGGCAAACCGATTATAAACCAATTAAGGTTTTACACCCCTGAAAAATCAATATACTGAAAATTAGGGTTTTGCACCCTGGGGCTAATCCATGGGAAGCCATGGGTGCCCCTATTTAATTTTTTAGGGTTTTACATGGTTGCCCATGAAACCCTGGTGCACCCTAAATTCATTATTTCATGTTCCCCATAATTATGGGATCCGAATAGAAATAAAACAAACATCTCCATTCCATCACATGGAGGGAGGGATCCATCCCATGCCCGAATGCGCAACGGAAATAAATCGATTCGGGTTTCTTTCGCATCCCATGAATATTAAAAATTAATAACAATCAAAAGAAATTAACAGAATGTTGCTAACCTGGTAAGCCTCAAGTGTTGCTCCTCCAATAGACAGTGGTTCTTCCTCTAAGAAGCACTCCAAGCAAACAGATCTGAACCTCTAATGGTGCTACCAAGGTTCTCCAAGCTAATCCGAATGTATCTCCAACCAGACCTGGGTTTCTAAAACCCTAGCTCTCAAAATTAGAGAGCAAGAAGAAGAGATCACAAGAGAGAGAGGGAGAGCAAAAAACGTGGGAGGGAGTGGTAGTGAAAAACGTGGAAGCCTTGCTCCCCCTCCTACGTTTTGGCTTCTATTTATAGATGGGTTTTCAAAACCCTAATGGGAAGAATCCCTGTGAAAATCTGACACTCTTTCTCCTGATTGGCTTTATCTGTTTATTTGAGATAGGCTTTATCTGTTTATCTCAAAGTCCTTTACTTGGTGAAGAAGCATAATCTAATAGGGAAAGTATTAATTAGTTACTTTATTTAATATTTATGAATAATTACAATTAGCACCATATCCAATAATTAAATAAAGAACCAATTAAAATAGCAAATTCCAAATAACTCCCTATATGATAATAATTTATCATATACAACCCCCCCACTAATCAACACCATCATTATGGAATCTAGGGCATGTACACATGTACTGCCAAACCCCAATCCATAGTACATGTCCATATAAGAGCATCTGTGCATCTGATCAGGTCCCGCAAAACTCGATAAAACACTTTGTTCAAATAATTATAAATAATTTATTATTTTTTGTAAAATAGATTTTTGCAAAATCATTTCCAAAACGGCACTGGATCCAGATTTCGATCCGACCATACACAGACAATCTCTATCTTGGTGTTCCCTAGTCGGACAGTGGTAACCATGTTGAGTAACTCCTTCACTCACAAAGCGTTCACGCATTCCCAGAACACCGACTTTGACTCGCTTGAGTCTCAGTCATAGATGAACCAAAGAATGTGGTCACACTTTGCAGTGACAAGGTTCCCTCGGGCAAAAGGGTGTCGGTGACACATGTCTATCCCTTCCTACATCTGACAGTAATGCATGAGGGAATCGACAAAGCAGATTCTTCTCCAATACACACATCAACATGTGAGTACTCGCATTCGTACCCTGACATCACATGTCTAGGCATACCCAATGCGACGACCATATGATAAGGGTGCCCAGCCCAAACCCTAGTCGTGACTACCATTTTAAGTATAGCTTATAGACACATAAAGCTCAAAAAGTTTATATCGCATGTGATGATATTAAACTAAAATGTATAAAAGTTCAATACAAAGGTAAACCGGGTTGAACAGGACCGAACCGGGTTTGATGGACACACATATCCAACAATCTCCCACTTGTACATCAAAACCAATTGCCCATACATTTTAAACCCATGCCCTCCGTGTGTTTCTCAAACACTCCAGGTGACAAACCCTTTGTCATGGCATCAGACACATTTTCAGTTGTGTCTACTTTGGAGATACTCACGTCACCCTGCTAGATAATCTCTCTGGTGAGGTGATACTTCCGCTGCACGTGCTTGTTCCTCTGATGAGCCCTAGGCTCCTTAGCTTGTGCAATGGCCCCTCCACTATCACATAACAGGGAAATAGGGCCCTTGACAAGATCAGGGACAACCTCCAAATCTGATAGGAATTTCCTCAGCCAAACACCTTCTTTTGCTGCATCGCAAGCTGCAAGGTATTCTGCTTCGGTAGTGGAATCGGCTGTAGACTTCTGTTTCGCACTTCGTTACACAATGACACCTCCACTCATTAGATATACCATCTCGGACGTGGATTTTCTGTCATCCTTGTCAGTTTGGAAATCTAAATCTGTGTATCCCAATATTGACAACTGATCAGATCCAAAAACCAAGAAGTATTCCTTAGTCCTTCTCAGGTACTTAAGGATATTCTTGACAGCACTCCAATTCTCACATTCAGGGTTGGATTGATAACGACTTACCATACCTACTGCATAGCAAATGTCCGACCTCGTACACAGCATAGCGTACATAAGACTCCTTACTGTAGAAGAATAGGGAATCCTCTTCATCTCTTCAATGTCCGTCTAAGATTGAGGACATTGAGATTTGGAAAGACTAACTCCATGTCGGAAAGGAACACTTCCCCATTTGGAGTTCTCCATGCTAAATCTGGCCAGAACTTTATCTATATAGGTAGCCAGTGACAAGCCTAGCATCCTTTTCTGATGATCTCTTACGAATTTGATCCCAAGGATATAGCTAGCTTCACCAAGGTCTTTCATTAAAAACGTTGTGGATAACCACTATTTTACTGATGAAAGAAATCCTACATCGTTACTAATCAGCAATATGTCATCCACGTATAAAACAAGAAAACATACTTCCCTCCCACTGATCTTCTTATAAACGCATGGTTCATCCATATTTTGATCAAAACCAAACGATTTGATTGATTGATCAAACCTGATGTTCCAGCTCCTGGAAGCCTGCTTCAGTCCATAAATGGACCTCTGCAATTTGCACACCTTTCTTTCTTCCTCCAAGGAAGAGAATCCCTCTAGCTGTTGCATGTAGATTTTCTCTTGGAGAAATCCAGTCAGAAATGCAGTCTGCACATCCATCTGCCAGATTTCATAATCAAAGTGTGCGACGATAGCCAATAAAATCTTGATGGACTTCATCATCGCCACTGGTGAAAAGATTTCCTTATAGTCTATACCCCCTTTCTGAGGATAGCCCTTTGGTACCAGTCTCGCTTTGAATCTTTCGACCTTTCCATCGGCGCCCTTCTTCCTCTTGAAGATCCATTTACATCCAATCGGCTTAACGCCAAGTGGTGGATCAACTAGAGTCCAGACCTTATTGGAATGCATCGAATCGATCTCAGAGCGCATTGCCTCCAGCCACCTAGTGGCATCAACATCCTTAAGAGCCTCAGAGTATGTCATCGGATCATCATCCGATTCAACCGATACCATGTGGAACTCTTCCACAGTTTCCTCTTCGGTTAGAAGAGTAAGCCTGGTGGGTGGTCTGTCTAATAGTCCTCCCACTGCGTCGAGGTTCTTCAGGTGTTGGTATTTCAGCGGGTATGTCGATTGATCTCACTTCTGGAAGTGGCGTTTCTGATTTATCTGATAACTCTTTAATGACTACTAGTACGGACCTCTGGGTCATCATTTCTTCCTCCAGAAATGTGACTTGTTTATTTACAATGACCTTTTGGTCAATCGGGTCATAGAAATAATAGCCTATCGTGCCTTTGGGGTAGCCTATGAAATGGCATCTTGAAGTCCTGGATTCTAACTTGTCTGTCTGTTGCTTTCGCACATGTGTTATGCAACCCCATACCCTAAGGTGTTGAATACTGGGCTTACGCCCTTTCCACAACTCAAAGGGTGTCTTGGCTACAGACTTGGATGGAACCCTATTCAAGATGTAAATTATCGTTTCTAAAGCGTACCCCCAGAAAGAGAGAGGCAGCTCATAAGTGAGCATCGTCCGGACCATATCCAATAGAGTCTGATTGCGTCGTTCGGATACACCATTTTGTTGTGGTTGTGCCTGGATTAGTTAATTGGCTAACTATCCCTTCTGCTATGAGGTATTGCTTAAATTCATCCGATAGATACTCCCCTCCATGATCTTATCGCAAGGACTTGACATGTTTATCGAGCTATCTTTCGAACTCGGCTTGAAACTCTTTGAATTTATCAAAGGTTTCTGATTTCCTACGCATCAAGTATATGTATCCATATCTAGAGTAATCATCGGTGAAAGTTACAAAATACTCATACCCATACCTTGCTTGTATGTTTATGGGTCTACACACATCAGTGTGTATCAACTCTAAATGATCTGGGGCTCTAGTCCCTTTATTGCTAAAGGGTTTCTTGGTCATCTTGCCCTGAAGGCATGACTCACAAGTGGGGAATGGTTCCACCCTCAGACTCTCTAAGGGCCCATCCCTCACCAATCTATTGATTTGGTCCACATTAATGTGACATAATCTTAGATGTCATAGATATGTTGAGTTCATTGGAGCTGCTTTCCGTTTCAAATCAACATTTGAAACAACATTCATTCTAATAGGGCAATCTACAAAATACAAACCACTTTGCATATATCCAGATGCCACAAAAGAATTATTAAAACGAACAATTAACTTAGAATTAAAGGAGAAACTATATCCGTCCAAAACGAGTTTTGAAACTGAAATTATCTTCCTCTTAAAAGAGGGTACATATTAGCAATCCTTAAAACTAAACAAGAAGAACTAAAATTCAAAATAAAAGTCCCCACAGCTAATGCCATAGTCTCAGCTCCAGTGCCCATCCGAAGACACACCTCATTTCTTTCCAGGTTCCTTGTCTCCTTGAACCCCTGCAAATCATTGCAAATGTGAACAGTGGAACCACTATCCACCAACCAAGAATTGGTCGGTTCAAAAGACAAATTAGATTCATAAAGAATGTAAACATCACATGTACCTTCTTTAGTAGTCTCAGTTTCATCCGGCTTCTTATCTTTCAAAGTTGCCAGGTAAGCACGATAGTTCCTTTTCCAGTGACCCTCCTTCTTGCAATAGAAGCACTGACCTTTGTCTTTATTGCTAGACTTCCCACCCATGGGTTTCAGGTGCTTGCCCTTACTTCCCTTTTTCTTCTTCTTCCCATTTGAAGAAGGCTTCACATCAGTTGCATTGACCTCAGCCTTGTCCCTTTTCAAGGAACCCTCAACCTCTACCAACGCATTAGCAAGCTCAGTGAGCTCCATCTCCTTGTCAGACATCTTGTAGGACATCTTAAAGGGCGTGTAGGCAGAAGTGAGTGATATTAAGATCACATCGGTTTTGTATCGCAGGCTGAATTCAATCCCATGGATTCCAATTTTTCAAACTGATTGATCATTTTCATTACATGATCCATCACTGGAGTCCCCTGGGACATCTTGGAGTTATGGATTTGACTCACCACATCAGAGTGGGCGTGTGTCAACTGCCTGTTGAACAATTCAGCAAGCTTGTCCATTTTACCCCTAGCTGTGCGTATATCCTTGACCGAGTCCAGAACTGACTTTTCCAATGATCCTAGGATATAAAGTGATGCCTTAGAATCCCTCATGAGGAACTCCTGCATCTCTTCATTTGCCTCAAAATCGTTTGGGTCGGGTTGAGGAGAAACTTGTTCATCAAGAACCGTATACAGTCCTTCTGCAGTCAGGAGCAATTTAATGCTTCGGTACCAATCGACATAGTTTGTACCATTAAGTTTGTATTCACTACTGAGTGTTAATAGGTTGGAATTAATGGTAGCCATTGTATAAAGATCTACACACGTTCAAGTAAAACACATGCGAATTAACAACCATTGATAAAAAATTGAGCATACACACATCAATGGTCTTTCATGATTTAGGTCTCCCTAATGACCCAAAAGATGAATTGGATACCTACAACCTTTGCATGCATAACTTACCCTATCGGGAGTCATTATGCACACCGTGATAATATGGACTAAGCTATCCGCCTCATGGGCCTCCAATATTTTTGGCCACCTGGGTGTCATGCCCATATCCTGTTGGCTGACATACACCCAAGTCATGTATTTACCTATTGCATTAGTTAGAATCATAGAATCATGAAAGATGGTCCACTGTCGCAGTGCCCTCTTACTATCCATACCCTAACGTATCTAGATAGATGTAAATATAAATAACCATGTGACAGTGGTCTTGACAATGTCCTGTCGGCGTACGCGGGGCATATCACACAATTTCTATATTTATCTTTAATAGGAGGTCATGGACATGTCTACTGATTGAGACTAGTCCATATCATACATGTATTATTAAAGATGGATTAAACAACTTTCACATATCATGGATAGATTTAAAAACAACATAATTAATCAACATTAATTAAAAGTGATTATGAAATGGCGGCATTTTTATTAGAAGCAATTAAAGAACCCTCCCAATAAAAATAAACTAAGAACTTGGGTGCATCAATCATGCCATGGATGCCATGCCTCGATCATCTCCTCCGCCCGATCACGTCTTCAAAGTAAGTCTTTGAGCGCCACATGTGGATCGCCATCAACATGCCCTAGGAGTCCTAGTTCCTTTAAAATTACAATGGAAACCTAAGAAAAAAATTTTATATACACTTTCCTTTCAATAATAATAAAGAAACCCTGCATGGAGAAACCAACCTACCATTGGGGTTGCCCATAGGGTGGAGTACATTTGTTTATAAAAAAGATAGGGGAGAGAGAGAAAGAGAGAGAAGCATCACATCCACCTTTAACCCCATGTATCACATACATAGACAATCCATCCATTTTATTAGAATGTCATTCCCATAATCAGATTATAACATAATCTCATGTATGGGCATTGTCAAAGCAAGTAATAAAAAATAACATGGGTTTTCTCAATTATTGAATCACCACATCACATGTGATAACATGTATCCAAACTAAAAAATTAAAATCATATTTTAATTGCAAGTGAGTGGAGGGAGGGATCCCTTCACCCATCTTCTTCCTTTAAAACAAAAAATTATGTTTTTCTCGTAGGCAGTAGCTACTGGCACCGTAGGCAGAAGCGACTGGCACTGTAGGCAGTAGCCCAAAAAAAAGAAGAAAATATGCAAATGGGAAGGGAAAAGGGGGAGGGGGCGTGCGTAGAGGCTTGGCAGCGTGCGCTCCCCCCCCCCCCCACACACACATGATTAAAATTTAAAAAAAAAATAATCATATATTTGGATACATGCTTCAATAATTGAAATAAATAAATCAATAATCAAATCCATCATACATGGGTAGGTTGTTACACCAACAACTTTTTAACTACCCATGTGCACATGGGAAGGTTGTTACAACAACCATATTATAACCACCCATGTGCCAACTTGCATCCTACTCATGATAATCATATTAACCATTAATTATTCAATATTCATAGGTGAGAAATGTGTCTCTGATACCAAATTGTAGGCCAAAACTACAAATCATGGGATCAGGACGGTTCACTTAGGCAAACCGATTATAAACCAATTAGGGTTTTACACCCCTAGAAAATCAATATACTGAAAATTAGGGTTTTGTACCCTAGGGCTAATCCATGGGAAGCCATGGGTGCCCCTATTTAAATTTTTAGGGTTTTACATGGTTGCCCATGAAACCCTGGTGCACCCTAAATTCATTATTTCATGTTCCCCATAATTATGGGATCCGAAAAGAAATAAAACAAACATCTCCGTTCCATCACATGGAGGGAGGGATCCATCCCATACCCGAATGCGCAAAGAAAATAAATCGATTCGGATTTCTTTCGCGTCCCATGAATATTAAAAATTAATAACAATCAAAAGAAATTAACAGAATGTTGCTAACCTGGTGAGCCTCAAGTGTTGCTCCTTCAATAGCCAGTGGTTCTTCCTCCAAGAAGCACTCCAAGCAAAAAGATCTGAAACTCCAATGGTGCTACCAAGGTTCTCCAAGCCAATCCGAATGTATCTCCAACCAGACCTGGGTTTCTAAAACCCTAGCTATCAAAACTAGAGAGCAAGAAGAAGAGATCACAAGAGAGAGAGGGAGAGCAAAAAACGTGGGAGGGAGTGGTAGTGAAAAACGTGGAAGCCTTGCTCCCCCTCCTACGTTTTGGCTTCTATTTATAGATGGGTTTTCAAAACCCTAATGGGAAGAATCCCTGTGAAAATCTGACACTCTCTCTCCTGATTGGCTTTATCTGTTTATTTGAGATAGGCTTTATCTGTTTATCTCAGATATGCTTTATCTGTTTATCTCAGAGTCCTTTACTTGGTGAAGAAGCATAATCTAATAGGAAAAGTATTAATTAGTTACTTTATTTAATATTTATGGATAATTACAATTAGCATCATATCCAATAATTAAATAAAAAACCAATTAAAATAGCAAATTCCAAATAACACCCTATATGATAACAATTTATCATATACAACCCCCCACTAATCAACACCTTCATTATGGAATCTAGGGCATGTACACATGTACTGTCAAACCCCAATCCATAGTACATGTCCATATAAGAGCGTTTGTGCATCTGATCGGGTCCCGCAAAACTCGATAAAACACTTTGTTCAAATAATTATAAATAATTTATTATTTGATGTAAAATAGATTTTTATAAAATAATTTTCAAAACGGCATTGGATCCACATTTCGATCCGACCATACACAGACAATCTCTATCTTGGTGTTCCCTAGTCGGGCAGTGGTAACCATATTGAGTAACTCCTTCACTCACAAAGCGTTCACGCATTCCCAGAACACCGGCTTTGACTCGCTTGAGTCTCAGTCATAGATGAACCAAAGAATGTGGTCACACTTTGCAGTGACAAGGTTCCCTCAGGCAAAAGGGTGTCGGTGACACATGTCTATCCCTTCCTACATCTGGCAGTAATACATGAGGGAATCGACAAAGCAGATTCTTCGCCAATATACACATCAACATGTGAGTACTCACATTCATACCCTGACATCACATGTCTAGGCATACCCAATGCGACGACCATATGATAAGGGTGCCCAGCCCAAACCCTAGTCATGACTACCATTTTAAGTATAACTTACGGACACATAATGCTCAAAAAGGTTATATTGCATGTGATGATATTAAACCAAAATGTATAAAAGTTCAATACAAAGGTAAATCGGGTTGAACCGGACCGAACCGGGTTTGATGGACACACATATCCAACAGAAACTGCACACTCAAAATACACTAAACATACCAATAACTTCCCTTCTTTCCAGTTCCAATAGTTCCCACTTTTGGCCCTGCAAATTAGATAATAGAGACATTGAATTCAAGCATCATCAAAGAAAAAATAAATGCATCAAACTAACTATCCCAGCTCAATGGAGTTATTAGCTTATGGCAGCAACATTAACCATTATCATACCTCATCATTTATCTAATGGTTGGAGGACTCAGAATTCGGAACCTGGTTCGGTGACACTAAGGCTTGGGCTTCTCCAGTCTTCAGAACTCTAGATTTCAGTTGTTGTATAATTTGTTCCGCTCGAGTCTGCTCAAAATTTGTGCCACCACAGACAGTAATATCACTTAATGCCACCTGGAATGGGAAGCTTCCATGCGAGAACTTCACAAGGAAGACACCCATGTTTAACACCCAAATGGGAAAACAGAGAGTTATCAATTGCCACAGAGTTGAGCAACTGACAAGCCTCCTTATAAATGGAGCTATAAATGCTCACGAAAGATTTCTAGTACTCCATCTGGTGGGATGCTAAGTCTAGCCACTTCTTTAATTGGGAAAACAATTTGCAACTCCCACAGTAATCCCTACCAGTTACCATTTTAGTCAGATGAAGGAAAGCCTCAAAAAATAACAAAGCATTACTCCCTCGCATTGCTGATTCATCCACACCCAGATATATGATGTGATTTCTGAACTTCCTTAAGGTTTCGAAAATCCTCCAACGAAAGGTTGTTGCAGCTAACCATATCCTCAAATCTTTTTGTTCACTTCACTGCCTATAGTACAACTTACATATTGTTCACTTCACTTCACTAAACTAGTAATATGTAGATAAAGATAGTTTTTCAAAACAAGATTTTTTCTTCACATCATCAAAATTTCCTACAGTTCAATTCTCCATTTGAAGTTGACCTATATTTTTTTTCCCTTAACTTTATTTTGTATTCTATCAAAAGTTTACCATCAGAAAAGGATTGGGTTTCAATTGACAAAGAGAGTAGGTTTTTTTTTTGGGGGTGGGGTGCAAACTAGAGCTACTTTCATGTGATAATTTTGTCCAACAACTTTGAGAATACAAAAAACAACAATCGGAGTAGAGCCAAATTGTTAACCACAACAAGTATCGACAATCAAATCCAAAGAACAGTCAAACTCATAATTATGCTAGTAAGGCAACATAACTTAATAAAAATCATTGTGGTTTCTTATTACCTTTACTTTGTACAGTAGTACCCAACCTAGTTCACTCATTATTCAACAGTATTACTAAACTGGGGAAGCAAATGAATAATAGACATAAATGCATTCAGAACTCAAGTGCAAAGACAGATGAAATAGGAGAAGTTGAGTGATTTATTGCACTTATCAACCCAGCCCAGTCCTTTTATGGTTCAACGAGCAGTCCAAACATCACTGCCATTTCTAAACAACATTGCCTTAAGTATATAAAACAAGAATTAGGATTTTAAACATGAAGCAAACCATGCTCTTAAAAGTTCTCTATAGTTCGTTATGCGACTGGAAGTTCAAAAAATAAACTAAGACCATTTTATTAGATAACAACCCATTAAAACAACTTCACTAAGCAATAAAAGAGAAAAAAAAAAAAAACAGAATCGACTCTTAGTAGGTAAATGGAGTGAACGCTACGACCTCCTATTTCTTTGATGGAGGAGTACAAGGTGCGACTTCCTTCAATTATGGTTTCAATATTGAGACCGTTTAATTAAACGGTTTAATCGAAACCAGATCATTTAACCCCCTTAATTTTGGCTACAACATGGACACATTTCTATTCGATTTGTTTGGTCGGTTTTCACTTTATAATCGGGCTCAAAGTAATGGGGATAATTGGGATTTAAACAAGCTAATTGATGAATTGTGCTATAAACGGTTGGTTCTCTGTCGGTCTTAGTACATGAAAACATAGAATTGAACATCTTGGTTAAACTTGTCAAAAATAGATCAAATGATAGTGGTTTTGATGAAATTGCGATTATTTTGTTATATTTTGGCTTATATTATTTAAAAATGGGCTACTATGGTCATTTAGGGTATACTAGTGATATTTTTATTATGAATAGTGAAATTTCTATGATACGAGCGTAATTGGAGTACGTTCAATCTTATACACTCCAAGAGGCGAAACAGATTAGGTGCAAAGAGACTAGAAGACTTGGTATATGTGCATTACAATATGAGATTGAGAGAGGAGCACATAAGAATGGGAATGGAACATGATACAAGCCCACTAGTGAACAGAAGAAGATGTGGGATCATTGCTTGGTATATCTTTTTTTCGAAAAGATAAAGGACAATAAAAACCAATAAAAGGAATGAATGAAGTACGAGAACTAGAACTTTAGAACTGTAGTTAGACAAAGAATTGAGTTGGTAGACATATTCCAAGTCGATGACGATGAGGAGAATCCCCTTTATGAGTGGGTCAGGGATCGAGGTTCTCCTTTATTAGATGAAGATGGGGTTCGACCCAACAACCGTATTGCTTCAAAGATGGGTGTTGATGTTGATGAGTATATGACAACAGATGGTAGAGTCCATTCGCAGACCCCACGTCCATTCGAGCCACACCCTGGTAGTAGTGGAGCTGATGATGATGATTGATCCCATTCCTCTTATGCTACTCAACTACCTACCCAAACTTAGTGCCATGATGGTGGTGATGATGACGATGATGATGATGGTGGTGGTGGTGGTGGTGGTGGTGGTGGTGATGGTAGTGATGGTGATGGTGGTGATAGTGGTGGTGGTATGAGGACTGGTGGGTATTATTATGATAATTTCAAATTAGAGGAATTACACAATGAAAAATATCAAATGTTTCAGCAACAAGAGGCAGATCCAAAGCCACATCTAGTGAGATTTACAGGGGAGAGTCAGTTTACTCATGCAACACAAGATGAGCATCATGGTGCACATACCTATAATCGACGTCTCATGCATGGGTTTGGACCAAGTGATGAAGTATCTGGGATGGATATATCTAGCTTGTGTGGAACTATAGAAGCCATGAGTTTGGGAGAGACTAGAGAATCTGGATATTGACATGCGCCATCATTCATAGCAGAGACCCCTAGTCCAGCACAATATCATGATAGTGGCTTCGAGAGCATCGGATCAGCATCATATGCTGGGTATGGACCGTATGGGGGTGTAAATGCTGGTGGACCATCCTTTGAGAGCACTGGTTCTTTTGGATATGGGAGTGGTCATGATACATTTGCTACTACACATGGAAATGGGGATGGGTCAGGTGTTGGGTCATCTCTTGTCGACAGTGTCTTCGGGTATCCATCCCAGCCATGTGTGCCGGCTTCACCTTCTTACACTCTCGGTGAGCCCTTCCCTAGATTAGGATATGTCAGACAAGTTGATGATGGGGCTTATCAATGGGAAGTTATGGACTATAAGAACAATTGGTCCCATAACATGTCATGGGATATATGGCAACAAATGGCAGAGTTCATTCGCAGACCCCACATCCATTCGAGTCACACCTTAGTAGTAGTGGAGCTGATGATGATGACTAGTCCCATTCCTCTTATACTACTCAACCACCTACCCAAACTCAAAGCCATGGTGGTAGTGGTGATGGTGGTGATGGTGATGATGGTGGTATGAGGACCAGTGGGTATTATGATGATAATCCCAAATTAGAGGAATTACGCAATGAAGAAAATCAAATGTTTTAGCAGCAAGAGGCAGATCCAGAGCCACATCCAGTGAGATTTACAGGGGAGAGTCAGTTTACTCATGCAACACAAGATTAGCATCATGGTGCACATACCTGCAATCGATGTCCCATGCATGGGCTTGGATTAGGTGATGAAGAATCTGGGATGGATATATCTAGCTTGTGTAGAACTATGGAAGCCATGAGTTTGGGAGAGACTAGAGGATCTGGATATTGACGTGCACCATCCTTCATAACAAAGACCCCTAGTCCAGCACAACATCATGATAATGGCTTCGAGAGCATCGTATCAGCATCATATACTGAGTATGGATCGTATGGGGGTGGATATGCTGGTGGACCATCCTTTGAGAGGACTGGTTCTTTTGGATATGGGAATGGTCATGATACATCTGCTGCTACATATGGATATGGGGATGGGTCAGGTGCTGGGTCATCTCTTGTCAACAGTATCTTCGGGTATCCATCCTAGCCATGTGTGCCGACTCCACCTTCTTATACTCTCGGTAAGCCCTTCCCTAAATTAGGATAACTCAAACAAGTTGATGATGGGGCTTATCAATGGGCAGTTATGGACTATGAGAACAATTGGTCCCATAACATGTCATGGGATGCATATGAGGTGCATTCAGATGAACGACTTCGCAATCTTCAGTGGTACGTAGCTCGTAGATTAGACCCACCAAGAAACTGCATATGGAATTGAGAAAGGAGCAGCTTAATGTTTTATTTGGATAATTTGTACTATTTGGGGTTCTTATGCTTTGAATTTATGTGAACTAAGTATTTATAATACCAGTTTAGTGTCTGAATCCACGCATACATTAGTAAACTTGGGTCAATAACCACAAGTACCATTTTGAGTGATTTTTGTGTGAAAATAATTCATGCATTGTGTTTAAAATGTAAAAAATATGTCATATGCAAAAAATAGACATAATAAATCATTTTTGCGCACCGGAACCAAGGTTTCCCCATGTATAGGAGAAAATACCAGGTTTCAACCAAAACTCGATTTCAGCCAAATCGAAACCCGAGTTCTTGATCCTTGTTGTGGAGAGGTCTCTAACTTGGCGGCCTTGGAATTCCTAATTTCCAAGCAGCCACATGGCAATGTGAGAATGAGTGATGGAAATGCAATTGGAAGATGAGTCGCTGATGTATTAACTGAAGTGGAGAAATTTCAAACTAGATATATTGATGCCCGGTTTGATTTATATTCGGTTTTGACCTAGTTTGTATTTGGTTTGAACCCTATTTTAGGTGTTTGAGCCAACTTTTTAGGAAAAAAGGTTGGGTATACTAGCGGTATGCTGTATGCTGTATGCTAGCACCCTATGTGTCTATCTCTCTCTTCCTCCTTTTAAAGGGTAAGAGAGTCATTTCAAAGGGGGGAGAGAGAGAGAGAGAGAGAGACATAGGGTGCTAACTTACGGTATACCACTAGCATACCCATCCCTCTCCCCTTTTTAATCTTCACCAACCAAAAAATTCCTTATTTGTTAGGGTATAATCCACCAAAGTGTTTCCAAACATTGAAAAGGAATAAAATTTTATCATCTACATTGATTAAAACATTAAAAAAAATGTAATTTATTTAATTCAATTCGATTTGAACTAGATATTTTGGGTTCCCCCGCCCCTCCTCCTTAGCTCCCTCTCTCTCGATCTCGAATTGTGAATATGCGGGACTTCGGCTTCTTTCCATCTCATTCCACTCAACATTTCTATTCACTTAATCAAATTGGAGTGGGAATATTCGACATGTTGTTTGATCTATTTTACGTAGAGTAGAACCACTTCAAACCGATGAATGAATCGTCTTATTTTTTCTCTTCAAATTTTACGATTTCAATCACACGTTAGCAGTTCTTCTCATCTTCGTGGAAGTTATCTTTTGTGAAGCTGACGTTTTGTAGGATGTTTATAGGGTGGTTTTGCCAACGCTTGATCTATTCTCCTTAGCTTTGCGCTTCTTTATTTAATTTCCAGCTAACACTCATCGCTTTACTCCCTCTTCTTTATTTCTTCTCCATCTACCGGATTAAGTGGGAGTTCCATCAAGGTGATAGGTTCAGATCTGGGGCGTGCGAGCAGCTCTTCTGTTTGGCTTCATTCTGCAGGGGACTAATTCCAAATCTTACGTTGTGCTTCCCTTTCCCTTCTTGCTTGTCTTCACTGTGCTTGAAGGAGTCTCCATGACCTTACTGGGATTTCTTTCTTGCTGCTTGCCTACATTCGGTGGGGCTTGACTCTCTTGTGGGGCCTTGCCATGCTTTTTCTGGTTGTTTATTCTTCTGCTTCAATCTTTTAATTGCCGCTCTAGGCTGCCTCGCTTTAGCCTGGCTTGCTTCTAGTGGAGAGGTTTTGCCTTTGCTGGGCTTCCTCTAATTGCTAACCTTTCTTCAACATACTTCGCCTTGTGTTGTGCTACTGTGTTCCAGGACTCCATGTCTCTCCAAAGTACTCCACATAGATCTGCTGGAGTTGGTTGTCGTCGACACCACCGTGGACGTCGCTTCTCGGGTCAGCTTGGTGGAGGTAACTTTACACCGTTGCATTCTCATCGTGCTACTTCTAGTCTTTTTGGGGATGGTAGTGGCTGTGATTCGATTGCTCCTGGTTTTGGCCTGCTGAGCTAAAATCTCAGAAATTTCTATAACAGTACACATCCGGTGCTCTTTGGCTTTACTGTGGGTAGCCCAAAACCATCCAAGGAAATTATGTGCAATCATTTCTCAGTAATTTGGGAACTCCTGGGGATGCTCTCTTTTACGTGGATCGAAGATGGAATTATCGTTGTGGAGATTAACTCATTGGCTGCTCGGGACAAAATCCTTTCACTTTGCCTGTGGTGGTGCGATAAAGCACTCATTCATCTTGTTCCTCATGCGCTGGATGATGCGCTCTTTGTTGCTGAGAGGGAAGTGGTGCTTTTGTGGGTCCAAGTGAGCCCTGTACCAGTGGAGGCTTTCTCGTTTGACACTATAAAACAAGCTGTCTCATGTGTTGGCAAAATCCAAGATATTTATCTGAAATCAGATTTGGGATTGCCTTCTGATGTAGCTAGAGTCAAGATTCTATTCAAATGATGCCGACCCATTTGCATGCACTCTAAAATTCGCAACAACAGTGGGGACTTGTTGCTTGTCACCCTTAAGTACGAGGCATTCAAGATTTGTGGCAAGTGTGGTAGACTATGTCATGATGTCACCTCGTGCCTTTCGCTAGCTAGGGTTTCTAGTTCTATGGGCCAACAGCCTAATCAGGGTCCTTTTGAGCAGGGTTTGACTACACCTCTACGCATGAACTTTACTGGTCTTCCTGACGTGCAACATTCCACCCAAAAAGGCCTTATGGATTGTTGTTTGGATGAGAAGTTCCTTCCTCCTAACCCTCCTGAGCCCATCATCACAGAAATCTATGATGAGCCGGATGCTGAAGTTACCAATATTACAGATAAAGGTATTTCAATGGATTGGGAATTGTCTGAGTTTGATGCCATGGAGACTGGGGTGGGTCTGAATGCCGGGTGTTTTATGGGTCAGCTTGAAATTCCCCTACTTTTAGATGTTACTGTTGTTAATACAAGCACTCCACCGATTTCATCCCAAGCGGATGAGTTTCTTGCTGCTATACTGATGGAACCACAGCTCGATCTGTGCCCACAAAATGAGTTAGTTAATGTTAATCTGGGTCCCATTTCTTCGGTACCTCCGGGGTGCTTTGTTGAAGGCTCGAGTTCACCTCTTCCACTGGATCTTGACCCGTATATTGGTATTGCT
This sequence comes from Telopea speciosissima, assembly GCF_018873765.1. Taxonomy (NCBI): domain Eukaryota; kingdom Viridiplantae; phylum Streptophyta; class Magnoliopsida; order Proteales; family Proteaceae; genus Telopea; species Telopea speciosissima. Next base: position 25,984,231 of record NC_057920.1, read on the forward strand.
GCGACTGCTGATGTGCCTATGATGTGCCCTACTCCATGTCTCGATGCCACCCAGTCTATGATCTATATGGAGGACCTTGTTGGAGGGATGACATCCAAGAAAGGAAAGTCACTTCTTCTCCTATTCCACCATCCACTGCTTTCGAGTTCTCCACCTTTCATTTGTTTCTTGAACAGTTCGTGGCCACTTCCTCTGATCCACACGCTTTCCTTGAGATGGTCAAGAGTTGGGTTGGTGAGCTTCAGTTTGATTATGCTCGGAGCACTGTTGCATCTAGCGCGGCTACTGGCATCGCCCTTGATCTGGACTTTGGCACTATGATGGAACCCCAGTCTCTTAATCTGGTAACTTTCTTCACTCATTTTCGTTCCTTTTTTAACTATTACTCTGTTCTTTTTATCAGTCTACTCAGTATCTTTGTTAACATTTGGAACCTTAATCAACATGCTCTTCGCAGACATTTCACTCGCCGTTGTTTTCGCTTTTGTACATACCTTTATTTATGTTCTTTTTTTACTATGTTATTCCTTTCTTGGAATACTCGTGGATTTAATAATAAATTCACCCAGAATGGTCTTGCCTTTCATATTAATAAACATAAGCCTGATGTTATCTTTCTGTGTGAAACTAAATGTGTAGATCATGCATGTTTAAGGCTTAAGTACCCTATGTCTTCTTACAACTCTGTGAGCTTCTTAAATAGTGTTGGTTCATAAGGGAAAAAGGGTGGTTTATGGTTATTAGCTTTACCTTCTATTACCATTCTGAAATAGTTGGTTGCTGCCAATATGATTGGTGTACTTATTAGCACGAGTGACAACTTCAAATTCTGGCTTAAATGTATATATGCCCCCCCAATTGGCGGCTCGTACTACTTTCTGGAAGGAACTTCTATATTTTCTAGTGTCCCTGATGGAGCCTTTTTATCTTTTCGGGGACTTTAATGAAATCATTGATGGTTCAGAGAAGATTGGTGGGTCCCCATTTCATCCTACATTTGGCACCCATTTACTACATGAAATTCTTTACACTTTCTCTCTTGATGATGTGAGTTTCAAAGGCTCCAGGTTCTCTTGGTCCAATAAACAAAAACCTCCAAAATTAATTAAAGAATGCCTGGACCGTGCTCTTGCCTCCCCTTCTTGGTTTTACAACTTTCTCGGTGCCTCCATAACCAAACTTTCCTCACTTGGTTCAGATCATAATCCTCTTCTCCTCTCAACTTTTGGTTCCAGACCGAGTTATAAGAAACTGTTTCACTTTCAAGAAGCTTGGACCTTTCACCCAGAATTTAACTCTTTCTGTGTGAATTCTTGGAGCACGCACCCCCAGGACCCGATCACAGTTAAACTTTCTTCTCTTTCCAATTCTTTAAAAATTTGGAACAAAAACATTTTTGGCCATGTTAACAATCTTAAGTCCCAACTTTTCAATAATTTTCTTACTGCTTCTGAAAGTTCCAGTCCTGATACTAAAATGTTAAGCAAGATCCAGAAGCAGATGGGGTCGATTTTTTATGCTGAAGAAGTTTTTTGGATCCAAAAATCACAACATCTCTACATCAAGGATGGTGACAGAAACACTAAATATATCATTCTGTGGCTAAAGCCAATCTCAAGAAACGAAGAATCAATTTTATTTGTGACTCGAAAGGAAATAAAGTTGATGATCCTAAATCTATTGCACATGTGTTTGCCTCCCACCTCAAGGAGGTTTTCACTTCTTCGAACCCCCTGGAGGCTAACTTTATTGAATGCTGATTCCCTCAGGTTTTATCTTTGACCGATACTAAGATTCTCTGTTCCCCCCCCCCTCATCGGATGAACTCAAAAAAGCGGTGTTCTCCTTGGGACCATTGAAGGCCCCTGGGATTAATGGATACCAGGCTGTCTTTTTTCAAAAATTCTGGGATTTGGTTTGTCCTGATTTATTGGAATTAGCCTCTAATTTCTTTAAGAATGGCTCTATCCCACAAGGCCTTAACCATACCCTCATTTGTCTTATCCCCAAAAAGGATAATGCTGCCAAGGTGGAGGAGTTCCGACCTATTAGTCTTTGCAATGTTTCTTACAAAGTGCTATCTAAATTTGTTGCTAATAGACTAAAAGGTTTTTTGACCTCATTTATATCCCCCTTCCAAGCTACTTTTGTTCCTGGCAGACAAATCACTGACAATGTTATTGTGGCACAGGAAATCTTTCACTTTCTTAACCACACCAAGGTAAGAAGAGGTATGTTGCAATTAAAATTGATATGTCTAAGGCTTACGATCGAATTGAGTGGAACTTGCTCATCTCCCTGTTTAGGTTTCTAGGTTTTGGTGTAAAATGGTGTACTTTGATTCACTCCCTCATTTCTACTTCTTGTTTCTCCATCAAATTGGACGAGAGTCCGTTTGACTGGTTCACTGCCTCGAGGGGAATTCGACAATGATGTCCTCTCAGTTCCTACTTGTTTATTGTTGCCATGGAAGTACTTTCGAGGCTGCTAGCGGCATATAGAGAGAGTTAAAACTTTTCCAAGGTATCAAGATTTCTAGAACAGCCCCTGAAATCTCCCATTTACTGTTTGCTGATGATATCTTTATTTTTTGCCGAGCTGAACAGGAGGATTTACTATCTATTAAAGCTATCTTGGACCTTTTTTCTGATCTTTCTGGTCAAGAGATTAATCTTGCCAAGAGTGGTATCCATTTTAGTAAAAATGTTTCCCCCACGGATAGGCGTCTTCTCTGCTCCCTAATTGGAATTAAAGAAATGTCCATGGATTCTGTTTATTTGGGAACTAATCTTTTTCACTACAGATCAAAAGTTAAAGAGCTAAATGGGGTAGTACTCCAAATGCAACGAAAACTGGCCTCATGGAAAGCTAACTGTTTGTCATATGCAGGGTGCACTGTCTTGATTCAATCCTCTTTAGCTTCTACCCCGACTTATTTGATGAACAGTTTTTTATTCCCCCTTAAAATTTGTCGTCAGATTGACTCAATCTGTCTTAACTTCTGGTTGGGAAACAATGATGGTAGGCGAAAGAAACCACCTCTAATTTCTTGGGATAAGATGTGCCTACCAAAAGCGAGAGGAGGGTTGGGCTTCCGAAAGGCTGAACACCACAATAAGGCTCTTATCATGAAGTAAGGTTGGAGGTTAATCACTGAAACCTCCTCCATTTGGTCTAGGATCCTCAAGGCTAAATATTTTCCCAAACTCTCCTTTTTTTATCCCAAAACCTGGAATAGAAAAGGCTCGTGGACCTAGAATAGCATCACCCACATCATTCCGGATCTCGAAAAATCTGTAATCAGGATAGTAGGTAATGGAAAGTCCACCTTTTTTTGGACTAACAAATGGATCCCCTCTGTCCCAGGTAATTTAGCTGCTCTCTCTCTCTAAATTCCCTGAACTCTGAAAATCACACTCACTTAATTGATAAATTTAGACGGGAATCTTGTTGGAACTCTGAGTTACTAGATCTTTTGTTGCCTTCTAACATCACTTCTCACATTCATTTGATTAATCTCTCAAATACTGATGACATTTGGTGGTGCACGCAGTCCACAAATGGCTTGTTTGGTACTAAACTGGCTGCCATTGAGCTGATTTCCAATTCTAGGAACGTTAATCTTTACCACTGCTTGGTGGAAATTCTTTTGGAAACTCAAACTTCATCCTAAATTTAAATTATTCTTCTGGCGTATTCTGAATGCAAGACTTCCAATCAAGGCTTCTATTTCAAAATGGCTTTAGATCGACTCTTCCTGTGCTCTTTGTGGAAATTGTGTCAAATCATACTGGCACTTATTCATATCTTGTGATTGGGTTAAGCATCTCTAGGTGGTGGGACCTCTGGGTCTGAGAACAGAATTTCGGGTCTTTTCAAACTTGAAAGATTTCTGCCTCACTACTTTTTTAAATAACAACTTAGATAGACAATCCCTAGCTTGGTTCTTCAATGTTTTTATTATTACTTGTTACTGTATTTGGACAACCTGAACAAAGCTGTGTTTGGAACAGAAAAGCCAAACCCAATCCGAGCGATGAATCAAATCATGCATTGGTTGTTTGAGTTAAATTTATCCCCCCCCCCCCCAAAATCTTCATCCTCAAATGTAACTAATAATTCTAAGATAGCTTGGCCAATTCCCCTTTCCTTTGCCTTACCAAATTTAGATTTTCCTGTTTTAATCTGTGTAGGACACTATATACCTAGATTGAGTGTGGCAGGATGGTCCTACATCTTTTTGATAGGAGGTAGGTTTACCTTTTTTGCTGCAGGTTATATGGTAGCTTCTACGTACATGGGACCTGAATTGGTCAGCATTCGCTCAGGTCTGGCTCATGCTTCATTTTTGGGGTTGAAGATTCAAAAAGTATGGTGTTCAAATCCAAAGATCACTGATGTTTTTCCATCTCCAACCAATTCCCCTTGGCCTTAGAAGCTAGTGAAATACCTAGTTTATATTTCGGACTTATATTATGATGTTTGTTATGACAAGCAAGGAGATCCTTTTTGTATAGCTATAGCTCTTAACCTGGCCCGCCATGCCTAGGCTAAAAATACTGTATATGTTCCTTTATCCTAGTTATTTATCTTCTCTATTTTCACCAAAAAAAAAAACTCGATTTAAACTGATGGGATAATTTAAGAACTGAAATTGAAATCGAACCGAACTAAGAAAAGATTCCAACTTTAAAACCAAGATCGAATCAATTATTTTAATTCGATTTTGATTTGATTTTAAATGGCCGATTTTGATTTTTGTTTTCAGTTCTAAATTCCCTTGAAAATGTGGTTTCTTCAGAAGTCGCACTTCCAAAGAGAAGCCATAATGTCAGCAATTCACTCCCTCCATCAGATCATTCTCAAATTGGTGGTACTGGATATCACCCAAAGCTAGAGAATCGATGGCTGTAGAAACCTGCCGGAATTTGATTCCAGTTACCAAAAAACCCACTCTACCACCAGGTACAGACAAGCTTAGAGAAGCAGTTGCTGCCAGGAGACAAGCTGCAAGAGAGAAAATTGCATCCTCCTCATCTAACAATAGTTACAGCCTAAATCATGCGTATTGGAAACCGTCACCCCTAATACTTCCAGCAGCTACAACAACTAATCAGAGCTCTAACTCTAATTCAACTTCAGGGTCTAGACCTAAGATGACAGGGTCAAAGGTCAAAGAAGAGAAGTATGTGACCTCAGTGGATACCTATCGAAGGATCCTATCCGATGGAGGATTTCGTTGGCAATGGCCACCATCGGGGCAGTGATAGTACAGTTGCAAGTCGGAGATCAGGGGGCAAGTGGAAGTGGTGGCTTCAAAGATCACATAGGTGGCTCCATGGTGTTACAGATTATTATTAACTCTTGGTTACAAGTCATTTTGGCTGGGGTTAATTAGTATGGCTATAGTAGAATTGGTGGATGTTTTCAGAATCAAGGGAGAAAAAGCGGGTAACAAAAGAGAAAAGATAATATAACTCAAAGGGCAATTCCGATGGTCATGTTGTGAATTGGTTATATAACTCAAATTCAATCATATACCTTCCCATGTATGTTCATGCATTAGAATATAGTACAAGTGAAAAATTCGGGATATCAGTTAAATACTTGGAAAGGGAAAATTACCAAATATATTTCTTAAGCCACATCCCAATCTGCCAGGTGATAGAGAACCACACCCATCTCATTAGTTAAGTTCCAGATCAAAACGCAAAGGGGAAGCCCCTTGAAAGTGACTTCGAAGTGAGGAAAATTTTACACTATTGCATCTGATAGATCCCATTACAATGAAATGAGACTAAAAATTTTGTACTGTGAACTCACTTTGAACCCCTTGCAGTGATCATCCTTCACAATAAAATTCAGGCTGCAGTTGATTGTCAAGGAAGAGGGCAATGTTGGATTGCAACGAGGCACGTCCACCGCAATACAATAGGAGCACAGAGGGCAGAGTTGTCTATCAATTGAAGAGGCATTGAAACAGATAGGATAGTGTTACTGTGTTCAAACATGCCTTCTTTGCTTAGCACGCTTCCAGGATTGCTTACCCTTAATCTTCCATTTCTGGTTCCCAACTGACTGGTTCTGCTCCTCGATCTCTCGAACCTTCCGTTTCCTTCAAAAGAATAGATATCGTGGAACTTAGCAACAAAGGTTTATGATTAAAAGCTAATGTGTCCAATAGATAAAATCATAAGAAAATTCAGAAATCAAAAGAGGAAATCTAGAAATCCCCCCTTTTTAAATTCTCATTCCACTTGTCCAGGATTATGTCCTGGATCATCAGATACAAATTCAAAGATGAAGAGCAAAACAAAAATATCAATACTGTGTAAACAAAGAGTTTGAGAAAAAGCATTACGATCACCAAGATCTTTTGAGGGGGAAGGGGAATAGGTTATTGACTTTTATACCACATCCTATTTTGAAATATCTATTAAGACAACTAGCAATACTCAGTGAACCTAAGTTATTCAACAGTTTTGTAACCAAGAAAACAAATATATGAATGGAGGAAATCATGATGCAGCATTTGTACCTATACTCCCCAAGGGACCGATCAGAAAGTAGCTCATCTGCAAGGGTTGCTTTCCTCTCCTTCTTTGTGAGCCTACCTGAGAAAAAATCTGATGCAGATTCGACCACTGTACCAACCTGATGATTTATGAAGCAAACAGAGGCTTTACTAATTAAACAAATTGACATTGACATATTTCATCTACTTCACAAAATTAGGACAGACTTTGCCCGGAAAAAAAAGGGGTGGGGATGGGGGAAGAAAAGGTATACAGCTATAATCAATAACTTGCCTGGAAATACTTGGGGAGTGTCTTTGACTTTGTATCACCCTTTTTATAATGCCTCTTTGGATCGATTACACTACGCAACTGCACCATCAACAATTAAAAATATCAACAACAATCACTTACGCTTCTCCAACAGAAATACAATCACCAAGATGTGGGTACATGATCAACATTAAAGGCTTTGTCATTTTACAGATTTCATATAGTACTACAAGTTGATGAGCAATCTATGTGCATATAGTCATTTTGGGTTGTTATGATCTGTGGATTTTTGGAATAATGGCTTGTGACTAATTGATCACAACCCCTCTTTATTTATAATAGACGAGAGAACATTCTAGGACAGGTACAAGGACAGACATACCCCTGAACCCATTTTACAACATGATCATTGGTAAAAGGGATAAGACAACCTACACAAAAGCAAAAAACTAAAGCCAACTATCTAACCTATTTTAGCAGGCTTATTAATAAATACCTTAAAAAATGTAAACTGACATGATGTCAACTCTGACCTCAATATCAAGAATAAAAGAAATAAAGTGGAGTCTCATACCGAGCAGAATATTGTTTTGGGGAATAAATATTATATTTTTGCATAATTTAACCAGAATCTCAATTCTGACAGGATAACTCACAAACAGCCTTAAAAGCATACCAACCTAAATGAATCAAGATGCTTGTCAGAGCCTAACAAGCAACACCCGTTTTATTATCATGGCTTCTTAGACCCCCACATCCGACAATACTATTTACAGCTTTTCATTATTCAACTTTTAAAAGAGTAACAAAATCAAATATAGCCTCAGAGTATAGGACTAAAACTCTGAAGCATCTATTAATCATGAAGCTACAGTGATGATTTAGGAATAAAAAAGGTATGACAAGGCCCATCACTTCTATCAATGTACTGTTGTGCAACTTTGCACTGCCCTAAGGTTTTGTTCATCATTTTTTTATGGATAAAGGATTTTGTTTACCATCTTAAGGGGAATAAATTTTTATCCAGGTAAGGAAATCAAATTCCGAAGGTTGGTTGTTGAACAATGAACATAAGTTTGCAGGGGATCGGTTGAATGTATTAATAAAGTTCATAGGATGATCTACAGTTAAGAGTAGGGTATTCAACATTGATGAGACTTTTTTTTATTGATAAAGTAAGGTAGAAGCATAAAACCAAAGACTGGTCACCTTGAAATAGACCCCCAATAGCTGAAGCTATGGAAGATCAAAGTCAGACATTAAGATATTCTGATACTCTCCCCATCTACTAGCTGAAGAACCAAAGGTAAAATAGAGGTGAGACTATGAAGGAGCCCTCCATACAAGAGTAATAAAAGATGAAATATCATTCAAGTTGGAAAAACCAGTTAGAAAGCTATCACATTGATATTTGTAGAGACTAGAACTTCTTAGCCTTCTAGTCCATCGAATCCTAATTGAGATGGGACTACGATTTGAGAAGGCAAACCAGTTCCAGAACGAGACCAAACAATATAACTAAGACTAAAATTAATCAGAAATCAACTCAGATTTGCCTGAATCAATATAGTGAACTGAACTGAAACCAAAGATTTGAGAAAATACACCAAGCATCAAAATTTGGAGAAAGGAATAAAAAAAGATCAAGCTGTTTAAATGAACCAATCCAACAGACCACTACAATACTATTTGAGGAGCACATGGCCTAAGGAAGCTTTCTGCAGAGCCGCCAGATGATCACAATGCTAAATGTATATAACTGGGGTGTACTTGATCCTGAACATCTTAATCCCAAACGTCTCTTTTTTATAGGACTTACGAGGAGTTAAAAGCTTCATAGCACTCTCTAGAGCCTACATACATGATCATACTTGTCAAGGCAGCTAGGCAACCCAAGGCAGTCAATGGGGGAAAAACCAAGGAATCGAGTTGACAATTATGATGTGATACTTCGAAAGATATGATTGCACATGAAAAAGAGACATAACGAAATTCGATAGGGTTTGGATCGATTATTCTTAGTGTAGGGAATGAAATTCGATTTAGCTATGGTGTGTTTCTGATGGTTGGATTGGTCTGTGAAGAATTTGGGTAATGGGATAATCTCCAGAAATAGGTGGGATGTTGTGGTTTGAATGGGGTAATGGGAAACAACTTGGTTTGAGTATTCCAATTGGGCAGGAGAATACACGATCCAATTATGTGAAGGTGTTGACGTGTTGTTAGCTGAATGGTTTGTTAAGACTTTTGGGAGACGGGTTGGTTTCAAGAGATGGGTGGGAAAATTAGGGTTTTGGGGTGGTTTGGAGGATTAGGAGAAAAATGGGTATTGATGGGATGATTCAAACTTACTGTTGTTGCAAGGGCAGCTCAGTTGGTTAGAGGATCTTGAATAATTCTTGAGCCTTGATTTTAAAATTGAAGGAGATCTTCAAATAACTTGAAGGAGAGCTTCAAAAGAACCACTCGAGCTTCACACCCCAGGGTGCCAATCGGATCAAACACCAATCCCACCAGCCTTGATCAAACACAAGACAAAAATCTTCGATGTAGAAGAAGAGCAGCAAAAGCTTTCATTAATATCAAAATTTGTATTCAATACTTGCAACCTTACAACCTTATATAAAAGACTAAAAAATAGACTCCTACACTAAAAAGAAAAGGCCTCACCCAATCCTTAACCTATTAGGTAACTTAAATTGACTAGGAAACTAAAATAGACTCAAAACAAAGTCCTAATCCAGCCCAACTTAAATACTCAAAAGAAAACGACTAAAATCACTTAAATTGAACCATTGGTTGAACTAGTTCAATTTATGAACAAAAACACCAAAATAAAACTAAGTATGGAACTAAAACAACTAATCCCATATGCAACCTAATTACCCATACTTAAGGCCCATAAAAGTAGCCTATTACATGGAAAACCCATGGGACCAAAGGCCCAACATTTCTAACCCAGCCCTAGACTTATTTCTAAGGAAAGAAGCCCAGTTTGGTGAGCATCATCCACTAGTGATGATTTGAGTAAAAAAAATGAGTATTTTAAAAGAGTTTTGAAGTTGCTGAGCTTGTCATACGAAATTGGTATCCCAGACCTGATTTCTTCGCCACAACTTCTCCCTTCCCCTCATCCTTGAGGTTCCCTTTCTTCCCTAACAGATCAAGTTCTTCTCTTCCATAAATCTAAAACCCACCACCAGAAAATCCCTTGATTGATCTGCGTTATTTCGTACCAGAGTCTAACTTAATCGTAGAAACCTACGTTTTCAAGACCAGAGTTTGATTGCCCAATGGAAAGATTGTTTTTATATTCAAAGAAGAAGGGCGAAGTCGGAATTTTGTTTCGTAGTCCGTGATATGGATGTTGTCTAAAACAAATGAGAACACATCATAAATTTGTACTATTCTACCAAAAGTATTGTTAAAGTTAGTCGACATTGGTTGGAAGTAAAAGGTTTAATTGACCAAGACGGAAATTTATGCACCCTAAAGCCTTCTCACAAATGACAGACTTTAATTCTTCAAGGACTGGTTGATGAAGAATCATCAAAGCTAAAAGAAACCATCCCTACAGAAGAGGTTGCTATCCATGATGAAATTCCTAAAGCAATTAAGGAAAAACAGGAAGTGCTGGCAACAGAAGAAAAGTATGTAGTTTATGAGGATACATCCCCAACTGTTCAGTTGCAGTAAGATGCGACCGTGGATGGCAAGGAGGCAATCTCTCATATAGTGAACATCCCTCCTATTGAGTTTGTTATTCTTCACAAGTTTCAAGACAGATGCAATATCAAAGTTATGAATTGTGTTCGAGTTGAAGATAAGGAGTTACAAGCACCCCTCCAAGTGTTGCTATCTTTATCTTTCTACAAAACCCGAGGACGAGTTTTTCCAACACCAGGGGAATTGATGCAGTTGCGTTAGACATTAATCATGTATGTAGGCCTATACGCAAGCTTGGTATCTTATCTTTCTACAAAACCCGAGGATGATTTTTTCCAACACCAGGGGAATTGATGCAGTTGCGTTAGACATTAATCAGGTATGTAGGCCTATACGCAAGCTTGGGAAGCCCACAAAGTGCTGGTGACAATCCAATGAGCTTAAATTGACCTTTATATAGTTATATTATAGCTTGGACCTTTATTTATTTTTTTGGACTTCATTGTAATGGGCCTAATTAATAAGCCCATAAAGTGAGAATAAAATTAGTACACACGATTAGTCGTTAAGTATTTGGATTAAATTAAAATACTTAATAATTAGATAGATTTCTGTTTTCAGTCTATTTACTTTAGTCAGTGTGATAAGAGTGATTAGAAGTCCTTTAGTGAGTCAAAGTAGGAATTTTAGGTCTTTATATATAATATACCCCCCCCCCAAATTAGACATAAATTGAGTAAAGAATGGGTTATTGTTTTAAAGGGTTTTGAAGTTGTGTGAGTTTGGCATACGGGATTGGTATCCTAGACCCGATTTCTTCTCTTCTGTTTCTCTCTCCCCTCTCTCTTCCCCACAACTTCTCCCTTTCCCCTTATCCTTGTGATTCCCTTTCTTTCCTAACAAATCAAGTTCTTCTTCTCTTCCATCAATCTGAAACCCACCACCAACAGATCCTCTGATCGATCTGCATTCTAGTGATTTGCATTGCCACCAGAGAACTATCTTGTAAAAGCACACAAACAGCATAAACTGAAATTGAAGTCATTAAAGCTGGTATCCAAGCAGCAAAGGACTTCAGTTGAAGGAAATGAACCAAGAGAAAAATCATAAACAGAAATAGGCTTCTCTTTTTCACAGGCTGGGCATGAATCATTTTGAGCTCCAGTCAAAGGTCTGATATTTATTAGTCTTTACAAATTATATCCATCTGTTGTATACCCAGACAGAAAATTGTGCAGTCCATGAACCAACTTTGAGAGCCATTATATGGATTCTGCATCTGAATGGATCGTCTGTTTCCGTATTGGTCACTAGGATTTTCAAAGATGGATCATAAGCTGCTGACAACTATACTGCATAAACTCTTCCACATATGGAACGAATCTATATGCATTTGCTTAACACCCCTCTCCCGCCCGAGTGGAGGGGGGAGTATCTAGCATTTCTAAGATGAGAACTAATCAAATTAAGTGATGTCTGTGACCTTGTCAGTCAAAATCAAGATGCAAGTAAGCTTCTCTATTTCCATGTTCCATCTCTTCATAAATAAGTAACAGATTAATATAACATTTATCGTAGGCCTTTCCAAACCGCAAAAAATATATAAATCACCCCAAACAACAATGTTAAACATTTTTATGACCGACCAAGTCACCATAAGGCTAAAAAATGCAAGCAAATCAGTTCTAAAGCAAATTTGAGCAAAATTAAAATCAAATTTGTAATAGAAAACAGGGGAAGATACACACCTTTAGCATTTGGAGATCTTTCTTTAACTCTGGAGTGATGGTTGGGGCAGGCATTTCAAACCTATGTACACATAAAAGTAATTATTAAATTACAAATATTGGTAAGGGCACACCTTGTAACCTGCAACTGTGAACAAACTTGCCATTGTTGGCATCCCACTTACCAGCTTTTACCAGCCGTATCTTTAACTTGTTTCCTCAGAAACTTGTTCATCTTCCTAGGGTCATTGGGTGGAACAAAGAGTCCGTCAACAAGCTCACTTTCAGGCTTCCATACCACATTTTCGGGTAGTTTCTGTAATACCTCAGGCCCAGTTTTTATCATAGATGGGAGAAGTACCTTTGGCTCCCATGTAAGACCAATGGATGCCCTGTTCTCAGGCATTCTTTTTTAATCAAACTCAAACGGTATGCCCGGATGTATTTAATATAGCAACCTACATCTTAAAGAAGACATCATTAGGTTTGGAAAAGCAAAACAGCCAAGAAGAAACCCTCATAGAAATATATAATTTTCAACAAACATAGAGAAAGGTCTGCAATCAACTTCAACACCCTCAGGTGAACCCTAAATTATAAGAGAAGCTATATACATTGAATAAAAGATCAGCAAATTAAACAAACTTGGAAAGAGGATCATGACCCACCAACACCTATCCCAACAACTCCGATCACCACAATGAATTAATTTAGATCAAAGAGAAATAAACATTGAAAGTAAAAGGATGGCAGGTTTTAAAGTAAAGGTCTTTACCATAGCTGGGAAAAAATGAAGAAAATCAGCTAGAGAACAGAATCAAATTCAATGGTCATTTTGGGTAGGAAACAATGAAATATAAGTGGAAACCTGATAAACGAAAATGAGCTTTCCTTCCTCACAAGGACTTGAACTAAGTTGCAGGCTGAGGTGATTGACAGGTTATAGAACATTAAAACCATAGTCTGACCATGAATCCACTGCTTGAGACCATGAATCTGGTATGAATATGTTGGAGATGGAGTTTCGGTTTCTGTGATAATGGACTTCACCGCATCCAGTAGCTTTCATGAGAGAGAGAGAGGTTCGTACCAGCTTTGGGAGACGCTTTTCACTGCTTGCAGGAGAAGCTCTGGTTTTCGCAATAAGGGTTGAAAGTCGAGCGTGATGAATGGAGGTCCAACGAAAGAGTGAGGGTGTTCCACCTTTTCTTGGTAGAAAGTGAAGGTGTTTTATCAGAACGAACGAATTTGGGTAGGTTGTATTCTTCTTTTATTAACTTGAACGCAAGTAGCACGTTTCAAATGATCATAGATTCTAACAATTGTCTACAAAAAAAATAAAAAAATTTCTAACAATTAATATCAATGGATAATCAATTCACTTATTCATAACCGCATACTCAATATATATATATTTTTTATTGATTTCATTCGATTCGATGCAGTCCAATTTTTAGTTGGTCCCATCATACCCATTTTGATAAGGATTGATTCAAGATTTGTTTTGTCATTTATAGTCAGTTTTATCGGTTTAGGCTAGGTTTTGACACCCATAAAAAGATAGCTGAAAATATATATTTAATTCGTGTTCGTATCAATTTAAGAAATCTGCATTTCAAAAATAGGTTTTTCAAAAACTCACTGAATCCATCAAAAGCTAATTGGATACAGATAGGATTAATTTGATTCAAATTTATGTCCCAAAGGAAACAAAAAATGATAGAAAAGAAAACAGTAGGGCATAAGTTTGGCCCTGTGAAACCGAGCTCGCCCTGAGCTCGGACAGAGCCTAGGTTGGGATTTTCAGACCTGACTCCCGAGGTCGAACTGGGCCTAGGTAGAACCACTGAAACATCAGGTCGAGCCCGGTGTGGCCTAGTCCACCCAACCCTAATTTTATATAACTATATATTATTTATTAGGGGAAAATATAGGGACAACCCCTCAACTATGGCATGTTTTCATGTACACCCCCTCATCTTTAAAACCTTTCAAAGACACCCCCTCATCTATTGATAGTAAGTAAATTAGTCCATCAAACTAATTGCCGCTAATTTTAAACATTAATACTCAGCCAACCATTTTTTTAGGACCAAATTGCCCAAATTAAAAGTTTGAAGATGAGAATACTCTTTAGGGGTAAATACTACAAGGAGAGTGCTATACACAACCGTTTGTTTTTTTATCTCTACCTGCCTGATAGGCCGGGGCCCACCGACTGATTCATCAGCATTGCGTGATTGTTAGAGTACCTTTCTGGGATAGATGTCGATCGAGATTGGCACAACAATTTCATCGTAATCCGTCAATGGCGCAGTGTTATGAGCGTGGCACTCAATCATTTATCTGAGTCTCGAATCGAACTCGGGCTATTTCACTGTAATCCGACAATGGCGCAATGACCATGGGCGTGACACTTGATCATTTATCCAACTCAGAGTCGGACATGGGGCTTCGAAGTCGAGAGAATCTTTTCCTTGTACTACTACTATCACAAGAATGGAAAAAGAGGGGGAGAGGGAATTATAGGGATACCTAAAGGCAGACTAAGGAAAAACAAAGGCATGATTTGTACTTAGTATTTATCCCTAAAGGGTATTTTTCGTCTTCAAACTTTTAATTTGGGCAATTTGGAGATGGTTGGATGAGTATTAACGTTTAAAACTAACGGTAGTTAGTTTGATGGACTAATTTACTTACTTTGAGTAGATGAGGGGGTGCACATGAAAACAGGCCGTAGTTGAGGGGGTGTCCCTATATTTTCCCCTATTTATTATATATTAGGTTTATAGCTTTGAGCCTTTAAGATTATTTTTTACTTTACCAAAAAAAAAAAAAAAGATTATCTTTTAAAATGATCAATGTTGATTCTCTCGTTTTTTTTTTTTCCTTTTTTAAATTAGGACCAAAAAAAAAAAAAAAGCCAACGGGGTCAATCAAAGCCAGGTTGAGCTGAGCCCGACAGAGTAAAGCCTGGGCTAGATATCTCAATCGGACCCCAAGATCAGGGTCGGGTTCGGCTTGGGCTGAGCTCAGCGGAGTAGAGGACTCAGGTTAGGCTGGGGTTTTAAAAATCCGGCCCAACCCGTTCTGTTTCACCCCTATGAAATTGTCAAGAAAAGAAGAGGGTTTTGCGTTGGGAGAGAAACTGTCGTCAGGTATTGACTGGTTACTCACGGAGAGTGAA
The DNA here is from genome assembly GCF_018873765.1 of Telopea speciosissima. Taxonomy (NCBI): domain Eukaryota; kingdom Viridiplantae; phylum Streptophyta; class Magnoliopsida; order Proteales; family Proteaceae; genus Telopea; species Telopea speciosissima. The sequence goes on from NC_057920.1 coordinate 25,999,599, forward strand.
ATTTAGTTTGCAGATTGAACCACTGACCTAAGAGACTCCTGTGGTTGGTACGAGCAGGTTCTATCCTCTGCTTTTGTCGAAAGTTGAAGATTATAATACCGTTTGAGATTCACAGCACCTTTGCTTTGCTCAATTTGAACTTTGTTTGAAAATTTTTGAATTGATGAATTCATATCATTTACAGTCTTTATTGTGAATTTATTCTATAAAATTTGATTCCTTGTCTCCTAACTTCGCTAGATAATCGAAACTTATTTGAATCGACTGATGAAATGCCTCTTGTTTGGGCAAAGAATCTTCCTTTGGACTCGGGAAAGATTGTCAAGTATTGGGGCATTGTTGTTCAGTGTTTTGTATGGTTGATGGATGGTTTTGGAAGATGATTGGGTACAACAATTACAAGCATATTTTATGCCTGATAAGCCATGATTCAACAAACTAGATTGAGGTTTGCCACGATGCAGTGTCAGACAAATACATTATGGACTTTCACAATCCTGGATCAGTATATTCTAGGCCACCTTTGTCATAATTAGATTTGATATAACCACGCATCTGGATAATATTGCTGAAACCACAGTTTTCTGTTAGAGAGACTAAATTCCAAACTTCCAGGCAGTGGGACTGGTGATACGGCTCGTAGATCAAAATTTTGAAGTTATTTAATATTAAGTATACATATATTTCATATGGAATTTGGTACTCTGTTATACGCTTGTACTTAACTGAAATATGCAGGTTCTTTTTCTTCAGAACTTGGCATTGTGCTTATGGTGTCAAGAAAATGGTTCTAAGAGCAAGACTATTTACATGGGCAATTTCCCCAATGAAATGTCTTTTCTGTTATGTTAGGTATATGTCCAAAGCCAAGATGGGGTGCTACAGACTATAGTGGACCAATCAATAATTTTTGTTGTATCAAGGAAAAAGTTCTTCTAGTCTGCCACCTGAGAAATGCATCTCTAAACTAGAAGTTAAGGTATTTTTTTTTTCCCCACTGTTTGTCAATTTTATGATCCATCTTGACCATAAGATCCATCAACTAACGTTTTCCCTTGTATTTTAGTCAGCGAACTAGAGAGGTCTGATCTGGCTGTCTCACTGACAGAATAGATAAGGAACTGTGGACTGATGATTCTTAAAACCAGACTGAATCATATAGTTACTATGTATGGGGAATTTCTGATTATATTGTTATTCATCTAGATGGACTGAAATTAACTTATAGATTGTCATGTGATGTAATGGTTATGGTTTGGAACTTATCATGTGGAGGACGTGTTGCCAACATGTCCACAAAGTTTGAACTACAATTTAGTTGCCATGTGGGGAAGTAAGTAGGTACTTAAAGATGCCATCTTTGGATTCATCCCTAGAGTGCCCATGTAAGAATGTAATCTGTTTTTGGACATATAAGGAGACAACTGTTGTTATACTATACCTTATAAGGTATATTGATACTTACAAAAACATATTCAATTTGTAAGCCTCATCCTAGAGATCTTTGTAGGTCGAAGATTACAATATCGGATGTGTGTAAGCTCATTAATGAATTGGATTGTACTAATAACAATCTTGAAGGGAAAAAGTTTTGGTTGGCATTAGGCATTGTCTAATGCCACTCTCTTACAATGAGATATTGTTGTAAAATCAGCAAGAGCAGCAGCGCCAGGATTTTTCCCTCCTAACTCTGATGGTTGAAAATTGCCCCTCGATATGTACTAGAAGTAGACGTGACCAAGTGGTAAGGCTGCGTACATTATGACCTTCCCCAGACCCCGCAGTGGCGGGAGCCTCGTGCAGTGGGTACAACTGTAATATGTACTAGAACCCTAGAAGTAGATGTTCTTTTTCTTCTAGTACTAGTTTTTGGGTGCAACAATTACAAGCATCTATTATGCCTGATAAACCAAGATTCAACAAACTAGATTAAAATTTGCCACGTGCAGTGTCCAACAAATAATATATACATTATAGACTTTCACAAATTTGGATCCGTATCTTCTAGGCAACCTTTTTCAAAATTAGATTTGAGATATCCACACATCTGGATGATATTTGCTGAGACCACACTTTTCTGTTTGAGACACTAAATCCAAACTTCCTGGCTGTTGGGACTGGTGATACAACTCAGTTGAGTAGATCAAAATTTTAAAGTTGTTTCATTTTAATTATACGTGTATTTCATATGGAGCTTGGTACTTAATGCAATCTGAAAATCCAGATTATGGATTTCAGATGCAAGCAGGCCCAATAATCAGATCAGTGATGAAAGAAGCATCGTGTTGTTAAGGGAAAAAAATCAGATCGATGGAAGGGGAGGGAAGAGAGATGGGATTGATCTTCTTTGGAGACATAAGAGAGTAGAAGAGGACAAAAGACTGAGAGAATAGAAGAAATCGGGTATGGGGTACCAATCCCTTATGCACTACTCAACAACAAAACTCTTAAAATAAACTCATATTCTTTACTCAAATCATATCTAATTGATAGAAGGTGTATAACAAATATAAAGACCTTCTAAAATTCCTAATTTGATTCAAACTCCTAATCACACTTCGATTGGAATATGATCATGGGATTTCACATTTGCAATCGGACAGTCGATCAATTCCCCAACTTCAATCTTGATCGGACCGTTTACTCATCATGATTGTCGCTTTCGTTGTCCACCTTTTCAGCCACATCTGATCCGTCCTTTAAAGCTTTTATCATGCTCGATACTTCATCACAGAAGCAGTTAGTATTATTAACAACATTTGGACAACCTGTTCTGAGATCCAGAAGCCTTGTTTGGAGATCACAAAGTCCCGTATGGATTTCATCCATAATTGAATGGACTCAATCAACCTCCATGGCCTCTGGTTCGACTGATGTAGTCCTCGGTTTGAAAAGTCAAAACTAGGAGCCAAGTTCTGCTATGAACAGTAATCGGGTAGGCCAAAATAGTTTTTTTTTTTTTTTTTTTTTTGTTTATGAAATTAGGGTTGGGGTCTGATGTGTGGGTTATGTCAAGTTGAGGTAGGGAATCTATCAGTTAAGGGTGTCAAATTAGAACCGGAAACGAAAACCGAAACCAAAACCAGACCAAATAAGCCAAACCAAACTGAGCCAAATAAAATTCGCTTAGATTTGAGTATTAGATTTCAGAACCAATTCAGTTCTCAGTTTGGTAATGGATCAAGCATAGGAATCGAATTCCAAAACCGAAACCGAACCAAATTTGGATACTAGTATATTATAATATATTAATTGAATAAAGGAATTCGAATCAAACCGTGTAAGAACCTAATAGAACAAATTTCGGAACCGAATAAGAATCGAAACCAAACAGGTTCTGTTTGAGTATCGAATTTCATAACTGATTCAGTTCTCGGTTCGGTTCCAAATCACAGCAACACTCTCTTGAACCGAACCAAATAACCAATTCCAAACTGATTGACATCCTTACTATCAGTGAAGGTTATGTTTAAGTTTTAATGGTGGAAAGTGTGTTGGAATGAATTGGCAGCAGGTTAGGTTTAGGGTTTGGGGTTTTTTTTTTTTAAAGTAAAAGATGAGGGAATCTAGGGTTTGGGTGTATGGAGGATTAGAAGAAGAATGGCTAAGGTTAGGGATGATTCAAACTTACTGTTGTTGAAGTGTTTCCTTGGCAGCAACTTGTTTGAATGCAGATTCTTGAATAAAAATTAAAACTTGAACTAGAACTTGAACAAGAGCTTCAAGAGATCGAATAGGGCAGAACTGGGGTTGTTGAAGAATTCGATAGAAAGGGGATGGGGAAGAGAGATGAGATCAATCTTCTAGGGAGGAAGAAGAGAGAAGAAGAGGACAAAAGAGAAGAGAAGAAATCAGGTTTGGGATACCAATCCTGTATGCATTGCTCAGCAACACCAAAACTTCTTAGAAAAAACTCATAATCTTTATTCAAATCATCTCTAAGTGATGGGGGATGTATTACCTATATATAGACCTTAAATTCCTATCTTGACTCATAAATGGACTCTTAATTACTCTAATACATTCAATAAAGTAAATAAACTCAAAACAGAATTCTATCTAGCTATTAAGTATCCTAATCAAACTCAAACACTCAATTTAACTACTAATCCCATGTACCAACACTATCCCCACTTTATAGGCTTATAAATTATGTCCATTACATCATTAAACCCAAAAATAAAAAGCCTAACCATGGACCAAAATAAAATCTTCTGAGGCCCAATTGACCCAATTGGACAATCTTAACTGCATCATCGGCTCTAATACCAAATAATATAATCTGAAAATCCAGATTATGTATCTCAGATGCAAGCAGGCCCAATAATCAAATCTATTATCAGATCTGAGATAAAAGAAGCATTGCGTTGTTAAGGAAAGAAATCAGATTGATGGAAGGGTAGGGAAGAGAGATGGGATCGATCTTCTTGGTAGGAAGAAGAGGGAAGAAGAGGATAGCAGATAAGAAATCGGGTATGAGATACCAATCCCATATTTACTGCTCAATAACACCAAAACTCTTAAAATAAGCTCATTTTTTTTTTTGGGTAAATGAATATATTACTGAACCCCAAGAGGGGGAAAGGAAAGGGAACCAATATACAAGAAAAGAAAAGAAAAGAAGAAAAGAGAGAAAAGAGGGGGAGGGGGAGGCGGCCAACCAGCCTACGCAGAGGAGGGAGACCGCAGAAGGGCAATATCAAGGCCCCAAAAAATCAAAATGTGCCTGTTTCTGAAGTTGCCCTTACAATGACGTTGCCGGATGCAGCCAAGCTTGGAAGAAACATCGGAGGAGATGGCTTTCCAATCGTATCGAGAGATCTAGATTTGGAAGTCCATCTCCTATTATTTCTCTCCAACCAAATATGGTGAACTGCAGCGCTAAAAACAAGCTTCCCAATGGTGTCACAAATAGAGTTCCCTGGGAAATTCTTAAGCAACCAGAGCCATTCACGGTCAAAACTCCTAGCTCTTCTAGTCTGCGGCCAGATAGAAGACAAGGCCTTGTTCCAGATGGTGGAGGTGAAGGGGCAGTCAAAGAATAGGTGAGTGGTGTCTTCTCGGCCAATCCAACAAAGGTTACAAGAGGGGGAGGCTGGGATGGTGAGGTAAATGAGGAAGGCTTGGGTAGGCAGGCAGTGTCTGAGGGTTCTCCAGACAGTGAGGTTGTGGCGGGGAATGTGGCCCTTGAACCAGACTAGGTTGTGCCAGGGAACAGGAGGGCTAGGGTCCCTAGATAGGTTCCAAGCAGAAGAATAGGTGAAAGTACCTTTGGAAGAGGGAAGCCAGTTAACCCGGTCCGCATGGTGGAGAGAGTTGGGCTGGATAGGGGGAAGAGTAGCCCAGATCTGAGTGATGATGGTTGGATTGAGGTTAGTAGAGGGAGACCAGCGGCCATCGGAAATGAGGGCGGACAGCTTTGCATCCTTAGGGAGGCCAGAGGAGTAGATCGTTCTAGGAACAAACAGGTTGTAGAGGATCCCAAGAGGGTGCCAAGGGTCAAGCCAGAGGGATGTGGAGGTGCCATCCGCAATGGAGCAAGAGATGCCCTGGAGAGCAAGGGGGCGGAGGGAAAGAATCTTCCGCCAGACCCAAGAGGAGTCTGTCGGGGTTTTGACCGTCCAGATAGAGTCAGACTTGAGGAGGTAGGATTGGACCTAGGTGACCCAGATAGAGTCATAGTGGGAGGAGATTTTCCACAGAAGCTTGAGAATGCCTGCCGTGTTAGAGTCACGGATGCGGCGGAGGCCCAGACCACCCTCCGATTTGGGGAGACAAATGGACTTCCAGCTGGTCGGGTGAAGAAATCTGGAGGTATCTTTTCCTTTCCAAAGGAAGGTACAAAATAGGCGTTCAATGGCCCTGATGGTGGAATTAGGGATGATGAAAATACCGGTCCAGTAGATGTAAGAGGTTTGGAGGACCGAGCGAATACATCCGAGTCTTCCAGCATAGGAGAGGAGCTTGCCTTTCCAGAGCTGGAGGCGCTTGCGAATGTTATCGAGCATAGGAGTGCAGTGGTGGCTAAAGAGCCTGGCAGTGATCAGGGGAAGGCCTAGGTAGGTGACAGGGAGGGAGCCAATAGTGAAGCCAGTGAGCTGACGAAGAGCCTCTTTGGAAGAATCTGGGATACCAGAGAGGAAGATTTTGGACTTGAGAAGGTTGACACGAAGGCCGGAAAGAGATTCAAAGAGATGAAGAGAGTCCATGATGGCGGAGATAGAGGAGAGGGAGGCCTTGGAGAAGATTATCAGGTTGTCTGCAAAGGCCAGATGGGTGAGATTGATGTGCTTGCATTTAGGGAGGGGAGAAATGAGATTGAGGTCCGTCTTGGCTTGGAGACTTCTGGAGAGGACTTCTAAGGCAAGGGAGAAGAGGAAAGGAGAGAGAGGGCAGCCTTGGTGGATGCCAACCTTGGCGCGGAAAAAGCCTGCATGGGTGCCATTGACAAGCACAGAGAAGGAGGGGGAGAGATGCAAGCATGGATCCAACGAACAAAGACAGGGGGAAACCCATGAGGGAGAGAACATCACAAATGAAGTCCTAGCGGATCGAGTCAAAGGCTTTGTGGAGGTCAATTTTCAGGAGGGCCGCGGGGGAGTGAGATTTGCGGTCAAAACCACGGACAATCTCAGAGCAAAGAATAATATTGTCCGCAATGCTTCGACCAGAGATGAAGGCCGATTGGTTGGGATTAACAAGGGAGGGGATGACAAGCTTGATTCGGTTAGCGAGAATCTTAGCAATGAACTTGTAGATGAGGTTGCAGAGGGAGATGGGCCGAAAGTCGGACAGAGAAGAAGCCCCATCTTTTTTGGGGATGAGGCAAATGAAGGTCTGGTTGATCTGAGGAAGCTGACCCGGCTTGAAGAAGAAACTGTGGATAGCTTTGAACACCTCACCTTTGATAGAGTCCTAGCGGCTGAGAAAAACTCCATGCTGAAGCCATTTGGGCTAGGGGCTTTGTTGGCTTTGTGGGAGAGGATAGCCAAAGATATTTCCTTATCGGATGGAATGGAGATGAGGGAATCGGAGAGGGAAGAGGGGATGAATTTATCAATGAGCCCCAGCGGGATAGGGGAAGGAGGGGGGAGGGAGGGGTTGAAGAGAGAGGAGAAGAAGGAGGAGGCGGCCTCTTTAATATCAGTGGGGGAAGTGAGGGAGGATCCGTCAGCGGCGGTAAGTTGGGAGATGGAGTTAGAGTTCTGCCTGGCCTTAAGAGAGTGATGGAAATAGGCAGAATTCGAATCTCTGAGATCAAGCCACTTGGAACGGGATTTCTGACGCAGGAAGCTCTCCTCGAGCAAGGAGAGGGAAGAAAGCTCTTCGAAGAGACGCTTTTCATCAGCGGCAAAGCCCGGGTTGAGAGGATCCGACTGGAGCTTAAATTGGACCGTTGAGAGATCCGACCGACAAGAAGAAAGCCTGGAAGGGATATTGCCGAAGGTGGAGAGATTCCAACGGTGGAGGGCCGCTTTGGTGATGCGAAGCTTTCTAGCAAGGGCAATCAAGGGCTGCGAAGGGGCCGAGACTGGGATGCGCTAGGCCTTCACGATAGTGTCGTGAAAGAGGGGGTGAGAAGTCAACATGTCAAAGAATTTGAAAGGCTTGGGACCAAACGAGGAGTAAGGCTGGATGTGGATGAGACAGGGGCAATGGTCAGAGAGACCTTGAAGGAGAAAAGAGGCGTGGGAGAGGGGAAAGGAGGAGAGCCAAACTTCATTGGCAAGGAAACGGTCAAGTTTATGAGCGATACGGTCCGGACCGACACGACGGTTGTGCCAAGTGAGAGGGGAGCCAGACCAATGAAGGTCATCCATACCAAGATCCTCAATGCAATCATTGAAAGGATCCACCGCCGAGAGATCAATGGGTCTGCCTCCTAATTTCTCAAGGTGGGAACGGACCACATTGAAATCTCCGTCGATACCCCAGGGGAGGGAATACATATTGGCCTTGAGGAGGGAGAGATCGGTCCAAAGGGGAAGACGGTCAATGGCCTGGTTGCAAGCATAGACCACAGAGATAAAGAAAGGTGAGGGAGAATTGTGAAAAGAGAGACAGAGATGGACCAATTGGGAAGAGGAGTGGGAGAGGGAGATACTGAGTCTGGATGGATCCCAGAGAATCCAGGTTCGGCTCGAAGGAGAGTAGTTATAATTGGATAGAAAGGACCAAGAAGGGGCAATGGAAGCAGCGATGCAGGACGCATTTTCCTGGAGGACACGGGTCTTAAGGAGAGCACAAAAGGAAGAGTTGGAGGATTTGATGAACGAACGGATCTCATGGTGCTTGGCTAAGGAATTAAGGCCACGGACGTTCCAAAGAAAACCAGAAAACATGGAAAGTAATGGGATGGGGGGGGGCACCGAAATCCTAGGAGGAGTGCTCCTGTGACGCCTGCGGGCGAAGGCAACAGCAGGGCTAGCGACAAGGGGCCTGCAAGAGGGGAGGGGCAAAGCTACCCCAGGAAGGAAGGAGTGGAACCAAACCGAACGGGCTAACTGGGAAGGAGAAGGGGGGGGGGGGGGGAGGGGACAGAGGGGGTTCCATGGAAGGGGTGGGTGGCACAGAGGTGGAACGGGAAAGGGTTTGGCACAAAGTTGGTCAAAGGGAGAGGAACAGGGGGTGGATGGGGGGTTGGGCTCGGTGGTGGGCTTAGGATTGGGGTAGGAAAGCTGATACAGATGCGCTGGGGGTTGGAAAATGGGCAGGTTATAATTAAAAAAGGATTTGGGTTGGGTAGTGGGTTTCAGGTGGGCCTGGTTAAAGGATTGAGGGTGAGAGGGGGAAATAGGTGGTGAAATGGGCCGAGAAGATGGGCCAAGCAGGGGGAAAGGCTGGGGCGTACTGGGACAAAGGGATTGAAAAGGTGAGTAATGACGTGTTGGGGGCAAAGGGGGGGGTGGGTAAAAGGTGGGGTAAAGAAGAAAATGGACCAGGGGATGGGGGAATAAAACAAGACAAAGAAGAGGGGGGGTTCAAACCGTGATAGAGCAGGCGAGAGACTATCACGCAAATGGCAAGGGACAGAATCCAGAGCTCTCTCAGAGACAGAATCAGGCCTGCAGGAGACCATTTTCGGTAAGGAGAGATATCGACGACAGGCATATCTTCCAGCCGAGGTTGGTGAGACATCAGCAGCGATAGGTCAAGGACTTTTGCAGATTTTTCAGGCATTTCACAGCTGATCCCAGCTGCAGAGCCAGTGGCGATGTCAGGGGCAGAAATTGAGGGCTCCGCAAGAGGTGGAGACTTGTCACGGTGGCGACGATGGTGGTTGTTCCGATGACGACGACGAGAAGAAGATCTTCCGCGGGGCTGCGAATCATTCGAAGCAAAAGACGAAGGTCTTGGCTGGTTCTCCAAACCTGCGGGGACAGCAGTTTCCATTGGAGGAGGTGCTGAGGTTGACGATGGAACCGGGAGAGAAGCCAGCAAAAGCAGGGGACCAAACGTTTCCATTGGAAGATTTTTCAGAGTCGACGATGGAACCGGAAAGGACGATGGAGACGTGATGAGGCTTGCTGGTTCCATCGGAGTAGTTGCTGGGGTCGACGATGGAACCGAGAGAGAAGACTCAGAAGCAAAAGGAGCCAGCGGAGTGGAAGATTCCGGATCTGAGAAGCCTTCAGGATCTGAGATTGCAGCATTGCCTTCAGGAACCGAGATAGTAGACTTGCCAGAGCAAATGATGGAGGAGTGGCCAAAGACTCTGCAATGGATGCAGTGAGGGGGGGGGGAGCCACTCGTACTTGACAGGTTGTTTAAAAGAAAACCCATCCTCTTCTACAATAGTGATGGAGGAGGGGGGAGGGTTATCAACAGAGAAGTCAATGCACAACCTAGCGAAAGATAGTCTATCCAGGCGACGAGTGCGAGCGTCAGAGTACAGGGGATAGCCCAAGACAGAACCAATTCTGCTGAGGCCTTCAGGACTCCAAAATTGAAGAGGAAGACCAGGTAGTGCAATCCACAAGGGAATAGAGCTGAAGTCGACCTTGTGGAGTTGAATGTAGGGGGTCCATTGGCGAAGGAAGATTGGTTTGGAGCCGACAAGCCAGGGAGCACCGTCCAGAGCTCGTGCTTTAGCCTCGTCGGAGAAGAACTTGAAAAAGAAGACACCATTTTCAAGGAGGAAGGTGTCCAGGATGCCTTGAGCTTTCCACTGTTTGGTTAAGGAGGCCTTGACAATGTTGAAGGATGGTCGAGAGCCCAGGAAATGTCCAACAAGGTAGGACTGCCATTTGGAAATTTCAGGGGACAGAATATTGTTAGGACAGAGGGCAAAAGAGGAGCCATCTGCAGAAGAGGCAGGCTGAACCAAATGAAGAGTAAGACCAGAGCTTGGAGAAGAAAAAGGTTTAGCGACAAGAGAGGCCCAGGATTGAGGTCCTGGAGGTAGGGTGGAGTCAGGAGAGGGGGGCTAGATGTCGGAATGAATGGGGGTGGTGGTTGGGGGAATGGAGATGGAGGGGGGGGAGGGAGTGGTGGTATCGGGGGGGGGGGGGGCAGAGGATGGTGGAAGCAGTTGGAGAGGGGGAGGCGGTGGAGGTTGGGGGGGTGTAGGCCGGCGGGGGGTGAAGGGCGGGGTTGGAGCTCATGGTATCACCGATTCTTCTATGCTGCTAAGCTCATTTTCGTTACTCAAATTATCTCTAATTGATAGGGAGTGTATTACATACATAAAGACCTAAAATTCCTAATTTGCCTTATAAAAGGACTCCTAATCTAACAAAATATTCTAATCTAACTCAAACATTTAAATATTTTAATGTAATTCAAATACTTAACTTAATTACTAATCCTGTGTACTAACTTTACCCCCACTTTATGGGCTTATAAATTAGGCCCATTACATCAGTAAACTCAAAATAAGCAGCCCAAGGTCCATAAAACCCAACCATGAGACAACATAAAGTCTTCTGAGACCCGCTTGACCCAATTAGAAAATCTTAACTGCATCAGTACTCTGTTATATGCTTCTACTTACTCAAATAAGCGGGTGGTTCTTTTTCTTCAGAACTTGGCATTGTGCTTGTAGTGTCCAGAAATTCTATTGTTCTAAGAGCAAGACTATTCACATGGATAGAGCCCGGTGGGGGGGGCATGGGAGTGCGATTTCCCCAATGAACTGCCTTTTCTTTTAATGTATGTATATATGTCAAGAGCCAAAATGGGGTAGTACAGTGGTAGTTCCTCCCACACTAGAAAGTCATCATATATGATTGACATATCAATAATTATTTTGGTATCAAGGAAAAAGTTTTTCTATTCTGCCACACTAGAAATTCATCTCTAAACTAGCAGCTCAGGGGATTTTTTTGCGTATTTCAATTTTATGGTACACCTTGACCATAAGTGCCACCAACTAACCTTTTCCCTTGTACTTTAGTCATCCAACCAGAGAGGGCTGTTCTAGCTGTCTCACTGACAGAATAGGTAAGAATTGTGGACTGCTATATTTTAAATTTTAAAGCCAAACACAATTATATGCCTTACTATGTATTTGTTTGCTACCGTTTCACCTAAAAGCTCGAACCGTTAGGGAAGGGGACACCAATGTATGCATCAACACTCTCTCACACGTGCAGGCCAAGATCCCATGCTCCTTGCACATGGAGCTCACGTGGCATTTCCTTCGCGTGGCACCGAGGGAGAAGAAATGTCGGGAAAACTCTTCCGATGCACTTCTCAGGACTGCCAGGAATCGAACACTTGACCTTCCTGCTCTGATTCCATGTTCGTTACTGTTTCACCTAAAAGCTCGAACTGTTAGGGAAGGGCAACATCAATGTATACATCAAAAGTATTGGAAATTTCTGATTGTATTGTTATTCATCTAGATGGATTGAGATTAACTTATAGATTATGTCATGTGTTGTAATGATTTTGGTTTAGAACTTATCATGCGAGTAGATGATAATGATGTCAACATGTCCATAAAGTTTGAACTGCAATTTAGTTTCCATGTGGGAATAAAGGTGCTCAAAGACGCCATCTTCGGAGTAATCCCTAGAGTGCCCATGTAAGAATATAATCTATCTTTGGACATATAAGGAGACAGCTATTGTTATACATTACCTTGTAAGGTCTTTTGATGCTTACGAATCTGACATATTCAATTTGTAAGCCTCATCCTAGAGATATTTGTAGGTTGAAGATTACCATATTGGATGTGTGTAAACTCATTAATGAATTGGATTGTACTTACTAGTTGAGAGGAAGGACATGCATAGTCTAGCTCTTGTGCCAAGTATGACTTCGGATAGAGCCTATTGGAGGGCAAGAATCCATGTAGTAGACCAAGCTAAGATTCTCCTGACTTGTTGGGATGTGCATAATTCCTCGTACTTCTTCGTTCTTTTTCTTTGCATTTGCCACCTTTCATTTGTCAGTGCTCCCCTATTTTTTTGAATCCATGTAGCTGACCCCATTAAGTTAGGGTGTGGCTGAGTATGTTGTTGTTGTATTGTACTTACAAGTTACAACAGTCTTGAAGGGACAAAGTTTTGGTTGGCATAAGGCATTGTCTAATGCCACTCTTACAATGAATATTGTTTTAAAATCTGCAAGAACAGCAGCACCGGGATTTTCCCCTCCTAATCCCGATGGTTGAAATTTAACCCTTCCCCTCTGGAATCAATATATCCTGGCTCCACTCCAGTATTTAACCCTAAATTTTCTTGCCATTGTTCCTATAATCACCATACCTGCTAGTACTAACATTGCACAGATAGTATTTTGCTTGGACACAGAGATCAGGCAATGAAGCCAGTAGTAGGGATGGTGGTCTCAAACAAGATGCAGAAATCAGTGGTTGTGGCGGGCGATCGTCTCTTCCATCACAAGATATTCAATCGTTACGTTAAAAGAACCAGCAAGTTCATGGCACATGATGAGAATAATGACTGCAACATTGGTGACTGGGTCTCTTTACCTCTCTCAATTAATATTTAATCGTTTTCTGGTTTTAGTTTCACAGAAATACAGAGCAATGTTTTTTAATGCAATGGAATGATAGATTTGTATGTCATCTAGTATAGGTGAGCATTAGTACTATGAAAGTGGCATTTGTCTCTATTCAGAACTACTTTGGTCACAACAGATACGTTGTTCTGCCATAGTCCATGAAAATGACATCTGTCGGGAAACAGCCTCTCTGCGAAGCGGGGGTAAGGCTGTGTACATTATGACCCTCCCTAGACCTTGCTTCCAAAAGCTTTGAGAGCCAAAAAGAATCTGAGAACTCCAGCTAGAAGATTTAATTCTCAAGCCAGGGAGAACCGAGGCGAAGACCACCTGCAACTAATAGACCTTCGGGCCAACAGTCTACCACCCCTTGCAGATAAAGGTAAAGGTCCTATAAGCAACAGCAGTGACACTAAGTGCTACAATTGTAATAAATATAGACACTTTGCAAAAATCTGCCCCATGAGACCAAAAAGTAGCAATGTTGTCGTAGCAACAGTCGAAGTAAATGATGCTAGCATGTTACGGAGTTCTTTGAGCCACACCCACCTGATGGGAATGATAATGAGCTCTACGATGATAAAGACAATGAGGGTGATGATACATATGAGGCTCACGTGGTTAGTCGCATCATAATTTCTGAAACCCAAGGCAATGATTGGCCCTTACACTGTATTTTCTACACATGTATAGTTAGTGGTCCGAAAATGACAGGTAATTGTGGGCAGTGGTAGTTGTGTCAATATGGTCTCACAAGCCTTCATTGAAAAGGTGAAGCTGAAAACGGAACCACATATGTTGATATGGTTCCTAATTTTTAGTCTCACACACTTTTTTTAAGGACTAGAAATCTCCTAAAGTTTTGTAGAACGGGAGAATCTTCAATGCACAATCAGTTGTTAGCATCCATCCTTCTTGCCCCAACAAAATCAACGATCTGACCATGATCCAACGGTACGAAATCAGCAACAAGAAGTTCATTGTCGAAGATCTTGGAAGCACGAAATCCCCAGTCCAGACTCCTGTCTAGAAGACTATTAGTGAATTTCAGAGGAGGATTGATGCTAGTAACATGAAGACCTATGCAAGGGAACATAAGCAGGTTCAATCAACTGTTGCTCCAGTACCCATCCAATTGCCGAACCTGGATCCAGAACCTACCTCTCCACCTGGTAATGTTCCTTCTCCTGAGTTACGTATTGCTCTTCGCAAAGGTGTCAGGACTTGCACTCAACATCCCATATCTCATGTTGTTTCTTATGACTCCCTTTCCCCATCCTTTCGGGCTTTTGTTTCTTCTCTTTCTTCTGTTCGTATTCCTAACAATTGGCAGGAAGCTCTATCAGATGGAAAGTGAAGGCAACCATGATGGAAGAAATTGAGGCTTTGAAGAAAAATAACACATGGGAGCTTTTGGTTCTTCCACCAGGGAAGAAAACCGTTGGATGTAAATGGGTGTTTGTGATGAAACAGAAGGTGGATGGCACTGTAGATAGGTATAAGGCACGGCTCGTGGCCAAGGGGTTCACTCAGACATATGGCAAATGGAAAACTGATTATTCTTCTGTCTTCATTTAAGCCTGTTAAATTCTCTTGTTCAGGGTCCTCAAGTGGACCTCCTGATTTATGATTTTAACCTTTTATATTCTGAAGAATTTCTTTCCTAAATTGTCTTCATTTTTTTGGAATTATAAAGTCATTTGTGTTCTACAATTGACTTTATTTATTATTAATTTTTCCGGAGTAAGTTCAAGATTATTGTACCATATAGATTAAAAGCGGTGTACATAGCTAAGTTGTTGCCTAAGCTCAAACTGCTGAATTGCCTTGACTAGCCATGTCCCTGTTGGCTGCATTAGGGTAAAGTTGGTCAATGAATAATGGGGTGTGGAACAACTATTGCATAATTTGGTTTGTACAAGTTCTGAAATTTAATTAATAGTCCAATTGCTGTTTGCATTTCAATTAAGTCATCACTTAAGTAAGTAGGGGTAAGAAGCCAATTTGAATTCCTGAACTCCTGGTAAGTTAATTTTTTATTCCCTTGTAGTGAATTGTGATTTTGGGATGTTTGAAATGAATGTCTTGCATTTACTTAGCTACTTTCTTGAAGAATCCAAAAATGCTTCTTTTTATTGAGTTAAAAGACTCTTGTTAGTGGCAATTGGATCGGGTTTGGACTGGTGACTAGAGATGCCTAATATTCCATGGGTTTTTAGGAATGTTTGGAGCCAGATTTTTGTACTGGGAAATTGCATTGTTCAGGTTACTGACTTTTGGTGCAAACTATAGGACGCCTGGTCCATTTTTAAGTGCTTCAGTTTTTTTGCTGATTGTATTCATTCAATATATATATAAATGGATCACTAACTTTTGTCTAAACATATTGTGAATTTTTCTATTTTATTCAGGTCACTTTGGCTAGTTTAGTTATCACCTGGTCAATTACTCATCGTAGGCCAAAATGCTAGGAGGCACGTAGCTGCCTTAACTCAGCTGATTTAAAATCTGGGATACATTATGAACATTAGAGTAGGCGAGCCTTGGCACAACGGTTAAGCTGTGCTATTGCAACCTGTTGGTTGCGGGTTCAAAACTTGGAAACAGCCTCTCTTGCGTAGTAGGGGGTAAGGCTGCGTACATTTGCCCCTCCCAGGCCCTGCAGTAGTGTCCACTCCCTCATTCACTGTATTTTTTTTTTACATTTTTACCCCCAAATTTCCCCTCTCATTCTCTCTCCTAACTCGACCACTGTTCTTTCTTCCCTGCTCGACTGTCGGCGTTCCCCACAAGGAGACCCCACTCCGCCTAGGGGCATGCTCATACCAAAACACCAAACCCAAAGAAGGGTTTCTTTATGTGCCCACCATAGATGCCTTAATGCAGATTCATCACCGAAATGGGCTTATTTTATTAGGAATAAGTTCTAGGGTTGGGTTATATACATGTTGGGCCTTTGATCCCATGGGTTGTTTACATAATAGGCCACTTTTATGAGCCTAAAATATGGGTAATTAGGTTGCATACGAGATTAGATAGTTTAGTCCTATATTTTGTTTTATGTTCATGTTTTTAATGTTTTAAATTGAATCAGTCCAAAGCTGGTTTGAATAACTGGTTCAATTTAAGTGATTTTAGTAGTTTTCTTTTAATTGTATAGTTGAGCTGGATTAGGATTCTATTTTGAATCTAGTTCAGTTTTCTAGTCAATTTAAGTTACCTAATAGGCCTTTCCTTTTTAGTGTAGGAGTCCAATTTTGAGTCTTTTATATAAGGTTGTAAGGCAGGCAAACATTGAACACGAATTTGATTCATGAAAAAGCTTTTGCTGCTCGTCTCTTCTTCTCCATTGAAGATTTGTCTTGTGTTTGATCAAGGCTGGTGGGATTGGTGTTTGATCCAATCGACACCTTGTGGTGTGAAGCCCAAGTGGATCGTTTGAAGGAATCGGTGTTTGATCTGATTAACACCTTGCTGTGGGAATCTTGGGTGGTTCGAATTGCTTATTTGTTTTCTCCATTGCTGTTACATTCATGTTCTGAGTTCAAGAGTGATTCTACAGCATCAAGCATGTTCAAGTCTACAACATCACCCCAAGTTTGATCCAATCTGTTCTTCATCCACAAGTAAGTCCAAAACTGAAAACCTGCAACTATTCTTCTTCCCTTCTAGAAGGTCACATGCAAGGTGATTTTCGCGAGAATTCTGCCCAGCCAAATCTAACCGTCAGAACCTACTAAAATTTTGATTGAATCTTCTTCAAACCCGAAGAGAGACTAGATCCAAATTTCAGTACCCTCCACCTAGCCGATTGTTGGAAATTACACTTTTACCCCTCTCTCCTATCTCTACTGGGAAACCTCCATAACTCCTGATTTAACCATCTAAGTTAGCTGTAACTTTCAGCATATATTCCCCTCCACCGTACCCACATTCGACCAAACTATTAATCCCATTCAACCACCTGAATTCCTGTTATTATAAACCCTAGATTCCATCATCTTCCACCTTTCAAAACCCTAACCCTAGTTGCTGCCCAAACCATCTAATCTACTTTTAACCATCTAAAACTTATAAAACCTATTTCATTAGACTCCCCTACACCTGCCTAACTTCACCATATAAGATACATCCCCACTACCCTAATCCTAACCCTAAAATTGACCTAAAACCTCAATTCTGCCCCCATCGAACCAGCAACTTAACAGTTCCTGGTTGTTTGGCTCCTAGTAGGTCTCCTACCTATCTAGGAGTACATTTAATCTGCAAGTCTGAATATCTCTTCTCTATCATTTCTGTGTTTATTCGGTCAATATTTTAGGGTTCTTTACTCCATGAATCCGTACTGTCCCATTTTAGGATTTCAGGGCATGAATTTTTCTGTAAAATATGCATTTGGGAATTTGGGTATGTTGTCCGCCGTGATTCTTTCACCCGAAGAGAGTTAGATAGAGATTAGAGATAGAGATATAGACGAAGATTGAAAGACAGAGACAGAAACTCCTTTTCTTCTCCGCGCACCCTCCCCTGTAACCCGTCTTCTACATGAATCAACTCAAAAAATGTTAAATTTCCTAGACATTAATGTTACCATTGGAAACTCCTACATGAATTCAACTAAAAAAAATGCGCATTCACGATCACCGGTGTCAAACGATTCACTCCATTTTCAGATTTTACAAAAACCAGAAATGCGTTCCAAAATAAATTGCCATCAACTCAATGAAAACTACAAGAATAAAAGTGCAAAGGCTAGGGGAAAAAAATTTGTGAATGGGAAACTTCAAAATGAGAGCATCCAAATGAATCAAAACAAAAGAGAAGGAATTATGGGAAAGATCATGGGAAAAAAAAAGAGTTGTTCCAGTTGGTTGTCTATGAATTCACTTTACCTTGACCAAAAAAACACCGAGAGGAAGAGAAGAAGAAACGCCATGGCTTAAATGCCAAGAGGATAAGGACAACAATAGAATCAGCATAAACAGGAGCAGACCGACAATGCTCCTTGCCATTGGCATCGCCATCACAGCTTGGAAAGGCAGAGCAGAAGAGAAGAGCGAGAAGGGCACTTTGAAATGGTCACATAGAAGACAGGTTGCAGGGTGGGTGCACAGAGAAGACAAAGTTGCAGGGTTGAAGCAGGTGCTCTCATCGGAAGCGTGATCGGAGAAGGGAGAGGTGGGGGTAAAACTGTCAAAAAAAGGTTTTTAATTGATGGAGTACTATTTTGGATAGTTTTGTAAACCCAAACCCTAGCGAGGGTGTAATTGTACATTACATTCTTCAATTTCAGATCCGTTAGCATTTAATGCCTGATATTAATGGCATGGACTTAAATAGGGTTAATTTGAAAAGCAGGGGATGCGCGTGGAATTATCAAGGGGTGTGTATGGAATTGTCAGAATATCAGGGGGTGCATGAGGAATTTTTGGACGACTTAGGGGGTGCATGCATATTTAACCCTTATTTTTATTATTTAAAGAATTTTACTGACAAGGTCTCACTATTTCTTGCTGTGATGTGGCATTAAACGGCAGGAAAGAGGAAAGAGGGAAAAGGGATTAGTGGGTCTTTATCTTCATTCATTGTGTTTAAGCCAAAAAGAAAGCATTGTAGAGAGTTAAGAAATTAGCAAGGATTAGAGAATAATGAGATGCAATAGCAAAGTGAGAGTAAAGTAGGTGATGTGGCAAACTGCCAATGGAGATTTCAAGAGAAAAAGTTGACATGGCACCTGCTTCAGAATGAGGCTACTCAATGCTGCTGCCTTTTGTTTTGATTATTGATTAATTCATGGCCATTTATTAATTCCAAATCCTGAGAAATAAGTAATCAAAATTGCTTGTTCCCCAGTAATTTCTAATGCCAGACTGAATAGTGTTGCAATTTTTGACTGTCTAGAGTAGAGGACCAAAGCTGTGTGTTCCTTAATTTATAACCTATGGTAGTAGATACTCTTGCATCAAATCATTTTTCAATGAATTGGATATGGATCTCAAATTTGAGCATACTAATCCAGTTAATAGCATGGCTTTCTATTGTCTGAAGGAACACAAGCATTAGAACAGATTTTGCACTAGTGCTGATTCCAGAGGTTTAGTTTCTTGAGGTCTTTTAACAAATGAATATACCCTTAAAAGTATGTTTTATAGGGGTGATCTTGATAGGGGAATTTTTTTTTTTGTGAAGAGGGGGAAAAAAACCCTTTCATTTTTGAACAGAAGGGAAGACTTTGCTTTGTGCAGATTTCAATTAGTGGATTTAGCATTTCTCTACCAGCATATTCTCATTTTATTACTTAATCAATAGGATGCCCTGTTTTGTAGCTCCTGTCTTCGAGTTGCGACATTTTCCCTTTCGGGTAAGTAAGCTATGTTTTGTGCATACCTACCTGAATTTATTGTACCATCAAGCCAAATTGGAATGATAGAGGTACAAAATAAATATCATTAATGCTTCAAGACTTGCATAAACTTACCTATCTCTTTCCAGTTTATTTCATTGGAATTGGTACTCGTCTAGAGTGGTCTCAGAAAAATTTTCTATTGCTAAAACCATTATAATTTGTAGATAAAAATTCTTTAGAAAATGGTAATAGTTTATATCAGCCTTAACCCCCTTGTCGGTTCTAGGAGCCATCTCATAACAAAATTAGAGGATTGTCGATGACCTTGCATTTAAACCAGATGCTGCCTGATTAGGGAAGTTTTTTTTAGCAATTTGTGGGATTGGAAGTGTGATCTTAACATAAGAGATTAAGGTTAAGAAGGGAGTTTGGCTATTAAACACCCTCCCACCCCCCAAAAAAAAAGAACCAAAAAAAAAGAAAGGTGAATTTTAAGGCACTGGGCAGCTTCCAGATACGCATGTTAGTGCATGCATATTCATGAGATTTAGAACTTAATTCTCATAATTCAAACCTTGCGACACGGTTTCAATACTAGACATGGTTTAGGAAACGGAGGTTTAGTCAAAAGAGAACCCCCAGCACTCAAGTGAAGGGTATTCAGATGAGATAATGTGGGTGCTGGGTGTCTGCAATACATGTGCAGAACAAGGAAGAATATTGTTAGGAACTTATGATGCACCGGAGAAAATGAAGAAAAGGCCAGAACTCCAGGTAAATCTCTAAGGATCCTTTGTTTTATCCTAAACCGGTTGATTGTACTTGGTCTTTTTGGATTATCAGAAGTTACTCCAGAATAGAGGGAGACCAGTGGTCATCTATGATGGTAGTTATGATCCTATTGTTGGAGAAGTTGGATGGAGCTCAGCTTTATTTTATATTTCAAACTTTCTTGTTATTTCTATGGATTGTGGATTTACAGGATTCGCACAGGAGGCAGAGGTTCTAGTGGTTTTGCAAGGGCTGCAAGTCGTTTGTGAACAAGGATGGGAAGATATAGAAGTAAGGACCAATTTTGAAGAAGTGGTGGGTTGGATGATTGGAAGGGGGCAATCTTCTTGGCCTTGAAGTTTGGTTGTGTTAATGTATGATGTTCATAAGCTTATTTTTTATTTTTTGACCAGTTTGCATGGTCAAGAAGTCCAGGGAAATAATATCAATAGTTGATTAGTTAGCTAAGGAAACTAGAATAGATAAGGTGAAAGGTGAAAATATGGACTATTTTGATTTTTTTTATGTTTCATTCATTAGTGGTTTTTGTATCAAACAACCCTTCTAAGCAGCATGTACCAGAACTGCAAAGCCTCGTCCAATTGTTGGATCAACAATTGGACAACCCAAGACGAGGGTGAATAGGGTGAAAAAACATTAAACTCAAAAGACAATTTAAAAACTACTCTATCCAAAAGCCTTTGATGAACCCATAGGAGATATCTTTAAAAAAAAAGTGTGCAATGATAATTGGGAAAGGGAGAAAGAGACAGAGTGATACATAGATTTAGAGTGGTTTGACCACTTGCCTACATAAACTACGAAGAGATACCCTCTTGAACATTCAACTAAAGTAATCGACTCAATCAACCTTTACAATGTTTTTCTAGGATCAACATAAACCCAAATGTTTGGGATCACACTCATACCTAGTGGTTTTCTTGGCTATATTGGGAATCTGACCCAATAGCGCAGCGGATTTGGATTAGTTATAAGACTTTGGCATTCAAATTTGAGATCATCCCATATGAAACAAAATGGGAAAGAATAGGTTACTTTAAAATCGCAAACGAAGTTCCTCTGAAGTTCCTCTTCCAGATAATAGTTCTGTCATACTTGAGCAACAATAGATATTGAAGTAATCAATTCTTGAATTTTTTTTTTGTGTGGTGAAAATCAATTCTTGAATCTTCTGTTCAATGCAAACCATCGAAAATCAACTATCACAAAAAATTTGGGTTTGAAAAACCCTGACCCTAGCACCACCACTTAGAGAGAGAGAGAGAGAGAGACAGAGAGAGGAGCTAGAAAATTCGGTCAATGGGTCCTCCCCCATTGTCAATCCCATTAGGGCTGAAGAGAATCTCAACTTTCAATTTTCTAAACTGAATGAGACACTTTTTAGTGAATCTTAGGATTTGCAAACTCAATTTTGCTTCTAAAGTGGGAAGAGGTAGAATCTTAAAGGGATTTGATCTCTTTAACCATGGTTGATGATTTAATCAAATAAAAATTATGACAATTAAAAAGATGATTGACCTATTTAATTTCTCAATAATTGTCATGCATAATTTAACTCTTTAATTTGCACATAAGACCCTCTACTAACAAAATCTTGTGATGAACTATAAGGCATGTAAATAAATATTACCAAACCCCAATTTATCATACATGTCCTTATTAGAGATTCTGTGATCACAATCAAACGCCTAAAAATGCGATCAAACATAATTGAAATAATATAATAATATATTTGATAATAATAAAATAATAAATAATGGTTAATTTACGCATACCACCCCTGAGGTTTGATGAAAGTATGATTTTACCCCTCAATTTTGGAAAATTCTGCGTATCCCCCTGAGGTTTTCAAATGTTAACAAATAAACCCATTCCGTCAATTCATGACTAACGGTGTTAAAATCAAGAGATAAAGTTACAAAAATACCCCTTCAAGGAAAAAAAAAAAAAACCTACAATTCATCTTCCCCAAACAATTTGGGCAAGATGAGTTGCAGGCTATTTCATGAGCAACTCGATTGAGGTTTCTAAACATTTAAACTACAATATCACAATTTATTATACAAATATTGATTAACAAGGACTATTGGACAATGCACAGAAATACAGAAAAAAAATCTGATTTAAACAAACTTGCAACTCATCTTCCCCAAAATCGATTGGGGAAAATGAGTTGCAAGTATGTGAACACCATGGAAATTGAGACAGTGGCACGGCGAGCGAAGGATCTAGAGCGATTTGCAAAGGAGGCATAGGCAATGGGACTCATGGGAGGAGGGCTCACTGACAGAGGGTAGGGTTTTGGAGTTCACAACTGGGGTGAGGATGCTGCGGGTAGGGATTGCGAGTGAAATGAGTTTGCTGTGAACGAGAAGAGGGATTGGAATTAGATGGTACGGTGAATCGGCAACACAAGGGGCAGAGGTCACACGCTAATAAGGCAACTGCAACGCTCCTTAAAGGCTAGAAATCCCGTTCAAACCTTTTAAACTTCACATCACTTTCAAATAGAAGGAAATACAGAATCATAGAACAAGACCCACTTCCATAATAAATTGATGGAATGGCAAGAGGAGCCGCCATTGGAGAAGAAATAAAGATGACACAAAGAAAAAAAGCAGAAAGAGAGAAACGGAAATTGCACAGTGCACACAAAGAGAGAAGAGGGTTTGGGCCTGACTGCCTGGGGTTCAATCGTATGGAGAGAGAAAGAGAGAAACGGAGATTGCACACAGAGAGAGAGAGAGAGAGAGAGAGGAGGGTGTGAAATAGCCTGCAACTCATCTTCCTCAAATCGATTGGGGAAGATGAGTTGCAGGTTTTATTTTTTTCCTTGAGAGGGTATTTTTGTAACTTTATTTTTTGATTTTAACACTGTTAATCATGAACTGACGGAATGGGTTTATTTGTTAACGTTTGTCAACCTCAGGAGGGTATGCAGAATTTTCCAAAATTGGGGGGTAAAATCATACTTTCGTCAAACCTCAGGGGTGGTATGTGTAAATTATCCATAAATAATTTACAAAAATACCACTAGATCCATATTCCAATCCAATTGATCACAGACTTTTCCTGATACTCCTCTATGAAAGGTAGTGGATTCCATGCTGAACATCTCTTTCGTTCACGATTCACAATCACGAATCCAGTACATTGGTATGTAGTCTGACACATCAACCATTGGTGTACCAACACTCGTATCATAACACCGTTACGACAAGGATCTCTACAGGCAGTGGTCATGTGAGATTTGTACCAAATTCTATTTTATACATATAAACAATGTGTAATTACATTTATGTCTTGAAATCATCAGTTCTAGTGACATATAATGTAATGACCATTTGAACCAAATGTCCAGTCCTCTCTTTAGTTGAGAACTATTTTGGGTGAAAACCCATGGAACAAGCTTATAAGCCCGTAAATAAAATGAATGCAAAAATAAAATAAATTTTTTTTATTCAAATCAAATTCGGGTTTGAAGGGTATACATTCCAATAGGCTCACCACTAATAACCTTACAACACTTCTCAAAATTGATAAGAAGAGAATAAGCTTAAAATCCAAGTAGCAAAGTGAAAATTCTTACACGAAAACTTCTAAGCGTGTGAACATGCAAGATAGAAACACAATGATGATTCTCAATAAATTTGGGTACTAATAACTCAAAAAAGATATTCAATTGAACGCACATAAATTTTGGCTTAAACCTGACTGATGTGCAACAACTATTATCTTCAACTATCGTGCCCTGCCTGAATATTATACCAGAACTTCTCAACCCAATATTGGTTTGTCGTAATTCACATTTTCCCAGAAATATGACTAAGAGATCTTCACTCTTGTTTTGAGCTCCTCCAAATTTTGAGTAGAATGCATCTCAAAAATTCCATGAAGTTGTTGTACCAACACCAAACGGCCTAGCTGCCTTTGCCATGTGGCCCCTTGTGCCATGGCTGCCATCAAGCCAGACTTGCCACCAAGGCTTTCAACTTACCACATGCATCTCGCATGCATACATGTTCAGGTCAAATTATCATCACTAATCTGTATTGGCCGCATACACTTGGACTCACCTGTTTAGTTTCTGCCCACTGATATAGAAAACTCCATATCTTCTTCATCTAACATCAGAATAGGATGACTCCAGTTGCATTGGAAAGAGGACTCAACGCACTACAGCTCTACAATATATTTTCTCTTCCAATTATGCTACTTGTCATGCCCAAATTGGCTCCAAGTTTGACCCCTCCACATAATCCTTTCAAGTCACCATGGGAAGTTGTATGTACACTATTCTCAATGCTGCTACATGCTGCCAAATGCCTTCTTACACTTCCACATGAGTCATGAACCTTTTGAATCATTGCCATGCTTTCATATGTCCTGAACTCATTACCACTGTACCATCTTCACTACCAAACAACTATCTGTCATTGCTAGCTTTGCTAGAACACCTGTGATGACCTGGATATAAAACTCAAGTGACAAAAAATATTGGAAGCCTAGGAGACGGACAATGGAGTCCACCTATACATAGTATGATCAATGACTTTTGATAAGGTAAGTTGTGAGTACAGGGTATGGTTTGTTCCAATTCATATCTTAAGCTATAAGATATGAGAGACCATTGTTTTAGAATTGCCCACTTGTATGCAATGGTTTTATTCATGTGTTATTTATTCTATCTTGTGCATGTATGTAGATCCTTAACAATGACATCCTCTTCCAACATCAACTATAGTAACCTCAAGGATGATAAAAAATTAAATGGTGATAATTATGTGGATTGGGTTAGGGGCATTAATTTGTTCTTGACGATTGAAGCCCTCTTATCTGTTACTGAAAAAGTTACTCCCCCCATTCTCCACTATGGTGAAATTGAGGAAGAGCAGACCTACAAACAGTATTGGAGGGAGGACTCCAAGGCAAAATTGCTCATCCTCAGGTCAGTGGAAAAGTCAATAGTTGACACCATTAAAAATCTGCTAACGGCTGGTAGTATGTTGGATGAACTTAAGGAAGTGTACGGTAAGCAGAGCTGGCATGTGCATCACCAACTTACCACTCTCATCCACAATACCAAATTGATAGATGACACTCTAGTGGTGGATCATGTAATGAAGATGAAAAGTTTATTTTTTGAACCTGAATCCCTAGGAACCGAATTTACCCTACAATACAAGAGGGATGTCATTCCAAATTCACTTCCCTCAGTTTATTCCTCATTTACTCTTAATCTTCGCATGAATAAGATTGATGTGAATCTCACTGAACTGGGAAATATGTTGAGTGAAGTAGAATCAAGTTTTAAGAAACAGAAGACAGAAGTCCTTACTACTGATGTGAAGTCTTCTTTGGAACCGAAAGGTAGCAAGAAGAAGAAAGTAAGGGTAAACTTGGAGTCACTAGAGGGAAAGGGAAGGGTAATGGTAAGGACAACAAGAAGGCTGAAAAGAAAAAGTGTTTCTACTGTGACAAGAAGGGACACCGGAAGCAAAATTGTCGCGCTTACCTAACAAGCTTAAAGAAGAAGCCAGAGGATCAAGGAAAGACACCGGAAGGTACTTTTAATACTCTTGTTCTTTATGAGTCTAACTTGACTTTTGAACCCACTAACTCGTGGTTTGTGGACTTTGGGTCCACTACACACATTTGCAATATGTTGCAGGGGTTTAAGTTGACAAAAAAGCTGAACATGAATGAAGTGCATCTTAGGATGGGCACTGGATTTGAGGCAATGGCATTGGTTGTGGGGACTATTATATTAGAATTAGATTCTACTGTTTAAGTTTTGAAAGACTATTTCTAAGTTACCTCATTCAAGAGGAACATAATTTTTGTTTCAATATTGGTTTCGGATGGCTATGTTTTTCATTTTTCATCTAAACGTGCAATTCGTTGAAATCATAAATTAATTGCTTTTGGACATTTAAAAAATGGTTTGTATTTTCTAGACTCTATTATTAAAGTGAATGGAGTTTCAAATATCGATTTGAAGCGCAAGCTTGCTCTAACGAATTCAACATACTTATGGCATCTCAGACTAGGTCATATAAATTTAGAAAGGATTAGCAGGTTGGTTAAGGATGGACCATTGGAAAATCAATAGGTCGAATCATATCCAACATGTGAATCGTGCCTATAGGGTAAGATGACCAAACAACCCTTTACTAATAAAGGCAGGAGAGCTAATATTGTGTTGGAGTTAGTACATACCGATGTATGTGGACCCATAAATATTCAAACAAGATACAGTTATGAATACTTTATAACTTTTACCGGTGACTACTCAAGATACGGTTACGTATACCTGATGAGTAAGACATTAGAAACCTTTGAAAAGTTTAAAGATTTCAAAAGCTGAAGTAGAAAAGCAACTTGATTCTTGAATTATGGGTCTTCAATCAAATCGAGGAGAGTATTTGTTGGATGAGTTCGAAGAATTTCTAACAACCGAAGGGATTGTTACCCAGTTAACAAACCCATGGACACCACAACAAAAAGATGTCTCAGAGAGACGTAACAAGACTTTATTAGACATGGTCAGGACCATAATTAGCAAATAAGGGAACGGTAATAAAACGGAGTATTATGGTACGTGTTTTAAACAGAGTTAAACAACGAATGGTACGGTCAAACAAACGGTAAAAAAAAAAATAGGGAAAGGCAAACGGATGGTACGGATTTTAAACATGTAGTTTTCAAACAAACGGGACCAAAAAAACGGCAGTATACTAATATAAATTGAGAGATAATACCTGAATACTTGTACCTAATGTTCAAAAAACTAACATCCAAGATTAATGCGTATGTATTTCACAATCCATTATAAGTTTTTAGATATATCAACCCGTATATGGAGAAGTCTCAAAGCCTAACCAATCTCAAGACAACAACCTAGACAAGATCTCAAGAACAACCCAACTCAGACAGATAACCTCAAAATTGAATAGCAGATCTGCCTGAACTCATAAAACTCTATTGTTGAAACCGAGACACAGAACAGGGGAGCGGTAAATCTTAAATTAGAGAATAATAAAGCTTCTAATTAAAGGGTTTCGATATCAATAACAAGAGCATGATTAGAAATATTAAACCGACTCAAATTAGAGATTAAACAATCAGAAATATTACTCGATTGATAGGGATAACAGTACTATTTTGAGCAGAAAAGAGAGTATGAAGTATGAATAGTAAAGAAATCCCAGGTTTCCCACCCTTCGATCCAAAATCCCTTAGCCTGTAATAATTTTTCACCACTGATTCCCTTAAGCTATTTTGCAGAGCAATTTGAGTCTTGGCTTTTATAATACTTAAATAGAAACAAAATAGCACTTCAATTTGGAAGAGGAAACATGAGTCCCACGTAGGGGTATGAATTCCAAGCCCGGCCCGGCAGGGCCGACCGAGCCCGCCCGACTAAAGCCCAGCCCGTCCCGGCCCATTTACTAAACGTGTCGGGCTTAAGCCCATCACGTTTAGTAATCGGGAGGTCCTGGTGTGGGGTTCTCGCCCGTTGGGCGCCCGACCGAACCGACCAAATGCTACCCTGACCTAGTCCGACGTAGGGGTATCAATTCCAAGCCCGGACCGACAGAACAGACCGAGCCCGCCTGACTAAAGCCCATCCCGTCCCAGCCCGTTTACTAAATGTGTCGGGCTTAAGCCCGTCACGTTTAGTAATCAGACAGTCCCGGTGTGGGGTTCTCGCCCATCGGGCGCCTGACCGAACCGACCAAATGCTACCCTGACCTAGCCCGATCTATTTGCTGATTTTGAAACCTTGTGAATAGGGGTGTCAACCAAATGCATGGCTTGGGATTGACTAGTAAAAGGTGAAAGAATAGTAGAGTATGACTTTGAATGGGGTTTAACGGAAAAAATAGGAATAAGGAATTCTCCTCACCTTTCCTGCACCTCAGTGTCTTTTATGGGTGTGTATATGCACATATGAGATGATCTGCTCTAAATTATTGAATCTAGCCAAAGAAGCTAAAGATAATTTTAGTAACAACTGTGCCACTATTTTGCTAATTCATACCTCTTTAGAAGGAATGTTGAATTTCTTCTGTTGTTAGACCTAGCAAAACCAATGGCATTTTGAATTCAGTTGCTCAGACTTTATTTCATAGATTAGGAAACAAAGGTTTTCTGTTCTAACATTCTGTCTTTTAAATTTTTGCAGCCAACCCATTTGGGGTTGGTATTACTTGAGCTAACAGGGGTTGTAAAATTTTATTTGGAGGTGTAGGAAGATTGATAATGGACATAGATTTCAAGTCTCAGTTTGAGTTAAGCATGCCCACAGTTCGGTTAAGGCCCGTTTAGAGTTAAACATGCCCACAACCCGGTTAAAACCCGGTTAAGCCCCTATTACAATAGCCCGAAGCGCGACCTAGCCCGACCTAGCCCAACCAAGCCAGACTCGGCCAGGCCCGAAGACTTAAATGAGCAATCACGGTGCAGGCTTTAAGCACCATGTGGCCCGGCTAGGCCTAACCTAGCCCGACCGGTTGACACCCCTAGTCCCACGGTCCCACACTCCCACCCACCATTGTCAAACAAAACCTCTAACACTAGAAGCAAAGAAAATGATTCTAGATGACCTTATATGATGCACACCCAAGCTACAAGACTGTTGAGAGCTCCAGAGTTGGGAACGAAGGCTTCTCCTAGCATACCATGGCGGGAGCAGGGAGCTTACTTGAGTCGTTTTGGGAGCTCCAAAGGTTGGGGATGGGTTTGCAAGAAACGGCTCTTGCGAAAAAGGAATGAGAAGGGAAGGGAAAATAAAAAAAATAGGTTTAGAATCACGTTTTGGGGGTTTTTTTTTTAAAATTTTAAAAATTAAAGCAAAAGTACAAGTATACCCTTAAAAAACATATACACGTATTAAACGTCCGTTTAAAACATGAACTCCAGCCGTATCCGTTTTTCCCATATATTTGGGAAGCATACGAGAAAACGCATTTTAAACGGCAAAATATGGGAACGACGTTTAAAACGCAATTTTGCTAATAGAGGCCAAGACTATGCTCACTTTCAATGAATTGCCTTTATCTTTTTGGGAACTCACCTTGAAACAATGATCTATATACTTAATAAGGTTCCTACTAAATTCTTACCCAAAACCCCTTATGAGTTGTGGTATGGGCGAAAGCCTAGTCTTCAACATCTTAGGGTTTGGGGTTGTATTACGCATGTTTGCAAGTAGCAGATGGATAAGTTGGAATCACGAACTAATAGATGCTATTTCTTGGGAGATATCGCAAGGGTACCATTGGATTTTATTTCTTTGATCCTAGTGAACAAAAAATGATAGTAAGCAAACATGTAACTTTCCTTGATGATGATCTTTTCTCTAAAAGGTCAAATTCAGTGGTCATAAAAGAACTTTCTAACCAAGTACCATCGATTCCCATTGATAGTGCTGACCCTACACCTACTGCTAACCCCACACCTTCAGAGCCTAGACGTTGTGGGAGGGTTCACAAACCCTACTAGGTTTACTCTTCTTATGGAAGAAGAGAAAGTGGAAGAGTTCCACAGGGTTTCCACTGATTCAGATAAGGATCCAAACACTTATAAGTAAGCTCTGAAGGATGTAGGCGTTGATAAATGGACAAAAGCTATGCGTTCGGAGTTGGACTCAATGTATTCCAACAATGTATGGACTCTAGTTGATCCACCACAAGGCGTTAAGCCCAATGGATGTAAGTGGATCTTCAAGAGGAAAAGAGGCGTTGATGAAAAAGTTGAGAGATTCAAAGCAAGACTGGTTGCAAAAGGCTAAACCCAGGAGGAAGGGGTGGACTATTATGAGACCTTTTCACTAGTGGCAATGATGAAATCCATCATGATTTTTTAGCTATTACCACACACTTTGATTATGAGATTTGGCAGATGAATGTACAAACTGCAATCCTCAATGGATTTCTTGAAGAAGAAATCTACATGCATCATCCAGAAGGGTTCTATACCATTGGTCAAGAGAACAAAGTGTGCAAGTCCATATATGGACTAAAATGAGCATCCATGAGTTGAAACATCCAATTTGGTTAGACAATCATATCGTTTGGTTTTAATCAAAACATGGATGAACCATGCATCTACAAAAAGGTCAGTGGGAGTGCGATATATTTTCTAGTATTATATGTAGTTGACATATTGTTGATGAGAAACGATATGAGAATGTTATCTTCTGTGAAGACATGGTTGTCCACAACTTTTTCAATGAAAGATCTGGGTAAAGCCAACTACATCCCAGGAATTAAACTTGTGAGAGATCGCAAGAGAAGGATGTTTGGCTTGTCACAATCCACCAACATAGATAAGATTCTAGCTAGATTTAACATGGAAAATTCCAAGAAAAAAATTTGTTTCTTTTCAGGCATGCATGGAGTTTATTTATCCAAATCCCAGTGCCCTCAATCTTAAGAGGTAATTGAGGAGATGAAGAGAATTTTCTATCCCTCAACAGTGGAAAGTCTCATGTATGCAATGTTATGCACTACATCAGATATTTGCTATTCGGTAGGAGTTGTGAGTCGATATCATCCAATCCAGGATGGGAACACTGGACCCCTGTAAAGAATATCCTCAAGTATTTACGAAATACTAAGGATAACTTCTTAGTCTATGGCACTGATCAGATGTCAGTGATGGGGTATACAGACTCGGACTTTCAGGCTGATAAGGATGACTGGAAGCCCACTTTTGGTATAATATTTATGTTGGGAGGAGGATCAATCATTTGAAAGAGTGCAAAGCAGAAATCTACAGCCAATTCTACCATTGAAGTTAAGTTCATAGTAGCTAGTGAAGTAGCCAAAGAAAGTGTTTAGTTGAGAAAGTTTTTGGTTGACCTGAGTGTTGTTTTTGTTCTTGTGAAAGGGCCTATACCTTTATACTATGATAACAAAGGGGCCACTGCGCAAGCAAAAAGAGCCTAGGTCCCATCAGAGAAACAAACACGTATAGCAAAAGTATCATCTGATTAGAGAGATCATTCAGAATGGTGATGTTATAGTTATGAAGGTGGCCTCAGAAGACAATGTGTTAGATCCCATGACTAGGGCTTATCACCTAGAGTGTTTATGAAACATATAGAGAGTATGGGTATAAAGCATATGGGAAATTGGCTTTGATGTACAAGTGGGAGATTGTTGGATTATATCCATCAAACTCGATTAATTTGGAATAAATAAATTTAATATTATTTTATTGCATGAATTTATTTACGGGCTTATAAGTTTGTTCCATGGGTTTTCACTCAAAACAGTTCTCGACTAGGGATAGGACCGGACATCCTATTCATATGGTCGTTACATTGTATGTTAATAAAAAAGTTATTTTCAGGGAATAAATGTAAGGACAGATAATGTTTGTGTATAGAAAAGATTTTGGTACAAATTCTCACATGTGTTATTGTCTGTCGTATTAAGGAGAGATATGTAATTGTCACCAGTGACCCTTTGACCTGAGAGATCCTTATCGTTACGATGTTACATTGCGGGTTTTAGTACACCAATGATTGATATCATGTGAACTATATATCGGTGTGTTGGATTCGTGATTGCGCATCGTGAACAAAAGAGGTGCTCAACATGGATTCCACTACCCATCATTGGGGATATCAAGTAGAGAGAAAACATGTTATCAAATCGGATTGGAATCTGGATCCAGTGGCGTTTTTTAAAATTTTTATAAAATTTATTTTCTATTTATTAAACATAATGGTGTATTATTTCAAATAATGTTTAATTGTTATTTTGTTTGTCCGATTTTGATCACATGATCTCTGATTGAAGACATGTATGATGGATTGGGGTTTGGTAGTATTTAATTAAAATGCCATATAGTTCATCATGATATTGTTTAGTGGAGGGTCCTATATGCAAATTAAAGAATTTAATTATGCATGCCATTTAATAGGTTGTTGATATTTTATTTATGGTCATTACTTTTTATTTGATAAATATAATTGACTATAATTAAAATATCGCAAAGTCCTTTTTACCTTTTCCCTCTTTAGAAGTAAGGTGGGGGACAAATCAAAGTTTTCTTCACCAATAGTTTCCTATTAACTTTAGAAAAGTGAATAAAGGAATCCCAACACAACCCTGAGGGATGTGTATATAAAAGCACACCAAAAGGGAGAGGGCAGTCAGTGTTGGCCAAATTTCTAGAACCCTCTCCATGGACGAATTTTCTCTCTCCCTACTCTCTTGTTCTCGTTGTGAGTTCTGGTGTGTGGTTAGGGTTTTTGAAACCCTGAATCGTTGGTGAACAATTGTGTTGGTTTGTTTTGATTTGGAGATTCAAGAGTTGATCTTCTTCAAATCCCTTTGTTGCTCAAGTGTGAAAAAATCATTAACTGGAGGAGGAACTACACTTGCGGTTCTCAGGTAACCTATTTTTTTCGTATTATTTTTGTTATAGGATGCGATCTCAAACTTGAATGCAAAGATAAAATATCCGATCCAAATTCCATTGCGCATTCGAGTAACCGAGTTTGTGTTTAAATCCCAACAATAGGTTACAACTAGACAAAGCCTCAACTGAAGGACATGTTAAGAGTGAGGGCAACACAATGTGTGCATACGTGTACATGTGTGTGTGTGTGGGTACGTTCGAGGGTGTGCGTGTGTGTATGCTTTCTTAAATGAAAACATTGACAATTTGTATACCTATTTGTTAATAATCTTCATATTGTGTTGAGAGATTTGAGGGGTCTGTTTGCGAACAATTTCCTTTCCCATGTTTAGAATCCGATCATGCACACATAGCCTATTACCTTCATTAGTTATTACCACAGTCCTTTTTTCTAGAAGTTTAAGTCCAACTTTTCCCAGCATAGTGCAAGCATCTAGAATTATAATTGCAATGTCTTTGTCCTTTCCAACGAAAAAGATATATCAAGGAATATGGTTTGGTGAAATCATCTAATTATTGCACCCAGAAAAAAAAAAAGAAAAAGAAAAAGAAATCATCTAATTATAATACATTATAGGTTAGAAGTTTTTCTAAAATCTGATCATTGGGTATCTTTCTTAATTTCTTCAATTCACTTTCCCACTCAACTGGACTTCTTTTGTATAGATGAGAACCCAAAATTTCAAGCGCTAATGGAAGGCCCCCTGCATAATTTATTACATCATTAGAGAGTTGTACATAGTCTTCTAATGGATCATCTTGTCGAAAAGCATGCCAACTGAAAAGTTGAAGGGATTCAGTCTGATTCATTGTCTCGACCATATATTTTTTGTCCACCTCTAGTCTATCCAGCAAATGTTCGTCTCTAGTCGTTAGGATGATTCGACTTCCTGGACCAAGCCAACCATGCCCTCCAACCAATTTATAGAATTGTTCCGTTTCATCCACATCATCGAGAACAATAAGAACTTTTTTACCGCATAGACGTCCTTTGATAAAATTCATTCCTTCGTTCTTATTGAATTTGTCTACGTTTTTCCTCTTCAAGACACCAGAGAGAAGCTGTTGTTGTAAGAAAGCTAAATCCTTCTTTCTAACATTAGCAAGAAAGTTGCTACCTTCAAAATTTTGAAAAATGACATTAAAAGCTGCCTTCGCTATGGTTGTCTTACCTATTCCACCAGAGCCGTATATCCCTATGATGCAAACATCATCGGAGTACATGTCAAGCAAACATAATAGCCGCTCAATGTGGGAATTTAACCCAATTGGATATTCTACAACATGCAAGCATGACTGGCTGAACAATATTGTAAGCACTTCACTAACAATTTTCTTTATCAACTCCACGTC
Source organism: Telopea speciosissima (assembly GCF_018873765.1). NCBI lineage: Eukaryota > Viridiplantae > Streptophyta > Magnoliopsida > Proteales > Proteaceae > Telopea > Telopea speciosissima. The sequence goes on from NC_057920.1 coordinate 26,033,500, forward strand.
ATGCCCGACCATTCTGATACAAACGAAGACAAAAAAAAAAATAAAAAATGTAGAATAAAACTTTAGTTATTGAATCAAGAAGGCTTCAACTATAAGGAGGCATGAACTAAATTTGAATAAGTTATTATAAAAAAAAAAAAAATAAAAAAAAATAAAATGAGAGAGTGAGTAAGTTTATTAGTTAATGTTATACTAATATTGGTAAAAGGATTTTGGTTCAACACTACAAACCATGATGCTTACAATAGATGAGTTTTTATCTACATGGAGGGCTAACTTGGGGTAGATCCAAAATGGTCTAAATTATGATGGTTAAATTTGAGTGTGTCTATAATTTCTATTTTCACCAACTTTGATTACATCAAGGTTTCCTCAGGATGCTGAAGTTTTTGGTATACGGAAGGAGTTGGAACATGTGGAACACCAGAAAAATATCACCTCAATTTGTCTGCCCGTCAATTTCCTCAATTTCCTCTAATAGAGGGAGGTGGATCCCACTCCGAGCAGTGTGTTCGGGCAGGGGGTAAGGTGGTCATTTCTATCCCCCTGTTAAATGGAATTGAGGAAATTGGGCGATAAGCAAATTGAGGGGATAAAACACCTCAACTTGGAGATCGGGGAAATTGGGTGTACAAGCATTGAAAGTCTTCCACTCTTACCTACCCCTAAGGTTTCTTGGCCTAAGAATTTAGGTGGTCACCTTTTGAACATTTCCAATAGGTTAAAAGGAACTCCTATTAATGTAACTTCATCTGCAACGGTGTTATCGTTTTGTTCTTTTCTCTCCTACTTTGCCTGTTCATAGGTATTCTTTTGTGTACAAAAACCCTTGTATATTTTAATTGTTAATTTTATTCTCTATTATAAAAAAAAAAGTTTCCTCAGGATGGGCTACCTACAAGTTTCAGTCTTTTTTTTTGAGATTTTTAAATTTCTAAAGACCAAAATATTTTTAAGGTTCAGTCCTTTCTAGTTTCTTTGTCTAAGCTTAGAACTTTGATGTAATTTTTTCTTTTTCATTCCTAGATCTAATGTAATTTAACATTTTTTATTTTCATCCCCTTCTTACATTGGTGTAATTCAATGTGTTGATTTAAGTTTAAGGCTGAAAATTTTCCTTCACTGGTTCAAGTTCAAGTTCTACACAAACTAAATTTTTTAATCTTCTGATTTTATTTTTATAGTTTAGTTTTAATGTTCTCTTCATCAACCCCCTCTCTTTTTATCGATTTTCCCACGGCTAACTAAACCCTCAACTCTTGGGGTAGGATGAAGCCATGAAAAAATGATGAGTTGATGATTTACATGCTTGTGTATTAATAGACATATTCATTGTTTGGGCTTATAATTATTGACCGCCGCATTGTGCATGTCATCCTAATGGACTATATACAATATTGCCACCATAACCATTGTAACACCATTCATATTCATGATTTTTAAGATCTAATTGTGTATTGAATGTGTACTACTCATAGGAGTTAGCCCTTTTCGCTGCATCTCCTATAGACCTAGACCATGATATATGCAATGCTTTGATGTGTTGATCATTGACTTATCCTAACCTTGTGGTGGATTCCATCTCCAAGAACCCATCTCAATTTCAATCTACCCATCTTATTTTTTTACTTTTTGTGTTAATTCTGTTTACCCTAGTTTAGCCTAGTTTCTTAATTTGATAGTTGATCTTGGTATTTTTTTTAGATTAAATTTAGAGATATAAATTGCTTATTGAGTACACTTAGCCTATATTGAGAGTAAAGATTTAAGTAACCCGACCTCCCTGAGTTTGATCCATAACTACAGCTGATACTGTACGTTTGCGATTATTTTTCTTATCAAACATATTTTAGCTTTAATCTATAATTAAAATTTTTTTTTGTTTTTTTGCTTCAATCACTAACTTATTTCAATTTATTTATTAAGTCATAATATATATTCCCTTTACTCAACTACTTAATGACTTTTTGTTTCTATAAACATTCTAAAACCTGGCCTGCCCAAGGACCCATTGTGAAGCAAGGTAGGGACAAGGTTGTTGTTCTATGACAGATCGAAATCGATCAACATATCTAAGGCCCTATAGGCTGGGTTGGCTAGTCAACTGGTTTGATTAAAAATGATTTTATGAAATTCTATTAAAAGGCTGGTGGGCATTGGATTTTTTACTTTTTAGTGGCAATTACTATCACTCCCCTACACGTACTTAGCCTATATTTACTAAACTCTCCTATCTTAAATTTCTTAATTCTCTGATACTCCACTGCTTTTAAACTTTTACATCTCCTTCTCCTCTCATGTGTTTAAATGCCTAGATTGTCCTTCCTTTTCACCTGGTTACCTGCTAATCTATTTATCTATTCTTACTGAGTAGCTCACAAGTTATTTTTACTAAACCAAGAAAAAACCAACCGATTAACAAATTAGTTTTTACCGATTTCAATGGATTTTGGAAGTAGAGTTCCATCATGCCAAGATCTGAAACTCCTTCCATCATACCTCCAATTAGTACGATCGGGCAATTCATTTGAGACCAAAATTTGGACACATTTCAGTACTTCTTCATTTATATACATGGTTAAACTTTGAAAGTCTTGAAGTTATCTTTATCCGAAAAGGAATTAAAATGGTTTAATCATGGTTCCAAGTATTGGTATAGTATCAACATATCGACCAATATGTATCGGTATTGACCTCCTGATATGAATCGAGTAGATCGGCTAAAAAGTGATTCAAGACCGTAATTACTATATATTGGTGTCGACTTGATTCGACTTGACTTGATTCCAATCGATCCATTTCAATACTACATTGGTATCGGCCAAGACTAATACAGGAGCCAATACACATTGAAGGCTGCACAAATGAAGGAAAAAAAAAAAAAAAAAGACGTACCTAGTGCACGAGGCTCCCGCCACTGTGGGGTCTGGGGAGGGTCATAATGTACGTAACCTTACCCCTGCTTTCGCAGAGAGGCTGTTTCCAGACTCGAACCCATGACGTGATCGACCACTTGGTCACAATGGAGCAACCTTTACCGTTGCACAAATGAAGTTGCAAGAATTCATAGGTGGTCCGTGGCCTATCAAGGAATTCCATAGATTTAGGCAGTGTTTGGTTTGCATTCTTGGTCAATAATGCATTCCAAGAAATCGAGCCAAACACATTCTTAAATCATTTACCCATGATCTTAAGCATATGGAATCACTCTCTATTAAAAATATATTTGTTATCTCATCTTCTCAACCTCAACATTTTATGGGTTGGGAGCACCCCAATCCATAAAACCGATACGATACGGGATCAATCAGGAACCGATATTGATCTCCACTGATACCGATACCGATTCCTCAAACCACCATGCTAGCTAGTAAAACAAATAACTGATGATCAAAGGATTTGATTGATTAAAGACTTACCCATTATCTTGATGCCACCCTGACAAACTTGCAGCTTCTTTGAGAACTTCTCTCCACTTCACCACCTTCCACATCTGATTCTTGAAACGCTGTTCGTGTTTCTCGAATGCATCTCCATAAGCGTTCCTCTGACTCCCGACATCCGATGGATCCACCTTGTAGAAAACAGGAAGAATCCTTTGTGGGGTTAGGGTAGTTCTAGTGCACTCAATTATCTTCACCAGCTCATCAAGGCACCAAGGCGAAGAAGCATAATTCTTAGAGAAGACAACAATGGAAATCCTAGAACCTTGGATTGCTTCCATCAATTTAGAAGAGATATCCTCTCCTCTGTTTAGCTCACTGTCGTCTCTAAATGTGCGAATACCATTACCTACTAACTCGTTAAAGAGGTAACCGGTGAAGTTCTTGCGAGTATCATCACCACAAAAACTCAAAAACACATCATACTTATTCATCTTTGAGACCGCGATACAATAGCTAGAGAAGAGAGAGAGAGTATAGTGCTCTCACCTGCATTTATAGAATTAGAAACAACTCAATCAGATTCAGAGTATTCTGACAAGGGTGGAATGGTCAATATTGCGCCTCCCCTTGTTAGGGGCACTAGGAAAAATGGACCAGGTAGGGAATTGCAGGGGATAAAGAACAGGTTATCGTTGCTTCCATAGTCCACACTATAAATCCAAAATAATCATGGTTTTAGTGCACAGTATCGGAACGGGTATAGGCAAACCACAAAACTGATATGATACCAATATGGTATCGGCCTAAATCGGCTGTATCAAACAAAATTACCCTTTAATTTCTTTAAAAAATGAGTTTTTTGATCATTTTACCCCTTGTCCGTACCATGCTACCGATATAATATCAACGGTTGGCAAAACCGATACGTATGTTGATACGATACCGATTCTTAGAATCATGATCCAAATAGACAATTTGGGAGTAGGTTCCAAAGTGTGTGTGATCTTTTTTTTTTTTTTGATAAAAGTTTACAAAGTCAACGTGACATTAAATAACATAGGCCCCAATAATATATATTCCTGCGAGGCATTATCTCAGTTTTTCAAAAATTTTTTTTTGTATTTTTGGGGAGAAACAACCTTACCGGGCGAGCTCCTCTGTCAGGCATATTGACTCAGCGGAATTTACGGGTCTACTGTCGACCTCATGCATCCGGCTTCTCTCCAACGACCTGATATCCCTTCCTCCAAGGAGTGAAATGACAGACCTACCCCTGCCCGACAACCCTATTACGCATATTTGACTCAGCAGAATTTACAGGTCCATTGTCGAGCTCCTCTGTCACGCACATGGTTAGTAATCTCAGATCGGATCGGCCTATTTCGGTCGGATTGGATCGGTATCGGTTGGGGCCGATCCCTATGTTAGAGTGATCCTGATAAGGTTTTGTGAATCGGTAATTGGATCAAATAACTTGATTGAATCAGGCGATCCGATCACATACATATTACTTGCAGAGAAGGTTTTAAAACCATATTTTTACCTCCGTTCTTCGTCTCGAGCCTATCAAGTTGCGATTCACAGATTTGAGAGCCTCAAATCTTCGAGAAAAAAAAGTAAGGGGGGGGGGGGGGAGAGGGAATCTTATTGTTTTTGAATGGAAAATCAAGTAAGAGAATATTTAATTTCATGTAAACATAAATCTACTTAAGGTGGTTAGGGTTTTAAAACCCAAAAGTTACAATTCTTCTTCGTCTTAGCCATTCATGCCCTGATTTGGAGATTTGAGAGTTTCAAATGCGTGAGAGAAAAGCAAGAGATCTTACCGTTTTTTACTAGGAATTAAATCTAGAGTTTCTATAGATAATGGCAGTAGTGGGTGAGGTTGAGGAGGTGGAAAAAGTAAGCTCAATACAAAATAGGGATTAGATAAGTTCAACAAAAAATTAGTGATTAGAAACAATGATTACCATTTTTTTAGAATTGATTTTTCAGTTGTTTAATATTTTTTGACTGATACAATAATCAATCCCATCAAGCCTGGACTTTTGTCATTTTTGACCGATCTAAGACGATTTGATCGATGCGTATCGATTTCGGATCGGAATCGGCCTTGATCGATCCCGAGTCCGATACCTGGATTACGAACCTTAATCCCCATCTCTCCTCCAACGCAACCTCTCAGTATTTCATTTTATTATTTGCCTCAGCAGAATTTATTGCTCCACTGTCGAGCTCCTTTGTCACGTAGATTGACTCTATTAGCTTCAGTAAAATTCCAGTGTCTTATCAATTGGAGAGACCGACTGTACATATTGACATTAAGATGTTGCATAAGAATACAATAAATTACGAATCCTTGAGAGCTAAGAAAACCGTGTGGTATGTTATACCCGCATCCCGGATCATAATTAATTATTATTTCTTCCCCGTGACGTGTAGTTATCATTGCCACGTATGCTGGTGAGCTGTTCTTACTGGTGGTCAAACCCAACTACAAAATTTTTGACCACAGTACGGGTTTGCTTGTGGGAAAACTATTCGGGGTCATGGGGGACAAACCATGACAAAGAAATAGTAAGTTCTAGCCCTTAATTTTATTTATTTACCCTTTTCCTCGATGTTCTCAAAGTGCGGGTCAAGGTTTGGACCGTCCGGACTATTTTAGTTGAGTTGGGAATAATTCACTTATGGGCCCCACTTGCCTTGGGAAAACATGTGAAGAGCAATTATACCCATATCATGTGAGCTCATCTTTTAATTAGGTTCTTTCCTAATTATAACTAGTGGGCAGACCCATTAGCTTAAGAGACCCATTGGGCTTAAGTGGCAATTTAACCTAAGGGTCCATCTAACTCTATTTGACCCAAGGTTGGGTATTCCTTTCTCTTACCCAAATAGAACTAATGGGTCAACCCATTAAGCCCTCTTGACCCATTTAACTTAAAGGATCCAAGACCCATTTTCTATAAATAAGACTAAAGGGGGAGAAACATTCATTTCTCTTTACTTCTCCCATTTAACCTAAATTGTGGTGGAGAGAAAGAGGAGAGAAAGGAGAAAGAAGGAAGAAAGGTGGAGAATCTTGGTTGGAGGCTTGAAGATCACTTCTTGGAGCCCTCAACATGGAGCACCACTTCCTTGGGGTAGGTAAGCCATTAAAACCTACCTCTCTTCTTCTATTTTGGGTTTTGGGGTTTGGAAAATGGGAAAGACTTGACCTAGGGTTCTCTTGGAACCCAAAGAATTGATGGAACCTCTAAGCTTTGGTTATTGTGGAGTTATTTTACTCCATGGCTTGCTCTAAAGCTTTCAATCTCATTCTATTTGAGGAACCTAGGGTTTCTACCCTATTTGAGCTATAGATTAGGTTCTCCTTGGTTTTCCTCTTGAATCCTTTGGGATATATGGACCTAATGAGGTCTTAGAACCTTAATGGACCTAGGAGGAAGCTTCCTTGAAGCCCCCTTACCTTTAAACCCCTTGGGAAAGGAACCCCTGGTGAGAAACCTTTCAATTTTTGGTTCTGTAGGTATGTGATTTTACATATGATTTCAAGACCTACGAGAAACCACTTGTGCAACCGCACTTAGCAGAGACATTCCTGAGCCCCTAGTTTTCTAGGATTTACTTGTGGTTTTAGAAATTGGGCATGAGACCACTCCTGCAACCACTTTACTTCTGAAACCTTGTACTTAAAGTGATTATGGGAGACCTTTTGGAGATCCGTCCCTTTACTTAATTAATCCTGTTCTCACTCTTTATTTAGGTTTAAAGTTTTTATCTTGTGACGTGTTACTTAATTGCGGCGATAACTCATAACATCGGAACATAACTTATAAGTGAGTGGGTTTGGTTGTTTGGGCTTGATATTATTATTGCATTGTATATTATGTCATCATTATAAATTATTAAGCATGCTTGCACATATTGCATACTTTTATATATGATTGTTATGATGTTGATTGGAGATGCTTTACTTTGACGGGTTACGGTGCCGGTACCGGAACCCCGGATAGTATATATATTTATGAAGTAATTATGTTGAATGTCATGTTGAACTGTATGTGCTGTGCTGTGCTGGTAACCGGGCACTAAACCAGATGAAAAGTTGATGCGCCTGGATTACCTCTCGGGATGATCGAAATTGCATGTAGTATATCTGGGGCTAGGAATTGTACTCTTATGCTACGACCCTTACCAACAGGGGTTTAGGTGTTGGATAATCAGTACACCGGATTCTATGGAGGTGGGAGAGGCCAGTCATGGTAGTATTGATTATTGGGGTCTGCCCCTGGGTGGTTTTAGTGGCTTCGACCGGCGTAGGCTCCCTGGTGACAATTGAGGTTCATTGTGGCGATAAGTTAAGTGACCCATAGTGTTTTTCGAGTTGTCACAGTAGCATATACCTCTGACTTAGTTGTGTGATAGGTGGAAAAATGGAATTAACATGTGCATGCTTCATTGGACTATGTGAATTGTGTGTTTGTGCATCCCCATCCCCTCACTGGCTCAGTGGAGCTAACCCCCCTCGTGTACACACTTTTTAGATTATGATGTAGGTACGGAGGAGCCGGAAGCTGTGTTTGAGGAACATGGCGGCGGGTGTCCTTGTGATGATTGCACCTACGGGCCGTGAGAATTCTAGGGACTTGTTCCCCTTTTGTTTATTTTAGGGCGTAGGCCCATGTATAAACATTTACTGTTATACCCTTGTTGATAGTTATTAGATGGTAATGGAAAATGGATTAATTACAGTATTTATCATCTAGGCTTTGATCATCTTGTAACTATTTGATTTTATACGCTTTCGCAAAACTATTGATCTTTTGGAATGTAATATTCTCCTTTCCGTACTCTGATATTATATTGTTTTAATATTAGTTATGACTGTGCGTTGGGACACTGTGTCAGTGATCCTGGCAGCTTAGTAGGATGACACGCGTCGTCCTAGTCACCCCTTATATTGTATTATATTCCTTGTCTAGGATGGGGGCGTGACATGATGAGTCGTAGAATCCCCATCCAACCAAAAAGTGCCATGTGGATGTACTAAGGCCGAACCCGAGGACCGAGCCGAGCCGAGCCGAGCCAGCGGATGCCACGCCAAACCGATCATTGAGGGGGAGGACCATCACCTTAATCACCCACATGGCCGAGCACTGCGACCGAACACTTAGTCCACCGAGCACTAAGCCATGCCCTCCGAGATCGGCCATACAGCCAAGCATCTCCGAGGACGAGCACCGAGCCAAGCACCAGTGTGGTCTGAGGATGGCCCAGCTAAACCAGGCACTTAGGGCACCAGACACTCGCCACCTGTGCCTAGCGCGGGGTCGAGCACCAAGGGCTCGGCCATCCGATGCGAGCTCTCTCCAGGAGCAGTAGCAACGGGTCCCCCAAAATCATGGAGCCACATCAGCACACTCCGACAGTCACGAGATACGAATCGGGTCGTGATCCCGTGATAGAATCAAGTCACACTCTCACAAGGACTCTTACCTCTTTAGGAGTCCGACTCTGAGAATAACTCTCTATTCCACTCTGTACGGAAGAACCCTACCAATGGTGGACTCTTGCCATCTAGGGACTCCTCCAGTCGCCTCATCTCATCCTATAAAAACCCAGGTATAGAGCTCAAACGCTCATCTCACTTTTCACTAAGTTGAAACGCTATTGCACCGGAGACCTAACTTAAGCATCGGAGAGTCCTTGGCTGGAGCCACACCGGCTCACTTGTGCTCACTCGGTTTTTGTAGGCTCATCCTTGGGCGAACCGGGCGACGGAGGTTTTCACACACAACAGATTTGGCATCGTCTGTGGGAATGACGTCAGCTAGTCATCGTCGTTTCTACCAATCAAAGGAGAAAAGATATTGGTTGTGCAAACAAGATCGGGGCAACACGGTTCTGCCTCCCCTGGGGATGAGCCATAACCCGATAGGCAGGTGAGACATTCGCCACCCCCTGAGCCATTGATGCAAGGAGCTGCCGGAAGACCCCTACGAGGGGGAGGAGCTCAGCGCAGTGCGGGCGTCACTGCCAACCCGGCTCCCCCAGTAGATGGTGGAAACGGTGGGAGTGTGTTGGACACGACGGCAGAAGGGTGGCCCCTAGTCGAATCGAACCAGCTCGGGTTGAATTTACCGCCGCTTCCCCTCGTGCCAGAGAATTTGGATCCGAAAGCCCAGGTGAACAATCAGTAAGTCATGGACCTTCAGCTTCACCTGTTGCACACCAACGAGATGTTGCAAACTTTCATGGGATAGATGGCCCAGGGCGGGTTGCTGGGCCAACCGTCGGTTGCACCCCCCTTGGCGCCAGTACTCATCGAGGGAAACCTGCAGTAGAACGGTAGCCGACGTTGAGCCGAGCTGAGCTGAGTAGCATCATCTCATCCACTATGAAAAAAACTCCACCCCCACGTGCCCACAGAAATGCTTGGCTGGACGAGTTGGAGCATCGTTGGAGTCTGAGGGCAGGAGGAGAGATCAAGCCAGCAGTGTCGATCACCAGAAGATCAGTATTTTTTGGCAGACTCGACGAGGACGGGCAGTCGAGGGGACACCGAGAACAACGGGAAGAGCCTAAAGGGAGACGTATCATAAGGGACGGAGAAAGATCTTGTCATAGCCTTCGACGTCGATGCCCGCCTCACCGAGAAGAAGAGCAGAGGAGCTCCCGCGGGTTCAACTTCTAAGGGGAGAGAGGAACAAGAAGAGGTGAAGCTGGCCGAGCTGAACAGAACGATCCACCTCGATTGGACGAGCGCACGAGCCTATCTCGGGATGAAGGCCAGAATGGCAGACCTCGGTCAGATGAGCAGTAATACCGGCACAGAGCCGAGGAGCCGAACGGCCGAGTACCTGAAACTGAAGTAGAAAGGAGGCTATGAGAGTTGGCCGAGCAAGTTGAGGGATTGAAGAAACAGGCGACCTCGGACGCCTACTCCCTTGTCGGGCGGCACCCTTATCCTCCCGAGATCATGACCGCCCCGTTGCTGATCGGGTTCAAGCCGCCTCCCTTCGACCGATATAACGAGACCACTGACCCGACGGATCACATCAATTACTTCAATGCGATGATGACCATATACGGGGGGACCAAAATTGTCTCCTGTCGAGCTTTCCCTTCGTCTCTCAAGGGCGCGGCGACCTCGTGGTTCTCATGGCTACCGTCAAACTCCATCACAAGCTTCTCCCAGCTATGCCAAGCCTTCGTCACACGATTCCAGAGTAGCATGAAGCATAAGAAGACGATGGTCAATCTCCTTAGCGTGAAGCAAAGGCCTGACGAGTCGATTAGAGCATTCGTCTCTCGCTTCAACAAGGAATCCTTAGATATTAAGGACTTGGATGAGGCCACGACCCATATGGAAATGAGTAACGGACTCACCGACATGGACCTCATCAAGGGCTTGGCCCCAAAGCCAACCAAGAACATGGCCGAGCTCTTGGAAAGGTGCAATGAGTTCGCGAATATGGCGGAGGTACTCCAAGCACGGAAGACGAGCGAAGGTAAAACAGAGAAGAAAGGGTCGACAACCGATGATCAAAAAGATGAAAAGTGGACCAAGACTGATAGCCGGGTTGAGAGATAAGACCGAGCTCAGAGCCCCGAGTATACTCCCTTGAATACCTCGTGTAAGGAGATTCTAATGCAAATTTAAGACGATGGATACATCAACCGACCTCGGCTGATGCAAGCCGGGTCATCCCGGAACCTCAATAAGTACTGCCTCTTCCACAATGACACCGGTCATGACACCGAAGATTGCTATCAGCTGAAAAGAGAGATTGAAGAGCTGATCAAAGCGGGGCACCTGAAGTGGTACATCAAGGGGAGCCAGGAAGAACGTGGAGGCCGACGATCGGAGGACTGCGATCGAAAAAAGGCTGAGCCGAGGTCAGAGAGCAAAAGGACCGAGCGTGATGAAGAGAAGGCCCGAGCTGAAAAGAAAGATGATGGATCTGGGCCGAGCAATGACAAAGGAGCCCCCATATATACCATCCTCATGGGGCCCGGGTAAGAGTCCACTCGAAAAGCCAAGGCAAATGTGCGTTTCGTTGGGGTCGCAAAAATGCTGAGCAAGAGGTCAAAGTCCGAGGTGACAATTTCCTTCACCGAGGCCGACCTTGAAGGTATAAGTTTACCTCATGATGACGCTTTAGTAGTGCAGGTGGAAATCGCGAGGAGGCTTGTCCAGTGGGTATTGGTTGACACAGGAGCGTCCGTGGATCTGATGTCACTTGTCGCCTGTTGATAGTTCAGCTTTGACGATGACGCGCTCAAGCCCGAAGGAACCTCCCTCCATGGATTCTCGGGAGCCTCGACAACCATCAACGGGTCGATTGGCCTACTGGTTACATTCGGACAAGCTCCATGCCAAGTGAGGATCCAAGTTAAATTCATAGTGGTACGGTCGGTGGTGGCCTTTAATGCCATACTTGGTCGACCCTCACTCACCGCTCTCCAAGCCATCATTTTGCCGATACATCTAAAGATGAAGTTCCCTATGGAGAACGGGATCGGAGAAATCTGAGGAGACCAAAAGAAGGCTCGGGAATGTTACGCAACATTTGTCAAACAAAACAAAGGAAACGTCCGAGGGATGGCAATGTGCATTAAGCACCTCCCTGAAGACCAGTGGGATGAGCATATTGAAAGGCGTAGAAGGCCCGTAGAAGACCTCATCCCATTCTCCCTTAGTGACGAGGATCCAACGAGGATGGTACAGCTCGGATCACTGCTGAGCGAAGAACAAAGGAATTGGCTTGGAAATTTCTTGAAGACGACTGCTGATGTCTTTGCTTGGTTGGCCGTTGACATGCCCAGTATACTGAGACACATAGCCGAGCACCGACTCCATGTGGATCCAAGCTGAAAGCCGATCCAACAGAAGAGGAGAAATTATGCCCTCGATCGACAAGCTACTATCAAGGAAGAAGTGGCAAAACTCTGACAGTCAGGGTTCATCTGAGAGGAAAAATTCCCCACTTGGCTGATGAATGTCATCATGGTTCCCAAGCTGAATGGAAAGTGGAGAATGTACGTCGATTATACCAACCTCAACAAGGCATATCCGAAGGATGAGTATCCGCTACCTCGGATCGACCTATTGATAGATGCCACCACGGGACACGAGATGCTAAGCTTCATGGATGCGTACTTCGGTTACAATCAAATTCTAATGCACGAAGAGGATGAGTCCTACACGGCCTTCCAAACAGACCAAGAAAATTTTTGCTACAAGGTTATGCCGTTTGGATTAAAGAACACGGGAGCGACGTACCAACGGTTGGTGAACTATATATTTCGTGAGCAAATCGGTAGAAACATGGAAGTCTATGTGGATGACATGTTAGTAAAGAGCTTAAAGGCCGAGCATCACTTGGCCTACCTCGAAGAGGCCTTCGGTGTGTTGAGGAAGAACCAAATGAAATTGAACCCCGCCAAATGCGCTTTCGGAGTAACCTCGGGAAAATTCCTTGGTTTTATAGTCTCCATACGAGGTATCGAGGCCAACCTGGAAAAAATCAAGGCAATTCAAGAGATGAGCCCTCCAAAGATGATCCAAGAAGTGCAAAGGCTGAATGAAAGAGTAGCGGCGTTGGCATGATTCATGTCAAGATCGGGCGACAAGTGCTTGCTGTTCTTTAAAACCTTGAAGAACATTCAAATCCCTAAAGATTTTAAGTGGACCGAAGAATGTCAGCAAGCTTTCGAAGACTTGAAGAAGTACTTGGAGAATCCTCCTCTCCTCTCCCGACCCGAGCCAAAAGAAGAGTTGCAAATTTACCTCGCCACGACCCCAGTCACGGTCAGCGCGGTACTGATCAGGGAGGAGGGCCGAACGCAAAAGCCCATATACTACATTAGCCATGTTCTCATCGACGCTGAGACGAGATACTCCAAGTTTGAAAAAGTAGCATTTGCCCTTGTCACGGCCACAAGGAAGCTGAGGCCATATTTTTAAGCTCATCCAATCACGGTGTTAATTGGTTAACCCCTCAAGAAGGTACTACACAAGCCGGATGAGTCGGGTCGGTTGATCACGTGGGTAGTGGAGCTGAGTGAATACGATATAAGATACTGCCTGAGGACGGCGATAAAGGGACAAGTCTGGCAGATTTCATCGCGGAATACACTATACTCAACCCCGAGGTACGGGATGTCAAATTAATGGGAGAGGCCAGGGCCGAGGCCGAGCCTGAAGCCGAACAGTCATGGGTCATGAACGTTGGTGGCTCGAGTAATTTTGGCGGGTGTGGAGCAGGCTTGATGTTAGTTCGCCCCGAGAGGTTTCGCATCCAATACGCCCTAAGATTCAAGTTCCCAGCCTCCAACAACAATGTTGAATATGAAGCCCTCCTAGCTGGACTCCGAGTCAACAAGGCCATAGGCGTCAACAAACTGAAGGTGCCGAACACTGATCTTCGAGCTTGAGCACTTTGAGATAATCCATGTACCAAGAGAAGAGAATGCTGTGGCCGACTCCCTCTCAAGGCTAGCCGAAGCCGACCTCCCAAATCTGAGCCAATTAGTGTACATTGAGATCTTCAAAAAGCCCTCCTTACAAGAAGAAAGCGTCAAGCACATCGAAGAAGATGGGCCGACCTGGATGGACCTGATCGTCAACTACTTGAAAAATGATCAACTCCCGGAGAGCCAAGATGAAGAGAGAAAAATCAAGATCCGAGTAGCGAAGTACACCTTGATCGACGGTGTCTTGTATAAAAGAGCGGTCTTAGCTCCCCTCCTCCGATGTCTCGGGCCGAAAGGTGTCGAATACACTATGGCGGAAGTGCACGAAGGCATATGCGGGAGCCACATGGGTGGCCAAGCACTGTCATACAAAATACTTGGACAAGGATTCTACTGGCCAAGAATGCAAGAAGAGGCCATGAAGTATGTCAAGACATGTGAGAAATATCAACTGTTCACACCTGTTTTAAGTCGACCTACGACGAAGCTAACCCCGATGCTGAGCCCCATACCGTTCGCTATGTGGGGGATGGATATCCTCGAAGATTTTACCCCGGCATCCAAAAACCAAAAGTATTTAATGGTAGCCATCAACTACTTCATTAAGTGGGTAGAGGCCAAGCCTCTGACTACCATCACTGAGAAAAATATGGAGAAGTTTTTTCGAGGCAAGATCTTCTATCGGTTCGGGCTACCCAAGGTGCTCATCATGGACAACAACACGTAATTCAATAACCTCAACTTTTGGGATTTTTACAAACACTTCTGCATAGATTTTCATCTAGTGGCAATGGCTCATCCAAAAGCAAACGGACAAGTCGAAGTGTCGAACCGAATACTATTAGTAGGGATCAAGAGGAGACTGGATGAGGCCAAGGAAAGATGGGTGGAAGAGCTCCTGAGTGTCCTCTGGACCTATCAGACGATCGTAAGAACACCCACAGGAGAAAGCCCATTTTGGCTAGCATACAGAACTGAAGCCCTCACCCCCGTAGAGGTCAAGGCCTCGTCATATAGAGTGCTCAGCTTTGACGAGAAAACCTATGAAGACGGATTAAGAGCAAACCTCGAATTCCTCGATGAAGTAAGGGAGAATGCTTTGCTTGGGAATACGGCCTACCAATAGAAGACAACAAAGTACTACAACTCAAGGGTGAAGGAAAGGCACTTTCGCCAAGGAGACCTCGTCCTCAGAAAAGTTAGCGCATCTCAGCCGAGACAACAAGGAAAGTAAGCGCCAAATTGGGAGGGGCCATATATAGTCTCCAAGCAAATTCGCCTAGGGACGTATCGTTTGCAGACTTTGGGGGGCAAGAAGTTACCGAGGCCATGGAACTCGGAGAATTTGAAGAAATTTTTTCAATAAAAAGATAAAGTGTTCTGTTTGGCTCAGCTCGATTTGGGCATACTCGTCTTCACCTATGTCCTCGGCTTCGACCATTGCTTTTATATTCAGTTCAGCTTGGATGTTAACTTGAAGTTTTGAAATTCAATAAATTGAGGTTTCTCTTCATTCTTGAGTTTGTTTTGAGTTTAAAACATACCGAGTCATAAGACAAGTCCTCATAGACTGGTTGACGTTGAAGACCAATCCTTATAGATTGGTTGACACCAAAGATCGACCCTCATAGGCCGGCACCCAAGTCATAAGATCAATCCTCATAGATTGGCCGACGCTGAAGACCGACCCTCATAGGTCGGCAACAAAGTCATAAGACCAATCCTCTTAAATTGGCTGATGACAAAGACCGACCTTTATAGGTCGGCAACAAGGTCATAAGACCAGCCCTCATAGGCTGGCTGACTCACAAGACTATTCATGAGTTAACCATCTCAACGCCGAGCACGATGGCCGAGCAGACTGGCGCCCGGGGTATAACAAAAAATCGCCCAAGACATTGAGCTCGGCCTAGTGGATGGCTTGGATCAATAATCCCACGCAAATGTCGAACATAGCCACCGAACCGAGCTAGTAACTAATGCTAGAAAATTTACTAAGGCATTAAGCTCGACTGAGAGCTCGGCCTCAGCCTGGCATCTAAATACATTCCCAAGCACTCTAGCCGAGCCAATAGCTAAAGATAAAAGAGGTAGAGGTTGCTAAGGCATGATGCTCGACTGAGTACTTGGACTGAGTGCTCGGTCTCGGTTCTTGGATATGAGAACAGCGTTGTCAAAATTAATAAAAAAGACGATCGAACACAAGCACTTAGACAAATTTTGAGAGAAAGCTTGTTTTCATTAATTGAATGCCGATAGCTTGGCATGGTACATACAAAAAGCCGAAAGCTTGGCATGGTACAAAAAAAAAAAAAAAACAAGAAAGAAAAAGAAAATGTGTTCAAACCCTGAGCACGGGGACATGTACATTAGGAGCAAAAAGGAGGAAAAGACTTCAGACTGCAGCTTCTTCGATGGGGTCCTTGGTGGCGTCCTCTGCAGGGAGCTTTACTGGAGAGGCCTGGGGATCCTCAGCTAGGGGAGACGGCTCAGCCAGTGGAGCGACCTCAATTGGGACAGTCTAAAGGACCTCAACCCCATCCTCCTCTCCCAAATCTTCGACCATGGTGGCCGCGTCCTCATCAAACTGGGAAAGGTTAAGGTTGGGGTAGGCGGCCTTCACTTCGGCTAAAAGGTCAGCTTGGCACTCGTCATACCCAGAGGCGTACAAAGGCTTTAGCAGACCATGACATAGTTCATCGAACTCCTTCGACTGAAGGTACTCCTCCACCGCCTCAGCTCAAGCACCAACCAGATCAACCTCGGCCTTCTCCTTTCCTTGCTCGAGCTCAGCCTTCAGAGCCTGCACCTTCTTCTCATGCTGGGCTCGGAGAGAACCCATTTCCTCTTGAAGGGTCTTGGGGTCAGACTCCGCCTTCTCAGCCTTTGCCTTGGCCTCCTGGCGGTCCCTGATTACCTTCCTGGCCTCCTTCCCCGCTACTCGGGATTGAGCTTCAAGAGAGACATTTTCGTTGAGGGTCTGCTCGAGCAGAAGAGTGGCCTTGACTGTCGTGGAAACACCCTAAAATAGTAAGCCGAACAGTAGTGGGGCTGAGCCAGAAGGGGAAAAGTACTAAACCAGTGACAAGGAGGAGCTTACCATTGCAAAATCTTGGAAAAGGGAGGACAAGAGCTCAAGATCGCTCAAACCCTCCAACATGGCCTTATTGGTAGGGAGCCGACCTGCTTCAAGCCACTCCTTGGCATGAGCAGCTGAAGTCAGAGCTAAGTCGCTTGGGAAAAGACACCAGGTTGGTCGAATTAGGAGGTTGCTAGCCGAGGCCCTCCCCAAAGCCAGTTGAGTGATATCCGAGCTTGAGGCGACCCTAGGGGGATTACCACCTGTGACGTTGAGGGAGAGTTTTTGACATTTTATTTCCCTCGGTGGGCTCGGCTCGCCCTTCTCCCTTTTGCCCTTATCCTTCTTGGGTGGGCTCGGCTCGCCCTTGGTCTTCTCGGCCTCTAGGCCAACCACCGCGTCCGTAGGGCTTGGCAGGACAGACGCCTTGCCCTTTCCTATCTTGGAGGTCCCGGCCTTTATCTTGGCCTTCTCGGCTGCTTTCTTCCTCCTCTCCTTAGCAAGCTCGGCCTTAAGCCGAGCCGAGTCCATCGGGGGGACGTTGTCGACCACTGCAAGAACCGAAAGGAAAAGTTAGAAGACACTCAAAAAAGTTACAAGTAACGAGCTCGGCTCGGACTCCCTACTAGGGGTCAGCTTCTACACCTTCAAAAACTCCTCATCCAGGAGTCATAGGACATCGAAGGGCAGGTACTGGTGAATCTGATCGTATGAGGTCTGCTCGTACTCATTCAGAGGCAGCACCTGGTTGACATAACTTAACTTTATCTCCTTCCACTTGGTTCAGAAGGGACAATCATGAATGGAAGCAAAAAAGAATTGAGGCTTCCAATGCTTGTTGGAGGTCAGCACTCGGGTCAGATACTTGTAAGTGTTCAGCGCCGAACCCTTTTGTGTTCGGTGGGTGAAGTAGTACTGATGAGCACATTTATGTGTGAAATCTTAGGGCATAAAGCATACATTTTACCACATTGGACAAAGTTACCTTGGTGTTTTCTTGTGCTTTTCAGGTTTTGGGCTATTTTGGGCTATTCTGGACTATCGGGAGCTGCATGTCCCAAGTTACACATAAAGTTATCATTTTTCTTTCAATGGTTGTAAAGAGGACTAAATTCAGAGCAAGATGGAAGTGACGGAACACAAGTACGCATTCGTTTAGGCCTCCATGCAGTTGACTATTCTTTTTAGCCCAAGAAAGGATAATGGGTCAGAAAGGAGCTGTAGTGCAAGCCCATAGTTATTCTACCGCTGCCCAAGGACATTTTTGACATTATAGAAGATATTTCTAAGCAATGGTGGAGATCTACTGCAAGTACAGGGTCATTTTGGTTATTTTGCATTCTTGAAGAGAGAGAAGGACTGCTACCCACATGGAGGGACCCACACTGCTACTAGATTCCATAGTTTTGAAGGCCCACAAGGTGTCCACGATTTTTCTGGGATGCATTTAATGCCTCACGATTTTTAGAGGATACATTGGGGATTTTTTTATTTGGTTGAGTGGAATCCTAGTCATCACTATCCTAGTCATCACTCTCTCTCTCTCTCCTACAACTTTCCAAGGGCACTGTTGGAATTCTACTTGGGATAGATTTATTTTGAAAGATATTCTCTCACCTATGAAAGGTTGAAAAGTCAAAGATGCTTTGATCTCATTGCTTGGAGAAGATATTTACAAAGAAAAGGAAGCACTTGTTAGAATTGGAAGTTTACTTTTCTAGAAATAGAAGGTTTATGTAGCTAGGATTTTTTGTATTTTCTTCTTTCTATTTTTTTTCTTTTTCTTAGGAGTCAAGGCATTGTAAAGGAGGAAGGAGAAGGGAATATTCCCTATTTTTGGATCCTCTTCTCCCTCTCTCTCTCCCCTCCACGATTTTTAGAAGGAGAGAGCCCCCAAAATCGTGGAGGCTTCTCTCCCTCTTCCCTTTTCTCCCTTCTTCTCCCCTTCCCCCTATAAATACCCCTGGCCCTTTGGGTTGTAACTAGTTAATTTTTAAGTTTTTTTTTAGTTCAGTTTTTAGTTAGTTTCTAGTTCAATTTTAATTCAATTTTTAGTGTAATTTTTAGTTCAATTCATTAATGAAATTTCTTCTCCTCTTCTTTTCGTTTTTGCTTTCTAAATTCTAGTTTGATTTTATGCTTTCAATTCCATGGTTGTAATGCTTTTGATTCATGCTTTAATTTTATGTCTTCAATATGGTTGTAATAATTCTAGTTTAGTTTCAAGCTTCCTAGTCTAAGTTCCTACGTTGATGATAAGACGTGGAGATTTAGAAGAGGAAGCCATGGTAAGTGTATTCAAGTATTCATGCAAGCAAGTTCAATTCGGTTCGGTTCACTTTGCATTACTTTTAAGTTAGTTAAATAGAGTAGCGTATATCTCCTCGTACGCTTGCGGTATTATTTTAACTCAAACAAGTTTTTGGCGCCGTTGCCTGGGAGATTATTGTCCACTTTATTTTTCTGATTTTTAAGTAATTCGAAGTGCTTTATTTTATTTTACCTTTTCTTCTACAAAAAAAAAAAAATCAGTTTTTGAAAACCTCATCTTGTTTCTCTTCTGTTTCAAAGACTGTGCGCCCAATCTAAAGTCCTTCTTATGCTCAAACCCAACCTCTTTTGGTGTCCCTCATAGGATTAAGTTGCCTATGACGCTGCATCTTGACTTGGTTGGGTGGAATGGCATATGACTTATCTTTGGAGGTGACCAACTTTAATAACAGGAAAGCAACATAGTGAGTGGTTTGGAAACAGAAACGTATAGTAGTCCTCTACTCTACATTAGAATCCAATTGGAGTCGCCCGTAGGTGGTTCTTGAAGACTATACAAGTTCCCTTGCTGTCAACCTATATGGCAACCTTACAGTTTTGGAACCATTGTTTTAATTTTTGAGGGCAATGCACCAACTGTTTATTTATTCCCTCATGTTTTTAGTGAATTTTTTCTAGTCTTTTATTTTTCTTTAATTTTTCTGAGGGAGACGTCAGTTTGGGATAGGTGGTTAGTTTAGAATAATGAGAGATACACTTCCACATATGACTTTGGGGGAAAGATGGAACTATGCTAAGGCAACCATGACTTTGGAGAATATGTTTAAACAGGCTAGGGAAGCCAAAAGTAGTGAGATAGAGACCAACTTTGCACCACCCCAGTACAATTTTGCTCCCCAACCCAACTATAGGCTTTCGGGAAATTTTGATTGGTCACATCCCCAGACAATCCATGTTATGGAAGGATGCCCTAATCTTTATGGGGGTAGCTATGGTGATGAGAATGTGAGTCCTCAATTTCAATACAATTCTTTTGGCACTTACAATCAGGGGTGGAGTGATCATCCCAATTTCTTGTGGGATCAATGGAATAACCAAGCTGGACCACCCAATTTCCAATATCATGGTCAGTTTGGTCCTCAAATGCCCAGCCCTCCATTGAATCTCAATGGGCCACCTCTCCTTGAACCATATCACCAACCCCCTGAGTTTCAGAACATGGGTGAGGAGGCCAGACTGAGTGAGCTTGAGAAACACATAGCCCTTCTCACGACAAGCCAAAATACTATGGAGAAGCAACTCTCTCAATTGATCACCATGGTGCAAGAGGAGGAAACGGGTACATTACCTAGTCAGCCTGAACCGCCCCATCCCCAATTTAATGATATTGAAAGTCCACCACCCCAATTTGAGGTTAATGAGAGTCACCCCCAACAAGATGCTTTTCATGATGATTTATTTGTTGAGATTGAGTCTCTTAAAGATATTAGTGAAGCGAAGTTTGATGAGCCACCTGGGGAAGTACAACTTTTGCCTGAAATTTTTGATTTTAGTGAGCCTAGTGTTTCCATTGATTTAGAATCAGATTTTTATGATAGCATAGAAACCCTGGAAATGCGATCTCCTCCTCTCCCTTTGGAAAACCCAGATAATTGTCATTTTGAGGATTCCATTATCTCACATGTTGATTTGTCCAAACCTCTTAGGTTTGATGATTTTATTGAGGAGGACAATATTGCTCATGATGCTTTTCAAGCATATTATAGTGATCCTTATTTGGCAAACCAAGTTCTAAAAAGAGCGGATAGTTTTATTGCTAGGATTGATTTGAGTAAACCTCCCATTTTTTATGATTATTTTGATGAGGTTATTCATAATCCTTTTCATGCTTATTGTGATCCATTCTTGGTTGGTTTTTCTAAACATGACATGTGTTCTACATTGCAAACGGAAGAGAAGGGGAGGATTTATGGCATGAGTTTTAATGCCTTCATTTTCCACTGTCCCATGAGGACAGATTTTTCTATTGGATATTTCTAAGTTGTGCTTAACTTCTATATTATTTCCCGCTTTACTAAAATTCATGGTTGAGTATTTTCTAGTTCTGAAGCTATTTCTCCATTTACTGGCCATGGATTGAGATTTCTGTTGCTACTCCTAGCACTTTTTGTAGAGCTCATGACTCTTCATGATCCTCTTTGTTGATTATATCTGGTAAGCCCCCTCATCTCCTCCCTTGTCCTTATTCTTTCTTTTATGCATGCATTGAGGACATTACTGAATTAAGTGTTGGGAGGGGTGTGTTTGGGCTTAATTGGTGAATTTTGATTATGGCGGTAGTTTAGTGTTGTGCATACATTTTTTTTATTGCAAAGCGAGAGAAAGAGGGAATTAGGTGCCCTAGCATACAAAATAATAAGAAATCCCTTTTCAAGGATGGTAGTTGGTTTGGATCCGCTGAGAGGGATTGAGTTGGAAAATATGAGCGTTATTTCATTTGATGGCTAGATTCCTCTATGTGTTTTATGGACCCCTTGATCTTTTGGCTAGTAGTTAAGACCAATTTGTTTGTGGCAAGGCAAGACATGAAAGTGAATGAAAAAAAGTGAAAGAAAAAAGAAAGAAACAGAAAAGAAAGTGGAATTCCTTGGGACTAGATAGGGCACTGTGCCTTATGAAGTAGGGTGACTTTATCGAAATTCCTTGGAAGGAAACTCAAAAAACTCTTGCATCAATGTCTCAAAGTCTTTATGGATATATGCAAAAAGCGAAGCTACCAAGTATTTGGGTGTTGTATGCTCCACCATGTCATTCAGAGAACAGTAGTGGAGTAGAAATAGAGTTTTCTGTTGTGAAAGAAAAGCTTAATGTCTGAAAAGCATGAAAGGAAAGTATGATAAAAAATACTCAAAGCCTAAGTCTTTGGTTCCATCGATGCTTTGAGTGGTTTACCTGAAGGTGAGTAGTGTTCAGAAGATATGGGGAGATCCCTTAATCTTGATATATGCTTGTTACTTGAATTGATGTGGGGTGATAAAATCCAAGTGTGGGGGAACCTTTGGCTCCTTGATCTTTAGTTGGGCAATTTTTGGGATTATGTGCACTGTCCTACTTATGCCATGATCAAAATTTGCAGCATTGATTTACAATTGAATTTTGGGTGTATATTCACTGCAAACACCCACGAGATATAACTCGTCCACTAGGGGTAACCTAGGGGTTTATAGGCTTGTTGCACATGCTAAGTGCAACCGTGATTCCTACGAAAGTGAGTTAGGATTTTATGCATTCTAGGTTAGTTTTTCTATTGCTTTACTTGAGGACAAGCAACTTTCAAGTGTGGGGGAATCTGATGAGCACATTTATGTGTGAAATATTAGGGCATAAAGCATACATTTTACCACATTGGACAGAGTTACTTTGGTGTTTTCTTGTGCTTTTCAGGTTTTAGACTATTTTAGGCTATTCTAGACTATCGGAAGCTGCATGTCCCAAGTTACACGTAAAGTTGCCATTTTTCTTTCCATGGCTGTAAAGAGGACTAAATTCGGAGCAAGATGGACGTGACGGAACACAAGTATGCATTCGTTTAGGCTTCCATGCAGTTGATTATTCTTTTCAGCTCAAGAAAGGATAATGGATCAGAAAGGAGCTGTAGTGCAAGCCCATAGTCATTTTACCACTGCCTAAGGACATTTTTGGCATTATAGAAGATATTTCTAAACAATGGTGGATATCTACTGCAAGTATAGGGCCATTTTGGCAATTTTGCATTCTTGAAGAGAGAGAAGGACTGCTACCCACATGGAGGGACCCACACTGCCACTAGATTCCATAGTTTTGAAGGCCCACAAGGTGTCCATGATTTTTCTGGGCTGCATCTAATGCCCCATGATTTTTAGAGGACACATTGGGGATTTTTTTATTTGGTTGAGTGGAATCCTAGTCATCACTCTCTCTCTCTCCAACAACTTTCCAAGGGCACTGTTGGAATTCTACTTGGGATAGATTTATTTTGAAAGATATTCTCTCACCTATGGAAGGTTGAAAAGTCAAAGATGCTTTGATCTCATTGCTTGGAGAAGATATCTACAAAGAAAAGGAAGCACTTGTTAGAATTGGAAGTTTACTTTTCTAGAAATAGAAGGTTTATGTAGCTAGGATTTTTTGTATTTTCTTCTTTCTATTTTTTTTCTTTTTCTTAGGAGTCAAGGCATTGTAAAGGAGGAAGGAGAAGGGAATATTCCCTATTTTTGGATCCTCTTCTCCCTCTCTCTCTCCCCTCCACGATTCTTAGAAGGAGAGAGCCCCCAAAATCGTGGAGGCTTCTCTCCCTCTTCCTTTTTCTCCCTTCTTCTCCCCTTCCCCTTTGGGTTGTAACTAGTTAATTTTTAAGTTTTTTTTAGTTCAGTTTTTAGTTAGTTTCTAGTTCAATTTTAATTCAATTTTTAGTGTAATTTTTAGTCAATTCATTAGTGAAATTTCTTCTTCTCTTCTTTTAGTTTTTGCTTTCTAAATTCTAGTTTGATTGTATGCTTTCAATTCCATGGTTGTAATGCTTTTGATTCATGCTTTAATTTTATGTCTTCAATATGATTGTAATAATTCTAGTTTAGTTTCAAGCTTCCTAGTGTAAGTTCCTATATTGATGACAAGACGTGGAGATTTAGAAGAGGAAGCCATGGTAAGTGTATTCAAGTATTCATGCAAGCAAGTTCAATTTGGTTTGGTTCACTTGCATTACTTTTAAGTTAGTTAAATAGAGTGGCATATATCTCCTCATGTTCGACCCATAGCTACGACTGACCCGTACGCTTGCGGTATTATTTTAACTCAAACAAGTACCTCCCCTTCTTCAAAGACTTCTTCAGATACCAGAGCCGAGAGAAGAGGTTCACGCTCGTGGCTCGGCCCATCTGGCGAAAGAAGATGTGGAAGCCATACAGCAGCAACCACGCGT
Source organism: Telopea speciosissima (assembly GCF_018873765.1). Lineage (NCBI taxonomy): Eukaryota > Viridiplantae > Streptophyta > Magnoliopsida > Proteales > Proteaceae > Telopea > Telopea speciosissima. The sequence goes on from NC_057920.1 coordinate 26,057,681, forward strand.
TCGACGTCAGCTGGCCCAGGGACAGGTGGAAACGGTCCAAAATTTGGTCCACCAGCCCAAGCACTGGGAACCTGAAGGCGTACTTAAAGGCAATCTCGTACTGAGCCACCTCGCCGAGCCGAATGAAGTAGGCCATCTCCCCAGGGTTGGGAGCTCGGAGCTTGATGTCCTCGGGGATAGCGTAAGTCTCCCTCAACTGTAGGAGATCGGCCTTGGTGACCGTGCTCTCAATCGTGTCGACGTTTCCCTCGGTAGGCTCTGGGACATCCGTGGAGGAGTCAACCGAACCGACCTCTTCGTCAGAAGATCTCTCCTCATCAGACCCTTTGTCTTCTGAGGACGATCCTGAGCTTTTGGCTTGATCTTTAGCAATGGGCTGAGGCTCTTGGCCGGACTCTTGGGGCAGGGGGCTTCGGCGCCGTCGCCCTAACGGGGCTTCACCATCGCGGGCTCGTCCGAGGCCGAGCCCAACAAGTCAATTAGGGGGGAAAGGGTGGAGAGCTCTCGGCTCGGACTAGTGATCCCTCGTACCCCGGAGAGCACTTCGCCCATCGAACCACTGCCGACTGACATGCTTGGAGAAGAGAAATTACTGATTGAAGGAGGCTTGGGAGACAAGCTAAACACAAGGTGAGCTGAAAAACTGAAGGACGCCGAGCACTTGAAGATTAGAAGACTCTGAACAAGCCGAGCACTCCGAAGATTTGAACAGCGACAAATGAAGAAGGAGGCTTCACTATTTATAGCCGCCAAGTCGCCAGGATCCAACGGCCAAAAAACACTTAGATAAGGAGATCTAACGGACCAGGATCCCTGACGATTCGAATTCTTGAGCCATTATTGCACTAGGTGATGTGGCACTGACAACCCAATTGCCAGAATCCGTACGACGTCAAATCACCACAGGAAAAGAGCTCAGACTTGGCCTTGGGACTGAATAGTTGGCACACCGAAAGACTGAACTCATCAAGGACAAGCCAAACCTTGATAAGTGGGGGGCCTGTGATGAGTCGTAGAATCCCCATCCAACTAGAAAGTACCACGTGGACGTACTGAGGCCGAACCCGAGGACCGAGCCGAGCCAACGGATGTCGCTCCAAACTGGTCACCAAGGGGGAGAACCATCACCTTAATCACCCACATGGCCAAGCACCGCGACCAAATAGTTAGTCCACCGAGCACTGAGCCATGCCCTCTGAGATTAGCCATACAGCCGAGCATCTCTGAGGACGAGCACCGAGCCGAGCACCAGTGTGGTCCGAGGATGGCCCAGCTAAACCTGGCACTTAGGGCATCGAACACTGGCTACCTGTCATGAGCGCAGGGCCGAGCACCAAGGGCTCAACCATCCGAGGCGAGCTCTCTCTAGGAGCAGTAGCAACGGCTCCCCCAAAATCACGGAGCCACATCAGCACGCTCTGACAATCACGGGATACGAATCGGGTCACAATCCCACGATAGAATCAAGTCACACTCTCATAAGGACTCTTACCTCTTTAGGAGTCCGACTTCGAGAATAACTCTCCATTCTGCTCCGTACGGAAGAACCCTACCAGTGGTGGACTCTTGCCATCTAGGGACTCCTCCAACCGCCTCATCTCATCCTATAAATACCCAGGTATAGAGCTCAAATGCTCATCTCACTTTTCACTAAGTTGAAACGCTGTTGCACCAGAGACCTAACTTAAGCATCAGAGAGTCCCTAGCCGGAGCCACACCAGCTCAGTTGTGCTCACTCAGTTTTTGCAGGGTCATCCTTGGGCGAACCGAGCGACGGAGGTTTTCACACGCAACACCGTGACTCAAACAAAATCTACCTTTGGAGAATACATATCATATGAATACTGCTTGTGTTGGATAGATGTGTCCATCAAATCCGGTTCGACCTGATTTATTTTGTACTAAGCATTTCATATATTTTAGTTTAATATGGTCACATGCGATATAAACTTTTTGAGCAATTTATGTTCATAAGTTACACTTTAAATTGGTAGTCAGGACTAGGGTTTGGGTTGGACACCCTTATCATCTGATCGTCGCATTGGTTATGCCTAGACATGTTGATGTCAAGGTACGAATGCGAGTACACATACGAGTGTGTATTGGCAAAGAATCTTATTTTTTCAATTTCCTCATGTATTACTGTCAAATGTAGGTTTGGGATAGACATGCGTCACTGAGACTTAGTACTTGAGAGGGCCTTGTCATTGCATGATTTGAACGTATTCTTTGGTTCACCAATGCAAGAGGTTCAAGAGAACTAAAGTAGGTGTTCTGGGAATGCGTAAATATTATGTGAGTGAAAAATACACTCAGCATGGTTTCCATTGCTCAATTGAGGAATATCTAGGGGAGTTAGTCTGTGGATGGTCGGATAAGAATCAAGATCTTGTACCATTTTGTAAATGCTTTTGCAAAACATATTTTCACATAAAAGGATATATTATATTTATATTTTGATTAAATGATTTAATCGTGTTTTGTGGATTTCGATCACATACACAGACGCTCTGATATGGACATGTACCATGAAATGGGGTTTGGCAGTACGAGTGTACATGCCCTAGATTCTATGATGATAATGTTGTTTGGTGGAGGGTTGGTGCATAATTGTTATGCAGGGGTATTTCTACGATTTGCTAATTAATAGTTAATTTATTTATTCTTAAATGGACTTGATGCAATTTATAATTAAGGTCTATTAAAGATTAAAAATTTAATTATTTTATTTCCCTTTTAGATTCTGCTTCTTCACTAATTAGAAGCCCATTAGGGTTTTAAGTCAAATAGGAAAGAGAGTGTCAAACTCACTGGGAATACTAGAGGGGACTCTTTAGAGCTGTATCTATTTAAACACACCAAGGGGGGAACGACCAACATTTCCTTGGTCGAAATTCCCCCTTGAAAATTCATCTCTTTGTTTTTTTTTTTGGTGGGAGGAAAGTGGGAACTAGAGAGTTAAACACCTAACCTCTAGCGTCTTACGACCAGACCTAAAGCTTGTAGTGCCATCTGAGCTAAACGCTCAGCTCCAAGAAAAAAAGAATTCATCTCTCTCTCTCTCTCTCTCTCTCTCTCTCTCCCCTCTCTTCTCCCTTGCTCTCTTGGTCTCTTGAGTGGTGAAGCTTGTTAGGGTTTTGGAAACCCTAGGTTCTACTAGATTCGATCCTGTTCTTGTAGAAGAAGTTCTAGTTTGGCTTGAGGATCTTCTATTGCATCAAGGAGATTCTAGTAAGGGCTTTCTTGAAGTGCTCGTTAGGGGAAAAACCGCATTATCTGGAGGAGGAGTAACACTTGAGGCTCTAAAGGTTAGCAGATCTTGATGTTTATTTTAATGCATTAAGGTTTTAATTATTTGGTGACCATGGGATGTTAAAGAGACCCAAATCGATCTCCTTCCGCTGCGCATTCGGGTATGGGATGGAAAAGAGATGTTCTTCTCTTTTCTTGCAAATCCCTAATTTGTATGAGACAAGAAAACAGAAGTTTTTTTTTATATCAAACCCCAAGTATAATGTTTGTTGGTTTCCCATGGGCAACCATGGAGTTGATCAAGAAAATTTAACTTTGATCTTTTTTAATCCCTATGGGATTGGTTGAACCAAGAAATGATCTCATGACTATGCCTTCAATGTGGTATCAGAGCCACCTTTCTCACCCATGGATATCACATAATTAGTTGTTAGATGTAATAATTATGCATGGGATGTCAATTCTTGAATTCAAGACTCAATCTTTTTGATATGGTTATGGTTTCTTGATTTCTTTTGGGGAGAAATCAAGATTCCTCTTATGGATTCTTTCCTATGGATATATCCTCTTTAATTTATGGGAAATTTTCATGTACCTCCCCTGAGGTATCACATAATTACAAAAACATCCATCAATTTTGGAAAATTTTGCGTGCCCCCCTGAGGTTCTTAAAATTTAACACATGCCCCCATTTCGTTAGTGTAGGACTAACAATGTTAAAAGCAAGCAGCGAACTGACAAAATGCCCTTACATGAAAAAAGAAATAAAACTGCAACTCATCTTCCCAAAATCGATTTGGGGAAGATGAGTTGCAGGTTTTTTAGAGGTGGTCACACTTTTACAAGCTTATTTAAATAGTGTAATCAGAGAATCAGACTGTGATGGATAATAAATATGAATATAACTTACCATCAAGGAAAACAAAGCCATCAAAGTTGAATCTAATGGATCTAGGAAAGGTACTGGGGATTTTCGTGGGGCATACCCACCTCCGCTGAGCCCCTCCGACCACATCACCGGCTCGCCCTGCCCGTCTCCTTCCTTAATCCGTAGTTTCAATTCTTGGAATCTGGCACTTCCATTGATTCCTGCAACATGGATTAATGAATTCGATTTAGTACCAGTGTTAGCAGTCGGTGGAATGAGTTTCTTCAGCTCGCCTTCACCTGAGCTTCTCTTATTGCTATGGACAGAGTCAATTTCCTCCTCTGAAAGAGAAGATAAGATGGTAATTTTTTTTTTGAGAGAAACTCGACCGCTTCCTATTCCCAAATGCCTTCTCTTAATGATGTTTTCTAAAATATCATGACAAATGCCTTCCCTAGTGACTTAGGGTCAAGTTACGATTGCTAGAACAGCAGCATGACATATGGTCAAACCAAGAAACTGCTAATACAAAATTAATAACTTTAATGACTCAAGGTCAAGATAAAATTCCCTTTAGAAGCAAGGTAATATGTCCACTGAGATACTACCATGCCTACCGAAGCCTTCACCATTACATTTACTTGATCTTCTTCTTTGGCCTCAACTAGTTGTTGTGCCCACATTTCTTTTTCCTACAGTTGACAGCCCGGGGATGCAAGCGTGCATAACATTTATGGCATATCATTTTGTCTTGGTTATAATTTCTGGCCGACGCCATCAACGACGGCTGAAGATAAGCTGCTGATTTCAAGATAAGCTTCTTGAGGGAAAGAGCTAATACTCCCCAAGGGAGGTTCTGGCAAGGGTAGCGCATACTTGATAACACATGAAGCACCCAAAGGAGGGGTACCCATATTGATCTTCTTCATTCCTAGATTGAACCTAATCTTATGTGTGTAGTCTACCGACCTTTGACTCATTTCCCAGCTTATAAATGCCTTCGTTTCTCGTCCCTAATCACCAACAACGCATAAACCCAATAGGCTCGATCGAGTCAAAGGAGATGATGTTTGAGCTGTGAAGGCAAATCTAGACTAGACATACTCTAAAGCCTATGAAACAAGCCAAAGGTGATCAACCCAACTGAAGGAAGCTTTCGACAGAACCCCATGTTGGAACTTAGAGAAATTTGTCCTTCCCTTGCTGTCTAAATGATGAAAACCATGGAGACTCTTGCGGTCCCTGGATTCATTTACCTGGTGAAGCTTCGCAATCCCTGATTGTCACACCCTGAAACCACCCCTGGGAGGATTCGATGGTTGACCCGAATACCCAAAGTATTCAAAGATCTCCAGGATCCAGAAGCAGTAAATACAACTCACAAACCATACATCCATAATAGGAAATGATTAAAATTACAGAGTGCAGCGAAAAGCTAAAAGATTATCCATAAGGAAAATCAAATACTTATATCATTTAGTCTTTGATTTTACACCTCGCATACAGTACTTGTTTACATAATCTTCTTTAAACTTTGCATATTATATGCAATAGAAGAACCTATCAATTTCATAGGTGGGTATCCATAACACCTAAAGAAAAAGGAAAATATGCAATCCCTTAGGTCAATCATGAGGGATCATAGTGATCACATCCATAAAAGGGATCATGCCCCTCGGGCTCCATCTCCACATAGACACAGTTGATATCATCTTCTAGTACAACATCATCCTCCTATATAGGGATATTTCCTCCCGCAAGTTCATCTAAAAAGAAAGATTCCATGAGTGAGCTCCACCGAGCCCCATGAATGAAGAATAAACCATGCATGCAGATGCAATACAAAACATGATCCTATATGCATAAGGTTCAGTTTTATTATTAATCCACCTAACAACAAAACTTAGTCTAGGTAAGAAGGTACTACTATAATCCCCAATACATGTATCCGTGGTGTGGGCTTCTAACCCCTTCCCGTGATACACCCATTGAGTTGTCGGGAAAACCATTCGGCTCTGGCATACTTTCCTTAGGTCAACCCAACCAGCCTTTAATGTTACCACTGCGCTACCTCCAACCCTGTAGATTGATGGGTCTACCGACCGACCAGTGGCAAATTCCAAGACACTGACCTCACACTTTTCTGTGCTATCAACACGTCCTAGCGACCATGATGTGTCTACCGACCGACTAATGCCCCTCTGAGGTATTAACCTCACACAATTGTGGTATCTAATACCTTAACCCCTATTGGCAAGGGTTCATAGTGCGGGTGATGTTAATCTCTAGCCACATGTCATTATATATGAATATAATATGAAATGTACGGTGCTCCCGCATCCCATACTATGATACACCATACCTTTTATTTCTAAGCCGACTGCGACATCTAATCTATCAATTTTATTAGCATGCATTCCAAACACATCATCGTATCTCAATATTTGATTTAATAGCTCCATATAAACAAAACAAGAATTAAAGAATGATGTACATATTAAACTTTAATAACATAGATAAACAAAAAGTATTACACCTACTTGAATGACATATCCCTACTCACTTTGTTATGCTTGTATTTGCATAGCCGGATTTGTTCTCGAACCAGTTGCCGATAGGATATGACTAGGAAGCTATGTCCTATGATTAATCAGCCATACATATGTGTTAGAAGGTGTCTAAGTGCAGGTGGGGTCCTAGGATTGCCTTAGGGTTAGGTTGGATTAGGTCTAAGAGTTAATATGGGTTTAATAGCAACTCAAGTCAATGAAGTAGTCGACCGAGACATCAGCCAGAGTGATACAGTAAGGATGTTATAATTTTTGACTGAGACTGCATTCTCTGGTCGATGAAGTAGTCGACCGGGTCATCTTCATCGACTAGAGATTTTGTAGCAAGTTTTTCATGGTTGAAACAGGGGTTTTTGAAGGGGGGTTTTGGCTTGGATTTGTCCAATTGACTACAGGAATGGTGTTTAGAACATAGATTGATCAAATTGCATCCAAATATAGGCTTGAGAAATGGGTAATTTGTTGAATTGAGTTGGGGTTGGGTGCATTCAATGGATTTTGATTTCAAGCATAAGGATTCAGTCATGTATGGCTGAAAACAGATTTCAATGTTCAAATTAAGATATATCAGCTGATATCTAATGAATTTCAGTCTAAATCCATGTTAGGGTTTGATCAAAGAGTTTGGATTGAACATGCATGGGAAGAGTTGAATCTTAATTCTGTAAATTCTAAACCAATTTCATAAGTAATCATAAGGATGGAACAGTACATGGCTCAAATCTGAAATTAATTGATTCACAAGCTTAGGAAAAGGGTTAGAAGATAGAGATTTGATTTTAGTTAGGTTTTACCCAATGGTTGGATGAATCCTACAATGGATTCAACTAAATAAACATAATTTGAAAATTAAGAACATGATTCAGCAAGGGTTTGTGAAGATGGTAAAACAGAAATGGAAGAGAGGGAGTTGGGCTAGTTACCTGAATCGAGAGCTTAGGTCTCTTCCCTTTCTCTTATCTTCCTTCTTTCCTTCTTCTTCTTCTCTTCTTTCTTTCTTTTCTCTTCTCCTCTGTCTCCCAATGATTAAAATAATAGAAATAGGTTTTAGAAATTAGGTTTAGCTCTTAGACAGATTTATATAGTAGGATAAGGCTTAGGGTTTTTTTGGCTAAGGCTTTATTGGCCAAAAATAGATTATTAATCCGATTTTGTGTACGAGGGACGATACGTAGGTCCCACGTATTAGAAATTATTGGGGAACGATATTACAAGGTAATTCGGATGCGGCGGCGAGATCCCCGACTCGAGACACTGGGTCCTGTACTCCCAAGACAGAGATTTGTTATGACAGCAAAATTGGTTGATGAAGTAGTCGACCAGGCCATCAACCAATGTGTGCTGTCCTTGCTATTATTGTGCCGGGACACCCCAAGCGTCGGTGCTTTCACATACGAACATGCTCCCACTTAATTTATATGTCCATAATACCTAACATATAATTAGGATTAGCCGGTAAGGGTTGCTCACCATGAATGGTACATTTGATTGTGAACCTTGCAATTGCGTGGGATAGGTATCCGTCGCTTTGTTGGCATGTACCGTATTGACACAAGGGTTCTATCTAATTATCAGCAAGTGTAATCTCACAACTGGGGTTCCTTCTTCTCATTCGATCACCCAGTTAATATTCCATAATGCATTGGGGCTATGATTTTGGGTTCCTGACCTACAATTGGATTCGGGTTAGGGTTCGGGTTCAGGTCTTAGAACCAAAGTTTAAATTAGCCCGGGATTTTTGACACGGGTGTAACATACCTCCCACCTTACAAAAATTTCATCCTCAAAATTTGACGTGTCTGGGGGTTCAAATAGGTGAGGATACTTTGACCGCTTTTCATCTTCTCGTTACCCAAACGTTCCTTAATCGTGGTGTTTACTCCATAGGACCTTCATAATAAGATAGTATGGTTGTGGAGTTCGTGCTCTTTAACTTTGAAGATTCCTTCGGGTTTCTTTTCACAAGTCATGGCGGCAGCAAGCTCAAGTGGTCCCTGAGTCAAGCCATGAGTTGAGTTCGTGAGGTACTTCTTTAGCGTCAATATGTGAAATACGTCATGGACTACTATCAATTAGTACGCTATTGGCATGATTCTTTGAAGATTCCTTCGGGTTTCTTTTCACAAGTCATGGCGGCAGCAAGCTCAAGTGGTCCCTGAGTCAAGCCATGAGTTGAGTTCGTGAGGTACTTCTTCAGCGTCAATATGTGAAATACGTTATGGACTACTATCAATTAGTACGCTATTGGCATGATTCTCAGATTCAACTTCTCTTCCTTACCAAACCACATCACTCCTTTGGTTGGTGTTGCCCGAAGAAATACCTGATCATCCATGATGAATTCTGTCCTTTCGTTTCATATTGGAATAACTCATTATTTTGATTGAGTTGCCAAGGTTCAATTTTTTAAAATATCCATCCCACAACAAGTGAGATTAAATCACCCCGAGTTTGGTTAATCTAAGGCTTTGCTTAATATAAGGACCCAAAGGGAAATCGAAACCAGAACATATATCTCAAGCAATTAAATGATTTAACTATCTCTGCGTATTTCGCCAAATAATCTATATTTCTATAGCTTTGGGTTGTGTGTGGCATAAGTCTGTATCACCTTGTTTACATCACTCTTCCTATAAAGACTTTCTTTTGGTTCTTCAATACAGAACTCAACTTTAGAATGAATTAGAATATTGACGGAATCACTATTGTTTACTCCCAATAACGGAGGGGACATTCGGTGATCCATTACTCCACTCTTACCTATTGTTGAGTAAAGTTTTGTCAAATCCTTCAGTTCTAGTTTCCTTATGTTCTCGGCTGTTCTTGGCTATACTAACACCCATTACCTTCCTTCCCGAATCTAGATATGAATTTGGGATTTCCAAATGAATAAGGTCCATACACTTTGTTTAAACTCACAACATTTCTAGTAGGAGTGCTAACTACTAATTTATGTTCTAAGTCCTTCGAGGGCACATCCATCTTATCACAGAAGTAGTAGAAACAGAAGAGTATGATATACTAAAACTAATTTAATACTCAAACAGGCGAAGACGATATAGGTAAGGTACCTGTCATCACCTCCTAGTTTGCCTCAGCTTCCTCTATGGTCAAGCCATTGACTTGCTCTTGAAGTCTATTTCTTTGGGGTTGGAAAGGCCGAGCAACTAGTGGAACTTTTCTCTGATGAGGACAATGTCTGGACATGTGTCCTGGCAGTTTGCATGAAAAACACAATCTAGGTCCAATTGGTTGATTTGTAGGCGTTGGACGAATGGTTTGGGAAGATTTCTGACTTACTCGGTTCGGTGTATGTCGTGAAAACTGAGCAATAGATGTACCTTGTCTTAGAGTAGGGTGGGTGTACTGAGTAGGCTGACTGAATGTTGGGTGAATGGGTTGAGAAGCTTGACCCATTTCTGGCCTATGGTACTGTATCTGGCTAGGACTGAAACTAGGTCCCCCAAATGAATTGTTAGACCACCTGAAATCTTGAAATGTATTATGTCACGCCCCAAACCACCCTTGGGAGGATTGGGTAAGTGACCCGGAATATATAACAACATCCGCCAAATCCCTAGGATCCAGAAGTAGTTATTATAACTCACAAACACACACACACACACACACACACACACACACATACATAACAATGGATAAAAAGAGATACAGAGTGTTATGGAAGCTAAAGCTTATCATTAAACATTAAAAAATAAAAAGTACATTATTCATTGCTCCATTTCACCACTTGATTATGCAGTCAATACTTTTCTAACCAATAGCTAAATACAAAAGAGGGCTACAACATCAAGAGCCCAAGTAAGCTATACAACATAAGGGGGGGGGGTTTAGTATATCCTATCTACCCAAAGAGAGTCCCCAAAAGGTTAGATTAGTATGCTGTCCATCTCTTAAGGATCGTCCTCAAGGGCCACCTTGGTCATCCGCACAAGAGGGATAACCTCCCTCGGGGTCCAAACCCAAAAGGTCATAATCACCATCATCCTTCTCAGCGAAATGAGTCTCCCAACTATCGAGATGTCCATCTGCAGTATTATCTAAAAAGAAATATACAAGAGTGTGAGCTCCACCAAGATCGTGAATGAAATATAGCCATGCATGCACATGCAAGCACAACCAAATGAATCCTATATGAAATGAGGTTCTTTATTATCATTAAGCCACCTAGCATAAAAACTAAGGCAGGAAAAAGTGCTATTGCAATCTCCAATATATGTATCCCTGGTGTGGGCCTCTAACCCCTTCCCGTGATACACCCATTGAGCTATCGGAGAAGACCAGTCGACTCCAGCATCCCTTCCCAAGGTCAGCCCAGCCGGCCTTTTAGGTTACCAATGTGCTACCATCAGCCCTATTAACTGATGGGCCAACAGACATCACCTGTCCTAGTGACTCGATGAGCCAACTGACCGAGCAATGCCCTTTAGGACATTGACCTCACACTTTTGTGGTATCTAACACCTAAACCCCAATAGGCAAGGGTTCATAGCACGGATGATGATACCCTAACCAGATGCATTCTATATGACATAGTATGAATCGGGTGGTGTCAACCGTATCCCATTCTATGGGCTACCACCGGCCTCATTTCCAAGCTGGCTATGGCATCTAATCTAGCATTTTCACATATATAACATTAGCATTCAATTCAAATAGCCATCAGATATGAATCAGAAATCAAATAGGAATATAAGCAATTTAAATGAATAAAGACAGTAAATATTGCTATGGTAATTGTCATGACTCACCAGTCATGTTACACCTACACCCATGGTATAATTCCACTCACCTTGTGCAAATCCCGCTTGTTCTTCAATCTGCTCGGTCCCAGTCGGTGTCTGACACTGCACCTCGTGTTCGGGGTTATAACCTAGGTTAACTGGACCATTAAAACATGTCAAATATTATTTCAAAAGGGTCTTAGAGTTCCAAGATTGGTCTAGGTTTGCTCAATCATTGTTCAACAATTAAGGGAACAGTAGCATGATTCCTTTCCCAGGTTTGGCTTGGGTTACAGTGTGGGTTTCTGACCCCTTTTTCTGTCCACTGATACACTCAAGGCATGGTTATTAACAAGGATGGTTGGGATAGGATTTTAGAGTGATTTTCAAACCCCCTACACTGTCCTAGGCCTGCAAGTGATGGTCCAATAGGCTGAGATCAGTTTTGACCAAGTACAATAGCACTGGACGATTCACTGGACGTTTGGACCAAATGTCCATTACATCATCCAGTCCCTATTGGACACAGGTTTTCTTGCTTAGGACCTTGTTTTAGCTGCTGGATTCATCCCATCTTTGATTTGGGATGATATCAGGGGGTAGTATAACTTATAATTAGGCTAATGTAATGGTTTTGGTGATTCCTAATCAGGGTTTGCCAAGTGGTTAATGGGTTTGAGTTCAAACATCAAACAATTCAAGTATGCAAGGCTGAGATTAAACATGCAGTGACACAAACTTCAATAATACACAGAACAACAGACATGCACATGCATTACAGCCAAGATCCTAAGCCCTAGTATGCAAAATACCTCATCCATGTAGAGATCCATGCTCCTAGCTCATCATCTGTGGGTTGCATGCATGATCAGGCATGAAATCTAGCTAGATGCATGGCTGGAATTCAAGATGCATATATTAGTAAGCTGAAATAGTGTAGAATCATATAAATTTCCTAAAACTAGGCATGCATGGATGATCCAAGCAGTCCTGGAGCTCCAGTGGTGATTCCATAGAGATTCCTACAGAGACAAGCTATGTAGCTATGGTTCTTGGGGTCAAAATCAGAGATCAGAAATGGAGTCATGATTACGTGAGTGGTTTAGGCTTGGTGAGCTTACCTTAGGCTATGGAAGAATTCGGCCAAGGCTGCTCAAGCCACAAGCCCTCCTTCTTCTCCCTTCTCCTTCCTTCTTTCTCTCTTTCTTTCTTTCTCTTTTCTTCTCTACTGTTTAGGAATAGTAGATGTCTAATTTCTGAGCTGGCCCCCTATTTATAGTTTCTATGGATCTAAGGCCTGTTTGGCTAGGCAGTCCTATAAGAAAAATGCATTTTTAAAGTGATTCTTTCCCATTTTAGCTATAAAGGTGGGGCCCACATGGATTCCAAGATGGGGGATGGTTACTAAAATTCCAAGGTACATATAGGAGGTGTTTGCAAGCAGTAGATTCAATTCCCATAAGTTTGGAATTGGAAAATACAGGCTTTAGCATCACTGGAGCTTGCACTGGAGCTTTGGGCCAATCGTCTAGTGCATCATCCAGAGAATGCAGCACTACTGAGTTTTTGTTGTGGCTTCCACAGGGGTTGTTCTTCCACATGGTACCTTCTACGAAAATGTAGCTCTATAAGTTTAGTTTTTAACAAAATTGGAATCAAAGGAAATGAGGTTTGGATGATGGAGTGATATCATTTTTATTAAACAAAGGTCAATCTGTCCAATAGAAGGATTCGATTTTGGACAGCAACTTGAAGTGAAATTTCAGCTCAATTAGAGATATAATTGGACAATGCTTCCTTCTAAGGAAATGCAGCTCCATGAGTCTAGTTTCTAACAAAATTGGAACCAACACAAATGAAGTTTGGATTGTGGAGTTATATCATTTTAACTAAGCGGGGATCAATCTGCCAGAGTAGCAGAATGGACATCTGTGTTGAGATTTAACATGCATGTATGGATCCATGGCTCTATCCTATTATTCATGCATTATGCACATGGTTTGGTATAAAACTAAGCTATATTCATGGCTGGAACTGAGGTCTAAGCAAATTTTGGGTTTGTAAGAATGTGGATGAAGAGCAATAACATAGAATCCATGGCATGCATGCAAGGCATGGTTCTATCCTGCAAATCATGGCTTACATTCATAGTTTAGCATGATGGTTAGCCAAACCATGGCTGGAACTTAAGTTTAGGTACATTCCAAGTCTAAGAAGAAGTAGGAGAGGTAGGAGGGAGAGGTTTAAGCGTGCATGTCAAGCCTGCCCCTGACTGACTAGAATTTTGGATGAAGGACAGGAACCTCTGACCAGCCACCTAAACACACTATGGAGCATCACTCCAGTGGTTGAACTCAATGGAGAACCCTGGAGGATGTCCTCCTATATATCTGTCAGAAGATGGATTGTAGACCCATGCAGCTGCACTGCCCACAACATGATGTATTGCATCAACTCTAGGTACTCTCTCTCCTATCCATATTTATGGGGCCCACACCTATTTAGATGTGTGTCAAACCCTGGATGAGGTGTTGGTGCAATGCCTAGGCCATGGGCCAAACACTTGTGCAAGCCCAAGGCCTATACTACAATGCTGCATTCTTTGGGCGATTGGTCCAAAGGCCCAGAGAATCGCCCAGAATGGCTGAAATGAGTTTTTTGGACTCCAGACATATGGGGACCACCCATACAGACCATGAACACCCTCTAGGGGTAGATGGGAATTTTAAAAACCATTAGCCACCCCTGGAGCCATGTAGACCCCACCAGTGCAGCCAGAATGACCCAGAATGTAGTTAAAAATGCATTCTTGGAGAGGGGAGCCTAAGGCCAAACAAGCCTTAGTAGGGCCAATTCTATAAATAGGAGGGGCAGCTCCTCATTTCGTTTTTGCTACTGTAGCTGAAAGAGAGAAAGAGATAAAGAGAAGGAAAAGGAAGAAGAAGAGAAGGAAAGGAAGAGAGAAGAAGAGGGAGGATCTGTGCTGCCATTTTGTGCACTGAATCAGCTGCATATCACCTCCAGGTAATAATCCTTACCTCTGTATGCTGCTGTTCTCTGTGTTAGTACCTTGATCTCTGCTCTGATGGTTGTATCCCAGACCTGTAATGCCTAGAACATCATTGGGATGGCTTGGGATGCATCAGATCTAACATGGAAAGCCATTGCATGTAAGATCTGATCATGATACATCAGTTTTACTCTTGTTTTTTTCTGCTGAGGCTGAAGTCGGTCTACGTGCTTGTCTGCACTGATGCAGTTGCACCCGAGAATAGGCGATGCAGGCATGGATCTTTGCATGTAAGCTGATCCTTGCTTACCTTAGCATTGGATCAGTGTTCTACCATGAAAGTATATGCAGAACAGACCCTGTATGCAGCCCAAATTGATTCCTTGAGCTTGAGCACAGCCTGGACAACTGTTCTTTGTGCTGTCAGAACAGCTCCTGGCTTCCAAATGGGAAAACCAAACCCAAAACCATTATGACCATTGGATTATACTCCAAATATGGTCCATGACCGTCCCTCATGCATCCCTGATCAGAGCCATGGCAGCCCCTGCTGCAAAATCCAATGAAAGCTGCTCAAACTCGTCTCAAACAGGCTCTGGGCGATTGGCCCAATCACCCAGTGAAATGCCCAGAGATATATTTTGGGCTCAATTTGTGTCCTGTCTTTTTGGACTTTCACCAGTGACCTATGGATTGTGTGATGAGGTGGTAAATGATCAAAATACCCCTCTCCACTTATGCTTACTGTCCTCCATACCCTGGGTACTCAAATAGGCCCCATAGGGCCAGGTAACCGTGTCCAAGATTGGTTTCAGGTGAACTACTGACCTAGGTACTAGTTTGTGTGACTATTTGGGCCATGGATTGGCTGACTATGCTGTTAGGTACCACGTCAGATGAAATTCCATATCTCTGGATGATGCACCGGGAGATAGACCCAAAAGCCCAGTGTAAGGCCTAGAGAATTCCAAATAACATCAGTATAAACACAAAGTCAGGCCAGTAAGCCTAGATCAACACTAGGACATTAATACAACTTTAAATATTAATTGACACACATTTATGATCCGATAACTTAGGTGTTAATCCCGTGCTCGAGGTGCACAGCTAGACACCAACTGAAACAGAACCGACAACTGAACCAGTAGGACCAGAACAAGGTGAGTGAAATTACACCATGTGTGTAAATGTAACATGACTAATATGTTAAAATAAATTATCATATAATATTATTATACTATTTACTTATTTCATTAATTGTGAATTTTATTAATAAAGAAATGTTTGACTGATGAATACTGTGAATGGACAATGATGTTGTATGTGAATTGCTAGACTAGATGTCATAGCCAGCTTGGAAATGAGGCATGTGGTAGCCCATAGAATGGGATGTGGTTGACACCACCCAACTCATACGATGCCATATAGATGCATTGGGCTAGAGTTTCATCACCCGTGCTACGCACCCTTGCCAACAGGGGTTAAGGTGTTGGATGCTTGTGAGAGTGACCATATGAAAGAGAAAAGAAAAGAGAAATGATATGGGCTATAAGCCAGAGAAAAGAAATGTGATACGTGAAAGAAAGGATGGATGCCTCACAGGTTAATCCCAGAGGGCTGGTCAGGCTGACCTTGGTAACTGATGTGGGAGCTGATCAGTCCTCTCCGATAACTTAATGGGTGTATCGCGGGAAGGGGTTAAAAGCCCGCACCAGGGGTACATGTATTGGGGATTGTAGTAGCACTAACCCGCCTTATTTGTGATGTTAGGTGGCTAATAAATAAAATGAACTGCACCTCATGTGGGACTCATATGGTTGTGATTGCATATGCATGCATGGTGATGTTTCATTCATGGACTCGGTGGACCTCACACTCTGTTATACATGTTTTTGTTAGATGATCCTACAGGTGGATGTTACTATGGCAGGGAGGCTTATCTCCCGGAGGTGAGTTATGGTGGTTATGACGATATTGGTATGGACCCGAACGGAGGTCATACCGCTGGTATGAGTATTTTCGGTGGTAGCTGAGGATGACCCATGAAGGGTGCTGCTGACTTTGTTCTGACTTGGGACTCCTTTTGTTTTGTTGGAGTTTTCCTTTTTGTTTTACAGCTTTGTTTTTGGGGCTCGGGTTGCCTTGCCCTGTTTATATTCTTTTGTATAAAGCTGTGTCAGATAGAGTTAGGAGCTGCACATGTTCTGGGAGTGAGAGAGAGAATGAACTAAATATTGTGATGTATATATTTTCCCTTCTATTGTTTTACTTTCCTTTTTAAATGTTTAATGTAAATATAGCTTTCTGCAGCACTCTGAGTTTTACATTATGTATTATGGTGGATGTGTGTGTCTGTGAATGGATTAACTACTTCTAGATCCTTGGGATTTGGCGGATTGCTACAGTGCAATTCGGGTCACCTACCTAATCCTCCTAGGGGGTGGTTTGGGGTGTGACAATGCATGCAAGAGGATCATGCATCCTAGCTACCAATTTAAGCATTTCATACATGGTAACATGCAAGGTAGGAGTTTGGGTTCAATTCTGTAACTGTTTTCCCAAAACAGAATTTTATAAGCAAGGTTTATGAGATGAGAAGGTTGGATCCTAGTGGTGCTTACCTTGGGTCTTAAGAGCAAGAGGTGAGCACGGTTCCTTCTTCTTCTCCTTCTCTTTCTCTTCTTCTTCTCTTCTTTTCTTTCTTCTCCTCTCCCCCACTTTCTTTCAAGTTCTTCTCTTCTTTTTTTTTCTGGGAATATTACACTGCCACCCCCTGAGGTTTGTATTAAATATAGAGCAACCCCCTGTGTTTCTAAATTATACTGCCACACCCCCTGAGGTTTGGTTAGTTGTTACAGACAGCCCCACTCCATTATATCATTCCCGTTAAGTGGTACGGTGTTGGTAATTCATGACTTAAAATGACTTATATACCCCTAATTGCTCAATTTTTTTTATTTTTTCTAATTTTACCCTTGAAATAGACTTAATGGGACCCACCCCATCCCCATCCCTTCTTCTTCTTCTTCTTCTCTGCAACCCCACTGGCCCCACCACCTACTGCAACCCAACCCACCCGCCCCTACCCCCTGCAACCTAACACCACTACCACTACCATACCCCACCCTCCCCTCCCTCTCCCTTTGTTCCTAACTCGTCTACAACTCTCTGGCCCAACATTGAAGACATGAAGGGTCTGCTGGTTTGATGTACTCCGCGATTTCATAAATTTTATTTGGTCAAGAAGTTTGCCCTAAAAAGGAAAGGGAAAATTGAAAAAGTTTGTTGTCTCTTCTGGTTTAGTGAGGTAAAAATATCTTATTAAATGCTAAGCTAACACAATCGGATTTCCCCATTTTCTGATACACAAATAGGTTTCGCTTTCGCTTTCGCTTTCGTAAGCCAGTCTTATGCTTACAACAAATTTGCATTTCTTACTAACGAACGCTGTGTTGCCGTATGCTAACCACCCCGATCCGCTTTTGCAGCTCAGGATTCTGGATTTCAGCAGGCGAAAGCTCTGCGACGAGTTACCTTTAGAGCTTTCCAGCTTGATGAGTAAAATCCCGGAGCAAGGAGACGAGAGCAGGCAGAAATCCAGAGGTTGGAGCGGCGGTGCAAGTAGAAATCTGCTCTCGTCTTTGTGCCCTTTACCTTCAGAGAGTTCCTCCCTTGCAGATCGCCGGAGAGGACAATGGAGTTTCTGGTAAAGAAAGAAGGTTTTATACATAAGGGTAAAAGGGTGAAGTTGGAATTTTCCATTGAGTATTAACAGGATATTAGAAGAGGGCAAAGTTGGTATTTAAAAATGTATTATTTAACACCGTCCACTTACCGTCCACTCAGGGGGTGTGGCTGTACAATTTAGAAACACAGGGGGTCGCTTTGTATTTAATACAAACCTCAGGGGGTGGCAGTGTAATTTTCCCTTTTTTTTCGATCTTGCTGAAACGAAACCAACGAAGATGGATTCCTTTTATATTTTATTTTATTTTTATTTAGATTTGATTTATGAGAATACAATTTTACCCCTTCTTTATCCTTGTATAGCTAATATGGTATATTTTCTTTATATACATTTTATGTATATGTAAAAGTATACATGGGTGGGGATTTGAACCTGCAACCTCCCACTTAAATAACCAAAGTAACAACCAGTGGGCTAAGACTCTAATTTGCTAGCTTTTGAAGAATAAATTACTTTATCCTTTTGTTCTTACTGTTTTGGTCAAAATTTTGTTTAGGAAACCCGGAATCGACCTTTGTCAATTGTATAGGTTTCGTTTTAAGGTTCTTCTCAATAATTTATTGATCCTAAGAATTATTTCATGTTGTCACTACTCAATTTTCTTGAGTTGGTATAATTACCCTAATGCCCTTATATTACAAATATAAGTTGTTTTATTGTTTGCCGATCGCCAGGTTAGACCGGCGATGCACCTGTTGGCAACCAAAGTTAGCGGAAAAATATTAATACAAAGATGCGGGCATTACATTATGTCATTTATCTCAACCACTTGTTCAACGCTCCACAAGGTATTGGTACCTTTAACCTCGGGTTCCGGACTTTCAGCCAAAAAAAAAAAAAAAAAAATTCAAATTAGCCCGCATTTTTGGGCATGGGTTTAACATATTAGGTCTCTTGCCTAACCCTTGCGGCACAATAGACTTTTCCTTCATTCCATCTTCTACAGTCTTAGCCTTATTAACCATTTGAGCATAAGACTGGATTTCCATAATGGCCAGCATGGCACTAATCTTAGGCTTGAGTCTTTTCTTGAACTTCTTCGACTTGCAAGCATCGCTCCTCATGTGTTCTGGGGTGAAGTAGAATAAGTCCTCGAATTATTGCTGGTAGTCTAGCACTGACTTTGACTCTTGGGCGAGGGCCATAAATTCTGCTTCCTTTTCATCCCTGAAGCTTTCTGGAAAATAATTTTTAAAGAAAACTTCCTTAAACTGCTCCCAAGTGGGGTTGGGATGAATAACTTCCAAATTGGGCTTGGTTGACTTCCAGCAAACTGCGGCCTTGTCTTGCAGCTGGAATCTGGCATAGATCAACTTTTGTGCATCTGTGCACTCCAACACTTCAAAAATCCTTTCCATGGCATTAATCCATCGTTTGGGTTGAAGTGGGTCCGTGTCGATCTTTGAGAATGAGGAAGGTCAAAGTTTCTTGAATCTCTCCATCACTTTCGAGGTGGAGTTGTCTTGTGCCATAGGAGTTATAGGAGGAAAATTTGGGGAACAATTGGGGCAGGGTACTGCTCTCCCTTGCATGGTCGTCACAAACTGGGCGCTCATGTTGGCCAACAACTCTTGCTATTGTTGCATGGCCTGTATCAGGTTGGTCATGATGGTAGTCATTTCTCCAGCAATCATAACCAGGAGAGGTGTAGGTGCATGTGCCAAAGGGACATCGGGTAGATGTGCAGGTGAAACTTCAGGTACACTTGTGGAAGAGGCAGCAACTTCGGTATTCTGAGCAACGGGTTCATTAGAAGGTTGAAGTGGAGGAGAAGAACGAGCCCCTCGGAAAATATCTTCAAGGGATCTAGTTCGAACCATGATTGTTCTCTGGGAAAGATTTTGGGATTAAGATTACTTAGATGCAACAGAAAGATTCAACATTTTCATAGATATTGAGATAGCATTCACGTACTTGAAATATGTGAATAGAATAATTTAGAATAAGAAGGTTGACATATATGGGTACAGTGATCATGAGGTAGAGTTAGTAAAATATGCACCTACATGTCCTAATTTAAGCATTGGATTTAGTCTAGTCATCGATTGAGTAAGTTCCCCATGAGGCTGGTTTGGTCTTGGAGGTAATCTATTGTCCTTTCATTTACACAGGAATCCCTAGCTGTCAAGGTTCGATTATGGTACAGTTGGGTCTATAGATATCTACGATTCGTTGATCATCAATTCAAGCTTAATGTTCAGTTCAGAGTAGACCTAGTTTTAAAATTTCTAGAAGTTAGAATTTTCCAATTTATGTTCATGTTTGTTTATGCTTTATTGATTGTACTTTCATTTATGATATGTTTGAAGATAATATTTCTAGTTTCCTTTCCGAATGTAAAAGCTTATGCTTCTTTAATTATGATGTTATCGGCTTTTGCACCTTGTTAGTCTCCTATTGTGTTCTTCTAATTTTTTATTTCTGTGTTTTTTTAAATTTTTTATTTCTTTAGCTCTAGACCACTTACCATCCTACTTCTGCTATTTGTGAGTGTAATTAGAGCTTCTCGGTCTGATACCATTCTGTCACACCCCGAAACCACCCCCTGGGAAGATTCGATGGTTGACCCGAATACCCGAACTATTCGAACACCTCTAGGATCCCGAAACAATAAATACAACTCACAAACCAAACATCCATAATAGAAAATGATTAAAATTACAGAGTGTAGCGAAAAGCTAAAAGATTATCCAAGAGGAAAATCAAATACTTATATCATTCGTTCTTTGATTCTACACCATGCCATAGACAATACTTGTTTATATAATCTTCTTTAAACTTTGTGTATTATATACAATAGAAGAACCTATCTATTTCATAGGTGGGTATCCATAACACTAAAAGGAAAAGAAAAATATTCAATCTCTCAAGTTAATCACGAGGGACCATAGTGATCCCATCCATAAAAGGGATAATGCCCCTCAGGCTTCATCTCCGTATAGACACCGTCGATATCATCTTCTGGTACAACATCATCCTCCCGCATAGGGATATTTCCTCCTGTAAGTTCATCTAAAAAGAAAGATTCCACGAGTGTGAGCTCCACCGAGCCCCGTGAATGAAGAATAAACCATGCATGCAGATGCAACACAAAACATGATCCTATATGCATGAGGTTCAGTTTTATTATTAATCCACCTAACAACAAAACTTAGTCCCGGTAAGAAGGTACTACTACAATCCCCAATACATGTATCCATGATGCGGGCTTTTAAATCCTTCTCGCGATACACCCATTGAGTTGTCAGGAAAATCAGTCGGCTCTGGCATCCCTTCCCTAGGTCAGCTCGACCAGCCTTCAATGTTGCCACTGTGCTACCACCAACCCTATTGATTGATGGGTCTACTGACCGTCCAGTGCCAAATTTCAAGACACTGACCACACACATTTTTGTGCTACCACCACGTCCTAGCGACCATGATAGGTCTATCGATCGACTAATGCCCCTCCGAAGCATTGACCTCACACAATTGTGGTATCCAAGACCTTAAACCTTGTTGGCAAGGGTTCATAGTATGGGTGATGTTAATCTTTAGCCGCATGTAATTCTATATGAACATAGCATGAAATGTATGGTGCTTCCGCATCCCATACTACGACACACCATACCTTTCATTTCCAAGGCAACTACGACATCTAATCTATCAATTTCATTAGCATGCATTCCAAACACATCATCGTATCTCAACATTTCATTTGATAGCTCCATATAAACAAAACAAGAATTAAAGAATGATGTACAAATTAAACTTTAATAACGTAGATAAACAGAAAGTATTACACCTTGTGAGGATCCTTTTTTTCCTCCCTTTTTTGCGGGGCGTTAGCCGCGCAGAGGGGGGTTTGGTTATGCTCCTCGGTTGGAGAGAGAAGGAATGCGTCTTCTCAGGAGTAATGATTATCAGGGGGATGGGGGTTACACAATAATTATGGAATGGAGTCACCACCTAGGATTAGGGCCTAAGACCCATTAGTGTAGCCCCGGAAAGACTACGAGACTTTGGTTGGTTTGGTCAGAGATTTGGGGTAAGTGGTTAGGTTATGACTGGGAAGGTGTTAGGCACCCACCTCGCTCGGGTAAACCGATCTTTCTACTAGATGCTGATTTTCAAATATTCTCCCTTTATGAATGTCCTATACCTCCATGTATGGCTAAATAATGACGCACAAGCGATTTAATTAAATTAAACTATGTTACATTAACTACTGTATATTACACTAGAATATTTGAAAGGACTACATTATGCTGGAATTAAAAGTTAACGGAGGAAAGGTATACCTGTACGCTTTAAAAAAATGCAATTATGCAAAACGGATAGCGTCCCCCAGTTCAGGTGGAGGTAAAAGATTGGTTTTGTCCCTTCGTCGGACAGAGTAACGACTTGCGAGTGTCGGATCTTAGGATCTAGGACAGAATAATGGAGTTCCAAGGTTTTGGAAACTAAGGGCTCAAATGCCAGACAGAGTAGTTACACCACAGGGGGTTTCCCAGATTTGGGTGAAAGGGGTCGGAGAAGCCGGACTCAGATAACTCGGACTTTGGACAAGGGGATGAGGCTCAAAATTGGGCCGGAGCAGAGCCCCGAAACAAGCAAACAAGGAAATAATGAAAAAACTAGAAAACTAGAGCTTTGAGGGTGCCCCCTCTCCCACAAACTTCGAATATGCAAATGAGGGGGTGAGGGGGGCTATTTATAGGTAAAATTGGTCCTCGTGGCACCGTAGTAATTGTGCGGGGCCGCACGGTGGGGCCGCAAAAAATGGGAAAAAGGGAAAAATAGAATCTAGGCACCTACAGGGCCACATGGTAGGGCCGCAATGCGCGTGCAATGCCGCACGACAGGGCTTAATAGGCATGCACGATAGGGCCGCATAGTCTGCGGTATTACACTACAGGGCCGCTCAGGCCGTGGTGCCACACGGCAGGGCCATATGATAGGACAGCACAGGCCATGGCACCGTGCGGCAGGGTCACATGGCAAGGCCGCGTAGCCTACGACGCCACATGGCAAGGCTACCTTGTGGGGCCGCGGCCGCGGTGGTGCCTTGTGGGGCTGCGCAGGGTGCGTTGGGCTGTGCCTTATTTGCGGGGCTATCGTACGGTGTTTGAAAAGTTGGTTTTTAGGGACATTGCCAGTCAATTGTGTTTGGTTGTTGTCATTGCTGGGGGGTGATAAAATTCAGCGTCTACAGTTTGCCCCTCTTTGGTTGAGACCTATGCCAACAGTCAAAGGGCAAAGACAAAAATCGCTTGATTTTGTCACCAGGTGTAACGCCCCCAAACCGGCCTAGGGGTAACAATCGTTACATATATCCACAAGATCGAAATGATTTTAGATAGATGAACCAAAACTGAACCATTAATCATAATCTCTGAATAAATCCTTAACAATACCATCATACAACACAACAGAAAACTTAAACAATTAAAATCAGCATTCGATTAATATGAATTCGAATATTCAAAACTAAGGTGTTGATGGCACCACAACTAAAAGTAACAATAAATCCCTATTACATCCATCCATCCATCCAAATCTTAAAATAAACCATGTATCTAAGGTCAAATCCAAATCCAAAATCATCACAACCACTTTAAATAAAAGAAAGTAAATGATTCAATAAAAGTTCTAATCATCCCCAATCTGAGTATCATCTCCTCCAACAACTCCAGTGCACTCATCACATGAGCATGGCTCCTAATTCTCGTTCTGTTCATGGTTAAATAAAAGGGGTAAGCTTGGGGAAAGCTTAGTGAGTAAGGGGAAACAAAACATAAATATCGGTAAATAAATGCACATCTAGAAATATAGTAGAATCTCAAAACATAAGTTGTATGAATCTGAAAATATCACAAATTGCAGTAAAACATGCCATGAGTTCAAATGTTCATAAAACCAGTTCCAATTAATAGCCTCAGTAGGTTCATAAAGTGACACTGTTAACAGTCAACATCACTAATATAATCAATGGGATGGGACTCAGGCTCTTGGCTCACAGAACCGGTAATGGGCTCCTATGGAGGGGAAACCATGTTCCTTAAACATCATGCTCTTGCCACACCCCCGGTCCACATACCCAAATACAGTGGAATTGTTAGCTTCGACCTCTAGGCTCATAGAACCGGACCATGTCCTTAAACATCATGCTCTTGCCTCACTCTTGTGCTCAACAATCCACCCCAACACATAACCCCCTGTTGGAAGGGTTGCAGTCCAACGGTATTACATTCAAATCATATCTAATAAAATGTAAAGTCTCATCATGCTTTTGACAAAGTCACAATCATGCATTATTTTTATAGAAATCATATTATAATTCAAAACATGCACAGTACTTCAAAATAGATGTGAACACAATTATGCACAAATAGTCATGTTGTTTCAAATCATGAAATTTCATAAAACGGTAAATCAAAGAAAAGAGATTTATATATGAAAATAATACATAGGTTATGTGGGGTCTCACTCACCTTAGCGAGTTTCAAGACAATTCTCACTGCACTTCAAATCACAAAAATAATGATCCAATATCCCCTACATAGATCATAAATAGCAAAATCAATAGGGTAATCCACCCCTACAAGGCTATACCCAACTTACAAACACGGACAGCCCTCACAATCCAATATTTCCCCCCACTTGTAGATATCCAGAGACTCTCAAAATTTATAGGGGACCAACTTACTTTAATACCAAGATCTCCACCAAAATTCAACTCCAAATTCTCACATATCATATTTAAATCATGTGTTTCAATCTTAGTGCACAGATTTAGATAGAATCTGTGCAATAGATTTAAAAGATATATAAATACCATATCCCAAACCAAATTTAATCCAAATTTTTTTAATATGACAATATACAAAAAAATAATGATTCAAACCAAATTTCAAGTCTAAATACCAAGTATTAGTTTGGCTTTCATTATTCCCAAGTTTAGGTTCAAATTTTGCCAAGACAGTAGACTAGTCCCAAGTTCTCATTTAGATGGGATATCAAACAAAATTGGATGGGTCTCAAATTTGGAAAAATATTCCATCTACATATTATCCATAATCCCACCGAAATTGGGGCCAAAATCCTCAGTTATTAAGAAATACAATTCTTTTTCTAACAACAGATAGAATCTGTCCAAAATAGTACACTGTAGCAAGACAACCTTAAAACTCAATCTCCTATGTTCAAATGACTTTGAAATAGAGCATGAAAATGTGAAAATGTATTGCCGTCTGAAAAATGAAAGGCTCAATGGAGCACTCCCTTGTTTGTATGAAACTTTCTCTCCTTCTCTCTTTTTCTCCTTATTTCTTCTTCTTCATTCCTTCTTTATTTCTTCTTTACTTCTTCTTCTTTATTTCTTGGAGTAGGTTTCAAGTTTCAACTCCCTTTTAATAAAATTTCAAGTTTTAATCTCCTAATTCCTTGTACAGTTTATTAATTCTCTTACTTCCTTTATTTTATCTCAACTTCTCAAGTACACTCGACAGAGGGAATCTTCCCTTCCTCTGAAAATCGATCTATAGTCCTCAATTCAAAAGTCAATATTGTATGGGGTCCACCCAGCTACCCAAGGCAAAACAAATAAATTTCTTTTAATTGCTTCTCTCAAGAATTGATCCTTTGACCTCTTTAACTCCATATAGGGTCCTAACGACTAGGCTAACCTCTCTTAGATGTTAATAAACTTATAAATAAAAGCGAAATTTATGAAACACCCCTTGAAAATGGGCCGATACTCAGATCACCCCCTCATATTTGAAAATACTCAGATCACCCCTGCATTAGAGCCCTATACTCAAATTAGACCCTACCGTTAGTTAATTGATGAAGTCAGCTAGTTAAATTTTTTGAAAACCCTAAACTAACCTTGAGAAGAGTATAATTACTGTTTTACCCTTAGATATGTCACCCAGTTAAATAAATTTAAATCCCTAAACTACCCTTTGATTAATGTGAAGTTACTTTTTACCCTTGGATCTAAAAACCCCAATTTTTTTAAGTTTATAAGGATGAGGGGAATATTCCCTCTTCTTCCCCAAATCAACGGAAAGACAAATGAAACCCTTAGGGTTCTGCCTCAAGGAAACGCCGTGAATGGCAGCCAAAACACCGTGATGGCAGCCCAATAATCCCGGCGAAGGGTGGTGATAGGCCAGCGACCAATCGTAGGGCGTCAGATGCCGTGAATCTCCGGCGATCCTTGCACCTCACGATTAGCTTTCCCTGTTTCTCCCACCACAAAACCCCAAGACAAAAACCAAATAGAAAAATACCAGTCTTCATTAAAATGGGCAAAGAGACTATCGTCTCGTAATCTCTTCTTTTGTTCCTTTTTTTGGTTTGTTTTTTTGTTTGCTAGTTTGGATTATCGAAGAACGAAGACTAATTGTTTTGTTCTCTCTAGCTCTTCAAAATCTTTGTTGAATCTCTAAAGCCATTGCTGACCTTGAAGTTTTCACCTTAATAACTGATTTTGCTATTGTATTGGTGCCATTTGTGAACCTGGGAAGGATTTGAATTCAAAACCCTAGGTTTAAATGCCGTCATAAATGGAAGATTTTGTTTGTACACATGTAGATTTTTGGTGAATGGGTAATACTCTGTAATGGCAGAAACGAAAGTGATTGGAGAGCACTGATTTCAAGCCCGAAAGGGCTTTTCTCGGCTTTTCTCTTTGAAGGGTTTGCTTCGAGCTCTCTATCCCAGATTATTAATGGGCTTGATGCTGATGCTACTACAACAGCCCATGCCGATGGTGAGAAAGCTAGAGATGCTTCGGTGAGTTCGGATAAGAAAGCTGACGAAGCCTGGGTTAGGGTTTCGTCTGGTTTGGATACACAGATTGAGGCTAGGGTTCGAAGAAACACAAGATGAGAAGAATAGGAAAGGGTAGTATTGTAAATTTAATTCTAATGATTTAGTATAAGGGTAAAATAGTCATTTTACACCAATAACTAACAGCAGTCTAACACTGTTAGTGTAGAGGGGGTGATCTGAGTATCGACCCATTTTCAGGGGGTGTTTCGTAAATTTTCCTAAATAAAAATATTAGATACTAGCAATATATAACCATGCACAGAGAAGGAAAAATAAATAAATAAACAAGCATACCCTACACTAACACTGTCACACCCCAAACCACCCCCTAGGAGGATTAGGTAGGTAACCCGAATTGCATAACAATAATCCGTCAAATCCCACAGATCTAGAAGCAGTGCTTACGATCATGGAACCACAACCATCTTTTGACCATAGGCAAGATCAGAGTGTAGCAGATAAACTACAGTTCAATAGTAAAAGGAAGCATAGCGATATGGGGAAACAGTGATAATATATACATATAAAAGTTTAAATTTCCCATCTACCCACACACAAGGAAAACAAGGAAGCAAAGTTGATAAGTACAGTACTATATACAAAGACATGTACAGGGTGAGCATACTCAACCCCAAAAAGGAAAAAACTACAACAACCAAGTCAGAACGGAGATAACTCCAAATAACCCAAAAGGAGTCCCCAAGTCAAAAAGCTATCACGGACACACTTCAATGGTCTTCATCAACAACCACAAAAAATGTGCGCAGGATCGGTATGACCTCCGTTGCGGTCCATACCAATATCATCGTAACAACCAAAAGTCTCCTCCTTGAAATGACCCGCCATGCCACAACGGCATCCACCTGCAAAATCATCTAAGAAAAATATTGCATAACAGAGCGTGAGCCCCACTGAGCTCGTGAGCAAATAACATCAATCATGCATGCACATGCAATCACAATTCACAATTCATATGGTCTTACATGATATGCAAGTTCAGTTTAATTATTAGCCACCTAGCAATACAACTAAGTCGGGTCTGTGCTACTACAATCCCCAATACATGTATCCCTAGTGCGGGCTTCTAACCCCTTCCAGCGATACACCCATTGAGTTATCGGAGAGGACCAGTTAGCTCCCGCATTCGTTCACCAAGGTCAGCCCGACCAGCCCTCTGTGATTAACCCGTGGGACAATCCATTTCTTTCTTTTCTTTTCTTTTCTGGCTTAAAGCCCATGTGCACCATTCAGGTGTTCTATACATTCATGCACCATTTTGGTGTTCTATTCATTTCTTTTTCTCTTTTCTCTTTTTCTGATGGTTGCCCCCGCAGGCATCCAACACCTTAACCCCTGTTGGCAAGGGTACGTAGCACGGGTGATGAAACTCTAGCCCCATGTCTATATGGCATCGTATGAGTCAGGTGGTGTCAATTGCATCCCATACTACGGGCTACCACGAGCCTCATTTCCAAGCCGACTACGACATCTAATCTAACATTCACAATCATCATAGAAGAATTCACAGTGTTGATCAACAGACAGTCATTATGCAGTGATTTGAGTAATTGAACAGAAGTAAATAACACAGCAGTTATATTCAATTCTTATTAGCGGGCAGATCATGATTACATTTACACATATGATAGAATTATTCACTCACCCGCACTTGGCTCTAGGTATTCAGTCACAATCTCAGTTCCAGCAGTTGTCTGGTCGTTGACCTCGAGCATGGAATCAGGTCCTAGATGTAAATCAAAAGTTGTTATGTTAAGTTATCAATCTATCACTATAAGTCCTAGGGTTACCCTAAACTTACTAGGTTGACCCGGGGTTTAGTTGGTTACACTTGGAATCACTGGGCCTTGCACTGGGCCTTAGGCTTTTGTCTCGGTGCCTCAACCAGTGTTAGTGGCACAAAGGGTAAAATAGTCATTTCAATGGTTGTACCTGACCCTAGGCTAGGATATGTTTACAGTGCTATCCACAGCTTGTCTGTGCTGTAGGACCTAGCACAACAGGGCTTCCTTTACCTACAGGGCCCACTAGGGTTCTAAAACGTTTCCATATAAGGACAGATGTGGGGAAGGGCTTTTTGGTAATTTTCCAGCCTTCCCACAGTGTCCAGGGGGTCAGTGGGTGAGATCCCCCAGGTCTGTCCATTAATCCAGCCAATTTCCCTTCATTGGGCGTTGGCTCTGGGCGATGTCTGCATCGCCCAATGCATCGCCCAGAGGCTGTAAATCGATGCTAGGCTGAGTTCCCAAGGCTGGGCTTTTCAGGTTAGGCTTATACTTGATCCTCTGCATGTTTGGGGGATCAGGTAGCCCCTGAGATGGCCTACCTAATGGTCCAATTGGATCATCCATCAGATCCATCATCAGGTTGCTAGAGCTGCCCAAGCAGTCCAGATGAATAGTGCCACAGGGTTTTGGCCAGGCGTGGGAGCTGGTTTTAGCCACATGCAGGGCTGGAAATGTATAAATAATAAGGGTTCAAGGCTGCAATCACCTATGGTTTGGTCTCTGCAGCCCTAGCTTGTACCCAGGGTTCCAAATCACAGATCAATAGGGTCATCTGACAGTGCAGGTGGGCACAGCCAGGTTTCGGCCATAAGAACAACATAACTAAATGCTCAAATTACATAAAAATTCCAGATCTTCCATGCACAAGGTCTGCATGGCAGATCTGGACCAATACTGGGCAAACCCTAGCTAGTTTGGGCTGCCCAAGGAGCATAAACACAGTGGAAGCAAGGAAGGGATAGGGAAGAGTAGCATATAAGGGTGTTTTATACCTGAAATACCCTGAGAGAGGGCCCAGATGCAGCAGGGATGGGGGTGGCAACATCCCTTCTTCTTCCTTCCTTCTTCCTTCTTCTCCTTCTTTCTTTCTTCTTTCTCTCCTTTCTCTCCTGCGGATTCTTCTCGAGCTGAAATCTCTAAATGAGTCCTAAGCCTCCCCTATTTATAGACCAAGACCAACTAAGGTCTATTTGGTCACTAAGTCCCTTTTTAAAAATCAAATTTTGAATTGATTTCGACTGATTCTGGGCTCATCGGTGGGGTCCACAGTGAACTGAGGTCATGAGGTGGTCCCTCAGACTCCCCTCTATCAGTGGAGGGTGCCCATGTTCATATTGGGTGGTCCCCATAAATAAAATCCACTAAAATATTCAAAATCAGCCATTGGACGATGTCTTTAGGCCTTGCTGCATCGCCCAGTGCCATCGCCCAGAGAATTCCAGTAAGCTGAAATTCAATGGGGCTTGCACAGGGTTTGACCCCAAGTTAGGGTATTGTCCCCACATGCCTAATAGGAGATTTTACACACTTTTCACATAAGTGGGTCCCACTGTTTGGGGAGGAGAGAGATTACCTGGGATCCAAGTCATAAATCAAGCTGTGAGCTGCACAATTGCAAGGGTCTGCTATCCATCTTCTAACAGGTATATAGGGAAACCTGTTCAAGGTATTCTCATTGATCTCATTAAGTGGTGTGATGCTCCACAGTGATCCTGGTTGCCTGGATAGGGGTTCCTTCCCTCAAATAAAAAATCCAACCAGTTAGGAGCAGGGTTTGACAAACACTAATAAAATACTAGCTAGGTTTTACCTCTAGTGTGCATATGCTAACAACCAAAATTCCACCCTTCATTAGTCCACTGGTACAGATTCTGCACACAAAGTGAAAAGTCCAAATTACCCTTGTATTTTGGGCATGGGTATTACATCCCTCCCCCCTTATAAAAATTTCATCCTTGAAATTTGTATACCTAAATCGGTGAAAAGTTGTGGACACTTTCTCTGCATATCATCTTCCATTTCCCAAGAAGCCTCGTGAATGCCGTGATTATTCTAAAGAATTTTCACATATGATATGGTGCGGTTCCGTAGGACTTGTTCTATAAAATCCAAAATACGAATAGGGGTTTCTTCCTAGGATAGGTCTTCTCTTAACTGTAACGGTTCATAACTCAGGATGTGTGATGGGTGTGCAACATATTTTCTGAGTAATGAGATGTGAAAGACATCATGTACTCTAGCTAAAGTTGGGGGTAGTGCAAGTCGGTAAGCTACTGGTCCAACCCTCTGCAAAATCTCGAACGGACTAATGAATCTGGAGCTAAGCTTCCCTTTCTTATCAAATCTTACTACTCCCTTCATTAGTGCAATATTCAAGAAAACACTGTCTCTCACATTGAATTCCAGCTCCTTCCTTTTTGTGTCGGTGTAGCTCTTCTATTTATCTTGTGCTGCCTTGATTCTTTTCTGTATGAGTTGTATTTTCTCCTGAGCTTCTTGTATCAATTCTGGTCCCTTAACTTTTCGTTCACCAACCTCATTCCAGTGAAGAGGAGATCGACATCCTGCCACATAATGCTTCGGATGGGGTCATACCAATGGTCCCCTAAACACTGTTGTTATATGCAAATTCAACTAAAGGTAAGTGCTTCTCCCAGTTTTCTTTCAAATTTAGAGCACAGACTCTCAACATGTCTTCAAGTATCTGTATCACTCTCTCTGACTGTCCATCGGTCTGTGGGTGAAAATATATACTAAACTTCAGCTTTGTCCCCAAGACTTCATGTAGGCTCTTCTAAAATCTGGACGTGAACCTCGGGTCTCTGTCTGACACTATTGAAAATGGCACTCCATGAAGTTTGACCACCACATCAATATACAACTACATCAACTTCTCCAAAGAATGCTTCATAGAATAAGCAATGAAATGTGTCAACTTCGTTAGATGGTCTACCACTACCCAAACTGAATCATGCTGTCACACCCCAAACCACCCCTGGGAGGATTGGGTAGGTGACCCGAATTGCATAACGACAATCCGCCAAACCCCACGGATCTAGAAGCAGTTATTACATTCACGGTCCCACATTCATCACTTTACCATAAGCATGATTAGAGTATCGCAGATAAACTACAATTATAATAACAAAAGAGAAAGTGTAGCGATACGGGAATGATGATAATATATACATACATAAGTTTGTTCTCTTACATTCCCCATTACACCCACAAATTAGAAAGTAAAACTGAAAGGAACAAAAGCTAAAAGGAAATACATATATATATATATATATATATATATATATATATATATATATATATATATATATATATATATATATATATATATATATATATATATATATGATGAGATAACTCAACCCCAAAAAGAAAAGAAAACTAAAACTGCACCATAAGCAAGACGGAGATAAACTCCTAACAAAAACAAAAAGGAGTCCCCAAGATAAAAAGCATCAAGTACACTCCTCACTGGTCTTCATCAATGACCACCGAGAATACATGCATCATCGGCACAACCTCCGTCGGGGTCCACACCAATATCATCATAATAACCAGGGCTCTCCTGTAGAATCATCTAGAAGAAAAACATATATAACAGAGTGTGAGCCCCACCAAGCTCGTGAGCAAAACATATCATCATGCATACACATGCAACTACAATCCACATGATCCTACATGATATGCAAGTCCAGATTATTTGTTAGCCACCTAACAATACAACTAAGTCAGGTAAGTACTACTACAATCCCCAATACATGTATCCCTAGTGTGGGTTTGGTTACCCCTTCCCGCGATACACCCATTGAGTTGTCTGAGAGGACCAACCGGCTCTAGCATCTCCCTACCTAGGTCAACCCGATCGGCCCTCTGGATTAACTCCTGTGAGTTAACTGACTTAATATAATCTCACCAAACCAGTGCATAATCTTTATGTGTGGCACTCAGCCAAAAATTCACCTTTCGGTGCTTCCCAAGCTTATAGCCCGAGGCTTCCCGATAAATCTGCCCTGGGGCATCCCAGCTGTGCTGAGGCTTCCCGGCGTAAACATCTCTAGGGTTTTATGGTAGTCCTCATAGTTATCCAACACCTTAACCCCTGTTGGCAAGGATGCGTAGCATGGGTGATGAAACTCTAGCCCCATGTCTATATGGCATCGTATGAGTCGGGTGGTGTCAACCGTATCCCATACTACGGGCTGCCACCGGCCTCATTTCCAAGCTAACTACGACATCTAGTCCAACATTCATAATCATCAGATAAAAATCACAGTGTTGATCAACAGACAATCAATGTGTAATAATTTTGCGTAATTGAACAAAATTAAATAGCACAACATTTATAATTTAAGAATTTAGTTGTTGGCATGTTAATACAGTTACACATACATACACGATAATATTTCACTCAACTGGGTTGGTTCTAAGAACTCAGTTGCAAATTCAGTTCCAGCTGCAGTCTGGTTATAGGCCTTGAGCGCGGGATCAAATCCTAGATATAAATCATAAATTGTCATTTTAATGTTCCAAACTATTTTTGAAGGTCCTAGGGTTGATCTAAGCTCACTGGGTTGAGCCGATGTACAGTTGGTCTACACTTGGAATTCTCTGGGCCTTGCACTGGGCCTTAGGCCTATGTCCCGATGCATCATCCAGAGTTGGTGGCCTAGGGGCAAAATGGTCATTTATTATATTGGTACATGATCCTAGGTTACATTAGACTTACAGTGCTGTCCCCAACTTGACAGTGCTGCAGGACCAATCACAGGCAAGGTTTCCAAGTCCTGCGGGGCCCACTTGGGTTCCCAAAGCATTCCCATATATGGATAGATGTGGGGAGGGGCATTTTGGTCATTTCCACCTCGCTACACTATATCATGGCCAATGGGTGAAGTCCCCCAAGCTAGATCAGCAAAACTACCAAATTTCTCACACTGGGCAATGTCTCTGGGTGATGTCTGCATCGCCCAGAGATTTCAAAAACGTGAACAGGCTGAGTTTCCAAAGTTGCCGGCCATGGGCAGTGGCCACATCATTCCCCCATGCATGTTAGGGCATCATGTACCCCCAGGGGTGATCTGTGCACTGGTCCTTGTGGATTTTCAATTGGGACCACCACTTGGCTGCCAGAGGCTGCCCAGACAGCCCAGTGAATAGTAACCCATGATTTCTCCAGGTACCAAACTTGGTTTCAACTGCATGCAAGGTTGATTACAGGTTTATTACAATGATTCAAGTTTGCTACCACCTAGGGCTAGGTCTCATGCAGTCAGAACAAGAAATCAAGACTCCAAACAGCCTGTTTTCAGTGTAATTGTGCAATGCAGCCATGCATAGCCTGGTTTCGGTTCCAGATCTATAAAACAGGAATGAATATCCTCATTAAACACTCAGATCTTCCATGCACCATGTTTGCATGGCAGATCTGAGGTGGTACTTCGCAGTTCTCAGTTGTTCTGGGCTGCCAGAGATCAGAAAATCATCAAAACATATGAATCAAAGAGAGCAGCAGGTATGAGCATATGTGTTTATACCTGCACAAGTCTGAGGTGCCACGAAATCAGAGCTCAGAAGTGTAGGCTGCTCCCTCCTCTTCTTCCTTCTTCTCTTTCTTCTTCTTCTTCCTCTCTTTTCTTCCTTTTCTTTCTTCTCCCTTCCCCCACGATTTGAATAGTAGCCAAGGGTCTAAAATGAACCCAAGACACTGATATTTATAGGTCCAGCCTTGACTAAGGCCTGTTTGGCTGTTAAGGCCCTTTTCCAGAATGCATTTTTCACTGCATTCTCAACCATTCTGGGCACTCTGGTGGGGTCCACAGTGATTCAAGGGTATGAGGTGGTCCCTCAGACTCCCCTCAACCTATGGAGGGTGCCCATGTCCAATATGGGTGGTCCCCATAAATTAAATCCCTTAAATAATGCTATTTTGCACTCTGGGCGAGGTCTCTGGGTAATGTCTGCATCGCCCAGTGCCTCGCCCAGAGATGAAGCAAGGCTGAAACTCTGAAGAGGGGAGAGAATACCTGGAGTCCAGGCAGTACATTATGCTATGAGCTGTGCAGTTGCAAGGGTCAACTGTCCATCTTCTGATAAGTATGTGGGAAGACCTGCACAGGGTTTCTTCATCAATTTCAATCACTGGAGTGATACTCCACAGTGTGCTTGGTTGCCATGTCTGGGGTTCCTGTCCTTCAGTCAAGATTCCAGTCAGTCAGGGGCAGGGTTTGACATTTCTCCCCACCTTACAAAAATTTCATCCTCAAAATTTGCTTACCTTATAGTTCGAAGAGTTGGGGATACTTTTCCTTCATTTCTTCTTCATGTTCCCATGAAGCTTCTTCTATGGGATTGTTTCCCCATCGAACTTTTACGAAGGCGACTGTGCGGTTATGAAGATTGTGCTCTTTTCATATCCACATCCAACTATTCGGGTTCAGTTGATAGTACATGCGCCGGGTTGTTGACGTACTTTCTTAGCATCGACAAATGGAAAACATCATGGATGCCCAACAAGGATGGTGGTAATGCCAGTCGGTATGCTACGGGTCCCACCTTGTTAAGAATTTCATAAGGACCGATGAATCTTGGGCTAAGTTTGCCCTTCTTGTTGAAACGTAGCAATCCCTTTGTTGGAGATACTCGGAGGAACACTTTTTCCCCAACTTCAAATTCAATGTCTTTCCTTCGATTATCCACATAACTTTTCTGTCTTGACTGGGCTGCCTTAATTTTCTCTCTTATGACATCCACCTTGTCACAGGTTGCTGGTATCATCTCTGGCCCGAGATATTTTTGTTCACCAACTTCATCCCAATATAGCGGAGTTTGGCATTTTCGACCATAGAGAACTTCGAATGGTGCCAAGCCAATGGTGGAGTGATAACTATTATTGTATGCAAATTCCACCAAGGGTATGTGAGCATCCCAACTATTGTTCATCTCCAAAACACAGGCTCGGAGCATGTCCTCCAGAGTCTGCATAGTTCTTTTTGATTGTCCGTTCGTTTGCGGATGGAAAGTTGTACTAAGATTCAGTTGAGATCCCAAAGCCTTTTGTAAACTCCTTCAAAACCTTGAGGTAAATCGAGGATCTCTGTCAGACACAATACTGACAGGCACGTCGTGTAAGCGGACTATATTTTCTATATATAATTGGGCAAGCTTCTCCATTGAATAACTTATCTTGATTGGTATGAAGTGAGCTGCCTTTGTCAGTTCGTCTACAATCACCCAAATCGCATTCATGCCCTTCCTGGTGTTGGCTAGATTTGTCACAAAGTCCATAGTAATTCTTTCCCTCTTCCATTCAGGTATAGGGAGTGGCTATAACAGTCCATACGGTCGGTGTCTCTCTGCTTTTATTTGTTGACAGGTGAGGCACTTAGACACGTATATTGTTATGGTCTCTTTCATTCCAATCCACTAGTAATACTTCTTCAAGTCCTTGTACATCTTCGTGCTTCTGGGGTGAATTGTATAGGGTGAGTTGTGCGCCTCTTTAAGGATTCGATCTTGGACATCATAATCATCAGGCACGCACAATCTGTCTTGAAACTTCAATGCACCATCATGGGCCAAGGAAAAATTCGGGTCCTTATGGATTCCTTGTTGTACTTCCCAAATAATCTTAGCTAGCTAGGGATCCAATGGTTGCTTGGCAACTACTTCTTCTCGTATCGACGACTGCAAATCCATAGCTGCTAGTTGTATAGCCGTTCCTTCAATCACGAGTTCTAGATCAAGCTTTCGAGCTTCTTCATATAACTGTTCGCTTACAACCAAGGAAGAGAGAGATGCAGTCTGAGATTTTCTACTTAACGCATCAGCAACAACGTTGGCCTTACCAGGGTGGTACTAGATTTCA
Source organism: Telopea speciosissima (assembly GCF_018873765.1). Taxonomy (NCBI): domain Eukaryota; kingdom Viridiplantae; phylum Streptophyta; class Magnoliopsida; order Proteales; family Proteaceae; genus Telopea; species Telopea speciosissima. Next base: position 26,094,378 of record NC_057920.1, read on the forward strand.
CGGTCATAATCCTTCACCAGTTCTAACCACCGCCTTTGTCTCATGTTCAGCTCATTCTGGGTGAAGAAATACTTCAGACTCTTGTGATCGCTGAAGATTTCACTCTTCTCACCGTATAGATAATGCCGCCATATCTTTAATGAGAAGACCACCGCTGCCAACTCTAAGTTATGAGTGGGGTAGTTCTTTTTGTGTTCCTTCAATTGTCTAGAGGCGTAGGCAACCACTTTACCTTTTTGCATTAGGACGCCACCCAATCCTATCCTGGATGCGTCAGTATATACCACCATTCCTCCGGTGCCATCCGGAATGGTCAAGACTGGAGCTGTAACCAATCGGTTTCTCAATTCCTAAAAACTTTTCTCGCATGCTTCATTCCATTCAAATATGGTGCCCTTCTTTATAAGTTTTGTCATGGGTGCCGAGATGCCCGAGAAATTCTTAATAAACCATCGGTAATATCTGGCCAATCCTAAGAAACTTCGAATCTCAGTGGCACTCTTTGGAGTCTCCCACTCGAGAACCGCTTTCACCTTGCCTAGGTCCACTTTAATGCCGTCCTTGGTGACGATGTGTCCCAGGAATCCAATTTGGTGAAGCCAGAATTCATATTTACTAAACTTGGTGTAAAGTTGGTGTTCTTGCAACCGTTGCAACACAAAGGTAAGGTGTCGAGCGTGTTCTTCTTCACTCTTGGAGTACACCAAAATGTCGTCAATAAACATAATGATGAACTTATCCAACACGTCATAGAATACTCTATTCATCATATCCATGAATGTTGACGGGGCATTGGTTAACCCAAATGATACGACCACGAATTCATAATGTCCGTATCGAGTTCGGAACGCCATTTTGTGAATATCACCGCTTTTGATCTTCAATTGATGGTATCCCGACCTAAGATCAATTTTGGAGAAAACTCTTGCTTCTTGCAGCTGATCAAATAGGTCATCAATGCACGATAATGGGTATCGATTCTTGATGGTCAATTTATTCAGCTCACGGTAGTCGATACACAGTCGCATACTACCATCCTTCTTCTTAACGAACAACACGGGTGCTCCCCAGGGTGATACGTTGGGTCGTATAAAACCTTTCTTTAGCAGGTCTGGTAATTGAACCTACAGCTCCTCAATTCAATAGGTGCCATTCGATATGGTGCCTTGGATACCAGTGCTGCACCAGGAATTAGATCAATCGCAAACTCTATGTCGCGGTCAGGCGGTAACTGTGTCAGATCTTCTGGAAAGACATCAGGAAATTCTCTGACGACGTCAAGTTCCTCCAAGGGCTTCATCTTTACCTCGGTGTCTATCACTGTGGCCAAAAAGCCTTGACATCCTTCATTTAGTAACCTTCGTGCCTGAAGGGCGGATAAGGTTATCCTTCTGGGTTTCCTTTTTGGTTCACTTTGATAGGTGAAAACTGACCCATCTTCCAACTTGAATACTATCTTCTTTTCTGCACACATGATGTTTGCACCATAGGCGAACAACCAATCCATGCCTAGTATCACATCAAAGTCTTTCATATCAAACTTTATCAATCGTGCGATTAGATTCTTCCCATAAATCTCAATCTGGCAGGGTTCGTATACCTCTTTTAAACTCACGACACTACCCGTCGGTGTGCTGACTACTAACTCGTGCTCGATGTCTCTCGGTTGATCTTTCATTCTACTCGCAAAAGTAGTGGAAACGAAAGAGTGGGATGCACCCAAGTCGAATAATACTCATGCAGGCATGGTTGAGACACTCAGGGTACCTGTCAATACATCGGGGTTTGCCTCAGCTTCTTCATTCGTCATTGCGAACACCTTTCCTTGCGTCCGATTGTCCCGTGGCTGAAAAGGTCTAGGGTAGGGCTGATTTGGCGAATTGTTGCTATACCCACACGATCTACATTCCTTAGCCATGTGCCATTCCTTATTGCACACATAGCACTTATAGGGTGGAACAGCAAGTGTCGAGGCTTGGCTCCCTTGACTTGTTGTTGGTCAGGCAGGCGAAGCTGCTATTGTCGCTTGACTCGTAGCCAATTGAGCAGGTCGATTGAAAGTGGGGCGGAAAGGATTCTGGTCAACGTTCAGCCTACGATACAGAGTCGGATTAGGGCTTGAACTTGTTCCTCGATAAGCTTTATTTGGCCATCCAAAAGTTTGAAAATTATTTGGCCTTTTGTTTAACCCAAGCAACATTGTAGCCTTCTCTTTCTCTTTCTCTTTAAACCTATCTTCCATTGTCTTCTCCTTGTTGACCATCTGAGCGTAGTCCCGGATGTCCATAATTGACAGTATTGATCCAATCTCAGTTTTGAGTCTTTTCTCAAATTTCTTGGCCTTACTAAGTTCCTCTCTCAGGTGCTTTGGAGTGAAATGAAACAGGTCTTCAAACCGCTGTTGGTAATCCAACACTAACTTAGTCCCTTGCACCAGTGCGGTGAACTCAGTTTCTTTCCTGTCCTTAAAACTCTCTGGGAAGTAGTTCTTGAAGAAAACTTCTTTAAATTGCTCCCATGTGGGATTCGGGTGAGTGGCTTCCAAATTGAGCTTAGTAGCCTTCCACCAAGCTTCAGCCTCATTCTGTAATTGATAACCCGCACATATCAGCTTCTGTGCATCCGTGCACTCGAGCACTTCAAACGCCTTCTCTAGGGCACTAATCCACTTTTTCGACTGCATTGCCTCGGAAGTTATCTTAGAAAATGCAGGTGGTTGGAGTTTCTTGAATCTTTCCATAACCTTGGCGGTAGAGTTTTCCGCTAAGTGTTGAGGCACAGGTGGTGGAAATAGTACGGGCCGGTTGGGTGGTGGAGGTGGTGTTGCACGCTCATGCATCATGGTTGCAAACTACGTAGACATCTGACCAAGCAATTCTTGTTGTTGTTGCATGGTTCGCATCATAGTGGTTATGAATGCAGTTACATCGCTAGCTGCCACATTCGGCTGAGGTGCTGCAGCAGTGGCTTGCGTAGCTGCTGGTGCCTCTGACGAAGCAGTCGATGCTTCAGAATTTTGAGCCTCAATCCCATTTGGCAATTCAACCTCCGGTATAACACGAGGTTGTTTTCCTTTACGACCACCTCGTGAACTTCTTCCTGTGTTGACCATTGTTGCTTCTCTGGAAAGAGGAGCATGTTCAATACTCCAATATTGTTTATCGGGGTCAACAATTAATTCCTAGTTAGTGCATGTACATACCTAGTCCATAGTTTTAGTGAATTTCATAAGTCGTACCAGTAAGGTATATTGTTAGATATGTCTTCTTTGTTTATTATGAGGTGTTTCTTTCATTTTTGTGTTCTGTTCTTAAGCATTTTATATAATGATAAGCTACGCATGACACTATATGAGAGACTTCAAATTTTTAAGTAAAAGTCTTTTAGTTACTTACCTGATCTAATAGGTAAGTAATTCCAGTTTCTTTCCGGTCATAAATTCCATTGCAAGCATGTACTCTATGTCAGCTCTAACTTCCTCGGCTAAGGATAGATAGAAATCTCGTTCCCCTGGTCCACTAATAGCAGCAAGGGCTAGATAAAAGTCCAACCGGTTCTCGGCTCGGGGTAGTACTAGACGTATCCGTCTTAGTCTCTCTCGTAGCTGTCTAATATAGATCATGATGCTGGGGTCTCCAGTCTTGGCTGAGGTAGCAGGTCCTGTCATAAAGAGGTTCTAAGTATCAGGTTATACTTAATTAAAAGAATTAAGTACATGTCTACTGGAATTTAAACGTCTATAAACAATAAAAATATAATTGGGTTGGCTCGAGGTACCTTAGCGTCTAAAGAGCTCAGATTGACTAGACAACCTATTAGATCCTAATCTTGGCTGACCTAGGCTGTGCGTATGGTAAGATCTACGCTCACTGCACGTCGTAAATACGTATTACAACATACCTACGTATCTATGTTCGGATTTGCATTGCATCACACCACTCGGTTCATACAAACACCGTATTAGGCACATAATATTAATTATTTACACACACTATTTCTTATAGGTGTACATATATTTATCTATCATTAGATAAAAATAAAAATAAGAAATGTCAAATTCCCATGTGTTTTACACCAAAAATTCTTGAGTAGTGTTTATATTCCAACCAAATTGGATCCATCTAACTATTTAATTTAATTATATATATATATATATATTTACACATTATGGTTATTTTATAAAATTTCATATTTTCATGTTTATTGAGGTTATTTGAGTCAAATTGGAGGTTTCCATAAGCTGTTACACAAAAACAACAGCAAAATAATCTCTGGGCGATGTCTCTGGGCGTTAGATGCATCACTCACTGCTATCGCCCAGAGAATCGGGGCTCAGATATAACAGTCCGAGAGGGCCCCATTTCATTTCATTCTTTTCCTAAACTCCTCTAAACACCTAGGGTAACTCTTTGGAGGGTAGTGTGACCTTTTCCACAACAAATCCTCACATTTCTTAGGGTCTTTCACAAATCCACGCAAGCTTAGGTAAGATTCTTTGATCATTTTCACTACATTAGGTCTTTTCTTGTTTTCTTCTTGTTCTAGCTAGGGTTTTATCGATTTTCCTTTGCCCTAACCACTCCTTTTCCTCTCTTTTGTAGCCTAATGTCTACTAGCCATCGTACGGCAAGCAAATCTGTAGCACGCAAGAGGCTTTGGGTTGAGAGCGAAAACTCATCCTCATCTACGGTGCCACCTCATTCACCTAGGGACGATTCTTCATCGGAGGAGCCCGAGTTTGACCGATTTCTCTTCTCTAGGTATGAACACTCTAAGGAATGGGACAAGTTTAGGTCCCTAAAGATTGTGAATGGCCTGGCCGGGTAGTATAGGTGGACGACTTCCATCAGTACAGTCTATTTACTAGGTTCAACACTTTGGGTTGGGCCTCTATGTTGACACCCACAGAACCTTGTTATCCCAACTTGGTTCGATATTTTTATTGTAATTTGGTGCCATCTGGGACACAAGGGTTTGGACTAGCGAGCAGAGTGAAGGGAGTAGATATTAGGTTGACCACTGCCTCACTAGCAGGGATTCTGGGGCTGCCCAACATTGGGGAGAGGTGCTATTACAAGCCCCGGATTGATATTTCCGAGATGTTTTCTTTGGAGACCAGGAGGAGGGTCTTCAAGGCATTGACTGGGTCTGAGAGCACACCCAAATCTAAGGCTTCCTACAAGCCTAGTGCTCGCATTATCAGTAGGTGTGTGACCTATAACATCTACCCTAAGGGCGGAAACAGGGGTAGCATTTCCATGCTGAGAGCTTATATTACTTACTACCTATTGGGAGTGGGCAGAGGAGGTCCAGTGATAAACCTCCCATACTTACTACTTCAGGTCAAGCGATATCACGCACAGAACCCCTCTGATGGGAACCTTCCATAAGGGAAGGTCCTTACTTTAGTCTTCCATCACTTCGAGGTTCCTTTGGAGGATGAGTGTATGGAGAGAGATAGGTGCAGGCCTATCAACAAGACCTCAATTTTGAAGATGAAAGTGCCAGGGGGTGATCCACAGGAGGAGGACCAGATGGAGATGCCAGGAGATGAGCAGCAGGGAGATGAGGAGCTGGGAGAGATGTAGGGTGATGATGAGCAGGGTGAGGAGCATGATGACATTAAGGGAGACATTCAGGGCGAGGAGCAGGGTGACTTCGAGGGGTTCGGCACATAGTTCACGGATTTGCCTGCTTATGAGGCGGTAAGGGCCACTAGCTCGCATGTGCCAAAGCCATCTGAGTGGGCACAGATGATGTCACAGTTCCAGGGTCTCAGTACTCAGCTCACAAACATATCAACTAAGATGGATCAGGGTTTCTCATCCTTGGAGAGCAGAGTGGTATTTGTAGAGCAGCGCTTGGACTTTTGGGATAGGTTCTACCTTGTTGACTCTAGCCAGTCTCATCCTCCACCGAGCGACTTGCCTCCGTCGGAGTAGTTCTTCCAACCAGCATGTGACTTTTCTGTTACGTGGTCCAAACTTATCACATCTTTTTTTTAGCTTATGTATTTTTTTTTTGTTCTAGATGTATGTAGTTTTTTTTTAACTTATGTAAATATTTTAAAGTAGTACTTTTAGTCAAAGCTTATGTAGTGGCTCGGCCACAATTGCCTTTATGTTAATGAAATTATGCCTCTTTTGTTAATTTACATCTACCTCCCCTATAGCTTTTAATTATTGCATGTTTTAACATTAGTAACTTATCAGACCTAAACTGCATCCCGTGAATGCAAGAAGAGCCTCACGCTCTGACACCAAGCTCTGTCACACCCCAAACCACTCCCTGGGAGGATTGGGTAGGTGACCCAAATTGCATAACGACAATCCGGCAAACGCCACGGATCTAGAAGCAGTTATTACATTCACGGTCCCACATTCATCTCTTTACCATAAGCAAGATCAGAGTGTCACAGATAAACTACAATTATAATAACAAAAGAGAAAGCGTAGCGATATGGGAATGATGATAATATATACATACATAAGTTTGTTCTATTACATTCCCCATTACACCCACAAATTGGAAAGTAAAACTGACAGGAACAAAAGCTAACAGGAAATACATACATACATATATATATATAGGGTGAGATAACTCAACCCCAAAAAGAAAAGAAAACTAAAACTGCACCACAAGCAAGACGGGGATAAACTCCTAACAAAAACAAAAAGGAGTCCCCAAGATAAAAAGCATCAAGTGCACTCCTCACGGGTCTTCATCAATGACCACCGAGAATGTAGGCATCATTGGCACGACCTCCGTCAGGGTCCACACCAATATCATCATAATAACCAGGGCTCTCCTCCTCATAATGAGCCTCCATGCCACAGCGGCATCCATGTGCAGAATCATCTAGAAGAAATACATATATAACAGAGTGTGAGCCCCACCGAGCTTGTGAGCAAAACATATCATCATGCATGCACATGCAACCATAATCCACATGATCCTACATGATATGCAAGTCCAGATTATTTGTTAGCCACCTAACAATACAACTAAGTCAGGTAAGTGCTACTACAATCCCCAATGCATGTATCCCTGGTGTGGGCTTGGTTACCCCTTCCCGCGATACACCCATTGAGTTTTCAGAGAGGACTAGTTGGCTCCAGCATCTCCCTATCCAGGTCAGCCCGACCGGCCCTCTAGATTAACTCCTGTGAGGTAACCGACTCAATATAATCTCACCAAATTGGTGCATAATCTTTATGTGTGGCACTCAGCCAAAAATTCACCTTTCGGTGCTTCCCAAGCTTATAGCCCGAGGCTTCCCGAAAAATCTTCCCTGGGGCATCCCAGCTGTGCTGAGGCTTCCCGGCATAAACGACTCTAGGGTTCTACGGTAGTCCTCACAATTATCCAACACCTTAACCCCTGTTGGCCAGGGTGCGTAGCATGGGTGATGAAACTCTAGCCCCATGTCTATATAACATCATATAAGTCGGGCGGTGTCGACCCTATCCCATACTATGGGCTACCACCGGCCTCATTTCCAAGCCGATTACGGCATCTAGTCTAACATTCACAATCATCAGATAAGAATCACAGTGTTGATCAACAGACAATCAATGTGTAATAATTTTGAGTAATTGAACAAAATTAAATAGCACAGCATTTATAATTTAAGAATTTAATTGCCGGTATGTTAATATAGTTACACATACATACACGATAATATTTCACTCACCTGGGTCTGGTTCTAAGAACTCAGTTGCAAATTTAGTTCCGACTGCAGTCTGGCTATAGGCCTCGAGCGCGGGATCAAATCCTAGATATAAATCATAAATTATCATTTTAATGTTCCAAACTATTTTTGAAGGTCCTAGGGTTAATCTAAGCTCACTGGGTTGACCCGATGTATAGTTGGTCTTTACTTGGAATTCTCTGGGCCTTGCACTGGGCCTTAGGCCTATGTCCCGGTGCATCATCCAGAGTTGGTGGCCTAGGGGCAAAATGATCATTTACTGTATTGGTACATGATCCTAAGTTACATTAGACTTATAGTGCTGTCCCCAACTTGACAGTGTTGCAGGACCAATCATAGGCAAGGTTTCCAAGTCCTGCGGGGCCCACTTGGGTTCCCAAAGCATTCCCACATATGGACAGATGTGGGGAGGGGCATTTTGGTTATTTTCCAGCTCCCTACACTGTGTCATGGCAAATGGGTGAAGTCCCCCAAACCAGAACAGCAAAACTGCCAAATTTCTCACACTGGGTGATGTCTGCATAGCCCAGTGCATCGCCCAGAGATTTCAAAAACATGAACAGGCTGAGTTTCCAAGGTTGCTGGCCATTGGCAGTGTCCACATCATTCCCCCATGCATGTTAGGGAATCATGTACCCCCAGGGGTAATCTGTACATTGGTCCTTATGGATTTTCAATTGGGCCCACCATTTGGCTGCCCAGACAGCCCAGTGAATAATAACCAACGATTTCTCCAGGTACCAAACTTGGTTTCAGCTGCATGCAAGGTTGATTATAGGTTTATTACAATGATTCAAGTTTGCTACCACCTAGGGCTAGGTCTCATGCAATCAGAACAAGAAATCAAGACTCCAAACAGCCTGTTTTCAGTGTAATTGTGCAGTGCAGCCATGCATAGCCTGGTTTCGGTTCCAGATCTGTAAAACAGGTATGAATATCCTCATTAAACACTCAGATCTTCCATGCACCATGTTTGCATGGCAGATCTGAGGTGGTACTTGGTAGTTCTCAGCTGTTCTGGGCTGCCAGAGATTAGAAAATCATCAAAACATATGAATCAAAGAGAGCAGCAGGTATGAGCATATGTGTTTATACCTGCACAAGTCTCAGGTGCCACGAAATCAGAGCTCAAAAGTGTAGGCTGCTCCCTCTTCTTATTCCTTCTTCTCTTTCTTCTTCTTCTTCCTCTCTTTTCTTCCTTTTCTTTCTTCTCCCTTCCCCCACGATTTGAACAATAGCCAAGGGTCTAAAATGAACCCAAGACACTGATATTTATAGGTCCAGCCTTGACTAAGGCCTGTTTGGCTGTTAAGGCCCTTTTCCAGAATGCATTTTTCACTGCATTCTCAACCATTCTAGGCACTCTGGTGAGGTCCACAGTGATTCAAGGGTATGAGGTGGTCCCTCAGACTCCCCTCAACCTATGGAAGGTGCCCATGTCCAATATGGGTGGTGCCCATAAATTAAATCCCTTAAATAATGCTATTTTGCACTCTGGGCGATGTCTCTGGGTGATGTCTGCATCGCCCAGAGATTTTAGCAAGGCTGAAACTCTATGGGCTTGCACAAGGGTTTGACCCTGGGTCAGGGCCTTGTACCCACATGCCATTTAGGGTCTTTTTCACACATTTCTAGGAGTGGGACCTACAGTTGTGAAGAGGAGAGAGAATACCTAGAGTCCGGGCAGTACATTATGCTATGAGCTGTGCAGTTGCAAGGGTCAGCTGTCCATCTTCTGACAAGTATGTGGGAAGACCTGCATAGGGTTTCTTCATCAATTTCAATCACTGGAGTGATACTCCACAGTGTGCTTGGTTGCCATGTCTGGGGTTCCTGTCCTTCAGTCAAGATTCCAGTCAGTCAGGGGCAGGGTTTGACACATGCCCCTTAGGGGTCTTCGGTAGTGCAGTGACAAAATCCATGCTTATATTTTCCCATTTCCATTATGGAATTTTCAATGGATGCAACAATCCTGATGGTCTCTGATGTTCAACTTTCACTTGCTGACAAGTCAAACATTTTTCTACATACAGAGCAATTTCTCTCTTCATATTATTCCACCAGTAATGTTCCATTTGATCTCAGTACATCTTGGTACCACCCAGATGAATGGTGTAAGGAGAATGATGAGCCTCCTTCAAAATTAAATCACTCAGCTCAGTGTCATTTGGTACACACAAGCGAGTGCCATACATCACAACCCTGTCCTCTATCAACTGGAACTATGTTTGTTTCCCTGCTTGGGTTTCACCTCTACCTTCATCAAGTAAGGGTCTATAGTTTGAGCTGATTTAATTTGGTCAATCAATTGTGGTTTGATAGTCAATTTGGTAAATAATAATGTGGGGAAACTGACAATAAGTTCTAGTTTCAGGTTCCTGAAGTTGTATTTATTCAGTTAAAATGGTTGTTGAAAATCCATGTGACTTTCTGCTCAATGCATCTACAACCACATTCGCCTTCCCTGGGTGGTAGTGAATGTCACAATCATAGTCTTTTATTAACTCTAACCACCATTTCTGTTTCATATTTAGTTCCTTCTGGGTAAAGAAGTACTTTAGACTCTTGTGATTTGTATAAATCTCACATTTCTCACCATACAAGTAGTGCAGCCAAATTTTTAGCGTGAACACCACCGCTGCCAGTTCTAAATCATGTGTGAGATAGTTCTTCTCATGATTTTTCAATTGCCTCAAAGTGTAGGCTACCATCCTGCCATGTTGCATAAGCACGCATCCCAAACCTCTATGTGAAGCATCACTATAAATAACCTCCCTCTAGTTCCTACTGGTATCGTCAACACTGGTGCTATCACCAATCTGTGCTTCAATTCTTGAAAACTTTTCTCACATTCCTCTAACCAATCAAATTTCACACCCTTCCTGGTAAGTCTAGTCAAAGGTATAGCAATTTTGGAGAAGCCTTCAATAAATCTTCTGTAATGACCAGCCAAACCCAAAAAGCTTCTGATCTCAGTAACTGTGATTGGGCTGGCCCAATCTGTAACTGCCTTGACTTTAGTAGGATCAACTGAAATCCCACTAGTTGATATAACATGACCTAGAAATGCAACTTGGTTGAGCCAAAAATCACACTTGCTCTGCTTGGCATACAACTATTTTTCTCTGAGTCTTTGCAGTACAGTCCTTAAATGTTCCTCATGATCTTCCTTGTTCTTGGAATATATCAAGATATCATTGATAAACACAATAACAAATCTGTCTAGGAAGTCATGGAATACCCGGTTCATCAAGTCCATAAATGCAGCTGGTGCATTAGTCAACCCAAATGGCATAACCACAAATTCATAATGGCCATAATGGGTCCTGAATGCAGTCTTTGGTATGTCTTTACCCTTGATCTTCAACTGATGGTACCTAGATCTCAAGTCATCGATCCGAGGTAAAGGGTATCTATTCTTGATGGTCACCTTATTCAGTTCTCTATAGTCAATGCACAATCTCAAGGTCCCATCCTTTTTCTTCACAAATAAAACTTGTGCTCCCCATGGAGACACACTAGGTCTAATAAATCCTTTCTATAATAACTCTTGCAGCTGGTCTTTCAACTCTTTCAGTTCTAATGGTGCCATTCGGTATGGTGCTTTAGAGATCGGCGCCATACCAGGTACTAGATCAATCAGGGAACACATCTGGAAAGTCCCTAACAATATGGATATCCTCCAACTGTTGCTCCTCTTTCTTATCAACTAGAGAAGCCAAAAATCCATGGCAACCTTGAGCGAGTAACTTCCTTTTTTTTTGCTAAAGCTTAGCAATGTATTGAAATAATGAAGTGTAAAATAATTCAAAAATACAAATGTAACGAAAGATCCAGGTGAGAGCTAAATACCCTCAGCCTGGCTATCTCAATCAATCCACTTCTGCAAGTAGGAACAAAAGAAGGCTCTAGGTGAATCTGTAATAAGGCCGTCCAGAAGCTTCCCACGAAATTGCATGAGCAAAGAAGCTTGGAGGGGTAGTCCAGCAGCTGCTTGTTTGCTCTGTTGCTGCATAGTTCACTAGCTTATCTGCCACTACATTCGCTTCTCTGTAGCAGTGAGTTATGCGCTAATGGATAGTGTCCAGGAAAGAGGACACTGACCACCAATTTTGCAGCAAACTCCAAGGGATGCTTCTTGAGAGAATACATGTAACCATCGCAGCTGAGTCACTCTCAATCCAAATTCTATCAATATTCATTTCTTTGGCATGATTCACCCCACTAAAAAATGCTTCCATTTCTGCCATATATTTGGTACCCACTCCTTTGAAAGCTGCAAAGCACCTTACTACTGTGCCCCTGTGATTGCAAAAAAATCCTCTTGCCCCTGCTGGCCCTGGGTTACCCCTTGATGATCCATCTATGTTGAGCTTCCACCAGCCCATGGGTGGTTGTTTCCAATGAACTTCAATGATTCTTCTTGCTGCTGGTCTTGCGATAGTGAGCTGTATGTGTCTTGCCATTACTAGAGCTTGAACTGATTTGACCTGCACCCCATGAATAGCGCTGCTCTCTGAGGCTTCAATTAAGCTTAGCTTTACCACATATGTGGGGCTTTTCGCAATACCTTCATACCTTCTTCTGTTGCGCTCCATCCATACCTGGTAGCATAAAATGACCAGCAAACTTTCCCAAGTCCTAGGTAAGCAAACTACCTTTGATTTTCTCCTCCACCAAGAAAATAGTAGTTCCATGGTTGGAAATCCTCCCAAGTTTTCGCTGAAGTAGTATAAGCATTCTCTCCAAACTTGGGTCATGAAGGCACATTCCAGAAAGAGATGGGTATCTGTTTCACATGCAACCCTACAAAGTTCACATCTTGACACAATGAGTATTGCTTTGCGCCTCACCTTGTCATCTGTAGGGAGTGCGCCCTGCACCATGCACCAACCAAATAGTGATGTGCGTGGCAAGAGGTGCTTATGCCAAATTTCATGCAGGAGGGTGCGCCTTCTTCCTTAACACTTCCCAAGCAGACTTGACAGTGAATGAGCCTGATTGCGTGTGCGCCCAAAAGCACTTATCTTCTCTTTCCGTGACCAAGATGTTCAAGTCTTTAATAACATTGAGAACTGCCTATAGGGTGGGACTTCCTACATTTGGGAAATTCCAGTTATTCACCTCCCAATAATCTGACACCGTGGCTGAGAGACCCAGGGGTATAGAAGCTGGGCTTAACATGTTTTCTATGCTCTGATTTCCTACCCACTTATCATACCAGAAGTTGACTGTGCTGCCATTGCCTACTACCCATCGCTTTGCATCTTGAACAAAATCCCATACCTTCCGTATGCCTAGTAGAATTGTGGAGGACCCAATGCAAGACTTGAGGGTGCCATCAGATTTCAAATACCGTCCTCGCAAGAAGATTGCAAACACAGAATTCTCCCTTCTGATCTTCCAGGCAAACTTAGCAATCAATGCCATGTTTAAGTCCCTGAGACGGCGAATCCCAAGACCACCTTCTTTCTTTGGCTTACAGACCACGTCCCAACGAGCAGCAATAGCTTTTATTTTTTTGCTTCCCCTGCCCAAATAAAATTTTGTGTCCATCGCTCTATGACCTCAATGGTACCTGTAGGCCATAAGTAAACAGAAAAATTATGTATCGAGATACTCCCCAACACAGAACGCACCAGCTCAACCCTCCCCACCATAGACAGGAGCTGGCCTTTCCAAGCTGACAATTTCTTCTTGTAATGGTCAACAAGCGGCTGAACAGTATTATTCTTCACTCTTCCCTTCATAATTTCTACACCAAGATATCTTGTTGGGAAGAACACACCGGCATCTGTAGGATCGATGTCAGCTTTTGCCTTCGGGCGCTGCTAACCTTCCCTAAAAAAATCTTGCTCTTTGCCGTGTTGATCACCTGACTCGAATAACCACCATACTCCTCCAAAAACTGCTTGACTTTTTTAACATTTTTCAGCTCTGCATTCATAAATATAAATAGATCATCTGCATAAAGTATATGGGTGGGTGTTGTCACCCCACGCGGCCCTGGGAGCACCGTGATCCAGCCTTGATCTCGCAACCGGTTGAGACCCCTACACAACACCTCCTCAGACAAAATGAACGAGGGGACAAAGGTCCCCTCGTCGCAGTCCTCGTTCCATCCCAAAGAAGCCTACTGGTCCTCCATTTATCAAAATAGAAATTTTTGTAGAAAGCAGAATTTGGTGCACCCAGTTGATCCAGAGCGTAGAGAACCCAAAGGCTCTTAAAACATCAAAGAGAAATCCCCACTCCAAAGTATCGAAAGCCTTTTGGACATCTAATTTCATTCCCAACCCACCTCCTCTACATTTGACTTCCATCAAGTTTGTAAGCTCAGAAGCTACTCCAATGCAATCGAAAATAACTTTTCCTCTCTGGAAAGCACCCTGCTCCGCCGAAATCAACTTGTGAAGTACAGAGCTAACCGAGTAGCCATGATTTTAGGGATGAGCTTGAAAAAGAAATTCCCTAGGCAGATAGGCTGAAACTGCCCTGCTTTATTGGCATTGTCTACCTTGGGAATGAGAGTTAAGAAATTGCTATTCAAGCCTTTGGTGATTACTCCATGAAAATAATTCTGAATCCCTCGACAGACGTCCCTCCCTATAAAATCCCAACAAACTTTGTAGAAGGTACCTGGAAAGCCATCCGGGCCTGGGGCACTAGAGGGGTCAAGGTAAAAAACCGCCACTTTAATTTCCTCCTACGTGGGGACCTTTGCTAGCATTTCATTATCTTGATCAGTGATCAGAGAGGGAATAGCTGCAACCAACTCTGCGTTTCTGGAAACTGTCCTTCTTATATAAAAGCTTTCAAAGTGGTTCACAAAGTAATTAGCAATTGAGCTTTCTTCCGTTAATCTCACTCCATCGTCCCGTTTTATTTCCTGGATAGAATTCACAGCCCAGCGGATTTTAGTGGAGAAGTGAAAATACTTTGTGCATTTGTCCCCGTGTTTAACCCATTTGTCCCTGGCTTTTTCTTTCCACAACTTTTCCTGCAGCTCCACTGCCTTAGAATAACTCAGTTTCGTTGACCCCTCTCTCTCAAATAAATCATCCGAGTAGCCATCTTCCTCAATGGATTGTTGAATTGAATGCAGGTGATCCCTGGTGCGTGAAATCTCATGATCTATATATGGGAATGCCCCTCTAGCCCAGTCACGAAGAGGGCCTTTAAGTCGCTTTAGCTTCGTTGCAACTACAAATAGTGGTGAGCCCTTGACTTGTTCTTCCCAGGAAGCTTTAACAAAATGCCTAAAGTCCTCGTGATCACTCCAGAACCGTTGAAATCGAAAAGGCACATTGGGAGGGCGTGGAATATTATCACAAGAAACCAAAATAGGAGAGTGATCCGAATAACTACTCATTAGAACACGCTGAGTGCACCCTTCATACTGATGCCACCAGGCATCATTCCCAAAGCTTCTGTCAAGGACTACTAGCACATTCCCAACCTTTTTGTTATTAGACCATGTGAATTTTTTACCTGAAGAAGGGATTGGCGTTAGCGATGCCATGTCCACCATTGCCGCAAACTCCTCAGCTGCACCCTGATTGAAGCGACCAGGTCCCGATTTTTCACTAGCATATAGATACGCATTAAAGTCACCAATAACCAGCCAGGGACAGTTAACACCTGCTTCAGATGCTAAATTACACCACAGTTCACGTCGTACTGCTCGTAAGCAGCTGGCATGAACCACTGAAATAAAACTTCTAGCCCCTTGGACTTCGACCTGCAGAGTCATATGCGGATTGGAGCTAAGGATTACCACCGGTTTTGGCAGCCCTGCCTTCCAAAGAAACCATAAGTTAGCAGCTCCATCTTCTATGTGATTCGCAATAACCTCAGAATGCAAACCTATCCTTGAAAAAAACCTGGTTGGGCACCTCTCAAATGGGACTTTTGGTTCCGCCAAGCAAATGTAGTCTGGCTTTATTTCATTCACCAGCAATCTCAAGTGTGAACGAGCTCTGTCGTTTCCCAACCCTCTAATATTCTAAAACACGCACTTCATTAGCACTGGGAATTGGATTCACGCTGGGGTCCATTTGGCTCACCACCGTGCTGCTGTTCTATTAAGCTGGCCTCTACAGCGCCCAATTCAAGAACTGATCTTCCTCTTCGCCGAGCACCTATGACGATGTTCGCCTGCCGTATGTGCTTATTTCTCCCTTGCTTGCGTCGCGTTACTTTCACGAAAGGTGCTTCATCAGCATTGCCCTTCTCTTGTGAATACATCGGGTGAACAACCACCGCTGTGCGTCCATTGTTACTACACATAACCTCGGCTGGTGAGAGAACGACTTCAAGCCTTCCAGCCATCACTTGAACCTGTTCTGGACCATCCCGGTTCGGTTCTGCCGGGTCAATGGTAGATAAAACCCAATTATCCATTCTCGGCTCTAGATTCCTTCGTTCATGCACAACCAAATTACGTGGAGTTTCAAAATCCATGTTTCGTGGAGTTTCAGAATCCTTGTTACGTGGAGTAACCAACTCACATAAGGAGTCTTGAACTAACGAAACCGAATCTGAGTTGGCTGGCTCATCTGAAATCCTAGCCTGTACAACCGCTTTCACAGGCTGGGTATCCTCCAAGATTGGCGCAAAATCCGCTGGCTGGGCAACCGTATCCTTATCCAACTGTATGACGTTCTTACTGCCTCCGTTGACTGCCTCCTCCGCCGCTACTGGACCTTCCCTGCGCCTCCAACCCCGCCGTGGGTGCCCTACCTGAACAGCATGCTGATCAATGTAAATTGCTCCAGGGATCTCCGCCTCTGCAGGTTGCACCTGCGCCTTAGCCTAGCAGACTTCCACATTGTGACCATAGCGCCGGCAGTAAGTGCATCGCGAGGGTGGGCTCTCGAAAACCACCCGTTTCTTGAGCACAAAATTTTCTTGTGACCCTTCTTGTTCATGCTCAACATAAATCTCCCCCACGCGCGGTGCCGAGTCATCTATGTCCACGCAAACCCTCACAAAGTGACCGTAGAATGAGTTCTTGGTGCGCCGGTCAATTGCAATGGGATGCCCCACCGCCTTTGCCATGAAGAGAAGAACCTCCTTGTGCTAGTACTCTTGCGGCAGATTCGGAAAGCGTACCCAAGAGAGCCTATGAGTGATAGCCAGGTCATCTACATTAAACTCCTTTCTCCAACGCTGGAAGCGCAACAACTGCCCATCCACACACACTGGGCTTCACTTCCAATTTACTGGTCATATCCTCCTCAGAGAGGAAGCGAAAAACAACGAAACCTTTCCCCAGTGATTTCATGAAAACACCATTCTTCAGACCCCATCCCTTGGCCGAGTCTCGCAGCCTGTCCATCGTGGTGTGTCGAAAGTTCAGTCTTCCCAGAAGAGCATATTTTAGCGTCTCCAGTTGCTTGGTATAAGCCTCTTGCGGGATCTTTATCCTTGTTAGAGAACCATCCCTTACGGGTGATGGCAGGTTCTCGACGTTAGGTAACATCGGTCGTGCTACTGCTGCATAAGATCGAGAAGGGCCTTCCACTACTCAAGCATGTTACTGGAGAGCATGGAAGCCCAAGAAACCTCCAAGATCAATCCTCTCCCTCCGGAATACAAGGAGAATCTAAACATTGCAGGAATACGGGGTTGGAAAATGTATCATACATATGGGTTCAGATGATTAGAATAGAAAAGAGTGTCAGTGTGGGATCCATTGTTTTTTCAGCGAGTAACTTCCTTACATTCACTGCTGATATCAAGAGGCAATGCAGGTTTACCCGTTCTCAATCCACTAAACTTAAATTCAGTCTCATCCTTGGGTTTAAAAACTATCTCCTTCTCATAACATTGTATACTGGCGTGGTGAGTAGACAACCAGTCCATGCCAAGTATGACATCAAAGTCTGTCATGTGTAGAAGAATTAAGTTTGCTGGCATCTCTCTGCCCTCTATCTGAACCAAACAAGACTCAAACACAGTATCTGCAACCAAATTCTCTCCAGATGGTAGGGTCACCAATAAGGAGGGTCTCAATGGTCTAGGGTCAACACTAATCATCTCAGAAAATGATGTAGATAGAAATGAGTGTATTGAACCCGAGTCAAATAATAAATTGGCAGATAGGGTAGAAATGTTCAGTGTACCTGAAAGTTGTTCTAGGTTTCAGTTTTCATTTCCTTGTTCTAGATGCAATTCATCAATCAATCAAAGCAATCATCAATTATACTATAAATTAAATCCTTAGATATAGGCTTACCTATAACCACTGTAGATGAAGTCTCAACTTCCTTTGTCGTCAAAGTAAAAACACTGGCCTGGGCCTTCTGTGTTCTAACAAAAAAATTCTAGTACACAAGAAACCAAGACAAACTACTCTATGGATAGGGGTTCAATCCTAGGTGTAATATCTCTCTGTTCAGGATCTTATGCCATCAGTTCTATTTCATATTCTACTCTAAAACTCCACTTTGATACCACCATTGTAACGCCTCCAAACTGGCCTAGAGGTAAGGGTCGTCACACAAATCCACAAGATCGAAAAGATTTTAGATAGATAAACCAAAACTAAACCATTAATTATAATCTCAGAATAAATCCTCAACAATACCATTATATAGCACAGCGGAAGACTTAAACGATTAAAATCAGCATTCGATTAATATGAATTCGAACATTCAAAACTAAGGTGCTAGTGGCACCACAACTAAAAGTAAGAATAAATCCCTGCTACATCCATCCATCCATCCAAAACTTGAACTAAACCATGTATCTAAGGTCAAATCCAAATCCAAAATCATTACAACTGTTCTAAATAAAAGAAAATAAAGATTCAATAAAAGTTCTAATCATCCCCAATATGAGTATCATCTCCTCCAACAACTCCAGTGCACTCATCACATGAGTATGGCTCCTGACTCTCGTTCTGTGTATGGTTAAATAAAGGGATAAGCTTGGGAAAAGCTTAGTGAGTAAGGGAAACTGAACATAAATATCGGTAAACAAATGCATATCCAGAAATATAGTAGAATCTCAAAACATAAGTTTATGAATATAAAAATATCACAAATTCCAGTAAAACATGCCATGAGTTCAAATGTTCATAACACTAGTTCCAATTAATAGGCTTAGTAGGTTCATATAGTGGCACTGCTAACCATCAACATTTCACTAATATAATCAACGGGATGAGACTTAGGCTCTTACCTCACAGAACCAGTAACAGACTCCTATGGAGGTGAAACCACGTTCCTTAAACGTCACGCTCTTGCAACACCCCTCGGTCTACATACCCAAACACAGTGGAATTGTTAGCTTCAAACTCTTGGCTCACAGAACCGGATCATATCCTTAAACGTCACGCTCTTGCCTCACTCTTGTGCTCAACAATCCACCCCAACACATAACCCCCTGTTGGAAGGGTTGCAGTCTAACGGTATTACATTCAAATCATATCTTATAAAATGAAAAGTCTCATCATGCTTTTGATAAAATCACAATCATGCATTATTTTCATAGAAATCATATTATATTTCAAAACATGCATAGTATTTCAAAATAGACTTCAATACAATTATGCACAAATAGTCATGTTGTTTCATATCATGAAATTTCATAAAACGATAAATCAAAGAAAAGAGATTTGTTTATGAAAATAATACATAGGTTCTGCAGGGTCTCACTCACCTTAGTGAGTTTCAAGTCAATTCTCACTGCATTTCAAATCACAAGAATAACGATCCAACATCCCCTACATTGATCATAAATAGCAAAATCAATAGGGTAATCCACCCCTACAAGGCTGTACCCAACTTGCAAACACTGATAGCCCTCACGATCCAATATTTCCCCCCACTTGTACATATCCAGAGACTCTAAAAATTTATAGGGGACCAACTTACTTTAATACCAAGATCTCCACCAAAACTCATCTCCAAATTCTCACATATCATATTTAAATCATGTGTTTCAATCTTAGTGCACAGATTCAGTCAGAATCTGCGCAATAGATCTAAAAGATACATAAATACCATATTCCAAGCCAAATTTAATCTGAATTTTTTTAGTATAAAACTATACAAAATAATAATGATTTAAACCAAATTGCAATTCTAAATACCAAGTATTAGTTGGGCTTTCATTATTCCCAAGTTTAGGTTCAAATTCTGCCAAGACAGCAGACTAGTCCCAAGTTCTCATTCAGATGGGATATCAAACAAAATTGGATGGGTCCTAAATTTGGAAAAATATTCCATCTACATGTTATCCATAATCCCACCAAAATTAGGGCCCAAAATCCTCAAGTTATTAAGAAATACAATTCTTTTTCTAACAACAGATAGAATCTGTCCAAAACAGTACACTGTAGTAAGACAACCTTAAAACTCAATCTCCTATGTTCAAATGACTCCGAAATAGAGAATGAAAATGTGAAAATGTATTACCTTATGAAAAATGAAAGGTTCAATGGAGCACTCCCTTGTTTGCATGAAACTTTCTCTCCTTCTCTCTTTTTCTCCTTATTTCTTTTTCTTCATTCCTTCTTTATTTCTTCTTTACCTCTTCTTCTTTATTTCTTGGAGTAGGTTTCAACTCCCTTTTAATAAAATTTCAAGTTTTAATCTCTTAATTCCTTTTACAGTTTATTAATTCTCTCACTTCCTTTATTTTATCTCAACTTCTCAAGTACACCGTGCTTCCTCTCAAAATCGATCTATAGTCCTCAATTCAAAAGTCAATATTGTGTGGGATCCACCAAGCTACCCAAGGCAAAATAAATAAAATTTCTTTTAATTGCTTCTCTAAAGAATTGATTCTTAGACCTCTTAAACTCCATATAGGGTCCTAACCACTAGGCTAATTTCTCTTAGATGTTAATAAACTTATAAATAAAATTATTTAGATACTAGCAACATATAACCATGCACAGAGAAGGTAAAATAAATAAATAAACAAGCATACCCTGCACTTCACTAATAAAATACTAGCAAGGTTTTACCTCTAGTGTGAATGTTAACAACCCAAATTCCACCATTCATTGGTCCACTGGTACAGATTTTGCACACAAAGTGAAAAGTCTAAATTACCCTTGTATTTTGGGCATGGGTATTACACTAGGAGCGTGTACTATCGCCACTTTGCTCAAAGGTGGCAAACTTGAGAGATAAAACCATGTCTCGTTTAAACCAACTCGGAATAAAAACAATGCTTGATGAACCCGAAAATAGCGATAAATGAGGGCCATGATTATAAGGAACTGCTCGACCATAGACGAGGACCGTGAGGGTCACCCGTGAGGGTCACCCGTGAGGGTTATAAAGAACCACTCAACCAAAGACGAGGACCATGAGGGCCACCTGTGAGGGTTATAAAGAACCGCTCAACCAAAAGACGAGGGCCATGAGGGTTATAAGGAACCGCTAGACCAAAGACGAAAGTGAAATGGTATTACCTGTCTGGGCTTTTACCTTTTGAGGAACATGGCTTGCTTGGACTCTGATTTTTGTTGAACATTACTCAGCCGGATTTTCCTATCGGCGTTTGAACATTGCTTGGTGGGATTCTGATCTTTGAACATTACACAGCTGGATTTCCTCTTGGCATTCGAACATTGCTTGGTGGGATAATGATCTGAAGTGGCGTTGCTCACCTGTTCTTCTGATGATGTGATAGCATTGCGACGATGAGACAGAATAGTGACCAAGTGATGATAGTGTATAATGAGACGGCATCGTGATCGAGCTTTTTTTGAAAATGTAACGATGAGATGGCATCACGATCGAACTTTTGAAAAGTGTAACGATGAGATGACACTGCGACCGAATTTTTGAAAGTGCTATGATGAGACCGCATCTCGACCAAATTTTTAAAAATGCAACTATGAGACGACATCGCGAACGAATTTTTAAAAGTTTAATGATGAGATGACATCACGACCAAATTTTTGAAAAAATAATGATGAGACGGCATCGCAAATTTATTTTTAAAAGTGCAACGATGAGACAACATCGTGATAGAATTTTTTTAAATGTAACGATGAGACGGAATCGTGATCGAATTTTTAAAAGTGTAATGATGAGACGACATCGCGACCAAATTTTTATACTGTAACGATGAGATGGCATCGCGACTGAATTTTTTGAAAGACAAGATGTTCCCCTACCCAAAGTTTTTGAAATAACTTATGGCGATAGCCATGAGGCCCATAAGAAGTCGTGGCATCGGGGCCTCAAATTTTTTTTCTACACGGAAACTGCGCAGCACCATGGACCACGTGGGGCCACAGCTAGGCCGCGACGCTGCTAGGCACGCTCCTAGGTCCTTTACTATAAATGGGGGGGCTTCCTCATTCCTCACTGTTGGAAAACACATTTCTCCATAAACTAATTTTGATGATAACAAACATTAAGATTAATACTAATATTCCAATCTTTAAGCAAACTTCATAGTCAGACGTTGGGAGCATCAAGCATCCAGGAAAGACTTGATCAACGGAGCTCACAACAGAAGAGTTAAGGAAAAGAAGAAATTTGAAGATTGAGGAACATCTTCTAAAGGAAGCCAAGACAAAGACTCTCCAAGAAGATTCAAGTGCATTAGAACACATTTCATTACATGTACATATCACATTACACACACATTGCATTCACATGCAAGAGACCCTAGGAGGAACTCATTCCCATGCCCTAGACTCAAGAAACATGGCCATTAAAGTGTTAGACAAAAACCTATGAAGTCCCCAAGCAAGCTGGACCAAAAATCCCCTTGACAGACAATCAAAAACTAGGATAACTATCTGTCGGTCGACCTACAGACTCTGTCGGTCGACCTACAGAATATAAAAAATACAGGCCTGTTTCCAGTAGCCTGTCGGTTGCAATCGACATATCTATCGGTCGACCGACACCTGTAGGTCGATCCATAGGTCGACCGACAATCGACCTACAGCCCCAAACTTGGGCTCAACGGCTAGTTTTCAACGGCTAGATTTTTGATGGTCGATCGACAACTTTTATAGGTCGACCGACAGTCTAAAAATATGACAGTTTTATATCCGTTGGAGAACAAACAAACTCCAACTTTTGGCTTTATAAAACACATCCAAACAAGGAACAAAACACATCTTTTGATAGAAAAAGTGCATTGTACATTTGAGAAGGTACAAAAGTGAGAATTTGTCATTGAGCTAAATTATTCAATTCAAGCTCTTCAAAGAGATATTACCAAGCTCTTAACTCTCCACTCTCTCCAACTCATGCCATCAAGGAGAGTCATCTAGGAGACTCAAGGTGCATCACTCTCATTCATATCATTGAGCACCATCACTCAAAGGGTAAAAGTGTCACTACTCTTTGATAGGTATTTATACCAAACTTCTATTGTATTTTCTTGTTTATGCTTTTGATTTGATAAAGCATTGTTGTATTAATCTAGACTGTACTTAGATTAGTACAAGGACCCTCTCATCCTTAAGAGATTGAAAGGATACTCTTGTCCTGAAACTAAGATTGTAAGGATCCTCTTATCCTGTTAAAAAGAGTTGTAAAGGTGTCATTTCCCCACCTATTGTATTGAAAGGGAAATACTAGTGGAATTCTCTCAAGGTTGAGAGGAGTGGATGTAGGCTAAGTTAGCCGAACCACTATAAATCTTGTGCCTCATTTACTTCTGCTTTTTGTATTTAATATAAGTGTGCAACCAATCGAAAAAGAGGCAAAATCCACTAGTGGTAACCTATTCACCCCCCTCTAGGTTACCCAACAATTGGTATCAGAGCGGGAGCTCAAAACTAAGACCATATTGTCTTTATATTGTGCTAAAAAGGATCCATGGCATCATCATCATCTACACACCAAATTGAGGGGCTCAACACTTCTAGGCCACCATACTTTGATGGTGAAGGATTTGCCTACTGGAAGTGTAGGTTCAAAAATTATGTGTGTGCTCACGATATTGATGTATGGACTGTGATTGAGGAAGGTCCCTTCCAAATCACAAAAGAAGTTGGAGGAAGAAGTGTACCTAAGGAGAAATCCGAATGGACACCATCGGATAAAACACACATACAACAAAACTACAAAGCTATTGCATTCCTACAATGTGCTCTTAGTGAAAAAGAATTCAATAGAACTAGTATGTGTAACACAGCTAAGGAGATGTTTGATACTCTTGTGGTTACCTATGAAGGAACATCACAAGTTAAACAACTCAAGATTGACAAACTTGTTCATGAATATGAATTATTTAAAATGCTTGATGATGAAAGTATTTCTAACATGTTTACTAGGTTTACTAACATTGTTAACAAGTTGAAAAGCTTAGGAAAGGAATACACCAAAGCGGAGAATGTAAGGAAGATCTTGAGATCACTACCCTCCAAGTGGAGACCAATGGTGACCGCCATCAAACAAGCAAAAGATCTAGAGGTTCTACACATGGATGAATTGATGGGTACTCTACAAACCCATGAAGTTGAACTCCTTGAAGATGATAAAGTCATAGAAGTAAAAGAACCAAGGAGAAAGTCCATCGCACTCAAGACCTCTTGCGAATCCGAAGAAGAAGAAAGCGATGAAGAGGATATAGAGAAAGAAATCTCTCTAATCACAAGGAAGTTCCAAAAATTCCTAAGAAAGAGGGGAGGAAGATTCTACAAAGGACAACCATCAAAAGAAAACAAAGGTAAAACATACACAAAGGAAAAACCCTTCAATACTAACAAGGACATTGTGTGTTATGAATGTAGAAAGCCCGGACACTTCAAAACCGAGTGCCCCAAGCTAAAAGGAAAGGAAAGCAGAAAGAAAAAGGCTTGCACCGCCGAGATATCATGGGATTCAAGTGATAGTGGAGAAGAAAATAATGAATCCGATGAAGAGACCGTCAACTTGGCACTAATGGCTCACAACAATGATGATGACGAGGTAAACTCTCCCTATCATAGCTCAGTGTCAATTTGCAATGATGATTTAGAATATGAAGAACTTCAAGAGGCCTTTGAAGAACTTTATAATGTAAGTCTCCAAGAGGAAGCCTCTAAAAAGGCCTTAGAAAAAGAAGTAGCCAATCTTCTACACAAAATTGATGAGTTGACTTCACATGCACACAACCTAGAAGAAGAAAATAAGAATCTAACTTCCACATTGCACACCTTTACTAAGGGTCAAAAGACCTTAGATACATTATTAGGAAATCCACAAAAGGGACCTCAAAATAAAGAAGGTCTAGGCTATGATGGTAAAAGACCACATCAAGCTAAAGGAAAGGGAAAGATGAGAACTCCAAGATGGAGAAAATCAAACCAAGGCCAAACCTCACATCCCATTGTATGTGAAAAATGTCATTTACCCGGACATGAAACTTGCATCGGTGCTTATATTGATGGTAAGGTGATATATAAAGAACCGGATACAAAAAGGAAGCATCATGCATTCTACTATACTTCTCAAAAGAGGACCAACAAACCTCAAAGAGAATTAGTGCCCCAACGGCCACAAAGACAATATCCCAAGCCTAAGCCATTTCAACCATATAGGCAAAATGCTTCATATATGCCATATGCACCCCAAAGACCTCAAAATCACTATAGACCAAACACATACACTAGGCCCTATGATCACCAAAGGGCCTACATCAACAATAAGTCTTACACATCACAAAATTACTATATTCCATATAGACACTATGAATTTCAAGGGCCAAGAAGAACCCAAAGATCATATGGACATCGAAAACCTACATCTATCACACCTACAATACAAAGTCAAAATTCCAGAAGAGCTTGGATACCTAAGGGTATGATCGATCCTAACCTCAATGGACCCATGAGATTATGGGGACCAACATATAATTGATTGCTTTTGTAGGTATGCTTGAAGAGCAGTGAAGCAATTGAATGGTATATTGATAGTGGATGCTCCAAGCATATGACGGCCAACCCCAATCTATTCATCAAGTTAAACAAGTACAATGGAGGAATGGTGACATTTGGGGACAATAGCAAAGGAAAAATCATTGGCATCGGTGAAATCACCATTGGAGGTACAATCATATCCAATGTATGCCTAGTTGACAATTTAAAGTATAATTTGCTTAGTGTGAGTCAACTGTGTAATATAGGATATAGTGTCATTTTCAAAACCTCTCATTGCTTAGTAAAAAATTCAAATGATAAGACTATCCTGAAGGGAATTAGGAAAAATAATATCTATATCTGCTTATTGGATGAAGCAAATTCTAGTAATACATGTCTTGTGACAAATGATGTTGATCCCTACCTATGGCATAGGAAACTAGGACATGTTAATGTAAAAGTGATTAAAACCATTGCATCTAAGAATTTAGTTAGAAACTTACCCAAACTCAATTTGGAAAAGACCATGTATGTGATGCTTGTCAAAGAGGAAAACAAACCAAGGTATCTCATAAATCAAAAAATGAAGTGTCTACCACTAGACCCTTAGAACTACTACACTTGGACTTATTTGGACCTATTACTACACCTAGCCTAGGCGGTTCAAGATACACCTTTGTAATAGTTGATGATTTCTCTCGCTTCACATGGACTCTATTTTTAAAACATAAAGATGAAGCCTTTGATGAATTTGCATCTCTATGTAAGAGAATACAAAACCAAAAGGGATATCTCATAACAACCATTAGAAGTGATCATGGAGGAGAATTTGACAATCTCAATCAATTTGGGAGTTATTGCAGTAAACAAGGCATAACCCACAACTTCTCCGCTCCTAGAACACCTCAATCCAATGGGGTGGTTGAAAGAAAGAATAGATCACTCCAAGAGACCGCTAGAACAATGATAAATGAATACTCTCTTCCAAAATATTTTTGGGCCGAAGTGGTCAATACGGCTTGCTATGTGTTAAATCGTGTATTAATTAGACCTATATTACTCAAAACACCCTATGAACTCTATCATAATAAACTACCTAAAGTTGATTACTTTAAAGTGTTTGGGTGTATATGTTATATATTGATTACCAAGGATAACTTAGGAAAATTTGATGCTAAAGCCGATGATGGCATTTTCCTTGGATACTCTTCAAATAGTCGAGCCTATAGAGTCTTCAATAAGAAAAACTTGATTATTGAAGAATCAATGAATATAAAATTTGATGAATCTCTTCCTAAAGATAGAAACAAGCCATTGGTTGATGATGATGATACACTTGTTGAGATTAGGGAGAACATAGAAAATCTCTCTCTAAGAGAACCCGAAAACCAACCAAAATATCTACCCAAAGAGGTTAGACCTTGGAAAGACCATCCCTTGGATCATGTCATTAGAGACTTAGACAAAGGAGTCCAAACTAGATCTAAAACTCAAGACATTTGCAACAATGTTGCTTTCATATCCAAAATTGAACCTAAAAATATAAAAGAAGCATTGGAAGATAGTGATTGGATAGTAGCTATGCAAGAAGAGCTCCATCAATTTGAAAGAAACAATGTTTGGGAGCTTGTCCCAAAACCCAAGAATCATTCTATTATAGGAGCTAAATGGGTGTTTAGAAACAAACTTGATGAAGATGGATCAATCATTAGAAACAAGGCTAGATTAATTGCCAAAGGATATAATCAACAAGAAGGGATAGATTTTGATGAAACCTATGCACCGGTAGCAAGACTGGAATCTATTAGAATGCTACTTGCTTTTGCATGTCATAAAAATTTTAAGCTATGTCAAATGGATGTCAAAAGTGCTTTTTTAAATGGCTTTATCATGGAGGAAGTATATGTTGCACAACCTCCCGGATTTGAGGATACACAATATCCGGATCATGTCTTCAAACTTAACAAAGCTCTCTGTGGACTCAAACAAGCTCCTAGAGCTTGGTATGAGAGATTGAGTGAATTCCTAATCCAAAGTGGATTTCAAATGGGTAAGGTTGATACAACCTTGTTTGTAAAACATAAAGGAAAAGACTCTATTATCGTGCAAATATATGTTGATGATATTATATTTGGATCCACCAATGAAAATCTTTGTGTTGAATTTAGCAAATGCATGAGTGATGAATTTGAAATGAGTTTGATGGGTGAACTTAATTTTTTCTTAGGACTTCAAATTAAGCAAACCAAAAATAGAATCTTTATATGTCAAACTAAATACACTAAAGAACTTCTCAAGAAATTTGATTTCGATAGTCAAAAGTCATCTAGCACCCCCATGAGCACCTCTCTAAAGCTATCTAAAGATGAGGAAGGTACTCCCATAGACCCTACACGCTATAGAGGCATGATTGGCAGCCTTCTATATCTCACCGCTAGTAGGCCAGACATCATGTTTAGCGTGTGTGCTTGTGCTAGATTCCAAGCCAACCCAATGCAATCCCACTTTAGTGCCGTTAAAAGGATCTTTAAATATCTTAAAGGTACTATAAATGTAGGATTATGGTACCCAATGAACCAAAATTTTGATTTAATAAGCTTTTCGGATGCCGACTTTGCAGGGTGCCATCTTGATCGCAAGAGTACAAGTGGCACATGTCACTTCTTAGGATCTTGCTTGGTTTCATGGTTTAGCAAGAAACAAAACTCTGTTGCTCTCTCCACTATCAAGCCGAGTACATTGCGGCGGCGGTGTTGTGCCCAAGTCCTTTGGATGAGGCAAACTCTCATGGACTATGGGATACATTTTAGTTCATCTCCAATTAATTGCGACAATACAAGTGCAATCAATTTAAGCAAAAATCCCATTCTCCATTCAAGAGCCAAACATATTGATATTAGGCATCACTTTCTTAGAGACACAGTTCAAAAAGGGGAAATTGTTCTAAAATACATTGAAACTGAAAAACAACTTGCAGACATACTCACCAAGCCATTAAGTGAAGAGAGATTCTGCTATTTGAGGAGAGAACTTGGATTTGCAACCCTTTTGAGTAAAGTGAAATCCTCAAAAAGCCCAAAAATCAGGTTGTTAGAGAATTGGCTAAAATCCCATTAATCCTGTTTTGACTCGTCGCCGACCGGACTCGTGTAGGTCGACCGACACGAAAAATTTCGTTTTAAACATGAACCGAGAGGACTTTTTTCATTTCTCTCCTCTTATGTTCGAGACCTCTCCTCTCCAAAACCCTTTTTCTCTGAACTCCAAGGCAAAACCCTGCAAAAACCCTTGAGATTTCACCAAATCCAAGCCCCAATTCACTCTTCCTACACAATCTACCCACATCCAACCCAAAAATCTCTATTTCTCTCTATTCTCTAAAGCCCTAGGTTTCAAATGGCTCCAAAGCAAAGCAAGGGCAAGCAACCAAAGAAGAAAGCCAAAGTTGGAGAGAGCTCTGCAGCATATGACAAGTCTCTCTTCATCTCAGAAGAAGCCTCCATTCTCTAGGGAAGATTTGAGAAGAGAAAGGTTGACAAGGAAAGAACAGTAAGAGTTTCTCAATTTCTTGACTATGACATTGAAGAATATTTCAAATATTTGGGTTGTGAAAATACCTTAGTTTATGTTGATCCTTGCTATCCTGACCTTGCTAGACACTTTTACTGTAATCTGAGAACCCAAATAGTGGATGATAGGCTTGCCATCACATCCCTAGTAAAGGGTGTTCCCATCATGTTCACTTATGAAGATCTAGGAGAGATCATGGGGATTCCCACTGTAGGAGATATGAGCTATCTTCCTCCCAAAGGGGATGCCAAAACCTTTATGAATGTTGATGAAATTTATGGTGCCATCATGAAAGACTATGTTGGGTTTGAACCAACTGTTAAAGCTATAAAACTTCATGAACTACCCAGGATGATCAGCTTCATTGTCAGCTACAACATCTTGCCCAAAGGAGGCCATAGAGACCAAGTCAATCCCTTTCAAGCCTACATTACTTGGTGTCTTGTCACTGCCACTCCCATCAATCTTCCATATGTGATTATGAAGACCATGGAATACTGTGCAGTACCTCATTATAGGGGAAACCTTCCATATGGCGGACTCATAATCGCCATCCTTAAGTTCCATGAAGTGGATCTCTCGGGAATTCATTGACCCAAAGATGATTGACATCGACTCATCCACCATCAAGAAGATGAAGCTGGGATTTGTTGCGGCTCCTCCCTCACACCAAGCCCGAAGGAAGCGAGCTACCCAACATGTCACAGGTGACGAAGCAGAGTCACAAGAAGAGGACGACAGTGAGGATGAAGACTATGCTGGTGAACCCTCAGGGGACTATGTCACCAGAGAAGAATTTTCAAGTTTTCGCCAACAACTTGACACCCGCCTGAAGGGCTTTGATGATCACTTCACCTCTATCCACAAAGATCAAGAAGAGATTCTTCGCATCCAACAGGAGAACCAAGTGATCTTACAGCGTCTCAATCTGCATTTCTTTCCTCCTCCTCCCCAGTAGAGATAGTTGACATCACTGACTTTATATTAGAACTCTTGATCTGTACTTTTATGGCATACTTTTAAAACATGGAACTTCTATTTTGAAGCATGTGATGCTTTTAAAATTAACACTTTATTGGGCTTCTTATTATTTGCTCTCTGTTCTTCTAACCATGCAGGAAGTCATTTTCTTAGGGGGAGCCACCCTAAGATTGTTTTTGTTTGTTCATGGTTACCAGCACTGGCTTAGGGGGAGCCACCCTAAGATTATTTGTGCTTGTTCATGCTCTACACCTCCTTTTTGTGTTGACAAAAGGGGGAGAAGTTATGATTCAAATATTCATTTTATGTGATAATGCATACCTTTGAATTATGATGTATGATAATACAAATTCATCTTGAGTTACATGCCCACATGAATAATGCATATATTTATCTTGAATTGCATACATACATGAGTAATGCATATTTTGAATCACATGTTTGTCATCATCAAAAAGGGGGAGATTGTTGGAAAACACATTTTTCCATAAACTAATTTTGATGATAACAAACATTAAGATTAATACTAATATTCCAATCTTTAAGCAAACTTCATAGTCAGACGTTGGGAGCATCAAGCATCCAGGAAAGACTTGATCAACGGAGCTCACTGGAAGAGTTAAGGAAAAGAAGAAATTTGAAGATTGAGGAACATCTTCTAAAGGAAGCCAAGACAAAGACTCTCCAAGAAGATTCAAGTGCATTAGAACACATTTCATTACATGTACATATCACATTACACACACATTGCATTCACATGCAAGAGACCCTAGGAGGAACTCATTCCCATGCCCTAGACTCAAGAAACATGGCCATTAAAGTGTTAGACAAAAACCTATGAAGTACCCAAGCAAGCTGGACCAAAAATCCCCTTGACAGACAATCAAAAACTAGGATAACTATCGTCGGGCGACCTACGATCTACGGTCGACCTACGAATATAAAAAAATACAGGCTGTTTCCAATAGCACTGTCGGTTGCAACCGACATATCTATCGGTCGACCGACACCTGTAGGTCGATCCATAGGTCGACCGACAATCGACCTACAGCCCCAAACTTGGGCTCAACGGCTAGTTTTCAACGGCTAGATTTTTGATGGTCGACCGACAACTTTTATAGGTCGACCGACAGTCTAAAAATATGACAGTTTTATATCCGTTGGAGAACAAACAAACTCCAACTTTTGGCTTTATAAAACACATCCAAACAAGGAACAAAACACATCTTTTGATAGAAAAAGTGCATTGTACATTTGAGAAGGTACAAAAGTGAGAATTTGTCATTGAGCTAAATTATTCAATTCAAGCTCTTCAAAGAGATATTACCAAGCTCTTAAATCTCCACTCTCTCCAACTCATGCCATCAAGGAGAGTCATCTAGGAGACTCAAGGTGCATCACTCTCATTCATATCATTGAGCACCATCACTCAAAGGGTAAAAGTGTCACTACTCTTTGATAGGTATTTATACCAAACTTCTATTGTATTTACTTGTTTATGCTTTTGATTTGATAAAGCATTGTTGTATTAATCTAGACTGTACTTAGATTAGTACAAGGACCCTCTCATCCTTAAGAGATTGAAAGGATACTCTTGTCCTGAAACTAAGATTGTAAGGATCCTCTTATCCTGTTAAAAAGAGTTGTAAAGGTGTCATTTCCCCACCTATTGTATTGAAAGGGAAATACTAGTGGAATTCTCTCAAGGTTGAGAGGAGTGGATGTAGGCTAAGTTAGCCGAACCACTATAAATCTTGTGCCTCATTTACTTCTGCTTTTTGTATTTAATATAAGTGTGCAACCAATCGAAAAAGAGGCAAAATCCACTAGTGGTAACCTATTCACCCCCCTCTAGGTTACCCAACACTCACTTCCTCTCTTCCTTCTCTTAGGTTTTCCATTTTGGAGCTCTGGCCTCTCTCTCTTCTTTTTGGTTTTTGTTGTTTTTTTTTTTGCTCTCCTTCTTCATCATGTCTGTGAAGAAAGCTTGGTCTGGAAGTCCTTCCTTGGAGTCAGTGGGCAACATGCAAGCAAAATGGTACATAGGTACCACTGTCATGGACACAACCCGCCACAAATGCTGCACTATCTGGGGTCAGGGTCTCACAAATGTAAGTGACTCTTGCTTTCTTTTCTAGCATAGCATGTGCTTGGTTAAGTTTTTTTTTATTTCAGCCATTCATTCTGTAGGATCTCTATTCCCCTGGTTATAGGAAATACTGCCATATGAATGACGTTTAGACGTGGTATTGGCAGCTCCACCCTGCTGTGAGAGAGAGGGTGGATCGAACGGGGCTTGGCTGTACGACCCAGGTAGTTGGCCCAAAGCTCGCTACTCCAGTCGTTTGAGCTCTTGCTGATCGTTGGTGGCCATCTACCCACACTTTTCATGTGCCTGCAAGGGAGATAACCATTACTCCTCTAGATTTCTTCATGATTACCTGCCTTCCCTTCACTAGGAGGGCCGTTGTATTGACTCCATCAAACCGGATGAGATCTCTTGAGGACATTAGTAGGCTTCTTGGTTTCACTGTGATGGAGCGGGTGATTCTTGTGCCC
Source organism: Telopea speciosissima (assembly GCF_018873765.1). NCBI lineage: Eukaryota > Viridiplantae > Streptophyta > Magnoliopsida > Proteales > Proteaceae > Telopea > Telopea speciosissima. The sequence goes on from NC_057920.1 coordinate 26,127,032, forward strand.
TCCTTGAAGAATAAGTGGGATAACCGAGAGATTGATGATACTTCCTTGGTTGAGTTGCTAGACCAGGCTGCTAGGAGCTTCCTCCTATATTTGATTTCCAATGTCCTTTTATGCGACGGGCAAGGTCGCGTAGACACTTCCTTTGCTTGTTTCTTCTAAGACCTTAAGGATGCCGGGTCCTTTGACTGGGGTGGATATGCTTCTGCCGACTTCTTAGGGATGTTGGATAGGTTACCTTTGGGGTCACCTAGCCTCACCGGCTGCACTTACGTCCTTTGGGAACGCTACAGCCTTCTTATCTTTCTCACTTTTCTTCTTTTCTGCCATTTCCTTATGTTATCTTTCATCAACAGGTGTGGTCCTATGAAGTTCTAGGGGTTCATGTTCCCTCTTCTCCTGATGAGACCGTTCCTTGCATCTCTAGAGTGACGCGCTGGGGGACATCAAAGTGCACCATCATCGACGAGTTACAAGTGCGCCTCCAGCTTAATGACTTGACAGTCAACCGGGTAATATTAACACTTTTCCTTATATTATTGCTTCAAATATGATTATTGACTTCTATGAGCATGTCTGCCAGGTCCATTGGCAACCTTATGATGAGGAGGAGATTGATGATGGGGGTGATCGGGATGAGTACACCAATGCTCTTGCGCTCACCTAGAGGCGGATAGTTTTTGAAGGTCCGATCGGGGCTGAGCTTTATCTGGGAGCGAGGGTTACTCTTTAGTGGCATTCTACCCAGCTGGTACCTCATCCTCCTTCCCATATGCATTTTGTCCTTTTATCACTTGATATTGATGAATTGAGGATTGGGAACTCTGCACTGGGGTTGACCTTGGCTCATCGGGATTATCAAGAAGTTCTCTTCCGAGAGACGGTCTGCGTTCGCCTGACATGAGAGGGCCCTGTGGTATTCTTCTAAATTTTGCTCCACTTGGCATCTTTTTCTTTCTTATTTTAACAATTCTACTTCCTTCTTCTGTTCATGGTATCCAGGTTGTCCTTTGATTCTTGGTGCATACGGGATGCTTCTCTCATATAGCTGCAGCGTGGATTTTTGCCCTCCTCAGTGCACTAGCGCCAATCTATGCATTGTTGGGATGAGTGACCTTATTCTAGGGTATTGGGGATGGACCACCTTTTCCCTGTCTAATACCAATCTTCAGACTGCTCTTCTTACCTATAAAGTTTCTGACCATGACCTAGGGCTCGCTCTTCCTTTTTTTGGAGTATGTCAGTTTTTTTCCTTTTTACTTCTATTGGATTCCTCACTCTTGATGCTGACTCTGGTCTTTTGTCATATCAGATTAATGTTGAGCGATACGCTGATATGCGTTGGATGCAGGTGAGCATGGATGTGGTACTTTTCGAGTGGACATGCTATGTTAAACAGTTGGTGAGTGCTTTCTTTCTCTTTCTATTTTTCTTTTGCTTTTCTTCTTTTTCTTTTTTACTTTGAGATCTTAACTTTTTGAAATGAATTCAATCTCATCCCCATTAGAGTGGCCAGCTTGGCGATATGAGGGATTCTCGGGATTATTATGAGAATTGCACCCGTAATTATGCTGAGGAGAATAGACATCTTAGGAGACAGTTGGCGTCCGCAGGACTCACCTCTGCCCTGTTCATGCCGCATGACGGTGAAAGCAGTGATGATGATAGAAATGAGGGATATGGTGATGGTGATGATGATGAGGAAGTGCCGAATGCCGAGACTTTGTCCTCCAGTGATGAGAATTAGTCTCTTCTCTCTCCTTCCTTATTTCACACATTTTCTTTATATTTTATGATGGGATGTTGATTGATAGTTGGATGATTTTTCTTTATTTTATTATGCTTATAGAATGAGAACAACATTTTAGTTTTATTTGAGATACTTGCTTTTTCCTTTTCAACGCACAATTCTAGATATTTTTATTTAATCCCTGATCATTACATGCATGGAAATGGTGGAGGGATAAGGGAAACCAAAAAGTGGGGAATCGCAACGTAGACCAACAATGTCACCCTGTAATTACATATTTCAACCATAGTTTATCTAGCAGACTCACAATTTTTAGTGTCAACTCTTCTGGTGACTGAATCTTCACTTCCATCATCTTAATCGGTGACTAGTAATGTGTTGGCACTAGATGAGGCAAGTAGAAAGTAGTATGAGTCAAACCCATTAACCTCACAACATTGTAACTTGGAGTTCTGAGAACTGGGGTTTTCATGTCCCACCAATGGCAATTCCATTGAATCTGTTCTTCTGTTCTTTCTTCCAAATACTTCTTCAAGTCCTTGATTGGATGGAATTCCTCCGTTTCTCTTCGGATTTGGAAATACTGTGGTTGAAATTTGGCATCGGGTATGGGTTTAACCAACCGTAATCTCTCTGTCAACCATATCTGCAAGATTATGGGTGATCCTAAGCAATAATTCATTCCATATCTCTAGGAAGCACTCATTTCATCCAGACCCTTGAAGTCTCTGCCAGTATGGTGGGGACTATGTCGCACTCATCTAGGAGTTGCCAAACGAGGTCTGGAACCACAGAGGGAACACCCTCTTTGGAGTATGTAACAAGTATCTCCCGATCATGCAAAAGAGGTATGCCTTCCTTCAGTTCTTCTATTGATTTCATTTGACTCCTTTTTGTTTGGAGAAAATCCCTGCTACTTTCAGAATGTCCACTTTTCCATAATTCATGATTTCTTGGACTTCCCTCCTGGTCCATCCAAAGAAGTCTTGTAAAACTTCTTCGTAGTTGCTGTATAAGGGGGGCAAGAGAGTTTCCCTGGTGGTGGTGAGAGCATGCAAGCTCAAAATTCTTCAATCGTGGGGGTTATCCTTACTTCTCTAAATCTGAAAACATACAACTCTGGATCCCAACATCAGTGTGCTTGTCGGAGCATGTCGTGATGAATCTCCATGCACATAATCTTTCCTAGGACCGAAAATTGGACGTCTTCTAGAAGATTTGGATCATCAAAATTCATGTTAAGGGTCCATTTTCGTAAGATCTCATCGAGGGAGGTTGCATTCTATGGGTGACGCATGTTTCCTGCACTCAATCGAAGAGCTTCCTTGATAAATTGGAATAGGTCTCTTTTCTTTTCTTTTTTTCTCTTTTTTTTTTAGACTCAAGGATTAGTCAGCTCCTATTAGAAACACATGGAAGGATGCCAAATAGAAGATTTTTTTATTCTTAAAATAGACAACAATGTTGAGTGGTAGAACTGGCAAAAAGGGTTCTTGAATGGTAAAGATGCCGTGTGGCAGAATTAGAGGAATGTCCCTGATGGGGATTGGCTGTTGAGACCACACTTGAGCATGCCAAGTTGTCTACGTATCCTTTGAAAAGGAATCAGGTCAAATGTCGTTCATGTAGATCAAATGACTACATGAAATATTTTTTAAGTTGGTCCATATTGACAAGGCCCTTTAGATCCTCTCCATCCAAGTCAGTGAGACGAACTGCTTGTCAAGCCAAGATTTCCTTCACATAGTAAGGTCCACTCTAATTAGGCCTGAACTTGCCCCTTGGGTCATGAACTGGTACTCTTTTTTCTCGAAGTACCAAATCTCCTTCTTCAATGTTGCGTGGGCGGACTCCTTAATTGAATGTCCTTACCATCTTGAGTTGGTACTTCTTGAGGTGATCCATAACTTTCATCCTCTTTTCATCCAATAGGTTAAGTTTGTCGTGTCTCGCTTGCATCCATTATCCTTTAGGCAATTTGCTTTCCATCAATACTTTGAGAGACGACACTTGGATTTCTACGGGTAGCCCTGCCTTCGTCTGATAGACTAGGGAAAAAGGGGTTGCCCCAGTAAAAGTACGAATTGAGGTTCAATAGGCCCATAATGCATACGGGAGCTTATCTACGCAATCCTTATGGGTATCAGCCATTTTCTGCAATATGACTTTGACATTCTTGTTTGCTGCTTCCACTGTCCCGTTAGTCTATGGTTTGTAAGTCATAGACCGATGCCTTTGGATGCCAAACTTGGTGCATAATTTGTCTGCATTCCCCTAGAAATGTGCTCCTTGATCGGATATGAGGGCATGTGGTACTCCATATCTGCATATAATGTTCTCTTTAATGAGCTTTGCTACCTTTACAGCTATCAGGACAGCATAAGACTGTGCCTCTACCCATTTAGTGAAATAGTCTACGGCTACAAGAATAAATTCATGTCCACTAGATGCCTTCGTTGTGACTTTCCCAATTATGTCAATACCCCATGTGGAAAATGGCCAGGAGCGTTTAGTGAATGGACCTCCATTGAAGGAATGTGAATGATGTTGGCAAATATCTGGCATTTATGACATCTCCACACGAATGATGCACAATCAACTTCCATGGTTGCCCAATAATATCCCATTCTGAGGATTTTCTTGGCGAGCATCCTGGCATTCATGTGCGACCCACAGATTCCCTGGTGAATTTCTTCCATCGGGCTTGGTCCTCGTCTATGCATAACAATTGTATGCCGTCATAAAATCTCTTGTACAATAGGTCACCTTGAAGTTTAAACTGCGTGGCGTGCTTTCGTAACCGCTTTTGTTCTCCTGTCATGGAATTCAGAGGATATTTCCTCTCTCTGATGAAATCAACGATGGATGCGAAGCACGACCTCCCATCAGTTATTAGAGCATTTACTGACTCTTCATATGCCGGTTCATACCTCCTATCCACAAAGAATGGGTGAACTTAAGTTTTTGGATTGCATTCAACCATTGAAGCCAAAGTAGTTAAGGCGTCGACGAATCTGTTATTGTCCCTCGGCAAATACTCGAAGGTGATCTCTTCGAAGCGCTTAATCAAGTTCTCCAAATGTTCTTGGTAGGGCTTCAGCTTCTCATCCTTCATTTTCCACTTCCCTTGAGTTTGACAAATCACGATTGACGAGTCCCCATAGACTCTCAGTTTCTTGATCTCTAATGTCATGGCAGCTTCGAGGCCGATCACACATGCTTCATATTCTACAATGTTGTTGGTGCAATGAAATTGTAGCCGAAATGCAGATGGTAGATAGAGATCATTTGGGGTTATCAATAATATTCTTACCCCATATCCTCTCTGATTGGCTGCACCGTTAAAGTACAATTGCCACCAGTCTTCACAGTCTTCTTCCTCCACATATGCCAAATCCCCATCTAAGAATGAGTCTTCTAGTGGCTGTGAATCTACCCCGGTTGGGTACGTAGCTAGATAGTCCGAGATCACTCGTCCTTTTATGGATTTCTGGTTGACATATGTTATGTCAAATTTTGATAGCAGCAACAACCATCTGGCCATCCTTCCTGTCAATGCTGACTTCTCAAAGAGGTACTTAATCGGATCCATCCTTGAGATGAGCCGGATTTGATGTGCGATCATGTAATGTCTCAGCCTCTTGGTTGCCCAAACCAAAGCAATGCATGTCTTTTCCAATGGGGTGTAATGAGTTTTGTACTCCAACAGTTTCTTGCTTAAGTAGTAAACCACGTGTTCTTCCCCACTCTTCTGAGCTTATTGCGCCATCATGGATCCCATTGATGTTTCACCGACAAATAAATATAGTAACAGTGGTTCGCCCAATACTGGCAGAATAAGGACGGGTGGATTCATCAGGTATTCTTTGATCCTTATGAATGCCTCTTGGCACTTGTCGTTCCATTGCTTTGGTTCTTCTTTCTTTAGGAGCTTAAAGATGGGTTCACCTACGGTGGTTATCTGGGCTATGAACTGACTTATGTATTGAATTCGTCCTAAGAAACCTGAGATTTCTTTCTCTGTTTTTGGTGCTGGCATTTATGTTATGGCCTTTATCTTATCAGAATCCACTTCTATTCCTCTCTCACTGACAAGAAATGCTAGGAGTTTCCCTGTTGTTGCTCCGAACACGCACTTCTGAGGGTTCAACCTTAGCTTGTATTCCTTAATTCGTTCATAGAACTTCCTCAATACTGCAAAGTGCCCCTGCCGAGTGACTGTCTTGACAATCATATCATCCATATATACCTCCACTTTCTTATGTATCATGTCATGGAGAATGGCCATTGTTGCTCTTTAATATGTTTCCCCAGCATTCTTCAAACCAAAGGGCATTACCTTGTAATAGTAAGTTCCTCATGGTGTAGTAAACGCTGTCTTTTCTCTATCCTTTGGACACATATTGAATTGATTATATTCGGAGAATCTGTCCATGAATGACAACAAGACATGTTTTGCCGTATTGTCGACCAATATGTTAATGTGCGGCAAAGGAAAGTCATCTTTGGGATTGACTTCATTGAGGTCCCAAAAATCCACGGACATTCTCACCTTCCCATCTTTCTTGGGTACAGGGACAATATTGGACAAACACTGAGGATATTATGTCACTTGTAAAAACCCCGCTTTCCACTGCTTTATAACTTCTTCCTTGATCTTCTCACTCCATTCAGGTCGCATCCCTCTGGGCTTTTGCTTGACTAGTCGTGTATCTAGATAAGTAGGTAGTTGGTGTTGCACTATCTTTTGATCAATGCCGAGCATATCTTCATATGACCAAGCGAACACTTCTTGAAATTTGTTCAACAGGGTTGTCAATTGATCAACTTCCTCTTTGCTGAGTGAGGCACCAATTTTAACCATTCATGGGCATTGTTCAGTTCCCAAATTTAAGGGGCAGACGTCCTCTCAGACACGTTGGGCCTTTCTTTGTTTTAATTGCTTTATTAGATGGTGATATTCGAGGATATCCTCGTCATTAGAAGAAGAATCAAAAGAGGAATCAGATGAAGAGGTTGATTTCATTCATGATGAGAGCAGGAAGACAAGCAAACTCAACAGACTGGACGGTACTACCTTTCTTGATTACAATAGACTCATCAATAGATGGGACTATCTCAGAGCCGACCACTCCTTGAGACTCTATCTTATTAAACCTTTCAGAGGCACTAATCCAGTTCATAATTGACTCTTGGATAGGGTGAATTAACAGATAAGGTTTCGGCCCCTCTTCATCCCCTGCAAAGATCATAGCTATTTGAAACAGTCCTCTGATGTTCAGATCTTCTTCAGTAGCTTTTAGTTTCATCTGCTCTATTTTGAGGGTGATCCAGTTGATATCATCTTGAAAGAAGATTTCAAACCCAGGCTGGAGACTTCCATTGTCATGATCGAACCAAGGCTCAATGTTCCCGCAGTAAGGGAAGCTGTTACCTTCTTTGACAAAATATTCGTTCAAGGTCTTGAAGTACGGAGATGGTTTCTTCATCTCAGCAGAGCTGGCCTTCTGATATTATTTGCTCATTTGCTTAAGATAAATTCCCTTCTTCAGTACCTTGTATCCTAACCCTCGATGGTTTTCATAGGTCAGAAAGTCAGGAAATTTTGGGATCCCTTGTTGGTTGCTTCCTAATCCGAGCCCTGGAAAATATCCCATATTGTTTATCATCTTTAGAATTGTCCCAGTCCAAGTGGACGGGTAACTGGATGGAATTATTTCCTTCATTTCTGAGGCCATTACACTAATTGCCCCAATCTCAAATCTTCCCAGCTGGATATCTGTCGGGGCTTCCCCACCTTCTTCAATGCTTGCCAAGGTATGGACTATTTCTGGGTCACCAAAAATAGTGATCATTTTTCCTTCGTAGATAAAATTTATTTTCTGATGTAGGCTTGAGGCTATTACTCCTACAAAATGCAACCAAGGTCGTCCCAATAGCATATTGAATGATGTGTGTATGTCAATCACTTGACATTCCACAGTGAATAGAGTGGGTCCGACTCGGATGTCCATGGTCAAAATACCCAGAACCTTCCTTCTTGTATTATCATATGCTCGGATTGTCTAAGTAGAGGGCTTCATTTGGGTGAGATCCAACTCTATACAACTTGCAGCTTTGAGAGGTATGATATTGAGAGCCGACCCGTTGTCAATCAGAACTTAAGGGACTCGATTCCTATTGCACTCTACTGTAATGTGTAGAGCTCGATTATGGCCCTTTCCTCCAGGTGGGAGATCATCTTCCCTATGATGTGTGAGAGTTCTTCTGGACCCATTTCTATCGGAACTTGAACCTTGTTGAGTGCTCTCAGAATTGCTTCCCGATGCAATGGGGAGGCTATCAATAATCCCTAGATAGAGATGTTAGCTTATGCCTTCTTCAGCTGGCTCAGCACTTGATTTTCTGGCTCATACTTGAATTGGTTCGGAGCAGGCGCATAGGGCTTTTCTACAATCAATCCCCTATCTTTGAAGTTCTTTCCACTTCGAGTCTTTGAAACTTCTTCATCTTCTAAGTCACTTTCAGTTATCACAACGTTTTCCACCATGGGACTTTTCCTTATTGGGCTAGTGACTTCGCATTCTGCTTTCAAGGCAACGATGGTCTTCTGGGCCTTCTGCATAATTTTGGATAAAGCCTCTTGCTTTTTATAGAGGTGCTTGATAAGCTGGTCATGGTTCGGCCTTTGCGGTCCTACCGGCATCATTTGTTGGATCATCTCAAAGGTCTTACTGGCTAATTTTTGGAATCTCATTGCTTTAAATAAAGATCCAAAATACTCTCCCTCTTCTGATGAACCCTCTTCATCGCTGGAGATTAATGGATGAATGTTCTTTGTGGGATCTCTCACTTGTTCATCTACGTTGGGTTGTAGAGGTAGAACCTATCATGTGCTTGTGCCCGTTCATGATATTCTCACTTCCACGTTTTGGAGATGCTGGGAGACTTCCACATAAATCTTTTGCCAAAGAAAATACCAGGGTGACCGCATCTTCCAACATTTTCATGACTTGGGGGAGTGGCCATTTTTCATTTACCCGATGTTGTCGTTGCAGTTCTTCTTGGTACCTTTTGTCTAAAGGTACTACCTCAAAGAGAATTTGACTAATCTTATCGACCATCCTGAGGATTCCTCTTGCTTCAAATGGAAGGGACCACACTCTTGGCCCTCAAATTCCTCATACTGGTTGATAGGAGGTTCTACCTCCATTTCAGATGCTTCACTGGGTAATTCATCGCCAGTGTCCTCATCCATTGCTTCATCATTCAAACTTTCACTAGATGCTTCCTGATTTGAATGTTCGTTGAGGGCCTCATCACTTGAATCATCCTCTTCCCCTCCGCTGCTATCAACAGGGTGGATTCCATCTGTCGGGTTGAAGTATGGATCTCCGGTGTTAATATTACCAATCCAAGTCTCCCATTCCTTCATCATCTTTGGGGGTCCAGAGTATGGCCAGTTGTCTGAGTACAACATGGGATCTTGAGGAAGATTCCAAAAGAAATCTTTCGCCAAAGCGAGATATAACCAGGTCATGTTCTTTAACTCATATAATGTTCTCTGGAGCAAGTCTTCTTCCGTTGGTAACTCTATCTTCTCTCATTGTGCCGCAAAGTGTTCACACACCATGTTTGGGAAGTGTGAAGTAGCCTTCTGATGAGCACATTTATGTGTGAAATTATCCCATTTAATTCTGCATTTTTATCTGCTTAGAATGGAGCTATTCAGGTACTTTTCTGTATTTTCAGGGTACAGGGGTATTTTTGGCATATTGGAAGAATTGGAGAAAAAGTGCATTTTCAGAGCCTAAATTGAGAAAATCAAATTGGAAGAATTCAATGCTACACAAGCCGACCCAATGAAGACCTCTTGTATTTTCGAGTTCAAGGGGTGGTCCCCACCTAGTTCCATCGAATTTGGTCTCAGGGGTAAAAATGTAAAAAGGGTGTTACAGGGTCATGCACATAAAAGATGTTGAATGGAAGGATTCTATGCAATCTAGGCACCAGTCTACCCATGGATCAACTCACATGTGATCAAGGGCAAGATGGGAAGAAGTTTCACTGAAGACCCAAGGGTATAACCATAATTTCAGAAAATTAGAAAATTTTCAGAAGATATCCGATATTGGGCTCATATCATCCGGAATATTAATTGGAGCAACTTTAATTCTCGGATTGAGTCCATCCGGGGCCAAGATGGAGAAATATTTTTAAAAAGAAAATTTTGATCAAATTTATAATTTAGATTAAATTCTCTTTCTCTCTCTCTTCCTCTCTCATCCCACTACGGTTTCTAATCCTTCCTAAATCCCTTGTCTTTTAAAAAAAACCCTCTCTCCTAAAGATAAATAAGAAAAAGGAAACATAATCTCTCCTAAACTCTCTCTCCTCTTTCCTCTAAGTCCCTCCATATACCACCCACGGCTCCCCCATCTTTCCTAATTCAATTCCACTTTTCTCTCTTCTCTCTCTAATATCTCTCCAACTTTCAAATCCCACACAATCTCTCCCTTCCATCCACGATTTATATAGCAGCCCCTTCCATCTTCTACCATACTTCTTTTCGGAATCCCTTTTTTCTTCTTTATGTTTTATCTTGGGAGCCCAAGAGGAGAGCAGCCTTGCCATCATCGTTTCAGCAGCTTTGTCTTCAACGCATTGTAGCCCCATCACGAACTAGCAACTTCATCTCTATGGAAGATCACCATTGCTGCCCCCTTTCTCTTAGCACCATGATCGACTAAGTTCTTTTTATCTTTAGGTGTAGATGAACTAATGGTGTTTGCTATTTAAAATTTTGGTTTGCATTCTTGATTGCTTGATGTTGAGACCCCATCCCTATTTGGATAATTTTAATAGATATATTTAGTTGGAAAATTATGTTTCTGTGATTCATTATTTTTCATTCAAGCAATGGTATTTTGTTCTTATGTGGTTGTACTGATGATGGATTATAGCTGAACGAACTAAGCGTGCCAAGCCCTATAAGTGAAGGACGATAGTACTCGTCAAGATAGTCCATACCCAGGAGGAACTCTACATTCTGTGGTATTATTAGGCCTGTGGTTATAATAAACCGAAGCATGCAACCGAATTGAATAACAACCCATTGGGGATTCAAACCCTAAAGATAGTCTTCTCCCGTATTTGCATATCGTTGTTAGCTTAGATTCGTTTCTTTCGTTAGTAGTTTAAAATTAGATTTATTGCACTTTAATTTTCATCACTTTCATATAATCATCTTAAAAATTTAGCCTTCCAGTTCCCCATAGATCGACCCCTTACTTGCTAGTTGCTAGATTAATTTAGGGTTTTATTTTTGACCGGATAACGACACGATCACCTTATACAAAATATCATGAGTTATAGACATTAGCTCAAGGATATCTTGCACTTGGTAGAAGATGCTCATATTTCACTTGTCAAAGTCCTCCCCTTTGACAAACCATGCCCTTCTTGGATTTCCTGGAGATCTTACTTCCTCGTCACCACTCCGGCCTTCTTCTAATGTCATGAGTTATGGACATTAGCTCAAGGGTATCTTGCACTTAGTAGAAGATGCTCATATTCCACTTGTCAAAGTCCTCCCCTTTGACAAATCATGCCCTTCTTGGATTTCCTAGAGATCTTACTTCCTTGTCACCACTCCAGCCTTCGTCTTCTTGAGGGATAGGCAGAATGAGGTCTGTCAGATCTGATTCATTATCATCAACTCCGATGCTAGGCAGAATGAGGTCTGTCAGATCTGATTCATTATCATCAACTCCGATGCTATTTACCTACTATAGAGTTTCAACGGAGAACTCATCTTTAGACTGTGGCTCAGTATCTTCTTCTTCACTATCATCGGTCCCTCCTCCCACCTAGATAAGGAAAGTGCCTCCAGATAGAGTTTCTCCAATGGCTAGTGTCGATATAGCTTGGATCAGACTTGGATTGACCTCTTCAATAGTTCTCATGCTGCCTTTAGACGGCCCTTCCTTAATGGGTTGAATACGAACCGTGAAATCTTCTTCACCTTCTAAATTTTTCACATATACCATGTGACTGATCTCAAAATCAGTGAACCTGAACCTTCTCAATTGCGCATTGGGTCTAAGACTGTCGAGTACATTCTCTAGATATTCAAGTTTCATCATCCGATGGTCAGAGGCTAGACCTTTCCCTCGGTCGCAACGTTTTTCGCCTTCTCTGAACTTTCCGTTACAGTTTGTTCTCACACAATAAGCACATACCATCATTCTTCTCGCTCTCCTTTTCTGAGTGTATCGGCTTCGACCATGGAACAGCGTTGGCTAACTTTTGATCATCTCTTCTTTGTACATTTCCTTCAAGAAGTCACTAATATTGGTTCTTGCTTCTGCTAGGAGATCCATCTACCACATGAGGCACACTTTGTCTCTCCATACCATTCTCAATTCTCTCAAAGGTGCTTTTATGGGCCGGATTAGAGTGGTTGGGTCCAAACCTGTTGTCCCTTCTTCCAAAGCATTCACAGATCCCAAGGACGATCTTGGGGAGTCAAATTCATCTTCATCAAGTGACCCATTCAAGGTGGCAAATGTTTCTAGTAACTTACACCGCTGGGGGTAGAGATACTTATGATACACTCCATGTAGATTCTCTAGGATTATCCCCACTTACTCTTCCTCTTTTAGGTGGGGCAGTATCTATTTAATTTCTTTACGGTACCTTTTGACGAAGTCGGAGAATCCTTCATTTGGCTCTTGCCTTAACGCCTCCAGCTCTTTTCTTTCCTTCTTGTTCTTCTCAGCTCGTGTTGCTAGGATAGCCCTATAGATTCAAGCGTCCATCAACTTCCACTCTTGCTTCATAGGTTGAATCAAAACCATCGAATCTCTGAAGGGATCTTCTTGTAACATATTCACCCCATGATTTGGCAGAGGTTTAGTGATCACATTGGGCTGTTGACTCGTCTTCAATTCAATTTTCCCTGCATTTATCAGATCTTGGATTGCATGCTTGAGGTGTATGCATCTGTCTGTTTGATGACCCTTCTGATTATGGTAGTAATAGTGCCACTCTTATATCCTGGATGTGGATTGGCCGTATTCACAGGCCGTGGTGGTACACCATCCAACATCCCTTCCTTCTTGTGTTTGAAGAAGAGGCGAGTGGGTGTCATATTGCCAAAGGTAAACTATCTGGAGGGCCTGATTGCTCAGCCTGGATTACTAAAGGAGGAGCAACTGTTGGTGAAATTTGCTTCTCGGTGTATTGAACGGTAGTAACTGCATTCACTTCAGAGCCTTTCCCTCTTCCTCCTATTTTGTTCTTGCCAGAATAAGATCTAGAAGCTTCTTTGGTTAAAGTCTGGGCCTGCTCCCCTTTGAATAATTTGTCCTCAATGCACTTTCCAGTGGCTATGAGTGCTTCAAAGGTTTTGATGTGCTAACAATAGAGGTGATCGTGATACTCTCTATGTAGGTTTTCCAATATGATATCAGCCTGTTCTGATTCATTCGAGCGGTTCCACATCTTGGATGCCTTTTCTCAGAATCTCTTGATGAAGTTAGAAAATACCTCGTCGGCTCCTTGCCTCAGGGTTTCCAACCCGTGCCGGGTGATGTCTACTTCAGTGTTGTAGGAATACTGTTTGGTGAATGCCTTTACAATTGTTGACCAAGTTTGAGTTTGAGTTTTGATCCAATTGGGTTAGTCACCTTAGAGCTGATCCCGCCAATGAGTAAAGGAATGCTTGACCCATTTGATTTTCTGTGAGATTCCATGACTTGGCCACTGTAATGAAAATCTTCAAGTGAGCTCAGGGATCCCCTGTTCTGTCGAACTTGTCGAGCTTCCATCTAAAATCTTCGGGTATTCTTTCTCCAGCGAAGTAAACCATGTCTTCTCCTGGTTTCTCAACAGCCTTTTCTTTCATTGCCATTTCGAGCTTCTCAACTTTCTCCCTCATCTGCTTTTCCCTTTCCGTTTCTGGTGGGTCCTAGGGAGTAGTGATGGCTATATCCTCTTCTTCTATCATGATCCTAGGTTGTGCCCTAGACATTGTTGGGGTCACCCTTGGCTTTCCGGGGGTTGGCACATTATCTGCTTGAGTGACCTTGTATCGACTGGACCAACTGCGTAACTAACTATTTCATCTCTGTCATTTCCTGACTTAGTGCTTCCTTTAAAGAATTAGCCTCTGGTGGATCCACAGTGCTCATAACAGGGGGTGGCCTTGTTGGACTTTATGTTGGGGGACTAGAAGTCAAGGAAGGTGAACCAGAATTTTCAACAAGCTCAGAAGGTGGAGCCTGGTGGAGATCGGCCCGGTTCAATCGACCACCGTGATGGTTCCACACGGGTAACGGGGATTTTTTTTATTGCGGAATTGTGCCTTGCAAAGGTAAAAGGGGACAAATTTAGAACTCAAGTGGGAGATTCATTTTTTATCTTGTTTTAATATTTTACATATTTTTTACAAGCAAATATATACACGCATATATATATATATATATATATATATATATATATATATATATCCTATAAAAATACTTACATTATTTTGTCCAATTTTTTCAATGCCCAAAATACCCTTGAGATCCTTGTAATCCTCTCTCTCTCCCAAGCCAATGTTTCTTCTTTCGAAGAAAAAAACTACCGAATCCTTATGATCCCCCCTTCTCTCTCTCTTACCCTTTCAAACCGGTGTTTCTTCTTTCTAAGAAAAAAAAAAAACCGTGATCCCACCCCTGTCTCTCTCTCTCTCCCCTTCCAAACCGGTGTTTCTCTTTCCAAGAAAAAAAACTACCAAATTCCTGTGATTCCACCCCCGCCCCTCTCTCTCTCTCTCTCTTCCCTTCCAAACCGGTGTTCCTTTGTTTTTCAAGAAAAAAACTACTGAATCCCTGTAATCTCACACACTCTCTCTCTCTCTCCCTCTCTCTGTGGAGAACAGGGGGTCTCCCCTTGCCTTGCGTAGTCGTGTACTTGGATGACAACTCACCCTTCCTGACCTTTATTCTGGTTATAGTGCCGACACCCATCGGTATCGGGCCTATCGGCTAAGTGTTTGGGAAGATGAAAGAAAGCATCTATATTACCTTCGAAAAAGCTATCTCACAAGGACGATGCAATCCTTGTAAATGCAGTTACAAGGCCAACAAAATGTCTGTAATTATGCATTTACACGTGCTTATTATAACAAATTTCGACGGGGTACGACTGAGATTCACTAAGAGGAAGGAGTATATGCCGGAATTGATCTACTGCATCTTTTGACTAGCCAACAATTACGGTGATACAGTGACGGTGGGAAGAATGGTATTCTCCAACATCTTCTCTACCAAATTTGTCATCCAGACCAATGGTATGAGGCAGAAGAAGTATAAACAAGTCTGTAGATTCTTGCTTCTATTTCATCAAACTGAAACTTGGGTATTGATTTCTATATTTTCTTTCAATTCCTGGCATTTCTTGGTTTGGAGAGTGCATGTGACATTTCTTTTGATTAATTTATTGATCAGTTTCTAGGAGATACAAAACTCATGTATGGGATAACAGTTTCAGGTTGGAATTACAAACGAGTAAAAGAAGGTAAGGTGAGAGGAACTCAGAATCTAGCTCCATTTCTATCTTCTTTCCTTTTCTGCCATTTAAAACTTCTTATTTCCTTTTCCACCATTTGCAATAGTTGAGCTGAGAGTCAATGTGTTTGTGGAAGAACATACTAACAGCTCTGTTTCTTGGGCTCTTCTAGGCGGACACTGGTTTTTCGTGCTTCCGCTTTCAAGTACTTAAACCTTGGTTAGTAAAAGCTTTCATTTCCACGTCTATTCATTTCTTCATCTTATTTGACCTTTCACTTTTCAGGGTTTGAAAATTTTAGTGCTAATGCATTTTGCATTGTATTCTTGCCGTGTTTTGCAGATAAAAATATGATGCCTAAATGAATTTTGCTGGAGAATGAAGTTTCAAGAATGAAAAGATGTCGATAAATTGGGGATCAAAAGGAGATGCAGTACAAACAATTAAAGACTCCAAATTGAGGAAATAGAGGGGAAAAGGTGGTGTTGGATGAACCATTTCAAATCCATTTTTTCTATTGAGACTAGCAATAATTTTATACAAACACATGATTTTGATTCTTTACATTCTTCTTTCCTTTTTCAATTTTAGATTCTATGACTAATATCTTTGTGCTTTATGATCAATCAGAGTATAGGAAAAAGGTAGAGAGCCAATCTTCTAATTTGGAGAGATTGGGGATATTGACTAAAACTCTGCAATTTTAAAGAAAAAACCGAGAAGGTGGTAGACCAAAGGATCAAGGAGCTGTCACTGTAAGCTTTCCCCCTAAATTTTTCTTTCTAAATTTTCACTACTAACGGTTCTGTTAACTAAGAGTTTTCCTACAATAAATTACTATTATCAAGTATCCCTTCAAGTATCAATTTGATTGTTACTACAATGAAACAAGGCCCTTGAAAACATCCAATTCTTCTTTCAAATTAGATTAAATTGAAACATGGTTGTAAGTAATTTTCCTTTTCAGGATACTAATTAGATGATTGTTAGTTTGTTCCTCGGTTTTACGGTGAGTCAAGTTTGATCAAATGTTTTGGCTTTATCAGTGTATCTTTGCTTCAAATTGACCCCAAATCAAGTGCTTGAGGTGGTATGTTTTACGGTTTAACTTAAAAGTTGATCATGCCAGAGTTTTAAATTATAGACTAATATTTGTTTTCCATTTGGGTATCAATGTGCAGCACTTGCCCATGTTTTCAGTGACATCAATTAGGTTTTCTTAGCCATAGTTTCTATTGATGAATTAATATTCTCAGATATTTTCTCTGGCGTTTCTCACAATTTTATTTTTTTGCCTTATGGGTACTTAATTCCAGTAATACTATTGTGGAGATTAATGAGACATTTTGATCTCTTACCTCCAAGTATCAAGACCTACAACTTAGAAAGTTGGTAAGTTTCTTTTTTTTTTTTTGGGCATTGCTGAGGTGTTTATCACTTCCTCTTTATTCATATTATTTACACTAGCAGTTTCTTATTCCATTTTCATCTTTTAGCTTTCACACCTTTGTGTGTTAACAACAGTTTCAGATTCAGTTTCTGATGTGTAATGTAGGAAATTTGAGTGAATAAATATTTGTCATATAGAGAAGTAGCTTCAGCAGATTTGGAAGTTTGATACTTGAAGGAATGCCTAAGTTGCAAGCTGACAGATATGTATATGAGATCTATTGTCATTTCTTTATAGGTTTAGCTTTTCATTATATAGCTCCCAATGGTCTTCAAGAATATGCATTTCATTTTGCAGAAAATCTATTTCTTGTAGTTTACATTGTAACTGAAGGCACCATTGCTCCTAATTTATAGAAAATAGGTCAGTGCTCTCAAGTCATCCTTCTAGGTTTAGCTTTTCATTAAATACCTCCCAATGGTCTTCAACAATATGCATTCCATTTTGCTGGAAATCTATTTCTTGTAGTTTCAATTGTAGCTGAAGACACCATTGAAGATATTTTGTTCCTCTTTTTGTAATGTGTAAACATGTTGCAATGCAAGAAAAAAAATGATTACAATCTAGAATAAAATAAAATAGAATCGTAATCACACTGGAACATAATCAGATCAGCATGTTCATTATTGATCTCGATTCTAAGTCATTTGCTTTAAATGCGGACCGATTCTAAGGCCGATTTCAGATCCCATAGCCTATTCCTTCTCTAACATAAAATTAACTACAATCGTTCGAATAGGGCCGATTCAGGTTGATTTAGATCTCTGATTCCGGTTTTT
This sequence comes from Telopea speciosissima, assembly GCF_018873765.1. Classification (NCBI taxonomy): domain Eukaryota; kingdom Viridiplantae; phylum Streptophyta; class Magnoliopsida; order Proteales; family Proteaceae; genus Telopea; species Telopea speciosissima. Next base: position 26,144,565 of record NC_057920.1, read on the forward strand.
AAACCATTGTTAATGGTGGAAAAGTCATCTCTATTGTTTATTCATATCATGGATGGCTTTAATAATGATCTTTCATGCATGAAGAGGTTCAATCGAATCAGGAAATTGAAAATAGCTAACATGTATAGTTTTTTCTTGTAATATGATTTCTTTTTGGAATCTGATCATTGTGTATGAGTTGGCTTTTATGTAGTCCTAGAATACATGTCTCTCTCTCTCTCTCTCTCTCTCACACACACCCACACACACATACAAAAAAAAAATAGTATCTAACCACTAATTGTTTGAATAAAAAAGAAATGCAATTGTTTTATCTCTCTCTCTCTCTCTCTATCTATGTATATCTATGTATATGTATATCCTATAAAAGTATGTACTCAAAATTTTTTGTCCAATTTTTCAGCTGCCCAAAATACCCCTGAGATCCCTCCCAAAGACAAAGAAGACTACATTCTTCTCGATATCTCTTTCTCACAAGCTCTCTTTCGCGAACGGACGCATCTCCTGCACAAAAGAGAGTAACCTGGAGAAGGTAGGTCGCTACGTCACTCTCTCTTTCCCTATGATCCTCTCTTCTGTCCCTCATCCATCTCTATCTCTTACTCCCTGGCTCTCCCTCTCTTTCACGACCTTTCGCGTCACTCTCCTTCTCTAACTATCCGTGGAAACTGGAGAAATATTGGTGGAGAAAAATATTGAATGCAATGTTCTCTTTCACGACCTTTCTTACTAAAATGCTTTCCCATTGTCCTGCCACTCTCGAGAGCACTAAAACCATGCTCGACACATTTCCCTGGCCACTTGACAATGAATCCTCTGCTACGAAATAGTCTCGTCGCTCTCGCTCTTCTCTTAGAGCATCCATATCTGGCTTTCTGAAATCTAAATTGAACCCTTTACTTGTATTCTTCCTCCTTGATGGAACTACCCAATGAGATTAGAATTCCCTCTCTCTCTCTCTCTGAATTGGATATTCGTGTCTTGATTTTATTATGTCTTCTCTGCGTGCAATTCAAGGTTTGTATTTTATTCAAACAATTTTCCTTTTCTCATTGAAATTTAAGGGAATGAAAATTTTCCATATCTTTTTTAGTCTCTAATTCACAAGATGAAATCGGATCAGTTCCATGGTCAAAAGTGACAGACTGTCTGATGGGCTAGCGCAGTCGACCATTTAATAGCCCTGTTCCTGTCTTGATTTTATTATGTATTCTTTGCGTGCAAATTAGGGTTTAATTTTATTCAAACAATTTTCCTTTTCTCATTGAAATTTATGGGAATGAAAATTTTCCATATTTTTTTATAGTATGCAATTCACAAGATGAATTCTGATCTGTTACTCATCTTGTTTATATTACTGTATTTTGTTACAAGCCGAAAGCAGTAGCGGGTCGATCATCTTCTTCAACAGCCCTGGTCATTGATTTCTTTGCACTCATTCATCATGTCTTCGATGAGGTAATTGTTTGTTTATGTAATTTTGCTAGATTTGCCACTGAAACTAATAAGCTTTTTGACGTGTTTTTACCTTTGATATTGATCCAAACTCCAAATCTAACTCCTTTTTTACCTATTTTAATGGTATTCATTCAATTTTTTCCATCTTCCATTTGGTTAGTAGCCGGGGATATACTTGGTTTTTGTTCAGTGGTTTTCTTATTACCATTCGGAATGTAAGAAATTGTCTATTGTTGATGCACTAAATAATTGGAAAGGAATTAATTTTGATCATGTGTTTCCTAATGAATCAACTTTGTAATTCATGATTTTTTTTTTCAATTTATTTCTTATTTTACCTTGGTGAACTGATGTAAAAGTTCTACTTTTATTGGCACAAAAGGAGCCCATCTTACTTGTTGCTGCTGCAGTGTCAATTTTGCTTGGTTTTGCTCCACCAGCTTCCCTTTCAGCTAAGAGCTCAGTTACGGTCAGATATGATAAACTATGAAAAATATCTGCCTAAGAATCTCCTGTCTTTTCTATTCTCACATAGTAAACTATGCAAGCAATTTTGGAAAAGGTTGGTGTTTTGATTATTGTTCCTCCAAATCTTTGTTTCAAAAGCATATGGATCCACAAAGATCTTTTTGGAGGTCTCTCTTTCTCTCTCTCTAATCCAGAGCTTGAGTCTTATTATTGTCTTGGTTGCAGAATAGGAGAGCCATTTAGGGTGGTGATTCTGATCCCATTATGTCGGGGTTGAATTTTTCTAAGTGACTTCAAAGTACTGTATTTTGAATTTTTTGTGTATGCATAACATTTGATGCTTTTACCTAATATTTGAACTTAATGGTGATAGGATAGTTTGTAAATCATCAATAACATGGTTAAATTTTTCGGAGTGAACGAAGAAACTCTGTAGAGTGCAGATAGCTAACAACTCTGTCTCTTAGCTGAAATATCCAATAAGTTTCATATACTTCTACTACTGCTGTATGCAAATCCAAAATGAAACAAGCATCGTAGGGCATGTACGAAATATTTATGTTGCTAACCTTCTCTAAATACATCTGAAAATTGAAAGAGATAAATGATAAGGATATGGGTTTGGATTTGTGACTTATGCAGATTCTTTTGTGGTAGATGAAGTCATTCAAAACACTCAAATTATCAATGGGAAGCAGGTAGGTATTTTTTGTTTGAAATATTTAGCTTGAAATCAAGAGGACCATACCAAAGGGAGCCATTGACTCTTAAGGATTTTTGGATGAAGAAGATCTTTATGGGTGGAGTTCCTACAACTGAAATAGAGGTATTTTCCTATTTTTCTTGCCTCTTGTGTCTTTATTATGTCATGGACAGTGTATTTCAGCCGATCTGATTATCATTTTTGGGGACTTTTGGATCTTGGTTCAGTATGGTATTTGGCTTACTACTAAGTTGATTCATCTATGTCATCAGTGTGTTGTAGTGGATTGAATCCCTTATTTGACTTCGGACTTTGAGACATAGTATTGGCGAAGTTTGTGGTATTTGATAAATTCATACCAATTCGATGATGTTGGAACAAAGTTGGTGAGATGTGTTCTTTGACACTAATCCTATGATTAAAGAGGTTGATCTTGTTGTGGAGGATCAACGTTAGTTAAGTTTCAAGTTTCAGCTTATTATAACCGGTGATTTGATTTCTTTTAATTGATTCAATATCAATAGGTAGAAATATATGATACGTATCTCAGTACCCACCAAAACTGAGAAATTCATCGAAGATGGTGAGATTGACAGAATTAGGTATGGTTTTCCTCCAAGTAAGGATGGCGTGCAACCATGGAAGATTATGTTGAGTATTTGGTGAAACCAACATTTTTGTTTCTTGATTACCTCATGTTCTTTTTAGCAACTCAATGTTGCATTTATATTCTTTATATCAAGTTTCAAGAAGATAGTCTTTGTTTATTTAGTGTGACTTCTTTTCTATTGTTTGCCCTTTTCTTTCTCATTGTGGAGTGCACCATATCTCCAAGATGGAGTTTCATGTGACACTTGACCTAACATTGTAAACCCAACCCTTTTTTTGTGTTTCTCTAAGACAAGGTGTTCAATATTCTTTATCTTCCCTTTGTTCTTCAATTAAATTCAGATCTCCTTGATACAGAGGCAAAGGAGAGAAGGATTCAACCTCAATTAAATTCAAATCTACTTGATACAGAGGCAAAGTAGAGAAGGATTCAACTGCATCAACACTGCAAAGATCACTTGATCACACATCTCTACTTTGTAGACAATGTGGTCATTTCTGTCTAGCTCACAAGGAAACTGTGGAAGTGATTTAGAGGGTTCTTTCTTACATCTAAATGGTTGCTGACTGCAAATTAACTTTAATGAAACTTATCTCCTATTTGCTATTACCGGGTTCTTTCTTACATCTAAATGGTTGCTGGCTGCAAATTAACTTTAATGAAACTTATCTCCTATTTGCTATTACCGGGTTCTTTCTTACATCCAAATGGTTGCTGACTGCAAATTAACTTTAATGAAACTTATCTCCTATTTGCTATTACCTGCCCTCAGAGCTTATGCAACTTATTTGCAACAATCTCCAAATTGAAGAAGGTAGTTACTCATCAAAATATTTTGCTTCTCTGCTGATTTCCACCAAGTTAATGAAAACAGATTGAGAACCTAAGTTTCTTTCAAAATGACATTCCATTGTTATGATTTGTGGTATTCCTCTTTTCCCAAAACAAGTTAATCACTCAATAGAGAAGTTGTTCTCAAGGCTTCTATGGTTCAGTGATTTTGAGAGAGGCCTACAAAGTTTGATGAGCAAATTTTACACTCTAAAGTGAACGGGATCTTGGTCTCCTTCATAATGAAATCTGGAACCATACAACACTGTGTAAGCATTCCTGACTCATATGATCATAGATCTATTTGTACAAATGTATGATCAAGTTGAAATTCACTTGAGAAGACTAAAACTGCCAGTTGTGAACTTCATTTTAAAATTATCTAGAGTGGCCAGTCTAATTGACCTCGGCTATTACCAAGGTCTTCCAACTTCTTCGTTTCTTAGGCATGCAGCTTTGGGATAGGGGAAAGTTTTACTCGAGGACCTTATTCTATTAATGGAGTTGAATACCTGTCTGAAGCATTTGGTCTGATAAAGATTTGTTTCTTTCAAGATTTGATCCCCTATGGGGGTTTGGTCCATTCTATTTCTTCTAGAGAAGTGCTTGTTTGTTCATCTGGAGGACTAACTGAACCTGGAACACCGTTCAATAATTTAATGGTCATTCTTCGGGATGTGGTAATATGCTACAATGGGACTATGAGAGATGTCTGCAGCAATTCTATGGTCCAATTTGAGTATGGTGGGGAGGCTGTAACTAATTTCAAGAGTTTCTATCATGTTGGTGAGCTTGAAGGTGTTTTAGCGGTGGCTGCAATTTCAAATCCTGCATATAAGACAATTCTTGATTCTTCTCCGAGCAGCAATTCATCATGGGGAATGATGAAGGTATTCATTTGTTCAATTAATTTTCAAATTCATATATCTTTATATTACCTATTGATTTTTTTGTTTTAATTTTTTATGAATGTTTTTCTCTTATAATTTTCAAATTCATGTATCTTTGCATCCCTGTTGATTTTTTTTTCTCTTACTTTGCAGAGTTCATTTCAACAATGACCCTATTGACCCACATGTAATTTCTGTACCACAATGATTACAGTTATGGGAAATATTTTTGAAGGGAAAATGTCTTATGTATAGTTCAGAATCAGTTGAAGAGAGTCGGCCTGAAGGATATATTAGTTGACTTTATGATTAAGTAATTTTTTTTATCGTTAAGTTGCATTTCACTTTTTTCAAACATATAGTTCTTGTTATATTACAGTTTTTGTCAAGCCATTATGTTGGAGTTCCTGTCTGGGTATCGTTTCTGCATTTGCTTAGTCATCACACCAAGAAATGAGATTTGGATTTAGATGTTCTAACTTTAAGTATAAAATCTTTGAAGATAAATTGTGTTCTACCAGTGATCTTTTATGATTGTGGGATCCTTCCTCATATTATAGCAATACTGAAAACTTACTTCAATATTTTCCACTGCATCATTTTAGGATAACAAGGTAACTTCGAAATATGATACTAGAAGAAAAGCCACGACATACAGCTTATTAGGGGAAAATATAAAAAGAAGTCTTGAACTCTCATATTGTACCAATAGTTACCAGTGATGCTTCTACCCAAATTTGTATCAACATCAATTGCATGCTTACGTCTCTCTCTCTCTCTCTCTCTCTCTCACACACACATACACACACACACATTGGCATTTAAACATTTAGTAAATTACATACATATACTTTCTCCGACATCTTACAAATGGCCACACGTGCATTTGCACGTGCATGTTTACTATTATATATATATATATACTAATAAAATCGCACGTGCATTTAACACACACATACACATACACATTGGCATTTAAACATTTAGTAAATTACATACATATACTTTCTCCGACATCTTACAAATGGCCACACGTGCATTTGCACGTGTGCGTTTATTAGTATATATATATATATATATATATATATATATATATACTAGTAAAATCGCATGTGCAAATGCATGTGTCGACAAGAATGTGAATGTGTGCGTTTGAGAGAGAGAGAGAGCATATTCTTTATCATGACATTGCACACCTATTCTCTTTTGCAAACACTGTAGGTTTAGAAATTGCAATTATGCAAAAAAATTACTACATTGAAGATTATGTCCCATATAATATGCTCCTAATGTTTTGGGGTATCCCGACATCTCCAAGTTTCCTGAACCAACATAGCATCTTGTTTCTGGGACTGGATAGAATAACAGACTTCTTTGCTTTGGGCTGCTTTGCTAGGTCAGCATAAAATTTTCCTCGAAGGATGATTGATATTCTAAGCCTCATTTTATATATAATGGATGCCTTTTACATTTGACTGCAACCCATATAAAACTATCAAATGAGCCATCATTGTATTCCCGAAACTCCAAGACATCTTACTACTTATTGACAACATTATTTTCTTCCTCCCATTAAAGCTACTTTCTTTTACTAAAAGATCCGACTTCAACTTTCACCAACGGCATATCACTGCACCATTGACACAATGATTAAAACTAAATCAGTTCAGTAGTAGAAAGAGGTAATATACAAAACAGTGCCAAGGCAGCTACAAATGAAACTCTACACTACTAAGATGACATTAATGTAACACAAATACAAGTATCAAATTTTCAGCTGATACATAACAAGTTGCCTAATTCCTCATTTACTACCAGATAGTTTTGGTAGAACATGCATTTTAAGCATCCTAACTCAAAACAAAAATGTAAATGATTCCTAATCCTAAAATATAAAGTATAGAGAGATCAACTGTTTCAGGAGTATCATCACAACAATAAAGAAAAAACATTTTAAATCATCCCACACAAACAATGATCTACACAAAAATCAAAAGTTAATAGCATGTAATAAGGTGGGACAATAACTCGAATACCATCAAAGATTAATTGCTTGTTTCAATGAAAATAATAGTAGCACACCGATTGAAGTACTTCTACATGTATAGACATCAACGCATATCTTATGAAGAGTGGAGAAATATATAGAATTAAGAATTATGATTCAAATTCTTGAAATTTGAAGAGTGAAAAAATATATATAAAAAGAAGCTTCAATAGAGAGCACTTCTAAAAGGATATAAAGTAGCCTTTGGTGCCCAGGCTTTCACCACCAGCTTCAAGGGTTGCAACACTTTCAATTCCAGATATTATGTAGATCTCCTCAAATTGCTCTGAAGCAATCTGAAATGTTGATTGAAGCAGCAATACTAAATAAAAGATATATGTGCTTAACAATTATATATAATAATTATAAGAAAGAGATGTAGAATGCAGATCTGTAATAGTCAGAACAGGGCTTTGTTGTGAATTGAGTTGGATAGAGGAACAAGTTGACACAATGATGCATAATGGCTTCCTGGAGATGGAAAGTTCAACAGGTTTATTTGTGTGTGTCACTGTATGTGTGTGTGTGAGAGAGAGAGAGAGAGAATAGATTTTTGAGGACCTTGTTCAACACCTGTTTTAAAGGGATCACCAATAATATGTTTCATAGCACATGCCTTTGCTTTCTCTACATACTAATCATATACACATTCATGTACAAATTTACGAAACCAAGCACAAACCCAACACAACATATTGACCCTGAAGACGGCAGAACCTCAATTTATGATCCCATCATCATAAGAATCTAAATTGTTTCAGCAAAAAATCTTGATCGAACAAACCTAATTAAAGAATAGAGCAAAGTATGCAAGCTAAACATCCTGGTCAACGTCAACTTCCCTCCAAGCTCTAATGTCACAGGTTTAAGATCTTGCCAGTTTAGTTGATTCCATTAAAGCAATATGCCAAAGTGATTAATATTTAATAAAATGAAAAAGAGTGGAAGAAAGAGACCAACTTATCAAGGACCTCTACTCAAAGAAGGCTATAACTAAAGCTGTAATCCATTCGGATAATTATCCAATATATATATATATATATATATATATATATATAAGATTGATAAAAATTGATAGAAGTGTTAAATATTGACCTACTTAATGATTGTAAGAAAATATGTGAATACAAAACAAATTAATCCAAATAAATGAGTATGATCTCCATTCTTCCAAATAGTAGATCATAAAACTGTATGTGATACATTCTTATCACAATTATTTACAATTTTCCTGGTCCTATAGAGTAATTCCCTTTTCTTTTCTCACCAAACTGCCAAGAACAAGAGAAATCTCACTACCATCCATCGACATATTGAGGATACCTACAGCCTAATAGACTACATTACTAACATTTCCAATTTCTAACCGGTATTGTTAGTTAAAATCCCATATAAAAAAATCAGATAAATCTTCAAATGCGTGAGAGGGGGAGGGACATGAGAGAAAGAGAAGAATGGGGCAGGGTAGGAGAGGGGGAGGGGCACATGAGAGGGATGGGGGGGGGGGGGGGGGAGAGATGTGAGGGATGGAAAGATAGAGAGATGAAGGGAGTGAGAGAGGCGTGAGAGAGTGGGAAGGGAAGGGGAGAGAGATAAGAGAGTAAAGAGAGAATGATGGGGAAGTGGCTGACTGCACAGCCCCTGAGTCCAGCTTTTTGGCTTTTATGGAGTTGTTTGGTTCATGAAACACTATAGTGACGATAAAAATAGTGAGAAAGGAAAAACAGGTAGCAAAGCATGGGCAGTTTATAGATTCTCATGAAATGCTTAAGCAATGAATAAAGATATGGTTGAGAACAAATTAAACCAAAGAAGCTTAAAATTTTCAAATGCATACTCAATATGAAAGTCAATCCAAGCTTCAGACATTTAAACACACAAATTAATTCAAAGTTTAGTTAATAAAGAGGGTAGAGGAGCATCAAAACACAAGTAAAAGAAGGAAAAAGAATTACCTCTATCTGAGAGATACATCAGAAGCCAGGTTGAGAATATCAAGTCCACTGAGTCTGGAGTGATCTTCAGGTTTGGAGATTTACATCATAACACATAAATTTGAAATTCTTAAAACGTACATTGATATTCTCATTCTTCAAGGTCCGAAATTGAAAAGAAAATATTCTGTTTGTGGTTATTATACTAAGATATAATTTGTTTGCTTCCATATTTATTTGCACAAATTAATTTTACCTTCCGTATAACATTTTCAATGAAGTCCAGAGCTAGAACCTGACCAGCTTCTTGTGCCAATTTACCAATGAATCAACCTATAACTGCTTCTAGCTCCAAAACATTTTCCCCCTTAGAAGGTGGAAGTAGGGAAAGAACCTGGTAACAAATAAAAGAGATTAGGTCATGGAAGTTGCATGACAAGATAGGAACCTAGAGCTTGATGAAGAGACAAAACTAATTTCTCTCTGTTTGTTTCTCAGAAAGATAACGATGGGTACACTGTAGTAGAGGACAAAAAAGTTTAAAGATGAAGAACAAGAAAAGGAGATCCATTTGTGAACAGAAAATGAACCAGCAAAGCTGACAACTCATCCAACTTAACATTCTTGATCTACAGGTCATAATGGATGAGTTTGACCATTCCTGATCCCATGCTTGGAAATGCAACTTACTTCATGTATGACAACAATGGAAGATACACGTAGTCTCTTTAGATCTAAGATATTTGTCAATACATTGAATTTTCACAATAGAAGAAATTGATTTAATATATGTTAAATACATAAATATAAAAAATGATACAAACAATTAACGATTCAATTTCCTAAATATTAGTTAAATAACCTCGCTTTTAAGTCTCAAAACCTAGGTCAAATGTTGGAAATAATTTTTTTTAAGGATACTGGAATACAAAAGGTCAAGCTGAAGCTATGCAGTTTGATCTAGTCAAAAAATGATTCCCAGTCACCTACTCACAAGATCCAATAAAAAAACACAGAACATTTGCCAAATAAGACTGATATCATGATGGATAAAAAAGGATTTTTTTTGTTCCCATAAGCCTACTCTAACTATCTTACATGTAGAGATTGTTAATGCTAAAAGAATACCATCTAGTACAATTCAATAGAATTGTCAGCCCCTAAACATTAAAAAAAGATGTTCAAAATTTTCAACACATGTGAGAATGAGGAGACACAAGCAAAAAGTGATTCATACATCGACCATTTTCTCCTCTTCCCTATTAGGAGAAGATCTCATGCATGTTTATTTGTCCTTTACTAAATGACGGACATGAAACTTATTTCATAGACATACCCAACGTGGCAACCTTACAAGTTGTAACAGCAATCTAGCATGAATAATCCCCTCTAGTTGTAACATAAACATTACAAAGGGGGAAAACATGTGCAAACAAGCATATTGAATCATGAGATGATGACAGTCATGACTGCTCCTATTACTTCTCCCCTGCACTTTTCTTTTACTACTATTTCCAAGCATAGCGGATAATTAGTAGGACCATAAAAGATTTTACATGGAGAAAACACAGCCTCAAGATTTCAAACTATAGGCAAACTTTATATAAATTAAGCATTCTACCAAAAAAAAATTATATAATTTAAGCATATATTGTATGGTAACACCAGCACTGTACAATTATTCAAAGAGGCCAAGGGGAAGAGTAGACTCTTAACTTTTCTCTTCATTTTCTTTTTTTGTAGTGTTATTGTCCTTTTTGGGTAGAAGATTTGAATAAATGGTATACATATGTATACCTCCAATTGGGTGAAGAGGACCACAGGACCTGAAAAAGAAGTCAAAGGTATCATTGAGTCCAAAAGCTCCTTCATCTCTCATGTGGAGGGGCCTTTGTTGTACCCCTCTTGTAGCCTGTTGTCCTCCCCTTCTATCTTGAGAATTCCTATCATGGAAAAAATGGTAAATTGAACAGCTCAACAACCAGGAATGTCAAAAGAAAAAGAACAAAAATTTGATATCATACCTTAGAGAAAGAAGCGAAAAGAAGACACGATTGTTGATAACAGAAACAATATTCCCGTTGTTTCAATTGGATTGGATATCGGCAGCATTATCGAGTTCTCACCATCTGACTCCAGCACCGAAAATTGTTAGGAAAATATAGAAATAGACAGAGATAATGATAAACAATTGAAAACGAACAAAAAAAGATGGTACCAACAATCGAGGGTCGAGTTCTGTTCCTAGGGGTCTCTTGAAACCCCTAAAATATTGACCCAATTTGATACTCAGACCAGCCTGCGGTTGCCGGTTGCAATGGAACTTGGCTGTAATACCAACCCAAAACAGGGGAGCTACAGGTATATAATAGGGTACCAATGGGGTTTAAACATTTCACAATACAACCAGAGACCCAGATCGGAAGAAAAAAAGAGGATTTTTTAGACAAATATGAGGAAGCAAAGAGGGCTTTTACCTGTGGAGCTTGGATCAGTGTGTGAGACGTAAGAAGATGTGAACTCAAGCTTCGATCGTTCGGGAACAACCTCAATGTCTTGGATTTTTGGGGTTTCTGCAAAAATCAGAGTATAATGTCTAAATCCCTTGATTTTGTAGTTGGATGTTAATTCTACAATTACAATTGAAAAGATAAAAAATGTAAAAATGATAATGATCTCTTTCCCAGAGTAATTTGCATGGAGGGCATGGAATAGCAGTGAAGAGGTTAGCTAAGACATCTCAACAAGGATTTGAAGAATTCGAGAATGAGATTATGCTAATTGCCAAGTTACAACACATGAATCTTGTTAAGCTTTTAGGTTACTGCATTCATGGAGATGAAAAGATGCTAATCTATGAATACATGCCTAACAAGAGCTTGGACTCCTTTCACTTTGGTTAGCTCCTTTGACCTAAGATTCTACTCTCCAACATAGAATTCATGATTTGTATAATAATCTTCAAGATCCAAATATTCCTTATCAGAATTTCTGGACTTGATAGCAGTGATGATTAACTCTGAGCACTCACATGCAATCAATTACACATCAAATTAGAAGCTCTTTACTGAATTGGAAAAAGCGCTTTAACATCATCTTGGGCATTGCTAGAGGGCTTCTCTATCTTCACCAGAACTTTATTTAAAATTATATATATTGGGGAAGGAATGAAGGATAGTATTTTGCTGTATTCAAGTGAGGAATGGAGGAATTTTGTTGGGTTTCTTGGTCTTAATCTGCATATATGTGGGGATTGTTTGTTCTGGGATTTTTACGGTGAAGGGTTCGGTTAGATTTTTTTCAATCGATATATGGGAGCTTTTCTCAAATATTGGAGGATCCTTTTTCAAGTATAAATGCAGAAGAGGAATTACTCTGATAATGTTTTAAAGAACAGTAAAAGCTTTAGAGAGGAAAAATCGTACTCTACTTGTTGGTTCCTTTTTCTGGTGAGCTCATACCTTGTGCTCAAAGAAAAAACTTTTGGATTGTGCTCTAGAGAGGAATTTGTTTTCATGGTATTGATTCTAAGTTATGTTCAGTAAGGATCGATGGAAGGTAATTTATTAGCAAGATACATGATTCCAGGTGCTCCTCAGGGTAAGAAATTTCTAGCCTCGATCCACAAAATAAATTGGTTGGAGTTAAAACCAAACAAATTAAGGATCAGTTTGGTTCCAAGATCGAGAAACTTATTTTCCCTTTTGTAGTGCTCAATCTTCTTTTCTCCTACACACACACACACTCTACATATTCTTAAGAACCTCTAAATGGATTACCAGACAGAAGATTCCAAACCATTACTGACCCCATATTTAGTAAAAACCCATGCAATTAAGGTTTTCAAGTGCCTTGCAGAGTCCAGAATTCAAACCCCATGGGCCAATCGGACAAATTAATGACCCTGAGTTTTTTTTTTTTTGGTAAACTAATGACCCTGAGTTTAAACCTACTGAAAACACAATATATAATTCTTTAATTGGAGATACAGTAACAAGTTAGTCCCTGCAAAAGATAAAACAAAGATTCTGTATCCATCAGAGAATACATATGTACATGTAAGAAATTTCAAAAGTCCTAAGAATGTAAACATCTAAATCTAGTTATGGTAAACTGTGTCTCATTCCCACCCACCTTGAGAGAGAGAGAGAGTTAACCACAAGTGAGAACTCATGATTCCAGGTGCTCCTTATAGTTCACAAATAGAGAGTGACACAGAGAGAGCGAGAGAGAGAGAGAGTTGCAGGGTGCAGAAACAGAGAGTGACACAGAGAGAGCGACAGAGAGAGAGTGAGCGACAGAGAGAGAGAACGATGAGCGACAGAGAGTTGCAGGTTGGTGCAGAAAACTCACCGTCTCCCTTGGGATCGTCTGCCTTTAGGGTTTTCCTTGACCTCCTTTCCCTTTGTTTGAGTGAGAGATGCGTCGGGCAAAGGGCTCCCACGCCACGGCTTCTTCTAGCCTCAACGAACCTCTAATAGCGTTATATGAGATGACCTTGGAGAGATACCAGGGCAGCTGCTGAACTGTGCAAATCGGGCGATCAAGAGGGATGAAATGGGACGGCGAAGAGACTGCGTGAAGGAAAGCTAGATGCAAGAAAAGAAGAGAAAACCGCTGCTTAGCGACAAAGAGAGAGAATACAGGGAGAAGCAGATGGTGGAGAGGGACTGGAGATTGGGAGATTGGGAGAGAAAGGTTCATTTTCTTTGAGACGTGAGAGGACTGAAATTGGGAGATTGGAGATTGGAGAGGGAGAGGGAGAGGGAAAGAGAAGGTCACACGATTAGATAGTTTTGATTTGATTAGATAGTTTTTTTTTTAGGTAAGAATGGAATTCGATAGATTTACTGTCATAAAAACGGTTTTAATAATTAAGAAAAAATAAAATTAAAAAATCTAAGGGTACTAATTTTAAGAAAGAATATAATATAATAACAAAAGACGGGAGAGATAATGAGTAAAAGAAGATGGAATTTTAGATAAAAATGAAGGGTAGAATAGGTAACTACAAGATTTGCCACAACGTGCTTTTATATAATAGTATGATATATACAAAACAAAGTAACAATTCGCTTTTACTCTCTAGATTCTAATTTACTCGGGTAGTCGATGGTAAGGTTTGCATCCAAGTTCAAGACTGCTCGGGAATAATCCTTATGATCTTGTGATATGAGGCAAACTTGCCATAGATCCTTCATCGTTTAATAGTTCTCGGAGATCCAATTTGAATCATCATAAGGAGATCTAATCGAGGACCTCTCAATGATCTACCTTTTCCTAATACAAAGCACCTCTTAGCATAAGTCTACAATTGTCACATTATTTAGACAGTGTATCTTTCTTCAAGGGACAATTGAGGCTATATTTTTTTGAATACACTGATCCAAATGGATATGAGACACATATTGAGGGACATTCGAGGGACAAATAGAATTCTTCCCCTGATTGGTATTCTGCATTAAGAGAAGGTATATTGTTGAGCGTTCCACTTTCGGCCTCGAAAAGCTACGAGGTTAGTTTGTGGCGTATCCTAGTCGTATATGGTCTAATTTCCTACATGATGCATGCAATAGGTAGGCTGATGGGACAGAACAAGGTCACCCTTGACAGGACCGATACACCTATTGTTCGTGATAGCGAATTACGGGTACATGGTTCTTTTGATATACCTGGGGAATAGATCACGCAATCTCATAGTAATCAATCTAGTGCCTTTTTTGAGTAGCGAAGTACCCACGACACACTAGTGAATACCCTCGTCTATAATTCTAGACCCGTACAGTAAATATCAAGGGTTGTGGCTTCGACCGCGAATTACCCATGACTACACATGGGGTCCAATGACTAACCACGGGGCTGTGTGTTCCCATGAAGTGTTGTGTGTGCATGATAGTAGTGCAGGAAGCGGGTATCATCCGATCTCAGAATACTTAGTATGATGTGCCCTACCACCCCGGGGGTAGAGGCACAATAGGGAGTACCCTCATCGTTTGATTTCACTTCAAACACGATGCATGATGTAGTTAGTACAACAAAACGGGTTAGCCAAACACGTCTCAACCAAACAATGCAGAAGGGAGAAAAATTCTTATGTTCAACGGTAGCATCTGGTAGTGAAAGTTTGACCATCATTAGTCCCCAATGGAGTTGCCACTGTGAGGATCCGGTTTTTTCCTTCCTTTTTGCAGGGCTTTAGTCTCGCAGAGGGGGGTTCGGTTGTGCTCCTCGGTTGGAGAGAGTAGGAATGCGTCTTCTCAGGGGTAATGATTATCAGGGGGATGGGGGTCATACAATAATTTTTAAATGGAGTCGCCACTTAGGATTAGGGCCTAGGACCCATTGGTGTAGCCCTGGCAGGGCTACGAGACTTCGGTTGGTCTGGTCAGAGATTCAGGGTAAGCGGTCAGGTTATGAGAGTGGGAAGGTGTTAGGCATCCACCTCGCCCAGGTAAACCGATCCTTTTACTAGATGCCGGCATCCAGAGATTCGGGGTAAGCGGTCAGGTTATGAGAGTGGGAAGGTGTTGGCATCCACCTCGCCCAGGTAAACCGATCTTTTTACTAGATGCCGATTTTTGAATATTCTCCCTTTATGAATGTCCTATACCCACATGTATGGCTAAATAATGATGCACAAGCTATTTAATTAAATTAAACTATGTTACATTAACTATGTACACTACACTAGAATATTTGAAAGGACTACATTATGCTGGAATTAAAAGTTAACGGAGGAAAGGTATACCTATACACTTTAAACAAATGCAATTATGCAAGACGAATAGCGTCCCCTAGCGTAGGTAGAGGTAAAAGACTGGCTTTGTCCCTTCGTCAGACAGAGTAACGACTTGCGAGTGTCGGATCTTAGAATCTCGAACAGAATAACGGCGTTCCAAGGTTTTCGAAACTAGGGGCTCAAATACCGGACAGAGTGGTTACACCACGGGAGGTTTCCCAGGTTTGAGCGAAAGGGGTCGGAGAAGCCGGACTCAGATAGCTTGGACTTCGGACAGGGGGATGAGGCTCAAAGGCTCGAAATTGGGCTAGGGCAGAGCTCCGAAACAAGGAAATAAGGAAAAAACTAGAAAACTAGAGCTCTAGGGGTGTCCCCTCTCCCACAAACTTTGAAAATGCAAATGAGGGGGCGCCATAGTAATTCTGTAGGGCCGCACAACGGGGCCTTAGAAAGTAGGAAAAAGGGAAAAAATGGAATCTGGCCACTTGCGGGGCCGCACGGCAGGGCCTCACAGGCAGGGCCATGCAAGCCACGATGCCGTGTGGCAAGGCCGTGGCACTGCATGACAAGGCTACTTGGCGGGGCCGCGTAATGCGCAGCGCTGCATTGCAAGGCCACACAGGGCGCGAGGGGATGCCTTGTGGGGCCGCAGCCACGGTGCTGCCTTATGGGGCTACGTAGGGTAAATTGGGTTGTGCCTTGTCTGCGGGGCTGCCGTGCGTATGATGTACGCCTTACTGGATGAACAGGGATGTTTGTGGTGTTTGAAAAGTTGGTTTTCAAGGACATTGCCCATCATCTGCGTTCGATTGTCGTCATTGCTGGGGGGTGACAAAATTCAGCATCTACACACCTACATGAATGGCATATCCCCACTCACCTTGTTATGCTTGTATTTGAGTAGCCGGATTGGTACTCGAACCAGTTGCCGATAGGATTCGGGGACTGGGAAGCTATGTCCTATGATTAATCAGCCATACATATGTGTTAGAAGGTGTCTAAGTGCAGGTGGGGTCCTAGGGTTGCCTTAGGGTTAGGTTGGATTAGGTCTAAGAGTTAATATGGGTTTGACAGCAACTCAGGTCAATGAAGTAGCCGATTGGGACATCATCCAGAGTGACACAGTAAGGATGTTATGATTTTTTATTGAGACCGCATTCTCTGGTTGATGAAGTAGTCGACCGGGTCATCAACCAGAGATTTTGCAGCAAGTTTTTCAAGGTCAAAACAGGGGTTTTTGAAGAGGGTTTTGGCTTGGATTTGTCCAATTGACTACAGGAATGGTGTTTAGGGCATAGATTGATCAAATTGCATCCAAATATAGGCTTGGGAAATGGGTAATTTGTTGAATTGAGTTGGGTTTGGGTGCATGTAATGGATTTTGGTTTCAAGCATAAGGATTCAGTCATGCATGGCTAAAAACAGATTTCAATGTTCAAATTAAGATATATCAAATGATATCAAATGAATTTTAGTCTAAATCCAAGTTAGGGTTTGATCAAAGAGTTTAGATTGAATATGCATGCAAAGAGCTGACTCTTAGTTCTGTCAATGCTAAACCAATTTCATAAGGATGGAACAGTACATGGCTCAAATATGAAATTAATTGATTCACAAGCTTTCCTTCTTCTTCTTCTCTGCTTTCTTTATTTTCTCTTCTCCTCTGTCTCCCAACGATTGAAATAGTAGGAATAGGTTTTAGAAAATAGGTTTAGCTCTTAGATAGGTTTATATAGTAGGACAAGGCCTAGGGTTTCTTTGGCTAAGGATTTATTGGCCAAAAATAGATTATTAATCCGATTTTGTGTACGAGGGGCAATACACAGGTCCCACGTATCAGAAATTGTCAGGGAACAATATTACTAGGTAATTGGGATGCGGTGATGAGATCCTCGACTCGAGACACTAGGCCCGTACTCATGAGATAGAGATTTGTTATGATAGCAACACTGGTCGATGAAGTAGTCGACCAGGCCATCAACCAGTGTGTGCTGTTCTTGCTGTTTTTGTGCCAGGATACCCTGAGTGTCGATGCTTTCACGTACAGACACACTCTCACTTAATTTATATGTCCATAATACCCAATATATAATTAGGATTAGCCGGTCAGGGTTGCTCACCATGAATGGTACATTTGATGGTGAACCTTGCAATTGCACGGGGGAGGTATCCGTCGCTTTGTTGTCATGTGATTTATTGACACGAGGGTTCTATATGATTATCGGCAAGTGAAATCTCACAACTGGGGTCCCTTCTTCTCGTTTGATCACCCTATTAATATTCCACAATGCATTGGGGCTATGATTTCAGGTTCCTGACCTACAATTGGATTCGAGTTAGGGTTCGAGTTCAGGTCTTAGAACCAAAGTTTAAATTAGCCCGGGTTTTTGGGCATGAGTGTAACACTAATTGAAAGTTCTGCCCTCTTGTCTTTGTTGTGTCTATAACCCAAGTAAGTCATCTGGAATAACAGAATCTCCATATGAACATGATCAAGAACAGTAATGTTTGAATAAGAATAAAGGAATAAAGAGAATAGTGAAAGCCCAATTAAAGGAATTGATACAAAAAACCTGGAACTCAACTTTAAAAAACCTACATGCAGAATTTTCCAGAACTGAGGAATGTTTTTATAATTACGTGATACCTCAAGGGGAGTACGTGAAAATTTCCCTTAATTTATTGTGGGATCTTTTCCATATTTTTTAATTGAATTACTACAACTATTTTTCATGGAGATTGGTTATTTTTTGACCATGGGTATAGAACCCTAGTTTTCCCCAATTTAAAATTGTACCCAAATCAAGGGAATCAAGCATGGGGCATGGCACGCGGGGGTTGAGCGCTCGCTGCCCAGGACCCCTGCGCACCATGCACCCTGCCCTTGCCCGCTGTACACACACCCCGCTGCTAGCACACGGCGTGCGACTAAGCTAGTGCACGGCCTGCATCGCTACACACAATATACTCAGCACAACCTATGCATAGGCTGCATTCAGTGGCCTGTGCACTTGACGCGCACAACACACGACTGTAGCAGGGACGCGGGATAGCACCACGCGCAAGTGCAGTCTGCCTTGTGCAGGCTCCGCGTGACCTGTGGTTGTTGCCCACGGTGTGCGTGTGTTCGCGCTGTCCAGTGTTTTGGAAGCGGGAGTTTTTCCCTCCAAAAATTTAAAAAATATAAATAGAATTGAATAAGTATTTTTTTAATTGGTTTATGGTTTGGAGGAAGAAGATGAGTAAAGAGATTCTCTCTCCACCCACTTGAAATTAAAATTAAATTATTTTGTGGGCTTGGCTACATGTTATCACATGTGATGTGGTGGTGTAATTTTTTTGTGGAATCCATATGAATGTTTTCTTAATTAGTAATGCCCATACATAATGTTGCATTGACTATGTGATTATGGGATTGACTTTCTAATAAATTAGATGGCGTGTTTATGCATGTGATGCGTTGGTTTTCTTTATGAGTTATGGGTGGATGTGATGCTTCTCTCTCTCTCTCTCTCTTTCTCCCTATCTTTATAAAAAAATGTACTCCATCTCATGGGCAACCCAAATGTTGGGTTGGTTTCTCCATGTGGATTTCTTTATCTTTGGAAAGGAAAATGTATAGATTTTTTCTAGGTTTCCATTGTAATTTTAGTGGAGTTAGGTCTCACAAGGCATGTTGATGTTGATCCACATGTGGCGTTTAAAGCTTATGAAGATGCAAATCACCAACTTCGAAGACATGATCGGGTGGGAGATGGACGACGAGTGGAATCTGAAACATCCATGGCATGATTGATGCATCCATGATTCATAGAAAGTTATTAGTTTTAATTTTTATGGGAGGATTTTATTATCGCTTCTATTTAAATTTACTGCCATCCCATAATCACTTAATTAATTTGCTAACTTTATATTGCTATCCATGTAATGATGTAAGAGTTATTGTTATCCCTCTTTAAGTGCAAAACATCTATGATATGGATTAATCTAATTTGATAGAATAAATCCATGGCTTCCCATTGAGGATAAATGTAAAAGTTTTGTGATATGATCTCGTTGATGCTGACAGGATAAGGCCCGGTTTATATCACTAAACTATCTATATTTATCTCCTCCTAGATAGGTTAGGATATGGATAGTGAGGGGGTACTGCGAAAGTAGATCATCCTTCATGTTTCCATGACACTAACCAATGCAATGGGTATATACATGACTTGAGTGTGTGTCAGCTGACAGGACCTAGACATTACACTCAGGTGGCCGAAAATATTGAAAGCCCAAGGGGCGGACAACATAATCCACACTACCAAGCTGTGTATAATGACTCTCGATGCGGACAACATAGGTATCCAATTCACTTTACAAGTCATGAGGGAGACTTGAATTGTGAGAGACCATCGATGATGTTTGCTCGCTTATCTATTTTTATCGATGGTTATTAATTCATATGACTGAACTTGTACATGTGTAGATTTATTCACGATGGCTGCTATAAATGCAAGTTTATTAGCCATTATTAGTGACTCAAAATTGACTGGACCCAACTATGTTGACTGGTACCGAAGCATTAAATTGCTCATAACTGCAAAAGGACTCGTTAGTGTTCTTGATGAGGATCCTCCAGAAGAACCCCTCTCGGTTGATGACCCTGCTTATATTGAGATTTATCAAGACTTTATTGTGAGGGATTCCAAAGCCTCATTATATATTCAGGGTTCCACTGATAAGTCATTGGTGGAGTCTATTAAAGACATTAGGACGGTTGGGGGTAAGATGGCCAAGCTTGTTGAGTTGTTTAATCGACAGCTCACTCATGCCAATTACGATATGGTGAGCCAGATCCACAACACACGGATGTCCCAAGGGACCCCAGTAATGGATCACGTCATGAAAATGATAAATCTATTTGAGAAACTGGAGACCATGGGGACAACATTTGATCTTCTTTACAAGAAGAATGTGATTTTGAATTCTGTGCTAGGGTCATATGCTCCTTTTTCGGATGTCATACAAAATCAGTGACAGGGAATTGGAGCCGACTGAATTAGCCAATGCTTTGGTCGAGGTAAAGAAGACCCTTAAGGGGAACAATTATGAGGTTAACACCACTGATGCAAAGCCTTCTTCCAAAGAGAAGAAAAAGAAAAAGAGTAACAAGGGCAAGACCCTGAAACCCAAGGGAGGGGGTGTTGGCAATAAGAAGGCATGTGGCAAGTGATTCTATTGAAAGGAGGGTCACTGGAAGAGAAACTGTAGTGCATTCCTGGCTACTGTGAAAGACAAGAAGCTGAAAGAATCAGACACTCCTAAAGAAGGTACATTTGATATAAATGTTCTTTATGAGTCGATTTTGTCTATTGAACCATCTAATTCGTGGTTGGGAGACAAGCAAACTGGAAAGAAATGAGGTGCGTATGACAATGGATACTAGAGCTGAAGCCATGGCGATGGCTATTGGAACTTTTACTTTAAATTTTGGTTATGTTAATTTAGTTTTAAAGGATTATTACTATGTACCATCTTTTATGATGGCAGGCCCAGCCACATCTCCCACCTTTTGTGCATTCTGGACGGGCAAAGGAGGTGGAGGTGGAAGTTGCTCCTCGGGCAGTGTTTTAGTCGGTTGTTGTACTTCTAGTGCTGGACGTAATGGGGGAAGCAAAGCTTGGGTTGACATTAAATGGACTAAAACTAGCATGTTATTCATATTACAAGTATAGCATGATGACAATTAATATGAGGCAGTAAAGAAAGAATAAAAAGTGAAAAATTCAGCAGTTAAAGTTAGGGTATAGCATGATGACATTAACTGATGACAATTTCTACTTTTACCTGTTTAAAGAGAAAATAAACTTGTACAACTTGAAGGTTTGGATATAGGTTTTTGGAAGGAAAATGTACAACTGAGCAGTACTTGTGACTTTCACTTTCACATATACAAATTGATCAACCTATGCTACATAAGAACAATGTACATTTCTCTCTGCAATTTATGTACAATTTTCTCTCTCTCTCTCTTCCCTTATACTCATTTTCAAAAATAATGAGGAAAGGGAAAAATACACAATAAACAATGGCTACTGTCTCCTCATGGTTGATGCAATGGATGGCCAGAATTGTGTCAAATTCCACCATAAACAATTTAATATGTCTTTGCTGAGCATTTCAAACACCTCTTCTAATACTTTTTTTTTTGTAACAACATTTATTATCTAAAACCAGGGGGATAAAAGACCCCAGAAGAGTCAGAAAACAAAAAAAGGGCAAAGAAACAAAGGTGAGACACCATCCCAAAGGGACATTAGCTCCTACTGAAGCTAGGCAGTCCGCACAGAAATTCCCCTCTCGAAGTGTCACGCCCCTATCCCGATGTAAGATATTTTGCCACATAGGGGTATGACTGGGATAGTTACACATCATCCCAACACCTACCAGGATCGTGGATATAGTGTCCCGAACCACAACCCACCCTGTCATCACATATTGATAACAGAAAGGAATGTACAGAAAGAATAAACCGTTCCAGCTACAAAGTTAGCGGAAGCGAAATTCAATTAAATCATGTGAAATTATAGAGCATCGGTTCCCTAATGATAACATATATTATAATTCTAACATAAGTAACCATTCATTACTCTCCCTATACATAAACATACAATTTATACATACATGTGGGGATGAAGACAGAAATAATAAAATACAATTAATTACCCCAAGGGCACCAATCTTGGGTGTACGTCTACATCCAAGTCACGGCCACCAGTTCCACTTGATTCGCATCCAACGGTGCGCATCTAAGTAGTACCTCCTGCACAACAACTAAAAAGGGGTTGCGCAATGGGGTTAGCTACACTAGCTAGTGAGGGAGCAAAAGGGAATACACATACACCATATAATCAGTATCAATCAGAATGATGCATGTTAATATTAGATTCATTTTTCACCTAACATCCAATTCTATCGGTCAAGTATATGCTACTGTGATAACTCGGGAAACACTGAGGGTCACTTATCCTATTGCCCCAATGAGACCTCAATTATCACGAAGGGACCTACGACGGTAGAAGCCATCATGACTACCCAGTGGCAAACCCCGATAGCCATCACTACCCCTGCCCTGGCCTCTCCCACCTCTACAGACCGCAGGTGCTCAGACTATCCAACACATAAATCCCTGTTGGCAAGGGTCGTAGCATAAGGGAACAAGCATCCTAACCGCAGATATACTATATGCAAAGTCCTATCGTCCCGAGAGGTATTCCGGGTGCATCAACGTCCCATTTCATCTAGTACCTGGGTACCATCATGGCACGGCACATACAGATCAGGATGACATACAATAGTTTTCATAATTTAAACAAATTGGGGTTCCGGTATCGGTACACCCGACACCGCAGCCCGATACAATGGTGAGCATGCTATCACATTCACAATAGTTCACAAATGAATAAAATGCAATGTGCACTATGCTTATAAATATATATACTAGCATGCTTAAGATTTCATATTACTATATATTCAAGCCCAACAAATCACCCAGAACCCACTCGCCTAACATAGGCGTCGCCATGTGTGGTTGACATGAATCTCACCTGGGCTCCCCGCCAACCATCGAGTTGGGTAGCCTAGGAAAATAAAAACAATCATTAAATCATGTATAGAAGGGTCCCACACTGGGCCCATAAGGTTAAAATCAGATTTCAACCAAGACAGCATGAGCGGACTCACGGGCTATCTCAGCAGAGGTGAATCCGCCCCTAACTCCGTTCAGGCCAAAAGGTGAAAATAGAGCGAGCGGACCCATGAGCGGAACTTCTTACTTAAGTCCGGTGGTTGATCCGTTCGACACCTGGGGCAATCATAAAAGGGAACGAATCCACGGGCATATGTGCTTCTTGGGTCCGCTCCTGCATCCGTTCGATTCCTGAGACAGGACCCGAGAGCAACAGGTCCCGGGCGGAGGCAAACAGAGTGAATCCATGCCTTCGTCCGCTCAGGCCAACACACAGGGTTTATACTGGGCGGACTGACGGGCGGTACCACGATAGATGGATCCAGTCGTTCATCTGTCGATAGTCTCTTCTGAGATTGCAGAGGACTTCAGCTCCAGCTTGAAACTTAGAGCTCCTTAGTATCTCAGGAACAGGGGAGGGGTGTCTAAGCCTCTCTAGGGTCACTAGATCCTAGGCTTACCTCATGGATCCAAGATCCTACAAGGTTTGGGTCTCACATTGGTCCATGGGTTGGGATTTAAGGTTCAAATCAAGGGTTCATTGGCCATGGCTGTAATTGCAGCACTTAGAGGCCTAGGACAACATCCATTTGAGCTCCCAACTAGGGCCGAGCTTTACCTTGAGTCCCAAATGGAACCCTAGGTTAGCCCTAGCTCAAGGAACCAATAAAATAGAAAGGGAAATGAGGGAGAGCTAGGTTAAGGGAGCTTACCTTGGTGAGCTTCCTTCTTCCAGCCACTCTCTCCATCTCTTCTCCTCCTCTTTCTCTTCTCCCTTGGATCCGGCCAGCTGGGGAGGAGGTGTGGAGCTGCCAGCCATCTTTGCATGGCTTCCACCTTCTTCCCTTCCCCTCCTATTCCTCTTCTACTTCTCCTTCTTCTTCCTTCCTCTTCCTCCTTCTCTTTTCTCTTGTCTCTTCTCCTCCACTGTTTATGGGGGAGGGGGAGAGATAAGTGAATGAGAGGGGTTCTTTTAGCTTTAAGGGGGTAGAAGGGTCCTTAGGGTGTGTTTGGTTTAGGTATCCCAATCACTTAGTGGCCTTAGGTCTTTAAATGGGTTTTGGTTTAGGCCTTAGGGCTTGTTTGGCTTTAGCCATACCCATTAGGTCCATTAGGTCATGTTTGGGTGCACCCTAAGTCCATAGGACTTAGTTGTCCACTAGGGTCTGTTTGGTCTAGGCCAGGGTATGTAAAACCTATTATTCACCTACTTAAGTCTTGTGGGCCACACTTCATGGCCCACTCAACCAATCAATGGTGAGGGCAGGGGTCCATATGGTCCAAAGGTTCAATTAGGGTGTCTAGGGCACCGGGTGTGGGTCCCATAGGAAAATAATCCAAAAAGGCTGATGACAAAATGAGCGGATCCTCGAGCGGGTTCAGCAAGAGTAAGTCCATTCGTAACTTCGGTGCTGCTGTTATGGCTCAAACTTCAAGGAAAGTTACAGGGCTTTGGCCCACACTTCCAAAACTTCGAGGGAAATCTTTCTATGGTATTTCTAATTCAAGTTCGTCAGTGTTAACCATAACCATAAGGCAATTCCCATTGGGTAAAGGTCCAAACTGCCCCGGGTATAAGGGGATATCTAGGGTGCGGGTGTAACATCCCCCCAACCTTATTAAAAATTTTGTCCTCAAAATTTGAGGCAACCCGGGTCTTAAGGTATAAGGGTTCACTGAGTTTTACCCTGTCTAACTGTCCACAACTGGGACCAAGTCAAAGGTCAGGTCAAGGTAAGGCAGTGCCTATATGGCACAGCAGGTCAAGTTCTTCAATTCTCTTATAGGGTCACATTACCTCAAAGGTGTGGTCCATAGTGACCCTAAGCTCTACTGGGTTAAGACTTGGTAGTCTCCACATTCCAGAGGTAACTCCACTGTCTTCTACACTAAACTGTGTGATGAAGAACAGGAAGTTTCTTAGAACCTCCAGATCAAATGATGCCACTCAGGTCTCAACTAATCCTGGTCATTCCATTGGGTTTGCAGGGCTTAACCTGCCTAATTCCTAGCACAGGGTCTAAATTCCAAATGCTTTCACTTTAGGTTATATCATTACCTACCCAATTTTAGGATGATTTGGAATATTGATGGGACCCCCATATGTGTTACTCCCAACACGGAGGGAACACATTGGCGACCCATTACTCCCTTCATGTCTGTTATTGGAAAAGGACTTGTTACATCCTTCAGTTTCAGCTTTCACAACTTTTAACCCTATGCCACAGCTATCCCACAGGGAAAAGTCCAAGCTAGTCCTCTCTCGAGAACCACACAATCATCTTATCTTAGTTTAAGTCCGAGTCAAATCCTTTAAGCAGGGTCCATTTCTAATTTATCTGGTCGTCACTAAATTAAATCCCTATTAACCTATGGTCTGGTGGACCAAGGTCAGGGCTTGAACTAGCTATCACCATAAGGTCAAGGCAGAGTCACACTTGTGGCACATGAGAACTAATCTATCCACACACAAGGATGAAAGAAACACATACAATATATTTTATTTATTATCACACCACTCATAAATATAAGTTTAATCATTACATTCACATCCCTATGGACATATCTATAACCTGAGTCGATCCATAGGAACTAGGGTAACTCTAGGTATAATATACTAGGTGTAGACGCTGAATTTTGGCACCTTGGAAGTGTGACTCGGCGATGATGATTAAAGCTCGACTGGCTTGTGTGGTGACCAAATGGTAGAAAATTACCAATTTACCCTTACCCCACTTTTTGTAACCAAACTGTCCCAAGTAGAGTCCAAATCTCTAGGATAGCTTTGTTTAACCATTTTAAGCCCACATGTGAAATTTCACTCCAATCTGACGCCTTTTTGTCAAAATGATTGTCTTACCCCTGGCCTTATTCTCGGTATCTGGACTGCCCGATTTGGCCCAAAACACTTTGGATGACCTTATTTGGTCATATTAAGCTTTCAAGAAAAGTTTCGGCCAAATTGGATAACTTTTATGAAAATGACCATTTTGCCCCTGGCATGGTTCTTGGTACCCAAGCCACCCGATGTGACCTGAAACCATTTGGATAACTTTATTTGGTCATATTGTGCTTACACATAAAATTTCATGTAATTCCAGTATCATTTGGACCTTGATCAGTGTGAAACACCATTTATGTGCTTTCCTCGATATCCATGCCATTTTTAGGCAAAATCAGGCCATATCTGCCACACGGATGGAAAGTACTTGTTAAGACCTTCGCGGCGATATGTGGCGCGTCAAAATCGGCCTTTCGGTTCTAAAGATATTAGCATTTGAACGTGGACCTTTAAAATGGAATCTTTAAATGGTTTATTAAAAATAAATAAAATAAAAAAAAGGTGGGTCAAACTGAGTTGACCCGAACCGAGTCAACCTAGTTTGACCCGGCCGAGCTGGACTGTCGGCAGGGGACAAAGCCCCACCATTTAGGCTGAGCCACACAAGGCCCATCACCCATGCCCACCTGCCCAGCAGGCCTAGGCACACGCAAGCCCAGGCTGCGCAGCAAGCCTAGGCACACGCAAGCCCAGGCTGCACAGCAAGCCTGGCCACACGCAAGCCAACCCATCACTCCTTATCATTAATGCCCCAGGGGTCTTTGAGACGTTTCCTCGAACAGTTTTTCCCCTATGAATAACAGACCATTTGGAGGGTTTAGGGACCGAGAAAATTCATGAAAAAATTCTCATTGTGAAGTTCGTTCTCCCCTTTGTCCATCCATTCTAGAGACATCTCCATATCATGCTTCCATAGACATATAAAATTCCTCAAATACCCCTTGTTCACCACTCTTGCCATTCAGAGCAAACACACTTGGAGTGGCTTTCGGTGCCTTCCGACGATAATTCCGGCCATCCAAGGATATGTAAACTGAGCCCAGACACTTCCACGCTTCAAGGGTAGGTTTTATATATCTTTATTTAGTTTTTATGTATTTCTTTTGATTTTCTTTAGTTAAAAGAGGCTGTTTTTAGTTAAAAAATCTTAAAAAATAACACAAGAGTGATAAATTTCTGAAAATTTTAGGAAAGATGTTCCCCACTGTGCTTGATGTCCATTAATTTTCTCAAGCTCCAAATCACGGTTTTTGTGATATTTTTGCCCCTATGAAGGATTTCGGATTATGTAAAATCTGAACCTGTGGGTGGAGATTTGGACAAAATCATCATGACTATGTTAAATATCATGTTTTGATTAGTGGGTGTGGGCTTTGGTTTGATCCAATTCGGATCTATGATGGAGATTTTGTATTTTTCTTTGTTTTCCCTTCTTTTTAGCATTTCAGAAAATATTAAAAATAGTATAAATGCATAAAAATTCACAAAAAAATTATGGAATACATATTTCATCAGGATTGATTTTATGGGATCATTAATCACTGACATGAATGTTTGATCATTTTCATAGGTGTTCCTTACCATGTTAGGGATGTAGATGTCATTTTTCTATTTGTTGTGAAAATCCAAGAAAATCAGAAAAAATACATTTCTAAGCATTAAATTTTGTTTTAAGTTGTTTTAGAATGTTTTCATATGCATACATGCCCACCATGAATCATAACCATGCATAAAAAGTCACTTCTGCCCTCAGGGGTATTTTGGTCATTTTGCGACCAAATCATATTTAGGGCCCTGGAAAGGTTTCTATCACTTTATTTGCATGTTTTAACTTTCATAAGCATGGTTTAAGTATAAGTTTGCATTTTCATGCATATTTGTATTTTTGCCTTAATAGGCGCATTTTGGTAATTTTACCACTTTGTAGTATTGTATATATTTTAATGATTCACATGCATGCCAGTAATCATGTTTTAATCATTTCAGCATTTAAATGTGATTTCTTGCCTTTGTACATATTTTGGTCCTCTAGGGGTATTTTCATAATTTTGGCCATTTTGGCTCTACGTAATCACCTAACTTAGGGGTAGTAATTAGGATTAAAACATTAATTTTAATTAGCCTAATTAGGTCCATAAATTTCAACAAAGATAATCAAAACACAAAAAATAAAATAGTTTAATTAGGTGCATAATACGCATAACACAACAGTATACAATAGAGTTTGGTCTAGGAAGACCGGCCGTCGGTCGGGCGGTTGCTGGGTGCCTAACACCTTCCCAGCCCGTAATTTGACACCTACCCAGAGATTTGGAGCAGACCATCCATTGAGTCATTGGAGTTAATTAGCGCCCTTCTCTAAAGAACGGGCACCATTTGTGGGTCCTAGACCCTGATCTAGGTGGCGACTCCCTACACCATCAACAACAATCCTCGCACCGCTCCCACACTCGGGTGCACCACGTCAGAAAGAGGTCGCGGATCGATCTTCATCCGTTGCGCCTACACTAGGCCTCTTTGGAAACTAAGTCACGGTGTAGGATTTCCTCTATGAGTCTATACAAAGTTTGGATGAACCAAGTACAGTAAAAATAGAGTTGTCACTAGCTCTAGATGTCATGACTGATTTCCAACTACACGTGGTCCTTATTGTTCACTCAGGCTGAGTTATTATGATCCAGCCTAAGATCTCATCTTCTGGTCTAACTAAGGGTTGGATTCTATATACCCCATCAAGGGTTTCTACACCACAGGGTTTAGGTTCACTTACTAACAGGGTCTGAGGATTTACATCCACAAAGTAACTCTCCTTCTCCCGCATAGGAGGGGAGTCACAGCGTACACTGATGCCTGCCATCTCCTTGGCTAACCCAGTCGGGTATAAGTCCTAACCCCTTTTAAATTTGAGGCATTAGACAA
The DNA here is from genome assembly GCF_018873765.1 of Telopea speciosissima. Lineage (NCBI taxonomy): Eukaryota > Viridiplantae > Streptophyta > Magnoliopsida > Proteales > Proteaceae > Telopea > Telopea speciosissima. The sequence goes on from NC_057920.1 coordinate 26,173,738, forward strand.
GGCTGAGGTGGTCCCCACAAATGGGTCACACAACCAGGGTGTCCTAGCTAGGATATAGGCACAAATCATCATACATAGGTGAGGTCAAAAGGTCTCAAAAAATCTGGGCTCCGAAACCTAAAATAACTCGGGCGGACTCACGAGCGGTGTCAGTACTCCGGATCCGTTCGTGGCTCCTCCACTAAAACAAGGAGAGCGGACTAACGGGTGGATGCAGAACGTGAATCCATTCGTTCATCCGTTCTTAGAAGGTCAAAAGGCCGAGAGGAAATGAACCGATCAGATCTACAGGCGGACTCATAAATGTGGATCCGTTCCTTGATCCGCTCACGCTAAAAATCCAAAATTTTAAGTTCTATGTAGGACGGATCAACGGGCGGAGTCACGATAAGTGGTTCCGTTCGCAGAATTTATCAAAACAGAGCCATGGGTTTTAAAACTCACTTTTGGCTCCAAGGAGGGGAAACACAACCACAAGGGAAGTGGGCTCTACAGGGTTTTTGGTTGGGTTTCCTAGCACTCCTTTGGGTGAATCTCTTGCAATCTCAAGCCTCAAGGTTCATTCTCTCACTCTCAAGGTAAGGTTTCCCTTGGTGCAACCTCAATGCATTATTTATTTATGGAATTATTTGCAAATCCTTGGTGTCCATCCTCCTTTTCCTCTATTAAATAATCCTTATCTCTTGTTGGGGTATCTCATTCAACATCTCACTTGCTTGTCATTGGTTGAAATATACAATATTTAAGAGCACACACATTGTTCGTGTTGTCTCATATTTTAACACTAGGGGCCTCATGTAGACTTCACACACGAATTAATCTTGCTTCTTTTCTTCTCACATATCTCAAATAGCATCATATTCCACATTCTATATCCCCATCATTCATATATGTATATTTGATTTTCCTTATCCTGCATGTCCTTCTTTTCAATTCATTCCACTCCATTTAAGCGTACCTTTTTCCTATAATTTATCCGCCAATTGTATGCCATCATTCCCGTTTAGCTCACATTTGCTGTCCTTCTTGGGTTGGTGCCTTGTGTGTAGGAAATTCGATCATGGCCCCAAAGAGAAGGAGAGACTTATCCATTGTAGCTTCTGTCCCTACAGCTTACAATGTGCACCGCTTAATCTTTGAGAAGACCGAGGGGATTTACCGAGAGCATTTCTTCAACAGGAAAATACTTGTGGAGAGAGACGTCACTGTAGAGGAGCTTCTAGCCTACAAGGTGGGGGCAAGGTTTGAGAGACTGCAATGGACCAACATGCTTATCCAGCCGGACTTCTACTATCCCACATTGGTCAGGGAGTTTTATGCAAATTTAGTCCTGACCAAGGAGGAAGATGATGAGTACAAGCTGACCTCCTATGTGAAGGGAGTTATTATTGGTTTCACTGCAACAGAGTTGAGGATTCTCCTCAGTGTACCTTCAGAGGGTGAGAGGGTGTACTATCCTCCAGGCAGTCATCTGTTGTAGTGATAATTGTTTAAGATTCTCTCCAATGACAGGTTCGAGGAGAATGAAGATCTTTCGAAATTCCCTCCTTCGTAGCGTGTTCTGATCTTTATAGCCAGGACCAATCTGGCTCCTTCTAAGGCTCACAGTACAGCACCTCCTTTGATGTCTGCAATTCTGGCTCATTCTCTATACACTGGCTGGCCCATCTGTTTACCTCACATAGTTATGCAGCACATGGCCGCGCAGTGATGAATCCTGCTCGCAACTACACATTGCCCTATGATCGCCTGATTACTAGGATTTTCTTATTCCTTGGGGTTGATCTTGACCATGAACCCAAGGGAACATGCACTGAGGGACCCATTGGCTTTAATGCACTACAAAAAATGAACTTATATTATGATTATGATAGTACGGGAGAGCAGGTGCAGTACAAGGGTGGCAGAGGGGTCAGGGAGGAGGATGAGGATGATAGTGATGATCTGGAGTTCATGGGCTCAGGGCCTTCTATGGCAGGTACTTCTAGTGCACCTGGGGGAGGTAGCGATATCATGATGGCCATTCGGTGATTGACCTTGAGGATGGCTGATGGCTTTGACGATGTCAAGAAGTAATTCTCAGATCAGGCTCAGCGCCTAGATGGCATCGAGAGAGAGGTGAAGGATCTCAATGCCTTCCTGGGTCGCGGTGGTAGAGGTGGTGCACATGCCTAGCTCAGTTCTCCTCCAGCAGTTCTTTGGAGTTATCTTAATTCAACTCTTTGTTTATCCGGTCCTTGATGGATCTTTGTGGAACTCTTTATTTGCTCTTTTCCTTTAGTTTTCCCTTTTCTCCTTTTCTTTCCTTTCTTTTCTCTTGATCAGAAGGTTGGGTGAACTATTTGAACTTCTAAGAACTTCCTAAATTGTGGTGGATGAATGTACCCTTAATTCTGGATGAAACAAATCAGATGTTATGAGTTGGCATAGGTGAAATCTTATGGTTTTGGGTTGAAAGGGGCAAGATCATGCCCAAGCAGAAATGCAGAACAATTGGGAAGCTTGTAATCAGTTATTACATATTCATATATATATATATATATATATATATGTGTGTGTGTGTGTGTGTGCGTGTGTGTGTGTGTGTGTGTGTTTGTGTGTATTACTTAGTTCCTCTTGTTCGGATCATTGTGGATTGTTGTGGGTTGATTATATTTAATTCATTATAATGTGTGGATGATAGCATATATTTACCCGACAGTTATCTACTTAGGACCCGACCAAGCCGGTATACAGTTATTACTCAACAACCTATGTTCAAAATCCTAAGTTCCATGTTGCCTATTATTTCTCTAAGTTCTTGTTTTCATTCCAATCAGTCTTCTCCCTAGGTCCGCACACAACAGTTTATGTTCTTGAGATTTTTACTTTAGAACCTATTTGTGGAGAGTAAATCAAGAGGTTACACTGGACTGTGGTCGGTGCAGAGCATCACGCTCTGATACCACTCTGTCACGCCCCTATCCCAATGTAAGATATTTTATCACATAGGGGTATGACTGGGACAATTACACATCATCCCAACACCTACCAGGATCGCGGATATAGTGTCCCGAGCCACAGCCCACCCTGTCATCACATATTGATAATAGAAAGGAACGTACAGAAAGAATAAACCGTTTCAGATACAGAGTTAGCGGAAGCAAAATTCAATTAAATCGTGTGAAATTATAGAGCATCGGTTCCCTAATGATAACACATATTATAATTTTAACATAAGTAACCATTGGGGATGAAGACAGAAATACATACATGTGGGGATGAAGACAGAAATAATAAAATACAATTAATAGCCCCAAGGGCACCAATCTTGGGTGTACGTCTACATCCAAGTCATGGCCACCAGTTCCACTTGATTTGCATCCAACAGTGCGCATTTAAGTAGTACCTCCTGCATAACAACTAAAAAGGGGTTGCGCAACGGGGTTAGCAACATTAGCTAGTGAGGGAGCAAAGGGGAATGCACATACACCATACAATCAATATTAATCAGAATGATGCATGTTAATGCTAGATTCAATTTCCACCTAAGACACAATTCTATCGGTCAAGTATATACTACTGTGATAACTCAGGAAACACTGAGGGTCACTTATCCTATCGCCCCAGTGAGACCTCAATTATCATGAAGGGACCTACGCCGGTAGAAGCCATCATGACCACCCAGTGGCAAACCCCGATAGCCATCACTACCCCTGCCCTGGCCTCTCCCACCTCCACAGGCCGTAGGTGCTCAGACTATCCAACACATAAACCCCTGCTGGCAAGGGTTATAGCATAAGGGATCAAGCATCCTAGCTGCAGATATACTATATGCAGGGTCCTATCACCCCGACAGGTATTCCGGGTGCATCAACGTCCCATTCCATCTAGTACCCGGGTACCAGCATGGCATGGCACATACAGATCAGCATGACATACAACAGTTTCATAATTTAAATAAATTGGGGTTCCGGTACTGGCACACCTGGTACCGTAGCCCGATACTATGGTGAGTATGCTATAACATTCACAACAGTTCATAAATGAATAAAATGTAATGCGTACCATGCTTATAAATATATATACTAGCATGCTTAAGATTTCATATTACTATATATTAAAGCCCAACAAATCACCCAAAACCTACTCACCTAACACAGGCATCGCCATGTGTGGTTGACATGAATCTCACTTGGGCCCGCCAACCATCGAGTTGGGTAGCCTAGGAATACAAAAACAATCATTAAATCATGTATAAAAGGGTCCCACACTGGGCCCATAAGGTTAAAATCAGATTTCAACCAAGACAGCACGAGCAGACTCACGAGCGGTCTCAATAGAGGTGAATCCGCCCCTGACTCCGTGCAGGCCAAAAGGTGAAAACAGAGCGAGCGAAACCACGAGCAAAACTTCTTACTTGAGTCCGATGGTTGATCCGTTCGACACCTGGGGCAATCATAAAAGGGAGCGGATCCACCGGCGGATATGCTTCTTGGGTCTGCCTCGGCATCCGTTCGATTCCTGAGATAGGACCCAAGAGCAATAGGTCTCGGGCGAAGGCAAACAGAGTGAATCCGTGCCTTCGTCCGCTTAGGCCAACACACAGGATTTATACTAGGTGAACTGATGGGCGGTACCATGATAGATGGATCCGGTCGTTCGTCCATCGGCAGTCTCTTCCGAGATTGTAGAGGGCTTCAGCTCCAGCTTGAAACTTAGAGCTCCTTAGCATCTCAGGAACAGGGGATGGGTGTCTAAGCCTCTCTAGGGTCACTAGATCCTAGGCTCACCTCATGGATCCAAGATCCTACAAGGTTTGGGTCTCACATTGGTCCATGGGTTGGGATTTAAGGTTCAAATCAAGGGTTCATTGGCCATTAGAGACCTAGGTCAACATCCATTAGAGCTCCCAACTAGGGCCAAGCTTCACCTTGAGTCCTAAATGGAACCCTAGGTTAGCCCTAGCTCAAGAAACTAATAAAAAAAAAAAGAGAAATGAGGGAGAGCTAGGTTGAGGGAGCTTACCTTGGTGAGCTTCCTTCTTCCAGCCACTCTCTCCATCTCTTCTCCTCCTCTTTCTCTTCTCCCTTGGATCCGGCCAGCTGGGGAGGAGGTGTGGAGTTGCCAGCCATCTTTGCATGGCTTCCACCTTCTTACCTTCCCCTCCTATTCTTCTTCTACTTCTTCTTCTTCTTCCTTCCTCTTCCTCCTTCTCTTTTCTCTTGTCTCTTCTCCTCCACGGTTTATGGGGGAGGGGGAGAGATAAGTGAATGAGAGGGGTTCTTTTAGCTTTAAGGGGGTAGAAGGGTCCTTAGGGTGTGTTTGGTTTAGGTATCCCATTCACTTAGTGGCCCTAGGTCTTTAAATGGATTTTGGTTTAGGTCTTAGGGCTTGTTTGGCTTTAGCCATACCCATTAGGTCCATTAGGTCATGTTTGGGTGCACCCTAAGTCCATAGGACTTAGTTGTCCACTAGGGTCTGTTTGGTCTAGGCCAGGGTATGTAAAACCCATTATTCACCTAGTTAAGCCTTATGGGCCCCACTTCATGGCCCACTCAACCAATCAGTGGTGAGGGCAGGGGTCCATATGGTCCAAAGGTTCAATTAGGGTGTCTAGGGCATGGGTTGTGGGTCCCACAGAAAAATAATCCAAAAAGGCTGATGACAGCACGAGCGGATTCAACAAGAGTGAGTCCGTTAGTAACTCCGGTGCTGCTGTCATGGCCCAAACTTCAAAGAAAATTGCGGGGCTTTGGGCCACACTTCTAAAACTTTGAGGGGAATCTTTCTATGGTATTTCCAGTTCAAGGTCGCTAGTGTTGACCATAGCCATAAGGCAATTCCCATTGGGTAAAGGTCCAAACTGCCCCAGGTATAAGGGGATATCTGGGGTGCGGGTGTAACATGAAGAGTATATGAGAATTCAACAAAATAAAAAAAACTCCAAAGGTTAACTTCAATGATGAACTTGAGACGCCAGGGAGTGTTAGCCACCAAGCCCTTCAAGATTGAGATAATGAGAAGATTATCACTCTCAATGCATATTTTACGAAACCCTTGAAGCCTTGCTTGAATTAATGCTTGCCTTACAACTACAACCAAATTATCTCCCATTCCTTTAGCATAGCAGAAAATAAATTTTCCAGAACTATCCCGACCAACACCTCAAATTCCTGATTTCCTCGGATTGTCTCGACTCGCACCATCAACATTGATCTTAACAACATCTTGAACAGGACGAATCCACACAATAGGACGCGGAGCAGGGATGGCAAAAGACCTTTCTTTAAACTAAAATCATCGGCAGATCTCAGGGCCTTTTGCCAAGTAATATCTGGAGAGATTTGAGAATGATTGAAAGTAAAAGATAGATAATTAATCCAAATATGCCAGAGGATACTAATAATTGTTGATAATCTGCATTGTGATGGTCCAAGGTTGTTTAATGTTTCAATAGGATACAATAAACCCTCCTTCACATCAGTCCATCCATGAGCAAGATTACTTCGATCGTTGGACCAAATCGCATGAGTAAAGGGACATGACATAAATAGATGATTCGAATCCAATTGTTGCGACCCACATCTTTGACACTGGAGAGGAAGATTAGCGAATCTCCTATTCAGCAAATCCACCATGGGTAACCTACCATGTAACAATTTCCAAGTGAAGAAACAAGTCTTAAGCCATTTGAACATGCCACATTTTTAACCAGATCTTGTTCGTTGGCTGAAGATCATCCTTTAACACCAATCTATAAGCCGAAGAAACAGAGAAAACTCCACTAGAAGTAGGGAGCAAAATAAATCTATCAGACTTAGGAGAGATAGGGATCGGAATAGACATAATAGAAATCACAATCTCCACCAGCCACCATGTGAGAATTAAATCCCCCTTCCATCTTCTGTGTTGGTGATCAATAAGCTCAGAAACACGGGTAGGAGCTTGCAGAGGAAGAGGAAAAGGAGCCATCCTTGGTCTAAAATTAGGGATCCAAAAATCAGACCAAGGATTAATACATAAGCCATTACCAACTTGAATGAATAGACCCTGTTGAAGAATAGTGCGAGCTTTAAGAATAGACTTCCAACCCCATGAAAAATTGGTTGGAGTCGTTGCATGAAGGAAATCAGAAGTTGGAAAATACTTCGCCTTGGTTTCATTACCCCAAAAAGAACCACCCGGATTTAGGAGCTCCCACGCCTTCTTAGCAAGCAAAGCCAAATTCATAGCTTCAGTATGCTTCAGATTTAATCCCCCACATCTCAAAGGTTGGCAAATCAAATCCCACCCAACAGTGGGAACTAAAGACTTCTCTCCATTGGCCCCAAAAAAATTTCTATTCAATGCATCCAAATGCCAGTGAACAGAACTAGGGAGAAGGAAGCACGACATATAATAAGAAGGCAACGTGGAAAGAGTCGATTGAATCAAAACATGTTTCCCGCAGAGCTCAATAATTTAATCTTCCAAGCTCCCAATTTAGTGTTGGCTCGTTGAATAAGATTATTGCAGTGACCCTTCCTGAGTTTACCTGGAATTAAAGGAATTCCAAGGTAAATGTCCAACTCTGAAGTTGGAGTAATGATGAGTACATTTATGTGTGAAATCTTAGGGCATAAATCATACATTTTACCACATTGGACAAAGTTACTCGGTGCTTTCTTGTGCTTTTCAGGGTTTAGGTGAATTCTTGTGAAATGGAAGAGATGATGCTAAGAAAATGTTTTTAAGCTGTTTAGAGGTGTTAATGGCTTGGATGCGGAGCCCATTGAGTCAGCTTCGCAACGGTTCAAACGACACTTGATTCTGAGTTGAAACGAAGAAATTACGGCCGTTTCCGTAGCGAAGCACGAAATGGGTCTATAGGGGTTTATTTGTAATTATTGACAGTCGGCCGGGGACAAAGTGAAGCGAAAGTTCGGATTCCAGGGGCCTTAACGCAATAACCAGAAGTTATATTTCCTGTACCCGAAAGATTCCATTTGGAGGGCTCTGGACAGTCCAACTTCAACTTGAGATATCTTGGGCTCCCGAACTCCAAATTGGACGAAATTTGGGTCTATTTTGGGTGATTTTTCGCAAGGAACACAATGGTGAGGCCTATATAAGTACCCCATGCTCCAAGTTTTCTGAAGAACAGAATGGGTATTTTATTTATTCTTGAAGGAATCCTAGTCATCACCCTTACTCTCTCTCTCCTCCAACTTTTCAAGGGCACTTCTGGAATTCTACTTGGGATAGATTTATTTTGAAAGATATTTTCTCATCTATGGAAGGTTGAAAAATCAAAGATGCTTTGATTTTATTGCTTAGAGAAGATATTTACAAAGAAAAAGAAACACAAGTTAGAATTAGAAATTTACTTTTCTAAAAATAGAAGGTCTATGTAAGCAATATTCTCTTCTTCTTCTATCTATTTTTTTCTTTTTTCTTAGGATTTAAGGCATTGTAAAAGAGGAAGGAGAAGAGAATATTCTCTTTTCTTATGGAATATTTTTCCTACACTTCCCTCTTCTCTCTTCTCCTCTCTTCCCCCTATAAATACCCCTTGCCCTTTGGGTTGTAAGAAGTTAGTTTTTTAGTTCAGTTTTTAGTTAGTTTCTAGTTCAATTTTAATTCAGTTTTTAGTGTAATTTTTAGTTCATTCACTTAGTAAAATTTCTTTTCTTCTTCTCCTTCTAAGTTGTGATTTTCGGCTTTCCTAAGTTCTAGTTTGCTTTTTGATTTTCATTTAATGGTTGCAATAGGTTTAGTTTATGTTTTAATTTCACTTTCAGTCTTCAATTGGGTTGTAATTTCTTAATTCTAGCTTAGGTTTTAAGCCTTCTAGTCTAAGTTCTTAAGTTGATGACAATACTTGAAGATTTAGAAGAGGAGGCCAAGGTAAGTTTATGAAGTATTCAAGCTTTTCAGTTACATTCATGCAAGCACATCAAGGTATCTCATTCTCTAAACCCTTAATCTCATTCTCCCTCTCCTCTATCTCTCTCTGTCTTCTTCTTCTTCTCTCTCTATTTCTTTTATTTTTTTTTATATGGTTGTGGTTTGTGGATGCACTTTTATTCCCTTATTCCTTTTTATGTGGTTATTATGTGTGGCTGCATTTTTATTCCTTTCAATTTACGTTAGTCTGATAGGTTAGATGCTCATGTGTTAGGACACCAATTTAATCCCTTAATTTTGTTAGATGCTTATGAGTTATGATGCATTAATTTTCATTAATTTAATTAGTTTAATTTAACACTTTAATTTGGTTCACTTTGCATTACTTTTAAGTTAGTTAAATAGAGTGACGTATATCTCCTCGTGTTCGACCCGTAGCTACGATTGACCCGTACGCTTGCGATATTATTTTAACTCAAACAAGTAATATTGAAGCTGCTTGACAAATCCCTCTTCAAAGAAGCACTAACATTTGGACTATAGTGGGCTCTGGTTTTCGATCGCAATATTTAAACATTGGCCAGATTTTGAACAATAATGATCAATTATAGAAGTTAAAGCCCGCACTTCACTTCTACGAGCACTTCCAAAAATGATAAGATCATTTGCAAATGCCATATGAGAAATAGTTTGCCCCGATCTAGAAATCTTGATGCCTTGAATAGATTTTTGGTTAAGAGCAAAATCTAAATGAGAAGAAAGTACCTTTGCACATAGAACAAATAAGTATGGAGATAGAGGATCATCCTGCCTGAGACCTCTAGAAGGTGAGAAGAATTCCAACGGAGAACCATTGAGAAGGATAGATAACTGGGTGGATTCAACACAAAACATTACCCGATCAATCCATCGAGAATTGAAACCTTAAAACTCTAGAGCCTTATGCAAAAAATTCCACTCTAATCTATCATAAGCCTTACTCATATTGAGTTTGATAGACATCATGCCCTTTCTACCTCTTCTCTATAGCTTGATGTTATGCATCAGCTCATGACAAATAAGAACATTATCCTGGATGTGACGGCCTTTGATAAACCCATTCTGATTAAAGGAGATAATTTTATGTAGAAGAAGCCTTAACCTATCTACCATAATCCTTGAAATGATTTAATAAACAAAATTGCATAAGCTGATAGCTAGGCCAGAAATCACCAACAGAATTAGGGATCTCAACTTTAGGAATCAGAGTAAGAAAGGTTCTGTTGATCGATCGAGCAAAAGTACCTTCATTAAAAAAACTCTACACAACATCAATGATATCAGGTCCCACAATGTTGCAAGATTTTTGGTAGAACATGTAAGGGTATTTATGTAATATCCCTTCATATGTTCTAATATAATCCTACTTGTGTTAATGCCAGGCTGTGAGGGGCAATCTAGTAATTAACCCATCTGATCTAAATCCTAGTTTCCCTATATATACTAGCTGGAGGCAGTAGTCTAGGTATTCCAAACTAGATACTCAGGGTGTAATGCTTTAAGCAACCTTGTGCTTAAACCCTAAACCCTAACAATCTTAAAGCATTAGGATTTTCCTTTTCCTAGGATCAAGATCGGCTTTGGATTTTTTGGATTCACAATTTGTTTTTGAGAGATCGGCCTTGGCGTTCGCCATTCACGATTCCAAGATCGGCTTCGTGTGTGTTGATCGATTTATGGTTCGTTGTTCCTCAATCACGGTTCTGCTCTTGAAGTTCGTTTTCGGTTTGCTTTTCCTTCATTGATTAAATAAAGGAAAGTGTGAAACAGAGTGCACGCAGTCCCTTGATTGATTAAACTAAGAAGAAAAAGAGCAGCTTTTATCTTTTCTTATGACAAAGCTTTAATCAAGCTTTGATTTGATCGAAAGAAAAACAAAAAGGAAGGTTTGCAGAACGCTATTTTCAAAGTTCTTCTTTATTTCCTTTGATTTGATTATTAAAAAAAGAAAAGAAAAGAAGAAGGCATTAACTTTGTCAGAAAGTACGTTTGCTTTTGGAATCTTTGCTTTTGATTCAATTCAAAAGCCAAAAGTGGTTTGGCATTGAATGTTCGTTGGCATTAAAATAAAAAAAAATTAAAAAAAAAGAAGAAAGGACAAAGGTACAAAAGCAAATCGGTTTCTCAAAAGTTTTTCTGACAAAAGCTAAAGCATCTAACGGTTTGGTCTTCATTCAAGTTCGGGAGAAATTCAGAGATTTAGAATTTGAAGCCAATCACTCCTTCTGCTCCGCTGTTGGTTTCTCAGACGCACTCAAGTTCTGGAATTTGCTGAGTTCTCATTGGAGTGGGACTATTTTATTTAGTGACGCTGTTGCACCGCTGTAATCTTTTCCTCCGTCGTCTAAATCCAGGGTTCTCCATCTCAAGTGTGATTGTTTTTTGAAGTATTTATTTTTTATTTGAATTTTTACTTGGGCATATAAATAAATCATTTAACAATAGAGAAACATAATGTTCTAATTGAGATGATCAAATTGGAAAACTTTAGTGGCTCTGAGTTCAGTTCTTGGAAAAGGAGGACTCAATTTGGACTGAAGTACCTCAATATTTTCTACACTGTAGTAAATAAATTTTCTGATTGTACGGACCTAACTGAAGCCCAATAGATAAGTGATGAAGACTTTTGCAAAGACTATCTATTGAACTGTCTGTTAGATAGGCTGGCAGAGACCTATAGTAAATATAAAACTGCAAAAGAGATTTGGGAAAACTTAGAAGCCCAATTCAAAAAGGAGGAGGACCTATCAAAAACTCACTTGGTTGACAAGTTTATGGATTTCAAGTTTCAAGAAGATAAGAAAATACTTCCTCAAGTAATAGACTTTGAGAACTTGAGAACAAAACTGAACCAAAAAAATATCTCTGTTGTTGATGCATTTTTAGTGGGTGCAATTATCTTTAAGTTACATTCTACCTGGCATTCCTTTAAAACTGAGATGCATAGAAAGAAAACACAAGTGGGGCTGGATGATCTTAAACGGTTCATTAGAATTGAAGATGAGAACAGAGCCAGGAATAACTTGGAGATGGTGAAACAACAATAGGCATCTGCCAATTTGGTTTCACAACCCAAGAAATATCTTAAGCAGTCCAAGCCACCTAAGAAAGAACCCCAACAGTTGGAGGCCAAAAAGACTAATTTTAAAAAGAGGGACAAGTACCGCAACGGTGGAAAGTGGGGTCACTATGTATCTAAGTGTAGGGGTTCGAAGAAAGGGAACACTAACACACTACAGAAGGAAGTTCACATATTGGTGGACAAGACTGAGCCTACTAACTTTGTTGGTATGGTTGGCAAGGGTAAGGGGTTGGCCAGTACATCTTCAGATTGGTGGTTAGACTCTGCAGCGACTTGTCATGTTTGCAATAGCAAGGACCTGCTCACTGATGTTGTTCAAGTAGCAGAGACTATCACTGTTGCAAATGGAGACATCGTGGAAGTGACTCAACAAGGGACAGTGAACCTGGTTCTATCATCAGGTAAAATATTAACTTTGAAAATTGTTAAAATCTTTCCTGGTTTTGAAAAGAATTTAATTTTCATTGGAATTTTGCTTGATGCTGGCATGTCTATTACTTTTAGTAGTGGTAGAGTAACATTGTCTGTTAATTCTTTTTATTTTGGATGTGCTTATAATTTGAATGGTATGTTTAGGTTGAGTTTAGCTAATGAGACAATAAACCAGGTTAACCATAATTCACTTGATCCCAAAATACTACGTTGTAGGTTAGGACATGTGAACTATAGGAAAATGCTCAAACTAGCTAAAACTCATAATTTACCTTTAGACACTTCAATTAGATTTAACAGATGTGAAGTGTGTGCTCAAACCAAAATAACTAAAAAACCTTTCAGACCGGTTTCTAGGAGCACTCAACTTCTTGAACTTATACATTCTGACATTTGTGACTTTAAAAGCTACACAACTAGAGGAGGTCGAAAGTATTTGATAACATTTATAGACGATTTTTCTAGATATTGTCATTTATACCTGTTAAAATCTAAAGATGAAGCATTTGAAAATTTTAAAATTTTCAAGAATAGAGTAGAAAATCAGTTGAACTTGAAAATTAAAAGATTTAGAAGTAATAGGGGAGGAGAATACAAATTGACAGAGTTCAAGAAATTCTGTGCCTCTGCAGTCATAATCCTTGAAATTACTGCTCCTTACTCACCTCAATCAAATGGCATAGCTGAAAGCAAGAATATGACGTTAACAGAGATGTTAAACTCCATGTTATTGATAGCTGACATGCCCTCTTGCTATTGGGGAGAAGCAGTGTTGACTACAAATCACATTCTAAAGAGACTATCACATTCAAAACTGACTTCTACACCTTATGAACTATGGCATAATCATCCCCGTAGATATGACACTCTTAAGGTTTGGGGTTGTATAGCGTATGTTAGGATACAAGACCCTAGGAGACCTAAGGTGGGAACTAGAACAAACACTTGTATATATCTAGGTTGTGCAGAAGATAGTGCTGCAGACCAGTTTTGGATCTATCAACCAGTGTAGTGATAGAATCTAGGGATGCTATATTCTTTGAGGATAAATTCCTTAGAGATAAAGGCCTGACCTTGCCTAGTTTGACTGAAGTGGTTACAGAATCACCTTTGGAATCTGATCCAATCATTTCTGACACTACTCCCACAATGCTCCTTGAATCAGAATCTAGAAGAGTATCTACTAGAGACCGAGTACCCAAGAATTTTGGTGAGGATTTTGTGACCTACCATTTAGAGGCTGATCCATCCACCTATAAGGAAGCGATGAGATCTAGGGACTCACTGTTATGGAAAGAAGCCATTGATGAGGAAATGAGCTCTTTAATGTAGAATGAGACCTGACACCTTGTTGATCTGCCTAGAGGGGTCAAGACAATAGGGTGTAAGTGGGTACTAAAGAAGAAACTTCATCCGGATGGGTCTATAGCTAGGTATAAAGCACGATTAGTAGCTAAGGGCTATAAACAGGTGAGAGGGATAGATTATTTTGACATCTACTCCCCGGTCTATCATTTGGCAACAATAAGGATTCTTCTTGCCATAGCATCTATTGAGCACTATGTTGTGCATCAAATGGATGTAAAAATGGGTTTTCTTAATGGAGACCTAACAGAAGAAATCTACATGAACCAACCTGAAGGGTTTGCCATGGAAGGTTCTGAAAAAAGAGTTTATAAATTAAACAAATCTCTCTATGGTCTTAAACAAGCACATAAATTGTGGCATGAGAAGTTTGACAAGATAATAAAGAGCCTTGATTTTTAAACCAGCAACTCGGATAAGTGCCTTTATTTTTTGTCTGAGTCAAACAAGGTCGCGATTATTTGCTTGTATGTAGACGACATGTTGATTCTAGGTTTTGATCTCTCTGTAGTGAGTGACATTAAAGAAACATTGTCCAAAGAATTTAACATGAAAGATTTTGGTGTGGTAGATACCATTCTTGGGATGAGAGTAAGCTTCAGTGAGCAAGGGATCACCCTTAGTCAGAGACTCATTACATTGAGAAGTTATTTTCTAGTTAGGGATACAGTGATTGTAAACCGATTGAGACACCCTATAACTATAACAAATGGTTGAAACCTAACACAGGTGACACCGTGAATCAGTTAGATTATTTTAAACTGATTGATAGTCTCATGTATGCAATGAGTTGCACTAGGCCAGACATAGCCTTTACGGTAGGCATGCTGAGTCGTTTCACTAGTAATCCTGGAAAAGAGCATTGGGATGCCCTATCGAGGCTGATGAGATACCTTAAGGGTACTCAAGGTTGTGTTTTATGTTATACTGGACATCCTCCAACTTTGGAAGGATATTCTGATGCATCTTGGTGCTCAGATTTGAGAGACAGCAGATCCACCAATGGTTATGTATTTACACTAGGAGGAGCAGCTGTAGTATGGAAATCCAAGAGACAGATTAGTGTTACTCTGTCATCTATGGAATCGAAACTTTATGCTCTAGCTTCTGTGGGAGATGAAGCAGAGTGGATAAAGGATCTGATCATGGATATTCCATTGAGGAGTTTTAAGTTAAACTCTATATCTATATTCTGTGATAATCAAGCAAGAAAGACAATTGTGAATAACTCACTCTTTAATGGTAAGAGGAGAAACATCAGGCTGAAACAGGCCATGCTGAATTATAGAACAGAATAAGGGATTATCACTTTGATTGATGTGAGATCAAAGGATAATACCGCAGATGCCCTTACAAAGGGATTGAACAAAGATCGAACATTCAAAACTACAGGGGAGATGGGGTTAAAGACCATTTAGTCAGGTCTTAACCTAACCCAGTATTATTTTGAATTATTCGAATCTCATCTAGCCTTGGTAAGCATTCGGGACAGTGTACATGTTTCAGATAACTTAGTTAGGTTACTAAGTATGGGGGTTTATGAAACCATTTTAAACTTGATGGTGTAGCAAATTTTCATGTGAAGTCTCCTTACTTTGTTATTTCACAAAGGAATATGAAAAATGTCTGATATATTTCAATGATATTGTACTAGTCTTTATGTCATTCCAAATTTGATGACATGTCTTTCATAGTATGGTGTACCATTCCAAATTTGATGATACAATATAAATCTATGACTGATATGACGAACACAGTATTCCAAATGAAAACATGGTATGGTCCTTATGATAGAGACTATATAGGATCGAGTTCTTGTAAAGAAACTTGATGATGATGCTTATTGTTTTTTGATTTACCTTCAGCCATATATGAAATATACTAAGTTCTTATTGTTGAACTAGTTACTATTGTGCAAATGATTGAATTCATAATATCTTATGAAATTCATTTTGACAAATTACAGAGAATGGCGAAGATGGAGGAGAACAGTTGAATCTGGATCTCGATGAGGATGACTTACTTGATGAGTAAAGTCACATGGATTGCAATGACTTTTTCTTTTGATTATTTCTTTTGGTTTAGCCACTTGCATGTGGAACTTCGGATTATTGTTGGGTTTAGTTTTGATCTAAAACCCTAGTTTTATTTCTTGAAGTTTACTTATTACTTATTTGATTTATTGGATTATTGATATTCAATTTATTCAATTTATAGTGATTCAATTACTGATTGAACAATGGTTCCTATATATGTGTAATGGATATATGTAGAACATAGGAGGAGATTGTAAGGGTATTTATGTAATATCCCTTCATATGTTCTAATATAATCCTACTTGTGTTAATGCCCAGGCTGTGAGGGGCAATCTAGTAATTAGTCCATCTGACACATATACTAGCTGGAGGCAGCAGTCTGGGTGTTCCAAACTAGATACTTAGGGTGTAATGCTTTAAGCAACCTTGTGCTTAAACCCTAAACCTTAACAGAACATCCCTTAGAATCCATCAGGTCCTGGGGCCTTAGAAGCTGGCATTCTCATCACGGTTTTTTCAATCAACACCACAGAAATAGGGGCTAAAAGAGCATCATTGTCAACTGCCGAAACCTTTCCAAAAGTATGCATGAAGTAATTATCCTCAATAACCGGCCTAGATGTGGAATAGATACTCTTAAAATGGGATTTAATTACTTCAGCCAGAAGAGGTCGTTCAGTGAAATAGAGACCTTGGTGATGCAACCCTCTAATCAAATTCCTAGCCCTGCGCTTTATAGTAGATAAATGGAAAAACTGCATATTCTTATCACCTGAAATAATCCAATCAGATCGAGACTTATGCTGCCAAAGGGCCTCCTTCTGACTAAGGAGGACTCTATTCCGAGTGTATAACAAATGAGATTCAGCCACAAACCATTCATCATCCCTATCAAACCACCCCACATCATATAAATCATTAAGAGCCCTTCTAGTAATCTCCTCCAGTTTAAAGATATTCCCCACTTCATCATCATGGTTCCAGA
The DNA here is from genome assembly GCF_018873765.1 of Telopea speciosissima. Taxonomy (NCBI): domain Eukaryota; kingdom Viridiplantae; phylum Streptophyta; class Magnoliopsida; order Proteales; family Proteaceae; genus Telopea; species Telopea speciosissima. The sequence goes on from NC_057920.1 coordinate 26,190,545, forward strand.
CTTTGAGGCATTTCTGAAGCGCAAAAAGATTAGTCAAAAGTTAAAAGAAGATGAACCACGGTCCAGAGTCTTCCACGAACTCTTCACAACATCCAAAAAATGAGGTTCTAAAAGCCAGCAAACCTCAAATCTGAAAGATCTTGGTAACCAAGGAATTGGATCTTTAGTACTATTAAGCACCAAGGCCCTATATGATCAGAAGTAACAAAAAACTGATGGTTTACCTGTGCATGTGGGTTAGATTCAAACCAGGAATAAGAGTTCACCAAAGCTTGATCTAATCTTGCTTCAATTCTAGAATTTCCCCTTCTCTTGTTGCTCCACGTAAAAGGGTAACCATGAGAAGGAAGTTGAAGCAAAGCATTAATTGCTTTCCATAAAATACCAAAAACTTCTAGATTGATTAATGTTAATAGAGCATCCACCCCTTTTATCCTGTTGATCCAAACTCTCCAAAGAGAAGCCATTGAGGTTGGTCAAAATTTCCAAATTGAGAAATAGAATTTCACGTACTGAGAAGACCGAGTAGTATAGTGAGAACTAAGATACACAAAAGAAGTAGACCATATACTATTTGTAGGAGGGAAATCGATTAGAGTGTGGAGACAAAAGGAAGCCTGCCATGCAAACCACTTGGATCCTGATAGGATTCACCCAAAACAACAAAAGACCCCCCACCATTAACCGCAGGCCACAACACATAGTAATCAAAAGAGAGGGACCTACATAATGAGTCCTAATTAGAAGTAGCACACTTGGTCTCAGATAAAATCAAAATAGAAGGACGATGTATTGAGGATTGAAATATTGCTTTATTCACTTAGATTATCTCTACCACAATGGTAGTACATATATACAGAATTACAAAGAGTGATCTTCTGTGATCTCTGAGATCTCATATGATCTCAGAGAATATTACAAGATATGGCAGCTGGTTATAGCAATAGATATTATCACATGTGATAATGTCAGGTATGATATATCTTGGTACATAAGGAAGTGCCACATATGATAATGCTGTAAATGGTAGGTCTTTATATGGTAGATCTTCATGTTCAAGGATTTGCCACATATGATATTGTTTGAAATAGTAGGTGCAAATATGGCAGCTGGAGAAAATGTGGTGAGAGAGAGGATCTCTCGGTTGATACACCCCCTCAAGGTGGGGATTTGATTGCCCGAATCCGCAACTTATCACGGAGAAAATCAAATCTAGCGGTGCTGAGAGCACTAGTGAAGATATTTGCAACCTGATCAGTGGTGGAGATGAATTGGACCTGTAGTTCTTGGGCTGCGACCTTATCCCGAACAAAATGGAAATCGATCTCCACATGCTTTATACGAGCATGGAAGACTGGATTTGTTGACAAATATGTAGCCCCAATATCGTCGCACCAAAGAATAGGGGTTGTGGTGACGGGGATGCTGAGTTCTCCAAATAAGGAACGTAACCAAGTCAGCTCGGCACACGTGTCTACCACGGCCTTGTACTCAGACTCGGTTGAGGATCGAGCCACTGTTCTGCTTCTTGGACGTCCAGGAGATCAAATTAGGGCCCATGTAGATAGCATACCCTCCCGTTGATTTTCGATCCGAGCTATCACCAGCCCAGTTTGCATCGGAAAAGGCCTGTAATTGGGTGCCGTTGGATTGTGTGAAAAAGAGTCCATGATCATGAGTGCCCTTGAGATACCGTAGGATACGTTTTACCATAGTCCAGTGATCCTCGGTAGGTTCATGCATGTACTGACATACCCGATTGACTGAAAAGGAAACATCCGGGCGTGTCAAAGTTATATACTGTACAGCGCCGACAATAGATCGGTATAGAGTTGGATCGGCCATGAGAGCACTCCCTGAAGCTGATGTTGGCAGCGTGGTGGCCATGGGAGTGGAGACTGGTTTACAATCCGTCATGCCAGCACGCTATAAGAGGTCAGATATGTACTAGGATTGTGAAAACAATATTCCACCCGGTTGATGTATCGTCTCAGCGCCAAGGAAGAAGCTTAGAGGACCAAGGTCTTTGATGGAGAACTCCTTGGCCAGCTTGGAAAGTAGTTCAGTGATATGCGTGCCCTGGTTACCTGTCACCAAAATATCATCCACATAAACCAAGACATAAGTAGTAATGGGCCCATGTCGATAAATAAATAGAGATGTGTCAGTTTGGGATGACCAAAAACCAGAGGAGACCAGGAACTCTGATAGTCTGTGAAACCAAGCCCATAAAGAGACTTATGAAGGCGACACATGTGATTGGGCAGATTGGGTTCTATGAACCTTTGTGGTTGAGTCATGTAAACCACCTCATTAAACATACTATGTAAGAAGGCGTTCTGAACATCCAGCTGACGGACCGACCAACCATTAGAAACCGCCAGTGCCAAAACGGTTCGAATGGTGGTGGGTTTGATCACAGGGCTGAATGTTTCATTATAATCTAGGCCCGGCTATTGGTGGTACCCTTTTGCCACAAGACGGGCTTTATGTCGCTCAATAGAGCCATCAGCCTTGCGTTTAACCCTGTAGACCCACTTGCAACCAACCAGATTCATTGATTCCTGATAGGGCACAAGGGACCAAGTGCCGTTTCTTAATAAAGCATTGAATTCATCAGCCATAGCATTGTGCCAGTGGGCATATTTATTGGCCTGTGAAAAGCAGGTGGGTTCAAAATTTAGGTCAACTATAGTGGGTTTAGTGTGATGGGCATTTGGTTGAGGTACGGTACTAGGGTCGGCATATAGATTAAGGAGGGATCGGGTTTTCAGTGGTGGGGTTGAAGAAGCTTCCAATGGAGCCATGGGGTGGGGTGAGGTGGTGATTGGATTTGTAGGGAAGGGCGGGTTAGGTGGGGGAGGTGTACGGTCATGGGGAGTGGTAAAGGGAGGCTGTGGGACTGTGGGTGGTATGGTGGGTACCACATTTGGGGCAATGGCCCAAGGAATATTAGGCGGTGGGGGATAAGGAGAAGGGTTTTGGGGCTGTTTAGAAAATGGAAAATTGTCTTCATTGAATCTAACATGGCGAGAAATATAGATCCGGTGAGTGAGAAGATCCATACACCGGTATCCTACATGGGATGGACTGTAACCTAGAAAAACACATGGTGTCGATCTAGGGTCCATCTTATGGGCATGGTAAGGTCTAAGCCAAGGGAAGCATAGGCACCCAAAAGTACGTAGAAAAGAATAGTCAGGGACCTGTTGGGTAACCAACTGATAAGGGGAAATGTTCCCAGTAACAGAGGATGGCATTCGATTAATTAAATAAACTGCAGTCTCGAAAGCATAGTCCCAATATATAGAAGGGACGGAAGCATGGGAAAGCAAAGTAAGGCCAATTTCGACAATGTGGCGATGGCGCCTCTCAATGGAGCCTTGTTGCTCATGAGTGTGTGGACAGGACACACAATGTTGAATGCCATGAGTGGAGAAAAAAGAGGATAGGGATTGGAATTCACCACCCCAATTAGTTTGGATGGCCTTGATAGATCTTGAAAATTGCTTTTCTACCAAGGCCTTAAACTTAATAAAACATGAAAATACATCAGATTTTAACTTTAACGGATAGAACCAAATAAATTTTGAAAAGTCATCAACGAAAATTAAAAAGTACCGATTGCCTTCAGAAGAGGCAGTAGGATGAGGTCCCCATACATCACTAAAAATTATTTCTAAAGGAAAATGACTACGAGAAAGAGTTTGTGGTAAATGTAAACGATGGGCCTTGCCCATTTGGCAAGTAGAACATAAATGAGAGGACTGAGGAAGGTGCTGATCCGGAACCATGAGACGAAGGAAACGATCATGTGGATGTCCCAAACGATTATGCCAACGGTCATAGGAGGAGACTGACGCCAAGTTCGCAGAAGGAGGAGAAGCAGCAGTGAAGGTATATAGGCCAGCTTTACTAGGGCCGGAAAATAGAATCGCCTTGGTAGCCAGATCCTTCACAAGAAAAAAAGAAGAGTGAAACTCAAAAAACACATGATTATCATGACAAAATTTTTTAACAGAGATTAAAGAGTTAGTGAGAGTGGGAACATGAAGAACATCAGACAATAAAAATGAATGATTTGAAGAGGGAAGGGATACGAAACCTATGTTTACAATTGGAAGACCATTACCATTGCCCACTTGAAGCTGATTTGTACCTGCATATGGATCATAGGTGGTAAAGGATTGCAGATCTGGTGTGGCATGATGCATAGCGCCAGTGTCAGGTATCCAATGGGTGGGAACGGTTGGGTGTTGAGAGGGGGCGGTTGGGGTGGATGGGTGTGGAGTGGCTGGTTGAGGATTATGAGCATAGTAGGCCGTGGGCTGGTTTGTACTTGGAGCATAAGTGGAGTGCGTCGGGGTAGGGAGTAGGGGGGGTTTGGGATTGGTGGGTTGAGTGGTGGTTGTGTGATTGGCTTGCTGGCGATAGTAGCATGTGGATGCTTGATTGTTGGTGCGGCCACAAATGGTGCAAGGGCTGTGTGCAAAGGCATTAAATCGGCCAAAACCATGACCACGACCCCAACCTCTAGAAGCACCAAGGCCAGGGGAGGGGGAGCCAGAGCCACGACCTTGCTGTGTGAGATTAGCAGAGGCCATAGCAGAGGGGTCAACAATAGCTCGTCTCGAAGTGATAAGAGACTCATAACTCATGAGAAGTCCATGTAACTCAGAGTAGGTGAGGGGTGGCTGCCGATACATCATAGTGGGCACCACGGACTGGTACTCCTCACGTAGGGATCTAAAAATGTGGATGTTGAAATCTTCATCAGGAAGGGGCTAGCATGCAGCTGCGAGTTCATTAGAAATTTCCTTTGCCCTGTGAAGGAACTGGGATACTGATTCATCATGCTTATGGACTAAATTTTGAAGGGCAAAATTCAGTGCAAGAAGACGTGGAGTATTGGGATTGCTGAAAGCCGCAGTGAGGGCATCCCAAATCTCTTTGCTGGTAGCGCGACCCACAGTAAGGGGTAGCACATCTTTGTCCAAAGAGGTGTGATGAGCACATTTATGTGTGAAATCTTAGGGCATAAAGCATACATTTTACCATATTGGACAAAGTTACTCGGTGCTTTCTTATGCTTTTCAGGTTTTAGGTGAATTCTTGTGAAAATGGAGGAGATGATGCTAAGAAAATGTTTTTAAGGTGTTTAAAGATGTTAATGGCTTGGATGCGTAGCCCATCGAGTCAGCTTCGCAACGGTTTAAACGGCACATGATTCCGAGTTGAAACGAAGAAGTTACGGCCGTTTTCGTAACGAAGCTACGAAAATGGTCTATAGGGGTTTATTTATAATTATTGACAGTCGGCTGGGGATAAAGTGAAGCGAAAGTTCAGATTGCAGGGGCCTTAACAGAATTATTAGAAGTTACATTTCTTGTACCAGAAATATTCCATTTGGAGGGCTCTGGACAGTCCAACTTCAACTTGAGATATCTTGGGCTCCCGAACTCCAAATTGGACGAAATTTGGGTCTATTTTGGGTGATTTTTCGCAAGGAACACAATGGTGAGGCCTATATAAGCACCCCATGCTCCACGTTTTCTGAAAGACAGAATGGGTATTTTATTTATTCTTGAAGGAATCCTAGTCATCACCCTTACTCTCTCTCTCCTCCAACTTCTCAAGGGCACTTCTGGAATTCTACTTGGGATAGACTTATTTTGAAAGACATTCTCACCTATGGAAAGTTGAAAAATCAAAGATGCTTTGATTTTATTGCTTGGAGAAGATATCTACAAAGAAAAGGAAGCACTTGTTAGAATTGGAAGTTTACTTTTCTAGAAATAGAAGGTCTATGTAAACAATCTTCTCTTCTTCTTCTTTCTATTTTTTTCTTTTTCTTAGGATTCAAGGCATTGTAAAGAGGAAGGAGAAGAGAATATTCTCTTTTCTTAGGGAATATTTCTCCTACACTTCCCTCTTCTCCCTTCTCTTCTCTTCCCCCCTATAAATACCCCTTGCCCTTTGGGTTGTAAGAAGTTAGTTTTTTAGTTCAGTTTTTAGTTAGTTTCTAGTTCAATTTTAATTCAGTTTTTAGTGTAATTTTTAGTTCATTCACTTAGTAAAATTTCTTTTCTTCTTCTCCTTCTAAGTTGTGATTTTTGGCTTTTATAAGTTCTAGTTTGCTTTTTGATTTTTATTTAATGGTTGTAATAGGTTTAGTTTATGCTTTAATTTCAATTTAAGTCTTCAATTGGGTTGTAATTTCTTAATTCTAGTTTAGGTTTTAAGCCTTCTAGTCTAAGTTCTTAAGTTGATGACAAGACTTGAAGATTTAGAAGAGGAGGCCATGGTAAGTTTATGCAAGTATTCAAGCTTTTCAATTACATTCATGCAAGCACATCTAGGTTTTACTATCTAAACTCTCAATCTCATTCTCCCTCTCCTCTATCTCTCTCTATCTTCTTCTTCTTCTCCCTCTATTTCTTTTATTTTTTTTATATGGTTGTGGTATGTGGATGCACTTTTATTCCCTTATTTATTTTTATGTGATTATGAAGTGTGGTTGCGTTTTTGTTATTCTTTCTAATTTACATTAGTTTGATAGGTTAGATGCTCATGTGTTAGGACGCCAACTTAATCCCTTAATTTTGTTAGATGCTTATGAGTTAGGATGCATTAATTTTTATTAGTTTAATTAGTTTAATTTAACACTTTAATTTGGTTCACTTTGCATTACTTTTAAGTTAATTAAATAGAGTGGCGTATATCTCCTCGTGTTCGATCCGTAGCTACGATTGACCCGTACGCTTGCGGTATTATTTTAACTCAAACAAGTTTTTGGCGCCGTTGCCGGGGAGATTATTGACCACTTTATTTTTTTGATTTTTAAGTAATTCGAAGTGCTTTAGTTTCTTCTCTTTCTCCTCTTTTTTTTTTTTTTTTTTTTTTTTTAAAAAAAAAAAAAAGGTTTTTGAAAACCTCTTCTGTTACTCTTCTGTTTCAAATAGTGTGCGCCCAATCTAAAGTCCTTCATATGCCCAAATCCAGCCAATCTTGGTGCCCCTTGATTCGTTGGGTGGTTTGGATTGACATGTGACTTATCTTTGGAGGTGACCACTCTTGATAACAGGAAAGCAACATAGTGAGAGTTTTGGAAACATAAACGTATAGTAGTCCACCACCCTACATCAGAATCCATTTGGAGTCGCCCGTAGGTGGCTCGTGAAGACTATACGGGTTCCCTTGCTGTCAACCTATATGACAACCTTACAGCTTTGGAACCATTGTTTCGATTTCTGAGGGATAGATGCATTATCTACCTTGGGCTCCCTCTTGTTTTTAGTATTTTTTTTTTCTAGTCTTTTATATTTCTTTAAAGTTTTTTTTTATGGGAGACCTCAATTTGGGATAGGTGGTTAATTTAGAATAATGGGAGATACACTTCCATATAAGACTTTGGGGGAAAGATGGACCTATGCTAAGGCAACCATGATTTTGGAGGAAATGTTTAAACAGGTTAGGGAAGCCAAAAGTAGTGAGATAGAGAACAATTTTGCACCACCCCAATACAATTTTGCTCCCCAACCCAACTATGGGCTTTCGGGAAATTTTGATTGGTCACTTCCCCAGACAATCCATGTTATGGAAGGATGCCCTAATCTTTATGGGGGGTAGCTATGGTGATGAGAATGTGAGTCCTCAATTTCAATACAATTCTTTTGGCACTTACAATCAGGGGTGGAGTGATCATCCCAATTTTTTGTGGGATCAATGGAATAACCAAGCTGGACCACCCAATTTCCAATATCATGGTCAGTTTGGTCCTCCAATGCCCAACCCTCCATTAAATCTCAATGGGCCACCTCTCCTTAAACCATATCACCAACCCCTTGAGTTTCAAAACATGGGTGAGGAGGCCAGACTGAATGAGCTTGAGAAATACATAGACCTTCTCACAACAAGCCAAAATACCATGGAGAAGCAACTCTCTCAACTGATAACCATGGTGCAAGAGGAGGAAACGGGTACATTACCTAGTCAGCCTGAACCGCCCCATCCCCAGTTTAATGATATTGAAAGTCCACCACCCCAGTTTGAGGTTAATGAGCGTCATTCCCAACAAGCTGCTTTTCATGGTGATTTATTTGTTGAGATTGAGTCTCCTCAAGATATTAGTGAAGCGAGGTTTGATGAGCTACCTGGGGAAGTCCACCTTTTGCCTGAAATTTCTGATTTTAGTGAGCCTAGTGAATTTATTGATTTATAATCAGATTTTCATGATAACATAGAAAGCCAGGAAATTCGATCTCCCCCTCTCTCTCTGGAAAACTTAGATAATTGTCATTTTGAGGATTCCATTGTCTCACATGTTGATTTGTCCAAACCTCCTAGGTTCGACGGTTTTATTGAGGAGGACAATGTTAGTCATAATGCCTTTCAAGCATATTTCCATGATCCTTATTTGGCAAACCAAGTTATGCAAAGAGCGGATAGTTGTATTGCTAGGATTGATTTGAGTAAGCCTCCAATTTTTGATGATTATTTAGATGAGGTTATTCATAATCCTTTTTATGCTTATTGTGATCCGTTTTTGATTGGTTTTTCAAAGAATGATAGGTGTTCTACATTGCAAATGGGAGAGAAGGGAAGAATTTATGGCCTGAGTTTTAATGCCTTCATTTTCCACTGTCCCATGAGGATAGATTTTTCTATTGGATATTTCTCAGTTGTGCTTAACTTCCATATTATTTCTCGCTTTACTAAAATTCATGGTCGAGTGTTTTCTGGGTCTGAAGCTATTTCTCCATTTACTGGCCATGGATTGAGATTTCTGTTGCTGCTCCTAGCACTTTTTGTAGAGCTCATGACTCTTCATGATCCTCTTTGTTGATTATATCCGGTAAACCCCTTCATCTCCTCCCTTGTCCTTATTCTTTCTTTTATGCATGCATTGAGGACACTGCATGAATTAAGTGTGGGGGGGATGTTGGGCTTAATTGGTGAATTTTGATTGTGACAATAGTTTGGTTTTGTGCATATGTCTCTTTGATTGCAAAGCGAGAGAAAGAGGGAATTAGGTGTCCTAGCATGCGAAATAATAAAAAATCCCTTTTCAAAGATGGTAATTGGTTTGTATCCGGTGAGAGGGATTGAATTGAAAAATATGAGCGTTATTTCATTTGATGGCTAGATTCCTCTATGTGTTTTATGGATCCTTTGATCTTTTGGCTAGTAGTTGAGACCAATTTGTTTGTGGCAAGGCAAGGCATGAAAGTGGAAGTGAATGAGAAAAAAGAAGAAGCAAGAAACAGATAAGAAAGTGGAATTCCTTGGGACTAGATAGGGCACTGTGCCTCATGAAGCAGGGTGACTTGATCGAAATTCTTTGGAAAGAAACTAAAAAAAAAAAAAACTCTTGCATCAATGTCTCAATGTCTTATGGATATATGCAAAAAGCGAAGCTATCAAGTATTTGGGTGTCTGGTGTATGCTCCACCATGTCATTCAGAGAACAGTAGTGGAGTAGAAATAGAGTTTGTGGTTGAGAAAGAAAAAAACTTTTGCCTTAATGCCTGAAAAAAAAAAAAGTATGGTCAACAATACTCAATGCCTAAGTCTTTGGTTCCATCGATGCTATGGGGGGTTTACTTGAAGGTGAGTAGTGTTCAGAAAATATGAGGAGATCCCTTGAACTTGATGCATACTTGTTACTTGAATTGATGTGGGGTGATAAAATTCAAGTGTGGGGGAACCTTTGGCTCCTTGATCTTTAGTTGAACACTTTTTGGGATTATGTACACTGTCCTACTTATGCTATGATTAAAATTTGCAGCATTCATTTACAATTGAATTTTGGGTGTATATTCACTGCAAACACCCACGAGACACAACTCGTCCATTAGGGGTAACCTAGGGGTTCAAAGGCTTGTTGCACATGCTAAGTGCAACCGTGATTCCTACGAAAGTGAGTTAGGATTTTCTGCATTCTAGATTAGTTTTTCTTTTGCTTTACTTGAGGACAAGTAACGTTCAAGTGTGGGGGAATCTGATGAGCACATTTATATGTGAAATCTTAGGGCATAAAGCATACATTTTACCATATTGGACAGAGTTACTCGGTGCTTTCTTATGCTTTTCAGGTTTTAGGTGAATTCTTGTGAAAATAGAGGAGATGATGCTAAGAAAATGTTTTTAAGGTGTTTAAAGGTGTTAATGGCTTGGATGCGTAACTCATCGAGTCAGCTTCGCAACGGTTTAAACGGCACATGATTCCGAGTTGAAACGAAGAAGTTACGGCCGTTTCCGTAACGAAGCACGAAAATGGTCTATAGGGGTTTATTTGTAATTATTGACAGTCGGCTGGGGACAAAGTGAAGCGAAAGTTCAGATTGCAGCGGCCTTAACAGAATTATTAGAAGTTACATTTCTTGTACCCGAAAGATTCCATTTGGAGGGCTCTGGACAGTCCAACTTCAACTTGAGATATCTTGGGCTCCCGAACTCCAAATTGGACGAAATTTGGGTCTATTTTGGGTGATTTTTCGCAAGGAACACAATGGTGAGGCCTATATAAGCACCCCATGCTCCACGTTTTCTGGAGGACAGAATGAGTATTTTATTTATTCTTGAAGGAATCCTAGTCATCACCCTTACTCTCTCTCTCCTCCAACTTCTCAAGGGCACTTCTGGAATTCTACTTGGGATAGACTTATTTTGAAAGACATTCTCACCTATGGAAAGTTGAAAAATCAAAGATGCTTTGATTTTATTGCTTGGAGAAGATATCTACAAAGAAAAGGAAGCACTTGTTAGAATTGGAAGTTTACTTTTCTAGAAATAGAAGGTCTATGTAAACAATCTTCTCCTTCTTCTTCTTTCTATTTTTTTCTTTTTTCTTAGGATTCAAGGCATTGTAAAAGAGGAAGGAGAAGAGAATATTCTCTTTTCTTAGGGAATATTTCTCCTACACTTCCCTCTTCTCCCTTCTCTTCTCTTCCCCCTATAAATACCCCTTGCCCTTTGGGTTGTAAGAAGTTAGTTTTTTAGTTCAGTTTTTAGTTAGTTTCTAGTTCAATTTTAATTCAGTTTTTAGTGTAATTTTTAGTTCATTCACTTAGTAAAATTTCTTTTCTTCTTCTCCTTCTAAGTTGTGATTTTTGGCTTTTATAAGTTCTAGTTTGCTTTTTGATTTTTATTTAATGGTTGTAATAGGTTTAGTTTATGCTTTAATTTCAATTTAAGTCTTCAATTGGGTTGTAATTTCTTAATTCTAGTTTAGGTTTTAAGCCTTCTATTCTAAGTTCTTAAGTTGATGACAAGACTTGAAGATTTAGAAGAGGAGGCCATGGTAAGTTTATGCAAGTATTCAAGCTTTTCAATTACATTCATGCAAGCACATCTAGGTTTTACTATCTAAACTCTCAATCTCATTCTCCCTCTCCTCTATCTCTCTCTATCTTCTTCTTCTTCTCCCTCTATTTCTTTTATTTTTTTTATATGGTTGTGGTATGTGGATGCACTTTTATTCCCTTATTTATTTTTATGTGATTATGAAGTGTGGTTGCGTTTTTGTTATTCTTTCTAATTTACATTAGTTTGATAGGTTAGATGCTCATGTGTTAGGACGCCAACTTAATCCCTTAATTTTGTTAGATGCTTATGAGTTAGGATGCATTAATTTTCATTAGTTTAATTTGTTTAATTTAACACTTTAATTTGGTTCACTTTGCATTATCTTTAAGTTAATTAAATAGAGTGGCGTATATCTCCTCGCGTTCGACCCGTAGCTACGATTGACCCGTACGCTTGCGGTATTATTTTAACTCAAACAAGGTGATTAAAAGGCTCATTATAGCGGTGTCTTGAATGCGCAAGTCTGCTGCTTTCTCTGGATCGGCAGGGCACGGTTTGTCACCGGTGACATAGTTATAAAGGCATTGTCCAATTAGATAGGGGACAACCTGCGTCTTCCAATAAATGTAATTGGTGGAATTGAGTTTAATAGAGAGAAAATGATGAGCACCAGAGCCATGTGTAGAGGGTGCAATAGAGGTGGTGGAAGGGGCAGTTACACCCACGATGGAGGTGTTTTGGCCATCCGTGGAAGCCAAAAACGGTGGAGGAGAGAACAAAGAAAAGAAAAAGGTGAAATTTTAGTTTTAGGATGAGAGCTCGTTTGAGCATTTGGCTCTGATTATCATGTTGAGGATTGAAATATTGCTTTATTCACTTAGATTATCTCTACCACAATGGTAATACATATATACAGAATTACAAAGAGTGATCTTCGGTGATCTCTGAGATCTCATATGATCTCAGAGAATATTACAAGATATGGCAGCTGGTTATAGCAATGGATATTAGCACATGTGATAATGTCAGGTATGGTATATCTTGGTACACAAGGAAGTGCCACATATGATAATGCTGTAAATGGTAGGTCTTCATATGGTAGATCTTTATGTCCAAGGATTTGCCACATGTGATATTGTTTGAAATAGCAGGTGTAAATATGGCAGCTGGAGAAAATGTGGTGAGAGAGAGGATCTCTCGGTTGATACGATGACGCCAAACTAGGTCACGAAGCTCTCTTCTTGCCGAAGCTTGACCAAGACCTCAACAATTGAGAGAGATGAGCATCATGGCTTCCCAGGTGACTGAGTCCAGCCAGTAACCACAACCTCAGACGATGAATCATCCGTGAGATCCGCATGAGTCCTCTTACGATAACTTCCTCCTTCCATTCCTTCACCCCCCCGAGCCTTCTACATCTCTTCCAACATTGCGACGTTTGTAGGTAGTAAAACCCATCTGAATGGGTGGAGAAACTTCCCCCGGGCAACCACGTTGATTTGCTGGTGGCATGAATTGAATCTCATGCATCCCCTTAGGTTGAACATTAGGAAACATCACAATGGAAGGCGATACTCGACACAAAATAGCCGCATGGCGAACCATGGCTATGGGGTTTGATCCGAAGATCCCCAGAGACTTAGGATCCGAGTTAAGATTTAATGAATGACCAGCATGAATAAGCTCAGCAGTTTGCATGGTTTGAGTTAACCCTAATCCAACCATGATAGCTGGACGAATGGGCCTAGGAATAGTAATCACTTGATTCTGATTACTCAACATTTGAATAAGCCGCCGCATAGAGAGGGGTTGAGCAGAAACAATAGTCTGTAAGCCATGTTGTTGACGTGGTAGTTCAAGTTCAAAAGCAACCGCCATATGAAAAAAAGCCTGCACCAATTCAATCTTTCACCGCTGAGAATATGGAATATTGGGAGATGGATTTGAGAATTGCCGTTCCGTAGGAACATCACGCCGAACACCAATAAACACTTCATCATAAACTTTACAAACTTCACTAAGAAGATTAACCCTTCGAGGGGGAATAGCTTCCTGCAAGTCTTCCACCGATTTTCCTTTAGAAGCAAGAACCTGCAAAAACTCAAGCTTTGATTTGAAAGGGCAATCTGAGCCACGATGTCCAATGCGAATGCAATTGGGACAAATAATGTCTGGCCTATGCTCATAAGCAAACACGATCTCCTATGAAGTAGAATTGCCCAACTCTACATGAACCGTAGACACCATCTCCAAGGATAAGGGCACAAGAACACGAGCCGCCGAAGAAATAGAAGGGCTCACAGACCCAACAGGATATTCAATAGCTAGCCATCTTCCCACCTTGCCAAAAATATCAGCTAACATATCATATTCATGCAACATCCAATGAAGTTTTAGAATTTGAACCCAGAAAACAACAAAATAAAAAACCACTTTCTCAGCTAGAATTGAAGGATCCCAAGGTTTAAGGATGACTAAATGGCCATGGTAAATCCATGGTTGAGAGAAAAGCACCACATGCATGTCCCGAGCATTAGAAAATTTCACCACAAAATGATCTGGGGCCTCATCAACTAGGTGAACCTCCTCAGCCTTAACAGATCTGGAGGTCCAGGCTTTAGAGAACATGTCACGAAGGTCAAATAGATTAACAGTTGTAAGATCACTAACCAAGCTCACAAGACAGAAACGTAACCGATGTTTAATGAATTGCATTTTTTGTTCAGGAATGGAGACCTTACTGAATGGAAGGATTGGTAGATCCAGTTTGGTATTAAATACAGTAGCTAGGTGCTCATCGATAGAAAGGGAAGAAGAATCCAACTCCAAAGGGATAGAAGAAGAAGGAACGATAGCAGAGAACGAAAGATCCATGAAGAAAACTAAAGCCACTCTCACAATACCGACAACAAGATCTAAACACACACTAACCAAGATGTAACTTAGTTCTTGAGTAAGATAAGGGAATGTGGAGCAACCTTCATAAACCCATCGACTTAAATAGGCAAATCCATTAGAGAAGAACTCAAGTAAAACACTTAGCAGCAAGACGCACCAACTCTAGGAGAACCTCAACTCCACCCAAGCAGTCTGTTAGAGGGAATAATGATCCTTAATTTTATTCATAGTCCCAAAAGGGATATATATACATGTCATACAATTGAGTGTAAACAAGGTACCCAATATTGGGTGATACAAAGAATGGGAAACCAATATTGGATGACTAAAATAGAATGAGTAGAATCCGCATATGATAACCATCCAATTGTGTTACTAAAGATAGCTGGATCCATATCACATGTGATGATAATCCGAGAAGGGCAGGTAAATACTCCAGTGATCTTTCTCTCATTACACCCCCTCAAGGTGGAGGGTCGGGTAACCGAATCTTCAGCTTGTCCCTTAGCGATTCAAATCTGGAATGTGCCAACGGTTTTATCAAGGTGTCCACTAGTTGATCTTGTGATGAGATGAATTGGACTTGTAATTGTTTCTTAGCCACTCGATCTCCGACAAAGTGGAAATCCACCTCCACATGTTTGGTACGGGCATGGAATACAAGGTTGGCAGAGAGGTAAGTCGGTCCTAGATTATCATACCATAGAATCGGTGGGCCAGAGATTGGATGACCGAGTTTATGTAGCAGTGATTCCAGCCAAACAAGTTTGGCTAATGCATCAGCAAGGGCTTTATACTCTGCCTCTGTTGAAGAATGGGCCACAGTACGCTGCTTTCGAGAGACCCAGGAGACAAGATTTGGGCCAAGAAAAATTGCAAAACCCCCAGTAGAGTTGCGGTTAGACCCATCTCCAGCCCAGTCTGCATCTGTGAAGGCTTGGAGAGAGTGTGATGGGGACCGCTCAAAAAGTAATCCGGCTGAGTGCGTGCTCTTCAGATAGCGAATAATTCGCTTGACTTATTGCCACTGTTCTTCCATCGGTGAATGCATGAACTGGCAGGCCCGATTAACTGCAAAAGACACGTTCGGACGTGTCAGTGTAACATACTGCAAGGCACCCACCACTGAAAGATACTTGGTGGGATCGGACAGTGGTGTACCCCCTGAATCAGACAACTTTGTAGTGGAAGCCATGGGGGTCTTGACGGGCTTGCAGTCTACCATTCCTGTACGCTGAAGTAGATCTGAAATATAGCGTGACTGGGACAGTAGAATGCCCCTTGGATGGTGTTTTACCTCAATGCCAAATGCAGATCTCCAAGGTCTTTGATGGAAAATTCACTGGAAAGCAGCTGAAGTAAGGTATAGATCATAGATGAGTCGCTGCCTATGACAATTATGTCATCCACATAAATTAAAATGTAGCAAACAAGAGCCCCTGAGCGACGGATAAAGAGAGACGTGTCCGTCTTGGAACCAATAAAGCCCAAACTGATTAGAAATTCTGAAAGTCGATGAAACCAAGCACGTGGTGCTTGTTTGAGACCATATAGAGATTTATGTAGCTTGCACACATAGTCTGGGAACGACGGATCAATAAAGCCCTGGGGCTGAGACATATACACTTCTTCATCCAACGAGCCATGTAGGAAAGCATTCTGAACGTCCAATTGTCGTATTGGCCAGCCCTGGGAAACTGCAATCGATAAAACACATCGAATGGTTGTCGGTTTGACAACAGGATTGAAAGTCTCACTGTAATCCAACCCATGCTGTTGGTGGAACCCTTTTACCATAAGACGCGCCTTATAGCGCTCAAGAGAACCATCAGCCTTCCTTTTGATTCGGTAGTCCCATTTATTGCAAATGAGATTCATGGCACCAGTGTGCGGTACTAGAGACCATGTACTATTTCAAAGCAATGCATTAAACTCTTTTGCCATCATTGTACGCCACTCAGGGAACTTATTAGCCTGTGAAAAATAAGATGGTTCAGTAATAACTGCAGTAGAAGTAAGCACCTGGTACTGGTTGCGGTGGGATCAAAGCCGCATTGGGTGCTACGTTGGGGCAGGCGGGTTTGGTTGTGGCAACTGGGTTTGATTGGGCTGGGCTTGGGGTGGTGGAGGTGCCGCCGGTGTGATGTGCGGCTGATAGAGGTCAAGGATGGGACGGGTTCTCAATGGAGGTGAAGGTGGGGAAGGGGAGGCGTCTGGGCTGGTAATAGGTGAACCCAGTGGGGTTTGGATGGGATGATCATGGCGCATGGGTGAGGGAGTAGGTGAGGGTACAGGGGAGGGCTGTAGTGGCGTACCCATAGGAGCCAATTGCATAGGTAATTGTAATGGACCACATGGTGGGGAAAGAGAGGAAGATGCCCAAGGGATGGATGGGCTCGGTGGTGGAGAAGTGGCGGTTGATGGTAAGACAGCCGAGAAAGGAAAAGAGGTTTCATCAAATCAAACATGACGTGCAATGATCAACTTGTGAGTCTATAAATCAAGACAGCGATAGCCCATATGTGCAGGACTGTAACCAAGAAAAACACAGGCAGAGGACCGATATTCCATTTTGTGGCGATTGAATGGCCGGAGATACTTGTAGCACAGGCAGCCAAAGACTTTTAGGAAACTATAATTTGGGGTTTTGTAAAATACCAGTTGAAAAGGAGAAATGCCAAGGGAAACATAAGAGGGTATTCTGTTAATTAAAAACATGACAGTTTCACAGGCAAAGTGCCAGTATTTCTGTGGCACAGACCCATGAACAAGAAGGGAGAGACCCGTCTCAACAATATGACGGTGTCGTCTCTCAACAGCACCTTGCTGCTCATGAGTGTGTGGCACAGAAAGCCGATGTGTAATGCCAAGGTTTGAAAAATAGGTGGGTAGAGACCGAAATTCGCCACCCCAGTCAGATTGAAGGGCTTTGATTTTTCTACCAAATAATCTTTCCACTAGTGCCTGAAAATGTGGAAAATTCACAAAGACATCAGATTTGCGGACAAGCGGGTAAAACCATATGAATTTTGTATTGTCGTCCACAAATATCACATAATACCGATGATGAGAAACATACTTGTACTACTAGATTAGTATTAAAAATTAGATCCAAGGGAAACATACTTGTACTACTAGAAGTGGAAAGGGAAAGTCTACTGGCCTTGCCAAGTTGACAAGCCTTACACAAAGAACTTAAACGAAAATTGGTAGATGGTAAATTATTTAAAAATTAATCATATTTTTAAGAAGACGTTCATTTGGATGTCCAAGGCGATGATGCCAGATATCAAAGGAACTACGAACAGTAGAATGCATAGACGGGGAAGGAGAGGAGTACAGCTCATATAGGCCATCTTTACTCGGTCCTGAAAGCAGTGTTGCCTTGATTACCTGATTCTTAACAAGAAAATGGGAGGGGTGAAACTCAAAGAAAACATTGTTATCTTTGGAAAATTTTTGCACAGACAAAAGAGACTTTGAGAGGGAATGGACATGCAAAATATTATGTAAATAAAAGGAGGGAGATGTCAAAGAGGGAAGGGAAGATGAACCAATATGTGAAATGTGTAATCCCTTACCATTACCAATGTGTAATTGATCTGGACCAGTGTACTCATTATACTAGGAGAGGGACTGAAGATCCGGAGTTACATGGTGAGAAGCACCAGTGTCAGGGTACCAAGGTAAAGTAGTGGATGGATGGGGAGTTGGTAAAAGTGGCGGATTAGGATGTGGATAAGAGGGGAAGTGGGTGGTCGGGTTGGGATATGTGTGGTGAGCAGATGGGGGGCCATTGGTGGTATACGGGTAGGGAGAGGTGTTAGGGAAACCAGCCTGGGGACGGTAAAAGCACCTATCAGTAGAGTGATTGGTGCGCCTGCAGATGGAGCACCAAAATCTGTCATAGCTTGTAGGGGATCCGTGGCCACAACCACCACCTCGGCCTCCTTGACCCCACCGGCCTCCACGACCACCACGGTTTGGTGGGGAGGAGCCAGAGGGGCTGGAGGAAAAAGAACGTTGCACATTATTTGCAGTCATTGGAGCAAAAGGGGCAGCGGCATCTGTGATTGCAAGCTTCTTTAGAGAGGAACCATGGAGGAACTCATGGCTCAGAAACATCGCGTGCAGGTCATCATAACCAATCGGATCTGTCCGAGTAAGAAGAGATGACACCATGGTTTTAAACTCAGGCTTAAAGTCCCCGATAGATGTGCAGGTTGAACGCACCAGGACGCAGGGTATGACTTGTAGCAGACAGTTCATCAGCAATGAACTTGGCTCGCTACAAGAAGAGGGAGACAGACTCATCTGGCTTTTGTTCAAGATCAGTCAGTGCCATGTTTAGGGACATCAATCGGCTCTCAGAGGGAGAGGAGAATGCAGTTGTCAGAGTGAGCCAGATATCATGACTGGTTCGTTTACCAACAACCAGTGGAAAGACTTCTTCAGAAAGGGAGGAGACAAGCATACTGCGGATAAGAGAGTCTTGATGTCACCAAGCCGTAGCCTCAGTAGGGTCGGTGGGACATGGAATGGAGCCATCAATATGGCTGAACAAATTTTGTCCATCAAGGAACGGTTCAACTTGTGGTTGCCAAAATATAAAGTTTTTAGAGGTGAGTTTTAGAGAGATGTAATGATGCGCATGGTTTAAAGAGGGAGGAGAGATAGATGGTGAAAGGGGAAGAGGGGTGGCTGATTCGGTGATTGCATCAAGAGAGCTGCCATCGGCAGTAGTGCTATGTCCTTTGGCCATGAGAGGAAACAAAAAAAAAAAATCAATGGTAGCTCGATGGAGCTTGTCTGGCTCTAGATACCATGTTAGAGGGAATAATGATCCTTAATTTTATTCATAGTCCCAAAAGGGATATATATACATGGCATACCATTGAGTGTAAACAAGGTAACCCAATATTGGGTGATACAAAGAATGGGAAACCAATATTGGATGACTGAAATAGAATGAGTAGAATCCGCATATGATAACCATCCAATTGTGTTACTAAAGATAGCTGGATCCATATCACATGTGATGATAATCCGAGAAAGGCAGGTAAATACTCCAGTGATCTTTCTCTCAATACAGCCCAACCCATAAAACCAGTAGCACACACCACTGATACAAGCAAACCAGGTGGCTAGTAGATCCAACAAAGCCAGAACCAATATGACCCAAGAAAAGCAGAACAAGTCTCTTGGCAGAGCCACATACCTTGAAATGATGAGAAATCCGCATAAAACAGAGATATAACCATGCAGCAATTAATGAAGACCCAAGCTACAAGAAATGCCTCCGGCAAAAAAGAAAATGAAGAATCCCCAACGACTACAAACATCATTAAAGTCCACTACCATCAAGCCTAAGCACCGCAAAATCATCCCAGAAAAACCCTCGTCCAAGAAGAACCATACCTCATTAAATGCAATACATAACAAAAAGGATTAAAGGAGGCATGCAAGAACATGTAGATAAGGGTTCATGATGAAAGATAACTCTGGAAGAAAAATTAGATTGGTTGCATGGGCATGCAATCAAATAAACAAGAGGAAAAGGGGCAAACCCAAGGAAACACCACAGTAGATCAACCGTCAGTAGGCATCACAACCACCAAACCTAGATCCAGATGGAGGTGAAGTTGATAGAAGAGAGCAGATTATCCAATAGCAGATCCAGCACCATCTCTTAGAAGCTTTCGGAGTCAAAGGCCTTCTTCTCTCACAAAATCACCCTAGCAGATCACTAACTTCTGAGAACTTACCAACTCAGTATTTTTCTGTGTTTCCTTGACCAAGGCAATGTTTTTAAGAGAAGTTATTCCTAATAAGAGTTTTTTTGTAATGTCTTTATTCTTATAATGTGGAGGGAAACTTTTCCTCTTCTAATACTTTAAAGCTCATAAAATCACAATCGTACAAGGTCAATTCCCTCATTGGTGTTTTACGAAAATTGGGGTGTGAATTGATCTCTTTCATTGCTTAACTATAACCAACAACCTTTTTAATGAAGGGGTAGGGTTACTTCAAGGAGATGCCGATTTTTTCTCTTAGCAACTCCATTCTGTTGCGGGGTGCTGACGCAAGAAGTCTGGTGAATAATACCCAAGCTATGTAAAAAAGACTGAAATGGATGATTGGTGTATTCAATGCCATTATCCGTACGTAAAACCTTTATACAAGTATTAAATTGATTACGAATCATAATGCAAAAATCTTGAAACACAGTGAGAACCTCACTCTTAGACTTAAGCAAGTATAGCCAAGTGGAACGGGATTTATCCTCAATAAAAGTGACAAAATATTTGTAACCATCCCTGGAATCAACAGGGGCACTCCCCCAAAACATCTGAATGTACTAAAGCAAACAACTCAGTTGATATACGAGTACTGTGAGAAAAAGGAAGTCTATGTTGTTTAGCAAAATGACAAGGATCACAGGTACTAGAGTCATGAGTCAAAGACATATCAAGTGCATTTAAAATCCAGTCAGATGGGTGACCCATGCGCAAATGCCACAATCTAGAAGTCTCCGCAACACTTTTCCTTGCAACGAACGCATCATTATGAAGATCTAAAGTGTAGAGATCATTTTGAAGCCACCCTTCACCAATCATCTTCCTGGTGACGCGATCCTGAAAGAAAACCTTTTGAGGAGAGAAAATAACATTGCAATTCCATTCTTTAGTACACTTGGCTATAGATATCAAATTTGAAGATAAATCAGGAACCCACAAGTCATCTGAATTTTTTGAAAAAATTTTAAGTTGTCCAACACCTTGAGTTGGAACCTGCACTCTATTAGCAATAGTATTTGGAAGATATGATGCACTAGTGGCAGTGTTGAATAACATATGTGAGGAACCATACATGTGATCTGTAGCACCAGAATCAATAATGAAACAATTTTTAGAGATATCATTGAGAGCATGAACATTACTAGATGTCTTGACCATATTTCCAAATTCATTGGTAGAACCAGTAGTGCCAAAAGAGGTTGTTCCATGTGTTTGAAGCAACTGCTGAAACTGGTGTGCTAAGGTCTCAAGCTTGGATTGGAAATCAGTGGTATTGGCTTGAACCGCCACCTTAGCATCCTGACCCTTATCTTTGCTTGGACGAAGGTGGGCATGCCGGGCCCAACACTTGTCCTTTGAATGACCATCACGATCACAATATCATAGTGAAAACGGTTTTGTCCCTTACCTTTTCCCTTGGTAGATCTAGTAGTTTTATCACCTTGCCATTTGTTATTGGTTGTAACATTATGAGCCGAGTTTTCAGTGGAATCCTTTTTAGGAATGGAAGCATAATTCATTGCATGGCGTCTTGTTTCTTCTCTTTGTATTATAAAGCAAACAGAAGCAAAAGAGGGAAAGGTGGAGCTCATATGGACTTGACGCTTGAGGTCTTCGTACTCGGGTTTAATACTAGCTAACAACTGAAAATTTCTGTCATGTTCTTCATGTTTAACATAATTAGCAACAATCTGAGTAGAAGGCCTATATTGATGAAGTTCGTCCCATTTTTTCTTTAAATTTCCAAGGTGTTCAGTAAAGGATTGGTTGGAACCTTGCTTGGAATGTGTAAGTTCCTGTTACAATTCGAAAATGCGAGATGCATTGTTCGCCTGGCCATACGTCTCATTCAACGATTCCCATAGAGATTGGGCAGTATCTGAATATGCAAAGATCTCATAGATGTGAGATTCCATTGAATTAAAAATCCAAGTCATGACAGAATGGTCACTGGCTTGCCAATCAATAAATTCGGGATCAGCCTCAGAAGGGGCTTTAGTTTGGCCATTGATATGTCCGATTTTGGATCTGCCTCCAAGAGCAATAATCACAGCTCGAGACCAAGGAAGAAAGTTCCTTCCATTCAACACCATAGAGGTGAGACGTTGGTTGTTTGCTTCATGCGACACAGCCTTAGTTGTACCAAATCCAATACCAACATCTTTGCTAGAAGCAATATCTTTCTCAGACTCAAGATCAGGCATGATAAATCCCAAAGAAACAAGAGAACAAAGTTGAAAGAAGAGAGCAACTTATCTGGAAAGAAGCACACTCGCAGAGATCATGAAACAAGGGAGGAACACTCCTCAAACGATCTCAAGAACACCGAATAGCAACCTTCGATGAGAGGAAGATCAATCCAGATAAGAATCCACAAAGAAACAGATTGGAATTACACCCGCTCTGATACCATGTTTCAGTTTTCAAAGAGATACATCCACAAGGAAGAATGCAAGAGATTAACGAGGTTCGGCCATGGATGCCTACATCCTCGGGTAAAAGCTCCTAAATCTTTTTTCTTATCTTCGTTGGCAGAGTGATTACCATTAAATAGATGGAGTACAGGAGAAGTTTCTATACATGGGATGCAAGGAAAAGGAAACAAATATTCTACACAATATTGACCATATCTCCTTCTAAGAATAGGAGCTCGGATCACCAACTTTTACGGTAGCCATTGCCGCCATTGCTGTGAGATTTCCTGGTTCTTCCTCACAGTAATGGAGGCAATGGCTACCGTAAAAGTGGAGCGAAAGAGGCAAGAAGAGGATGTACTCAAACACGATTTAGGAGATAAGGATATTTTGGTCATTTACTAATTTATGGCTTGCTGGCATCATCACTTAACATGTTCACCCTAACGGAATGGGTATTCTGTCAGTCCCAGGGGGTCTGTAAGTAAGGTTTTATAAACAAAGAGGGTGTACATGTAAGCAGGATGGTGTACAAGATGTTTACTCAAAAAAAAAAAAAAAAAAAAAAAAAAAAAAAAAAAACCAAACTTCTTAGCCATGGTAAGGTAACAACGCAATATGATTCCCCACAATGTGTTAGCGGCTCGATCTTTGAATATTGAATATTTGATCTGCTTTTTAAATCTTGCTATTGTATTTTGTTTTCTTCGCCCTGTCATGAAACCTTGTGTTTTGTCTTTTATTTGTTAAAGGTAAAATGCTTTTTGTGTCGGGGGTGGTAAAATGACCGCCCCACTCCCCTGAGTGGTAGAAAATATCAGCCCCATGTGTCTGGGCGTACTTTGCTCCTCTGACAAAATCAACCCTATCTTATTTCTCCACCACCAGGAAATGACTCTCTGCTCCCTATTGATTGAATAGATACTTCTTTGGCTCTTGCCTGCCCATGTATCCTCTATTTAACACTTTTACCTACTAGCATCTGTGTTCACTAACTGGTAGTCTTTTACCCAAAAAAAAAAAAAACCTTGTAGCCATAAAAAATGGCAATATAGTACTCAATCCAACAACCTTTTTAGTCTATTGACTTCAAAAAATACGAAGAAATTGATAGAAATTATTGTCAAAGAAAATGTAGGTCGCCCTCCATGGCTCCATGTTCTAAATTAAGTTTGGTTGATTCAATTGATCTACCATGCCTTTGCAGTAAGTAGAAATATATTAATTTTTCTATGTAGATCCAGAGCTTTTGCCACTTTTACACCATCTGCTTTCCTGAAACCTAAACCACCAATAACGTACTTTGCGTTAGATTCTCAACTTCCCCATTAATACCAATTTTCAAGTGTGGGGAGGGATGAAGTTTTCATAGAGGAAAAAGGGTGAGGTAGTTTGATGGATAAAGAAAAAAATCTAGAACCCTGACATTACTGGTTCCTTCTTTTCTCTTTGCTTATTTTAGGATGTCGGAATGCAGGAATATTAGGGAAAAAAAGTTGTTTAGCTTTTGGAAGGAAACCACAAACCATGAATACTACCTATTAATAGAACCTAAATATTTTTCCTTTAAAAAATAAATGGGAGAGGGAGGGACACGAGCCGCCGGATACATTGGCATCTTACAGGCCAAGCTAGGGGTAAAATCGGGGTTGGGCCGATTTTTTTTACAACCCCAGCCCAACCCTGATCCCTCTTAGCTCAGCACAAGCCCAACCCGGCCTTGAGATCGGGCTGAGATTTCTCAGCCAAAGCCTAACCCTATCGGGCTCAGCCCAGCCCAGCCCAGCTCGACCCTTATTGGCCTTGATCAACTGGGCTGAGCCGGGTTGGCCTTGATCAACTGGGCTGAGCTGGGTTGGCCTTGATTGACTCTGATTCTATGCATTAAGAACAAGAGAGAGAGAGAGAGAGAGAGAGAGAGAGAGAAGCTTGGCATCACATCCTGAACACATAAAAATTTGCGTCACAATCTATAGAAAATGAAATCCACTAGTGAGATGTTATCTTACACTTTAACCCAAAACTTAAAATAAATACTTTTGTCAAACTTTTGTTCGATAGACAATTACACTCTAAACAAAATTTGTAAAAGGTAAAGCATAACCTAACATAGGGTCGGGCCGGGCCGAACTCAGCCCAAAGCCTCAACCCTAGCCCAGTCCAACCCTTACCTAGGGCCTGAAAATTTCAAAATCCAAACCAAGCCATGTTTGGGCTCGGCCGACAAGGCCAAACTTACACCCCTAGGTTAAACCCATGGAAAGAAAAAAGGGAGTGCATATACAATGGGAGTCCACATGATTAATGAGGGTAGAGAAATATCAAATCAGGAGGAGTCCACATGATTAATGAGGGTAGAGAAATATCAAATCAGGAAAGACATTATATCATTAGGAGGAGGTGTTTTTTTGGAGAAAAAGTGCTATGGCGATTTTCCTTTTAACTGTTGGATTTTGTCTCTACTAGTTCATGGTCACCGGTGTTTCTACTCCGGTGGCACCTAATGCACTTCCTTCCTCCCCTACTGCGAGTGTAAGTGGAGTGAGGAATGAACAACAACATTCTTGGGTGAGCCTATTTCCGGGTGGGCAATTAAGAGAAGGTTCTGATGACTTGCGCTTTTTCGAACCATTTGTGGTGGATGGGAAGAAGGTGGCGCACTATAGCAATGAAGGCACTGCGGATGAGAAAGGTAGGTGGGAGTCAGTGCTTGTTGGGTTTGTTTTTAGCCCTAAGCCCTCATTTTCTTCCATAAAAGATTTGCGAAAGAAAAGTGGGCACATGTTGGTGAGGTTGAAGTTTTTGGCTTGGAAAGTGGAATTTTTATTTTTGATTTCCAAGAGACTGAGTTGAATCGCCAAATCTTGGACGAAGGGCCATGGTCATTGGGCAACTGGCCTTTAATCTTAAGGCCTTGGTCACCAGAAGTATCCTTGACAAAGAGGGAGGAGACTAAACTTCCTCTGTGGTTTAGACTCTATGGCCTTAACTTGCACCTCTGGGGGGCTACCTCCTTGAATCGAATTGCAAGTGTACTAGGACGTCCTCTCTATACTAACTGAAGAACCTCGCAATGTGAACGATTCTCTTTTGCAAGATTTTGTGTGTCCATTAAGGCTTCGGATGGCTTGCCTTCTTCGATTCCAATTGCACTTGATGATGGGACTATTATGGACCAGCTTGTGGAGTACGGCTGGATTCCAAAACTTTGTTCTACTTGTCAGATTTATGGACATGCAGTGAAGAATTGCCCCAAGATGGTGGCTGTTCCTGCGGTCAAGCAGGGTAAACAATATGGTGATGCAATGCAAATTGAGAACCAATGGCAGTCTTCTAGCCGTCGGCGTTCTTGTGGGAAACACTCCTTCCCACCGAAAAACACCACTGCTGCAGGTACTGGGGTGGTTTCTCAGTTACGTGATGTGGCTTCCACTTCCACGGTTATAACTGCAGTGAATAAAGCTTCAACTACAAGATCAACTAAGGTTGGTGCGTTGGTTATTGGTGATGTGGCAAAGGGTAGGAGTATCCCCGTGCCTACTATCAAGCAAGTGGATAGTAATCGTGGTCGTGGGAAGAGTCCGTTACAACCCTCTTTGGGAGTTAGTTCTTCCCCCCTCGACGTGGCTGCTGTTGGCGGTAGCACGGGAATGGAGGTGTGCTTACCTGTCTAGGCCCCTGCGTCCTTTGTTTCTGGAACTTCTCCCATTGGTGATACTTCTGCCATGGGTTCTGCCTCTGTCTCTAAGAACAAGACGGTGGCTCCTATTGTACCTTCCTTACCAATTCCACCTTCCCCTGCCGCCAATAGATTTGCGGTTCTTGAGAATGTAGAGCTTGCCTTGAACAATTATGTGCCTTGCGATGCCATGGAATAGTCAATACGTGTCCGTGATAGGAACTAGGAGCCCGAGGCAGAGCAACCCATCGCGCCGCTCCAGCTCTCCAAAGTCTTAATGATTAAGTTTAGTGTTTGAAATATCAGGTGGATGAACGACCCTGGTAAACGTAGAGCTGCGTTGGATTGGGCTGGTAAAAATAAGCTGTTGTTCTTTGGGTTGGTGGAAACCCGTGTTAAGAAGTACAATTTTGATGTTTGCTTTCGAATGTTTGGGTCTCGATGGAAGTGCCTTAACAACTCAGACTGCTGTGACTCGGGGCACATCTAGGTTGTATGGAATGAGGACTTGGTCAAAATCTCCCCAATTCTCACGACATCTCAGATCATGCATGTTAAAGTTCTCATTAAGGAGCCTTACTTAGAGTCTGAAGCTTTCTTTGTTTATGGCGCAAATTTTGCAACCAGAAAGAGCTGATCTGTGTTTCACTATCACTTACCTGAAGACCTTTATTTCTCTGCCTTGGATTATTCTTGGAGATTTTAACTCCATTTGTTCTCCTTCAGAGAAGCTAGGGGGTAGGGTTGTAACTTCCTCTATGGTGCAACCTCTGGCTAAGTGTATGATAGATAATTACATCAATGACTTGAAGTGGTCTGGGAATCATCTTACCTGGAATAATCGAAGCAGTGGTGATGATTTCATTGCCTCTAAGTTTGACAGGGCACTAGTTGATGACAAGTGGCTAGATACTTTTCCATCTTCACATGCTGTTTTCCAGAATCCTAGGGCGTCGGATCACTCGCCAGCGATGGTTTCTCTGGAACTGAGTTCTGTGAGGAGAGGTAAGCAATTCTACTTCTGCCATCATTGGGCTGATCACGTGGAATTTATGCCTTTGGTTCGTGAGGTATGGAGCTTGCCATCCTCTTCATCCTCTAGTTCTCCCATTTAAACCCTTGTTAATAAACTTAAAGCCCTCAAAGTTAGACATAAGGGATGGAGCAGAAGAACCTTCCACCGGCTTTACAGGCAGGTTACGAATCTAAGTAAGGAGGTTGATCATCTCCAAGAACAACTAAGTTCTTATCCTTCTGATTCGGCCTTACTGGAAAGAGAGAAGTTGTGTTCTGGCTAGCTTCGTCATGCACTCATTGCTAGAGAGGTGAACTTAAGACAGAAGGCGCATATTCATTGTCTTATGCTTGGTGATAATAACACTGATTTTTTTCATCGAGCAGTGAAGGCAAGGTGGAGTAGAAATAGAGTCACCTCGATTTGCAGTGTTGATGGTGTCCTTATTTCTGATGAGGAGCAGATTCGACATGAGGCAGCAAGATACTTCGTGAACTACTTCATGGGAACTCCGCAAGTAGTCTGCTCCCCCATTGATCTTCCAGTGGACCGTTCTTTGGACTTCAATGAGGTTGCTCTACTCTCCAAAGAATTCACAAGAGAAGAAATTAAATCGGTGATCTTCGCTGCTGATGATGATAGTGCTGCTGGCATGGATGGGTTTGGTGCTTTCTTCTATAAAAGGACATGGTATATAACTAGAGAGGATGTCTGTAGAGCTATATTAGATTTCTTCAACAACCTTCACCTACCGGATCAAGTTAAGCTGTCTAGGCTGACTCTGGTTCCTAAGGGTATGGTTCAAACTACCTTCAGTGATTTTCGTCCGATTGCGGTAAGCTCTCTTATTTATAAATTCATTGTAAAACTGTTGGCCAACCGCCTTAAGTTGGTGATGCATAAGCTGGTTGGGTTTAACCAGTCAGCTTTTGTTGAGGGAAGACACATTGCTGATAATGTACTCTTGTGTTAAGAACTGTTGTTTGGTTACAACTCTAGCAATGGTATGCCTCACTTTGTGGCGAAGATAGATTTGAGGAAAGCATACGATTCAGTGCAGTGGAGTTTCCTTTTCACCCTCTTGAACCAGTTAAAATTTCCGCCTTGCTTTATCAACTGGATCTCACGGTGTATTGTGAACCCGGGCTATGTTGTGTTCCTAAATGGTGCCCAATCTCCTTGCTTCTTTGCTAATAGGGGGCTTCGACATGGTTGTCCCATGTCTCCCTTTCTTTTTAATATTGTACTCAAGGTATTCTCTGATTCCTTGGCAGTAGAGGCAGAGAAGGGCACTTTTGCTTATCACCAATTCTGTGACAAACATAGGATCACCTCGGTGTGTTTTGCCGATGATCTTTTTTTGTTTGGGAAGGCGACAAATGGTAATGCCACGGTTTTGGAGTGGATTCTTAAAGATTTCTCGAGTCTTTCTGGTCTCTCTATCAACAATGGCAAGTCATTCATTTTCTTTGTTAATTGCAGTAGTGAGGTGAAGTAATTCTTTGAGAGCATATTAGGGATTTCGACAGGGAGTCTACCAATCAAATATTTGGGCGTTCCTCTTGCTTCAAAGAGCCTCAAAAGCCATGATTTTGTGGAGCTTAATTCAAAAGTGGAGAGTAAAATATCATCTTGGAAGACTAAATCCTTGTCTTATGCAGGGAGGCTAGTCCTCATCAAGTCCGTATTGATGGGCTGTATCTCCTATTGGATAAATGTTTTCCGCCTCCCTCAACAAACAGTTGCAATCTTAGAAGGGATGATGGCAAAGTTCCTCTGGTGAGGGACCGCCGATAGTGGTACTTACAATGTAGCATGGAGTGCAGCTTGCCGCCCTAAGGAGCAAGGGGGTCTTGGCCTATGTCGGCTACGTGATTGGAATACAGCAGCTCTTATGCAACATGTTTGGACTATTTCTTCCAAAGAACAATCTTGTTGGGCTCTCTTTGTGAGGCATAGATGGCTCAAACGTCATTCCATATGGTCACTGCCGATGCCTTCACATTGCTCTCTCACCTTCCGTGAAGTGCTAAAGACTCGTGGTGTCGCAATTGGATGCACAAGACTCTTGATTAAATCTGGTAGTGAAACTCTTCTTTGGTCAGACCCATGGCTACAGAATGGTCCTTTGGGCCAACAAGGAACCTTAATTGCTGAGGCCCTTGGGCAGAGTCCCTTTGATCGGGTTGAGCAGCTGATTATTGATGGGAGCTTTTGGGATTCTTCTGTGCAGGACCATGGTACTCAAAGACCGATGGAATGATATTATGGAAACCAAAATTCATACAAGACTACAGGCTGATTCCGTGGTTTGGACACCCTCTTCTAATGGGAAGTTCTCTCTTCGTACAGCCTGGGAAGCTGTTTGTGTTCAAGGCGTGAAGGTGGAATGGTATGATCTGGTCTGGTTTCCCTTTGCTCAGCCACGGTTCTCCTTTATTACCTAGCTGGCATATTTGGGTAAGCTAACTACTCGAAGTAAACTTGCGCAGTGGGGGTTATTGTCTGATTCATCCTGCCCTCTCTGCTAAGGCGATCCAGAAACTCTTGACCATCTGTTCTTCCAGTGCTCTTTTGTCTAAAGTGCTCTTTTGTCTAAAGTGGTGTGGATGGATGTCCTTTGCTTAAATGGGTTTCCCAGAGATCCTTTGGGATCATGGAATGCGGAGATATGGTGGCTGGGGGCGCATTTCAAAGGCAAAACAGTCCTAAACTCAATTAGGAAGTTCAGCTTTGTTGCCTCTGTTTATTGCATTTGGCAAGAAAGAAATGCAAGGACGTCCAAGCAACAATTCAATTCTGCAGCTTTTGTGCTACATCATATCATTTCTGATACACAAGGTGCTTTCTCAGATCTACATGGAGAATAAAGCCCTCCTTTGCACTCCCAGCTGTGTCTTCACATGTGTGGCCTCCCCCACCGTGTGGCTGGACGTCCCTCAATTGCGACGGTTCAGTCAAGTATGGTATTAGTGGATATGGTGCCCTGGGTCGTGATCACTTGGGAAGACCTATTTTTGCTATCTCTGGAGGCGGGCGTGATGACAACATTGTGCGTGTAGAGCTCATGACTATAAAGTGTGGACTCCAGAAGGCTCGAGCTTTGTGCTTACCTCAGATTCAGGTCCGATCGGACTCTTTGGTTGCAATACAGATGGTTGTGGGGGTTTTCCAGATACCCTGGGACGTTAGATGGCTGGTTGAGGACATTGGGGATCTGCGGGACTCCTTTTATAGTTGCTCATTCTCGCATCATGTTCGTGAGATTAACGCCTGTGCTGATTTCTTGGCGAATTTTTGGCATTCGGATCAAGAGATTTCTCTTTGTATTGACTCTTTACCTGATGCTCTTTCTGTACTCATTCAGAATAATGCTAAGGGAAAGAGATATTTCAGATTGTAACTTCCAACCTAAAATATATTTAATACAAACTCCCTTTTTACTAAAAAAATAAAAACATGAAATACTTAAAGGGGGGGGGGGGGATATGCTCAAGGTTTATAAGAGGGGAATTAGGACTCGGATTGGTCAGAATCAGAAGAAATCTGTTCCCCCAAATGATCGAAGGAATCCAAAACATTAAATGCTTAAGGATGCTCTGGAATTTTCTTCGGACACCTCCTCACCTTCTTGTGATGCAGCAGCATAGATGAAATGGACCCCAATTTTCTTCACCCCAAGTTTGATGACCCTCCCAGGCATATAATCGACGCAAATGGTTCTCTTGGCTGAAATTTTGATAGTATCTCCATGTTCAGCTTTCCAAACACAAATCGGTATCTTGATCATCCAAGTAGTCGTTTCTACATAGTCAAGTGAAATTACACTTTCGTGCCTCCATGTAAAATTCTTTGATTCATTAGAAACTTCAACCACTGCTTTAACAAATTTGAAGTTCTGTAACAACCATCCTTCTTCTCCTCGGCCGTCCGAACAAACAATGCATAAAATCAACCCTTGCATCTCCATTTTAAGAGGTTCAGTGACCTGACAAGATAATGAATGTGACTCACTTCGAAACTCAAACCACACCGGAACCTCATTCCCACCAAAAAAGATGTCACAGGTCTTATGATTTTCAAGGTCTTTAGATATGTGCTCCTCCTGTAAGTCCATGCAACCAATCAAAACCCATTACATATTTAACTTTTTTTTTTTTTCTTTCGTTCTTCTTTGAGCCCGGTGTGCTCTTGAAAGTTGAAACCATGGAAAGAACGAAATGGATTTCCTCCAGCCGTGGCACGGGAAACTGGAGGGTCCAACCCCGTTAGACACGATAGGAAAAACACAGGGGTGGTTTGGTCATTTCACAAGTGAGGCCTAGGTGAAATGACCAACTCCTGTTTTTGGGGGTGGTGTCAGAGCGCTGGACCTTCCAGCTCCCAGCCACGGCCGGAGAAGAGCAGATCCTGGAGAGAGAGAGAGAGAGAGAGAGATAGATGACGAACCTGAGAGATTTTCTTTTTGATATCACTTTTCAGTTTGACGCAGTTACATAATTTTATAGTTTCTGCCGACTTCAAACCCTCCAAGCCATCAACTTTTGTTAGCTTTTCACAATATGAAAGATCTAGCATCATTAGGTGCTCCAAGTTTGACAGATTTGGTAAACTTTTCAATATCTTGCAATAGGATGCATCAAGAGAACGCAAATTTGATGGAAGCATTGGGAGTGATTCGAGTTTCTGGCAATTCCATACGTTCAGAGTTTCGAGTTTTGAGCAGCAAGAAAGACTGTTTGGAAGAATCTTGAGGCTGCTGCATTGGCTTAGATTCAAGTTTACAAGATTCAGGAGCCCTGAGAAATCCGGCATATAGGATAGGTTGCGAGAATAACTAAGATTGAGATCCTCCAACTTTGTGAGATTCTGAAAGAAAGGGGGAAAATTAGTTTCCAGTAAAAAAAAAAAAATAATTCAAACAAATATAGGAAGATTGTACTCACAAAATTTTGGCATATATACCTTGGTTTCCAACCAAACTTTTTTGAGTTTGCTCTCTTGCATGTCAAGAATAACAAGGTTCCCCAAATGAAAATTACTTGGTATAGATTCATAGGGGAATGCTTTCCAATTAAACCATACTAAGTTTTCGAAACAAATACCCCGCTCTTGAAGAGATTGTTCCCAATATAAAGTGATGCCAGATTCTGGACTTTTAACTTTGAGTAATCTTAGATTAGGCATACCAAAAAATCCTTTAGTGATCTGCGAGTCAAACTCATTTGCCTTTAATTGAAGGCCTTCAACTGCATCAGTTCCCTGATAAAAAGAGAGAAATTAATAATAAAAAGAAAATGCTAAAACAGACAATGTTAAGAGTGATCGAGGACAATATTATGCATGTGTATGTGTGCAGAGTCCGGATCTTCTCCAATGACATTTAATTAATCACCAGAGTCGATCTCTCCAACCATCCATGGGATGTGGGGATCACCTCTGGGATGTGGGGACTGCAGCACCCCATGGATGGTGGGAGATCGAATCTGATGGTTAAATGTCATTGGAGAGGATCTGATCGAATTCATGTGTGCATGTGTCATGTGTGATTGTGTGTGTGTGTGTGTGTGTGTGTGTGTGTGACTTGATTAATTAGTGTGCACAGGGTGTGTGTTGCTAATACTATATATAGTGTGTTTACCAAAAAATAAATATACTTACAGTGTGGTTTAACAGTATATCAAGGGCCTCTCTAGAGTCCCACAATCTGCTACGTTTTCCAGGCTTCTTAGGAGACTGTCTACGAACAATTTCCCTTCCCATGTCTCGAATGAGATTATGCATACATAGTCTGTTATCTTCATTAATTGTAACCAGAGACCTTTCTGTGAGAAGTTTAATTCCAATTTCTCCACCTAGACCACAAGCATCTAGAATTTTAATTGCAACTTTTTTGTCCTTTCCAATGAAAAAACATGATATATCAAGGAAAATGGTCCGGCTGAAATCATCTAATATATCATAACTTATTTCAAGCTGTTTAAAAATCTGATCATTGAGTATCTCTCTTAATTTCTTCAATTGAATTTCCCACTCAGTTTCTTTTCTTTTGCATAGAAGAGAACCCAAAATCACAAGAGCTGATGGAAGTCCCCCTGCATAATGTATTAAATCATTTGAGAGCTTCTCATAGCCTTCTAATGGATGCTTTTGTCCAAAGGCGTAACAACTGAAAAGTTGAAGGGATTCACTTTGATTCATTGTCTTGACAATATATTTTTCATCCACATCCAATTTATTTAGTAAATGTTCATCTTTAGTTGTTACAATGATTCGACTTCCCGGACCCAAACAACCACGCCCTCCAACCAACTTATAGAATTGTTTCATTTCATACAAATCATCAAGAACAATAATAACTCTTCTAGTGCGTAGAAGTTCTTTGATAAAAATGATTCCTTTATCCTCATAGTCTATGTCTATGTCTATTCTCCTGAAGACATCAGACAAGAGCTGATTTTGTAAGGGAAGTAAACATTTATAACGCCTTGAATCCTCTCCTACATAAAGAAAGCTGCTACCTTCAAATTTTGTAAACATGCCTCCAAAAACGGCTTTTGCTATAGTTGTCTTACCTATTCCACCAACACCGTATATCCCTATGATGCGAACAGTATCCAATCCATCATTTAGCAAACAACCTATGCGCTCAATGTGGAAATCTAACCCAATTGGATATTGTACAGAATACGATAGTACCCATTTCACTTTTTTCAACACTTCTTCAACAATTAACTTTGTAAGCTCCGGCTCATGCCTGACCATTGTGATATAAATAAAGAATTATAAAAAAAAAAAACACACAAACACACACACACAATAAAACTTTAGTTACTAAATCAACAAAGCTGGAACTACAAGGAAGCATGAACTAAATTTTAATATGCATAGTAATGGTGTTACTAATGAAATTAAGTTTCCTTTTCAATAATAAATTATATATATATATATATATATTAATAAATTAAATTTTTTTAGTTTTTTTTTTTTGTAAACAACTTTTATATATCATAAAAAATTCTTTAGTTATGATACTCAAAATTAAGGGTGTCAATTGCAAACTGAAATTAATTACCAAAATCAAGTCGAACCATTTAAACCAAATCCAATAAAACTATTTACTAATCGGTTTGGTTTAGTTTTAAAAGTTAAACCATTTATTAAATGATTTGGTTTAATTTTGAATCAATGATTAAAATGAACTGGTATGCCATTAGACCGGTTATACATATTAAACCGATTAAAAACCAGTTAGTCATGAGATTCTACATACGTTTTCTATTGTTTGTAGTGAATTTGAACTATAAATTAATTTAACCCCTTTTTTTTTCTTTAAGTCATAAATTGAGTCTAAATGTCACGGTTCCAGCCTAACAAAAATAGGTTTGTTCTCGAATGGGCCCAAAATTGTTAACCCAAAAAATCTATAAAACCCATTAGAAAACCATTTAACCAGAACAGTCTATTAAGCCCTTATTTTTTATTTGGGATAATGGAACCATTTATACCTTGAACGGAACTTGAACCTAACCAATTAACACCCTTACACCAAATCTCATGTCTCCCTTTTCTCTTTCCAAACTTAATTATATTGGAAAATACCATTGTAAATCTTCCTTAAAATCTCTCCCTTTCCCACTATTCTATCGAATATCTAGATCTATGTATTAAAACATAAAAGGAACCAGCTAGTGTCTTGCTTGCATAATTTTTTTGGCAAGGTATCTCTATTTGGTCGCATGGTTTTTACACAAGCGTCTGGGTCAATGGGAGAGCACGCCTGAGCATCTAACCACGGGGCAGAGGCGTCATTTCATGGTGCCCTGTGAGAGAGCGTAGGAAACACCACCAAGTAGAAATCTTTTTCCTATTTTGGGAAAAAAGATCTGTACTTGGTGCTGTTTCCTACGCCCTCCCTCAGGACACCGTGAGATGACGCCTCTGCTCCCTAGGTAAATACGCAGGCGTGCTCACATATTATAAAGGGGCACCGTTCTCTGAATGGGATGTAGGGGCTACGCTGCGTGCACCAACCACTACGAGCGTGTGGGTGCATTGAACAGTTAAATTTCTGTCATTCATGGGGCATGGCGGTCATTCCGCCCCCGCTCCCACACAGGGAACTACTTTAATTGTGATTCTAAGTATTAGTATTCTATCAGCATATCTGCCAATAAAATTAGTATCGATCTCCCGACACGGATTGGGTGGATTGGCCAAAAAAATTGGTTTATGTAATTATTACATTAGTATTGGCTCGAATGCTCGATGCGGCCTAATTCCATTCAATCGGTCACATAAATATCGACCGAGAACGATACGTATATCAGTATCGTATTATTATTATCTACCATGGTAGATAGAACTCAAATATTCTTGCTAAATAAAGTACTTACGGAAGAAAATTTCCTTCTTTGTTGTTGCCAGCATGTGCCGAAATGGAATAATCTACTCACCATATGGGTTTGCAAATAGCTGCACTGAGTTTATTGTATTTTCAAAAATACCCCTATTAAGTATTAATCAGAATGGGAATCTATTTCGGATCATGATCCTCTGCTGCCGTTTGCCCGTGCGGCCAACGTGCAGCCTCACACAGACAGGGGCAAAATGACTGCCTGTGCCCACCTGGCAGTAGGTATGGCGGTCATTTTGCCCCTGCCTGTGAGAGGCTGCACGCCAGCCGCATGACCAAGTGGCAGTAGAGTATCCAATTTGATCTATTTCTGCACTATGGGATGCCCGACCAGGTCATAAACATACTGTGCAAACAAAAAAAATAAATGGACAATTTCTTAGATTTCTTAGATAAAAACGGAAATTACAAGATAAATAGGTTTTAAATTTGTTTTACATCCACTACTTTCCAATTTGAAAAGATTTAGTCAATCCTCAAAGTTAGTTAATGTTCATGCCACGAAAGAATAAAATAAAAGTAAACTCCCAAAATTGCTCTAAAAGTCTGTTTTAAACCACGATGGGAAAAATAGGAGGGAAGGGGCAGACAACTTTCTCCACCTGTTTGTTTGTTTGTGTTTTTTTTTTTTTTTTTGATCGAGTTTCCTTCCACCGATTGTGAATGAGATCCCATTCACCACAGGACGGGAGAAGGCGGGAATAAGTATTGGAAGGGTACTTCGCAACATACTAAAACCATAGGAGGGGGGTTGTGAGCCCTAAGATGGTGGGTGAACCAAAAGGGGCGACGCACTATGCCCAGACACATGGGGTAGGACAAATACGTTATTATGGTCATTAGGGGGGCAGGCCAGTCATGTTGCCCACCCCATGTGTTTGGGCGCATCCCGTATCCCAGTGCAAAGAACATTTTCCAAAAAGAAAAAGGTATACTAAACATAGAAGTGGAAGTAGTAATTTGTTACCCATTTGCAACATTTGCTTGATCCCACCCTGACAAATTCGCAGCTTCATTGAGAGCAGTCGTCCACTGTTCCACCATCTTGGTGGGTAAAATCTTTTTGTGTCCCTTAACTGCCTCACCATAAGTGTTACGTTGATGCCTGACATCCGATGGATCCAACTTGTAGAAAACAGGCATAACCGTTTCTATTCGGCCATTTTCTTTGTGAAATTTGAGGATCTCCACCAGCTCAAGAAGGCACAAACTCGAAGAAGCATATTTCTCGGAGAAGACGACAATGGCAATCCTAGAACCTTGGATGGCTTCCAAACGTTGTAAAACGATCTGCTTTCCTTTGTTTAGCTCTTCGTTTCTAAAGATGTGAATCCCATTCTGCAACAACTCATTAATGAGGTGAGCAACGAAGCTCTCACCAGAGTCTTGACTGCAAAAACTCACGAAGACATCATACTTCCACCAATTGGAAGAAGAAGAGTGTCCATAGGTATTCTTGGCAGCCATGGCCGGTCACAAAGCACAAGAAGATCAGATAAACAATGATTTATTAATTTCTTCTACCAAGAGAAAGAGAGAGAGAGAGAGGACGTACAACTGTACAAGGCCACCTTTTGCCCATAAGCCTTTCTTTTGAGGATAGAAAATAATAGAGAAAATTACTTGGACACCCCCTGTACTATGGTCATTTTGCTTACGATTATCAATGTTTGAAACAATTACTTGACACCCCTTGAAACCTGACGGTGTTAGTCTGCTGTTAGTGTTTAAAAGAAAATGTCTATTTTACCCTTATCACCTATTAAATAGAAAACAATGAAATTTGACAGTTTTACCCCCTTCTCCTCCTCCTTCCTCATGCAACCCCACCGCCCCTACCCCTACTGATTTCAAACCCTAATAGATTTCAAACCCAAATCGATTTCAGAAAAGACATGGGAATAATGGCAGGAGTCTCACAACATTCAGCCTTGAAAATCCAGCACAAACCTCCGCCATGGATCTCGACAGATCTGAACTCGTTCCTCCATGGATCTCGACAAATCTGAACTCATTCCTCCATAAATCTTGACATCTGAACTCTTTCCGCCATGGATCTCGACAGATCTGAACTCGTTTCACCATGGAAATAATGAGTATTGCGCAACTAGGCTTAGGGCTTTCTGGCTCTCTACCTCCCCCATGGATCTCGACAGATCTGAACTCGTTCTTGTCTTCACTATTCTGATTATCTTCTTGAAAACCTTACAAATGATGTGGCAATTTTTCCAGAGTAGTAGGTTAGAGTCGTTAGACAAGAGATTGAGGAGGTGAAAATCCATCTCGATTTTCTTCTTCTATTTATTTCACAATTTTAGGTTTGAATCTTTGAGAACAAAACTCAAAAACCCAAAAGAAAGAACAAATCGAGAATCCAAACCCAGATTTTCCCTTTTTTTTCTTTGATTTTTTTCACCTCTTCAAATAGGAATCCAAGACAGAGCATTAACCAAAACTTGGAATCCAAGCTGCTGCTACCAGATTGAAACCCTTTCTTCAATATTTCAACTCCCTTTCCCTCACTCTTACCCGATTCTGCTCTATCTCCCTTGCTTTCTCACTTTCTCTTTTCCTTTCTTTTCCTTCTTCTCTCCCTTCATGGTTTTGCTCCTCATTATTTGCCGGTTTTTTAGGTTGCAAAAGGAAGAAAAAGGGGGTAAATCTGTCACTTCAGTACCTTTTAAGGGTAGTTTAGGTATTACAAAAATTTTAACCGATGACATCATCACTAAACTAATGGACTTGACCTACTTGAAAGAAATGGTAAACTATTGGGGGTATTCAAATAATTATTTTAAATGTTAGGAAGATTAAGCAAAATGGCCATAATACAGGGGTGTTCAAGTAATTTACTCTAAAATAATACAAATCAAAATTGGATTTTCACTCTCATGTGGCGTGGTGCAGCTTTCGATGCAGTCAGCGACTTGAG
Source organism: Telopea speciosissima (assembly GCF_018873765.1). Lineage (NCBI taxonomy): Eukaryota > Viridiplantae > Streptophyta > Magnoliopsida > Proteales > Proteaceae > Telopea > Telopea speciosissima. Next base: position 26,229,004 of record NC_057920.1, read on the forward strand.
ACTTTGAAAAGATAAAAATTATTTGGTTCCAGACCAAAAGGCAATTTCGGAGTAGCTTCCAAAGTCAAAGACTTCTTAAATAAGCCTCTGTGTTTAAAGATAGAAAATAAATACTACACCATGGACGTCCCAATCACTCGTAATTATGATCCATGAGTTGGTGATTCACATAGTGTATTAATTAACTATTTATTAAGACCCACGAAGAAAACAATGGTGGCATACATACTGAAGGGAGGGAGGGATTTTTGTCGCCCCAGTAAGGTGCATGGACACTTGAGAATTCAACCATCAAATCATGGGCACTAATGTCTTTTTATCTTCTCAAGTGTTGGGTGTATGGTTGGATTCTCAAGTGTGGTGCACTTGTCAATAAAAACCTGGGAGGGAGGGTGGAGGGAGGGGGTGGACTAAAATGCCTAAGAATCTATCACATTGAGTTTCCTCTAACCACGGAGAATGGGTCAATTTTGGAGTAGGTTCCAAAGTCAACAGGACTTCTTAAATAAGTATGTGTTTAGGGATAGAAAATACACATTACACAGTCCACTTCCCAACCACTCATAATGATCCATGAGTGGGAAGATGTTGTGTAACAAGGGGGGCCGGAAAAAGGATATTAATCCCTTCTACTTCGAGGTTGGGAAGATGGGATTCTACTCCTTTTAATGTCTGGAAAGAAATGGCTTCCCCTATACGACCCTACCTGAAGGTTAATTGTGATGCATCTCTTGATCCGAAGGATGGCAAGTGTGGTTGATAAACTCAAATTCACATCAACCAATCAGAGGCCGCCACGTGTCCTGGCCCCAAGGAGGTGGACCATGACAGGACCAGCGAATGACCATACTCCGCGGACGCTCCTCCGAATGACCACACTCCGCGGGCACTGCTCCGATTGACCACACTCTGCGGGCACTGCATCGAATGACCACACTCCGCGGGCGCTGATCCAAATGACCATGCCTCGCGGGCGTTGCTCCAAATCCTGGGTGTACATCTACATCCAAGTCACAACCATCGGCTCCACTTGATTCGCATCCAACGGTGCTCATTAAGAGTAGTACCTCCTGTATATAAACTAAAAAGGAGTTGCGCAATGGGGTTAGCCACACCAGCTAGTGAGGGAGCAAAGGAGAATGCACAAGCATACACACAAACAGTTTCAATATCAGAATGATGCATGCTAATGTTAGATTCATTTTCCACCTAGCATACAAATTCTATCGGTCAAGTGTATGCTACTGTGATAACTCAGAAGAGACTGAGGGTCACTTGACTTATCACCTCAGTGAAACCTCAGTTATCACACGGGACCCTACGTCGGTAGAAACCATCCGGTCACCCAGTGGCAGACTCCAATAGCCATCACTACCCCTGTCTTGGCCTCTCTCACCTCCACAGACCACAGGTGCTCAGACTATCCAACACATAAACCCCTGTTGGCAAGGGTTGTAACATAAGGGAACAAGCATCCTAGCCACAGATATACTATATGCAAGTCCTATCATCCTGAGAGGTATTACGGGTGCATCAATGTCCCATTCCATCTAGTACCCGGGTACCAGCACGGTACGACACATACAGATCAGGATGACATATAACAATTTTCATAATTAAATAAATTGGGGTTCCGGCACCGGCACACCCGGCACTGTAGCCTGATACAATGGTGAGAATATTATCACATTCACAACAATCACATTTGAGATAAACAATGTAATGCACACAATGCTTATATTTATATATTAGCATGCTTTCATATTATATATAATCAAACCCAACAAAGTCACCCAAAACCCACTCACCGAACACGGGTGTCACCCGGCGTGGTTGACATGAATCTCACCGGTGCACCATCTATCCATCAAGTTGGGTAGCCTACGAATACAAAAGCAATTATTAAAGCATGTATAGAAGGGTCCCATGCTAGGCCCCCAAGGTTAAAATCAAGTTTCAACCAAGACAGCACGAGCGGACTCACAGACGGTTGCAGCAAAGGTGAGTCAGTCCCTAATTCCGTTCAGGCCAAAAGATAAAATACAAGGAGCGGATCCACAAACGAAACTTCTTAGTTGGATCCGGTCATGCATCCATTCGACTTTTGAGACACTCCCGAGAGCGAGCGGACCCACAGGTGGATGTGTTTCCTTAGTCCGCCCCTGCATCCGGTCGATCCTTGAGACATACTCGAGAGTGAACTGACCCACAGGCGGAGGCAACAGAGTGAATCCGTGCCTTCGTCCGTTCAGGCCAAAACACAGGGATTACACTAGGCGGATTAACGAACAGTACCACGATTGGTGGATCCGATTGTGCGTCTGCCGATAGTCTCTTTCGAGATTTTAAAGGGTTTCTTCTCCAGCTTGAAGCTTGGAGTACCCAAGCACTTCAGGGTCATGGAGGGGGTGTCTAAGCCTCCCTAGGGTCACTAGAACCTAGGCTCAACTCATTGATCCAAGATCCTACAAGGGTTTGGTCTCAAATTGGTCCAAGGGTTAGGTTTCAAGGTTTAAAACCAAAGGTTCACCAACCATGGCTGTAATGCAGCACTTATAAGTCTTTAATGGGGGTTTGGTCAGTATTATTAAGGCTCCCAAATAGGTCCAAGCATCACCTCGAGTCCCAAATGGAACCCTAGGTTAGCTCAAGCTCAAGATTCCAAAACAATTAAGGAAAATAGAGAGGGAGAAATGGGAATATCACTTACCACCAATAGGGAGGCAAGATCCAAGGCTAGGTGAGCCCCCTTGCTCTCCTTCCTTCAACCGTCCCCTCCATCTCTTCTCCTTCACCTTCTTCTTCTCCCTTTGTCCGGTCAGCAAGAGAAGGAGATGTGGGGCAGCCAGCCATTTTGGCACGGCCTCCATCTTCTTCCCTTCCCCTCTCATTCCTCTCCTACTTCTACTTCTTCTTCTTCCTTCTTCCTTCCTCCTTCCTCCTTCTCCTCTTTCTCTTGTCTCTTCTCCTCCATGGTTTTCTTGGGAGGGGAAGAGATAAGAGAATAAGGATTCTCTTATCCTTTTAAGGGTTAAATGGGCCTTAGGCCATGTTTGGTTAGATGCCCTTAGAATATAATTGACCCCTTAGGCCTTAAATGGGTTTTAGTTTGGTCTTAGGGCTTGTTTGGTCCAAGTCTTAGACCATTAGGTCCATTTAGTTAATTAGGGTCTGTTTGGGGTGCATCCTAGGTCCATAGGACTTAATTGTCCTTTGAGGCTTGTTTGGTTTGAGTTGAGATATTAAAACCCATCATTCCTTTAAGTTAAGCTTTGTGGGCCCACTTTCATGCCCCATTTAACCAAATTAATTGTAAGGGTGGGGGTTCATATGGTCTAAAGCTCTAATTAGGATGTCCGGGACACAGGGATGTGGGTCCCATAGGAAAAATTACCAAAAAGACAGGTAACAACACGGGCAGATCCTCGAGCGGATTCAGTTCGAGTGAGTCCGTTCGTGACTCCGATGCTGCTGTCAAGGCCCAAACTTCAAGGAAAGTTGCAGGGCTTTGACCCACACTTCCAGGGCTTCGAGGGGATAGTTATATTAATATTTTAAGTTCAAGGTCATTAATGTCAACCATAGCCATAAGGCATTACCCTATGGGTAAGGTCCAAATTGCCCCTGGGTATTAGGGGATATTTCAAGTGCGGGTTAACAAAGGGAGTCGGGGCTTACAACTTAGTAGGGGCCTTGAGAGATGCAAAGCTTTCTGATTAGGGTTTTATTTGAAATCCGTTGGACGTTCAACCTTGTAGGCTGCAAACACTCAATCTAAGGGGTAGCAGAGATTAACACCAACAGTATCAACAAGGGTAGCAGTAGGAACTGCAAAGGGACAGGTGGTCCAAATACCAGATAACAAAAAATTCAGATACAGAGGCGTGAGGCAGATGGATGGCAGAGATCCGTGAGCCTTGTAAATACATTTGCAAGTGGCTCAGTACCTTTGTCGCCGCTGATGATGCAACTCGTGCCTACAATCATGCCACCATCATCTTATATGGTTCAGGGTTCAAGACCTTCATCACGAGAACTGAAAGAATCACCGATCCTATCGTAGGGTTATTGTCTTCTCCAAGATGAGTGAATGACCGAATGAGGGAGAGAGAGAGAGAGGGGAGTCGCCGACTTAGTGGCTTACTAGGGTTAGGGTTGTGAGTGACTATCAAAGAATGAAGACGAGGGATTCAGGAAATGAAGAAGATTTTAGGGTTGAGTGACATGAGTCGAATGAACTGTTTTATATCTTCTTTTTATCCCATGGTCCAAAATAAACCTCTAAATCTGGCCTTTAGATTGGTATGTATCATTTAAAAAAAAAAAAACAGAGAGATTGGCATGTAGCAGTATTGCATACTTCTACACTACTATTAATGTAATAAAATTAATATTTAATTAATCTTATAATCGGATAAACAGATATGGATATAATATTTCAGATATTTTATTACCATCGGATAGCTAAACAAATCGAATAATAATCGGTCGGAAACTACGATTATCATATTTGTATCTGATTAGTTTTCGGACGGATTCAGATAGTTTCTGGATAGGGATTTTCCGAATACGGATTCACTTAAATGAACATGAACTCGGATTGAATACGGATTTTTGACTATCCATTTACATCTCTACATAGGGTATGGTTTCATCGTTGGATAACCATGCTAGTTGTTGGTGGCGTGTTAGGGCATAGATATATTCATTGACCTAGTCAAAGTGGATTTCTTCATCTGACTAGTCGATCAGCTATATCACGCGGGTTTCGTGCATCTGGGATGGATGCCCGGGCTGGTATGACCCATCGGACTTCACCGAGTAAGTTCCATCATGCCACATGTCGTGTTATTATTGGGTGGTCATTTTATGGTATAACATAAATCACCCCACTCTAACAGAGCTAATTTGGGAGTGTTGGGGTATAATAGTTTGGTTGGTTCTTGTCCATGTTTAGCCAATCATTTGTGTCATCGTCCGTGGAGACTACTATGGTTTTGTGTGTTTGGCCCTTTTTCTCTCGACTGAGCGGAATCCATTTTTATATTTTTGCCCGAATGGTGGTGGACTCATCACTCTTGACCAAGTGATGATATCTTCAGGTTCTCGGACAGCACGAACCATGAGGGTAACTGCACGACGTAGCCTGTAATGACCTTTCGTGATGTAAGTGTGTAACTGTTATGTCATTAAAGCCTTTGTGGGAAAATGACATGATGCTTGCGAGTATCTAGGCGTTGAATATGTGGACTTCCAATGGGGGTCTGGCACTTCACGCAGGACAGATACCTTTTTCAGTGAATCTTCGTTAATGCCTTTACGGGAAAACGACATTGTGCCTACGAGTTTCTAGTCGTTGGATTTGTAGGCCTCCAATGGGGAATTGTCACATCATGTGGGTGTGAGGATCCGTCCCCCTTTTGGGCGCTTGGCGCGCCAAAGGATTTTCAATTGCTCCTCTTTGTTTATTTTTGGAGGGAGAGAAGGGAATGCGTCTTCTCATGGAGTATGGTGTTAATTTATCGGGGGATGGGGGTCATTCAATAAAATGAAATGGAGTCACCAGGGTTAGGGCCTAAGACCCATTGGTGTAGCTCTATAAGGGCTATGAGACTTCGGTTGGTCTGGTCAGAGATTCGGGGTAATTGGTTAGGTTACGAGAGTGGGAAGGTGTTAGGCACCCACCTTGCCCGGATAAACCGGTCTTTCTACTAGATGCTTTTTTTTAAATATTTTCCCTTCGTGAATCTCCTATTCCCACATGTATGACTAAATAATGATGCACAAATTATTTAATTAAATTAAACTATGTTACACTAACTACTGTACACTACATGAGAGTACTTGAAAGGACTACATTGTACTGAAATTAAAAGTTAACGAAAGAAATGTATACATGTACGCTTTAAATAAATGCAATTATGAAAAATGGACGGCATCCCCCCAGCTCAGGTGGAGGCAAAAGACTGACTTTGTCCTTTCATCGGACAGAGTAATGGCTTGCGTTGAATCTTACGATCTCGGACAGAATAACGACGTTCCAAGGCTTTGGAAACTAGGGGCTCAAAAGGCTGGACAAAGTGGCTATGCCACTAGAGGTTTCCCAGATTAAGGCAAGAAAGGGTTGAGTAAGCCGGACTAGGATAGCCCAGACTTCAGACAAAGGGGCGAGACTCGGAGGCTCAAAATCAGATTAGGGAAGAGCCCCGAATCAAGGAAAAAAAGGAAAAATTGGAAAATTGGAGCTCTGGGGGTGTCCCCTCTCCCAAAAACTTCTCCTTCTCAAATGAGGGTGGTGACCCCCTTTTATAGGCAAATTTTGGGTTCGACGGTGTTGCAAAAAATGTGAGGAGCCGCATGGCGGGGCCGCGGCAGAGCAAAAAAGGAGGAAAAATCAGATTTTGGGTGTCTGCGGGGCCACATAGCAGGGCCGCGTAGGCCATGGCACCGCTCGGTAGGGCCGCATAGGCCATGGCGCAGCGCGGTAGGGCCGCAATGTGCGCGCATGTGGCGCCAAATGACAGGGCCACGCAGTGCAGGGCATTGCCTTGCCGGGCTGTGATCGTGATGCAGCCTCGTGGGGTTGCATGGGCCGTCTGGGACTATCTCGGGGGGGGAGTCGCGTGCATGATGTACGCTTTACAGGACGAGAGGCGATGTTCTCTGATACTCTGTTAGGCTTTCGGGGACATTGCCAGTCTTCTGTGTTCGATTGTCGTCATCGCTGGGGGGTGACAAAATTCAGCGTCTACAGTTTGCCCTTCTTTGGCAGAGACCTGTGCCAACATCCAAAGGGCGAAGATAAAAGGTCACCTAATTTTGTCACCAAGAGCATGCATCACCGCCACTTTGCTCATAGGTGATGGAGTTGAATGATAAAACCTCATTTCGAAAAAACCGTTCGATGAGCGAAAACTACCATCACTTTGCTCATGGGCGACGGAATTTTAAACAACACTTTGGCAAACCATTTGGTAAATCCTTTTTGAGAATTCAGACAGCATTACCTAAGTGTGTACTTACCTGATGGGGCAACATTGCTCGACTGGGTTTCTCCCTGGCGTTCAAACTTTTGCCTGCAGGGATTCTGATTGCTTGAGGGGAACCTGGTCTTTGGGCATTGCTCGGCCAGATTTTCTCCTGGCGTTCGAACATTGCTTACCTATACTTCTGGTGATGTGATAGTTTTTCAATGATGAGATGGCATCGCGACCGAGTGATGATAGTGTACGATGAGATGGCATCGCGACCAAACTTTTTGAAATTATAACGATGAGACAGCATTGCGATCGAATTTTTGAAAGTGTAACGATAAGATGGCATCGCGACCGAACTTTGAAATTGTAACAATGAGACGACATTGCGACTAAAGTTTGAAATTGTAACAATGAGATGACATCGCGATCGAAAATTTTGAAATTGTAACTATGAGGCGGCATCGCGAACAAAAATTTTGAAATTGTAACGATGAGACAGCATCACAACCAAAAATTTTGAAAGTGTAACGATGAGACGACAACGTGATCGAATTTTTGAAATTATAATGATAAGACTGCATAGCGATCGAAAATTTTGAAAGTGCAACGATGAGACGACATCACGATCGAATTTTTGAAAAGAGTAACAATGAGACGACATCTCGACTGAAATTTTGAATAACGATGATACGGCATCGCGATCGAATTTTGAAATTGTAACTATGAGACGGCATCGCGACCAAATCTTTGAAAGTGTAACGATGAGACGACATCATGACCGAATTTTTGAAAAGTGTAAAGATGAGACGGCATCGCGACTGAAAATTTTAGAAGTGTAACGATGAGACGGCATCACGACCGAATTTTTGAAAAGTGTAACAATGAGACAGCATCGCGACCGAAAATTTTGAAAAATTAATGATGAGACGGCATGACGACCGAATTTTAAAATTATAAGTGTTTTCAAAAGAAAAGCCTAGGGTATGGCTACAAAGCCAAAGGGATCATTGCACGGAGGTCCCAAAATTTTTTTTTTCTCGCGCGGTGCCACCGTGTGGGGCCATGGGCAAGCAGCGCAGCTTGGCTAGGAGAATCCATTCCCGGAACCGCGCATTCCAACGCTTAGTTCTGAGGGTTTGGGTTATGCTCCTCAGTTGGAGAGAGAAGGAATGCGTCTTCTCGAAGGTTATGATTTATCGGGGGCTGGGGGTCATACAATCAAGTGAAATGCAGTCGCCACCTAAGATTAGGGCCTAGGACCCATTGGTGTAGCCCTATAAAGGGCTACATGATTTCGTTTGGTCTGGTCAGAGATTCGGGGTAAGTGGTTAGGTTACGAGAGTGGGAAGATATTAGGCACCCTCCTCGCCCGGATAAACTAGTCTTTCTACTAGATGCTAATTTTTGAATATTCTCCCTTTATAAATGTCCTAGTTTCACATGTATAGCTAACATGATGCACAAACTGCTTAAAGTTAAACTAATTTAAATTAACTACTGTACACTACACAAGAGTCATCTAAAAGTCTACATTGTTACGAAATTAAAATGCAATGAAAGACATGTGTACTTATATGCTTTAAAATAATATAATTATACGGGACGGATCGCGTCACCTATCTCAGGTAGAGGCAAAAGACTAGCTTTGCCCTTCGTCGGATAGAGTAACGGCTTACGGATGTCGAATAATAGGACCTCGGACAGAGTAACGATGTCAGAAAATCTTTGAAAAGTAACCACTCGGTTGTCGGGCAGAGTAACGGCTCACAAGTATCGGGCACTAGAACCCCAGACAAAATAACGGCATCGAAAAGCTTCAAAAACTAGGCATTAGGACGCCAGACAGGGTGACTAGGCCATTGGAGACTTCGGGTTTAATGCCCCCAAAACCACCCTAGTGATTTAGGGACATTGACGGTCCACAAGATCGTTTATGTCAAGGAGATATGAACCGGAGTAGAACCAAAACACAAACACATGTCTAAAATGTATAGATTAAGGCTTCAACTAAAGTAGGATAGTCAAATTAAGCTATTACAACTTCCAAATTAAACTTAAAATTCTTAAATAAAAGTTACAACCTCCAAAATTAAATTAAACTAAAACAAACTATGAGTTCTTCTAAATTTAAAGGAAGTGTAAAATTTCTAGTAGTAGTTGTCATCTTCTAATTCAAATGCTTTGTCCCCTTGGACCTCCTCCTCTAGTACATCCTCACATCCAGGTTCGCATTCATAAAGTTGTTCATCTGAAAAATGGTGAGGGTTACACTTTGAAAAAAGCTTAGCAAGTAAATCCACAACTATACAGGTGTGAAAACATGCACAAGTATTACGAAATGTAAAGACATACAATAATATGTATATATAGATCCGAAAAAAAAAAATAAAACAAAATGATCATAACCATATTTGCTTATCACCACTAACGTAATGAAAAGTATATATAACAACAATCAACAAAAGATATATCGAAAGAATGTAAAATAACAAACACATCACTCCCTAATGGACTAGTGTGAACTAGTTACCATACACTGGTCAAGGCCCTTATGATAGCGGCGTATGAACTCTAGCTATGATCAATTACAACACCACTGTCCCCTCTCAACATCAAGAAACTAATGGAGAAACTAGTGATCAAACTTGCCCTAGACCAAGTCAAAGCCCTCGAAGGTTTTTTCAGCAATGCCCTCCTGGAGAGTTTTTGATCATCTCCCTCTTTCTAGTAGTCCATATAGCTCCAATAAGGGTAAGCCCGTAGCTCAAAAACTCACCAACTTATCCTTACCCCAACATATTCACCAATGTCAGTAAGGTAAACAACAAAATAACAATCAAGGGTTTGCTTATAATTTAAAGCTATACATCCAAGTTCAGAACTTAGGGGTCATGACTCCCCAATTCCACCCTAACACGTGCTATTGAAAAGAATGAAAATAAAACGTGAAAACAATAACTTTCATCAACATATCAATGCATAAAGTGAAGAACAATAATAGAAAATATTGGGCAAAATCTTCGCAATCACTTATCCAACAATAACATCAATGAAAATTAAAAGGTAAACCCTAAACAAAATCAGATTTTTATGCATCATCCAAAAACATCATGCATTAGGTTATAATCATGAAGAATCATTCATAGACTTTCATCATACTATCAACAAATAAGCATTGGATTCATTAGTCTATAAACATGACATTATTAAAAATTCTGCACACACATATGTGAATTAAATCATAAGGAAATCACCATTCCTTGCAAGCAATTATGTGTGAACAATTTAATTGAGTAAAAGCATGAATGAAATATGTTTTTGGCATGATAAATCTCAATCTAAAACTAAATTTCAGATTTAAAACAATGTTTCAAAAATAAATTTTATATGTAAGAAAAATATCAAGTATAATGGTTGAAGATCTACTCACATTGTGTGAAGCGACTAGGGTTTCTATAGGTGATCTCAAATAAATGCGTCATTGATGTTAATTTAGTTCTTCCTAGTTCAGAATCATTTTAATGGAGTCCCATGAGTAAGGTAATAATGAAATAAACTTCAAGGTATTCCTTAAACTCGGATTTGGAAAACAGAGATTTTTGACAGAATGACTTACCTGCAGTAAATCAGAAATATTTCTCTGCTCGGATCTCAGTTTAGGCTGATTCAAGTTGGGTTACGAAGATAAGAAATGAGGCTACATTTTATTATGAAATAAGATATTCTTAATTCACTTTAAAAAATGGTCTAAATTAGACGTCAAGTGGCTGATTCTGTACAGTCTGAATCTCCTTCTCCCTCCTTTTTATTCTCTTCTTCTTCTTCTCTTCCTCTCTATAGTCCACGAATTTTCCTCTCTTCCTCTCTCTCTCTCTCTCTCTCTCTCTCTCTCTCAAATTTATGATAAAGGGAATGGGGTTTGGGATTTGGTTATTGGAATTTAATCCTAACAAAAGAGAAGGAGATGAGAAGAATCCTATTTAGTCTCTAACTAGATCTCTTTACTTTTTCCTAGATCTCTTTACTTTTCCTCCAATGAAAATATTTTAAAAAGAATCTTGACTTAAGATTTTCAAATTAAAATTTTAGATTAGGTAGTTTAATTTTAGCTAAAGTCCTTTCTTGTTAGGATTTTATTTTATAAAGACTTTCTTTCTCTAAGATTGAGTTTCCAGCCAATTGGAGATTGCCACCTCACCTTTCCTTATCAATCCATAATACTTCCCTAACTAAATTCTTACAAAATTCAAAGATCTCCCAAGCTAGAATCGTGGAAGCTCCTTTTTAAGCCCTATAAAATTATAAAAAATAAAATATGTAATTACACCTCTAAAGAATAGAACCTTAGACCTCTAACAAATTGAATTAAATATCTAAGCACTAGGCTAGATTACTAACTATGACTTATTTTCAAAATCAAATTATATATCTTATAAATAAAATTCTAATTCTACACTTAGGCAAGGAATAATTCAAATTAAGGGTGTTACACTAGGGCACACTACTTACCATCATGTGTACACCCCAGCAAGTCCAAGATCCTACACTTCAACTTCCGTCAATCCTGTATTAGGTAAAAAGACCAAATTATCCCTAGTCCAAAGTCATGGTATTACATCGAGGGTTTGGGAAGAAATGGGTTAGGGAAGGCAGATTCTGGGGACCCAGACTTCGGACAGAGGGACGAGGCTTGGAGGCTTGAAATCGGATTGTGGAAAGGCCCCGAAACAATGAAACTAGGAAAAAAGGAAAAACTGGAACTCTAGGGGTGGCCCCTCTCCCACCACTTGGACTTGTTGAAATGAGAGGTGAAGCGGGGGTATTTATAGGCTACGTTTGGTAAATGTCTAAACGGCGTTTAGAACCGTTTTTCCGTTCTTTGAGAACAAAAAAACATGAATTTACGTTTGGCTTAATGGTTCGTTTTTCTGGTCTTTTAGAACGAACTGGAGAGAATCTTGCTCCAAAGAACGTTCTTTACAAACCGTCTCAGCGAGAACAAATCTATCATGAAAAAATGAAGTAAAGATCGACAAAAAGGGGGAAAAACCAGTGATTGCAAAACGTTGATGAGAAGCTCACCTTCGTGCTCATCCCAACCCTCACTCTGCAACTCGACTCCATTGCCAAGCTCGTCTTCGTGCTCCTGGTTCTACTGCAACTCCGCCAAGGTCGTCTTTGTCTTCCAATGAAACATGTACCTTCTTCCTCGTTCATTCCATTTCCCTCTCTCCCTCCCTCATTCTTCTCCTCTGCCTCCAACAAATGAGCCTTACCCATCGCTTGACATGTCTACATACAAATCATCGGTTTCCAAACCCTAAAAAGTCTCAAAATCCCTAGAAACTCATGCATCTAATCGATCTTTATCTTCGTTCGTCATCTCCATCCGAGGATTCATTCATCGTTAGCTAGGTTTCAGAAGTTGAATCTCTTCATCCAACCATGAATCAGGTCTGTCGATGGTGTTATCATCATTTTTGCTCATATTTTGTCTCAGATATTGGTAGAATCACACTGCTGTGGTAGATCGAAGAAATCTGAGGTGGGAAGGTATGGATTTGATAGGGTTCTCGATGAAATTTTTTAGGGCTATAGAAATAGATAACTTCATCTTCAATGTAAATATGTAATGTACAAAATTTGCAGTTATCTGTCTGTTTCTCTATTATCTATCTCCCGCTCTCTCTGTTCTTTGTGTATTGTGGCCATGGGTTATATTGTTGTGTTCTCTAAGGCCCTTAACCCATGCTCATTCAACCAGGCATGCCAAATTTCATAACTCAGCTTTCTCAGGCAAGTATTTCCTGTTAAATGGCTTTTATTTATCTTTACTTGTTCTTCAAACATTGTTCAATTTTGGTTGAATTTGATTCTTATATTGGTCAAGTCTGGATTCTGAGAGTGGAAAGGAATAAGCTACTATTTGGTAGTTGTAGATTAAAAGTTCTGATTTTGGATTTCAATGCATGACAGGAATTATTATAACATGTACTATTTTGTATTTCTGGTTGTTCTTCTTGAATATCTCAATCAATTAATGAAAAGGAGAGGGAAAATTTCTTGTTCCATGCCATTTTCATTATTTAATGGTGTATCAACTATGATTTACAACAAAATCTTAAAACTTGGGCTTTTCTTCCTTGCAATATTAACTTTTGGTGGTGATCTTAGATAAAATGGGTAAAATGTACAATATATTGAAAATGCTAAAATTAGAATTTGTAATGAAAATTCAACAGAATTTTTAAAATTTAAAACTAGAGCATGGTGTCCTTCCACAAGGTAATCTGACATCTCATGTTCAGATATCATATATCAGATATAGAACAGTGGAAGTCACAATTGAAATACTCATTTCAAATTCAAAATAAATAATTGGTGTATCCATTAAAGCAAGTTGTAACTTGTAACTTTCAGCTTTCATTGCTGATTTTCTTCTCCTTAAGGTACTCCTTTTGTTCCTTATTCTGCTGTTCACTTGGGGTAATAAAGCAGTAATCTCTTATATATATTGAACTGTTTTCAACCACCTCCTTAACCATAGTGCTTTCATTCCTCGGTTATTAGGTGACTGATAACTATGTAACTGATGTGACTTATAAATTTATCATTACCAATTCAAGACAATCATTTTGCCACTGAAAAATCTCATTTTCCCCATGCAGTATTTCATTTTTCATATTTCTTCTATTTTTCTCTTCAACCTGCTCTAAAGATTATAGTGTCCTTGGTGTAGGACAACTGGCCCTCTATTCTGTTCGCAATGGCAGGTGGGATAGTTCTCTGCCTTGGGAACCTTTCTACATAGTATGCTTGGGCTTTTGTTGGTCTATCAGTGACAGAGGTAATCGCTTCAACCATAACTGTTGTAATAGGTATATTCACTTGAACCAACTTATGTTGTTTGTAGATATTAGGAATTAACTAGTTGTTGTAAGTTGTAACACTGTGAATGACTTACTTAGATTGGTTATAGCTAAGACGCATTTGTCCTTATCTTGGTATGACAAGCACAACATGCATTAAATTACTTCTTAGACAACCGAATCAATAATGCTGCAATTCTTTTTTCGGGGATTGGATGCTCCCTCATTGCAGTTCTCTTGGGATTAGGAGTTCACTCCTCCAATGCATCCGATAATAAAGCAAAGCTTATATTACTTTCAGAGGAGTTCTTTCTTAATTATTTGCTCTATTTTTAATGGGTCCTGAATATGTATAGGGCTGCTAGGTTCGATGTAGATTATAATAGGTCTTATGACATTGTGGTGTGAGACTAGATGGTTTAATAAAAGGGTATTTGAGGTTTTGAATCTTGTCAATGGCATGAAACCATTTTGAGGATTATTGGAATGATTGTGATGCAGAGTCTCTTGTTTTTGTTGGAATGAGAACTTCTGAGTTCATGGGCTTGTAATGTAAAGTGTATGGTTCGCTGTTAGAGCCACTTTCAGTTTATGGTACAATTTTAATGCAAGATAGTAGCATGCATTCTGCACAGTTGCTGTAAAGATACTAGTCTTGATCATTGAAGTTGTAGTATTCCTCGGAGTTTAGTTTTAAAGCTTGGTCACCGCCCCCCTTTGGGTAGATAACAATTTAGACAATTTCTTAATGGAAAAAGTTCTCTGTCCGGGTATGTGGCCTACACCAGCACTCCCATGACTCTATATCTCTCTCCTCCCCATGTGAAAAGACACCTCTGCCCCCTTATTTTAAAGAGGAGAGAGATAGACACATGGGAGTGCTGGTGTAGGCCACACTCCCATACAGAAAACTGCTAAATTAGTCTTTTCATCCTCACAAGAGGTTTTTCTAGTCCACTTTTGTTGTTTATAATTGTACCAGATGCCTCCAAAGTGATGAAATTTTGATAGGAAAACCATATATGCTTCATTGTGGGAAGGTTTGCTGAAATATTCCATCTGAAGTGGAAGGTATAATACACATTACATGGTCAAATGACCCAGTTGTATTTAGTCCAAGGATATTATCACTGTTGCCATCACTTTTGGACTGCATCTTCAAAACATCATGAATGTCAAGGTTTGTGGCAAGGTCTCATGGTTACTTGTAAATTCCAAGCTCTGTTTGATGGGTCTTTAGCTCAAATTGGTAGAGTACTTGGAACATGAGTATGTTCCAAGGGGATGGTGGTTCGAATCCACCAAGGCCCTTTTTATTCAAATGTTCATAGCATAGTCAGTTATGGCACTAATCCACACAAAAACCCAATTTTTAATGGCATCTTTGAAATTTGATATGTTTTTATAATTACTTTGGTTATGTTAATTAGATATTTTAATTTTATGCTAGGGTGGTAAGAGAGAAAATGATTTTACAAGTATTTTTTGGTATAATTTAGAAGGAAATGGCATTATTGTAATTAATTTCAAATAGGGAAGAACAGATTATACCAAACATCATTTTCGTTCTGAGCGGCATTCTTGAGACCGTTACCAAACAGTCATTTTCGGTCTCAGAATGCCGTTCTAGACCAAAAACGCCAAAGAACGTTTCTAATCAAGAACGGGCGTTCTTTGTTCAGACATTTACCAAACATGACATTATTAAAAATTCTGCACACACATATGTGAATTAAATCATAAGAAAATCACCATTCCTTGCAAGCAATCATGTGTGAACAATTTAATTGAATAAAAACATGAATGAAATATATTTTTGGCATGATAAATGTCAATCTAAAACTAAATTCTAGATTTAAAACAATGTTTCAAAGCAAATTTTATATGTAAGGAAAATATCAAGTATAATGGTTGAAGATCTGCTCACATTGTGTGAAGCGACTAGGATTTCGATAAGTGACCTCAAATCAATGCTTCAATGATATTAATCTACCTCTTCCTAGTTTAGAATCACTTTAATGGAGTCCCATGAGTAAGGTAATAATGAAATCAACTTCAAGGTATTGCTTAAACTCGGATTTAGAAAACATAGATTTTTGACAGAATGACATACCTTCAGTAAATTAGAGATATCTCTCTCCTTAGATCTTTGTTTGAGCTGATTCAACTTGGGTTACGAAGATAAGAGATGAGGCTACGCTTTATCATGTAATAAGATTTTCTCAATTCGACTCCAAAAAGGATCAAAATTGGACACCAAGTGACTGGTTCTGGACAGTCCGAATCTCCTTCTTCTCCTTCCTTCTTCTTCTTCTTCTTCTTCTTCTTCTTCTTCTTCTTCTCTTCCTCTCTATAGTCCACGAATTTTCCTCTCTTGCTCTCTCTCTATCTCTCTCAAATTTATGATAAAGGAAATGGGATTTGGGATTTGGTTATTGGAATTTAATCCAACAAAAGAGAAGGAGATGAGAAGAATCCTATTTAATCTCTAACTAGATCTCTTTACTTTTCCTCCAATGAAAATATTTTAAAAGGAATCTTGACTTAAGCTTTTTAAATTAAAATTTTAGATTAGGTAGTTTAATTTTAGCTAAATTCCTTTTTTGTTAGGATTTTATTTTATAAAGACTTTCTTTCTCCAAGATTGAGTTTCCACCCAATTGGAGATTGCCACCTCACCTTTCCTTATCAATTCATAATACTTCCCTAACTAAATTCTTACAAAATTCAAAGACCTCCCAAGCTAGAATTGTGAAAGCCCCTTTTTAAGCCCTATAAAATTATAAAAAATAAAATATTTAATTGCACCTCTAAAGAATAGAACCTTAGACCTCTAACAAATTGAATTAAATGTCTAAGCACTAGGCTAGATTACTAACTATGAACGATTTTCCAAATCAAATTATATATTTTATAAATAAAATCCTAATTCTACACTAAGGCAAGGACTAATTCAAATTAAGGGTGTTACACTAGGGCACACTACATACCATCATGTGTACACCCCAGCAAGTCCAAGATCCTACACTTCAACTTACGCCAATCCTGTATTAGGTAAAAAGACCAAATTACCCCTAGTCCAAAATCATGGTATTACATTGGGGGTTTGGGAAAAAATGGGTTAGGGAAGGTAGATTCTGGGGACCCAGACTTCGGACAGAGGGACGAGGCTCGAAGGCTTGAAATCGGACTGTGGAAAGGCCCCGAAACAAGAAAACTAGGAAAAAAGGAAAAACTGGAGCTCTAGGGGTGCCCCCTCTCCCACCAGTTGGACTTGTTGAAATGAGAGGTGAAGGGGGGGTATTTATAGGCAAAAATCGCGTCTGGTTCACCGCGGCGCCAGTAGGCAAAAAAAAGAAAAAAAAGTTTTTTATGGTCCCTACAGCCCCGCCGCTCGGGACGCGGCACCGTAGGGTGATTTCCCTGTGGGGTGCAGTGTTACGCGCAGCGCTGCCATGCGGCACTGCAGCTGCACCCGGGGTTACCGTGCGGGGCCGTGGTTTTTTGCATAGGGCCACCGTGTGGGGCCGTAGTTTTTACGTGAGGCCGCACTAATAGTCACAGTAGTGATCCGGGTCATACCAAGAAGGTGGAGGATCTCTGACTGGTCGTGGTTGAACCGTGCCCAAAAGCCCTAGTTTCTTCAATTCAGTGTATGCCATAGACCTAGTCATGCCCAAATCAGTGAACTCATGCTGACTTGAATTTATCATATTCACCTTCGGGTTGTGGTTCTGATTTGCATCGTGTAATTATCCTGGCCATTAGCATCTCTGAACAATTTGTCTTCAATGCGCTTCCCAGTGGCTATGAGCGCTTCAAAAGTTGTGAGGTGTTGACAGTAGAGACAATCATAATATTCTCCATACAGATTCTCCAAGATCATCTCTACCTGTTCTGCTTTTGTCGGGTGGCTCTATATCTTTGCGGCCTTCTCTCTAAACCTCATGATGAAATTGGAGAACCCTTCATTTGGCCCTTGCCTTAGTGTCTCCAACTCTCGTCATGTGATATCCAATTTAGTGTTGTAAGAATATTACTTTGTGAATGCCTTCACAACTGCCGACCAGGTTTGAGTTTGAGTCTGGTCCAATTGGGTGAGCCACCTCAGAGCTGATCCAGCTAATGAGTAAAGGAAGGCCTGACCCATTTGGTTTTCTATGAGTTCCCATGACTTGGCCAAAGTGATGAAGATTTTTAAGTGGGCTTTAGGGTCTCCAGTTCCATCGAACTTGTCAAGCTTCCATTTGAAATCCTCAGGTATTCTTCCCATCAGAAAGAAAACCAAATCATCTTCTGGCTTCGTAACTATTTTGCCTTTCATGGTGATCTCCAATTTCTTGACCTTTTCCTTTTCAGTCTCAAGCGGATTCTATAGGATATTGACAACCACAACCTCCTCTTATTCTATCACAACTTTGGGCTGCACCCTAGGTACCATCGATGTCATCCTAGGTTCTCCGGGGCTTTGTGCATTATCTCCTCTAAACTGGCCCTGCATCGCCTGAACCATCTGCGTGACCAACTGTTTCATCTCTGCCATTTCTTTCCTCATGTTGACCATTTCCTGATTTAGTACTTCAATTGATGGACTGACATTTGACAGATCCATGGCGCCCACACTGGGTGATGACCTTACTAGACTCTGCCTAAGTGGAGGAATGGAAGTACTTAAGACCTCTGGGGATCAGATTGGACCAACTCGGGCCCATTATCATGACGGGCCCATACGAGTAACATGAATATTTCTTGTCGTGGATTGTGCTTTACAAAACTTATTTTAGGACTTGAGAAGATTTTTTTATGATTTTATATTCTTTAATTTATACTAGAAGACATATACAAGCAAATATATACAAACAAGGTTACTCTACGCATAAATTTGCCTTTGACCTCTTGGTTCTATCTTATTCAGGTACTTAATGGTGTAATTACTCTGACATCCAGGATTAATCAGGGAAGGCCCTTATAATCTCATAATTGGCGTAGTGACACCATAAATCCTTCGTTGTTCGATGGTTTAGGTCAAATTAGAATCGTTACATAGCAGCAAACAAAATGGCCTGGTTGAGAATCTCTCAGCGGTCTATCCTTTGCTAATATGGGATGCCTTGTATTGCGTGACGATCAGAGCTCTGTCATTGACGTACCATACTAGATAGCGTATCATTCTTCGAGGGACAATCGAGGCAACATTTTTTTTTCTTCGATACACTAGCCCAGACGGATATGTCATTTTTTACAAGGGACTATTGAGGGACGGTAGAGCCCCTTCTTATGACATGCAATCTATATTAAGAAAGATAGACCACCGGGAATCTCACTTTCAGCCCTACTATTTTAGTTTGTGACGTATCCTAATCATATGTGGTCTAATTTCCTACATGATGAATGCAATAGGTAGGCTGATAGGACGAACAAGGTTACCCTTGAAAGAACTGATATACCTATCGCTTATGGTCACAAATTGTAGGTACGTGATTCTTCTAATATACCTGGGGAATAGGTCACACAATCTCAGAGTAATCATGCTAGTGCCCTTTTTGGGTAGCGAAGTACCCCACGACACACTAGCGAATACCCTCGCAGGTGATTCTAGACCCGTACAATAAATATCAAGGGCTGTGGCTTCGCCGCGAATTACCCATGACTACACATGGGGTCCAATGACTAACCACGGGCCTGTGTGTTCCCATGAAGTGTTGTGTATCCATGATAGTGGTGCAGGAAGCGGCTATCATCCGATCTCAAAGTACTTAGTATGATGTGCCCACCTCCCTGGGGGTAGAGGCACAACAGGGAGTACCCTCGTCATTTGACTTCACTTCGAACACGATACATGATGCAGTTAGTACCACAAAAGGGGTTATCCAAACACATTATCAATCAAACAATGTGGAAGGGAGAATATTCTTACGTTCAATGGTAGCATCTAGTATTGAAAGCTTGACCATTAATCCCCAGCGGAGTCACCATTGTAAGGATCCGTTCCTGGAATCGCGTGTTCCAACGCTTGGTTCAGAGGGTTTGGGTTATGCTCCTTGGTTGGAGAGAGAAGGAATGTGTCTTCTCGAAGGTTATAATTTATCGGGGGATGGGGATCATACAATCAAGTGAAATGGAGTTGCCACGTAAGATTAGGGCCTAGGACCCATTGGTGTAGCCCTGTGAAAGGTTACAAGACTTCGTTTGGTCTGGTCAAAGATTCGGGGTAAGTGGTCAGGTAATGAGAGTGGGAAGGTGTTAGGCACCCACCTCGCTCGGGTAAACCGGTCTTTCTACTAGATGTTGGTTTTCGAATATAAAATGATGCATAAACTGCTTAAAGTTAAACTAATTTAAATTAACTACTGTATACTACACAAGAGTAATTTAAAAGTCTACATTGTTACAAAATTAAAATGCAATGAAAGAGATATGTACTTGTATGCTTTAAAACAATATAATTATAAGAGACGGATCGCGTCCCCCAGCTCAGGTGGAGGCAAAAGACTGGCTTTGCCCTTCGTAGGACAGAGTAATGGCTTACGGATGTCGGATAATAGGACCTCGGATAGAGTAACAGCATCAGAAAATATTTGGAAAGTAATCACCCGGATGTCGGGCAGAGTAATGGGTCACAAGTGTCGGGCACTAGAACCTCGGACAGAATAATGGCATCGAAAAGCTTCAGAAACTAGGCATTAGGATGTCGGACAGGGTGACTAGGCCATGGGAGACTTCAGGGGTTTGGGCGAAAATGGGTTACGGAAGGCGGATTCTGGGGACCAAGACTTTGGTCAGAGGGACGAGGTTTGAAGGCTCAAAATCGGACCGGGGAGGCCTCGAAACAAGGAAACTAGGAAAAAAGGAAAAACTGGAGCTCTGGGGGTGCCCCCTCTCCCACCACTTGGACTTGTTGAAATGAGGGGTGAAGGGGGGTATTTATAGTCAAAAATCGCGTCTGGCAGCCCCGCGGGGCAAAAAAATGAAAAAAAAAGTTTTTTGGGGTCCCTGAGGGTGCAACACCGCGGCTACGTGCGGTGCTATCGTGGGGGGCCACTGCTGCGCGTGGGGCTGCAATGCGGGGTCACGGTTTCATACTGGCCATCGTGTGGGGCCGTTGTTTTTTACCCGGGGCTACCCTACGGGGCCGCGGTTTTTATGCGGGGCCGCACCAAGGATACTAGGGGGCTGTGGGTGCATTTCGATGTGGAACATGAAAAATGGGCTTAGAGGGCTTTGCCAGTCTTTCATGTCCCGTTGTTGTCATCGCTGGGGGGTGACAAAATTCAACGTCTACATTGGCACCCCTTAGCCTTTGGCTATAAAGGGAGGGGGGTCTCTCCTCTCTTTTTTTGGGTTTCTCTCCTTGGGGCTCTGCCTCTCTTCTCCTTTTTTCCCTTTTTTCTCTTGTATTTCCTTCTCTTTATGTTTTTTGCTTCCTTTCTTAATCATGTGTGTGAAGAAAGCTCGGTTTGGGAACCCTTCCTTAGGGACAGTGGGAGACATGCGTGCGGAGTGGTACACCGGTTCCACGGTGATGGATACTGCCCGTCACAAGTGCTGCATTATCTGGGGTCAAGGTCTCATAGATGTAAGTGACTCTTACCTTCTTTCTCTTTCATAGCATATGCTTGATTCAGTTTTTCATTTTGGCTATTCATTTGGTAGGATCTCTATGCCCCTTGTTATAAGAAGTATTGCCGAACGGACGATGTTTAGTCATGGTATTGGAAGCTTCATCCCACTGTGAGAGAGAGGGTAGATCGCACTGGGCTTGGTCGAGTGGACCAAGTAGTTGCCCCAAAGCTTGATACTCCGATTGTTCGAGCCTTAGCTGATCGCTAATGGCCATCGACCCATACTTTCCATGTGCCTGTAGGGGAGGTAACCATTACTCCTCTTGATTTCTTTATGATTACTGGCCTTCCCTTTACTCGGAGGCTTGTTTTGTTGACTCCATCCTATCGGATGAGGACTTTGAGAGGGATTAGTGATCTTCTCGGCCTTGAGGTGATTCAGCACGTCATGCTTATACCCTCCTTGAAAAAGCAATGGGATGAGCAAGAGATAGATGATAATTCTTCTGATGAGCTACTAGACTAGGCTGTTAGGAGCTTTCTTTTTTACTTAATCTCCAATGTCCTTTTTTGTGATAGATGCGGTCGTGTGGACACTTCCTTTGCTTGTTTTTTCATAGACTTTGATGAGGCCAAGACCTTCGACTGGGGCGGATCTGCTTATGCCCCCACTTCTTGGGGATGATGGATAGGCTTCCGTTGGAGTCACCCAGTCTCAGTGGTTGCACCTACGTCCTTTGGGTACATTTCAGTTCCCTGTCTTCTCCATTTTTTTTCTTTTTTTCTTTTTTTTTGTCTACCATTTCCTTATGTCATCCTTTATTAATAGGTGTTGTGCTATGAAGTTCTGGGGATTCATGTCCCCCTTTCTCCTCATGAGACCATTCCCTACATCCCTAGAGCAACACGTTGAGGGGCATCGAGGTACACCATCATTGACGAGCTGCAAGTGCACCTCTAGCTCAATGACCTGATAGTCAACCGGGTAACATAAACAAATTTCCCCATATTATTGCTTTGATTATGATGACTGACTTTCTGACTATATCTGTCAAGTCTATTGGGATCTCTATGACGAGGAGGAGATCGATGATGAGGGCGACAAGGAAGATTATAACTGCGCCCTTGCGCTCACCCAGAGATGGATAGTTTTTGAAGGGCCGGCCGGGGCCAAACTTTATCTGGGAGAGAGGGTCACTCTTTAGTGGCATTCTGCCCAGCTGGTACCTCCTCCTCCTCCTTTCCATATGCATTTTGTTCTTCTATCTCCTGACATTGGAGATTTGAGGATCGAAATCCCTGCCCTGGGATTGACTTTTGCTGATCAGAATTATCAATAATTTCTCTTTTGAGAGACAGTCTGCGTTCTCCTGACTTGAGAGGGTCCTGTGGTATTCTTCTAAATTTTGCCCTTACTTTATGTCCTCTTTTTTTATTCTGACAAACTTTCTTTCTTCTTTTCGCAATATCCAGGTTACCCCCTGGTTCCTAGAGCATAAAAGATGCTTCCCTCATACAGTTGCAGCACGGATTCCCACCCTTCTCAGAGTTCTAACACCGGTCTTCGCATTGCTGGGATGAGCGACCTTATCCCAGGGTACCGAGGATGGATCACCTTCTCTCTTTCCGATACCAGTCTTCAGACTGTTCTTCCTGCTTGTAAAGTTTCTGATCATGATCTGGGACTTCCTCTTCCCTTTGATGGGGTAAGTCACTTTCTTCTTCTTTTTTACTGGATTCTTCACCCCTGACGCTGACTTTACTCTTTTGTCATAACAAATTAACGCTGAGCCATATGCTGATATGCGCCGGATGCAGGCGAGCATGCATGCGGTGCTTTTCGAGCGGACATGTTGTGTCCAATAACTGGTGAGTGCTTTCTCTCTTTTATCTTTTTTGTTCTCTTTTTTTTTTCTCTTTGAGACCTTATCTTTTCACAATGAAACCAATCTAGAGTGGTCAGGTTGGTGATATGAGGGAATCTCGGGATGACCATGAGAATTGTAGCCGTAATCAAGTTGAAGAGAACAGACATCTCAGGAGGCAATTAGCATTCGTGGGAATCTCCTCTGCCCCATTCGTGTCGCATGATGATGAGAGCGGTGATGATGAGGGTTATGCTGATGATGATGAGGATGAGGTGGTGTCAGATGTTGAGACCTTATCCTCCAGTGATGAGAACTAGTCTCGTCTCCCTTCTTACATATTACATAAATTTTCGTTAAATTTTATGTTTTTAAATGTGGGAATGTTGGTGGAATGATTGGACGATGTCCTCGCTTTTTTTTATGCTTTATGGAATGGGAACAATACTTTAATCTACTTAAGACACTTGCCTTTTCCTTTGCAATGCACAATTCTAGACATTTTTATTTAATCCTTGATCATTACATGTATGGAAATGATAGAGGGGTAAGAAAAACTAAAAAGGGGTGGGGAATTGACACATAGACCACAATGTTACCCTGCAATTACATATTTCCACCACAGTGTATCCAGTAGATTCACAATCTTCAGTGTCAATTCTTATGGTGGTTGAATCTTCTCGTACATCATCTTGAGCGGTGACTCGTACTGCGTTGGAACTAGATGAAGCAAGTAGAAAGTAGTATGAGTCAAGCCCATTAACGTCACAGCATTGTAGCCTGGAGTCTCGAGAACTGGGGTTTTCATGTCCCACCAATGGCAATTCCATTGAACCTACTCGTTTGTTCTTTCTTCCAAATACTTCTTACAGCCTTTGATTGCACAGAATTCCTCCATTTTTCTTCAAAGTTGAAAATACTTTGACTGAAGTTTGGCATCGGCTATAGGTTCGACCAACCATAGTCTATCTCTCCATCAACCATATCTGCAAGATCGTGGGTGATCCTGTGCAATAATTTGTTCCATATCTTCGGGAAGCACTCAATTCATCCAAACCCTTGAAAGTCTCTGCTAGTATGGTTAGGACGATGTCGCACCCATCTAGGAGTTGCCAAACTAGGTTTGCAACTATAGGGGGAACACCCCTTTTTAGACTTCATAACAAGTATCTTCCAATCATGCAAAAGAGATATGCTCTCCTTCTATTCTTTTGTTGGGTACCTCTGGCTCCTTTTTGCGTGGAGAAAATCCCTGCTACCTTTAAATATCCACATTTCCATAAATCATGATTTCTTTGACTTCCGTCTTGGTCCATCCGAAAAAATCTTGTAAAGCTTCTTCGTAGTTGTTGCTTAAGGAGGGGCAAAAGAGTCTCCCTAGTAGTGGTGAGAACATGCAAGCTCAGAATTCTTCGATTGTGGGTGTTGTCCTTCTCCAAATCTGAAAACATGTAGTTTTGGATGCCAACATTGGTGCGCTTCTCGAGGCATGTCGTGATGAATCTCCATGCACATGATCCTTCATAGGACTGGCAATTGAACGTCTTCCAAAAGAGTTGGATTGTCATAATTCATGTTAAGGGTCCACTTTCACATGATCTCGTCGAGGGAGGTTGCCTTCTATGGATGACGCATGTTACCTGCACTCAATCAAAGAACTTCCTTAATAAACTAAACTAGGTCTCTTTTATTTCTTTTTCTTTTTTTAGACTTAGGGATTAGTTAGCTCCTATTTAAAAAACATGGGAGAATGCCAAATGGCGGATTTTTTTTATATAATAAACAGAAGTGCCGAGTGGCAAAATTGTCGAAAAGGGTTCTTGAATGACAAAGATGTCGGGTGGCAGAATTAGAGGGCTGTCCCTGGTGGGACCAGCTATTGTGATCGCCCTTGAGCATGCCAAGTTGCCTACGTATCCTTTGGGAAGGAATCAGGTCAAACATAGTTCATGTAAACCAAATGGCTATACGAAATATCTTTTAAGTTGGTCCATATTGACAAGACCCTTTAGATCCTCTCTGTCCTGTTGAGGAAACGACCTCATACATAAACTCCAAGTCATCTATCATGATGATATAAAGGTTTTGATGATAACAAATAAAACCATATTGTACTAACTCTTGTTTGAGATGATTAGATAAGAGCATAACACCAAGTGAGGGGGAGCACTCAATTCAAGCGATTGATGCAAGTGATTGATGCTCAAAGCAACTTAGCAACTTTGTCCTATCTTTCAAGACATCAAAGTATCATGAAAAATGAAGAACAAGTTTTGAAGATAAAGACCAAGACAAGTTAGAAGGACTTACTTTGAAGACACTCAAGAAGTTCAAGACTTATAGAAGACAAGTTGTACTTAATTTATAAATACTTTTAAAGTCTCAAATAATGTAATGCACACACACACAAGCATGCATTAGATAGACTTTAGGAGGTTAAAATAACCCCAATTCATGTGACCAAATTCATTTGGAAACCCCCAAGGTAGTCCACCAAAGGACTTAGCCCATTTCAGCAGAAATTAGCTAATCCGACATACTGGATCCTTAAACGGCATACCGGATCAGTTGTGATCTCAAGAAACTGCATACAGTAGCTTTCTAGCGCACGCTGGATTATGATCTAGCATACCGGATTAAGTTATACTGTGTTTTAACCTGAACAGGCATACCAGATCATGATCCAGTATACCGGATCAGATATGATTGTTGGAATTTGACCGTTATATCACAGTTCAATTTAGGAAATTTGGTGAACCGGCATACCGGATTAGGAATCGTTATACCAGATTATGACTATCTAAGTCAATTCGATCTTAAGACAATTTTTAAATTTATTAGAGCTACCTAGCCTATAAATAGGCACTTGTTTAAAGCTCTAATCACTACTACTAATCACCATCATTAAGAGACTTCATCAAAGCTCTAATTACAATACCCTCAAGTGAGCATTCAAGCATCTTATCATCACAAGCTCACACACTCAAGTTCTTCTACCTCATCTAGCTTCAAGCTCTAAGGGTGGAAGGTAGCTTACACACTTACTAAGGTTGAGGTAACCCTTTTCTTAGTAATCTTTTATTATATGTGTTAATTGAGTCCTCTTGATCGGAATCAAGAGTAGTTGGTAGTGTTGAGTCCTCTTGCTCTCAATCAAAATTTGTACGAGTTCTCTTGCTCATTCTCAAGATTGTTTTTAGTGAAATTCTCTCTAAGGTGAGAGGAGTGGACGTAGGCAAGTTTTGGTCGAACCACTATAAATTTCGGTGTTATCTTGCATTTTATTTGTTTTATTTTGATAATATATTTATTTCCACATAAGTTTTTATTTTCCACTACGTTCACCTATTCACCCCCCCTCTAGGTGAATTCACATTTAGTATCAAAGCGGGAGCTCAAGACCTTGATTATTTTTAATCTTATTAAGAGTTAAAAGACCATAGGATCCTCTGCCAATCGAACGATTGAAGGATATAATATTACCAGATCACCATTCTTTGAAGAAGAAGGATTTTCCTATTGGAAAAACTGCTTCAAGAACTTTGTGTGTGCAAATAACATTGATGCTTGGGAGGTCATTGAAAATAGACCTAACACCATAGATAAACCCAAAGAAGAATGGACTATTGCTGATAAAGCAAAAGTTCAACTTAACTATGTGGCAATTAGTTATATTCAATGTGCTTTGGGAGTAAAAGAGTATAATAAAACTTGAATGTGTGATACTGCTAAGAAGATGTTTGACAAACTTGTTGTTACTTATGAAGGTACCTCGGAGGTCAAACAATCCAAAATAGACATGCTAGTTAATGAATATGAACTATTTAAGGTGAAAAATTATAAAGATATCTATGCTATGTTTACACGTTTTACTAACATTATGAACAAGCTGAAAGGTTTAGGTAAGATCTATACAAACGGAGAAAATGTACGAAAGATCTTGAGATCTCTTTTAAAGGAATGGAGACCCAAAACAACGGCTATCAAAGAATCGAAAGACATCGACAAGTTGAGCCTAGATGAACTTTTGGGTCATTCCAAATCCACGAAATGGAGCTCAAACTGAACACCAAGGAAGATGAACCAAAAAAACCTAAGAAGAAGGTCATGGCTTTTAAATCATGCTACGAAATCAGTGATGATGAAGAAGAACTTTCTGATGACGAGATTGCATATCTCTCCAAAAAATTTTCAAGATTACTGAAGAATAAGGGCAAAACCTCATTCAATAAGCGAAGATTCTCAAAGGACCAAAAAAGTAAGAGTGTTTCTAAAGAAAATACTGATTCCTCTTCAAAAGATATTGTTTGCTTTGAGTGTAGAAAACTAGAACACTACAAGGGAGACTATCCAAAAATGAAGAAATACAAAAAGACATATAAAGCTGAACATTCATTTGATTCAACCGATGAAGAAGAGGAAGACGAAGAATCTCAAGAAGAAGAGCAAACAAATCTTGCACTTATGGCCCTTGAAGATGAAGAAAATCAAAATGAGGTAACCCCTACTTCTCCATCTCATAAGGATAAAAATTTCTTAGAATTAGAAGAAGCTTTTGAGGACCTTTATCAAAGTAGTATGGAATTAGCAACCACAAAAAAGAATCTCTTAAAAGAGATCAATTCCCTTAAAGACCAAAACACAACTTTAATTTTTCAAGTTAACGACTTGGAGGAAGAAAAAGAAAAATTGTGTAAAATTTTAAAATCTTTTACTAATGGTAAAAAAAATCTTGATATTTTACTTGGATCTACATCCAAAGTACCTTTCAATAAGGAAAGGGTAGGCTATGATGTGAACAAGAGTTCAAATCAAACCAAAGAGTCAAATACAAGTAAAATAGCAAGTAAGAAAGTGAAAAAGAACAAATACTGTAACTATTGTAAGAAGAAGGGACATTCTCTTAAGGAATGCTATTCCAAAAAGAAAAGTCCTCATGTTAAGAACCCCAATCCCAAAAGGAAGACTATAAATGCAAATACCCCTCAAATTATTATATGCAATAACTGCAACAAAAAGGGACATACAATTTGGGAATGCTATCATATGAATCAAGCATTTTATTATCCTAGAAGACCTTATAATGGTCAAAATAGGAGAAGTCCTCCTAAGATGCAAAGACCAACTAGAACTTCACCAAAGGTGCAAAAACCACCTAAGAACCAAAGATCATATAGAGTACCCCAAAACTAAAGACCTTGGAACCCCCAATCATACAAAAATTAGTATGACAACCAAAAGCCAAATGAAAACCAAATGGTTTGGAGACCAAGAGGAATATATGATACTAATAATGACAGACCCAACACATAATGGGGACCAAAATTTTATTAAGTGCTATTATTTTGTAGGAGCACAAGAACAACATGGAATGGTACATCGATAGTGGCTGCTCAAAGCACATGACATCTAATCCAAAGCTATTTTTTGAGCTCAAGAAGCAAAAAGGAGGATGGGTATCCTTTGGAGACAACAACAAAGGAAGAATCCATGAAAATGGATCAATCAAATTTGGAGGTACAGTAATTTCTAATGTTAGCTTAGTTGATAATTTAAAGTATAACCTATTTAGTGTAAGTCAATTATCCAACAATGGATATTTTATAAATTTCAATACCTCTAAATGTGTAATTAAAGATTCTAATGATAATGTGATTCTTGAAGGATGTAGAAGAAATAACATTTATACTTACATATTTAGTGTAAACTCACATGATGAATGCCTTATTTCAAAATTTGATGATGCTATTTTGTGGCATAGAAAATTGGGACATATAAATGCTAAAATAATTAGATCCCTATCCTTAAAGAATTTGTTGAGAAATCTACCAAAGTTGAACTTTGATAAGCAACGCACTTGTGGAGCATGCCAAATAAGTAAACTTACAAAGGTATCTCACAAGGCCATTAACTCTGTTACTACTTCTAGACTTTTGCAACACAAGGCCATTAACTCTGTTACTACTTCTAGACCTTTGCAATTACTCCACCTTGACTTATTTGGACCTATCCAAACTACAAGTTTAGGAGGTAAGAAATATACTTTTTTCATTGTAGATGAC
The DNA here is from genome assembly GCF_018873765.1 of Telopea speciosissima. Taxonomy (NCBI): domain Eukaryota; kingdom Viridiplantae; phylum Streptophyta; class Magnoliopsida; order Proteales; family Proteaceae; genus Telopea; species Telopea speciosissima. The sequence goes on from NC_057920.1 coordinate 26,258,339, forward strand.
TATTCTAGATTCACTTGGATCCTCTTTCTCAAGCATAAAAGTGATGCTTTTGAGGAATTTGTATATCTTTGTAAGAGAATACAAAATCAGAAGGGTTACTTGATCACTTCTATCAAAAATGACCATGGTGGTGAATTTGACAACATAGATGAATTTAGAGACTTCTGTAGAGAACAAGGTATAACTCATAATTTTTCGGCTCCTAGAACACCACAATCAAATGGTGTGATTGAAAGGAAAAATAGAACAATCCAAAACACTGCAAGGACAATGCTCAATGAGTACTCTTTGCCAAAGTATTTTTGGGCCGAAGCTGTTCATACGGCATGTTATGTGTTGAACCGAGTTTTAATAAGACCTATACTCTTAAAAACACCTTATGAACTTTCTCATAATAAACTTCCTAAAGTTGATTACTTTAAAGTTTTTGGTTGTGCATGTTTCATTCTAAACACTAAGGACAACTTAAAAAAATTTGAAGAAAAGGCCGATGATGATATATTCTTAGGCTATTCCACAAATAGTCGAGCTTATAAAGTATTCAATAAAAGAACTCTAGTTGTGGAAGAGTCTATGAATGTCAAGTTTGATACATCTATGGCAAAGGATAAATATAAAGACTCAGAAGAAGAAGATGAAGATGAAGTACTTGAAATTCAGAAAAGAGTTGAAAATGTCTATTTAGAAAAACCTAATGATCATGTACATTAACTTCCAAAAGAAATAAGGACTGTTAAAGATCACCCTCTTGACCTAGTTATTGAAAACTTAGAGAAAGACATACAAACTAGGAGTAAAATCCAAAATGTTTGTTCTAATGTAGCCTTTATCTCTACCATTGAACCTAAGAATATTAAAGAAGCCCTATTGGATAGTAATTGGATAGTTGCTATGCAAGAAGAGCTTAATCAGTTTGAAAGAAATCAAGTTTGGGACTTAGTGCCAAAACCCATGAACACCAAAATTATTGGAACTAGATGGGTATTTAGAAACAAACTTGATGAAGATAGAAACATAACTAGAAACAAGGCTAGATTGGTTGCTCAAGGCTACAACCAACAAGAAGGCATTGACTTTGATGAAACATATGCACCTGTAGCTAGACTTGAATCTATTAGAATGTTACTGGCTTTTGTACGTCATAAGAATTTCAAGTTACATCAAATGGATGTGAAAAATACATTTTTAAATAGTTTCATTAATGAAGAAGTACATGTTATCCAACCCCATGGATTTGAAAATTTCAAGTACCCTAACCATGTCTACAGACTCAAGAAGGCTTTATATGGCTTGAAACAAGCCTCAAGAGCTTGGTATGACAGGTTAAGTAAGTTTCTTATTGATAATTGCTTTTCAATGGGTAAGATTGATACTACTTTATTTGTTAAGCATAAGAAGGATGATTTAATTATTGTCCAAATTTATGTTGATGACATTATTTTTTGTTCAACTAATGAATCACTTTGTCATGAATTTAGTAAATCCATGAGTAGTGAGTTTGAAATGAGTCTAATGGGAGAGTTAAACTTCTTCCTAGGACTTCAAGTAAAGCAAACTCCTAATGGGATTTTCATCAGTCATACTAAATACCTTAAGGAACTTTTGAAGAAGTTTGACATCAATGGATAAAAATTCTCTAGTACTCCAATGAGTACATCTGTAACCTTGTCCAAAGATGAAGATGAAACTCCTGTTGACCCTACCAAATATAGAGGCATGCTAGGCAGTTTACTTTAATTAACGGCTAGTAGACCGGACATAATATTTAGTGTCTGTGCTTGTGCTAGGTTTTAAGCCTAACCTATGCAATTCCCATTTGAGTACTGTAAAGAGAATCTTTAAGTACTTAAAAGGAACTCCAAGCATTGGCCTCTGGTACCCTATGGACAATGACTTTGACCTAATTAGCTTCTCCGACACCGACTTTGCCTGATGTCATGTTGATCGGAAGAGTACAAGTGGAACTTGTCACTTCCTAGGATCATGTTTGGTTTTGTGGTTTAGTAAGAAGCAAAATTCTATTGCTTTATTTACCACCGAGGCCGAATACATCACAGCCGAACGGTGTTGTGTGCAAGTGTTATGGATGAGGCAAACTCTCCAAGATTATGAAGTTAAGTTTGACACTTCCTCTATCCAGTGTGATAACACAAGCGCTATAAACTTAAGCAGGAACCCGATTTTACACTCAAGAGTGAAGCACATTGATATTCGTCATCACTTCTTACGTGATAAGGCTCAAAGAGGTGAAATCCGACTTGACTTTATTGAGACCGAGAACCAACTCATAGATATCTTCACAAAACCCTTAAGTGAAGAAAGATTCTGCACTCTTAGAAGAGACTTGGGTATGTGTGACCCTTTTGAGTAAAGTGAATCTACTGTAAAAATTGGCTTTTTCTTACTGTTTCTATTGAAACGGTATACTGGTTCAGCAAATATAGCTATTTATTGACCGTTGGACTAGAAACGGTATACCGGATTGGTCTTTTTGACTATTTTTTAGCCGTTTGAACACATATTTAAGCCTATATAAACCCCTCTTTTTGTCATTTTCTATATCACAATTCACTCTACTTTCACTCTCAACTCAAGGAACAATTGTTTAAGCTATATCTCTCTCTTTCTCCACTCTCTCTTACACTATGAGTCGAAGAGGCAAGGAGGCTTTGCTTGAAAGAACCAACAACCTAAAAGAGGAAGAACGGGAGGAAGATCGGTTTCCATTAGAGGTGTCTCCTCAAGGCAACCCTATGCTTAAGGAGAAGACCGACTCTTTCGTTCAAACGAATGTCGTACAAATTGGCCTCTTTTCCTTGCCCGAAAGATTAAAGAAGGACATGAAGTTGATATCTTTTCGTTCAATAGTATTCGCCTTGAAGAAAGATTTAAGGACATTGGATGGGAACCTCTTCTCAATATGTCAGAACCGTGCTATCCCAACTTGGTAAAGTACTTCTATACCAATATCTATTTTAGTGGGACAGAACGAGGCTTGACACTCCACTCTTATGTAAAAAGTGTTTATATAGACCTCTCTATTGACGACCTTGCCCGACTCCTTCAAATTTCAAATGACGGGCCTTATATCTTTTAGACTCCGAAGAATCCCAACTTTGAAGACTTTATCAACCATGAATTAGTCTATTCCTCTATTCTCAAGCAATTTGATCCAAATGCTGGAACCGTTGTCACCGGAAGACAAACTCATCCCTCATGTTATCTCATACATCATCCAACACAATTTCATCCCTAGGGGAGGAGATAGAAGTAAATGTCTAACACCCCTACTTGTCTTCCTTACTTTATCATGAGGTACATGGAATCGTGTGCTCACCCTAGCAAGCACACCAATCTTCCCTATGGCCGTCTTCTCACTCGCCTTTTTCGGGCCTTTGATATTGATCTTGATCGTGAAGAGGCATCTACATCTACTTTTCAACATATCACCCGAAATAGCTTCCATACCATTGCCATCCCTCCTCCATTTGATGTCTTTGTCGAAGCAAATGAGAACTTGGACGATGTTGTGCCTCCTCCTCCTCAAGCACAAGAAGGAATACCAACAAATCTCCAAGAATGGGTTTCAAACATAGATGACTACACGAAAGAAGCCAATACTCGAATTATTGAACTCGAGTTCGGACAACAACGTCTTCAAGCCGATGTCACTTCCCTTCACCAAGAAGTAAAATCCGGCTATGACTCCCTCAATTCTTGCCAAGATGGGATCCTCAACGCGATCCACTCATTATCTTTCAATCTTGGTCATCTCACTTTTGACACACAGGGATCTACTCCTCAAGCCATCCCTCCTCAAGGGTATCGAACACCATTTCGAGCACCCTTCCCCGGTGAATCAAGTTCCATTCCTCCTATTCCACCATTTGACCCAAATGTTCAAAATCCTTGACTTTTCTCTACCCACTTTTTGACAATGACAAAGGGGGAGAAATATATGGAATTGGAATTAAAATAAAATAATGGTAATGGAATGCTTTGCAATTTATGAATTTCAAGTTTTATGAATGATTGTACAACTTTTCCTTGATATCAATGATATGTACAATTTCTTTTGAATTTCTAAATGTTGCTTCAAATTTAAGTTGCTTCATTATTTTTATTGGATTATTTGTCATCATCAAAAAGGGGGAGATTGTTGAGGAAACGACCTCATACATAAACTCCAAGTCATCTATCATGATGATATAAAGGTTTTAATGATAACAAATAAAACCATGTTGTACTAACTCTTGTTTAAGATGTTTAGATAAGAGCATAGCACCAAGTGAGGGGGAGCACTCAATTCAAGTGATTGATGCTCAAAGCAACTTTGCTACTTTGTCCTATCTTTCAAGACATCAAAGTATCATGAAAAATGAAGAACAAGTTTTGAAGATAAAGACCAAGACAAGTTAGAAGAACTTACTTTGAAGACACTCAAGAAGTTAAAGACTTATAGAAGGCAAGTTGTACTTAATTTATAAATATTTTTAAAGTATCAAATAATGTAATGCACACACACACAAGCATGCATTAGATAGACTTTAGGAGGTTAAAATAACCCCAATTCATGTGACCAAATTCATTTGGAAACCCCCAAGGTAGTCCACCAAAGGACTTAGCTCATTTCAGTAGAAATTAGATAATCTGGCATACCGGATCCTTAAACAGCATACCGGATCACCTGTGATCTCAGGAAACTGCATACAGTAGCTTTCCAGCGCACGCTGGATGGTGATCCGGCATACCGGATCAAGTTATACTATGTTTTACCCTGAATTGGCATACCAGATCATGATCCAGTATACCGAATCAGATATGACTCTTGGAATTAGACCGTTATATCATAGTTCATTTTAGAAAATTTGGTGAACCGGCATACCGGATTAGGAATCGGTATACCGGATTATAACTATCTAAATCAATCTGAGCTTAAGACAGTTTCTAAATTTATTAGAGCTACCTAGCCTATAAATAGGGACTTGTTTAAAGCTCTAATCACTACTACTAATCACCATCATTAAGAGATTTCATCAAAGCTCTAATTACAATACCCTCAAGTGAGCATTCAAGCATCTAATCATCACAAGCTCACACACTCAAGCTCCTCTACCTCATCTAGCTTCAAGCTCCATGGGTGGAAGATAGCTTATACACTTACTAAAGTTGAGGTAACCCTTTTCCTAGTAATCTTTTATTATATGCGTTAGTTGAGTCCTCTTGCTCGGAATCAAGATTGGTTGAGTCCTATTTCTCTGAATCAAGAGTAGTTGGTACTGTTGAGTCCTCTTGCTCTCAATTAAGATTTGTACGAGTTTTCTTGCTCATTCTCAAGAATATTTTTAGTGGAATTCTCTTTAAGGTGAGAGGAGTGGACGTAGGCAAGTTTTGGCCGAACCACTATAAATCTCGGTGTTATCTTGTATTTTATTTGTTTTATTTTGATAACATTTTTATTTTCGCATAAGTTTTTATTTTCCACTACGTTCACCTATTCACCCCCCCCCTCTAGGTGAATTCACACATCCAAGTCAATGAGACGAACTACTTGCCCAGCCAAGATTTCGTTCATGTAATAAGGTCGTTCCAATTAGGCCTGAACTTACCCCTTCGGTCATGAACTGGTACTCTTTGTTCTCGAACTACCAAATCTCCCTCTTTGATGTATCGTGGGCGAACTCCTTTATTGAATGCCCTTGCCATCCGGAGTTGGTATTTCTTGAGGTGATCCATAGCTTTCATCCTCTTTTCATCAAGGAGGTTAAGCTCATCATGTCTTGTTTGCATCCATTCTCCTTTAGGCAACTTGCTTTCCATCAATACTCTAAAGGACGGCACTTAGATTTCTACAGGTAATACTGCCTCCATCCCATAGACCAAGGAAAAAGAGGTTGTCCCAGTAGAGGTTCGAATTGAGGTTCGATAGGCCCATAATGCGTATGGGTGCTTTTCTACCCAATCCTTATGGGTATCAGCCATTTTCTGCAATATGACTTTGACATTCTTGTTGGCTGCTTCCACTGTCCTATTAGTCTGTGGTCTATAAGTTGTAGACCGATGTCTTTGGATACCAAACTTGATGCAAAACTTGTCTGCCTTTCCCCAGAAATGCGCCCCTTGATCGGATATGAGGGCATGTGGCACTCCATATCTGCATATGAGGTTCTCTTTGATGAACTTTGCTACCTTTGCAGCTGTCAAGACAACATAGGACTGTGCCTCCACCCATTTGGTGAAATAGTCTATGGCTGCAAGGATGAATTCATGTCCATTGGATGCCTTAGGCGTGACCTTCCCAATTATATCAATGCCCCATGTTGAAAATGGCCAGGGAGCGTTTAACGAATGGAGCTCCATTGGAGGACTGTGAATGATATTGGCAATTATCTGGCATTTGTGACATCTCTGCACGAATGACACGTAGTCAACTTCCATGGTTGTCCAATAATATCCCATTCTGAGGATTTTCTTGGTGAGCATCCTGGCATTTATGTGTGGCCCGCAGATTCCCTAATAGATTTCTTCTATGATGACTTGGGCATGTTCCTTGTCTACAGTTGGTCCTGAAGGGTAGGGGTACTGTCGCTGGGGTAAGTCACCAATCTGCATGATCACCAGCTCATAGATTTTTGTTTGATGCTTGTGTTTTCTAATTTGCTGCTTTTCATAAAGTTACCCTTTATGGAAAGACTTAGGCTCAATCGCAGCTTAACAGGCTCGCGCGTTGCTTCCTTCCTCTTTTAAGAGTTCTAGCTCTTCGAAGCCCCTGTCCAACACTTTCTTTCCAAGAGATACGGTACCGATCTAGCTTTTCCGATTGTTCCCGATCCATTGAATAGAATAGCCATATGTTTTCGGGGAGCACATACACAAATTGAATTTCTTTATTATACGATACAAAATTACATAATTACCCCGACAGAATACTTTCAGATTAAACCTACCTCCAACACATGGCATACGTTGTTGGAGCGTACGACCATCTGGAGCTTCTTCAGGAGTGCGAGAAGAGGGATACTCAGTTGAAGGACCTCCAGGATAAGAATTAGACTATCAATGCCGTCTGGGACAGAGCGAGGACCTCATAAAAAACCTCAAGGACCAAGTAGTTAGCGCCGCGTGGCTACATGGAAATGACAAAGCTGCCTGGGACGCTCACGAGAAGGTCCTTAAGGATGACTTGAGGTTAGATCAGACCCAAGCCAAAGAGAATGAGGATGCTAAGTCTTTTGCCAAGGGGCATCTGGGGGACCTTGAAGCTAAGTTGAAGGCAGCCGAGGAGACTATTCAAGCCATGTGGCAGAGTTGGAGATAAAGCTAAAAGACATTGAGGAGCAGAAGGCTGCTGTCGTTGCTCAGGCTATGGAGGAGTACAAAAACTCTGAAGCCTTTAAGAAGGAACTGGTAGAGGCCAACGTAGACTCCCATATTTTTGGCGCTCGATTCACTCGAGACTACGTCTGGAAGATAAATCCCAACATTGATTTCATTGGGTGCTCTGTTGCTGTGACGCTGACTTCTAAGGAGAGATTCAAGGCTAAGGCTAAAGCTACTGCCAAGAAAAGGGGGTATCCCCTCAGTCGTCTGAAGAAGAAGAAGAAAGCGAAAAAGAGGAAGAAGAAGCCACCTCTGTCGCATGTGACAATGAAGTGGACCCGATCGGCTCCAAAAACGATGTGAACTCTTTTGGTCGCACAGCTAAGAAATGAGATGTTCCCTTTTTTCCTTTTTTTGTGTGCTATTTTTTTTTGGTGCCTTGTAACAAAACCTTTTGATATAATGAATTTATTCTCTTCCATCAACCTTGTTGTGCCCAACCTTGCTGTGTCATAATGTTGAACGTAAATTATTTTTTGCCTGATTGTATACTATAGGTTCCCTTGGACTCTGCCGCGCGGGTTGCAGAGTTGGAGGCTAAGCATGATGATTGCTGCACGCGACTCACCATTATGGAACACGATTATGAATGGTGTATGCATCTGAGCTAGAGATGGAACTTTCTAGAATGTTGGATGAGATGGAGTATACCCAAAAATGGTATAACTACGTGTTAAATGATGCCAAGCGTCACGTGAGGGAGCTTTCCAAAAAATTTGGAATTTTTCAAGAGTGTAACGGAGCCACTCATTTTTGAGTTGTCGAGGATATGGAGTGTGACCGAAGATGGTATGACTCCACACTAGATGATGCCGAGCGTCGTGTGAGGGAGCTTTCAGAAAAGTTGGATTTTGCTCGAGAGTTTAATGATGTTCGATCTTAGGCCGTCGAGAGGGCCATCTGGCAATTCCAAGCTTCTTCTTCCAATATAGGAGGTATGGCGCGCGTTACCAAATATGTTGAGGGCGCTTGATATATATTCGATGCGGTGAATGCTCGAGTGTCCAACTTCGACTGGCATGGCATCACTCTTACTTACCAATGGTGAACCGCTAGGCTTGTTGTACCTTTTTCCTCTTTGTAATTTATTTGAACAGATGAAATAAATGAACATTCTTTTTTAATGTCACCTCTAAGGATCCTCTACCTGAGTTTATCTTCAACTTTGTGTAAATCCGTCTTTTGTGCCTCAGTTAAGAGGACTTTTTCTTTTGGTCGACAGGTGTTGGGCTTTTTGGGCCTCACTTAGAGAGCTTTTTCTTCTTGCCAATTGGTGTCCGACTTTTAGTGCCTCACTTAGAGGGATTTCTCTTTTTGCCGACCGGTGTTAGACTTTTGTGCCTCACTAAGAGGACTTTTCTTTTTGCCAACCATTGTCGGACTTTTTGTGATGGTTATAAGTGAGATTTTTTGCCATGAACATTGATCAGCTTTATTTCTACAAAAATTACAACTACAACAACAAAAAGTTTTGAAAACTCAAAATAACAAGTAGGGAGATATTACTATTTTTTGGCCGAACGGTTACATTGTCCACTCTAGCAGGTGTAGACACCTCATTTTGTCACCCCGGAGGTCGCCCTGATGATGATGAGTTTCCTTTGAGGCTGAGAGACTTTGTATCTATGAATTTAGGAGGTTTTCATGCTCTTTAACAAATCCACCAAATCGTCCATACAAAAGGACCAAAATACCATTAAAGAGAAAAACATGATAATAAATGGTTATTAATCCCATAAATTTACCAAGGCGTCCGAATAACGGATTATTTCATCATAGCCAAATTTGGTACAAAAATATACTCATTTGCCCTTTTATCGGGAGAAGATTCTATTTCTAACAAGTGGGATCCACACTGGAGGCAGTCCATGCTGACCAGTAATATCTTCTATTTTCATACCAAAATGTAGTATGCAAAATAAGGAGAAAAATGGATTTTGAATTACTAAATTTGGGCATACGGATCAAAAGTTATGAGCATTTAGACGTTCCAAACTTACCCTGGAAGGGCTAGGCCTAGTCCAGTTCACATTGGAACTAACCCGGTCCAAAATAGAACCATAAAAAGCTGTAGAGAACGCACAATCAACATCTAGACTAGAGATCGATAGTTAAATGGCCCGAACCGACATCGAGCTGACCTAGTGTCGACATCGATGAGCCATTTGATACTGTCCAAAAGAATCCTCTGAATATCGACATGCAACTGACAATGAAAATTATTTCTTCGACATTTAAGCCCCTCCACTCAATGTTGAATGATGTTCTTTGACACTACTTCAATGTCGTCTAACCTTGGATCGATGTCAGAAGAAGCTAAAAAAGTGTCAGATTTAAGGTTGTCAGTTTATGTTTGTGGAGTAACTTCACAGCCATTTTGAGTTATCTTCTAATTGGATTTTTGGGAAGTGTTATACCATATATTGACCATCCAATAGACCCACGACACATGGCACCAGGGAGGACAGCTAAGGAGGGTTAACAAGCAAGAACTATTTGCCCGAAGACCCATGACAGATATGATGGGTAAGAACCATCCATCCGAAGATCTAAGATGGACATGTCGGGTAAAAGCTACCCGCCCAAAGATCCATAGATAAAAGATCCGCGTGTCTCCCATGAAAGCAAGAAGCAGCTGGTGCGCCTATCAGGTCAATCAACCTGTCAACGTCAGCCCTATACACCCCAAGACATCACCTCTCACTAGGGGCAGCAGTATTGCAGAAGGTCTAAGCACATCGACGGCCACCAAGAACAGTAATCTAGTGGGCAATACAACTCTCCAAAAGAAGATACCACTCTCCAATTCTTCATTGCATTTATGAGCCTCCCATGATGCTCATAAGAAAAGAGAACTCTACGTTCTATAGGGGACCTCACCCCAATGAATAACTCTCCATATGGGACTCTCCATATTAGAAATAGAGAAACACTCCGCCTCCTGATCAGAGGAAGGTTTTCCATTGGTCACATAAGCTTTTAAGAAACTCATCAAAACAAAGCTTTGGTTCATTGGATACCTAAGTCCAACATTTGTAGTGTCTTTGAGATATTTGAAAATTCTCTTAATAGTGCTAAAATGTGTCTACTTTGGATTTGCTTGAAACTGAGCACATGCACATATGTTGAACATTATGTTTGGCCTACTAGCCGTTAGGTGGAGGAGGCTACCTATCATGCCACGATATTGAGTAGATCTTTAGATAATTTTAGAGATGTAATGGCAGACTCTTGAGAATTTATGTCAAACTTTCTTTGAAAGTTCTTTGACATATTTAGTCTAAAAAATAAAAATACCATTTGAAGTTTGTTTAATTTGTAAAGCAAGGAAGAAATTGAGTTCACCCATCAAACTCATTTCAAACTCACTACTCATGCATTCACTACCTCTTGGCATAAAGAATCATGTATACCACCAAAGATTATATCATCAACATATTGAACAATAATTAAGACTTTGTTCTTATGTTTAACAAATAGTGTGGTGTCTACCTTATCCACTGTGAAGTTTTGTTAAGAAAAATTTACTTAACCTTTCATAGTAAGCTCTAGGGGCTTATCTAAGTCCATAATGCCTTTTGAGTTTGAATACAGGATCTGGATATTTTGAGTCTTCAAATCAAGGAGGTTATGCCGTGCAGACTTCCTCCATTATAAAACCATTTAGGAATGCATTCTTAACATCCATTTGGTAGAGTTTGAAGTTTTTATGGCAAGAAAAGGCTAGTGACATCCTTATGGATTCTAGTCTTGCAACATGAGCATATGTTTCATCATAATATATGCCTTCTTGTTGATTATAGCCTTGAGCTAATAATCTTGCCTTATTTCTTGTGATGGTTCCATCTTCATCAAGTTTATTCCTAAATATCCACTTTGTACCAATTATTGATTATCTTTAGGTTTAGAAACAAGTTCTCATACATCATTTCTTTCGAATTGATGTAATTCTTTTTGCATAGCGATGATACGATGACTATCAGTCAATGCTTCTTTGACCTTTTTGGGTTATATTGAGGATAGAAATGCAACATAGGTGCACACATTTTGAACCCTGTATCTTGTTTGAACGTTTTTGTCAATGTCTCTAATTACTTGTTCTAAAGGGTGATCCTTTACAGTTCTTATTTCTATAAGTAACTTACTAGCTTGTTCAGTGGGTTCTTCTAAGGTCATTTCCTACACTATTTTCTTTATTTAAGTGACGACTTCTTCATCATCATCGTCTAGAGGTTTATACCGATCCTTGGGTGGTGAGACATCAAACTTGGCGTTCATTGATTCTTCTACCACTAAGGTTCTTTTGTTGAATACTCTATAGGCACGGCTGTTAGTAAAATATCCAAGAAAGATAACTTCATCGATTTTGGCATCTAACTTTCCATTGTTATCTTTGGTGTTAAGGATAGAACAATTACAACCAAAAATTTGGAATTAATCCAATTTGGGTATCTTTTCATGGTAGTTCATATGGTGTTTTAGATATGATTTTTCTAATTAAGACATGGTTTGGGACATAACATGCTATGTTAACTGCTTCAGCCAAAAAAATACGTAGTTAGTGAATATTCATTGAGCATTCTTCTAGCAATTTTTTGTATTGATCTGTTCTTCCTTTCAACTGTTGGATTTATGTGTCCATCAAACCCAGTTCGGTCCAGTTCAGTCTGGTTTACTTTGTATTGAACCTTTTATAAATTTTAGTTTAATATTATCACATGCGATATAAATTTTTTGAGCATTATGTGTCCATAAGTTTTACTTAAAATGGTAGTCATGACTAGGGTTTGGGTTGGGCACCCTCATCATATGGTCGTTACATTGGGTATGCCTAGACATGTGATGTCAGAGTACGAATGCGAATACTCACATGTTTGATGTATGTATTGGCGAATAATCTATTTTGTCAATTCTCTCATGTGTTACTGCCAGATAAAGGATGGGATAGATATGTGTCACCGAGACCCTGTACCTGAGAGGACCCTGTCACTGCAAAATGTGACCACATTCTTTGGTTCATCAATGACTGAGACTCAAGTGAGTCAAAGCCGGTGTTTTGGGAATACGTAAACATTTTGTGAGTGAAGGAGTTACTCAACAAGGTCACCACTGCCCGATTGGGGAACACCAAGATTGAGATGGTCTGTGAATGGTCGGATCGAAATCTGGATCCAGTGCCGTTTTGGAAATGGTTTTTGCAAAATCTATTTTACATAAAATGATAGATTATATGTAGTTATTTAATTAAAATATTTTATCGAGTTTTACGTGACCCGATCATACACACAGACACTCTTATATGGACATGTTCTATGGAATGGGGTTTGGCAGTACTAGTGTACATGCCCAAGATTCCATAATGATGGTGTTGATTAGTGGAGGGTTGGTACATGATGATTTATTATCATATAGGGATTCATTTGGAATTTGTTAATATAATTGATTATTTATTTAATTAATGGATATGGTGCTAATTATAATTATCTATAAATTAAAATAATTAATTAATTATACTATTCCCTATTAGATTCTGCTTCTTCACCAATTAGAAGCACGTCAGGATTAAATAGGATCAAGCTAATGAGGAGAGAGAGTATCTGACTCTCACTGGGATTTTTCAATTCAGGGTTTTACAAACCCTGTCTTTATAAACACCCAAAAACGCAAAAGGGGGGCTGCTCCACGTGTTGCCTAGGGCAGTGCACCCCCCCTCCATGTTTTTGGCTCTTCTTCTCTCTCTCTTATGATCTCTTCTCTCTCCTTCTTCTTTCTCTCTAGTTTTTTAGAGTTAGGATTTTTGAAAACCCAGATCTGTGTGTGAATTCTCCTAGAGGGGGGTGAATAGGTGAACGTAGTGGAAAATATAAACTTTCACGGAAATAAAAATGTTATCAATATAAGACAAATAAATTGCAAAGATAACACCAAGATTTATAATGGTTCGGCCAAAACTTGCCTACATCCACTCCTCTCAAAGAGAGAATTCCACTAAATAAATAATCTTGATTAGGAGCAAGAAGACTCTTACAACTACTCTTGATTCCGAACAAGAGGACTCATGCAACTACTCTTGATTCTGAGCAAGAGGACTCAAACTAACATTTAAATAAAGAGTACTAAAGAAGGAGTTACATTAACCTTAGTAGTGTATGCTACCTTTCACCCTTGGAGCTTGAAGCTAGATGAGGTAGAGGAGCTTGAGTGTGTGAGTCTGTGATGATTAGATGTTTGAAATCTATAAATGCTCACTTGAGGCTATTGCAATTAGAGCTTGTAGTGAAGTCTCTTAATGATGGTGATTAGTATTAATTAGAGCTTAAACAAGTGCCTATTTATAGGCTAGGCAGCTCAAATTAATTAAGCCTCTATCTTAAGATCGGATTCATAAGACAGAGCTAATCTGGTATACCGTTTCCCAATCCGGTATGCTGGATCACCAAATTTCTTAAAATAGCTTTTGACTCAACGGTCAAGTCCCAACGGTCATAAATGGATTTGGTATGCTGGATCATGATTCGGCATGCTGGTTCAGGGTAAACAAGGCAAAGGTGATCCGGTATGCCAGATCCCAATCCGGCGCACGTCGGAAGCCTACTGAATTCATTTTCCTGAGATTGGATCTGATCCGGTATGCCGTTTTATGATCCCGTATGCCGGATCAGCCAATTCTGCTGAAATTTATTAAGTCCTTTGTTGGACATACTTCGGCGATTCCAAATGGGTTTGGTCACATGGATTGGGATTAATTTTAACCTTCTAAAGTCCATCTAAATGAATGCATGCTTGTGTGTGTGCATTACATCATTTGTGACTTTAAAACAAATTTACAACTTAAATACAATTTGAATTCTTCAAGTCTTGATCTTCAAATCTTAAACTTCTCTTAAATGTCTTCAATGTGAGTTCTTTAAGTTTGTCTTGATCTTTATTGCTTGGGCAATATGATCAATAGTCTCTTTGAATTGAGTGCTCCCCCTCACTTGGTACCATGCTCTTGTAAAGGGCTTCTTATGCATCTAGAACAAGAGTTAGTACACAAAGATTTATTTATTATCATCAAAATCATAAAGGAGTGTGAGGTCCTTTCCTCAACAATCTCCCTCTTTTTTATGATGACAAATAATTTATCAAAATAAGAAAAATAACGTAATCTTGCTCAAAAGTAAATCCAAAATGCATATCATACTTGAAATTGCATATATATATTGTAAATAAAGGAGTACAAAAGCTTTCAAGATTACTACATCCATTTCCACTTTTTCTCCCCCTTTGACATTATAAAAAAGAATTAAAAAAAATAAAGATACAATTAATCATTCAAAGGGGTTACAAATTCCAAGTTCTCTTCTTAGCATACAAAGTCTCTCCTCACTCAGAGGTTTTGTAAAAATATCTACGAGTTGCTTCTCAGTCTCTATAAAGTCAAGTCTAATTTCACCTCTTTGAGCTGTATCACGTAAGAAGTGATGGCGGATATCAATGTGTTTTGCTTTTAGGTGTAAAATCGGATTTTTGCTAAGATTTATAGCACTCGTGTTATTACATCGGATTGAGGAAGTATCAAACTTTATTCCAAAGTCTTAGAGAGTTTGCCTCATCCATAACACTTGTGCACAATATCGACCGGCTGCGATGTATTCAGCCTCAGTGGTTGACAAAGCCACAGAATTTTGTTTCTTTCTAAACCACGAAACCAAATACGATCCAAGGAAGTGACAAGTTCCACTTGTACTCTTCCGATCAACATGACATCCAGCAAAATCGGCGTCGAAGAAGCTTACTAGATCAAAGTCATGGTTTAAAGGGTACCAAAGGCCAATGCTTGGAGTTTCTTTTAAGTACTTAAATATTCTTTTGGCAGCACTTAAGTGGGATTGTATAGGTTTGTCTTGAAACCTAGCATAAGCACAGACACTAAACATTATGTCCGGTCTACTAGCCATTAAGTACAATAGACTACCTATCATTCCTCTATATTTTGTAGAGTCAATTTAAGTACCATCTTCATCTATGGACAATTTAATTGATACACTCATAGGAGTACTAGAGGATTTTTGTCCATTGATGTCAAACTTCTTCAAAAGCTCCTTAAGATATTTAGTTTGACTAATGAAAATCCCATTAGGAGTTTGTTTAATTTGGAGTCCTAGAAAGAAGTTTACTTCGCCCATAAGGCTCATTTCAAACTCACTACTCATTGATTTGCTAAATTCATGACAAAGTATTCATTAGTTGAACAAAAAATAATGTTATCCACATAAATTTGAACAATAATAAAATCATTTTTCTTATGCTTAACAAATAAGTGTTGAGGAAAAGACCTCATAAACTCCAAGTCATCCATCATGATGACATAGAGGTTTTGATGATAACAAATAAAACCACTTTTGGACTAACTCTTGTTTAAGTTGTTTAGATAAGAGCGTAACACCAAGTAAGGGAAAGCACGCACTCAATTGGAGCAAGCACTCAAGTCAAGTAACTAATGCTCAAAGTTAATCTCAAAGACATAAAATGAAGAATTACGTTTTGAAGATAAAGACCAAGTCAAATAGAAGAAGACTACTTTGAAGACTGTCAAGTTTAAGTCTTGAAGACTTTGTACTATTTTGTAAATTGTTTATTTAAAGTCACAATTAATGTAATGTATACACACACACGCATATATACATTCATATAGAATGACTTTAGGAGGCTAAAACTATCCCAATACATGTGACCAATTTAATTTGGAAACCCCCATGGTACCCCATCAAAGGACTTAGCTCATTCCAACAGAAAATAGCTAATCCGACATACTGGATCCTTAAACGGCATACCGGATCATTGTTGATCTCAGGAAATAGCTCACAGTAGCTTTCCAGCGCACGCTGGATAATGATCCAGCATTCCGGATCACTACTAGCTATGTTTTACCCTGAACCGACATATCGGATTATGACCCAGCATACCAGATCACATATGACTGT
Source organism: Telopea speciosissima (assembly GCF_018873765.1). Lineage (NCBI taxonomy): Eukaryota > Viridiplantae > Streptophyta > Magnoliopsida > Proteales > Proteaceae > Telopea > Telopea speciosissima. Next base: position 26,274,688 of record NC_057920.1, read on the forward strand.
TGGAATTTGACTATTATACCTTAAATCATATAAGGAAATTTGGTGAACTGGCATACCGGATTAGGAATCGGTATACCGGGTTATGACTGTCTAATCTAATCCGATCTTAAGACAGTTTCTATAATTATTAGAACTACCTAGCCTATAAATAGACTCTTGTTTAAGGCTCTAAACACAACTACTAATCACAATTAAGAGCCTTCATTACAAGATTCATTGTAATAGCATCAAGAGAGCCATTCAGTGATTGTAAGCATCAATTCATCACAAAACTCACACACTCAAGCTCCTCTACCTCACTTAGCTTCAAGCTCTAAGGGTGGAAGGTAGCTTACACACTTACTGAGGTTGAAGTAATCCATTCCTATTAAATTTTTATTATATGTGTTAAGTTGAGTCCTCTTGCTCGGAATCAGGATTGGTTGAGTCATCTTGCTCGAAATCAAAAGTAGTTATTAGTGTTGAGTTCTCTTGCTCTCAATCAAGATTTGTACTAGTTCTTTTGCTCATTCTCAAGATTCTTTTTAGTGGAATTCTCTCTAAGGTAAGAGGAGTGGACGTAGGCAAGTTTTGGCCGAACCACTATAAATTCTCATATTATCTTTGTTATTTACTTGTCTTTCATTGATAACTCTTTTATTTTTGCAATATTTTTTATATTCCACTACCTTCACCTATTCACCCCCTCTAGGTGAATTCACATTTGGTATCAGAACGGGAGCTCAAGACCTTGATTTTTTTAATCTAATTAAGAGTTAAAGACCATGAGATCCTCTGCCAATCGTAAAATTAAAGGATACAACATTACCCGACCATCCTTCTTTGAAGGTAAAGGATTTTTCTATTGGAAAAATTGCTTCAAGAATTTTGTTTGTGCCAATAACATTGATGCTTGGAAAGTCATTGAGAATAAACCAACACAATAGACAAACCCAAAGAAGAATGGACTACCGTCGATAAAGCAAAATTTCAACTTAATTATGTAGCAATAAGTTACATTCAATGTGCTTTGGGAGAAAAAGAGTACATTAGAACTTGTATCTGTGACTACGCTAAGGAGATGTTTGACAAACTCGTTGTAACCTATGAAGGTACTTCGAAAGTCAAATAATCCAAGATAGATATGCTTATTAATGAATATAAATTGTTTAAAATGAAGAATGATGAGAATATATATGCTATGTTTACACATTTCACTAATATTGTAAACAAGTTGAAAGGTTTAGGTAAGATCTATTCAAATGGAGAAAATGTACAAAAGATCTGGAGATCTCTTTCAAAGGAATAGAGACCCAAAACTATGACAATCAAAGAATCAAAAGACATTGATAAATTAAGCCTAGATGAGTTTTTGGGATCACTCTATACCCACGAAATGGAACTCAAACTGGACACCAAGGAAGATGAACCAAAAGAACCTAAAAAGAATATTGTAGCTTTCAAATCATGCTATAAAATCAGTGATGATGAAGAAGAACTTTCTGATGACGAGATCGCCTATTTTTCCAAGAAGTTTTCAAGATTCCTGAAGAACAAGGGCAAAACCTCATTCAATAAAAGGAGATTCTCTAAGGACCAAAAAGGTAAGAGTATTTCTAAAGATAATACTGATTCCTCTTCAAAAGATGTTATTTGTTTTGAGTGTAGGAAATCAAGACACTATAAAGGTGATTATCCAAAAATGAAGAAATACAAAAAGGCATACAAAGCCGAACACTCATTTGATTCAAGTGATGAAGAAGAGGAAGACGAAGAATCTCAAGAAGAAGAAGAGCAAACCAATCTTGCACTTATGGCTCTTGAAGATGAAGAAAATCAAAATAAGGTAACCCGTACTTCTCCATCTCATAAGGATAAAGACTTTCTAGAATTAGAAGAAGCTTTTAAAGACCTTTATCAAAGTAGTATGGAATTAGCAACTACCAAAAAGAATCTCTTAAAAGAGATAAATACCCTTAAATATCAAAACATGACTTTAACTTCTCAAGTTAACAACTTGGAAGAAGAACAAGAAAAGTTGTATAAAGCTTTAGAATCTTTTACTAATGGTAAAAAGACTCTTGATATTATACTTGGAACTGCATCCAAAACACCTTTCAACAAGGAAGGGGTAGACTATGATGTGAACAAAAGTTCAAGTCAAACCAAAGAGCCACGTACAAGTAAAATAGCAAGTAAGAAAGTAAAGAAGAACAAATACTGTAATTACTGTAGGAAGAAGAGACATTCTATTAAGGAATACTATTCCAAGAAGAAAATTCCTCAAATTAAGAACCCCAATCCCAAAGGGAAGACTCTAAATACCCCTCAAATTATTGTATGCAATAACTACAATAAAAAGGGACACACAATTTGAAAATGCTATCACATGAACTAAGCTTTCCATCATCCAAGAAGACCTTATAATGGTCAAAATAGGAGAAGTCATCCAAAGATGCAAAGACCAACTAGAATTCTATCAAAGGTGCAAAGCCCACCTAAAAACTAAGGATCATATAGAGTATCCCAAAACCAAAGACCTTGGAACCCCCAATCATACACAAATTGGTATGGCAATCAAAGGGCAAATGATAACCAAATGGTTTGGAGACCAAGAGAAATGTATGATACTAACAATGACGGACCCAACACACAATGGGGACCAAAATTTTATTAAGTATTATTGTTTTGAAGGTGCACAAGAGCAACATGGAATGGTACATCGATAGTGGCTGCTCAAAGCACATGACATCCAATCCAAAGCTGTTTTCCGAGCTCAAGAAGAAAAAAGGAGGATGGGTATCCTTTGGAGACAACAACAAAAGAAGAATCATTGGAAATAGATCAATCAAATTTGGAGGTACAGTAATCTCTAATGCTAGCCTAGTTGATAACCTTAAGTATAATCTACTTAGTATAAGTCAATTGTGCAACAATGGATATTTTATAAATTTTAATGCCTCTAAATGTATAATCAAAGATTCTAATGATAATGTGATTCTTGAAGGATGTAGAAAAAATAATGTTTATACTTGCATGTTTAGTGTAAACTCACATGATGCATGCTTTATTTCAAAATTTGATGATGCTATCTCGTGGCATAGAAAATTGGGACATATTAATTCTAAAATAATTAGGTCCCTATCCTTAAAGAATTTGGTGACAAATCTACCAAAGTTGAACTTTGATAAGCAACACACTTGTGGAGCATGTCAAAGAAGCAAACTTACAAAAGTTTCTCACAAGGTCATAAACTCTGTTGCTACTTCTAGACCTTTGCAACTACTCCACCTATTTGGACCTATCCAAACCACAAGCCTAGGAAGACAGAAATACACATTTGTTATTGTAGATGACTACTCCCGATTCACTTGGACCCTTTTTCGCAAGCATAAAAATTATGCATTTGAGGAATTTGTATCTCTTTGTAAGAGAATACAAAATCAGAAGGATTACTTGATCACTTCTATCAAAAGTGACCATGATGGTGAATTTGATAACATAGATAAATTTGGAGACTTTTGTAGAAAATAAGGTATAACCCATATCTTTTTGGCTCCTAGAACACCACAATCAAATGGTGTGGTTGAAAGAAAAAACAAAACTATCCAAGAAACTGCAAGGACAATGCTCAATAAGTACTCTTTACCAAAATATTTTTTGGCCGAAGCTGTTCATATGGCATGTTATGTGTTGATTCGAGTTTTAATAAGACCTATACTTTTGAAAACTCCTTATAAACTTTTTCATAATAAACTTCCTAAAGTTGATTATTTTAAAGTTTTTAGTTGTGCATGTTTTATTCTTAATACTAAGGACAACTTAGGAAAGTTTGAAGAAAAGGCCGATGATGGTATATTTCTAGGCTACTCCACAAATAGTAGAGTTTATAGAGCATTCAATAAAAGAACACTAGTTGTGGAAGAGTCTATGAATGTAAAATTTGATGAATCTATGGCCAAGGATAAGTATAAAGATTTAGAAGAAGAAGACGAAGATGAAATACTTGAAATTAGAAAAAGAGTTGAAAATATCTCTTTAGAAGAACCTAATGATCATAGACATCAACTTCCAAAGGAGATAAGGACTGTTAAAGATCACCCTCTTGACCTTGTTATTGGAAACTTAGAGAAAGACATACAAACTAGAAGTAAAGTTCAATATGTTTGTTCTAATGTAGCCTTCATCTCTACCATTAAACCCAAGAATATAAAGGAAGCCCTTTTGGATAGTAATTGGATAATTTCTATGCAAAAAGAGTTTAATCAATTTGAAAGATTAAGTTTGGGACTTAGTGCCAAAACCCTCGAACACCAAAATTATTGAAACTAGATGAAAATTTAGAAATAAACTTGAAGAAGATGGAAACATAACTAGAAACAAGGCTAGATTGGTTGCTCAAGACTACAACCAACAGGAAGGCATTGACATTGATGAAACAAATGCACCTGTAGCTAGACTTGAATCTATTAGAATGTTAGTTGCTTTTGCATGTCGTAAGAATTTCAGGTTGCATCAAATGGATGTGAAAAATGCATTTTTGAATGACTTCATTAATGAAGAAGTACATGTTATCCAAGCCCCTGGATTTGAAGACTCAAGGTATCCTAACCATGTCTACAAACTGAAGAAGGCCCTATATGTCTTGAAACAAACCCCAAGAGCTTGGTATGACAGGTTAAGTAAGTTTTTTGTTGATAATGGATTTTCAATGGGTAAGATTGATACTACTTTATTTGTTAGGCATAAGAAAGATGATTTAATTATTGTTCAAATTTATGTTGATGATATCATTTTTTATTCAATTAATGAATCTTTTTGCCATGGAATTTAGTAAATCCATGAGTAGTGAATTTGAAATGAGTCTAATAGGAGAATGTTAAGCATAAGAAAGATGATTTAATTATTGTTCAAATTTATGTTGATGATATCATTTTTTATTCAATTAATGAATCTTTTTGCCATGAATTTAGTAAATCCATGAGTAGTAAATTTGAAATGAGTCTAATAGGAGAATTAAATTTCTTTCTAGGACTTCAAATAAAACAGACCCCTAATGGAATTTTCATCAGTCAAACTAAATATCTTAAGGAACTTTTGAAGAAGTTTGACATCAATGGACAAAAATTTTCTAGTACTCCAATGAGTACATCTGTAACCTTATCCAAAGATGAAGATGGAACTCCTGTTGACCCTACCAAATATAGAGGTATGATAGGTAGTTTACTCTACTTAACGGCTAGTAGACCGAACATAATGTTTAGTGTTTATGCTTGTGCTAGGTTTCAAGCCAACCCATGCAATCCCATTTGAGTACTGTAAAGAGAATCTTTAAGTACTTAAAAGGAACTCCAAGTATTGGCCTTTGGTATCCTATGGACAATGACTTTGACCTTATTAGCTTCTCCGACGTCGACTTTGCCAGATGTCATATTGATCGAAAGAGTACAAGTGGAACTTGTTATTTCCTAGGATCATTTTTGGTTTCGTGGTTTAGTAAGAAGCAAAATTTTGTTGCTTTATCTACCACCGAGGCTGAATACATCATAGTCGGACCGTGTTGTGCACAAATGTTATGGATGAGGCAAACTCTCCAAGATTATGGAGTTAAGTTTGACACTTCCTCTATCCAGGGTGATAACACAAGTGCAATAAACCTAAGCAAGAACCCGATTTTACACTCAAGAGCTAAGCACATTGATATTCGTCATCACTTCTTACGTGATACAGCTCAAAGAGGTGAAATTCAACTTGACTTTATTGAGACCAAGAAGCAACTCGCGGATATCTTCACAAAACCCTTAAGTGAAAAAAGTTTCTGCTCTCTTAGAAGAGACTTGGGCATTTGTGACCCTTTTTAAGTAAGTGAATATGCTGATTAATTTTTTTTTTCTACTGTTTCTACCCACTTTTTGATAATGACAAAGGGGGAGAAATATACGGCAATGGAAATGGAATAAAATGTTTGTAATGGAATGTTTTGAATTGAAATGGATTAATATGTTTTGAATATTGTAATTTGCTCATTTCATGTTTTATGAATATTTGTGCAACTTTCCTTGATATCAATGATATGTGTTGAATTTCGATATATTGCTTCAATTTAAGTTGCTTCATTATTTTTGTTGGATTATTTGTCATCATAAAAAAGGGGGAGATTGTTGAGGAAAAGATCTCATAAACTCCAAGTCATCCATCATGATGACATAGAGGTTTTGATGATAACAAATAAAATCACTTTTGGACTAACTCTTGTTTAAGTTGTTTAGATAAAAGTGTAGCACCGAGTAACGGGGAGCACGCACTCAATTGGAGCAAGCACTCAAGTCAAGTGACTAATGCTCAAAGTTAATCTCAAAGACAGAAAATGAAGAATTACGTTTTGAAGATAAAGACTAAGTCAAATAGAAGAAGTCTACTTTGAAGACTGTCAAGTGTAAGTCTTAAAGACTTTGTACTATTTTGTAAATTGTTTATTTAAAGTCACAATAAATGTAATGCCCACACACATGCATACATTCATATAGAATGACTTAGGAGGTTAAAACAACCCCAATTCATGTGACCAATTTAACTTGGAAACCCCCAAGGTACCCCATCAAAGGACTTAGCTCATTTCAGCAGAAAATAGCTAATCCGGCATACCGGATCCTTAAACGGCATATCGGATCATTGTTGATCTCAGGAAATAGCTCACAGTAGCTTTCCAGCGCACGCTGGATAATGATCCATCATACCGGATCACTACTGGCTATGTTTTACCCTGAACCGACATACCGGATCAGATATGATTGTTGGAATTTAACTATTATACCTTAAATCATATAAGAAAATTTGGTGAACCGGTATACCGGATTAGGAATCAGTATACCGGGTTATGACTGCCTAATTTAATCCGATCTTAAGACAATTTCTATAATTATTAGAGCTACCTAGCCTATAAATAGACTCTTGTTTAAGGCTCTAAACACAACTACTAATCACAATTAAGAACCTTCATTACAAGATTCATTGCAATAGCATCAAGTGAGTCATTCATTGATTGTAACCATCAATTCATCACAAAGCTCACACACTCAAGCTCCTCTACCTCACTTAGCTTCAAGCTCCAAGGGTGGAAGGTAGCTTACATACTTACTAAGGTTGAGGTAATCCTTTCCTAGTAAATTTTTATTATATGTGTTAAGTTGAGTCCTCTTGTTCGGAATCAAGATTGGTTGAGTTCTTTTGCTCGAAATCAAAAGTAGTTATTAGTGTTGAGTTCTCTTGCTCTCAATCAAGATTTGAACGAGTTCTATTGCTCATTCTCAAGATTTTTTGTAATAAAATTCTCTCTAAGGTGAGAGGAGTGGACGTAGGCAAGTTTTGGTCGAACCACTATAAATTCTTTTGTTAATTTTGTTATTTACTTGTCTTTTATTGATAACTCTTTTATTTTCATAATATTTTTTATATTCCACTATCTTCACCTATTCACCCCCCTCCCTCTAGGTGAATTCACAATAAGGTTGTATCAATCTTACCCATTGAAAAATCATTATCAATAAGAAACTTACTCAACCTTTCATACCAAGCACTTGAGGCTTGTTTTAAACCATATAAAGTCTTCTTGAGTTTGTAGACATGGTTTGGGTACTTAGAATCTTCAAATTCGAGGGGTTAAATAACATGTACTTCTTCATTAATGAAACCATTCAAAAATACACTTTTCACATCCATTTGATGCAATTTAAAATTCGTATGACATGCAAATGCAAGTAACATTCTATGGATTCAAGTCTAGCTACAGGTGCATATGTTTCATCAAAGTCAATACCTTCTTGTTGGTTATAGCCTTGAGTAACCAATCTAGCCTTGTTTCTATTTATATTTCCATATTCATCAAGCTTGTTTCTAAATACCCATTTTGTTTTAATTATTTTGGTGTTCATAGATTTTAGCACTAATTCCCAAACTTGATTTCTTTCAAATTGATTGAGCTCTTTTTGCATAGCAATTATCCAATTACTATCCAATAGGGCTTCTTTTATATTTTTAGGTTCAATGGTAGAGATAAAGGCTACATTTGAACAACCATTTTAAATTTTACTTCTAGTTTGTATGCCTTTCTCTAAGTTTCCAATAGCAAGGTTAAGAGGGTGATCTTTGACAATTCTTATTTCCTTTGAGAGTTGATGTTCATTAGGTTCTTCTACAGAGATGTTTTCAATTATGTTTCTTATTTCAAGTACTTCGTCTTCATCTTCTTCTTTTAAGTGTTCATATTTTTTCTTGGCCATAGATTCATCGAATTTAACATTTATAGACTCTTCCACAACTAGAGTTCTCTTATTGAATACTCTATAAGCTCGACTATTTATGGAATAGCCTAGGAATATACCATCATCGGCCTTTTCTTCAAATTTTTCTAAATTGTCTTTTGCATTTAAAATAAAACAAGCATAACCAAAAACTTTAAAGTAATCAACTTTAGAAAGTTTATTATGAAAGAGTTCATAGGAAGTTTTCAAAAGAATAGGTCTTATTAAAACTCGGTTCAACACATAACATGCCGTATGAACGGCTTCGGTCCAAAGATACTTTGGCAAAGAGTACTCATTTAGCATAGTCCTTGCGGTTTCTTGGATTGTTCCCTTTTTTCTTTCAATCACACCATTTGATTGTGGTGTTCTAGGAGCCAAAAAATTATGAGTTATACCTTGTTCTTTACAAAATTTTTCAAAATCATTAATATTTTCAAATTCACCACCATGGTTACTTTTAATTGTGGTGATCGAGTATCCTTTTTACTTTTGTAGTTTCTTACAAAGAGATACAAATTCCTCAACGGCATCATTTTTGTGTTTAAGAAATAATGTCCAAGTAAATCTAGAATAGTCATCTACTATAACAAAAGTATATTTCTTTCCTCCTAGACTTGCGGTAGGAATGGGTCCAAACAAGTCAAGATGGAGTAATTTCAAAGGTCTAGAGGTGACAACAAGGTTGGAGGCCTTGTTAGAAACTTTGTTAGTTTACTTCTTTGACATGCACTACATATGCATGTATTGCTTGTCAAATTTTAACTTAGGAAGATTTTGCACCAAATTCTTTGAAGAAAGAGATTTAATTAATTTAGAATTAATGTGCTCCAATTTTCTATGCCATAAGATAGAATCATCAAACTTAGTTATAAGGCAAGCATCATGAAACTCTAAATTAAATATGCAAGTATATACGTTGTTCTTCCTACTTCCTTCAAGAATTACATGATTTTCATGATCTCTAACCACACATTTAGAGGCATCAAAATTGATAAAATATCCAATGTTGCATAATTGACTTACATTAAGTAGATTATACTCTAGGTTATCAACCAAGCTAACATTAGAGATTACTGTACCTCCAAATTTGATTGAGCCATTTTCAATGATTCTTCCTCTGCTGTTGTCTCCAAAGGATACCCATCCTCCTTTTTGCTTCTTGAGCTCGAAGAATAGCTTTGGATTGGATGTCATATGCTTGAAGCATCCACTGTCAATGTATCATTCCATATTGCTCTTGTGCACCTACAAAAAAACAATGCTTAATAAAATTTTGGTCTCCATTGTGTGTAGTGTCCGTCATTGTTAGTATCATACATTCCTCTTGGTCTCCAAACCATTTGGTTTTCATTTACCTTTTGGTTACCATATCAATTGTTGTATGATTGAGGGTTCCAAGGTCTTTGGTTTTGGGGTACTCTATATGATCGTTGGTTCTTAGATGGTTTTTGCACCTTTGGTGGAGTTCTAAATGGCCTTTGCATCTTTGGAGGATTTCTCCTATTTTGACCATTATAAGGTCTTTTAGGGTAATAAAATACTTGATTCATATAATAGCATTCTCAAATTGAATGTTCCTTTTTGTTGTAATTATTACATATAATACTTTAAGGGGTTTTTGAACTTTGAGTCTTCCCTTTGGGATTGGTGTTCTTAACTTGAGAACTTTTCTTTTTGAAATAGCATTCCTCAAAAGAATGTCCCTTCTTTCTGTAATGATTACAATATTTATTCTTATTTGCTCCCTTACTTGTTATTTTACTTGAACTTGGCTTCTTGGTTTGATTTGAACTCTTGTTCACATGATAGCCTAACCCTTTCTTGTTGAAAGGTACTTTGGATGAAGTTCCAAGGAGAATATCAAGGTTCTTTTTGCCATTTGTAAAGGATTCTAAAGTTTTACATAACTTCTCTTTTTCTTCTTCAAAGTTGCTTACTTGAGAAGTCAAAGTCATGTTTTGGTCTTTAAGAAAGTTAATCTCTTTCAAAAGATTTTTCTTAGTAGCAGTTAACACTATGTTATTTTAATAAAGTTCCTCAAAGGCTTCTTCTAAGTCTATATTATCTTTAATATTTGGAGATGGAGGAGTAGAGGTTACCTTGTTCTGGTTGTCCTCATCTTCAAGAACCATGAGTGCCAAGTTGGTTTGCTCTTCTTCTTAAGATTCTTCATCTTCTTCTTCTTCATCGCTTGAGTCAAATGAGTGTTCGATTTTGTATGTCTTTTTGTATTTCTTTATTTTTGGACAATCTCCCTCCTAGTGTCCCGATTTTCTACACTCAAAGTAAATAATGTCTTTTGAAGAGGAATCAACATTTTCTTTAGAAATATTCTTACCTTTTTGGTCCTTAGAGAATCTCCTCTTGTTGAATGAGGTTTTGCTCTTGTTCTTCAGGAACCTTGAAAACTTCTTTGAGAGATATGCAATCTCATCATCAGAGAGTTCTTCTTCATCGTCACTAATTTTGTAGGATGATTTGAAAGCCACGACCTTCTTCTTAGTCTCTTTTGGTTCATCTTCCTTGGTGTATTGCTTGACTTCCATTTTGTGAGTTTGGAGTGATTCCAATAGCTCATCTAGGCTCAACTTGTCGATATCCTTTGACTCCTTGATAGCCGTTGTTTTGGGTCTCCATTCCTTGGAAAGAGATCTCAAGATTTTTCTCACATTTTCTCCATTTGTATAGGTCTTACCTAAACCTTTCAACTTGTTCACAATGTCAGTAAAACGAGTAAACATAGCATAAATATCTTCATCATTTTTTATTTTGAATAATTCATATTCATTTGCTAGCATATCTATTTTGGATTGTTTGATCTCCGAGCTACCTTCATAGGTTACAATAAGTTTGTCAAACATCTCCTTAGCAGAGTCACACATGCAAGTTTCATTGTATTCTTTGTCTCCTAAGGTACATTGTATATAGCTAATGGCAATATAGTTAAGTTGGACTTTTTCTTTATCGGCGGCAGTCCATTCTTCCTTGGTTTTGTGTATGACATTTGATCCATTTTTAATAACCTCCCATGCATCAATATTATTAGCACACACAAAGTTTTTGAAACGATTTTTCCAATAGAAAAATTCTTCTCCTTCAAAGAAAGGTGGTCTAGTAATGTTATATCCTTCAATCTTTCGATTGCTAGAGGATCCCATGGTCTTTTAACTCTTAATAAGATTAAGAATAATCAAGATCTTGAGCTCCCGCTCTGATACCAAATGTGAATTCACGTAGAGGGGGGTGAATAGGTGAATGTAGTGAAAAATATAAATTTTCGCAAAAATAAAAATGTTATCAATATAAGACAAATAAATTATAAAGATAACACCAAGATTTATAGTGGTTCGGTCAAAACTTGCCTACATCCACTCCTCTCAAAGAGAGAATTTCACTAAATAAATAATCTTGATTAGTTACAAGAGGACTCTTATAACTACTCTTGATTCCGAGCAAGAGGACTCATGCAACTACTCTTGATTCCTAGTAAGAGGACTCAAACTAACATTTAAATAAAGAGTACTAAAGAAGGGGTTACCTCAACTTTAGTAGTGTATGCTACCTTCCACCCTTGGAGCTTGAAGCTAGATGAGGTAGAGGAGCTTGAGTGTGTGAGCTTGTGATGAATAGATGCTTGAACTCTATGAATGCTCACTTGAGGCTATTGCAATTAGAGCTTGTAGTGAAGTCTCTTAATGATGGTGATTAGTATTAATTAGAGCTTAAACAAGTGTCTATTTATAGGCTAGACAGCTCAAATTAATTAGGAATCTGTCTTAAGATCAGATTCATAAGACAGAGCTAATCCGGTATACTGTTTCCCAATCCAATATGTCGGATCACCAAATTTCTTAAAATAGCTTTGAACTCAACGGTCAAGTCCCAACGGTCATAAATGGATTCCGTATGCTGGATCATGATTCGGCATGCTGCTTCAGGGTAAACCAGGCAAAGGTGATCCGGTATGGCACGCTGATAGCCTACTGAATTCATTTTCCTATGATTGCATCCAATCTGGTATGCTATTTTATGATCTGGTATACCGGATCAACCAATTCTGCTGAAATTTGTTAAGTCCTTTGTTGGACTTACTTGGGTGATTCCAAATGGGTTTGGTCACATGGATTAGGGTTAATTTTAACCTCCTAAAATCCATCTAAATTAATGCATGCTTGTGTGTGTGCATTACATCATTTGTGACTTTAAAACAAATTTACAACTTAAATACAATTTGAATTCTTCAAGTCTTGAACTTCTCTTGAATGTCTTCAATGTGAGTTCTTCAAGTTTGTCTTGATCTTTGTTTCTTGGGCAATATGATCAATAGTCTCTTCGAATTGAGTGTTCCCCCTCACTTGGTGCCATGCTCTTGTAAAGGGCTTCTTATGTATCTAGAACAAGAGTTAGTACACAAAGGTTTATTTGTTATCATCAAAACCATAAAGGAGTATGTCAGCTCCTTTCCTCAACACTGTGATTGAAGAACTGAAGAGGATCTAGGATTAGCTTGAGAACCTTGGTTGCACCATTGGAGGTTCAGATCTGTTTACCGGGAGTGCTCGTTGGAGGAAGAACCACTGTCTATTGGAGGAGCAACACTTGAGGCTCATCAGGTTAGCAAGTTCTAGTTAATTTTTCTTGTTATTAATTATTGATTATTTATGGGACGCGAAAGAAACCCGAATCGATCTCTTTTCGCTGTGCATTCGGGTATGGGATGGACCCATCTTTCCATGGGATGGAAAAGAGGTGGAATTTCTCTCTCTTGGGGATCCCATATGGGACAAGAAAGAGAAGGATTTGGTAAAGTATTCTTATACCTAATACCATTAGAATTCCCATGGGAGACCATGAGAATCCCTAAAAATTAAATGGGGTGCCCTGGGGCAACCCTGGGGTGCCTTGGGGCAACCCTATGGTGCCCTGGGGACAACCCTGGAGATCCCAAGAGTTAGGAACTCAAAGTATAAAGTTTATTGGTTTACCAAGGTGAATCATAATGATCCCATGGACCATAGTTTGACCTAGAGTGTGGTATCAGAGCCACCTTTCTCGCTCATGGATATCGTATAATTAATTGCATGTAAATATTATGTGTGTGTAGCAATCTTTTTGAATTAATTATTCTTGATTGAATATGGAGATGGATGTTTTGCACATGGGCTGTTATAATGGTTGTAACAACTTTCCTATATGCACATTGGTGGTTACAAGGTAGTTATTCATATAACAACTTTGTCATGTGCACATGGGTGGTTATGGTTGTTGTAACAACCTTGTCCATTTAAGATGATGGAATTTTATTTTTGTAATATGTTTATTTTTATTGCATCATAGGGTTTGAAACCCATTGTTCTAGAATATAAAAAATAAATATTGTACCCTAGGTTCCCTGTGCACACCCTGCTGCCTCTGCACGCCCGTTGCCTGCGCCTGGCGCGCGCATGGTGTGCAATTGCAGCAGGGTCACGGCCTGCACCTTGCGCACGCGGTGCATGGCTGTGGCAGGGCCGCGGCCTGAACCATGCGCATGTGCGATGCAGGATGCAGCCTGCGCATGGCCAGCATCTACTTGCGCGAGGCCTACCTCTGTGCAGGTTGTACGCGCCAAGTACTGCTACCCGTGGTGCCCTATGTGTGTGACAATTGCCCGGTGTGTTTGGCAGTGTTTTTTCCCTTCAAATTTAAAAAAATAAAAAATAGAATATTTTATTTATTTATTGTTTTGCAGATTGGAGGAAGAAGATGGATGAAGAGATCCTTCGCTTCACCCACTTGGGAATAAATTGGATTTTATTGTGGATTTGGGTACATGTTTTCACATGAGATGTGATGTTTTATTTCTAGAATAATCCATGTGATTGTGAGCCCCATACATAATATTGCAATGCATATGTGATTATGGGATTGACTATCTAATAATGTGGATGGATGTTTATGGCATGAATAAATTTCATGGAGTTAATGGGTGGATGTATGCTTCTCTCTCTCTCTTTCTTTCTCTTCCTATCTTTTTTATAATCAAATGTACTCCACCCCATGGGAAGCCCAAAATGGTGGGTTGGTTTCTCCATGGGAGTTTCTTTATATTTGAAAGGAAAGTGTATATAGTTTTTTCTAGGTAGATTTCAAATGTAATTTTTAGAGGAGATGAGATTTCCCAGTGCATGTTGATGATGATACGCATGTGTTAAAAATTTATGGAGATGATGATCGCCAACTTTGAAGGAAGGCCAGATGGAGGAGATGATCAAGTTGAAGCAAGCTACATCCTTGGCATGATGATGCGCTCATGAAGATGATTAGATTTAATTTTATTTTAATGGGAGGAAATTAATTTAATTACTTCTATTAAAATGCTATCATCCCATAATCACTTTAATTAGTGATTAATTGCTATGTATGTTTCCATCCATGATGTGTATGTGAGAGTTGATTGTTATCCCTCTTTGATGAAAATACATGTATGATATGGATTAGTCTAGGTTAGTAGACATATCCATGGCATCCTTTTGAAGGTAAGTGTAGATGTTGTGTGATATGAACCCGCATACGTTAACAGGACATTGCTAGGCTCATTATCACATGATCATCTATATTTATCTCTATCTAGATACGTTAGGATATGGATAGTGAGAGGGCACTGCGATAGTGGGCCATCTTTCATGATTCCATGATTCTAACTAATGTAATATGTATGTACATGACTTGGGTGTATGTCAGCCGATAGAATCTGGACATGACACCCATGTGGCAAAAAATATTGGAAACTCATGAGGCGAACAGATTAGTCCACACTACCATGGTGTGCATAATGATTTCTGACAGGGTAAATAATGCATGCAAGGTTTGTAGGTATCCAAATCATTTTTTGGGTCATGAGAGAGACCTAAATTATGAGAGACCATTGATATGTATGCTCAATTTTTTATCGATAATTGTTAATATGCGTGTGTTTTTACTTGTTCATGTGTAGGTTCTAATTCAATGGCTGCCATTAATTCCAACCTGTTGACACTCATTTTTTAATACAAACTAAATGATACAAACTATGTCAATTGGTACCGGAGCATTAAATTGCTCATGACTGCAAAAGGTCTTTTCACGGTTCTTGATGAACAAGTTCCTCATGAACCCGACCCAACTGATTTTGAGGCATATGAGAAGATGCAAGATTTCCTTAAGAGGGATTCCTAGGCATCACTTGACATCCTAGGATCATTGAAAAAGTCAATATTGGACTCAGTCAAGGATATACGTACCGTAGGGGGTAAAATGGATAAGCTTGCTGAATTGTTCAACAGGCAGCTGACGCATGCATACTCTGATGTAGTAAGTCAGATCCATAACAATAAAATGTCCCAAGGGACTCCAATGATGGACCATGTCATGAAAATGATTAATCTATTTGAGAAACTAGAATCCATGGGGACCAAGTTTGATCTGTGGTACAAGACTGATGTGATCTTAGCATCACTCACTTCTGCTTATGCATCCTTTAAGATGTCTTATAAGATGTCAGATTAAGAACTGGAGCTCACCGAGCTTGCTAATTCACTGGTAGAAGCGAAAACCACCTTGAAAAAGGATAAGGCTAAGGTCAATGCAATTAATATGAAACCTTCTTCAAATGGGAAGAAGAAGAAAAAGGAAAATAAGGGTAAAGCCCTGAAACCCAAGAGTGGGAAGTCTGGCAATAAGAAAGCTAAAGGCAAGTACTTCTATTTCAAGAAGGAGGGCCACTGGAAAAGAAACTGTCATGCATTCCTGGCCACTGTGTAAGATAAGAAGCTAGATGATATAGAGGCTGCTAAAGAAGGTACATGTGATGTTTACATTCTTAATGAGTCTAGTTTTTCCTTTGAACCGATCAATTCTTGGTTGGTGAATAGTGGTTCCACTGTTCACATTTGTAATGTATTGTAGGGGTTCAAGGAAACAAGGAAACTGGAAAGAAATGAGGTGCGTCTTCTGGTGAGCACTGGAGCTGAAGCCATGGCGATGGCTGTTGGGACTTTTACTTTAAGTTTTAGTTTTCTTAGTTTAGTTTTAAAGGATTGTTACTATGTACCCTCTTTTAAGAAGAAGATTATTTCAGTTTCAAAACTTATTTTGGACGGATATAGTTTTTCCTTTAATTCTAAATTAGTTATTCATTTTAATAATTCCTTTGTGGCATCTGGATATTTACAAAGTGGATTGTATTTCCTAGATTGCCCTATTAGAATGAATTTTGTTTTGAATGTTGATTTGAAATGTAAAGTAGTTCCAGTGAACTCAACATATTTATGACATCTAAGATTAAGTCACATTAACTTGGACCGAATCAGTAGATTAGTAAGGGATGGGCCTTTAGAGAGTTTGAGGGTGGAACCATTCCTTATCTATGAGTCATGCTTTCAGGGCAAGATGATCAAGAAACCCTTTAGCAATAAAGATACTACAACCACAAATCTGTTAGAGTTGATACATACCGATGTGTGTGGACCCATAGATATACAAGTAAGGTATGGATTTGAGTATTTCATAACATTCACCGACGACTACTCTAGATATGGTTATATCAACTTGATGCATAGAAAATCGAAGGCCTTTGATAAATTCAAATAAATTTCAAGCCGACGTCGAAAGATAGCTCGATAAATACATCAAGTCCTTACGACCGGATCGTGGAGGGGAGTATCTATCAGATGAATTAAGGGAATACCTCACTTCACAAGGGATAGTTAATCAATTAACTAATCCAGGAACATCACAATAAAATGATGTATCCGAACGACATAATCGAATTTTATTGGAAATGGTCCAGACGATGCTCACTTATAGTGAACTACCTCTTTCTTTCTGGGGGTTCGCCTTAGAAACGACTATCTATATCTTGAATAGAGTACCAACTAAGTCTATAGCTAAGACACCCTTTGAGTTGTGGAAAGGGCGTAAGCCTAGCATACAACACTTTAGGGTATGGGGTTGCATAGCACATGTGCGAAAGCAAGAGACAGACAAGTTAGAATCCAGGACTTTGAGATGCTATTTCTTAGGCTATCCTAAAGGTACGATTGGTTATTATTTCTATGACACAGTTGACCAAAAGGTCATTATTAGTAAACATGTTACTTTCTTGGAGGAAGAAATGTTGACTAAGAAGTCTGAACCTGTAGTTATTGAGAAGTTATTGGATAACTCAGAAACTTTACTTCCAGAAGTGAGACCAGCTGACATACCCACTAAAAATCAAACACCTCAAGAACCTCGACGCAATGGGAGGACTATTAGACCGCCCATTAGGTATACTCTTCTCATTAAAGAAGAGAAAATAGTGGAAGAGTTCTACATGGTGTTAGTTGAATCGGTTGATAATCCGATAACATACTCTGAGGCTCTTAAGGATGTTAATGCCACTAGGTGGCTGAAGGCAATGTGCTCTGAAATCGATTCGATGCACTCCAATAAGGTCTGACTCTAGTCAATCCACCACTTGGCATTAAGCCGATTGGATGTAAATGGATCTTCAAGAGGAAGAAGGGTAAGGATGGAAAGGTCAGAAGATTCAAAGCGAGACTGGTGGCAAAGGGCTATACCTAGAAAGGGGGTATAGATTATGAGGAAACCTTTTCACCAGTGGCGATGATGAAGTCCATCGGGATTTTATTGGCAATCGTCGCATACTTTGATTATGTGATCTGGAAAATGGATGTGCAAACTGCATTTCTAAATGGATTTCTTCAAGAAGAAATTTACATGGAGTAGCCAGAGGGGTTCTCTTCCTTAGAGGAAGAAAGAAAAGTACGCAAATTGCAGAGGTCCATCTATGGACTGAAGCAGGCTTCCAGGAGCTGGAACATCAGGTTTGATTTCAAATCATTTGATTTTGATCAAAACATGGATGAACCATACGTTTACAAGAAGATCAGTGGGAGTGCAGTATGTTTTCTTATTTTATACGTAGATGACATATTACTGATGGATAACGATGTAGGGTTTCTTTTATCGGTGAAATAGTGGTTGTCCACAACTTTCTCGATGAAAGACCTTGGTGAAACTAGCTATATCATTAGGATCAAACTCGTAAGAGATCGTTAAAAAAGGATGCTAGGTTTGTCACAAGCTACCTATATAGACAAAGTCCTGCCCAGATTTAGCATGAAAAACTCCAAACGGGAAAGTGTCCCTTTTCGACATGGAGTCACTTTCCAGATCTCAATGTCCTCAGTCTCAGACGGATATTGAAGAGATGAAGAAGATTCTCTATGCCTCTGCAGTAGGGAGTCTTATGTACTCTATGTTGTGTACGAGGCCGGATATTTTCTATACAGTAGGTATTGTGAGTCGTTACCAGTCTAACCCTAGACGAGAGCATTGGACTGCTATCAAGAATATCCTCAAGTACCTGAGAAGGACTAAGGATTATTTCTTGGTTTTTGGATCTGATCAATTATCAGTTCTGGGTTACACAGACTTAGATCTCCAAACTGACAAGGATGACAGAAAATCTATTTCAGGGATGGTATATCTAATGGGTGGAGGAGCCATTGTGTGGTGGAGTGCAAAACAGAAATCTACAGCCGATTTCACTACCGAAGCAGAATATCTTGTGGTTTGTGATGCAGCAAAAGAAGGTGTTTGGCTGAGGAAGTTCCTATTAGATTTGGAGGTTGTCCCTGACCTTGTTAGGGGCCCCATTCCCTTGTTATATGACAACAGAGGGGCCATTGTACAAGCTAAGGAGCCTAGGGCTTATCAGAGGAACAAGCACGTGCAACAAAAGTATCACCTCATCAGATAGATTATCCACCTAGACGACGTGAGTATCTCCAAAGTGGACACTACTGAAAATGTGTCTGATGCCATGCCAAAGGGTTTGTCTCTTGGAGTGTTTGAAAAACACATGGAGGGCATGAGTTTAAAATGTATGGGAAATTGGCTTTGATGTACAAGTGGGAGATTGTTGGATTTATGTGTCCATCAAGCCTGGTTCGGTCCGGTTTACTTTGTATTGAACATTTTATACATTTTGGTTTAATATTATCACATACGATATAAACTTTTTGAGCATTATGTGTCCATAAGTTTTACTTAAAATGGTAGTCACAACTAGGGTTTGGGCTAGGCACCCTCATCAAATGGTCGTCGCATTGGGTATGCCTAGACATATGATGTCAGGGTATGAATACGAGTACTCACATGTTTGATGTGTGTATTGGCGAAGAATCTACTTTTTCGATTGCCTCATGTGTTATTGCCAGATGTAGGATAGGATAGACATGTGTAACCGAGACCCTATACCTAAGAGGACCCTATCACTGCAAAATGTGACCACATTCTTTGGTTCATCAATGACTGAGACTCAAGTGAGTCAAAGTTGGTGTTCTAGGAATGCGTAAACATTTTGTGAGTGAAAGAGTTACTCAACATGGCCACCACTGCCCGATTGAGGAACACCAAGATTGAGGTTGTCTGTAAATGGTCGGATCGAAATCTAGATCCAGTGCCGTTTTGGAAATGGTTTTTGCAAAATCTATTTTACATAAAATGATAGATTATATGTAGTTATTTAATTAAAATATTTTATCGAGCTTTGTGTGACCCGATCATACACACAAACACTCTTATATGGACATGTTCTATGGAATGGGGATTGGCAGTACTAGTGTACATGCCCTAGATTCCATAACGATGGTGTTGATTAGTGGAGGGTTGGTACATGATGATTTATTATCATGTAGGGGTTTATTTGGAATTTACTAATATAATTGGTTATTTATTTAATTACTGAATATGGTGCTAATTATAATTATCTATAAATTAAAATAATTAATTAATTATACTGTTCCCTATTAGATTCTGCTTCTTCACCAATTGGAAGCACTTCAGGATTAAATAGGATCAAGCTAATAAGGAGAGAGAGTGTCTGACTCTCACTGGGATTCTCTAATCAGGGTTTTAGAAACCTTGTCTTTATAAACACCCAAAAACGTAAAAGGGGGGCTGCTCCACGTTTTGCCTAGGGCAGTGCTCCCCTCACCTCCACGTTTTTGGCTCTCCTCTCTCTCTTGTGATCTCTTCTCTCTCTTTCTTTCTCTCTAGTTTTTTAGAGTTAGGGTTTTTGAAAATCCAGATCTGTGATTGAAGAACTGAAGAGGATCTAGGATTGGCCTGGAGAACCTTGGCTGTACCATTTGAGATTCAGATCTGTTTACCTGAAGTGCGGAAGAACCACTGTCTATTGGAGGAGCAACATTTGAGGCTCATCAGGTTAGCAAGTTCTGGTTAATTCCTCTTGTTATTAATTATTGATTATTCATGGGATGCGAAAGAAACCCGAATCTATCTCTTTCCGCCAGGTATTCGGGTATGGGATGGATCCCTCTTTCCATGGAATGGAAAAAAGGTGGAATTTCTCTCTCTTGGGGATCTCATTATTTTATGGGACAAGAAAGAGAAGGATTTGGTAAAGTATTCTTATACCTAATACCATTAGGGTTCCCATGGGAGACCATGGGAATCCCTAAGAATTAAATAGGGTGCCCTGGGGACAACCCTGGAGATCTCAAGAGTTGGGAACTCAAAGTATAAAGTTTATTGGTTTACCAAGGTGAACTACAAAGATCCCATGGACCGTAGTTTGACCTACAAAAATAACCTTATTTGATTGAGGTGTCCTTAGAGCAGAAAAATTGTGTGTTATGCCTTGCTCATTACAGAAGTGTCCAAACTGATTGAGATTGTCAAATTCACTTTCATGGTCACTTCTTATGGTTGTTATAAGATATCTCTTTTGATTTTGTAATCTCTTTCATAAAGACAAATTCATCAAAAACATCATTCTTATGTTTTAAGAATAATGTCCACGTATAGTGGGAATAGTCATCCATTATAATAAAAGTATATTGTTTTCCACTAAGACTGGCAATAGTGATAGGATCAAATAAATCCATATGTAGCAGTTTAAGTGGTTTGGTAATAGACACTATGTTTTTAGACTTGTGAGAAACCTTGGTTTGTTTTCCATTTTTGGCATGCATAACAAAAGTGATTTTTGTCAAAATCTAGTTTGAATAGTTTCTAAGTAAATTTTTTTATGCAATGTTTTGAATATGTTTAACATTTACATGTTCAAGTTTTCAATGCCAAACATTTGATTCATTATTTGTTATCAAGCATGCATTGTTAATACCGTCAGCAAACATGCAAAAATAGATGTTATCTTTCCTAATACCTTTTAGGATAACATTGTCATATATATCCTTGACTAGACAATGCGAAAAATCAAATTTACTTTGAATCCAACACTACATGCTCAAAAAAACATCTAGGTTTTGAGATTTCTTTTTGGGTTTTTCTATTGGAGTTCCCTATAGATGAGCTATACAGCTATAGTGGACCTAGGTCGTTACATACGATAGGTCACTAATTTAAGTAGTGATGCACGACTCATCATGAAATATATATACACATGCAAATTTTTGTATTTAAGATTCTAATCTAATGAATGTTGTGCCTCTTGATTAGTCAACATCTGATATGATCCTAAGGCTAATGTTTTAATCCAATTTCAAAGGCTGATCTAATGGCTCTCAATGAAGCGGTGTTTGAGATCTATGGTACACCAGCAGGGCATCAAAAGACGTCATAATAGATTCCTTTTTAAGCCTTCCTATAGACCAGAAATTTGACATAGGTTTTGGAGGTTTTAAAGCTCGATTTTGGGGTTTTGCACAAAGACTGTACCCTCATAATTTTGCGAGATCTACATGCTGGTGTTGTCAGAATTGCCGTCAAACTTTTCTATGCATAGATATTGAAGATTTCGTCAAAAAGAAGGTGATTCGGGCAAACAAATGCTTGGGGATGCTAACCAGACTACACATTGATGCATCAAAGGTTGTTAGTGATTGCTAGCATAGATTCATCTCAAGGAAAACCATTCTACATTGAATGTAAGGTATTCCATTGTCCCAGTTCATTATTTTTGTATTGAATCTTGTCTGGGTAAGAGATGCATGTGTATTGGAGTGAGGAGAACTGGGTATTCAAAGATTTTCTGATATTCATTGTAAGGGGAGTGATTCTTGTTGTTCCTGTGTCATATGGAACAAGTGTGAACCCGTGTAATAAGGTTTAATATTAGTAGAGTGTTGAGTAAAGCACGAAACCCGTGAGGGGTATTGCTCCGAGGAGTAGGCCAGTATGCCAAACCTCATAAATGCCTGTGTCTTTATTTGTGTCATTTGTTATTGAAGTGTTTACTGCGGAGTGGGTGTGGTTCACTGGTAGATCTCAACTCTTTGTGGTGTGAGGTGGGTAACCATACGGTGTGCCAACTGGTAAACAATTGGGTCCATCCCAGCCAGTTATAGTTTGAGTGTTCAATGGGTTTGTTTTATAATTGAAAGACACAAATTCACCCCCTCTATGTAATGACCAAAAACTTTAGTGTATGTACCATGTCTCAACACCATTTGATATGCTTCATGCGTTCTATCAGAAAGCCAAATGTTGACTTCAGCAAGTTCTGAAACTGTATATAGTGAAAATTAGGAAACAACATTGACCATCAATTTTGAAGCTCAGGTCATACGGTGGCTGTCACAAGTTGCCCATGTAGGGGGCCTATTGATCATTGACTATGGGGTCTAAGTAACTCAGCAACTCAATAGCACTAACCCTATGTGATTGAAATCTGTACTTCTTACACCATCCACCCAGAATAACTTAGGATGGTCTCCAGTGGACCAAGAACCATACTCATGGACCATACCAACCCACAAAGGTGAGGCAATAATAGTAGGGGATTGACAGTCCTGCCCTACACCAGTTCTAGAGGGCCTGGAAGCCATTGAACAGACCTCTCCTACTTTGATCTTGATGCATAATATCCTCCCCCCCCCACAAAGCATATATTGTGCCTTGGAATCCCTCACTCCGGAGAATTTTCCCCTCATTGATCTGGGAAATCGCCCATAACTACAATATACAAGAGAGTTAAAAGAAATGCACCTACAGCAATAATACATTTACACTGAGGAGCTGGACATTATTAGGACCTCACCAATAAGAGACCACAGCCACCTACTACTGTAGGACTGAATAAAGAAATTTCAATCAGTAGATTGCACTCTCAGGAAGGTGATCAAGATGCTGTATGCCTGTCCTCTCATAAAAAAATTGGTTATCACAGTGTAGAGGAAAAAGCAGTATGGACTGAACCAAAATTTGAGGTAAATGTGAACCATATCTAACACCTTTTCACTGTGTTTCACCGAAACATCTTTTTCTACTTTTCCAGTAGATAACTGGATAAACTAGTAGATAACAAAAAGTTAAATGGATTAGCTGTCAGTTGAGATCCAAGTCAGATCAGAACCCAAATAAGTTATACTCTTGAGCTGAACCATGTCAAGACATTAATAAAACTTCAAAGAATGAGCTGTAAGTAATACGATCAATCTGAAGCACAAAGTCAAACTACTAACCATTTGTATGTAATGGTCAGAGGAATGAGATAAGCAACTACTAACCATTTGTATGGGAAATTTATAATGTTAATTCCTTGACCTCTTTAAAGCTAATTCAAATTGCTATTAACTCTATTCTCCACCTCAATACGGCTGAAACCAGAGCTTTTTCTAAAGCCTCTCATTTTTACAATTTCCCTTACCTTTGCGACACCAGCCCAGTTACCAGCTTCGGCATATACCATACACAACAAGGTGTAGTTTGCCACATTCTCAGGTTCCAATTTGAGTAGCCTGTATGCCAGCTCCTCTGCCACCTCTAGCCTACCGTGAGCCTTACATGCTGATGACAAACAACTGAATATGGTTGCATTTGGCTCCATAGGCATATGGCTGATGATCTCACAGGCATCTTCAAGCTTCCCCGACCGACCAAGAAGATCAATGTAGCATGCATAATGTTCCAATGTTAAGGAAATTTTGTTATCTCGTATTGCATCATTGTAGAGATACTGTCCCTCAGCAATCAGGCCACTATGTTTGCACGCAGACAAAACAGCAAGAAATGTGATATTGTCAGGCTCGAATTTCTTCTGTTGCATCTTATGAAAGAGCTCCAAAGCTTTTGTACCATAGCCATGAAGACCATAACCATGGATTAGAGCACTCCAGGAGATGGAATCTTTTGTGGGCATCTCTTTGAAAATTTGGTGTGAAGCATTGAGGCATCCACATTTTGCATACATATCAACCAGGGAGTTGCCAATGAAAACGTCCAATTCCAAGCCAGATTTTACGATGTAGCCATGTACTCCAAGGCCATTATCTATAGAGAATAGGGAAGTACTAGCAGATACAATTGCAAGCAGGGTTACTGAGTTTGGTTTGATACCCTCCATCTGCATTTGATAGAAAAGCTCCATTGCCCTGTTGCCATCCCCAATCTGATAGCAGCTTCTAATCATAGAACTCCACATGACAACATCTCTTGTTCCTAATCTATCAAAAATGAGCATGGCAAGACCCAATGCATTTTCACATTTGCTATACATGTGTATTAGAGCTGCTGCAAAGTGAGATTCAGACTCAAATCTCTGATGAAATGCATATGCATGAATCTCCTTCCCCTGTTTCAGAGCTCCCAATGCAGCACAAGCTGGTAAAACCACAATTAATGACACTCGGTTTGGTTTAATACCTTCAAGCTGCATTTCTCTAAAGGCTTGGAATGACAAGTCATAGCTCTTATTTTCAGTGCAGCCTTTGATCATGGCTGTCCAAGAAACCTCATTCCTTTCCTTCATCTGGTTAAATACATGAAAAGCTGCTTCCAAGTTGAAACACCTCGAATACATGTCTACAAGAGCTGTGGATAGGAAAATAGATGATGCCATACACCCATTAAGGATAAGACGAGCATGTATTTCTTTCCCTGATCTGAAATCTCCGGTCTGGCCACATACGGACAGAATGTTAGCTACCAGTTCAGGTTTAGGTTCAAAACCTGACGAATACATTTCCTTCAACATCTTTATCGAGTCTGCATAATATCCATTCCTGACGTAGCAAGTGATCATGGAATTCAAAGTGATGGTATCTCTAAGGGGCATTGTTTCAAACATGAGACGTGCATATTCGATATGGGAACACTTCCCATACATTGAGAGGAGAGAATTTGCTGTAATTAATTCTCTATCAAAACCAATTTTGAGGACAAAGGAATGGATTTGGAGGCCAAAGAGTAGTGATTGAGAAGAAGAGCATGCTTTTATAACTGTAAGAAGGATGGAGCCATTTCTATTGAATCCGTAGAGATGGAGCTGTTTGTAAAATTCAAGGGCCTGGTCGAATGATCCTTCAAGTACCAAATCTTTGATTGTTTTTTCAGTTGGGAAGAATGATTCAGTAGGGATGGGGCCTGCATTTGAAATTGCAGTGAACCTTCTTATGCTTATTTTTCCGGTCTGGGTAGTTAGGATACACCGTTTGATGGGTTGTGCATACATGTATCTCAATCATAGGTGACGAAGACGTTAAGATTTAAAACCCTTGAATAGAAATATGGAAGCAAAATAAAAGAGAGTGATCTGTGCTATATGTCATGTTTCCTGTTGTCCATCAATCATTGGATTCTTTAAATAGATCTTTCTTTTGGTCCAGGAGAAATCATTGATCCCACTGTTGGCTAGAAACCGATATCCCAATCGAAGAGATTTCAGGGTTTAAATTTGAAGCTTTCTTGCCAAAAGAATTTGGCGTTGGCCAAAAAACCCAAGCATGGCAGTCTTGACAGTTTTTATCTCCTCACTCTCTATTCCATGCAGGGATGTAAATGGATAATTGAAAATCTGAATTTGATTTGCATCCAAATTTATTTAGGATTATTCACATCTGTTTATGGGTAATCAGACATTTTTTTTTTGTTTATGAAGAAATGTAAACTGTTGCTGATCAAACATAATATTTACAAGGGAAAATATCACGTACCTCCCCTGAGGTATGACTTATGTACACTTTCACCCAGGAGGTTTGGGAAATTCCACGTACCTCCCCTTCTTTCCAAACTAAGTAACAAAAACATCCACTCTGTTAATTGTAGAAGTTAAACATTAGAATTTTTATTTAAGTGACCAAATTGCCCTCATCTTCTTTCCCAAATCATTTAGGGTTTCAAACCCTTCAATCCTAAATGTGGAGCTGATTCCGGCAATTAAGGAATCTAGCGAAGGATCCGACTGAGGAAGAGAACCATGACAGTGGTTCCAACCTCTGTGTCGCGACCCTCCTTTCACTGCTTTAAAAAAAAAAAAAAAAAAACTGCAACTTGCTACCCATTTTGTGGCGGTAGCCAAAATAGGAATCGTGAAAAACCCTACCGCAGGTCTCCAGCCACCATTAATTTGGTAACGTGTACAGTTACCGGCATCTCAGGCCAAGGAGAGTGAGGCTTCTTCATCAAATAGTTGCAGCAACGAAAATGACGACGAACCCAAATGGGCAGAAACGGTTCAAGATGAAATTCAATCAGGACCAGAAGGAGACGATGTTTGCTTTCTGGGAGAGGTTGGATTGGAAGATGCAGAAGAAGGATAAAGAATTGGTGGAGGAGTTCTGTAATGAGGTTAATGAAAATCAAATAAAAACCGAATGGATTTTGGTTTTCAGCTTGGCTGGTTTGAAAAAGAGGCTTGTATTTGATTTTGGCTTTGTACATCTTGAACAGAACTCGAAGATCCTGATTCGAATGATTCTCAATTCCGCCGATTCTGCTCCATACCTACTGAAACCATGCTCCCACAATCCCCCTCATCACTCTTTACCCTTGTCGGATCTTAAGACGCCACTGTAGAAGAGAGAAAGATTTCTTTTCTTTTCTCTTCTCGGCTTATTTGTATACTTTGTATCCATTAATCTATTCTTGACTCTTGTCTGTTCTGTTTTCTATGATTGACTAATTTATCGACAAGCAAGCTTTGAATTAGAACGAATTAGGGTTTCTATGAACCCTGATTGGCGTTCTTTTTTCATATCAAGTCCATTATGCGATATTTCCAGAGCAGTGATTGAGTCCTCTCGTTGCAGGAGTCTATCTCTCTCGCATCGTATCTGCAGCGTCCGACGATCCAACCCCATCTTTTGTAGGCTTCGAAGCTGTTCTCTTAGTGCTCTACGCCCACTTTCACGGGGATCTGATGTTGGCATCGCAGTCGCCGAAACACGGCAATCCTTCGCCAATAACATTTAGGCCATCGGTCCTCTGGTTTGGCCGCCGCTAAAGGCGGCATTGGGGTTTTGAAACCCTTAAATGGGTTTAAAGTTTTATGTTTTAGAGAAACGATTTGGGGAAGAAGATGAGGGTAATTTGGTCATTTACATCAAAAATCTAACCTTTAACGTCTACAATTAACGAGGTGGGTGTTTTTGTTACTTAGTTTGAAAAGCAAAGGGAGGTACGTGGAATTTCCCAAACCTCACGGGTGAAAGTGTACATAAGTCATACCTCAGGGGAGGTACGTGATATTTTCCCTATTTACAACAGTATCCATAAAGTCTGAGGAGAAATTGTTGAGTCTAGCATATCTAGCTATCCTATCAACTGGATCAATATAATATCTGGGTTGTTTTAAGATTATTACAGACCGAAGGGATGCAATAAGGTGGGAGATATCAAATAACCAAGTAAAGAGCTGGCATGGCCAAGGATAGTCGGTTGGGCATGTGATCCAGTTCCTGATCTCTTCTGAATCAGTCCAAACAATTACTTGTCTACATTCCAGTGAAAATGACTTTTGGAGTCCTGCTTGGAGTCCTCGCAGCTCCGCTTCCTGTGTTGACCCTACAAAT
Organism: Telopea speciosissima; assembly: GCF_018873765.1. Taxonomy (NCBI): domain Eukaryota; kingdom Viridiplantae; phylum Streptophyta; class Magnoliopsida; order Proteales; family Proteaceae; genus Telopea; species Telopea speciosissima. The sequence continues at coordinate 26,302,772 of NC_057920.1, forward strand.
CCACAATTCATAGAGGAAGCATACAATTTTGGGTTATGAATAATCAAAAAACCCCCAACCACCATGGGAGGTCGTGCTACAATAACTGTCGTCTGAGATAATGACACAAGTGTCATCTGTTCCCAAATTCCGGTAAAAGATTGGGGAAGCTTAGGGGGTGTGGAATTGGTAGAGGTTGGATGTGGTGAGACTTGAGGTGCTGATGGGTCTTGATCAGAGGATGGAATGAGTTTCAAGTCCTATACCCATCTATTGATATTTTGCATTATATTGTGGGGATTGATCTGATGATTGTCAAAAACAACCTGGTTCCGATGAATCCAGAGGAAATATAATGTTATGCTGATAATGCTAAGAATTCGATTTCCATCAGATCTGGAAGTACTGTCACCTGGCAATAAATTGGACAATGCTTCCAAGGTCGAGTTTCCTGATAGATTTTCAGTACGGATCCCCAAAGGGCCTGCAGCCCAAATTCTTTTTGTGAACCCACAGGAGAGGAACAGATGCCAAGGGGATTCAGGTCCTTCCTTACAAAATGGGCACCAGATGCGGCTTTGGTCTTGCCAAAAAAGTTTAGATTTAGTGGGGACACCATCGTGAAGGATTCTCTATAAGAAGAGAATAAATTTTGGGGGGGATTTTTAGCCTTCAAATTTGGCTCCACAAAGCTGGGGAGGGGGATGGTTGAAGTTGGTATGCTATTATTGATGCAATCCTCTTGGTTGTGAGGTTACCAGTTTTGGACAGGGGGAGAAAAGGTGATCATTGAAAGGGTAAACTGAAATAGGTATTGAGAGAATACCTTTACAAATGGGTTGTGGAAAAAGTGAGGAGATCAACGGTATATTCCAGGATCTATTGGTAATAAGCTCACTTACAGATCGAAAAAGTGGGTTCCCCTAGGCAACCTGATTCAGGAAAATAAAGGAGGTAGAAGGAATCCACGGGTCATCCCAAATATGTATATTTGATCCATCACCAATCTGCCAGCGAATCATTTTCCTAAAGGTAGGAAGTACATTTCGAATGCTATTCCAGGTCCATGATCCGGGACCCAATGTAGCCTTAGGATTGAGGAGGGAGATGTTGGGGAAGTATTTACCCTTGAGTAATTTAGCCCAAAGGGTATTTGGTTCGGTGACCAACCACCAAGTTAACTTGAGAATGAGGGCTCGGTTATGATCCCAATGTGAACGTATGCCTAGACCTCCCTACCTTTTGTGTCGGTAGATGGAACTCCAAGAGATGAGGGAAGGACCCTTACCATACAAGGACCTACCGTTCCAGAATGTGGAGCTAATTGAGTCAAGTTCAGACAAAAAATTTATCTAATCCAAAACAATTAATAATAAAAAGGAAGAAAATGTGGAGGAGTGTACCATCCATGCCTAGACACGGAGGAGGGTGAAATGACTGCACCACCCCCATGATGCCATTGTGAGTGTTCTCATTGGCCCATGTGCATGCGTAAGGTTCGTTTTTGTAAGTTTTTGAAATGGATCGGATGATATAATAGATTCTGGCAGGATTTTGAGAAACACCAAAATCACGTTTCTCACTTTTCATAATTGGTTCTACAAAACCATAGTGAAACAAGGTCGAACTTAAGTAACACAGGGGTATTGATGGAATTTACCATCAAAACATAACTTTGCAAATTCGACCGACCTCTGGAACTCTCAAGTTCTCTTGCAAGGACTCCCGACCATTGTTGTCGTTAGTCTCTCCGGTTTTTTTCATTATGTTGATAGAATGGTTGTAGTTTGATAGTCAAACATTAGCTTTGTTCATGGTGAAAAAAGCCTCATCATTTCTCTTTCTTTTTATTATGTCTATGGTTTTTTTGGTTATGCTGACAGAATGGTTCTGGTTTAATAGTCAGTTACTAGAGTTTTCTGGAGTTTATCATATTGTCAAGTCACATGCTTATGAGTTGAACACCATTCACTTGAGGCATTTGTATATGAATTTGCAACTTTGGGGTGTTCTAGCTGCATTCATCTCTAAGTCACTATATTCATAAGCCAACCAAACTCCAGCCCCATAACTTATTTACTGCTTTTAAAGATTTTGTTTTGAGAGTTATTAACATTATAGGATTAGGTTGTTTAAGGTAATACGTAATTGAGGTTTGAATCCAATTAAGCTATTTATTCTTGAGTTCTATAATCTCTCAATCCACAGAAGCATTTAGGATCCATGGCCCATCATACAATACTGACCCTCTATGAGGACAATTTCTTAGACTGGAGCGGACTAAGACATTCAAAATTTTTTGTTCTCTCTATTTCTTAAATCCCAATAATTGGAATGGTACTTTAAGAGGGAGCTTTCCTTAGTCCAAAGGAGAGATAAACATGTTTAGTTGTCCTGAGAAAATACCCACCATTTGAAACAGAATTAGCTAGAAGGAACCCTCAAACACCCCATTGTAGTTTCTCTATTTTAGATGCATAGTTCATGCTTGTTTGTTTCATCCTTAGTTGTGAATTTAGTTTAATGTGTTTTCTTCCTGATACACCACGTTTTATCTATCCAATCCATGCTTGACACGAGGACCAACTTGGATTGCAAGTAACCGGCCTACGGCCAGAAAAATGGAGACCACAAACGAAACGGTTATACCAGCCTAGACACGTCAGCAAGATCAGTTAAGAACATCCAAGTGGGTGAAGGCTGATAACCGTAATTCATGTGCAAGAAGATCGAGGATCCCGAGATTTGAGGAAAGAATTCCCTTTTGTGGAAGGCTTTCCTAATCCGAGCATAGGGGGACCACTTAACCAGAAAGGAAAGCCCTCTAGCGGATCCAAGGAGGATCAGAGGGAAGGGATTGGGAAGAAACCTGTATAAATAAGGGTCCTTGCACCCATGTAAATTCATTCTTGGATCAATAGAGAAATCAAGAAACACAAAAGATTAGTCTTCATTCTCCATAATCTTTTCTAGTCCAGGCTAGCTTAAAAGTTGCAGTGTTTGAGGATCTATCCTCGAACAACATTCTTTGTGCAACATTCTTTGGCGCCGTCTGTGGGAATGAAGAACAGAAACCTGTGAGGATTCCACCATGACAAACACCCAGAATCAATCAAAGATTTCTAGGGCCGCTGCCGCCGCTGCTCCTACCGTCGGTCAGGGAAGAGCTTTGGGCGGACCTACAGGCTCTCACCATGAAGCAGATGATCCAATCCTTGAGGCGAATGAATCACAGCAAGAGGAGTCTTAGCCGAGACTCCCCAGAGACCCACCGTGGTACGTAGCAATAGAACAATTCGATGCGCTACAGGCTCGATGGCAGGACAAGATGGATCAAATGGTAGAGCTGCAACGCGATTTCTTGCAAGGGATCCAGATACCACCACGCCCACTGCAGGCCAGGGAAAGAACCCCTTCCCTTGAGCACAGCGAGAACCACAGTAACGCGAATAATGCTCGACAGAAGGATAAAGAAATCCAAGGGAACAACAAGCGGCAAGGTTCCCAGATGACCAAAGTCGAACAAGCTTTAAACGATAAAGTATTAGAGTTGCAAGATCAAGTTTAGGAGGTCATGAGAGGAAAGAACCTAGCCCCAAATCACGACTTCCACTTCACTACAGATCTGGCCTTTACTGAAGAGATCCGTGCAGAACCTCTGCCAAAAGGATTCAAGATGCCGGCCATTGAACAGTATGCAGGCACGGCAGATCCAGAAGATCACCTGGAAACTTTTAAGTCGTTGATGTTCTTTCAAGGCGCCTCAGACATAATAATGTGTAGAGCGTTCCCCTCTACCTTGAAAGGGGCGGCGAGAAATGGTTCTCACGCCTCCGGCCATGCTCCCTGACCAACTTCGTGGAGCTTGGACTGGCTTTTCTGGCCCACTTCATGAGTAGCAGGGTCCATAAGAAGACAGCCGCAAATCTCTTGGCTATAAAGCAACGCCCCGATGAGTCTATCAGGGACTTTCTCACGAGATTCAACAAGGACGCACTGGAGGTGTGAAACTTAGACCAGATCGTGAAGTTCCAGGCTCTGCACAACAGCATCAGGGATGTCGAGTTAAAGGGCTCCTTGGTCATGGACGAACCGGCGAACATGTATAAACTTTTTTCACGCTACGAAAAGCACATCAACCTGGCCAAAGTTCTTGCAGCCGAGCAAGAAAAAGAAGGCAAACCCGAGAAGAAAAGCCAAGAAAAGAAAGATGCACAAGTTGGGGAGAATGGCTCAAAGCACGACAGAGAACAAAAGGACGGGGAAGAGAAAGAGAGACAACAAGGCCTAGGTTACAAAGAACGATGTAGGACCAGAGCCTGTTTACACGACCCTCACACACAACCGGGCATATATCCTGAATGAGATTAAAGACCAAGTGACCTTGCTTTGGCCCACTAAGATGGTCAAACCCGTGCACGAGCATAATAAGAGAAAATACTACAGATTTCATCAAGACCATGGTCACGATACCGAGGCCTGTAGGCAATTGAAGGACAAGATTGAAGCCCTCATCCAGAGGGGCCGTTTAAGCCGATTTGTTAAGAAAGATGGTAATGAAGGAGGCAGGAGTACCGTCCCTAGGAGTCTGAGGAGAAGGTCAAATCACCTGCTCGGTTGGATAGGGAAGGCTGGGCAAGGGGAAACGACATACCGAGAACGCATCGTTGAGAGAAATTGCAACAATATACGGAGGCTAGAGGCTGGAAGGTGAGTCCTCTAATTCTAGAAAGAACCATGCTCAGAGCGTCTTCCAAATAGATATGCCAGACAAGAGAAGAAGGACCAAGAATCAGATCATGTTCGTGGATGAAGATTTATCCGACATACAATCTCCCCACGATGATGCCTTGGTAATCAAAATGACTATTGCCAACTGTATTGTGGCCAGGATCCTTGTAGATAATGGAAGCTCGGTTGACATCTTGTACTATGACGCATTTGAGAAAATGAACCTGAAAACCCGAGATGTTGAAAAGGGTTGAATCTCCTCTATATGGATTCAATAGAGCCTCGGTGCACGTAGAAGGGTCAATTGAATTGTTGGTAACAGTAGGGACGGAACCCAAGCTCTCTACAATGATGATGAACTTTTTGGTGGTGAAGGTGAACTCCACCCACAACAGGATACTGGGATGACCAGGGCTCAATGCTCTCCAGGCCGTGGTCTCCACCCCCCACCTGGTGATGAAGTTCCCTACTGATCAGGGAATTGGGGAATGCCGGGGAACCCAGATAACCTCCCAAAAATGCTATGAGGTTTACTTAAGGGCCAAGGGCAAGGAACCTTAGAGGCTCTTAATTAACTTGGAAGATGATCGTGACAATCCCGTGCTTAAAAGAACAGAACCAGCGGAGGATTTAGTGCCCATAGAAATCATTAAAGGGGATGGGAGTCGTACCTTGCAGATCGGAGCAGGCCTGGGCGACAAGCAGAGGAATAGTCTCGTGTATTTCTTGAGGACCAACGCTAATATATTCGCATGGTCGGCATCAGACATGCCTGAAGTAGATCAGAAGTTGGCCGAACACAAGCTTAGCATGTATCCTACCTCCAAGCCAGTTTTTCAGAAGAAGAGGACCTTTGCCCCAGAGCGATAAGAGAAAGTGATTGAAGAGGTAATCAAGCTGCTAGAAGCAGGGTTCATAGAAGAGGCCATCTACCCAGAGTGTCTTTCCAATGTTGTAATGATACCCAAGCCTAACGGCAAATGGCGGATGTGTATTGATTTCATTGATTTGAATAAAGCATGCCCTAAAGACTATTACCCTTTGCCTCATATTGATTTACTAATAGATGCGACTGCCGGCCATGAAATGTTAAGTTTCATGGATGCCTATTCCGAATATAATCAGATTAGAATGTATGAACCGGATATCTTGAAGACTTCCTCCATCACCGAAAGGGATACATACTGTTATACCCGTAGGCCCTTTGGGTCAAAAAATGTAGGAGCTACCTATCAACGATGGGTAAATCACATCTTTAAAGGCCAAATAGGGCGCAATATGGAAGTCTATATGGATGATATGCTGGTAAAAAGCTTGAAGGCAACAAATCATGTCGCCGACTTGGGAGAGGCATTCCAAATTTTGAGGGAAAGCAAAATGAAGTTGAACCCGACCAAGTGTGCCTTTGGGGTAACCTCAGGGAAGTTCCTCAGTTTTATGGTCTCGAGAAGGGGAATAGAGGCTAATCCGGCTAAAATCAAGGCTATAGTAGAAATGCACCCACCCAGTAGAGTCAAGGACCTACAAGAACTGACAGGGAGAGTGGCGGCACTAGGAAGGTTTGTCTCGGCTTCTGGGGACCGTTGCCTCCCTTTCTTTAAGGCATTAAAAAATTGATCCCGAGAGAGACAGGCAAAAGGAACTAGGCTAAATTTCGAATGGACGGAAGAATGTCAGACATCGTTCGTGGATTTGAAAAAGTATTTGACCAATCCACCACTCTTGACCAAGCCGGAGCCAGGGGACACTCTTCAGCTCTATCTAGCCATAACCGCGGTAGCAGTAAGCGTGGTACTAATCCGAGGAGATGGTTGGGTGCAGAGACCAATCTACTATGTCAGTAAGGTGCTCCTAGATGCCGAAACTAGATATAGCAATGTCGAGAAGTATGCTTATGCTCTGGTAATGGCCGCATGGAAGCTAAGACCATACTTTCAAGCCTATACCATAGAGGTAATAATAAACCAGCCTTTGAAGAAAATTCTAGCCAAATACGACCATTTTGGACGATTGGTAGCATGGTCGATAGAACTTGGAGAATTTAACATCCAGTACAAACCCGCACCACCATCAAGGCTCATGCTCTCGCAGACTTCGTTGTCAAATGCACTTTTTTAGACGATGAGGTAACGCTAGAAAATGATGGTAGGAGTTAGCAGAATCCTGGACTCTATATGTGGATGGTTCGTCCAGCAACAACGGATGTGGCGCAGGCCTAATATTGACAAGTCCAGGGGGATTCTTGGTGCAGTACACGCTAAGATTTGAGTTCCAGACCATGAATAACGGAGCAGAGTATGAGGCCCTAATTATCGATTTGAATCTGGCAAGAGTCTGATGGTAAAGAACATCACCGTCCACAGCGATTCTCAGTTAGTGGTTAATCAGGTGAATGGAGAATATGAAGCGAAGGAACCGCGCATGGCATAGTATCTGGGAAAGGTACACGACCTAATAGATGGGTTTACTCGCTTTCAAATATTACAGGTGCCTCGAGTATAGAATGCCTCTGCAGATGCACTCTCTAGGCTAGCCACCTCGGAGTTTCAAGACCTAGGCCGAACGGTGTACATAGACGTTCTCGGCGCACTGAGCATAGAAGAAACTGAGGACATACTGCCCCATTGAAGTTGAGCCCTGCTGGATGGACCCCCTCATCGCCTATCTCTAAGGGGGCACACTCCCAACAAATAAAGAAGAAGCTAAAAAGACAAGAATGAGAGCAGCGCGGTACACAATGATCAAAGGAGTACTATATAAGAAGGCCCACGCCATGCCCTACTTGAAATGTCTCAGGCCATCCGAAGTAGAATACGTTCTTAGGGAAATCCATACAGGCATTTGCGGACAACACTTGGGGGCATAGCATTGGCTCACAAGGTCATCAGACAAGGGTACTTTTGGCCATATCTACGAAAGGAAGTAATGAGTTTTGTATGCAAATGCATCAAATGCCAAACCTTCACACCAATTACGCGTCAATCGGTAGAGCTCACTTCCATCTCTAGTCCATTACCTTCTGTACAGTGGGGAATGGACATTCTAGGTCCATTCCCAAAGGCGTCGGGAGGTAGAGAATTTATGGTAGTGGTAGTTGATTACTTCACCAAATGGGTGGAGGCAGAGGGAGGCCTTGGCACTAATCTCAGCTGCGAAGGTATGGAGGTTCTTCCTCCATTCCATCATATATAGATATGACATTCCGAGAACACTTATCACGGATAATGGAAAACAATTTTAGCAAAAGTTTAAGGAATTCAGTGATCAGTATGAAATTCAGCTACATAAGACCTCGATGGCACATCCCCAATCTAATGGCCTAGTAGAAGCCATGAACAAAATCCTATTGGATGGGATCAAAAAGAAGTTGGAAACAACCAAAGGGTTATTGGCCGAGGAGCTGCCGAGCATTCTATGGGCATACCGAACAACCACAAGAGTTGCAACAGGCGAAACACCATTTATGTTGACATATGAAACCGAGGTAGTGATCCCTATGGAAATAGGAGAAACTTCACTGAGGGTACAACTCTATGATCAAGAAGCTAATGCGGAAGAACTAAGAGCAAATTTGGACCTGTTAGAGGAAATCCGAGAAATAGCACTTGTAAGGAATGTCGCGCACCAACAACGGACAACACATCATTATAATGCAAAGGTAAAACCAAGAATGTTTCACCAAGGAGACCTTGTACTTCGTAAAGTAGAAGCCTCTGATCTGAGAGCCATGGGAAAGTTAGCACCCAATTGGGAAGGACCATACAGAATCTCCAAACAAGTGGCGCTAGGAGCTTACCATTTGGAGACTTTGGAGGGGATACCCATACCACGATCTTGGAATTCAAAAAATTTGAGAAAATTCTATCAATAAAGGTCAGTCCTCGTTTGTTGTAAATCAACTTGGGCTCGTATTACCACATGCTCATATTACTACGATCAATAAAGGCATCAATAGTTATTTGTCATTTTTGGGGAGCAATGATTCTTTTTCATAAGTAAATCTTATATGTTATTATCGATGATGTAGAAAAATAATCCATGGTCATCCGACCATAATGGTGAGTTGCACCATAGTAGCATTCCACAAAAAATCCATGGTCATCTAACCATAATGGTGAGTTGCACCATAGTGGCATTCCACAAAAAATCCATGGTCATTTGACCATAATGGTGAGTTGCACCATAGTGGCGCCCATAAAAAATCCATGGTCATTCGACCATAATAGTGAGTTGCACCATAGTGGCGTTCCACAAAAAAGATCCATGGTCACTCGACCATAATGGTGAGTTGCACTATAGTGGCATTCCACAAAAAAGGTTCATGGTCACCCGACTATAATGGTGAGTTGCACCATAGTGGCATTCCACAAAAAATCCATAGTCATCCGACTATAATGGTGAGTTGCACTATATTGGCATTCCACAAAAAATCTATGGTCATCCAACCACAATGGTGAGTTGCACCATAGTGGCGTTCCACAAAAAAGATCCATGGTCATTTGACCATAATGGTGAGTTGCACCATAGTGGCGTCCATAAAAAATCCATGGTCATTCCACCATAATAGAGAGTTGCACCATAGTGGCGTTCCACAAAAAAGATCCATGGTCACTCAACCATAATGGTGAGTTGCACTATAGTGGCATTCCACAAAAAAGGTTCATGGTCACCCGACTATAATGGTGAGTTGCACCATAGTGGCATTCCACAAAAAATCCATAGTCATCCGACTATAATGGTGAGTTGCACTATATTGGCATTCCACAAAAAATCTATGGTCATCCGACCATAATGGTGAGTTGCACCATAGTGGCGTCCACAAAAAAGATTCATGGTCACTCGACCATAATGGTGAGTTGCACTATAGTGGCATTCCACAAAAAAGGTTCATGGTCACCCGACTATAATGGTGAGTTGCACCATAGTGGCATTCCACAAAAAATCCATAGTCATCCGACTATAATGGTGAGTTGCACTATATTGGCATTCCATAAAAAATCTATGATCATCCGACCATAATGATGAGTTGCACCATAGTGGCGCTCCACAAAAAAGATCCATGGTCACCCAACCATAATGGTGAGTTGCACCATAGTGGCGTTGCACAAAAAATCCATGGTCATCCGACCATAATGGTGAGTTGCACCATAGTGGTGTTTCACAAAAATAATCCATGGTCACCCGACCATAATAGTGAGTTGCACCATAGTGGCGTTCCACAAAAATAATCCCATGGTCATCTGACCATAATGGTGAGTTGCACCATAGTGGCGGTCAACAAAAACAATCAGCGACCTTCCGACCATAATTGTAAGTTGCACCATGGTGGCGCTTCAAAGTTAACAGGTGTGCCGACCATAAGTTGGAGAGTATCACTAGTATGGATGACATGATCGGCCGACCTCGACGAGAAGTTTTGACAAGAAGAATAAAAGTAAAAGAAAAATAGAAACGACAAGTCAAGTAGCAGAAAGTTCTTTATTGACAAATACCGAGGTATACAACAAATACATGATTATTTTTACAAATAAGATGTACAAGATATAGAACGTGCTCGACTGCAGGTGAACGCCTCTCTTGTGCAATGAAAATGAAACAAGAACGAGATGCGCCTAAACCACAAGCACGTAGAATGTCAACTTGACTCGCTAGAGATGAGATCTTGGGGATAAGGGGTGCAGGGGCCAAGATGCATGAGATAGGTGTAGCTATAACAAGAATGCCATGTCGATTATGATCAACCCCGACATTCATGATGCAATACACCATGGCCCAAAGCGACCCCGAGAAGCCTTAGGGGACTGCTTAGCCAAATGAGAATCACCATACCAGCATCTTTGAGCTCCTATAAAGATAAAATGAATCCCATGCACGGCCTCCTAACCCTGCCAAAGACAAGGAGGTTGAAGATGATAAGGAAGACGCCGGTTTAGGTCCTCCAGCGCACTGCTTGTGCCAAATCTCTCATCCTCAAACTCTGAGGAGGTTAGGGAAGGCAGGAAACAACTCCCTCAAAACTCCCATCCTCTCTGTGATAGCATGACCGTACCAAGCATTGGCAAGGGCACACCATTCAGAGAGGTAGCCCACCAGCTTGGAACACCAAAAGACATTGTGTGTCGATTGAAGGTCGAAGCTGTAAGGGCAAATGTCGATTGAAGATCGAAGCAGAAAGCAACTTCACAAAGTAGAAAGTCAACATCCAAAAATAGGCATCCGTTGTAGTCACAAAGGCAACGACACTCGAGACACCAAAGTAAGAGTGCTTCAAGAGAAGTGCAGAGAAGAAACCCGCAGACAAAGTCCATAGCTTCGCTCCAAAAGAAAGAAGCAGAGAAGGGTAAGGGAGAAAGATGAAAAACTACTATTTAAAGAGGAACTGACGGCCCAGATGAAAAGGGAATCCCAAAAGGCAATACTCGGATTTAAGAGGAATAACTTCCAACGGCCACGCGGCAGGTCCCCATTGCACCTACACTTTTCAAAAACTGCAAAAGGGTTCAAGAAGGGAGATGATAGTTCAGCTTCTACTTAAGTCCCATTAATGGTGTAGTAAATGAAGCGTCAAGAGGGGTACAGGCAATAAATGTTTTGCATTGGAAATTACAAACAGGATCATCTAAAAAAGCTCTCAACCATAAAGGTAACTTTCGTCAAAAAAGAAGGATGAGCACCGCAAGAAGAAATGATTTCCACCTAACTAAGATGAAGAATTGAGCATTATGAGCCAGATAAGTACCGAGCATCAAAGGGATAAAAATTCCATAAATAAAATATGTCAGTTATCACTATCTGGTTAGATACAATGAATCAGTTACCAGTATAGGCACTTGGGATGCTGAGGATTGGGGGGCAGTGGTCCTGGAACATTCTTAGGAGGAGGAAAGAAAGGCACCGAGATAGAAGATGGGTCCAACCTCACCTCCTGCACGAGAATTCTAGGGTCAAACCCCATATATTAGGAAACCTGGGTCCCACATATGAAGCCCAAAAGAATCTCTATTTTCAATCATGGATGGAGGTGGGGATTTTTCCCATAATAGGAATGTCGCGCTGATGAAAGTAATACCACCCGGGGTGACCATTGTTCGAGTTCAATAGGAAACACCTAATGAACAAAGTAGGAGAGGGACGTCTACCTAACCGAGTACATCTAACTATGAAGGCTCCGATATATCTCCAATAGTTTAGGACCAATTGGCTGGGGGCAACTCCATAATGTTTAAGGAGACAAGAAACGAATACCGGAAGAGGATATCGGAGCCCGGCCTCAAAAGCATCCAGGATGAGGCCAACCTCAATAGGATGCTTAGTATTCAACCTGTCCTCGGGAGAGGCAACCCTAAGGTCAACAGACTCCGGGATCGAATAAACTTCTCGGATCTCCACAAGGTTAGACATCGAGAATGCTGAGGGAATCTCATCCACCCTTTTCCCTATGGTAGGATCAAGTTGGGATTGGCGGATATGATAAGCCTTTTTCCCACGGGAAGCCAAGGATTTCTTGGGGGAAGCACGACTGGAAGTACCGGCAGAAGCACCAGATGTACTCCGCTAACTAAAATAGAAGCCCTAGGAACTGCGACACCCTCCACAGATAACCTAGGAGGAACCCTCTGGTTCTCCTAACACCTTCCCCATGGTATAACTCCTCAGCTTCTTTAAACAGGGAATCTACCTCCCGGTTGGGCTTAGGATCCAGGGTTTTCTTAGACTTCGTCATCTCTCAAAATAAAAAGAAAAGAGAGAAAGGAGAAAGAAATCAACTAAAGAAATAAAGGAAAAGGAACTTACTTGAGCAAAAGAGCTGCAGTTGGAGAAAGAAGAGACACAGAGCAGGGTAGCTTCAGAGATGGGGTGAATTTAGAAAGTTGAGAGATTTTCAAGAAAGGAAACTTGAAGACGATGAAGAAGAAAAGCCACGGGAAGTTAGAACACTTTATACCCTTGGGGGTAAAGAACCAAGGCTCCTGATCCAACCAACAATTTTGTTTGAACGGCCAAGATACAAGGAAAAGACGAAAAAAAAGAGCGTGTTTCAAGAATGAGGTAAGCTACCTCGACAAGGAAAACACCGGGAAAGCAAGAAATTTAAATTCAAACTTTATGACATCCCCTCAACTTCCCTCAAAAGATGTGAAATCAAGAAGATATTTCAGACCCACATGCAAACAACGACGAATAGTGGCACGATTATAAAGCACTCTCAGGGGTAAAGTCGTCCAAATAAGAAATGTAATTCAAAAGGAAAATGGATCATGATCGGTACCCGGCTTCGCCAAGCATTAAAACCGGTCACCATCGAGACATAATAAATAGGCAAAGATTGCAGATAACCGAGCATACAAGCTAAGATGTCTCTGCACGTGATGATTGGATAATTCTCCCCATACCTCACTCCAGGTAAAGGGAGTAGGGAGCCAAATGATACCCCATGTTTTATCTATTCAATCCCTACTTGACACGAGGACCAATTTGGATTGCAAGTAACCGGCCCACGACCAAAAAAATGGAGACCAAAAATGAAACGGTTATACCAACCTAGACACGTCAGCAAGGTCAGTTAAGAACTTCCAAGTGGATGAAGGCTGATAACCGTAATTCACGTGCAAGAAGATCAAGGATCCTGAGATTTGAGGAAAGAATTCCCCTTTGTGGAAGGGTTTCCTAATCTGAGCATAGGGGGACCACTTAACTAGAAAGGAAAGCCTTCTGGCGGATCCAAGGAGGATCAAAGGGAAGGGATTGGGAATAAACCTGTATAAATAAGGGTCCTTGCTCCCAGGTAAACTCATTCTTGGATCAATAGAGAAATCAAGAAACACAAAAGATTAGTCTTTGTTCTCCATAATCTTTTCTAGTCCAGGCTAGCTTGAAAGTTCCAGTGTTTGAGGATCTGTCCTCGAACAACATTCTTTGTGCAACACTTCCTTTTCCACTTCTTTAGAAAATTTATGAGAAGTGTTGTGTATTTTCTTCCTACATGCTGATTTTTTTCTTTAGGGAAAATTACACTGGCACCCCCTGAGGTTTGTACTAAATACAGAACGACCTCCTGTGTTTTTAAATTATGCAGCTGCACCCCCTGAATTCTCACTCCGTTAGTTAGGTGTTACAATGTTTGTTAAGTTTACCTTCAAATGACTAATATACCCCTTCAAGGTGAACTTACCATTTTGCCCATAGGGCATCATCCCTAACTTCACAACCCCCTCTTCCCCTGTTACTTGAATCAGGGTGGTTTCATCCTCTTCAGCGTCGCTTCTGTACCTTTCTTGTTTGTCCTAGTTTACGTTTCCAGCAACTTCAGTTCTGGGTGGGCCGTAGGTTTGAAGTAGAAGAAGAAAAAAGGGAGAGAGAGAGAGAACTTGCATTCATGATGATGGTGTTCGTTTGTCAGATTCTCATATAAACCTTCCTTGTTTATCAAGTTCTGTTCTTCTTTTGTTCTCCTCTGCTGTCATTGAATGGTTTTTTTTTATGGGTTTTTTCCATTCTCTCTTGATTCTTCTTCTTTAACCCATCAGAGTTTCGCTTCTTGTTTGTAATACCCATTTATAATATACCTTTTTAAAGTCTCAAACCCTAAGAAACCAGAGTGCCAAAGTAACCAGAATCCCAGATTTTAATTTGGCCTGAAAATCGATCTTTTTTTAGTGTAGTTTTGTGTTTATAAGAGAAAAGGATGTTCTTTGGATTGTGTGCCAATTTGTTGAATTTGGTCTCTTCTGGGGAAGATTTGCCCCATATCGGTCGAACGATGAATCGACTTCCAAGGGTCATGACTGTTCCTGGGATAATCTCTGATTTTGATGACGATTATGACGACGAGGGTCGGAGTGATTCCGGTGGTTCTGATCTTGTATCCTCTGTTTTTCAAGAAAGAAGGATTATCGTGAAAATTAGCTCCCTTTAAAAACTCAACGTGATGCAGAGACTAATAACTGGTCTTTTGAATGGGATAAAGACGTGTTTGTGTTGCAGCTCAAAGATGGGTTCCCTACTGATGTCGAAGTTGTTTATGTTGGTTGCTTGAAGGCTGAGATCGATGTTTCAGAGCAAGAGGAGGTAGCTCAATTGCTTCTCGACAAGTTTCGGTGCGTTCCTACTTTTTTGCCTCCCGATAATCAGAATAAGTTCTATCATGGTTTTTGTAAGCAGCATCTATGACCTCTGTTCCATTACATGTTACCCATATCTCCTAACCATGGAGCACGTTTCGATCAGGCTCTGTGGCAAGCCTATGTTTCCGCCAACAAGATTTTTGCAGATAAAGTTATAGAGGTGATAAACCCAGATGAGGTGTTTGTGTGGGTTCATGATTATCGTCTCATGGTACTTCCCACCTTCTTGAGGAAACGCTACCACCGAGTGAAGCTTGGGTCTTTTCTACCCAGCCCTTTTTTCTCTTTAGAAATATATAGAACACTGCCTGTGAGGGATGAGATCCTTCGTGCTTCACCGAATCCAACATCGTTTTCTTGGTTACCTTATCGTATGCAGCCTGATGAGCGTCGACTAACCGCGAGCTTGAAGGGGTATATTAGTCATTTGAAGGTAAACTTAACGAACATTGTAACACCTAACTAACGGAGTGGGAATTCAGGGGGTGCAGCTGTATAATTTAGAAATAGAGGGGGTCGCTCTATATTTAGTATAAACCTCAGGGGGTGGCAGTGTAATTTTCCCTTTTCTTTATCATTTTAAAGGTGTGCCCTTCCTACATGCTGATTGTTGAATGCCTCTTTCATAAAATATGCTGATTTTTTTTCTTATGTGTTTAGATTTGAAAGCAATAAAAAAAATATCTAGTTCACAAGGTGTCACTGAGAATGATAGGTGGACCCAAGAAAATGTCAACATTTTTGTCGAGTTAACGGTACGAGAGGGTAGAAAGGGGAATAGGACTACTTAGACCTTTAACAAAGCAGGTTGGAGAAACATTTCGAATAAATACAAAGCAAAAACTGGTATATCTTATAGTATGCTCCAGTTGAGGAATAAAATGACAAAACTGAAGTAGGAATATAGCAGTTTCAAAAAGTTAATGGTTACAACTAGATTTGGGTGGAACAACTTGACACGAACTTGCACAGTCGATGATGAATCTATATGAGAAACACACATACAGGTTAGCTTATAATATTTTAGAAAATTTTGTTAAAAGGGAAAAAAGAGTACTATGAGAATTACTGATATTGTGGGTGTTTTTGTATGTCAGTCAAATCCTAAATGGGCAAAGTTCAAGAAGTATGGTCTTCCACAATGGCCTGAACTGTGCATTATATTTGGGGATACTTATGAAAGTGGTGATCGGAGTATGGGTAGTTGTAATGCTTTGTCATCAAATGTTGACTCAAGGAATACGGAGAATATGGATGAGTCTTTTGGGGACTCTAATGATGCTGAGGAAGTCTATCCATTGGTAGACAGTCAACCTGAAGCTACCCCCATACCTACACCAACCCATAATCATAATAGGACTCCAAATACAAAGATAAAAAGAAGGGGAAACTCTAATTTATCAATGGCTTCCAAGGCCATTCAAGAGATGGTCAAATCAAGGTTGGAGAGAGATGCTAGTTTGTCTACCACATCCAGGAATACTGTTGAAATGCAATTTTGCTTTGCTAGGGCCTTAGAGGTACTAGAGACACTCAACAATTTAGATGAAGAATTATATGAGAAGGCGGCTGTCAAGATAATGACAGACCCACAATGGAGAGAGGCTTTCATTTCATGCCTTACACACCATAAGATCATATTGTAAGATTTCCATAAGGTAGGTTGGCATAGTCCCACTTTATTTTATTAAAATCGGTTTAGTTGTGTTGATGGGAGCTACCTTAATGGTATGAGTCCAGTTACTATGTGTGGACCTAAGGTATTGTTTCCTTAATGGGAAGGATACCCTAGTTTCTATGCACGGTTGGTCTCTACCCTCACCACTATAAATAGTTGTCACTGGCCCATTAAGTGACTTACCTAAGAAAACCTAAAGTTGTGTGGAAGAGGGTAGACCAGACCAACGCAGTTCGTGTGCGACAGGGATCGTCAAGAATTTGGCTTCCACAACCATGGATCCAGGTACGCCAAGAACACCTACGTAATTTTTGTATGCTCATAGATCTCCATGAATATT
Organism: Telopea speciosissima; assembly: GCF_018873765.1. Classification (NCBI taxonomy): domain Eukaryota; kingdom Viridiplantae; phylum Streptophyta; class Magnoliopsida; order Proteales; family Proteaceae; genus Telopea; species Telopea speciosissima. The sequence continues at coordinate 26,319,624 of NC_057920.1, forward strand.
CCGTGTGTTTTTATTCTATCAATGGTATCAGAGATTGATCATGGTTAATCAATGGGGCTACAAATTTTTTTTATTTTTTTTTTGTTAGGCGTGAATTGAGCAATCGATCAATAAAAAAAATATTCTGTTCGGCATCGACCATGGCCAAAAACATGGTTGAAACCATGGCCGAATCCCCTTATGGTTTCCACCTGTTTTTTGGCAGCCACTGAAAAAAAAAAAAAAATTTTGACAGAGCCGGTTTGCCTTGCCGGAATGCCCTGTGGAAGCTTTTTTTGCAGAATTACTTCTTGGGTTTTACCGGACACTGAGGGTGGGGTTATGGTCGCTAGAGTGTGGAAGTCCTTCTCCGGTATCTCCCCAAGCTGCCGGGTCTTTGATCCGGCCACCACAAAGGGCGAAAGAGTGTTGAGTGGAAGAAAACCCAGTTTTTATTTTTCAGTATTTATGGTAGGTTTTTTTGGGTTTTATTGGCATTGGATACCGTGATTGTGGTCGCGGGAGGTGGAAGGACGTTCACCGGCTTCTTCCCTGGTCGTCGGTCCATCGATCTGCCACCACAAGGGGCGGTAGTAAGTTTTATAAAAGAAAAAAAAAACCCCAAAAATTTTAATTTTTTTGGAAATACTGGTTGATGGGTGGGGTTTTTTTTTGGCATCTGACACCGGCATTGTGATCGCCGGTGGGAGGAAGTCATTCACTAGTGTCTACCTGTGCCGTCGGTCCCTGGTTTGGCCACCGCGGCCGGCGATAGTGGGTGGTTTAAAAAAAACCCTAAAAATAATTCATTTTTTGCATTTTTTTTTTTTTTGGGAAGAAGATGGGGGAATATTCCCCTGTCTGATTCCCCCACCCTTTTGATTATCAATAAAAAAAAAAAACAAAAGTCAAAGTAAAAAAGGTAAAAAGTTAAACTGAATAAAGGGTATGCTAACGTACGTGATAGGTTATGCTAACGTGCGCCCAGGTTGGGCCGACCCGACAACCCGACCTGGTAACCCAGGTGGGCGAATTTTGACCCGACCTGGATTGGTGTTTGTCACGCCCCTATCCCGATGTAATAAATATTGCCATATAAGGGTATGACTGGGACAATCACACATTATCCCAACACCTACCAGGATCGCAGATACAGTGTCCCGAGCCACAGTCCACACTGTCATCACATATTGATAACAGAAAGGAACGTACAAAAGGAAATAAACTGTTCCAGATACAGAGTTAGCGAAAGCGAAATTAAATTAAATCATGTGAAATTATAGAGCATCGGTTCTCTAATGATAACACATATTACAGTTTTAACATAAGTAACCATTCATTACTCTCCCTATAAATAACACACAGTTTATACATGATTGTGGAATGAAGACAAAAAATAATAAAATAATAAACAACTGCCATAAGGGCACCAATCTTGGGTGTGTATTTACATCCAAGTCACAGCCACTGGTCCCACCTGATTCGCATCCAACGGTGCTCATCTAAATAGTACCTCTTGCATAACAACTAAAAAGGGTTGCGCAATGGGGTTAGCTACACTAGCTAGTGAGGGAGCAAAGGGGAATGCACATACACCACACAAACAATATCCATCAGAATGATGCATGCTAATGTTAGATTTATTTTTCAGCTAACACACAATTCTATCGGTCAAGTATATGCTACTGTGATAATTCGGGAAACACTGAGGGTCACTTATCCTATCGCCCCAATGAGACCTCAATTATCACGTGGGGACCTGCGCCGGTAGAAGCCATCATGACCACCCAGTGATAAACCCCGATAGCCATCACTACCCCTGCCCTGGCCTCTCCCACCTCCACAGACCGCAGGTGCTTAGACTATCCAACACATAAACCCCTGTTGACAAGGGTCGTAGGATAAGGGAACAAGCATCCTAGCCACAGATATACTATATGCAGGTCCTATCGTCCCGAGAGGTATCCCGGGTGCATCAACGTCTCATTTCATCTAGTACCGGGGTACCAGCACGGCACGGCACATACAGTTCAGGATGACATCCAATAATTTCCATAATTAAATAAATTGGGATTTTTGGTACCGGCACACCTGGCACTGTAGCCCGATACAATGGTGAGCATGCTATCACATTCATAACAAATCACATTTGAATAATAATGCAATGCGCACAATGCTTATAAGTATACATAGCATGCTTAATATTAATTAATAATTATATAATAATCAAACCCAATAAATCACCCAGAATCTACTCACCTAACACGGACGCCTCCGTGTGTGGTTGACATGAATCTCACTTGGGTTTCCCGCCAACCATCGAGTTGGGTAGCCTAGGAATACAAAAACCAATCATTAAAGCATGCATAGAAGGGTCCCATATTAGGCCCATAAGATTAAAATCAGATTTCAACCAAGACAGCACGAGCAGACTCAAGGGTGGTCTCAGCAGAGGGGAATCCGCCCCTGACTCTGTTTAAGCCAAAAAGTAAAAACAGAGCGAGTGGACCCACGAGCGAAACTTCTTAGTTGAATCCGGTCATTGATCCGTTAGACACTTGAGGAAATCATAAAAGGGAGCGGATCCACGAGCGGATGTGCTTCTTGGGTCCGCCCCTGCTTCCGTTCAATTTTTTGAGACAGACCCGAGAGCAACAGGCTTCGGGTGGAGGCAAACAGAGTGAATTCGTGCCTTTGTCCACTTAGGACAACACACAGGGTTTACACTGGGCAGACTGACGGGCGGTACCACGATAGATGGATCCGGTCGTTCGTCTGCCAACAGTCTCTTTCGAGATTACAGAGGGCTTCAGCTCCAGCTTGAAGCTTGGAGCTCCTTAGCACCTCAGGAACAAGGGAGAGGTGTCTAAGCCTTCCTAGGGTCACTAAATCTTAGGTTCACCTCAAGGATCCAAGATCCTATAAGGTATGGGTCTCACATTGGTCCAAGGGTTGGGTTGTAAGGTTCAAACCATGGATTCATTAGCCATGGCTGCAATTGCAGCACTTAGAGGCCTAGGTCAACATCCATTAGAGCTCCCAACTTAGGCCGAGCTTCACCTTGAGTCCCAAATGGAACCCTAGGTTAGCCCTAGCTCAAGAAACCAATAAAATAAAAAGGGAAATGAGGAAGAGCTAGGTTGAGGGAGCTTACCTTGGTGAGCTTCCTTCTTTCAGCCACTCTCTCCATCTTTTCTCCTCCTTTTTCTCTTCTCCCTTGGATCCGACCAGCTGGGGAGGAGGTGTAGAGCTGCTAGCCATCTTTGCATGGCTTCCACCTTCTTCCCTTCCCCTCCTATTCCTCTTCTACTTCTCCTTCTTCTTCCTTTTCTCTTCCTCCTTCTCTTTTCTTTTGTCTCTTCTCCTCCACGGTTTATGGGGGAGGGGAAGAAATAAGTGAATGAGAGAGGGGTTTTCCTATCCTTAAAGGGGTTAGATGAGCTTTAGGGTGTGTTTGGTTTAGGTACCCCAAATCATTTAGTGGCCCTAGGTCTTCAAATGGGTTTTGGTTTAGGTCTTAGGGCTTGTTTGGCTTTAGCTATACCCATTAGGTCTATTAGGTCATGTTTGGGGTGCACCCTAAGTCCATAGGACTCAATTGTCCACTAGGGTCTGTTTGGCCTAGGTTAGGGTGTATAAACCTATTATTCACTTAGTTAAGCCTTGTGGGTCCACTCAACCAATCAATGGTGAGGGTAGGGCTCCATATGGTCCAAAGGTTCACTTAGGGTGTCTAGGACACGGGGGTGTGGGTCCCACAAAAAAATAATCCAAAAAAGCTGATGACAGCACGGGCGGATCCTCGAGCGGATTCCGTAAGAGTAAGTCCGTTCGTAACTCCGGTGCTACTGTCATGGCCCAAACTTCAAGGAAAATTACGGGGCTTTGACCCACATTTCCAAGTCTTCGAGGGGAATCTTTCTAGGGTATTTCCAGTTCAAGGTCGTCAGTGTTGACCATAGCCATAAGGCATTACCCATTAGGTAAGGTCTGGATTGCCCTGGGGTATAGGGGATATTTGGGGTACGGGTGTAATAGTGTTGTCGGTCAACGAGTTGACCGTTGACCATCGGTATGACTGGTTCGACTTCACCCGGTTCAATTTTGGTTTGACCGGTTTGGTTCTGGCTTGTCAGTTTAGTTCTAGTTCATAAAAACAGAAATTGATTTGGTTTGTTTTTGTTTTTATTTTTATTTTGTTTTATAAACAGAAATAAAAATAAGTTTGGTTTTGGTTTGTTTTCTGTTTTATAAACAAAAATTGATAACAAAGTATGGGTTTAATTTTGTTTATACTCTGTGCTATTCTGATCTGTCACGATAGGGAACACATAACTTCTAACACTTAGAAAAATTTTGATGTGTTTCCAATTTTCGCATAATGAGATTTTATGATTGTCATTGTGATAGTAAATTATTTACTTGTTGGATCTAGTAATGCATGATGGAACACCTTGTATATATATTAATTGTTTCATACTCTTGTGTTCCATATTACAGTTCGACCCTTTGATGGTATACATTGTAACAATAGGACATATGTGATGTATATCTCGTGACTGCTTTTTATTTGCCACCATGAGGCAATGCCTTTACATTGTGATGTTCCAATAGGAACATTTTAAGTGTTTGATTTGTACCTCGTTATATTTTCAAATTGGCACGATAGGAAACTCTTATGTATGGTAACACTAGGAATTTTTTCTATTATACTTGTTACATGTTTAAAGAAGACTTTTAACAGAAATAAAATGAGCCCATTCAGTTTTTGGTGGCTCGTTATTATTATAAAGTCCATTAAATTTGAAAATGTATAATATAGATACAAGTCTGTATTAATTTTCTTTGTTAAAGACTTATCATCGTTGTATGTCATGTTTATCATATTGTTCAGATTTTGGCTCAATTTTGTTTATTTTGGTTCAATTCAGTCTATGGATTATTCGTAGAAATTGTTTTGGTTCATTCTATTTATAGAAGTAATTTTTTGTTGATATAATTCATGGAAACATTTTAGAGAAATTTTCATTGGTTGAATTATTTCTATTGTGAAAACAGTTTTAGTGATTTCTCTAAACTATTTTAAGGTTTTTTTTTTAAGCCATTTTTTGAACCATTTTGATCATGAATTTAAAGAGTACTTGAACCAGTGGGAGTATAAAATTAAGCCAAAGGGTAATTTAATGTTCCATACAGTGTCAGGAACATGTTAAAGTAGACTCTCAATTTGAGAGACATTAAATTAAACTCTCACATAAGAGTCTGTTTGGCTGCATTATGTATCCCTTTGGCCTTTTAAGGTGTTGTTTGGATACATAAAGTAAATTTTAGTGCATATTGGTTGTTTAATAGGTTAATCATTTATGTTTTGTTTTTCGTTATGCTATATCACATACATGTACAATATGCAACATCACATTTTGGATTATTCTAAGTGTGGATTCAGTGTCATTAAGGTTATGACATTTAACTATGTCACTAGGCAATATATAAAACCACATGTATATTATAATACATTAAGGAATTTATGACATTTTGTATTTTCATGAGGTATTATAATCAGTGATGTACGCTTTTAGTTATTTGTGACATTTAGAAAAACGCAATCTTTAATGTCTGGTATTTACAAGTTTACCATTGAGGGGATATTGTTGCCACATGTTCCATCATTTTATATTCCATAAATTTATTTTAGGCAATCTTATAAATATGTGAAGGATTTGAAATTTTAATTTTTTGTAACTCCTGTATAAGATGAACATGATGATGTCCACATATAATTGAGGTTTTGGATCATTAAAGTAGTGAGCTTAGGCTTATAAAGTTACGGATTAAATACTTCCATCATAGTTTTAATAAAACCTATTTGAAAAGTCTTATAAATGGATTGACCATAAATTATTTATGGAAGTGAATCAGAAATCATACTGTTTAAGTTTGATCTATTGAAATGATTTATGAATTCTAGATATGGCTTTGTGATTATTGTGTTTGGCTTTATTTCTAGAAATCGCTCCTGTAGATTGGTTCTATATATCATTTTTTGTCTTGAAACTCATTTATCAGTAAACATTTATGGATTACTTTCTGTGCTTACAGTCATTATTTTGAAACCTCTACAATGTCGTAATTATGAATTTATTGACTTGTTAGTCCTACTATTGTGCACTGGTATTTCTGTCATTGTATTCAGCTTGATTGGGTCGACTTAACAATCTGGGCCGTTGACTTGTTTTTGGGCCAGTAGACCCGTTGCCTGTATGATTTTTTTATTTTGACCAATTTTGATCTTTTGGTTTAAGACAAAGTTTGAATAAGGTTGACTAGTTCAATAGTGAACAAATTCTAGATCTTATATGAAGCTTCCTTATGGTGTCACCATGGGAAGATACAATTCTATCCTATTATGGGTGATGAATGCATTACACATTGGTTTATATGCAATACACTTGTCTTTTCATTAATCTTTAGCCAATTTGATATATTTTGACTTGCTCATCGGTGTTATACAGTCTGTGACATTCGGTTTAGTCATGAGAGATTGCATGTAGCCTATTCTTGATATTGACATCCTATGATAATTCTAAACATCACGAAAAGATTAATTTAGGTGATATTTCTTTAAATATATTGGCTACGTATGTTTTATGATAAAAGCACTATTGATGGAAATTATTGAAATAAAATGGGCATTCAGTAGCAATTCAAGTCTATGGGGTTCATGATTTAAGTGATTATACTTCCACTTGATGGGCTAGTTACTTGAATTGTGAGATCATCATTGGCTATTCGGATGGATTGCAGTCAGGGAAACCATATGGCGAATGATGTGCTCTTGCCACCACAGGTGAATCATCATTTGGTCGGTTTCACTTGACGGTGTGAGAATGACATTTTGGACTTCGTTACTTTGGAGGCTCTTGTCTTGTCACCACAGGTGACAGAATCTTTAGAGTTGTGTTGTTTCAAGCGTCTCGCCTTGCATGTGAGAGATTTTACTGCGTGTTGGACGATCTTACCACCACAGGTATGACCCCGATGACGTCGGATCTTTCTCCAGTTGTTATTTTTCTACAGTTATTGAATAAACACTGGGATAAATCTAATTAATAAGCCCTAATTAATCAGTTTCAGTCATATTATTGGGACATAGATATACCTTCAGTTATTGCATATTATATTTTTGGTAAATTTTGTGTGATCATGTTTACCAGCTTTAACTTCCCAATTATCTGCAGCTATAATGAGAATGGATTTTACCATTTTAGAGTTGACAAACCTCCCAAGCCATTGGCTGACAGCTCTATTGAAGATAAAGGTCTTTATGAAAAGTGGGAGAAGTCAAATCGGTTATGTCTGATAGTCATAATATACATTATGGACATGACCATCAAGAAAAGTATCATTTTGATTGAGAGTGCTAAAGAACAAAAACTCATTACACCTATAAACAGAAGATTCATTATTCATGATGAGCTTTAAAGAATACTTAGATGGATTTTATGTTGTTTACACCTAGTTCTTATAATAGTGTGAGTGTGTTTGTGAGTATATTATAAATTACTAATTATGTCATACAAGTTGAATTAAATAGAGATAAAATACTTAATACATTTCTTGTATGATATATTATTCGGTTATTCTTGTCTTAGTTTGACAACATTTATCTGAAGATAGTGGGAGTTAGATAATCTTTTCTTGTATTTTATAGTGATGATATTCTTGCTGCAAGTAATAATGTTACCATTTTACTTGAGACAAAATAATAGTAACCATTTTGATAAGAAGATCTTGGTGAAGCCTCTTATGTCTAGACATTAAGATTCATCGTAATAGAACCATGTGCATTCTTGATTTGTCTCAAAAGACCTCTTATGAAATAAAACAGATTTACCAATACTCAGTAAACTCAAGTGAATAATACTCTGTGTGCATCTACTGTTGGTAGTTTAATGTAGCCTCAAGAATACATATGGAATGATATTGCTTTTTTTATTTTTGAATAATCTTAGAGTAGCACATTAGGTAATTGTCAACATGACCTAAAAGACCAAATGTGGATATCTGTTTGTGATGACAGATGGTGATATATATTAGAAAAATGTCTAACGGACACTGACTGTTTTTCCATATACTATTGGTAGTTTAATGTAGCCTCAAGAATACATATGGAATGATATTGCTTATTTTATTTTTGAATAATCTTGGAGTAGCACATTAGGTAATTACCAACATGACCTAAAAGACCACATGTGGATATCTGTTTGTGATGACAGATAGTGCTATATATTAAAAAAATGTCTAACAGACACTGACTATTTTTCCATATACAAGTAAGGAATTTGTGGCTTATTATGATGTCACTGTTTAGACTCTATGACTGAGGATTTTTTTTTTTTTTTTTAACTCAGGGCATTTAATATTTATGTTTCCTTGTTAGAGAGAAAGTATGTGAGTCACAAAAACTCAGTATGGTACATTGCTACAGATAGTATGACTATTGATCCTCTCACTAAGAACTTGACTCTAAAAGTTTTCAGGAGTATGTCAGTAATATGAAACTTGTTGGTTCTTTTGATGCATTTTATTAGTGAGAGTTTTGTTTATGTATACAGTTACAATTGATTTCACATTCTTTTTTTTTTCTTTTTTTTTTGTGACATTTTATTCTCGAGAATATACATGCATCTTTATTATGGTCATTCTTGTTTTGGGAGCTACCTTAATGGTATGAGTCCAGTTACTATGTGTGAACCTAAGGTATTATTTTCTTAATGGAAAGGAATTCCTAGTTTCTATGCAGGGTTGGTCCCTACCCTCACCACTATAAATAATTGTCACTAGCCTATTAAGTGACTTACCTAAGAAAACCTAAAGTTGTGTGGAAGAGGTAGACCAGACCAACGCAGTTCGTGTGCAACAGGGATCGTCAAGAATTCGGCTTCCACAACCATGGATCCAGGTACGCCAAGAACACCTCCGTAATTTTTGTATGCGCATTGATCTCTAAGAATATTCCGCGTGTTTTTATTCTATCACATATTTCTTAGACTTCTTTAATTATTGATAGCATGTTCCTTTTTTAATGGTAGATGACTGTAATGGTACAATTTAATTATGTCGGATATTTTTAATGATAGATGACTGTAATGGTACAATTTAATAATGTCGGATGTTTTTCATGGTGGATGACTGTAATGATACAATTTAATTATGTCCAATGTTTTTAATTGTGTATGATTGTAATCATACAATTTATGTTATGTTGGATTATTTTAATTTTGTTATGTATAACTATGATAAGTTGTAGGTTATTGAATGATTACTTTGATTTCATATATGTTGGAGGATTGCAATAATTTCTATATGCTTGATGACTTTCTTATTTGAGAATGTATGTCTATGTTTTCCTTCATTAGATTCTAATACTTTATTGATTGATTGTATTTTATATGATACTCTAGGATGTCTAGAGCAAAATTGGAAGAACTAGACAGAAAATAAACTGAAGAAGATTTTACTATGTGTATGACTCTACTTTTGTGTGCACAAAAGAAATCACTAAACACTAGAAAGCCCATTCGTGATAGTGCATTGACAGGCCTAGAACGTGTATGTGAGGTCTTGGAAGGTCATGTAAATAGGTGTTATGAACAATACAAAATGGAACGACATGTCTTCTTCAACCTCTGTACGCTAATGCGGGAGCGGGGATGGTTGGAAGATAGTCGATATATTAGGGTTGACTAGCAGCTAGCAATGTTCATAACTATGGTTGGTCAGAACGAACAGGTTAGAGATATTGTTGAACATTTTCAGCATTCACCAAAGACTATCGTTAGGCATTTTAATAGTGTAACATCCCAAAACCCACCCTAGGAGTATGGGTCATCACGATAACCAAGATCGAAATATGGGTTATGATTGTGAACAATGATAAACCACCAATCATTTCAAAAGATCATCTCACATCATCAAGTCTTAGAATAAATACACCGAAAGTCTTAATTAATAATAAATCTCATTAGGATCTGAAAATCTATGGTTCAGTGTGCTGGTGGCACCACAAAGTAAAGATAAAGTAAACTACTAAGTCTCTATTACAACCCTTGAAAATTCAAAGCTACAAATTAGTATCATCTTAAAGCTCCAAATGCTGTCAAATTTTAATCTATGCAAACTAAAATAAATGAAATCATCAATGCTAAATCAAAGTCTTCAGAGATCCTCTTCAACTAGTTCAATATAATCCTCTTCAACAGTATCACCATCATCCTCAACATTCATCAAACACTCATTGCATTGGCATGGCTCTTGCTCAACAACAACATCTGAAAAATACTATGGGGTAAACTCAGAAAAGCTTAACAAATGAGGGAAACACTATTCACATAATAGCGATAAAACACATGCTTTTCAAGATAAAAGAAGTATTTCAAATCATGCAATTTATCATAAAACAGATTTTAAATCATGCCTTTAGAACATTAAAAGTCTATGTAACACAACCCATATTCCATAGTTAATTTTCTCACTCATAAGAGTCTCAAAGTGGTACTGTTATCTCATATAATATATCAAATCAAACACTGGAAAAGAACTCAAGCTCTTGGCTCACAGAATCGGATACCGTGTTCCTATGGCAGAAAAAACACGTTCCTTAACGTATGCTCTTGTCTCACCCCCCGGTTCACATATCCACAAAAATAGAAATACGAGCGTTAAGCTCTTGGCTCTCGAAACCAGAACAAAGTCCTTAACGTCACGCTCTTGCCTCACTCCTGTGCTCAATATTCCATCCCAACAACACAACCCCCTGTTGGAAGGGTCGCAGTCCAACAAAAATATTCTATCCATAGTTCATAAAACTATAAAACCATAGGTCTTATCATACTTTAAATATCATGCTTAAATCACTATGCTTTAATGATAGAAAATCAAATCATAAAGTAAAATCATTCATGCACTGTCTCAACTTAAAATATGTTTAGAAATATCATGCATACCATTCAAATCATAATTTTCTCATAAAACAGTAAATCATGAATATTTATAGAAAATAATATATAAGGGAATTGTATAGTTTCACTCACCTTGATGACGTCTAAATTAACGATCTCGTCAACGCCAATATAATTCGATGGCCACCTTGATTCCCCAATGATCCTCCCCAAACAAGTCACATTTCTTAAACATGTGTATATAGGTATTCAAAATCAGTATTACTCTTTATTTAATCCTATCTTATCACACATGTATCCCTTCCTTCTCCATTCTATATTATACCATTAGATCTCAAAATTCTGCTGTAACACTGTTCTGTCCATAACAAAAGAAAAATACAAAAAAAATACTTCTGGATCTCGAAAGTGAATTTTGTTGGTTTCCTTTGAAAGGCAATACACATATCTCAATACCATAAAGAAATCTCATCACAAAACATTCCCCAAGTTAACTCTTCAATCACTTTAACATAGTGTTTTTGACTGAGACAGAATCTGAGTTATTGAATTGTAAAATTTATATCTTTCTTTTCTTGAGCATAGTTAGAAGACTCCTAAAGGTTGTTACAATAAAATTTCATACCAAAATACCCTTTCTAAATATGTCTTCTCTCATTGTCAAATTCGGGTACAAAAAACTGCCCTAGCAGCAACCTATCCTAATACACGAATTATTTGACATATCAATTAAATTTTAAAGTTAATGAAATTTTTAGAAGATCATCTAAACTCATATATGCATCAATTTTTCAGATCTTAAAACAACTTCTAAATAATATCAATAATATGAAAGATTTTGGATTACTATTCTGTCCAACACAGAAAATACCTTTCATATGTAAAAATCCTATTTATCTCTCATTATTTCCCAAATTCAAATTTGAATATTTTGAAGTCATTATCCAAATTATGAGGCTACAATTATACTTATAAAATCATGATGTATTCATCCATGAGAAATTCTTAATACAACCTTAAGCATTAACCTTAGTCTACCCCCATGCTGCATATCAAAAATTTAATTGGAACATGATGTAGTTCAACATATCTCTTTTGGAAGATTCAACTCCACTCCTACTCTTCTTGCTCTTTTATATTATTTCTTCAAGACAAATCCGTGAAACAAACTCGTAGTAGCAGTAACAAAGTGTTCCTCTTTCTCTCTTCTCATACCTCAAAAGAATATGTAAGGATAAAACTCCAAGGAAGAAAATGTGGCAATATGATGAATTCGTTTTCTTTTTTTTTTGTTCTTCTCTACATTTTTTTTTTTTTTTTAAGTAGGGAGAATCCTTCCCAACAAACTTCTCTTATCTCTCTCTCTCCCCCATGATTTGGGTAGGATGCAAACTCTAACTTCTTCTCTCTCTCTGTCTTGCTCTTTCTTTTTATTTCATACTTGCTGCCCACGGATTTTCTATTAATCTTCCAATCCCCTCTCATGCTTGGAACCTCCCTCTCTTGCTGTCCTATATTCTCTCCTCCCTATATTCCTTCTGTCACTCCAACTCCTTCTTTGACTCCATCTTTCACGTGGTTGAGTTCTTCCCACACGATTTTCTTTTTCTTTTGTTTTTTATTTTATTTTATTTTAATGTATCAATTGGGCCCACCTATACGCCCAAGGTAAAAAATATAAAAATTACATTTTACTTGCTTCCATCTAGAATTGATCCTTAAACCTCTTATAATATTTATAAGAACCTAACCACTAGGCTAACCAACTTAAATGTTAATAGGCTTAGAAATAAGTATATTTAAATAACAATTACATATAATCATGCACGGAGAAATAACTAAACAAGTATATGCTACACTAATAAAATACTAGTAAGGTATATACCTCTAGTGTGCTAAACAAATAAAAATTCCACCATTCATTGGTCCACCACTGGTACAGATTCTGCACACAAGGTGAAAAGTCTAAATTACCCCTGTATTTTGGGCACGGGTATTACAAATAAAGTATTGGAGGCTTTCCTCAAGTTAGGAGAAGTTAACATAGGACCACTACCATTTGATCAGATCGCCCCAGAAAATTGCTGACAATCCCAAAAAGTATCATTTTTTCAAAGTAAGAGCAATTTGAATGAAAATTATTACATACATATTATAATTTTTTTTATTGTGATACCTTTTATTTTGGTGTATATGATGGATTGTATTAGGATTATATTGGTGCTTATTGGTGCTATCGATGGAACTCATGTAGATGCATGTGTTCCTCGACACAAACAAATACATTATAGAGGGAGAAAGGGAGAAAGGGAGAGACAACATAGAACGTCATGCGTGCGTGTTCACGTGATATAAAACTCACTTTTGTGAATAGTGGCTGAGAGGGATCTGCAAATGATTGTCGAGTATTTGCAGCGGCACTCACAGATCCAACCTTACACTTTCCTCATCCTCCTCCAGGTAAATACAAAGCCATTATCATTTAGTAATATTCAGTTGGTAGCATTATCAAAATATTTATTTATTTATTTGGTAAAAAGCATTATCAAAATATTATATTGATATAATCTTTCAACAATTATATTGTAGACAAGTATTATGTAGTAGATTCTAGATATCTATCTACTATAGGGTTTTTAACTCTACTCAAGGGCCAATAGTATCATCTCCGAGATTTCGAGTCAAGAAGAGTGTGGACTGCTAAAGAACTTTTCAACCAAAGACATTCGAGTGTTAGGAATGTTATCGAACGTAGTTTTGGGTCATTGATACAATGGTTTTCTATACTAAGCAAAATTCCATGTTTTCCTCTTTCGACCCAAACTCGTATTGTCATTGCATGTTATGCCCTACACAATTTTATTCAGGAGGAACAACAAGCTGACGCAAATTTTGTGTGATTTGGAGTAAAACCCCCTGATGATGATTATGGTTGTATCCCACCTGAGTATGGTAATTCTAACCAAAGAAATAGGGTAAGAGAGATGGAGGAACTTAGAAAAAACATTGCAAACCAGTTGGCTTTATCAAGAAATATGCCTCCAATTGAATGAAAATTAATCAATAGTTTTTTTGATGTATAAGAACATTATGTTTAGTATTGAAATTATTTTGGACATGTTGAAATTAGTGATATTTTCTCATTCATTTGTGTTATAAAAATTATGCCAAGGGATGAGATTTTTATGTAATTTGATAGAATTATAAGAGGAAATTGTTTCTGTTAAAATGACAATCCATACATGTTTCTATTTCTCTGTAATAGTAGAAACAATTTTTTACCAGGTTTACCATACAACATTTGTTGGTACAGAATTACTCCAAAAATCCATAAACAGAAAAAATCAATTTTGACTCAGAACAAATTTTTTGAAACAGAATACTTGCCATCCTAAGAGTTTAAGACAACTGAGAGACATGGATTGAGAGAATTGTATTCACTAGGGGGGAGGAATTTATAGAAGTTAGGGATGTAAACAAATAGTTGAAAATCAGAATTCGATGCATAACCGTATCAAGGTAGCAATATTTGGATCCGAGCACATTCATCCGATTCATATCCAATCTTTATCCAATCCAAAGTTGAGTACTTGTCCTCATTATTCTTGCAAACATCCCAAATGGTTCTTAGGTTGGAAAACAGTTTTGAAAACCAGTGACTTACTTCTCAAAGGTTTAATTATCACAATAGGTCATGGGAGGTCAATTAAACTGTTGACAGACCCATGGATACCTAGAGTTCCTCTCTCTTTGGTGCCATTTTGATTACCTTAGTTTGCCCCGAGCTCCGCTTTTGATCTAATCAATTGGGAGTTATGATGTTGGAAATCTTCTCTTCTCAGGGATTGGTGGTCTTCTGAAATTACGGAAATTATATTGTCCATATCCATCTAGGGATGTAAACGGATCGGATTCGGATCGGATACGGATCGGATGTGATCGGAGCCGGATATTCCCTGGCCGAATTCGGATACCTCTAAACGGATTCGGATGCGGATCGGATTCGGATTTTTGACCATCCGTTTACATCTCTGCCTTGTGTAACCCAACCTTCCTCCCCCTAGTGGATATAATTCACTCTCAATCCATATCTCTTAGATCATGATTCTCTTTTCATCATATTCTAGAATCTATTGAATCTTCAAAAACCCTCAAAATCATTATTTACTTAATTTTTTATTATTAAGTATTCGGATTTTTTTTGGGACGGATTTTAATCGGAGTATTCGGATTATTTCCCGGATATCTCTAAACGAATACGGATGCCCCTAAACGAACACGGATGCAGATTCGGATTCGGATTTCGGTTATCCATTTACATCCCTATACCCATCTCTCTTATGCTGATACTTGATGAATATGTACGGGCTCCTAGTTCCAAAGGAAATTTCATTGTTTCCTCTGCCGATCATCTTTTTGTTAGCCGAATTTTGGATCTTCAAAACTCTATTTGTCTGAAGATCTAGCATGTAGATACGGCTCCTCTTGAATTGCATTCCCCATGTTGGGCTACTTTTGGCTCTTTAGGTTTTTCTTTAAATTCCACATGTCTTCTTTGTGCTATGGAGACCCTTATGACTTCCCACTTGTTTTTGGAATATCCTTTTGCAAAAGTAGTTTGGGAATCTACAGGTTTTCAATTTCGTATTATCGGTGATCTATCTATTCAGAAGTGGATATCTCAACTCTTATCCTTCTGCATTGAACTTTCTCAAAAGCGGTGGATGTGTGCTTTTATGGCTAGTATTCTTTGGCACTTGTAATTATCTTTTAATGATCTTTCATTTCTTCATACTTAGCCATCCATAAAAATAAAAAAAAACCTTTGCTCAAGAATATTTTTTATAAAGCTGTCTTCCTCTATTCGGAAGTATAAACCGAACCCGGGTATGACCCAGTTCGGCTTGGCCCCCACCTGTGAGTGCAGCCATGACCCGCGAGCAGGTGAGGTCAGCCAAGGAGGCCTTCTCCCGCCTTGGTTTCCTATTAATAATAGGATTCTAAAAGGGGGGTGATTGTATAAACACATTTCAACCCCCCCCCCCCCCCCCAAAAAAAAATTCTAAGCTAAAATTGAGATCAAAATCTCTATCACTCTCATTCTTTCTCTCCAAGTTATTAGTGTGTTTTTTTTGTGGGATTTCATCAATTCCCAAGGTCTTGTGGTGTGATTTTCTCCGTGGAGAAGCCTTTCAAGATATTTAACTATTGGAGAAGATCATGGAGCTCGTAACCATTACACCTCATTATTCAATCTCCGTCGCGTTCCCATCTCTATTCAAGTAACACCTGAATCGTACCCATGATGTCACGCCCCCAGAACGCTTAGACAAACTTAACATTCATGATCATGTCTAACATTGGAGCCCATGGCTCATCTTACCAATAAAGGTAATCATTCACATAATTCAAAACATTTAAAACCATCATTCAACAGAAAACATAATGGGTTGGAGAGGTACAAAACTTTTAACACTTTCCAAAATCATAAAAACATGAAACCCCTCTGACCCAAACATGGTCGGTGACACTGTTGGTATCTACACAGTCCATAAATATAAACTTAAAATCATTCACTGTTTGTACATCATCAAAACTTAATCTTATCTACACTCAAAAGGTAAACAAAGTTAGCTTCACTCTATGTCCTGCTTGATCACAATCCCCTTGTCTTTGTCCCTTGTAACTTGTTCTGATAAAAACATTTGATAACATGGGGTGAGTTTTACAGCCCAGTGAACAAGACAAACAACTATGCAATAATACATATACATAAGTCAACATAAACATATAAAGATGGGGTTGAGATCATGTCATTCAGTCATCATATAGCATTACATTCATCATTAGCATCTTATGAATCGTCATTCCATTCCTTTGAACATGGAAAGTCAAGGTTACGTCATTGTTCATTCATTTCATATGTTGTTGTCATTGGATTCATTCATAAGTTTCTTCTTATTGATAATTAATCATGATAAATCATAATTTCATTGTTGATGATTCTTTTCATGAATTACTTTACTTTAACAGTCACGCTACCTGACAACCAATCATGCCGAAATGAATCACCGTTGCACGTTAACCACCAATTGTACTGGAACGAATCACCATTGCACGTTGAATAGCTTAGATGTCGGTACCCATAGCAGTATCCTGACGGTCTTGCCCTTACATTAAACATTGGTCTAAATACTCTGAGTAGTACCTCGACGACCAATCATGTCGAAACGAATCACCATCGCACGTTAACCATCAATCTTGCCAAATGAATCGCCATCACATATTGAGTGGCTTGGATGCCGATACTCATGGTAGTGTCAAGCTGCTTTCATTCTTTATTTTAATTCTTAAACCTTGAGTTCATATGAGGTATAAAAAGGATACACTCATTACCTTCATTCATCTTGGATTGATATCATACTTTTACATGGTGCATATGCATAATCATTGAGCATTCTTGTGATAAGTAAGTACTACATACTATAATATGGTACATAGCACATTCATCATTTTCATTCACCCATTCATCCATCCATTCAATACATAACATGGGTCATATGTACATGCATCATTTCATTCAACATAGCATTGAATCATGTGGATAGTCATACCATATCATTTCTAACATTATGCATCAGTTGAGAATCTCACTCACCTCAATTCGTACAATTCAAATCACATTGATAAATCGATCAATCAATTCCTCGAGTTGAGCATTTCTTAAAAGTAAAACATCACCCAAAATAGGTTAAAGGCCTTAAAGAAGTAAAATCCCCAAGTTCTGTAAGGTTCAACCCCTTAAAATGGGGCAAAATAGTGAAAATAGGGTTATTTCCTGTCCACAAAACCTTAAAGTCTTATTTCCTGTGCTAATCGGATCCCTCCATATCATTAACTGGATCTCCGTCTAGCTCAACCGGATTGACACTTCGTGGCGACTCTATTTCAGATCTCTGATCTTTTGAGGGATTTTTTACCTCTTTTTGACCGGATTTGGGAACACTCTATTTCACATAAAATGAATATCTCTGAGTCACTTTCAAATGCCACTAAAATCACTTAATTTAGATCTAAAATGAGTGAGATATGACATCCGGATTACACAAGGGTCAGTCTACGCAAGAATGAAACTCTAGCATTGAATGGGGTTCAATCATAGGGGTTTCAATCCTAATCAATCATACACGAAGTAAATCATGTAATCATACTTACAACATCATCCTAAACATCATAGAGTCCTTAGTCAACTCTTAAATCATATGCTTGTAAAACCAAATCAAGATTTAGGAAGAAAATATGCCTTGTTCACCTCAAGAATTGTGAAAACCTTAAAATCTTCCACAAACCATGAATCATACATTTAAAGCATTCAAAATCTAGCACAAACAACATCTAAACATCATTATTCAAGCATCCATTAACTGGTTTAACTTCCTATGATGAAATCATACTCAAATCATGAAGTTTCTTACCTCAAAACCATTGTATTGTATTAAATCTTCACTCCATCTCTTCAATTTATCATCTAACATTCTAATCTATGACAAGAATCCTTCTAGTCTTTTGATTTCAACATTGTTCGTCTTTCAATTCACATTTCTTATCTCTACACTCTCCTTCTCCCTAATTTGGTAAAGTAGAAATAAATCATTTGTTGACAATTAGTCTCAATGGTAAAGAATATATAGGTAATGGCATTTTTGTAATATCCATAGCTTCTCTATGGAATACCAACAAACCCATACCAAAATCCATAGCCTAAGTCCATTCAACCAATAGTGACTCAAACGATGGTATCTACTTTTTGCTTTTCCCATAATGCCCTTGGTTCTAGCCTAGTTTTAGGTTAGACCAAAATAACTTAAATTGAAACAATCTTTGAACCAACATTGAATCATAATGAACTAATATTTCAATTGAACCCATGTTTACCCAAAAAAAAAAAAATTTGAACCCAATAATAATAAACCATACATGCTTGGGTCACATTAATACCTTAATTCCCTCTCATAACATAGTCCATAAATGAAAATCATGGGCCACAAATAATACAATTGTCCATAATGAATCATCCATCTTAAATATACCCAAGTCATTATAATAATCATGAAAATCACAAGTACATTGAAAACATACCATAGTCCCATAAGTATCATACCAAAGAACTGTTATCCATCCGTCCAATTCGGTCATTCTTTCAATCCAACAATAAAATAAGGGGAAAAGAATGCTACTTGGTTGCATAGGTGGTGCATTTTTCATGTTGGCAGACTACAAATCATTCGATTGGGATCATTTGTAAAACCCCTGCCCAAAAATAGGGGCTAATTGGAATTTTTGTTGAAAGCCCAGAATCCGAGGTCAAGGCTACCAGTATACTGTGGTGCATTGAACCCGAGGCTGAACGTAATGAGGTAGCCCCATTGGTGAGGACCTACATACCATTAAGAAGGCAAACACCAACTCCTTGTGACTGTACAGCTGACCACCAAATGTACTGGCTAAGGAAGGTACCATCCCTTGATTCTAGGACCCTTGGACTTAAATCCTAGTTCTAGGCTAAACCAATGATGACCCTTACCAACTTGAATGTTTTAGATAAAATATTTTTAAAGCCAAACATCAATTTTAATGATTGATTTGATGATGAAAACCCAATTCCATACATACATCTTAAATTCCAACATAAATGACAAATTCTGCTAATTTACAGATTGACCTTCTCTTAGTTAAAATCATAAAACTCCATCACCAAAACTTCATTTGTGTTTGTTCCAATTTTTGTAGAAACTAGACTCATAGGGCTACATTTTGTTAGAAAATACCATTACCTATTTATGTCTCTAAGTTAGTTAAAAGTTTAGCTCAAGTTGCTGTCAAAATCGGATCATGCTGTCTTGACAAGTTGACCTTTGTGTAATAAAAATAGCATAACTTCATAACCCAATCTTCATTTCATTTGATTCCAATTTTCCTAGAAACTAAATTCATAGAGCTTCACTTTCCTAGAAGGAACCATGGCCCAATTATGTCTCTAAATGGACTGAAATTTCATTTCAATCCAAATAATTCTGCAGATGAATTCTCTAGGCGATGGCACTGGGCGATGCAGCAAGGCCCAGTGACATCACCCAGAGTGGGAATTGCTGTATTTTAATGTACAGATGTGTGGGGACCACCCAACATGACCATGGACACCCTCCATAGGTTGAGGGAAGTCTGGGGGACCACCTCATACCCTTGGACCCCTGTGGAGCACACCAGAGTGCCCGGAATGACTGAGAATCAGTCTGAAAATGCATTCTAGGAATGGGCCTAAGCTGCCAAACAGATCTTAGTACCTTGAAAGTCTATAAATAGGAGGGCCCAGCCCTTATTTCGTTTTCCCTACTGCCCTAGCATAAGAGAAGAGAAAAGAGAAGGAAAAGAGAGAGAAAGGAGGAAGAAAGGAAGGAGAAGAAGAAGGAAAAGAGAGGGAAGAGCTTACCTGTGCATCAAATCAGCTCCAGCAGCCATTCTGAACTCAGTTCAGGTATAAAGCTATACTTGTACATGCTGTCTTGTTTCTGTTTTCTATTAATCTTCATGGATCTTAGTGCTTAGGTATCATTTTTGGCCTAGGAAAGCCTAGAACAGCTAAGGGCTGCTTTGTGCTGCCTTAGATCGAACATGCAAACCTGTTGCATGTGAGATCTGAGCATTTTTCATATAATAAACCTGCTGTTACTGTTCATCTCCTTAGGTTCATGCTATTTGTTGAGTTTCTAGCCATCTGGCAGTTCCCAGTTGTCCATTCCAAATCTACCATGCAAGTGTAAGGCATGGAAGATCTGACATTTTTATGTAAAAATACAGGTCTGATATGCTATTCTTGGAGCCGAATTCTAGCTGTGCACAGCTGCACTGCCAGATGCCCAGTTATTGGACTGTTTGGAACCTTGGATGCAAGCCCTGGCTGCATGAGACCAAACCCTAGGTAGTTGCAGCCTTGAACCCTTATTTTTCATGCTTTTCCAGCCCTGCATGTGGCTGAAACCAACTCCCAAGCCTGGCCAAAACCCTGTGACACTATTCATCTGGGCTATTTGGGCAGCCACTGTCAATCTGATGGTGGATCTGATGGAGGTTCTAATTGGACCAATGGGTAGGCCACCTCAGGGGCTACCAGACCCCCTGACATGTAGAGGATCAGGTCTGATCCCAGCCTTGTAGGTCCCACCTTGGAAACTCAGCCTGCATTGATTGTACAGCCACTGGGCGATGCACTGAGCGATGCAGCAAAGCCCAGAGCCATCTCCCAGTGAGGTAAAATGGGCTGTTTTGGTGGGCAGACCTGGGGGATCTCACCCACTGACCCCCTGGACACTGTGGGAAGGTTGGAAATGATTAAAATACCCTTCCCCACATCTGTCCTTTATTGGGAATGCTTTGGAACCCTAGTGGGCCCCACAGGTAGAAGAAACCCTGTTGTGCTTGGTCCTACAGCACAGACAAGCTGTGGACAGCACTGTAATCATATTTTGACCTAGGGTCAGGTACAATCTTTGAAATGACCATTTTACCCCTTGAGCCGCAGACACTGGTTGAGGCATCGGAACATGACCTAAGGCCCAGTGCAAGGCCCAGAGAATTCAAAGTGAACTCGAACTGAGCACCGAGTTAGACCTAGGAGCCTAGACTAACACTGGGTTATCCAAAACAGTTTTGAATAATTAAAATAACATATTTCTGATTTATTACTTTAGGATTTGTTTCCGTGCTCAAGGTGCACAACCAGATACTGGCCAGAACTGAACAAACAACTAAATCGGTAGGATTAAACCAAGGTGAGTGGAATTACGCCATGAGTGTAGGTGTAACATGACTGATGATGACATCAACAACAATATTTACTATCTTTAATTACTTTAAATTATTTTATATTCTCATTTGAATTCTGCATCTTATTTGATGAACATTGGAAATGGATGATAATGCTTGTATGTGGAATTGCTAGATTAGATGCCGTAGCCGGCTTGGAAATGAGGCCTGTGGTAGCCCATATTATGGGGTACGGTTGACACCGCCTGACTCATACGATGCCATATAGACATGGGGCTAGAGTTTCATCACCCGTGCTACGCACCCTTGCCAACAAGGGTTAAGGTGTTGGATGCCTGTGGGACAATTATCAGGGAGTGAAAAATAAAATAAAAGAATACCGGAATGGTGCATGAGGGAAGAAACGGTTGTCCCCCTGGTTAATCACAAAGGGCTGGTCGGGCTGACCTAGGAAGGGATGCTAGAGCCAACTGGTTTTCTCCGACAACTCAATGGGTGTATCGCGGGAAGGGGTAACCAAGCCCGCACCAGGGATACAAGTGTTGGGGATTGTAGTAGCACTGACCTGACTTAGTTATGATGTTAGGTGGATAATAAATAAAATGATCTGCACCTCATGTAGGATTCATTTGGTTGTGCTTGCATGTGCATGCATGGTTTATATTTCATTCACGGGCTCGGTGGAGCTCACACTCTTGTATATTCTCTTTTAGTTAATTTGGCAGGAATAGGTTTGCCAATGGGCGGAGAAGCTGTCTATGGAATTACAGATCTTCCTCATCTCGTTGCTTAGCGACAATTTTGTTATTGTTTAAGTTTCTTTTTTTTAAGAAGTGTAATTACCAAGACAATGTACTTATTGAACATAAATGGATATGTATATGGTATAACATAGGAAAATTGGGATATGTTTATTGATGATATAGATCATCTGTGGGTAGTCTGATCTTCTGTGGCACTCTGATATTCTTTTATTATCTTCTAGCCTCAAAGTGTGGTTTGTGACGTGTAAATACTGCTTCTAGATCCTTGGGGATTGGCGGATGTCGTAGGATATCCGGTCACCTGCCTAAATCCTCCCAGGGGGTGGTTTGGGGCGTAACATCATTCATTAAAGACCTTAGATATAATTAGGACTATTACCAAAAAGTAATTGAATTAAATAAGTATTCTAATATTGCTTTTACAGGTTAACCGGTTTACCAAAAAAAGTTGCTACAATTAAGGTAAGATTCTCTTAAATCTGCTCTCTCTCTCTCTCTCTCTCTCTCTCTCTCTCTCTCTCTCTCTCTCTCTCTCTCATCCCCTATTCATCTTCATCTTCATCTTTTTCTTCTCGCACACGCTTCCCTGCTAATTATTTCTTGTTTTATAAATTACAATTTCAAAATGTTATTAGATGTTAATGAAGATTATGTTGCTCAAAGAGTTACAAAGTTTTAGCAATGATGAGAACTAAGAAAAATGGGAATGAGGTTATATTAGATTTTTCGTTGGCTCTCTGAAGTCTGAGACTCTGAGCTCGGAACACATTGAAGCAGCATACATGCATGTGTCATCTCGTTTTGGCTTTACATTCTTTGATCTTACCGAGTAAGAAATGCAATAAATATATATATATATTAGTAATTAAATAAGTAAACCATTTTTATCTGAGATCCGAATCCTCTTCTTCAATTCATTATTTTTCTACAAATTCCACCATGTGTTGTACTTTGTAGTTCGTGGTTTGTCATGTGTACAACGTAGAGTGTTATGGTGGTGCATGGCATGGGACAAGCAACCGTGCCAAGTTGCACCAGCGATGCTTTCTATTGTGAGTGTTACTGCGACAAATAAATGGAATGGGGGTGGCATCCAAAACAAATATGAAAGTCCAATCTACATAAGAGAGAATCTAAATAATAGTCTAAATTTTTTTTTTCATTAAGAAGCTTTTGATATGAATTAATCCAAGAGAAAAAGAAATAACAGATGATGATGCTGACATTCAATTGAAGTGGGAACTTTTAAGGTGCTCCTAACCCTTTTCTTTTGGTGTTAGGTGTTGAGTCTTGTGGTTTATGAATGTGAGAGGCCTTGGAGGAGAAAAGAATAATTTTAAACAAAAAAAAGGATGTAAGGATGAGGAGAAAAGAACAAATTTAAACAAAAAACAAGGATGGAAAGATAAAGAAAAGAAAAGAGTGTTGTAGAAGGAAGAAGAAGCTACACTGCAGTAGTGCTCTCAACAATGATGTGACAACATGTTTTTATTTAATCGTTAATCTTTAAACCTTTTGTTTCATACCAAAAGACCCATAGATTCTTCTTCTCCTCTTCCTCCTCCTCCCACTTCAGCTTTCTCTCCCTGATAAACCTTGGTTTGTGTTAAATAATGTACACCAGAATACCGTGGGAGTATTCTGGTCTTTTTACAGTTGTAATTTTATGTTTATGTACCTCCTAGTTAAGTCGACTAAGCTAGGGGTATTTTAGACATTAGGCTGTAATCTCATTTATTATAAATATAAGGCTCGTTTGATCACATTGATCATACAAGCAACATTCTCTAATTGAGATCTGCTAACATGGCATCAGAGCAGGTTTATAACTAGAGCCCTCACTTCTCTTTCATTCTCGATTTCTCCTTCCTCTCTCTTTCATTCTCGATTTCTTCTTCCCCCCTCTCTCTCTACTTTTGTTCTTCATTCTCCCACAAGGGCAGCACTGATGAGGTGATCTAAAGATCCAGATGCTACCCTCCATTACCACATTCATGATATAAAAAAAATGCTGCTCGATAGAAGATTGCTCCCTATTTGCGATATTTGCAACCTTCAAGTTTTTTTGGATTGATCCTCTCTATAGAACAAGGACTCTATCCATTCTCCTTGATCGATTTTTTTCAAAATTCTGGTTTTTCTAAAACCCAAAAAATCCTTGTGTTGCTGGTCTCTATTGAAGCTATTTTTTGGAAGGGTGATTCTCCACTCCTACAGGCACACTCGATCTCAGTTTCAGCTCCATCCATCAAGATTTTGGCACCATTCCCCTCTATATCAATCTCGCCAAAAATAGGGTTTTTTTCAAAACCATGATAAAATCTATCTAGGGGTTTGGCTTCTCTGCTGTTGCTGATTTTTTGGGACATTTATTATCACCATTACATAGATCTCTCCACCAATTAGTGGCTCTTCTCTTGAAGTGCTTACTGGGGTTCTCATCACACCAGCCCTTCTCTGCGATTTGGGTTTCTTTGCTGCATTATGGGTGACTCTGAAGTCTCTACTAGTACTTCTGCTGCTGATGGGTTTGGTAGGAATGACAACTGTGACCTTCTCCCTAATCTTATCAAACTGGATGGGAGTAATTATCTGATCTAGTCTTGCTCGGCATACTTTGCCATTGCTGGCCGTGGACTTAGTGGACATATTGATGGTACTACTATTATGCCAATTGCTCCTGGTCCTCTTCTAACCAGATGGATCTCCAATAATGGTATCCTCATGTCTTATTTGATTGGCTCCATGCAATCAGACCTTGGAAGTGGTTTCTTTCTCCTTGATACAACCCATCAAATCTAGTCTGCTTGCAAGGAAACATATGGACAGCTTGGTAATGATGCACAAGTGTATGAACTGCGGAAGAAGGCCAATCATACTACTCAAGGGGATTTGTCTGTCTCCAAGTATTATGCTATCTTGCGCAGTCTCTGGTAGCAATTGGATCATTTTTCTAATTTCCACCCCACTACAGTTGTCGATATTACTGCATATAAGAAGCATCTAGTCAAAACCCCAGTTTATAATTTTTTGGCTGGTTTGAATATGGAGTATGACCATATTCGTGTTCAAGTGTTGGATCATTCCCCTTTTCCCACACTTGAACAATCCTATGCTTTAGTTTTCTTTGAAGAGAACCGTCGGGCTGCCATGCTCCACCCTACTGTTACTGACAGATTAGCCCTCCAGACTGTTGCCCAGGCTACTCCTGCACCTGTTGGACATGTTTATCTTGGTGATTCTACTACAGGGACTGTTACTTGTGAGCACTATCACAAGCCTTAACACACCAAAGAGAAATGCTGAAAGCTTCACAGGATACCAGCTGATTTTGAGGCCAAACGGGCTGCCAAGAAAAAAATAAAGAACAAGGCTCATCACACTCAGACTGTTACCATAGCCCTTGCTACTAACACTAGTCTATCCCAGGATGATCTACAGGCATTCCTACGTGTGCTATGGTCTTCTACTGCTACTGCTTCTATTACATCAGCTCTTGCCAATTCCTCTGCTCCTTCATGTTCAAACTTTGCCTGGTCAAGTATTTCATTTGGTGATCATTATGCTGCTGTAGCTTCCCATCCTTAGATCATAGATTTTGGAGCTACAGATCACAAGACTGGTTCCTCTAGCCTTTTTCATCATTATTCTCCCATGTCTAGGAAAGACAAAGTGAAGATAGCTGATGGTTCCCTTTCCTCCATCTCTGGAAAAGGAATCATCAACTGCACTTCCTCTCTTACTTTGTCTTCTGTTTTGCACATTCCTAATTTTACTACTAACCTCCTTTCCATTAGTAGTATTACTCGTGATCTTAACTGCAAAGTAACTTTTTTTCTTTCTCATTGTGTTTTTTAGGATCTGGTCTCTAGGAAGATGGCACAGTGGATTGTATCTGCTTGATGATGGTTGTCATACTCCACCACCATTACCTTCTCCGCTACACCAGAACTCTTTGGTCTCTTATGAACTTTACCAATGGCACTCTAGATTAGGTCACCCTCCATTAGGAATTTTAGCACGTTTATTTTCTACTTTGGTCAAAGAATGTAATAAGGATGATTTTTTTTGTGAGGCTTGTGTTCTTGCCAAACAGACATGTTCAACTTATTCTATTTCAAATAAAATGAGTTCTTTACTTTTCCATTTGGTGTATTCTGATGTTTGGGGGCCTAGTCGTAAGACTTCTCTTTCTGGTAATCGTTAGTTGGTTTCCTTTATCGACTGTCATTCTAGAAACACATGGGTTTATCTTATGCATACAAAAAATCAGGTTTTTTCATGTTTTCAGCATTTTCATAAAATGGTCCAAACTCAGTTTCAGGCTACTCTCAAAATTTTGAGAAGTGATAATGGGACCGAGCATACAAAAAATCAATTTTAAGAATATTTTGTTGATTATGGGATTATTCACCAGACTAGTTGTGTAGATACCCCAGTCCAAAATGGTGTGACTGATAGGAAGAACCACCACTTATTAGAAGTGGCCAAAGCATTGATGTTTGCTCATAATGTTCCATCCCAATATTGGGGGGATGTTCTCACTGCAACTTATCTCATTAATCGATTACCTTATCGAGTTTTTAACTCCCGTAGTCTGGCTGAGATTTTACTTGGGAATCCCTCCTTTATGGTTTCTCCCAAGGTGTTTGTCTGTGTGTATTATGCTCAGGATTCTAAATCTCCTAGCAAACTTGAACCCTATGGGTTATGGTGTATTTTTTGGATTATTCTCCAACCCAAAAAGGTTATAAGTGTTACTATCCTCCTTCTCATCGTACGTTGGTTAGTATGGATGTCATTTTCCATGAAAACCTTCCATATTATTCTTCACCACATCTTCAAGGGGAGAGTTCTAGTGAAGATGTGGTTCCTCCTCTTGAGTTTCCTCCTCTTTTATACCCTTTAGATGTTGCCCAACCCACTTTAGATGCTGCCCAGCCTCCGTTGGCTGTTGTCCCTTCATCTCAAGGGAATCCATTACAGGGGGGAGATCATTGAAAATAATGGTGGTGATGTTCCTATTCAGGGGGAGCTGACTCCAGTCTAGAGAACCATTTGTGAATTTCAGAAGAGAATTGACAACTCCAACATTATCACCTATAAAAAAAGATGTTCCAAAATAGGGCAGCTTCAATCCACTGTGGCACCAATACCTACCAATTGCTGACTCAAGTTTTAGATCCTCCTTCTCCTGGTAAGAAGTCTTTATAAAGAGGGTTGGTGGAAAACTCATTGTTCTTATAGTCTAATTTGATGACATTATTGTTACTGGCAATGATGGTGATGAGATCAGCCATTTGAAGACCTTTCTTGGGCAGGAGTTTGAGATTAAAGATCTAAGAAAGCTACGGTACTTTCTTGGGGTTGAGGTTATCAGATCTTCTAAAGGCATCTTTCTCTCTCAAAGGAAGTATTTGCTGGATTTATTGACTGAAACCGGTTTGTTAGGATGTCACCCTTCAGATATTCATATGGATGCTAATGTTCATCTCAAAGAAAAGGAGGGTGAACCTGTTGATAAAGGCCGGTACCAAAGACTAGTGGGGAAGTTGATTTATCTCTCACACACACGTCCTGACATTGTTGTTGTTGTGAGTACTGTGAGTCAGTTTATGCATGATCCCTACTCTTCTCATATGGAGGTTGTTCCTTGCATTCTTCACTACTTGAAGTCAGCTCCTGAAAAAAGGATTCTCCTATCTCCTCATGGTCACCTATGAATAGAGGAGTATACTGATGCAGCTTGGGCTGGTTCTACAGATCGCAAGTCTATCTGGGTATTGTTTTTTTGTTGGTGGTAATCTTATCACTTGGCGTAGCAAGAAGCATAATGTGGTGGCTTGTTCTAGTGCTGAAGTAGAATTTCATGCTATGGCCCAAGGCATTTATGAGTTACTTTCGTTGAAAGGCTTGCTATAAGACCTTGGTGTTCCTATTCATCTTCCTATGATGTTGTATTGTGACAATAAGGCTGCAATCAGCATTGTACACAACCTGGTACAGCATGATCGCACTAAGCATGTTGAGGTGGATAGGCATTTCATTGAGGAAAAATTAAAAGAGGGGGTGATTTGTGTTCCTTTTGTGAAGTCTACTGATCAGGTTGCTAATGTTTTCACCAAGGAATTGTCTGAAAAGCTATTTCATCCAAACTTAGTCAAGTTGGGCATGATTGACATGTTTGCTCCAACTTGAGGGGGAGTGTTGAATAATGTACACCAGAATACCGTGGGGGTATTCTGGTCTTTTTACAGTTGTAATTTTATGTTTATTTACCTCCTAGTTAAGTCGGCTAAGCAAGGGGTATTTTAGATATTAGGCTGTAATCTCTTTTTTTATAAATATAAGGCTTGTTTGATCATATTGATCATATAAGCAACATTCTCTAATTCAGATCTAGTTTGCAAGGAAGGGGTGAGGAGAGATGATTAGCAGAAAATAGGTGGGATAAATTTATAGGGAAGGAGGTGGGGATTGGAAAGAGATAATTAGCAGGAAATTGGTGGGATAAGTTTGCAGGGAAGAGAGTGGGATCAACTTGAAGAAGAAGAAGAAGATGATGAAGATGACGATACTTATAGGATAAGAGAGTCAGAGAGAGAGAAAGTGGATGGATTTAAGATAATCTTGCCTTAATTGTAGCAAGTTTTTTTGGTAAACCTTAATCATATTTACCGATTAACCTATAAAGTAGTATTGGAATACTTATTTAATTCAATTGTTATCTTTTTATTATCTTAATGATATCAAGGGTATTTACTGAATGATCCCAACCGAATGATTTGATGTCTGCCAACGTGGAAAATGCGCCACTTATGCAACCAAGTAGCGTTCTTTCACCCATAGAATAATTATTAAATCAATAGTTCTAGGTGCGGAGTATCACACATGAGAGTCAATATTTGTTAATATTGGTATCAAAACCACTAGGTTTTTTGTTCTCTCTTGGGAAGAGAGGGTTTTGCGACATAAGATCGCATTTGTTAGTTTCTATTTTTAGGGGATCCGCAACTAGCGGTGGTGCATGCTGCAATGCACCACTATTGGTTGTCTCCGCCACCGCCAGGCAATCACATGCGTGCCTGCTCCCTGTCACCATGGGCAGTGCCCTACGTCTACCCGAGCTCCATGACTCTCTCTTTCTTTCCCTCTCTACTCACACACTGCTACCTTGTGAACAACAACAGCAGTGGTAGGTCGTGGCTACGGCTATGTGCAGCCTGCCTGCGCACATATACGCACATAGCGACAGTGGCAGCAGGCCATGGCTCGCGGTTGCTGCACCCATGTGTTGCCTTAAGTAATAAAAATAAGGAAAGGTAAAGGGAGATTTTTTTTTGGTTACTTGAATTTATTTTGAATTCTTGCTTTCTTGGGAATTTCTTGAAATCATGATCCCTTACAAAAGAAGTTTGATTTTTTTTTTGTTTTGTTATGGGTGCATCTCCTCTTTTTCTGTGGAATTTTTTCTTTTAGGATGATGCACATCAACAGTGGAGATGTTAACAAGAAAAGAAAAAGAAAGTGGGAGATGGGATTCTTCCCATCTCATCCCATATTTTTTTTTCATGTTGATTGGGAATTTTTTCTTGAGATTATTCTAATCAATTGAGCTATTAATAATACCTTCCCATGGCGGTATTGACCTAACATGACTTGCTCTATTAGGGATGCATGGTCTGTCTCCACCCAAATAACCCATGAAATGATTTTATATTTTTTTTTGGATGGAGATCTCTTTGGTTCTTGTGTATGCGACACATTCTTTTTTGTTTGTGCGTTAGAGTTAATACTCGAATATGATGCAAAGTGTGGCACTCTCTAGTAGTGATGTAGTAGGAATTTGAGGGGTAACAAAGATGGTTGTATTTATTTTAATTTTTTTAGAAGCCATGTAAAGGAAAGCCTCCACAATGCGTATTGCATTCTTAGATTATCTCGACGTGTCACTTTAAGTACCAAAATTAGGGTTCCTTGATTGGAATCTTTGCACATTCATTGTATGGTGCATTTTTTTGGTGTGGTTTGGAGATGCCCATTCCTCCATTTTTTCTATTTGAAATTAAATAAAGTCATATGTCCCTAACCCACATAATAGTGAGATTTGAGTATTAAGCTTAGTGAAATTCTTAGTCTCACCATGTGGAATATGAGACCATTAATTTTAATCAGGTTTTCTTAAACGAATCCCAGATGTGTACTAAATGTCCCCTTGTACATGTTGAATGTAGTGATGATCACCAAGACTGTTGTTGCTAATCTTATCAAAGGTGAAAAGTTGGATGGATCCAACTATGGCATGTGGCATCGCAAGATTTAGTACTTGCTCAATGAACATGACTACTTAGATTATTTGACAATGACTAGACCCGAAGAGGGTACAACTGCCCATTACCGTCAAGAAAAAAAAGCCTATATATGAAACGTAAGTTAAGAATGACTATAGTGGGTGCTTTATCATGTTAAGCAGCATACATGACGACCTGATTGGTACATTATGAGAAGTGCACCACAATCAAGTCCATGTGGGATCAGCTAAAGATAGCCTAAAGAGGTACATCAACTGCAAGGTTTATCGAATTAGTACCATCCCGAATTACCTGTACCATATCGTACCGAATACAATTCGATACGATACCAGTATGGGAAAATGGTATCGTACACAGTATGGTACGGCATTGGTATAGAGGTTAATACCGGCGATACATACCGATATCATACCGAATTACCGAATATATGGTATTGTACCATATTACTAGCATATATATATACACACACACACACACACACACACACACACATATATATATATATACATATATATATATACTAATTTATGTACAATAAATAATATATGTAAGTATATATGTATTACATATATATAATAATTTATAGGGAAAAGGTTGGGTATGCTAGTGGAATACCATATGCTAGCACCCTATGTGTCTATCTCTCTTTTCCTCCCTTTGAGGGGTAAGGGAGTCATTTCAAAGTGGGGAAGAGAAAGATAGACACATAGGATGCTAGCATACCCATCCCTCTCCCTAATTATATATATATATATATATACCAGAAAGAATGCACGTGCAAATGCACGTGTGACCCTACGTGGATTCTAAATAGAGATATTAGAGAGTGAAACTAACGAAATCAGAATTTACTCAATAATATATGCACTTGTATACCTTTGTTACGTTATAAACAGTGATAGAGAGATAGAGAGATAGATAGAGATATACATAGATAGATATAGTTTTAGATATATTTTTTCTCCCATGTTTTTTCAATTTTGAAACCATGAATTTTAATTAAAAACAAACATAAAAATGAATATTTTTAAATTTAAATAATAATAAATAAATAATTATTAATACTAAGGGTACCCAAGATTAATAAATTATAAAAAAGAATGACCTATATGGACTCATGTTTTTGTTGTCCATACCTAGTTTGATTGGATTGTGGAAACAAGAGCAATAAAACACAGCTCGCGATCTACATGGAAAATGACATGAGTGAAGCAGTACATGGAATTGGTACCTATCAGCTCACATTGTGCACTAGGTGCACCTTACTTTATCATGATGTGCTATATGCACCGAAAGTTCACTATAATTTACTTTCAGTTTCATCACTTTTAACTTTAGGATATACATTTTATTTGACGGTAATTTGATGGAAATACGTTTGAATGGTAGTTTATTTGGACAATGTTTACTTGAGAATGATTTTATTAAATTAGATTTAGTAAATCATGTTGTTTTTTCTTCTTCTTTTGTGAATAATACTAATAAGGGCAAATTTCACAGACACCCCCTGTAAGTATTCAATATGTCACGGACTTTCCAAACTTGATCAAAATGTCAACCTTCTCCTTGACGTTAAGCAGAGTTACCACCCAAAGTTAAAATGTTGATTTTACCCTCTTAGTAATTTTCCTTAAAATTACTAAGATTCCATCATCTTCCATATTCTTCCCGTAGGAGAACTCAACCACCGTGGGCGACCATCAGTTGCGCCAGCTCTAGCTCCAGCTCCAGCTCCGTCGAAAATCAAGTCCGACGTTTTCTTCTTCGGTGACGTAGCGACGAGTATTTCTCCCCAGAGCTTCAGCAATTGCTCTCCGTCGCTTCTCCTCTCCATTGTATTCGTCGTTCTTGTCCTCTCCATCCAGTCCGTGAAATTTTCCCTTTAAATAATTACCTCTCCTTCCATCTTCTTCCCTCTTCTTCCTTATTCTGTCTTTCTTCAACAAGAATGAAAAGTATTTCCGATTTGCCGGGGTAAATCACCGGGAACATTTTGCCGTCAATATTAGAGCAAACAGTGAGAGAAAAATCAATAAGGGGATCATGAAAATCCCAAAACCCAAGTAATACTTGATCAGCAAATTTCTGAAGATGGGGTATGTTGTAGTTGCAGAACTGATTTCAACAGTAGGTCTGTAACTCATGGTAATGGAAGACTTTGAGAGTGAGAGTCAAGGACTTTAATCGCCCTAGGATATATGGCCTATGCTCCAAGCTAGTAACCGGTAAGGAGGGAGGGAGGGAAGAATATTTCGATGTATAGATAGAGCTCAACGAATATTCAGGCAGAATGATTTTGAAAAGCTCTCCATTTCTATCTGTGACAAGGTACCCTTCTTCGATTTTGAATTTTTATCTTGATTCTTCCTTACAGAACCCTACTTCTCTTATCCCCCGATTATTCTGCTCAATAAACTCGGTCGACGGCAATTCCCCCGACGTGGATACAGTTTTCCGTATTGTTAGCGGCGCTTCCTTGAGTCAGAACTTGAAACAGTCTCTCAAGGTGAGTGGTATCTTTCTCTCGAACGATTTGATCGATATGGTTTTGAAAAGGGTTAGATCAGCCATGGGAATCCTTTGCAGGCTTTGGAATTCTTCAATTACACAGGAAAGAAGAGGGGTTTTTTCCACACTCCCTTCTCTTACGATACTGTGCTTTATATCTTGGGAAGAAGCCGCAAAGTTGATAAATTTTGGGAGCTTCTGATCGAAATGCGTTGGAAAGATCAATCTTTGATTACAATCCGTACTGTTTAGATTGTTCTTACCCCCAATCGCTAAGGTTTGTAGACCAGAGGCCGTGTGGTTTCGGAGGCCGAGGAATTGAGGAGAACGAGTGGTGTGGAGTTGGCGACGACGATCTTCGAAGACGACGAGCACAGAGGGGTTTTTAAGCAGGGAAGCTGCCTGGTCGGTGGTTAGAGTAATGGAGAAGCCGTGAAACCCGTGAACTGGGTGTTGCAGATCAGTCCTCTTCTCTGTTCTTGCTTCTTCCGTCTCCAGACCAACAAAGACGATGAAGAGAAGGGGGTAATTTGGGTTTTACCTTTAAGGGTATTATGGAAAGTTCACCCTGTGGTAAGAGTATTTTTGCCATTATAAGAGAGTTAACAATCACTTAACTGCACAGACCTAACAGAGTGGACTAAGTTGAAATAAATTCATAAAGTAGGGGGTATCTGTGATATTTTGACCAAGTTCGAGAAGTACGTGACATATTGAATACTTACAGGGGTTGTCCATGAAATTTGCCCTACTAATAATGATTCTGAATCAATTACTGACATGCTAGATTAGGACATATAGGTCATGATAGGATGACTAAGTTAGCTAGAGAAGGTCTTCTAGGACCACTCGCTAAGGTCAATCTATCGACATGTGAGCCTTTGTTTAGCTGGTAAGGCCCATCAAAAGCCTTTGGGAAAGACATTCCGAGCGCAACCTAGACCCTATAACTTAGTTATTCAGACATCCATGGACCAATAAATGTGAAGGCACACCATGATGCTTCTTATTTCTTTACTTTCATTGATGATTATTCATGATATGATTTTGTCTATTTAATTGCTCACCACTATGAAACATTAGATTGCTTCAAACCCTTCGTAGCAAAGGTTGAGAATCAACAAGACAAAAGTTTAAAAGCTCTTTGCACTGATCGGGGATGCGAAGTTCTGTCTGAGTAGTTTAAAGAATTATATGAGGAAAAGGGAATGACCAAACAACGGACTATTCCTTATACCCGCAAAAAAATGGTGTAGAGGAGAGAATGAATAAAACATTTTTTTCAATATGTTTAGGTCGATGATGGCACAAAACAATCTCCCAATTTCCTTCTGATGGAACACTCTTTTGGCTACCACCTGCATCCTTAACAGAGTACCATCACAGTTAGTTCTTTCTATTCCTTATGAATTGTCAAAAGGCACAAAACTCACCTTGGGTATATACGATAATGGAGATGTAGCAATTATGTTCTCAGTATCTCTCATAATTTTGAAAAACTTGATACAAGAACTAGAAATCATATCCTAAAAAGATACTCTAATAACTCAAAAATGCTATGTAATACATGTGAACAATTTGATGGGAGATTGAGACTGAATCACACCTTTCATAGGGGTAAGGTGGTTATTTTGCCCCGTGTTTGGGCGTAGGCGTTATCCAAAAGAACTTTTTTCTAAGCCGTTTAATAAACGGAATGGTTATGGGTTTGACCCCTGGGGATTGGCACCGATTAATAAAAAGAAGAGGAAAGGACTTGATTACCCAGAACCGTCTCTTAATAAATGCCATTGAAAAAGTAGGGTCAGAAGGCAAAAGTATTAATAAATTCGCTAAATGACAAAAGTTCTTCTTTAGACGTTTGATAGCGTTCTTTCCTCTCTCTTATTCCTCTTTGTGCTTTGCCTTCTTTTTCTCGTGTTATCTGCATTCGCTTTCTTCCTCTGGTTGTTACAGGTAAGAAATAAACAAACAAACAAAGGAAAGATGCCTCTGAAGATGGTAGACGCTACAATATCAAGCTTCGATCAAGTTTTCGAGAAGTTCAGGTCTGAAGCACCGACGAATCAATTCAATCTCATCGTCTTCTTAGCTGACAAGGACCCATCCACCTCTCTCAGCTGGTGCCCTGGTATTGCTCATCCTTTTTTCTTTTCTTTCCCCCTTTTCTTATTTATTTTTGACAAAAAAAATGGAAAATTTCTATCCATACATCAAAACTTACAGTTGAAAGAAAACCCTAAAGGGTGAAAGGGGAAAATTTATCTTTTCAGCTTTTGAAGTGTTCCCAAGATGGTAGTATTCATGTCTGAAATTTATTTTCCTTATCCATTCGTATTTAAAAAGGTTGTTTTTTTGGAGAATTGTTTGATAAGAAATTCCAGCAGACCCCGGAATAAAAGAAGCTTAATTTACGTTATGTAGGTTATGTTTAATTCTTGAAAGGAGATCAAAACTGAATCATAAGGCACATATTGGAGTAACTAGTTTCTGGGTTCCACTGATTCTTTGTTGTGGGTTTATTTCAGCTTTCTTGGTTTCATGGCATTAAAAAAAAGGCGTACCTAGGGCACGAGGCTCCCGCCACTGCGGGGTCTTGGGACGGTCATAATGTATGCAGCCTTTAGGGTGTTTTCAGACTCGAACCCGTGACCAAACCCGTGACCACTTGGTCACAATAAAGCAACCTTTACCATTGCATCAAGGCATTCTAATGACTAATTAAACACAGTATGGAGAATGGAGAGTAGTAGTTGGGTTTTTCCTAGTTCGGATGGGCACCCTATGTTTCAGCTTTCAATTTGTTGGTCATGGTTTCAATCAATTGTTGCTTATCTTAGATCACAAGAAGCTACATCTCTTGATTTTGTTTTTCATTGGAGCTGAGAAAACCAATGCGTTTGAGCTGATGGAGATCCATGATACCCTGCTTCGTGGGAATGCCTTCAACAGGGTTGACTTCAGTTTAGATTAGGAAATAGTAGTTGTTGACTTACAAAGTGATAGTTGTTTGTATAGTTCAACCCATTTCTAGCTTGCAACTCAAACAACAATCTGAATTTTGGGGTTATTGCCTTTTCCATTCTCCGATGCACTATCGAGAAAGTACTTTGTGTGACTCTCCTTGATACATTCCACAAGTTCATTTAGAATTTGAAATTTTAATTTTAATTTTTTTATGTAGTTCTTGATCAAACTGTCAAATTAAGCAGCATTTCTTCATTGAAAAAAAAAAAAAGAAAAAGAAAAAGAAGACACTCCTTGCCTTATTTCCTTATATGATTTCCATTGATTGTGAATATGAAATACTTTTGATCACCTCAATCAGACTGTGTCAGAGCTGAACCTGTGATATACAAGAAATTGGAAGCTTCATCAAGTAATGTAGCACTTCTTCGAGCTTATGTTGGGGACCGGCCTACTTGGAGGAATCCTCAGCATCCATGGAGGGTTGACTCTAGGTTCAAGCTCAAAGGTGTCCCAACACTAGTGCGCTGGGAGAATGATGCAGTCAATGGCCGCCTTGAAGACAATGAAGCCCATCTTGAACACAAAATTGATGCCCTCATCTCTGGCAAATGAGTTTCCTGGCTCAATATTATTGCCATTCGGATAGACTGTTCATCATTATAGGATGATCAAGAACTTATTAGGATGTGGGAGTGAGTTGCCTTTCAACTAATTACTTTCCATTGATCTTTTATCATATACATATATGATTCTCTTATATTATCTACTCAGGTAACGCTTCACCTACCTTTCCCCTATTGTCAATGATATGTTGTGGACAATGATCTGTTGATGAAAACTGGTTGTTGACAGTTGAAATATGTTTTTTGTGTTAGCCCAGTTGGGTTGGCAAGCATGCATTGTTCAATCTTTAACTACTTTAAAAGCAGTGGGGGGTGGAGGGTATGTGTATTGTACATATTTACTTTTGGTGTTGAGTGTGTCATCTGTTTAATATGCTCCTTGGTTAAAATGCCCTTGGCAGCTGTACTGTCATTTGTTTACATTCTTTGCCGGGAAGGGAAGGATGTGCTACTGCTTTTTCGTGTCCATTTGTACCTTGTATGACCCTAAACTATTCAGGTGGCTCCTTTCATAGTTGATACACAATGTGTGTCTTGGGGGGGTTGGGGGTTTAGATGTTGTCTGTCTAACCATTACCATAGTTGTTGCCATTGCTATAAAAAGGGGATGTCTTGTGTAGATTATGAGGCTCTTAAGGACATTATGATTCAAGATTGGTTTACTACTAGTTACTGATTTGAATGAATTCATTCTTTCTACAAATTGAGTTTACA
Source organism: Telopea speciosissima (assembly GCF_018873765.1). NCBI lineage: Eukaryota > Viridiplantae > Streptophyta > Magnoliopsida > Proteales > Proteaceae > Telopea > Telopea speciosissima. The sequence continues at coordinate 26,357,279 of NC_057920.1, forward strand.
TTTTGGGTGTAAGTAATGCCAAAATTGGCTATTGAACCCCAGATTAAATATTGAATAGATAGGACATGGTCAAGATTAGTCATTTATGTATGTCTATGCATCCCTTCCTATGTGTGTCTACAAATGCTCTACTTGGTGGTGTTTCCTACGCTCTCCAATGGGTGAGCACGCCTAGGTATCTATCTAAGGGGCAGAGGCGTCATCTCACTGTGCCCTGTGAGAGGGCATAGGAAACACAACTAAGTAGAGATCTCTTGGCCAAAAAATTTTGTGTACAATTTTACATGTTCAAAAAAGTTTTCAATGTTTGTTTCAGGATGTAAAAATGGTACCGTAAAAATTTTCCCATTATAATGAATTATAATTAGACAATTAATATTTCAGGGTTACAAGAACCATGTATCGACATGGGACTCAACAATACAAAGGCATTATGTGATCTATTCAAGGCAACAAAAGATACACTTAATATGAGATGTTTTCCATCTTTAGTTTTATTTTGTCAATGGTTAGGTCTACATGTCTTTAAATTTGCTAATCCATACAAGAACACTCTTCTTATTTTTTAGTAAACTCTAATTTCTGTTTTCCATTTAAACGTTTATTGATGATTATAATCATCAATTGTTGTCGAGGTTTGTAAAACAAATATGAAACACACATGATCTCAAGGGCAAAGAGGGGTCTGTCAGATATACGACACGGCTAATTTGAGTGGCTCATTAGGTAGAAGAGCTTGAGTTCAGATCTGCTGTCCACATGGGGATGGGTGGGGACATATCTGAACCTTCCATGGGGGTATGGGACCCGCCTCTAGGGTGCGGGATCAACACCCCATGTAGGGGTCAGATCTGTCCCCACCGGTCCCCATGTGGGTAGCTGATCCGGATTCGAAGAGCTCTGGTATGAATGCAACCCGATTTCTTAATTCATATTGACTATGGTCTATTATTTGGAAGTTTTTTCTATTTTAGTTATAATTTCAACCAAGCAATAAAATTATCATATAGCCTTGGTCCAATCAGAGATACCCACTTGTTCAAATGCCCCACTCAATAAGTATTGGTTGGATTAGTGGGCTCGTAATTTAAAACTATGGATTGGATCAGTGGAAATGCTTGGTTTGGATTGGAATCGGTAGGTGCTCATCCCAATCTCACCCACGGTTTTAGCCTTTTAGGTAATGATATTGGATCGGACCGAAACCGTAATTGAGGTATCGATACAAGGGAGGCTAAAATGGTAAAAACAACAAGAAAACCAAGTTATCAATATTTTGAGAGGTAAAATTGTCCGATCAAACCGATCCATATTGGTATCGACCAAGACCGATATGGATTACCAATATCGATACTTAAGACCATGACCCCACCTACTCAAAACGATCTATTTTGGATTGGTTGATGATATGAACCCAAGCCCAATTCGATGTTGCCATGTCAACTGATGTGGACAATGACGTAGCTGATACCTAATTACCGTGTAGGGGGGGAAAACGTGAGAAGGAGGCCAAGGACACTGGAAGGCTATGTATAAAGTGTAAGAGAGCATAGGAGAGTGGTAATAGACAGTTTTTAATGAGTTTTTTTGTTTCAGATAGAAAAGAAAATTCCTGTTTCAGATAGTGATGATCAAAGGAGATGCTCCTTATCTAATATTGGAAGATTCTCAACCAAACAGGCTACAAATTTTCTTTCTAATAATCTTTATAACTCTATTTCAGCAAAATGGTGGCATTTTTTTTTTCTGGAAACTCAAACTATATCTAAAATTTTAAATTTTCTTTTGGCATGTCTTCAATGCAGGATTGCCTGTCAAGGCCGCGATTTCAAAATGGAAGGCGATCGATTCTACTTGTGTTTTTTGTAGTTCATGGGGGAGTCCATGTGGCATCTTTTTCTATCATCTAAATGGACTAAGCGGGTTTGGGCATTTGGCCCTCTGGGATTGAGAACCAAGCTTCTCTCCAGCCCTTCTCTAGCACAACTTTGAATTTTCCTGTACCTGTCCCGGGAGTTGGACAAACAATCATCTCAATGGTTCTTTTCATTTTTTATTATAACATGTTATTTTATTTGGGTTGTTCGGAGCATTGTTGTCCATGGATCTTACAATACTGATCCTACTTTAATAATGCGGTCTGTAAACAAATGGTTATGTGACTTGAATATTTATCCCCCTCCTATTATATCAACTTCTCCCCCTGCCAGTTCATCTAATAATATGCTTTTTTATTCTTCTCAGTTTTTAGCTAACTATAATGTTCATTGCCATGTCTTAATATGTGCAGGTTTAAGTATGTTAGGCTGGGCCTTTTACTTTTTGATAGATGGACACAATGTTCTAACAGATGCAGGATATTACCCTACCACAAATCGTTCAAAGGTAGAACTTATCGGTCTTGTGGAAGGTTGGAAGACAGTTCAAAGATCAAGACTTTTGCCAGAAGAAGTGTGGTGTACTACAAAAAACGCCTCCCTTAGTTTAGTTAATCCAGCCACCAACATTATCCCTTGGAATTGCCTTCCTTTGGTTCTAGAATTAGCAGACTCAACTTCTAATTTCTCTCTAGTTAAGTTTATATTAAGTTTTGATGACTCTTTAATTAGGTGCTTAGAAAGTATAGCTCTCCAAGCTATTACCAACAGGACTGGAAATTCTTTACAAACTTTTGCTTATTAATATATAGTTTTTTATCATAAAAAAATAAATAAAAAAAACTAGAAAAGAGATAATATGCCCTCTACAGTTCCAGAAATAGATATCCCTTGCTGAAGAGTACTTGCTTTAACAGCAAGCTTGTTAAAAATATTAGTTAGCCCATTATCCCCAATATTACAAAAAGAGATAGGTTGAGTGAATGAGTGCAATTGTTCAAAAATATAAAGATTGTTCCTGTAATCCTTAGTGGTTAAAGGGTCTTGAGAGAATTCCACTAGATGTTTTCTTTCAATACAGTGGATGGAAAACAACACCTTTAAACAAAATCCTATTAGAGGAGAAGAGAATCCTTACACTCTTTTAATGATAAGAGAATCCGTAATCTTTTAAGGATAAGAGGATCATTGCAAACACCTAAGTACAGTCTAGGATAATAAACACAATCTTTTAAGGATAAGAGGATCCGTGCAACCACCTAATTACAATCTAAGATGATGCACACTTAGTTTGATCAAGAGTTCACCCAACTCTTAGATCAACACTAAGAAATAATATACATCAATAAAGAAATGATTAAGTAACAATGTTACCTATATGAAAAAAAACTTCCCTTTGCACAATGATGTGAGGATGAATGCATGCAAGTAATGAAGAATTTCTTCAAAGACTTCAATGTATAGATCAATCTTTTCAATGCAAGCCTTCAATGGATTGAGTTGAATCCAATCAAAGTGATATAATGGAGGCTTTCAACTCAAAATGAATAGAATAGTGATCAAAAGTCTATTTCAAAGTCTCTCTTAATAGTGGTATTCAACGCCATGAATTCTGTGTAAACTTTGACTTTTAGCGGCCTATTTATAGCAAAAAATGGTGAGAAATTTGGATCTTTAACAGTCAAATAATGATCACTTTTTAGTTGTACTGGTCAACCTGTTCATGAACCGGTCAGACCGGTTGGACTAGCCGTTATGAGAATATAGCCATTGGAGATCCAGCTTGGCAAACCGGATTGATACCGATTGGAATTTCTCCAGCTGGTTGGGGCCACCGATCAACCATTTCCCAACCTCTGTCAACCCGATAGGAAACAGTGCATTTCGCCAATAATCGGTCAGACTGGTTGGTGCTCTTTCAATCCAATTTTGTCTTTTTGGCTTTGGGTCTTTTGGGGTTTTTGCATCAATGGTCTTTAAACATATTTTTGTTTTTTTTTTACAGGTCCTTGGGTTATGTCTAGGTAGTGTCCACATATATATACGTGCAATGCAAGTATGTGTGCAAATAATCAAGAGTTGATGTTTATTCACACGAGCATGTCTTGAGTCTTGAACATCTCCTTCTTTGAGACTTTTTCTTGTCTTGTACTTGTCTTGAAATGTCTTAAGACTTTATATTGTTCTTTACTTTACTTGAGAAGCTTGTCTTGTCTTCATAGTCTTGATTCTTCAAGTCTTTGTTGTTGCTTTCAATGATGTAGCATAAGTGAGTACAAAGATTCACATTAAATGTTAAGTATATTCAAGTATTTGTTATCATCAAAACTAAGTTGTTAATAATTTGAGAATGTGAGCTTATGATTAGGCAATTCCCCAACATTGATATCCCCAGTTACACCTTGAGGACAAGGTTCTTTGGGATGGGAATGGTGATAAAATGAACCCAAACCAATTTGATGCTCTGCCACGTAGTCAGCTGATGTGGGCAATGATGTAGCTGATACCCAATTACCACGTAAGAGGAACGCGTGAGGAGGCCAAGAACACTAGAAGACTATGTATAAAGTGTAAGGGACCGTAGGAGAGTGCTAATAGAGAGTTAGTTAGTGAATTGCTAGGAGTTGGGTATAAAAGGAGTATAGTTCAATCAGTTGGGTAATAATGATATTTCTAGTAATTATTGTATCCTATAGGAGGTTACTATCCTTGAAGTTAAGGGTGTCAAAATCAAACCGAATCCGTTTACCGAAACTGAACCGAGCTATTTACACCGAAACCATAAAACAGTTTAATAATGGTTCGGTTTTGGTTTTAAAATTGAGATCGTTCAGTTAAACGGTTTAAACCAAACCGAACCGTTTAAACTGTTGGTAAACCATTTAGGAAACCATTTAAATTGAAACAAGTAATTAATAATAAGTAATGACAATAATTAATCATTAGTGCTTTTAGACAATAGGGTGCTGCTTTATTTGAAAACAATCAAAATCAAACATGGATTGGTAAAAGTGTACATGTGGAATTTGTAATAAAATAATTGTGTTGGTTTAATTCAAATACGTTAGTATTATAGTATTTAATGTTTCTATGAATATTTTGGCTTCTCTGTGAATTAGAATCATGTCATTTTCAATGTGGCTTGTTGAGTACATCCCCCAAGCATTAAATTTGGTGTAAAATAGAAACCTTTTAAGAACCAAGTATCTAAAATCAAGACTGAAACCATTTAGGGTCGATAAACTGAAACCATTTAAAAATCGAGAAACTGAAATTGTTTACTAAACGGTTCAGTTTTGGTTTCACCTAAAAATCCTTGCATCAAATCAAACAAAACCGAACCGTTTAACACCCTTACTTGAAGTAGTTTCCAAACAAATTCCTAAATTCTTTCTGCAATTCTTGAATTTCCCTAACAATTGATTTGTCTTAGACCAACACATGCATGACAAACATGTGTCAACATCTCATGCTTTAAAAAAACAAAACCCCAAACAAACCTTCTAAAAGAAGAAAGGGACTAAGGAAGAGATAGGGAGGGTGAGGAATAGCAGTAGCAGGAGAGAGAGAGAGAGTTGCATGTGGCATCACGACCGTTGTCACATATTGAGAGAGAATTGCAAATTATGCTCCAGAAACTATTTTTATAAATGGTGGTGCTCTTGAAGCTTGGCGAGGTGTTGGGTTGTCTTGGCTACCAAATTCGTAGTCTCCTAGACAGTCTTCTTGAGTTGTGTGAGTTCATGGTAAAGGGAAGCTATGGCCTATGGGGTTTACAATAGAGTGGGGGGAGAGAGAGAGAAAGTAGGGGAGAGGGTCAGGGATGTTGCAGGAGCCTAGATCAGGTGGGCGGGGAGAGGGAGAGAAAACGAGGAGGAGGTTTTATGGAAAAAGGGAAACAAAGAGGGAGCAGTGGATGTTCAGGGGGTGCTACTGGAGCAATACAAGAACAACCAAGGCGTGGACCATTTCATGGCGGTATTTTTATACCACTACTATATAACCCTTCTGCTAGTAATAATATATATACAAGAAAAAAAATTTGACATCGTAAGACTGTAGATTGACCTCCATTGTGTCTAACATATAATAAATTCAGGGGTAATTTACACATACCTCTCCTGAGGTTTGCTTTAATTATACTTTCACCCATGAGGTTTGGAAAATAATGCATACCTCCCTTGATTTCTAAAACTAATTAATAACTAACCCCTTCCATTAACTGGTGATTGAAAACGTTAAAATTGTTTATTAATTGACCAAAATTCCCTTCATGATAAAATAAATCTATTTCTTCATTACTTGCTCTATTGAGTAATTCCCAACAAACCAAAATCAATGTTTGGTTCCGTACTAGACCACCATTCTTGCTGCTACTACACCTCGAAGGTGATCATCATTGTTGTGCTTCTTGTTGCTGAGTTGAAACAACCGACCAAAAGCTTCCAGCAACCTGAAAATCTGGAGTTCTGCTTCTGAAATCTACTACTCATTCTAAACTAGTAGAGCTCATCCCATCTCTATTTTCGCTGCATTAGGTAGACCTACAACTCCCCCCTCATTTTGTTACCTGCAACTCCTCCCTCGGTTTGGCACCTATAACTCCTCTCATCTCAGTTTGGCACCTATAACTCCTCCCATCTTGGTTCAACCTGCAAATTGAGAGGAATTTGGAAGTAAGTAATTTTCTCATATTTTAGTGGAATTAAATTAGTAATTAGAATGACATCATCTTCATCATTTATTTCATAGAGTTCACCGGTAAACTCGAACTAAAGTGATGCTTAAAATCTGTATTTGAACCATATCTTTGTTATGCATAGAACACAACACACTCTCATATGAGGTTGCAAGCAATAACAAACCCATATTTGAACCATATCTCTGTGAAAGACTGAAGGGTAAGACCCAAAACTGAATTAAAGTGATGCTTAAAACCTTATCTTTGTGAAGACCCTCTCATACCCCGACCCAAATTGAAATTAAAGTGATGATTAAACTCATATCTCTGTGAAGACCCACTCATATCCACACCTAAAATCGAATTAAAGTGATCCTTATAATGCATCTTTGCATTAAATTTTCATACTCTCAATATGCTAAAATGTTATTATGTGCAATATTTAAGGGTTGTTTTATGAACTTTCAAGTATTTATAAAATCCATTTTTAACCATATCTCTAGAGAGCTAAAGTTTAGATTCAATGCAAATTGCTATTTTGCAGGTAAGATGTCTTCTACTAGTACAAATAAGAGCAATTCAAGGTACTTAAAGTTTGAGAACAAATAATGTTTTTGTAGAAAAAGAACTGTTGCGAGGATCTCAAACTCGGTAGACAACCCAAATAAACTTTATTACAACTGTGCAGATAAAGGTGTACTAACATTGGTGAACTAGGAGGGACCAACACCAATGATACACCAAATACTATGGATGAAAATAGTCTAGAAGACCACCAGAGGAGTGAGCAACAGAGGAAGGAAGAGTTCCGCAGTCTGAAGAATAGAGTGAAGGCTTTGGAAAAATCAAATGCTTAAATGAAGAGAATATGTCTAATTATGTTTGATTTGTTTGTCTTCAATTTGGTTGTAATTGTTGTGAAGATGTAAGATATGTTTGGGAAGAGGAGTGGACCTTTGTTGAATCCTTTTTTTAGTTTATTGTATGTAAACTTTATGATATCAAAGAATGGTTGAGTAGTTTAGATTGAGCAAAAAAAATGTAGCCTGAATTTTCATACTTCAAGAATCATAAATCTTCTTAAAGTTCAACTGACCAAGTGTATTTTTACCCAAGTGTATGCAAAGGAGAACCAAATGCAAACTCAAAAACCTGTTGTCAGTTCAATTGACCAAATAGATCATTCAAGATAAATCTGCTTCAAACAAACTACAAATTCATTAATCAACTGATCAAGATAAATCTGTTTTAAACATAATACTATTCAAGCAAACCAAATTGTCATCCCATCATTACATAGAACTTCCTTCTCAAGCACTTTCATAAAACTGAAATTGTTTCAAACATAATACCAAAAAACACCTTACATATCATTCCATCATTTAAAAACCTGTTCTCAGACACTTTCATCAACATTAAATTGTTTAAAACATAATACAACTATGACCAATATCACTTGTCCCATCATATCATCAATGTTTTCTAACACACAAATCAACTCCTTCATATATAGACATCAGTACATGGTCAGCGATGAAGCAAATGAAGATGGATCTTTTGAAAATCAATAACTCTGCAAATCACCGACTCATCTCAGCTCCTCAAGATGCAGAATTTAGTAAATCACCAACTCTGTACATGGAAGTAACAGTTCAAATCAGCACCACAATCCCATATGCATCTCTTTAAACAATCCACTAATGATATAATTAAATTCTTTCATTTTCAGTTTGGCAACCACCTAGGCTATGGCTAGCTTTTCTAGCTCTCCTTGCCTTATATTTATCAATTTTGGCTTCCATTCTTTTTTTAAGCTTATCTTGTTCAGTTGTAAGTGCAATTGTAGACAATTGTTGAGAGGACTTGGTTACCATCTGTGAGGATGTAGACATGTAGTATAATCATGTATATCACTTCTTGCTTTCTTTTATAGTTGCACCAACAAAACAAATAATCAAAATGATGTCCTAGCTTTAATTAAATATGCTTAAATGGGAAGAAGATTTGCATAGTACCTTGACACCAATAGTTTTAGAAGCAGATGGTCTCTTTCCTTTCACTGGTCCTCTTATTATGGCTAAAGGAATGACATCTAACATTGTTGGACCTCTTCCTTTTATCTTATTTAAATGCTTCATCATGTTCCTTCCTCCTTGATCTATTTGGTCCGCCAACTGACATTTTCATTGGTAGAGGAAGTAGTTTAGAATCTTCGAAAGTACTAGAATCAAATAATGGTTCAATTATTCCCACATTATCCAGAAAGATGTCTTTGTTGTGTAATATGCATGATAATAGTCCAATATGGAACTCTGCTAAACTGGCTAAACTGAGTGCATGCACCTACATGTCTACATGGCAACCCAGTTACCATATAGACCCCACATTCACATGTTAGACTTCCTAGGTCCACCCCATACCTAGTAAAGCTATTTTATACCTCATACTTATCGCCTCTAGCAATTGTTGGTCTGTAGAACCTCATATTTTTTTGCAAACAATCAAGCTTAGACTTGCTCCTTGAAGTCAAGACATCAGGAAAGTTACAAACCTTCACCAACCTTTTTTGTAACTTGCACATCAACTTCAACCTAATTTGGCCAATCACTGTAAGGATTAGCTTGCTCCTTATGGTTCAACCCACTTGTTGAATGACTCAGTGATATTGTTGGTTATGTGATCACTTTTGGCTCTGTGATCAAATGCATGCCTTGCCTTCATCAGCTAATCATAAGCTTCTTTCTTTTCTTCTTTCATCTCATTCATAGCCTTCCAAAACTCATACACACTATATGCTTTGCTGGTAGCCCAAAAATAACCCCTCAATGTAGGCCCACCTCCAAATTGATTCTTGAAGTTGTTATATAAATGTCTATTGATATCTACGGTTTGTTTCAGGGTAAATGATTGAAATTATTTCAATAAGACCATATAAAACAGAATAAACACAACATATTAAAAAACCATATGTAATTGGAGGAACAAACCATGTTAAACAATTGCAACTTAAAAAAAATTGGAATCACAACCTTTCGTTTCTCTGTCATAAATGTGATTGGTATATCAGGGGTTGTGGTTGTGTCTGTGTTTCTCTCCATGGCCTCATGTAAGTGGTATAGGAAGAATAACAAGTTCTCATTGCCTTCAGATTCTACCACACCATATACAACTAAAAAATATCATTATTTTCATCAACTGAAATAGCAAACATTAACACTCCACCAAATGCTCTTTTCACATGGCAACCATCAATGCCTAACAATGGCCTACAACCCTTCAAAAAACTTTGTTTACAAGCATCAAAACATATATAAATAAGTGTATGAACTGTGGATTTACTCTTATGACTCCACCAATCTCATATCTAGATTTGTCTCCATTCTAGTATTGGATCACATAGGCATTTCCCTTGATTCTTTTCAATACCATCTCCCCATATTTTTCCAACTTTGCATAGGACTTGCATGAACCTTGCCCTATATAGTCTCATTGTGTTAGACTCCACATTGTATTTTTCTTTCAGAACCTATTCCATGACATTGTTACTCATGTCTGGGTCTGCCCTCAGATTGGAAGCAGGTTTCTCTGTTATCCATACGGATCTTACATGTTTGTTGGACTCAAATCTCTTACAAGTGTCTTATCGATCAATAAGTGTCTTGATCACAAATGTGATCCCATCCCTAAGCAAAGGTGATGCATGGATCCTCTATGAACACCTTTTCCCCTCACAGATTGTAGTAACCCTGAATTTCTCATTTTTTGCCTTAAGGCATAATAACTCTCTCGAACTTCATAATCAAATATTACCTTTCTAAATTGTTTCACATTCTTAAATTGTTGACCAACTTCAAATCTGATCTTCCTGTCTACATCCTCTTCTTTGTCAAACACATTATATCCTTCAGATTGACATTCTGAAACATCATCATCTTCCTCACTATTTTCCTTCCTTCCTTCATAATTTTCCACATCCATATCACTTGCCTCATCTCCACTATCACCTGTACTCTTAGAGATATCATCTGATTCTCCAGCCTCCAAATCATCATCTGATGAGTCACTCAACTGATGATCTTCATTACTATTTTTAGCAGACATCTTTCTAGGTGAAGCAATATTTTCCTCAATACCAGTAGCATTAGTGGTAGAGCCCTAATAAATCCACTACCCCTGCCTACACATCTAGTAGACATGTCAAACTCTTCAAATGACATACCTTATCCATTTATAATTGCAGTGCTCTTATTGTAAAATGACCCCAGTAGGAGATCTATTCCCTGCCCCAAGAGCAACAATGTGACTACAATCAGCTCTCACAGTAGTATTTCCCTGATGAACATGAGAGGTACTAACAATATGACCACCCTTCCTTAAGGTTGATGTACTAGCACTGACACCATTTCTCCTTACAGTTGATGTACTAGCATTGGCACCATCCCTCCTTAAGTTGGGTGTACCTAGAGTAGCACCACCCCTCCATACACTTGCTTTTGGTCTCCTTCTAGTAGTGGCACATTTTTGCTCTTCACTAATACCTAACTCAAAAGGAGAAACTAGTGGCTCTGCAGCTCCTGATCTATCAACTGCAGTATCACCACCAATCAATGAAAGTGGGTGTCCATTGATGGTCATGTAGTCAATTTGTTCACTTACTTGCACATTGTACATATAAAGGTTTATGTCATCCAACTCCTTAATAGTCATTTCAAACATCGTCATCATATCCCTATCAATCTCCACATCTATATCTTCATTCTTATTAGCTGGTAGATATTTCACATAAAAATTCATTGATCTTTCTTTGGGTATATAATTCAATACTATGTTATATATATCACCAACCATACTAAGATAATCAAATATGTCCACATCTACCACTTTAGACTGAGCATTCACATGGTGATACAGTAGTTTGCACACACTATTGTCCATTCTTCAAAATTATGCTTATCATCATAAACATTACTCAAAATACAAATAGAATATATAAAATGCATCATTACACATATATAGTTACCAATGAAGTATTCTAGTACATTGCACATCTGTGGTAATAGTCCCATAATCTTACACAATTTCATAATCCCTCCAAGTTGTACAACCATTCATGAATTTTATTAGTTCATACCTTTTAGCAGAACTATAGTTGAATCATTTGTTTAATTAAGATAAAGAGTATTATCCGGTTAATATTGACACTGATGAACTAATAACATTCATGAATGGTTGTAGTAGCATGAGTTCCATAATCTTACAATAGCTTAGATTGGGGTATTATTCAACAAAAGAATATTATCAGGTTAGATCATCAATGGTTGTAGTAGCATTCTATAAAAAATGACAATGGAATTTAGGCAATGATTCAACATATTATATGTGATCATTCATAGAACAATAGAATATAAAAATCATTACAATTTAACTACACATGCTCAACACACAAAACAACTCAAACTGGACAATGTTGAATCATGTAGAAGCCCTAAAGCTTGTAGGTTCAATTGCATAGATGGGTTTGGGAAGATGAATTGCAGGTTGGGATGAGGATTTGCTGCAGCTAAATCATGTAGAAACCCTAAAAATTTTCAGATTTAGGGTTTGACCATGATTTACATAACTAAAATTTCCCATAAATTAAACTAAATCATGTAATAGATTTAGGGGTTTTACCTTACAGAGATGACATCTAGTGCAAAGATGGCTCCGGGAAGATGAATTGCAGGTTGGGATGTGGATTTGCTGCAGCTAAATCATGTAGAGTCCATAACAAATTTCGGGTGTAGGGTTTGGCCATGATTTGCGCAAGTAAATTAACAAACATTTATATGAATGCATGTCAGAATTTTAGGGGTTTTACCTAACAAAGATGTATTCCGGTGCATGGATGGCTTTAGGTGAAGATTTATAGGTTGGGATGAACAATTGTGCTGCGAAATTATCATTCCTCCAATGATGGGTTGCATTCAAAGAGAGAAAATCTCAAAGATGGTTTCCAGTGCAAAGATGGCGCAAGAGGATGCTTAACTTGCAGGTGTTCTTGGACACCATTTTCTTGTAGATGTACTTGGGCAGGGGAAGAGAAATTGCTTGTAAATGTTTTAGCGCAGTGGAAGAAGAATTGCAAGTGTTCTTGCACAGCGACAGAGGAATTGTAGGTTTGTGCAGATTTAGGGTCTTCAAACACTAAACATTCAATTTGGGGTGAAGGGTGAAGTGGGGTGAAGGGCATTTCTTCACCCTTACAAAGGTATATTGGTCATAAAATTATTTCAAAACTCCGACCATTTGCAATTAATGGGGACAGTTAACGAAGTGGGTTTAGTTATTAATTATTTTGGAAAGCTGGGGAGGTATGCATTATTTTCCAAACCTCATGGTGAAAGTGTAATTAAAGCAAATCCCATGGGAGGTACGTGTAAATTACCCTAAATTCAACACTAACCAACATGTATTAACCATATGTTCTGCAAAAGAAAAACATTTTTTGAGAAATGGGTTATACCTAAAACAATGGAGCAAGATTCAATGATGTTTTCCTAAGTGATTCTGGCGTTGATGCGGCAAAAAATCGAAGAAGAACGCACAAAATAGTCAAAATATGAGTCACTAGAGAGCTCTAGGTTGAAATTTCCACAGAGTCATGAGGTGTGGGCCTTTTTATAACATGAGTTTGTAACATCTGAACAAAATTTTGGCAAGATGCTACAACATTCAAAATTTCGACATCTTGCTGATATTTCGACCGACCTTTTTTTTTAATTCAACCTATCATCTCATCTCGGTGAGATTTAATACTATGGTTTAAACCCCTGCACCTCAGCTACCTTATAAATTGATTGATAAGTCCCTTTGCATGTTTCACATTTCTGGAAGTTCCTACTTGAGTAATGTTTATAATGGATCAGCTTACATTGGCTAGTATACCCTCACCACATCTTGTTGCCATCCCCAGACAACCCACTCCCCAAATATTTTGTTGAATGTGGGGCTTGATCCTTGGGATTTTATCAGATGAATATATATATTTTTTTTGTATAAACTAAGTTTATTTATTGAAGTGTGTAAAACACAAGGTGTTTGAATTATATAAGTCACACAACACAGAAATGGAGAGGGGCCAATAAGCTCACACACATAAGACACGACCTTCCTAGCCAGGGAGTCAACAATGTTGTTAATCTCCTTAATAATATAGTGGAAAGAGAAATATCTAAAGCAGGTGAAATGTTAGGTGGCATATATCCTTAACAATGTCATGCACCTCAATAGGGGAAGGGAGGAACCACCTTTAGCAAGCGAGATGAACTCCTTACAATCAATTTCAACCTCCAGGTCTTCTATACTATTTGAAATGTTGTAAAGTAACCCAGTACGAAGCGCTAAGGCTTCTCCTTAGATTGTTGATGACATGTAACCCGAAGATGAAATTGTAGTAATGAGCTTGTCTTTATCATTCCGAATAATACAACAAAGGCATCCTTTCTTCCAGCACATTGATGCACATGTATTCAATTTAAAGCAGTGAGGTCTAGGCAGAGAACGGTAATGGGGATTGAGAACCTTTAGAGGTGAAACCGAAGAGTGACTTCTCATAGCCTCGTTAAATTCCCGAAATTATTCTTCAATATTGAATTAGTTCCATGGGAGATTGGTTGATTTCATTAAAAAGAAAATCATTTCTAGCTCTTCACAAAGCCCAACAAACGAAAGAAGCCATGCCAGAAATGTCCTTATCCATTTGTTTTCTTGAAGAGAAGAAATCTCCCTAACTTTAAATGAATTGATGCAGGTGGGGATCCAATTAGGGAGCAAAGGATAGACGTGACCCAAACCATACTACTTGAGCAAATTGGCAATCCAAGAGGATGTGGTCCACAGTTTCCAGAGCTTCTCCACAATGTGACAAGTTGGGTCAATAGGGTCGTTCCTCTTTGAGAGGCCAACTCCAGTGGCCAAACCTTCTGAACACGCACACCATAAGAAAACATTGGATTTTAGGAAACAAATGACTATTCCAAATCTTCTTCCAGACTTCATCCGAGATTGTTCTATGGTTGCTACTTAAAGAGGAAGCTATAGATACATTTCGCTAGCTATAAATCTGATTAGAAAGAATATGGTAACTTGATTTAGCGGAATAAAGACCATTTTTAGATCCGCCTCAAACTCTAATATCTGGCTGAGAAAATAAACTAAGCTTAATCTTCAAGATAGCGGCCACATATTTTGGATGGAAGGAGGATTCTAGAATATCTCTTTTTCAAGACCGGTTGGAACTATCTATTTGACCAGAAACTAAAACTAGATTTTGAGATTGGAATTGTGGGTGTTGTAATCTATAATTGGTGCTAGATGACATCTACCGGTCCTCCCAAATTCAAAGATTCTCTCATCACTAGCAATCCATAATAGACCATCTAAGAGGACCTTCTCCTTTCGATGATACTCTGCCAATATGGGCTAGACCCCAATTGAATATCCAAAAATTCTGAGTTGGGGAAGCATATTTGTTTCTTAAAGGAGGCCCAATGAGAATGGGGAAATTGCCATAGTTGCTAAGCTAACTTACCCAATAAAGCTCTATTTTGAATAGCTGGATCTCGAAATCCCAAGCCCACTTTTTCTTTTAATCTGCAAAGGCATTTCCAAGAAATCCAATAGATATTGTTTTCATCCTTATTCACTCGATAGAATTGAGTGATTGTACTTCTTAATTTTGAGTGATGTGAGGCTGGGAGTTTAAGTGTGATGTCGCAGTGGTGTTAATCAACATAGAAATTGATTTAAGTAACACTTCCTTGCCGGCATGGGACAATAATCTTTGTTTCCACCCTTGCATCCTACTTAAGATCTCATCATTAGAATTGAATGACTGCAGTTCTTAATTTGGAGTGATGTGAGGCTGGGAGCTTAAGTGTGATGCCGCAAAGGTGTTAAATGACATAGAAATTGATTTAATTAACATTTCCTTGCCAGCTTGGGACAATAATCTTTGTTTCCACCCTTGCATCCTACTTAAGATCTTATCATTAATCTCTTTGAACAACCCAGCCTTCGGATCCCAAATGTGGGAAGACCAAGATATTTTTTAGGCCCCTCTCTATATGGCATCTTGAGGATTCTAGAGAACCACCTCTTGAGTTGAGGTAAAGTATTTCAACTGAAGGTGAGAGATGACTTTTGACAATTAATTTTCTGTTCGCTAGCTTGGCAATAAAGATTCAAGCAACCTTTGAGGTTTTGAATTTTCTATTATGAAACCTCTGACAACAGAAGACTATCATCAACAAAAGAAGATGGGTGAGTGGATTGGTCCTGTTATGCACCTTGATACCATGAATGAAATAATGGCATTCAACAGAGTGAAGGAGAGAGTTCAATGCATTGGAGCAAAGAACAAATATAGCCGGTGATAAGGGGTCACCTTACCGGATGCCCCTCGATGGAGTGACTGCTCCCTAAATAGCGTCTTTTATAATCAAGCTATAATTGACTGATGTGATATAGGACAAGATCATTGAAATTCATCTACCACTGAAGACCATACGAGAAAATAAATTTTCAATGAAGCTCCATTCAAACCGATCATACATTTTTGTCAAATCAAGTGAAAGAGCTACCAACATTTTTTCCTCCTTTTTTTCTTCCTCATTATATAGTAATATGCTTCATGTGCATGAGTATGTTATCTAAATAGATGGATCCAAAATAAATGTGGACTAAGAGGGAGATATAATCTCATTGAGGAAACCTTTCAAGTGACTTGTAAGAGAGAGAGTTGTACTAGATTTTACCAGATGAACCTCCCAAATGGAACCTTCATCTTTTGAGCATAGCTCTTGACGAGTGAGATTACATGATTTGATTGGCTCCATATGAATCTGTTAAGTTACCAAGCTAGTTAGAGGGTAGCCACCTCCTAGAAAACGAGATTAGAGAAGGGAATATAATTTCATTGATATCCTCTCATTACAGGCCTTGCTCATATATATAGACATGTGGCACTTATACAAAATATCCTAATAAACTTTGTCACTACTCTCATCATGGGACCATTATTAGCAGAAGGGAATATTCTAGCCATTACTTATAATCTCCTAAAGCTGCTGGCCTATTCTTCTTTCTCAGAGATTGTCGTACTGCTTCTGATGACGTGGCTCTTGTGGTCAGGTCATGTGCCAACTCAGACATTGCACCCTCGTCATGTTGCGGCATCACCATAACATTACCATCCCCATCGAGAGCAACCTTGTCCTTAAGGTTAAGGTGGGGAAAAAGTTGGCGAAGCACTGACACATCTTCCCATGAGGCTTCTTCGAGGGGTAGGTCCCTCCATTAAACTAGAACCTAAGGAGTGAACCGATTGTTATTTTTGACCGTGCGTGATCCTAATAGAGCCAACGGCAAAGGCGATGAAGGAATTTTGACACTTGGCATTGGCAAAGGAACATGTGGCTCAGTGAGTGGTCCAACGCAACACTTAAGGAGGGACACGTGAAACACTCGGTGAATGCTAGAGCTGGCTGGTAGCTCGAGCTTGTAAGCAACCTTGCCAATACGTGCCATAATAACAAATGGCCCAAAATACCGCCTACCCAGTTTCTTATGAAGACGAAGTGTAGCAGAACGTTGGCGGTAGGGTTTAAAGCGAACATAAACTTGTTCACCTACCAAAAACTCCTTCTTCGAGCGCTTCTTGTAAGCCTGGGCTTTCATACGGTTCTAAGCACGCGCTAGATTCACCTTAAGAGTGCGAAGTAACTCATCACGGGTCTACAGAGTATGATCAATGGCCTCATTGGTTGAAGTACCAGGGATACGATTGAGGACCTCTGTTTGCCCATCAGTCTACGTGTGATAGGCCCTGCTCATGGCTAAGGAAGTCCCTTGGAGTCAAAATAAGGTTTGCCAAAATCCACTCAAAAATAATGGATCACAGTCATTGACAATGGTTCGTGGTAGACCATGAAGTTTGGAAATCTCAGTAGCAAAGATCTCGGCAATGCAGGTACTAGTACATTTGCTTGGTAAAGCACAAAAGTGTGCATACTTGGAGAGTCTGACGACCACCACCAGAATTATCGTTTTGCCATTAGAGTTGGGTAAGCCCATAATAAAATCCATCGAAATGTCCTCCCATATTTGTTCTGGAATTGGTAAGGGTTGGAGGAGACTTGCTGGTGAGGTGTGTAGTGACTTTATTTGTTGGCAAATAGGGAAAGATGTGACAAATTCCTTTATATAGTTCATCATTCCCTTTCAAAACGAATTGGTCGTAACCCTTGCATAAGTTCTGTGGAATCCAGCATGACCACCGATGGGAGAGGAATGGAATTCATGTAGGAATGTATCACGGAGTGGAGAGTCTGAGGCTAAGACCAATCGATGTTGATAATACAGTAACCCTTGCTTTATTGTATAACCTTCATAATCTCCGGGAGCAAATGTGAGACCCGTTGAGATGGCGCTAAGCTCTGGATGGGTGGCTACCTCTTGACGTATATCATCCAGGAAGTTCAACATAGAGCCTGATAGTAACAACACTGAAGTTGACCTGAGGGAAACACGAGAGAGTGCATCGGCAACACCATTTTCTTTACCCGGCTGCTAGCAGATTTTGAAGACATATCCATGGAGTTTGGAGAGCCAGTGCTGTTGCTCTGGCGTTTGAATCGTCTGAGCAGTGAGCTCCTTTAAACTTTATTGATCGGTTTTGATGATGAACTTGCGACCTAACCGATATTGCTTCCATCTCATTACTGTTTGTGTGATAGCATACATCTCACATTCGTATGTGGAGGATGCTTGCATCCTAGGGGACAACTTCTTACTAAAGAAAGCTATTGGGTGCCCTTCTTGGGATAGGACTGCTCCAATGCCAACACCAGAAGCATTTGTCTCTAGCATAAAAGGTTGAGAATAGTTGGGTAAAGCTAGGACTGGTACAATTACCATTGTGTGTTTTAGTGTTTCAAATGCCCCTTGAGCAGTAGGGGACCATATAAAGGCACCCTTCTTAAGAAGATCAGTCAGTGGACCGGCTAAGTGAGCATATAGGTGGACAAACCGGAGGTAATACTCGGTTAGGCCCAGGAATCCTCTCAACTCTTGCAAGGATGTAGGAATGGGCCAAGACAGCATGGCTGAAATCTTATTAGGGTCCATCTCAACATCACGAGTTGACACGATATGGCCTAAGTATTCCACGATTTATTGGCCAAAAGCACACTTGGACCGCTTTGCATATAACTCATGGGCTTGTAAAGTTTGTAGCACTTGTTTAAAATGCTGGAGATGGGCCGTCCAAGGTGGGTTGTATACTAAAAGATCATCAAAGAAAACCAGCACGAAACGACGCAAGAATGGCCTGAAAATGGAATTCAAGGTTGAAGGAGCGTTAGTCAAGCCAAAAGGTATGACCAAAAATTCGAAGTGGCCATCATGTGTCCGAAAGGTAGTTTTGTGAACATCTTCAGGCTGAACCTGAATTTGGTGATAGCTCACACGTAAATCCAGCTTAGAGAAATATTGAGCTCCTTAGAGCTCATCAAGGAATTCATCCACCGTAGGAATGAGGAAACGATCATGGATAATAACGGCATTTAACTTTCTGTAGTCGACGTAGAAGTGCTTCGTGCCATCTTTCTTTTTCATGAGAAGAATTGGGGATGAAAATGGGCTAGTGCTGGATCGGATTATACCTGCTGCCATCATCTCATTCACCAAACGTTCAATCTCGGACTTCTGGAAGTGTGCATATCGATACGGCTGAACATTGACAGGTTGTGTACCAGGCTCCAGGTGAATGGCATGATCCTATTGTCTAGATGGAGGTAAGCCTTGAGGCTCGCTGGACACATGAGCGTAAGATCTTAGAACCTCATCCAAAGTTGCAAACGCTCCATCGTTCAATATTGGTACAGAGAGTGGAGCTTCTGTAAGTGAATCTGGTTCTAGCACTAAATGATACAGAGCAGCCAAAGAACCTGTGTCATGCAATCGGCAAATGTCCTAGTATTGTAGCTGAGTTGGAGCTAGGGATCGATCGCCTGTTAATGTAACACACCACCCATCTTCCAGATCAAGCCCTAGAGTCAATATACCATAATCAAAGGTAACTGGCCCTAATGGGGCAAGCCATTGAACACCCAGTACTATATCTTCACCAAATAGAGGTAACACATATGCATCTATGATAATTTGATGAGAAGAAAGAGTTAGTGGAAGATGTTGAACCAAGCCTTCACAAAATATTTGATTGCCACTACCCACCATAACCGAAATAGGTGAGGAAGCTTCCACTGTGAGCCCAAGATGTCGAGCTGTTCCACTTTGGATGAAGTTATGGGTACTACCGCTATCCACGAGGATCTGGAGGGTTGCCCTACAACATATCCGGTGAAGCAAAGAGTTGTGAGTGATGCTTCTCTTGTCAGGGAATAGTAGGATAATTTTGTATCCTAGGTAACTTCGTTCTGAGTGGATTCCTCAGGCGTTGCTGCGACGACCTCCTTAACAAGATCAGGGGTATCTCCCTCTTCATATTCTAGCAAGAATAACTGTCGTGCCTTACAACGATGACCTGGGGAGAATCTTTCATCATAATTATAGCAAAGTCCTTTCTCCCTACGTTGTTGTATTTCTGCCAAAGTTAACCTTTTGATGGGTATACGTGGGCCTGGTAGAGCTGGTGGTAATAGGGGTAACGGTGGAGTAGAAGGGGTTGGCAGATCGGTGGTCGTGAAGAACTATGGTTGGATCGGCCGTAGGGACGATGAACTTCGGCTAACTTTTCTTCCTACAGACGAGCTAATCCCACTACCTATAACATAGAGTTCGGCCAAAATGCCATGACTTCATTTCTAATTTCGAACCGAAGTCCCGATATGAAGCAACTGGTGAGGAACGTTGGAGGAACTCCATAGATATGGTTAGTCAGTGACTCAAACAGTGTTTGGTACTCAGCTACGGTTGTTGTTTGCATGAGCTTCACGAGCGCAGTCTGTGGGTCATCATAATCTAGAGGGCCAAATCAAACTTCTAGTGCTCTCATAAAGGCTTCCCAGGTTGTGAACTGCTTGGATTGATGCATCCACTGAAACCACTGCAGAGCAGCGCCATCCATATGGAAGGAGGAAACGTGTGGTGTCGTGGTAAGTGAAGAATCTCTCCGCCTTGAATATCCATCCGACAGGGTCACAACCATTGAAGTAGGGAAACTCGAGGCGAATGGTTCTGGTTTGGATGGAGGTGGCGACGACTAGGGCTAACATGGTGTTAGGGATAGTGGGGTGAGTGATTAAGCCAGAATGACTTTCTGGAACAGAAGGGGTCAGGCGTAGTGCTTGTTTTATTTGACCATCGCGAGCTATGAGCCGAACCACCAGATCAGAAAGGGATTGTTGCTAGTCATTGACGCTAGTTTGTAGGGCTTCCAGTTGTCCTCCTTGGGTAGTCGAAGCCTTAATGAGGCGCTTCATAGCTTCATCCAACAAACGGAGACGAGTTCCTTCGGCCATAATCTCTACCGGCGGAGAGAACTCTCAATGAGAGCACCAAATTGTTAAGTTACCAAGCTACTTTAGAAGGTAGCCTCCTCCTAGAAGATGAGATTAGAGAGAAGGGACTATAATTTCATTGATATCCTCTCATTACAAACGTTGCTCATATATATAGACATGTGGCGCTTATACAAAATATCCTAATAAACTTTGCCACTACTCTCATCATGGGACCATTATTAGCAGAAGGGAATATTCTAGCCGTTACTCATAATCTCCTAAAGCTACTGGCCTATTCTTCTTTCTCAGAGATCGTCAAACCCCTTCTGATGACGCAACTCCTATGGTCAGGTCATGCGCCAACTCAGCCATTGCACCCTCGTCATGTTGCGGCATCACCATAACAGAATCCTTTCATCACAAATTTTAAAACTTTCTAAGAAGACAGAAATCACATTTTTGTGACACTTTACAACATACAAAAGTGAAAATTACACGCACCACCCAGGGGCCAGGGCTAGGCCTCTGATATTTTTAAATTGTGAAATCTTCCAAAATTAACTCTCACTGGCTAAGGATATGGGAAACTGTAGGGATATGTTGGTAATAACTTGATTTCCTCATATTCCTTCAGCTTTCTGTTGGTGATAGAAATCCCAAACACTCACACACGGGGATATGCATGTGGTGTGAATAGTACGGGCATGCTAGAACCTTTGCATAGGTTCAAACGAGGCCAAGAATAGCCTAATCTGACTCCTTACCAGGCTAGTAGGTTTCCCTCTTGCCTGAGTAACTCTAAGGTCTTTTGGGTTAAGCCAACAACTACGGACTACAGCCCGAACTGCTATTGCTCAATGAAAAGTGAGAGAGATTTGAGACACAAACAACACTGAACTAAAATAATAAATGTATTAATCAATCATACCAGATACAAGTGTGAGCCCTGTGCGTACACTTCTGTTACCCTTAGTATGTGACCGTACATCCTTCCAGTCCCAAATGATGACAAGAACAGCAATAAAGAATGCAAAAATGAAACAAGGAAAGGTAAAATGCAGAACAAGTAAAATAAGTGCTGGTTGTCAGGTGTGTTGTGTGTCTTCCTCAAATCTGTCGTCCTCCTTATATAAGATAAGCACCAGCGGTTATCAGTCTGTGCAACTGCTTCCACTCGTGCCATTCTTCTCGGTCCATGATTCCTTACTTCCAATCAGGCGCTACCACGCACGCCACCAGCCTGTTCTACCTCCAATTGCTAAGGCAGTGGTAGGGCCCACTAGCATCGTCCTCATTCACGTTCCTCGTGAGATGCGGTTCTGCGTTCAGCAATGCCTGTGCCCCTGACACGTGGGCCAGCCCCTAACTATCAGGGTACAGCCATGTTCCAGTGTCTTCCCTTGATCTCGGACCAACGACGAGTGCTCAGCCTTGGCTCCTCCCTGGCCCGGCCTGACCAGACCCAGGTGGTTTGGGCCGCAAATAATGCCCCTCACAACCTCCCTGAGTGACGCCACGTGGCCCAAGCTCAGAGGGGGTTATGGCCAAAACGGCAGTCACCTTCAGCTGATCCATCGCGCAAAAGCTCCTTTGCCGCTTCATCTTCTCGGGCCGCTAGGGTTTTAAATTTCAAACCCTGCCGCCATAATGACGGCACAAGTTCCAGCCCATCATTTATGCCATTGCTCCTTACCAAGGGTCTTTCAACAAAAAAGCCTTTTGCCCTCTCACTTTCGCTCTCTCCTTCTCATCTTCCCCTTCATTCTCTCCTCTTCGCCTTCGGCCAGCTTCTGTTCGCGACGCTATAGCTAAGAAACCAGCAGAACCCACAGTAGCGGAGGAAGCGGAAGAATTGTTGGCATAGAAACGCTCACTCCTGCCCTCCGCAGTCCTGACCGACGTACAGATTCCTTGCTCTGAGCCCTCTATCTACAGACTAGGTCTGGCCTTTGCATCCCCTCCCCATCATTTGTCCAACTTCCCAAAATATGAGCGGGAACAGCTGCTCTTCTAATCGCCGGCCCCCCTGTAAGTCAAGGACAGGTCCTTTGGGCGTCTATGGCCCCATTACCTTCCTAATTTTAAAACCTGGGTTGACAGAGTGGTCTACGACTGTTCTGAATTGTTGATCAAGCTAAGCATCCTTCACGCCGTGCAACTCTCAACCACCTCCATTCCTCTCGATCGTCCCTTACTCCAGGCTGCACTCCAGTTCTGGTCACGGTCCACAAACACCTTCCATTTTTGCTTTGGGATGGCAGCCCCAACCCTTCTGGACGTCGGAGCCCTCACCTGCCTAAAAGCCAAAGGAGAAGAGTTCAATGGCTCCTCCCCTGGCCTGACCGATGACCTCGAAGTTAAGATACACCACAGTTTTGAATTTACCAAGTCTGCCAGTTACAGTTTCTATCTACGGGTCTACCGGGAGACCCATGGCTCCGTTTCCCCCCGAGAGCTTATGGCCTTCTTTCTATTTTGGATCTGCCGCTATGTCGCCTATGCTTGGTCCAACAAGATTTCAAAGACCTACCTACACCTGGCCAATGCCCGGGGCAAGGCCGTGTAGTCGATCTAGCTTCTTTTGCTCTAGCCGCCCTCTTTCAGGGCTGCAATGATGTTGCTGAATCTGACATTGATTACGGCGGTGGCCCGTTCTGGCTCCTCCAGATGTGGCTTCGTGATTACTTTACTGAGTTGTATGTTGTGCCCTCGCCACTCCCAGCCCGTTCTATGGCTGGTTATCTATTTGCATCGTCTCCCCACCAAGATCTGAAGACCCTACAAGAGTACAACCAATTTTTCTCCACTTTCGAGCCTGACTCAAGTGGCAATTTCTTTCTCCCCTTTCAGACGGAAGAGGCCATCCCTGAGTGGCTCACATTAGCTATTGATTGTCCTACCTCTGCCCCAGCTTTGGGGGGTAAGTTTTTAGTCTGCCGGGATCTTCACATAGGAGTCACCCTAGAGCCATCAAGGAACAACACCTGTGGCTTCGAGATATACAATCCCCATTTTTGCGCGTGCCAATTCGGCCACCGCCAGGCGATCCCCTCCCCCAACTACTATTCCATTATGGACTATGAGCTGGATAGGATGGTCTACTCGAACGTGGCTGACATACTTCATGCCTCGGCCATGAATGCCTTGGTCCTTTCACAGTTCGAGTTGTAGTTCTTTGTTAGGGAGCCCACAGCAATCGAAGACTTTACGGCCTAGTGGGGTGCATACTTTACTTCTCTCCTCCTACTTCGGCCCTACCCCAAAAGCAGCAAGCGCCCCCCCTCATCCTCAGGTACTACCAGTCATCAGACCGCTGCCCCAAAGCGGAAGAAAGCATCAGTCTCCAAGTAGGTCGCCGGTAAGCCTCGTTCTCCCTTTGTCATTCTACTACCCTGCCTATCTTTTGCTGATCGGCCTTCTTGCTATCGCAGCCAAGTCCTCAATGCGGCCCACGTCCTCGGTCCTATCAGCCCGAGGTGATCATGGGTTAACCCCAGAAGATGATGAGGACTCTGAGGACGAGCCCTCTCCAGTGAGCAAGAGGCTGAAGAGCATCAGGCCATCAAAGACCGTCCAACGCCAGGCCCTCCTTCCCAGTATGTTCCAAAAAGGCCAGACTGTAAGCACCAAGCCTTGTGCCCCCACGGCAACATCTCCCTTGGTCACCTCTCACTCAGTGAAAGACCGCACTCGGTCCAGCACACGCCTGAAATAGGTTGTTACTACTAAGTCCCTTCAGGTTGTTCTCACCAGCTCCTCAAAATCTAAATCCTCCTCCTACTCAAACGGCACCTCCGAAAGTGGCACCAAAAAAGAAGAGACCGATGCCGATGTGCCTGGTAACTATAATGTGGTCAAACCCAATGGGTCCAAGACCCCAGTACATGAACCAGTGCCTCCTCCCCCTTCAAGCCATGTTGTTCCTGCAGTAACTGCCACGCCTCAGGTCCTGGATCCGTTCCTACCCAGGTGACCGAGGCAAAAACACTTCTACAGTCCTTCCTGCAATCTCCCTTCCGTGAGGCTATGAGTGCAGGCAATCTGACATCCATCGCTAAGGCACTTCGTACACTGCTGTTACTGCCCGACCTTCCTACCCCGATCAAAGACTGCTAGATGGGGCCGTTGCCTTCATGTTCGAAGTGACCATTGCGGCCCCCCTTACCCTCAAGAATGTCTAGACCTATGAAGCCCTTCTCAAAGAGAGCGACGCCCTGGATGAGAAACTGTAAAAACTACGGGACGGCTTCAAGATGATCCTAGATGGAGTACGAGAAGGGCAAGATCGGCTGGCCCAAATGGATCAGGACATCCAGAGTTTGAAAACCCAGCTCGCCACTCTTCGGTCTGAGAGGACCAATATGGATCAGGAAGAAACTTCTCAGTTTTGAGGCCGTGTCTGTAGAGGCGACCTCGGCCAAAGCCCAAGCCAAGCAGGAGAAAAGCACTGAGACCAAGCCGCCAAGCCAACTTGGCCGTAGCCAATGAATCCTTAGCAGTGATGGAGAAGAAATGGACTAAAATCCAAGAGTCCACCCCCCAAGACTTTGTTAAGTAGGCCTACGTGCCTTCACCCCCCTTTGCTAAGAGAATAGTGATACTTTGTTTGTTTTCTGCTTTTGTTGTGTTCGGCCTACCCAGGCCATGTTTGCATTCCCTTAGGAGTAAAGCCTGCTTTTCCATTAATTTGCGACCTTGCTCATACAGTGTGATACCCTTGCCTCGTTCACCCCAAGTCTCAGATCGTGGGATGAAAAGTCTTAAGAAATTTGTCGTTGATGGGCTTGATCTGGATGCATCCCTCCAAGTCACGCAGCCTGTAGCCCCACCCCGAAGCACCTGATAGACCGTAAATGGTCCTTCCCATGTTGGGGACCACTCGCCTAGTCTGGGGTCCTTTGCTCGAACCGAGAGTATGGCCTTCAGGACAATATCCCCCTCCTGGAAGTGCTTTAGGCATATCCTTTTGTTGTAGATGGCCGCAACCTTCCTCTTCTGAACCTGCATCCTGTCCAGTGCGGCCAAGCGCTCTTCATCCAAGTCATCGAGCTCAGCCATCATGGCCTCGTTGTAGGCTGTTGGCATGAGTCCCTACTGGAATGCTACCCGCGCTGATCTTATGCTAACTTCAACGGGTAACACTACATCATGGCCACATTAACGCAAAGGGCGTGGTGGCCGTGCTAGTCCGCTGTAACATCCTGAATGCCCACAATACCTCAGAAAGCATGTCTTCCCACCTTCGTGGGTTGTCATCCACAACCTTCGCTAAACACCCCTTGAGAATCTTGTTACTTGCCTCGGCCTGTCCATTGCCTTGCGTGTAGTACGGAGTAGAATGGGTGAATGTTCTTCCAAACTCAGCCGCAAACGCCACCACCTCATCCCCAACAAAAACGCTCCCATTATAGTATGTGACAGTCTCTGGAAGTCCAAACCTATGAATGATGTGACTCTTGAGGAACTGGATGACCTCGGCCTGACTGACTCCCTTCATTAGCACGGCCCCAACCCACTTGGTAAAATAATCCGGTGCCACAATAATGAAGCAATGCCCCCGCGTAGCTGGTGGGGTAATCTTCCCTATGAGGTCTATAGCCCACCCCCTGAATGGCCATGGCTTGACCACTGGATTAAACTCCGTTGCTGGTAACCATTGTACTGGTCCATGGGTCTAACATGCCAAACATCCCTTGGCGTACTTGACACAGTCTGCTATCATAGTTGGCCAATGGTACCCATGGCGCTGAATCAACCATCTCATCTTAGGACCAGCCTGATGCGCTCCACAAATGCCTTCGTGGACTTCGGCCATGACCAGTATTGCCTCAATCAAGCTGACACATTTGAGCAATAGGTCATCCTTCCCTTTCTTGTAAAGGTCTTCTCCAATCAACACATACCCCGTGGCTCTGACCCTGATCCTTTTGCCAAACCCTGGCCCAGGGCTACTCAAGTACTGGACGATCGGCATTCGCCAATCAGGCTGTGTGTCTTCGACGTGGTTGACCTGCAAGCAACTGCCTTCATAGACCGTGGACCGTGCCTGCCTCTTGATGATGATGGTCTTTTCTACACTGCCCCATGGTAAACCAATGCCAGACGCTGCCTGGGCTAGCCTCGTGGGACATGGTGAACCACCACGTCCTGGAACCCCTCGATTAGCTTCTTGGCCTGCGCAAGATACTCCACCAAATGTTTACTCTCACACCGATATTCCCCGACCAGCTGCTTGATCACCAGCTGCGAGTCTCCGATGACCACCACGGTGTCAACCTTAAGGCCAAGAAGCAGGCTTAGCCCTAATATGAGAGCCTCGTACTCGGCTTGGTTGTCCGAACAAGGGAAATTGATCCGAAAGGCCACTTGGGTCTCTGTCCCTTCTGGTGACTGTAAGACAACCCCTGCCCCGATGGCCTGCTCGGTCTTGGACCCATCGAAGAAAATCTTCCATGGTGTCAGGCCAATGAGAGGGACTTCCATCATTTCCCTAGCTGTCTCCATGGGAGGGTGATCCGCCAGAAAGTTTGCCAACGCCTGTCCTTTGATTCCCTTCTGGGGCACATATTGGAGGGCGAACTCAGTGAGAGCGAGAGTCCATTTTCCAACCGTTCCCCTAGAAATGGGGCACGTAAGCATGTACTTAATGACATCGGTCTGACAAACCACGTCCACCGTCGTTGGCAAGAGATAGTACCTAAGTTTGCTGTAAGAGAAAAATAGTGCCAAACATAGCTTCTCGATCGCAGGATACTTCCGTTCCACCTCCGTCAAGGCCCGGCTTAGGTAGAACACAGCCTGTTCTTTCCCAGCTTCATTATCCTGTGCGAGTAGGCTCCCTATTGAACCTTCCGCTGCGGACACGTACAATTTTAGAGATACCCCTTCCCTTGGAAGCATTAGGACCAGAGGCTTTGTTAAGTAAGCCTTTATCTGGTCGAACGCCTCCTGGTGGGTATCGCCCCATTTGAAGTCCTCGTCGGCCTTCAACTTTAATAGCGAGGAGAAAACCTTTGTCCGCCCTGCGGAGTTGGAAATGAAGCGCTTGAGGAAGTTCACCTGCCCCAGAAACTTCTGTAGCTCCTTTTTATTTGAAGGCGGCCTCACCTCGTGGATGGCCTTGGCCTTGTTCTTGTCCACCTCAATTCCTTTCTGATGAACCAAGAATCCGAGGAAATTGCCGACTGCCACTCCGAAAGTACACTTCAGTGGATTCATCTTCAGGCCGTGAGTCCTCATTCTAGAGAACACCCTCCTTAAGTGCTCAAGGTATTCGTGCTCATACTTTGACTTGACCACAACGTCATCAATGTAGACCTCCACAAAGGTGCCGATCATATCGTGGAAAATCGTGTTCATCCCCCGCTGGTAAGTGGCGCCAACGTTCTTTAGCCCGAATGGCATGACTAGCCATTCATACGTCCCTAGGGCACCTGGGCAGCGGAAGGCTATTTTTGGGACATCCTCCTCTGCAATGAAGATCTGATTGTACCTGGTGTGGCCATCCATAAAAGACATGATGCAATTCTTTACGGCCGCGTCAACCAGCATGTCGGCCACTGGCATCGGATATTCATCCTTAGGGGTGACCTTGTTCAGGTCTCTAAAGTCGATGCACACCCTTAACTTCCCGTTCTTCTTTATGACCTACAATATGTTTGACACCCACTTCACGTACCTGGTGGTCCTGATGAAACCTACCTTGAGCAACCGTTCGATCTCGTCTCTGACCTTGAGGATGACATCCGGTGCCATTTGCCTGGGCAACTATTTTTATGATGGGAAACTATAAGTACCATGGTCCTCGGGATGAGGATTCCTCAGCCTCATGGCGATAAGGATTAGCTTCGATGAATAACGGCGTATCATTCTGATATATCATCATGGGGATTGGGATCATGCTTTATACAGGAATGGAGTCGCCACCTAGGATTAGGGCCTAGGACCCAATGGGTGTAGCCCCATTCGGGGTTAGCGAAAAAGGCTACGTGATTCCATATGGTCTGGTCAGAGATTCAGGGTAAGTAGTCAGGTTACGAGGGTGGGAAGGTGTTAGGCACCCACCTCGCCCAGATAAATCGGTCTTTCTACTAGATGCTAGTTTTAGAATATTCTCCCTTAATAATATATCCTATACTAACATGTAAGGCTAAGTTATGATGCACTAATCATGACAAAGAAGGAAAAATCATTTACTATGTACATTAAAATGAGTTACTTTAATTGTCTACATTATGCCAAAAAATAATAAGAAGGAAAAAGACAGATACCTGTCAAGAAATACACAAAATAAATGAAAGCGCACCGAGTGCGAAATATGTGATGTCCCACGGCTCAGGTGGAGATGGACAATCGGCTTGTCTCTCTCTTATCGGATAGAGTAAGGACTATATGAGATGGGTTTCGCTACTCAAACTTTGGGTAGAGTAACGGTTATAAAAGGGATTCTTGTTATCTATATGCAGACAGAATAACGGATGCGAAGGGGATTTTTCGTTATCCGTACACTGACGGGATAACGAAGTTGCGGGATAAGAACCGCTCTTTACTCGAATGGGTAATCGAAGGATCTACCCATACCTTCAGAATCCCGCTCCAACAGACACTCAAGAGGGAGAGAATTGGGAAAAAAGAGGCCAAAGAATGAGCTGGGAGGGTCTCCCTACCCCAAAAACCCCATTTTGGAGGGAGGGAGGACCCTCACCCTTGGCCAGATAAGTCCTCCACGGCGTCGTGTCCACGACGCCGTGGGGGAATTTTCCACTGCGCCGTGTGTGACGTCAGCAGGCTGATGTCACACCCCTTCATGGCGTCGTAGAAATCAAGTACACATCCCCACGATGCCGTGGGAAGGAGCCCACGGCGCTGTGGGAGCACAGTACCACTTTTTGCTGATTTTGGGCCATTCTGGGCCCATGGGTGAGCAGTTCCTCCTTCAGTGTTCAGTAAAGGGTCTTATGAGTCATTTCATGGATGTTAGGGTGATTTGGTTTAGGTGTAGGGACAAGAGTCCTTCTTGAGAGAGATACCGATGTCTGTCCGTGTCCTGTTGTCATCATCGCCGAAGGTGGTGACAAAAATTGGTGTCTACAGTTTGCCCCTCTTTGTCCGAGGCCAGTGCCAACAGCCGAAGGGTAAAGATAAAAGACCAACTAATTTTGTCACCAAGAGCATGTACTGCTGACGCTTTGCCCAAAGGTGACAGAGTTGCCAAAACAGATGGTTGATCACGATGAAATCCTTCGATAAACCTCAAAAGGAAAACTCGGGAAGAACTTAAATCTTTATTATGTGAGGGCAATGTGGTACCACTCAACTGGAGTAGCCAAACAGGTGGTTAATGGTGATGAAATCTTTCGATAAAAAAAAATTCAGGAATAACCAAATCTTCATGATAATACTGATCATTCAGCAACTCAAAGTAATTTCATTCCACACTCTTTTATTGGGTAACCCATCCAGTCACACGTCTAAAAGTAACTGTCTACATTCTGTCATTCCGCACTCTATTATCGGGTGACCCATCCGGTCACACGTCTAAGAGTAACGGTCTTCATTCCGTCATTCTGCACTCTATTATCGGGTGAACCATCTGGTTATACGTCTAAGAGTAACGGTCTTCATTTTGTCATTCCGCACTCTATTATCGGGTGACCCATCCGGTCACACATCTAAGAGTAACGGTCTTCATTCTGTCATTCCGCACTCTATTATCGAGTGACCCATCCAGTCACACGTCTAAGAGTAATAGTCTTCATTCTGTACTCTTCTGGCAAGTGACCTTTCGGTCTTTTACCTGAGAGTAACAGTCGACCCGAATGGTCAAAAATCACAAACTCAGACGATCAAGAATCTTTTGCTAAATTTTGAAGAATCATTCGTTAAATCTTGAAAAAGATTCAAACGGGTTGGAATCATTCGCTAAATCTAGTAAAAGATTTAGACGAACTAGAAGTTAATGAGGAAATGACTCCACTTAACCGATAGAGAATGTATGAGGGTGATATGGCACAGCTTGACCGAAAATCAAATTTTGAGGGTGATAAGGCACCGCTCGATCGAAAATTAAGTTTTGAGGGTGATAAAGCACCGCTCGATCGAAAATCAAGTTTTGAGGGTGATACGACACCGCTTGACCAAGAATCAAGTTTTGAGGGTGATACGGCACCACTCGATCGAGAATCAAATTTTGAGGATGATACGGCACCGCTCGACCGAGAATCAAGTTTTGAGGGTGAGCAAAAAAATCTTATCTGAGAGTCAGAGGACTCGGCTGATCTAGATTATGAGCAAGAGGACTCAATCGGTCTTGAGAGCAAGATGAATTGATTGTTCTTAATTTATCTTGAGAGAAAGAGGAC
Organism: Telopea speciosissima; assembly: GCF_018873765.1. Classification (NCBI taxonomy): domain Eukaryota; kingdom Viridiplantae; phylum Streptophyta; class Magnoliopsida; order Proteales; family Proteaceae; genus Telopea; species Telopea speciosissima. The sequence goes on from NC_057920.1 coordinate 26,388,702, forward strand.
TTGATTGGTTCCTGAGAGCAAGAGGACTTGATTGATCTTAATTGGGAGCGAGAGGACTCTAAGATGACTTGATCGATTCCAAGAATTGGACCATTCAATCTTAATTTGAGAGAATTTAACTGATCTTGAAAGCAAGAGGGATTGACCGATTGATCTTGAAAGCAAGAGGACTCTAAGAGGACTTGATCGATTCCAAGAATTGGACCATTCAATTTCGATTTGAGAGAATTCAATTGATCTTGAAAGCAAGAGGACTCGATTGATTAATCTTGAAAGCAAGAGGACTCTAAGAGCACTTGATCGATTCCAAGAATTGGACCATTCAATCTTGATTTGAGAGAATTCAATTGGTCTTGAAAGCAAGAGGACTCGATTGATTGATCTTGATTGGGAGCAAGAGAACTCGACTGAGCTTGGTTGGAAGCAAGAGGACTCGACTGAGCTTGGTTGGGAGCAAGAGGACTCGGTCTTTTTCTTAGGGTCATAACTATTACTTTCCCATTATCATTTATTTTTTTTCATTTCTTTTATTTGTACATTATTATTATTTATTTATTTATTGTTTTTTTTTTCTCTACACAGGTTTTGACAATGGTTGGATGACAAAATTTCACGGTGATCAAGAGATCACAAGGATCAGACTGTACATAAGTCTGGTAGTGGTTGGATACAACAATGATTTGGATGATAAACTGTTCATAGGTTTAGACCAAAAAGGATCAATTTGTACTTGAGTACAATGGATATCGAAAGATTCATGGGATGATCGAACTACACGCGAGTGTAGTGAGGATCAAAAAGTTCAATGATTACCTTGTACGCGAGTACAAAGAGAATCAGGATGATGGGTCAATTTGTACACGAGTACAGCAGAGACCGAAGATTCACGGAATGATTAAACTATACAAGAGTATTAGAAATGTCAATAATTAACTTGCACACGAGTGCAAGGAAGATCAGATGTTGGATCAATTTTGTACGTGAGTACAGTGAGGGTCAAATGATGGGTCAATCTATACACGAGTACAGTAGAGACCAAAAGATTCATAGGATGATCGAACTATATGCGAGTATAGTGAGGATCTAAAAGTTCAATGATTAACTTGTTCACGAGTAAAAAGAGGATCAGGATGATGGGTCAATCTGTACATGAGTACAACAAAGACTGAAGATTCACGGAATGATTGAACTATACAACAGTATAGTGAGGATTAAAAATGTTAATGACTAACTTGTACATGAGTACAAGGAAAATCAGATGATGGATCAATCTTATACATGAGTACAATAGAGATCGAAAGGTTAATGAGATGATCAAACTATACACGAATATAGCAAGGATCAGAAAGGTCACAGAGTGATCAAACTATACGTGAGTATAGTGGGATCGAAAAAATCAATGAATGATCAAGATATACACAAGCATAGCAGGGTTCAATAGGGTCAAAGGTTCAATCAATTTTTACGCAAGTACAGCTGGGACCAGAAGATTCAAATGGTAATCGAACTATACACGAGTATAGCAGGGATCAAAAGGATCAAATTGCACGAGAGTGCGGAACCATAGGTGAATCTGGTATAACTGAAAGATCAAACTAACAGTGATCCAAAAAACCAAATGCACATGAGTGCAGAAGTGGTTAAGGACTTGGTCAAACTGTACATGGGGCAAAATCATTGGAGATCGAGTTGTACATAATTCAACAGTGATCAGATAGTCCAACTGCACGTGAGTGCAGGAAGTACGAGGGTCCGATGGAACTAAATGATCAGAGCCCAGGCTGTATATGAATTTTGTTATGATTGGTTGAGTAGGTTGCACGTGAGTGCAACGAAAATAAGAATTTAGATGGTATATGATCAAGGCATTGGTCAGGAAAATGCAATCCTATGCATGTGCAGTATCCATGATGACAATGGAAAGGAAGTCTACCATTAAAACTCAGGTAGTTGCATTATGATCCAAAATGCAACAAAAAAAATAATCTTATGCAAGCAATTTTTTATATTTTTATATATATCTTTTTATTTTTAGTATGCAAAGGGAATCACAGTCCTAATGCAAATTATGTCATGTAAAAGGAAAACATAACCCTATGCAAGTAATCAATTCTATGCAAATGTTTATTACACAAATACAAGCAAGTAAAAAGTAATCACATACAACCATAGACACTTGCCAGATATTCTCCATTTTTGTGTTGCACAACACTTGTCCTTCACAAAACCTTAGTGCACAATTATACGTTACCAAAAAAAAACTTTGGCAGAGAAATCTGAGATTCACCCAAACCTTTTTTTTTTATTTTTTTTTTAAGAAACAATTTTATTTGCGAGAGAAATTTATTTTGAAAACTTATGGTTATTCACATTCTGACCTAGTAATGCACAATTCCACATAGACATATTATTCTCATCCCGTTACACACGTAGACTCATCAAACATCGCTTATCCAACATCGAACGGGTGTGGGGTGAATTTTTGACAAAGCGAGTCAAAGGGGTAAATTGAGAGAATGTGTATGAACAAGATGGGTGGATAGGTCATTCTTCCCTCCCTTCATGGAGAGTCATGGCATTTTATCCCATACAGTATCATCCTTCTCCGCTTGTATGGTAATTTGCTCTTTTAGGCTGAGATTCTTCAATGATTGGGAGTCAATCCTCATGGACAACATGCCCCTTTAATTTCACATGCTCTTGCCTGGTGGATTGCCCCCAAGGAAACAAGTCCTTTTTCCTTATGCTCCTTTGTCCTTCTTATCTTGGATAGAGATTGCCCCAGCGACCATTAAGCTGATTTTTCTAGTCATCTTACTGGTTGAGAGGGTGAGTACAATGTTGCTGGCATTTAATCCCCTAATCATCTCTTTATAAATCTTCATGATCTTGGTCGACGTGCTTCTTTTTCTTCACATCATCGGATCGCATCAAAGAGAGAGGGATACTAGTGGGAAAGGGGAAAATTAGAAATATGATAGATATGATGTAAATGAGTAAATGGGCTTGGTGAGCAGTTCCTCCTTCAGTGTGGGTGAGCAGTGGTGGGGAAGGGTGAGCAGTTCCTCCTTCAATGTTCAGTAAAGGGTCTTATGAGTCAGGGTGATTTGGTCCAGATGTAGGGACAAGAGTCCTTCTTGAGAGAAATACCGATGTCTGTCCATGTCCTGTTGTCATCATCGCCGAAGGTGGTGACAAAAATTGGTGTCTACAGTAACCGATGTTCAACTAACTTTCGGTCTAGACCAAGCATCTCAGAATAATCCCAAGCAAAACAATCCTTAAATTCCCTTAATAAACTTACAATATTCCCCTTTAACTCGGGTGGGAGTAGACCACTAACATAAATAGGCCGGTGGTCCTCGGTTGTTCCTAAATCTATCTCTATCAACGGATCCTAGGCTTCTGCCAGTGTCTCTTCCATCTTCGGCGGTGCAGGTGGCAGGTCTTGCAGCCTAACTTCAGGGCCATCCACTGTGTGCTCCTTGGCCGAGATCTCGCCCACCATGCTCGCCTCATGGGACATCCTCTGCTCCGGGCCTGCGATTGCCAGCCTGCGCATGATACCTCTATCAACGGATCCTAGGCTTTTGCCAATGTCTCTTCCATCTTCGGCGGTGCAGGTGGCAGGTCTGGCAGCCTAACTTCAGGGCCATCCACTGTGTGCTCCTCGGCCGAGATCTCACCCACCATGCTCACCTCATGGGACATCCTCTGCTCCAGGCCTGCGATTGCCAGCCTGCGCATGATGTCTGTCAGAGCCGCTTGGTTTGTCTTCATAAGTAATCTTGGTCAGTCTTCCTTCACCGTTCCCTGAGATTCGGCAGGGCTTCTATCTGTGGTCCCTTTAACTGGAACACCTCTTCCAGGATCGAGGACGAGGTAACCAGGGATGTAGGCCTTCCATGCTCATCCGCCCCAGTGAACTGGATGGGGCCTATGCATCCGTCGTACAGAGCGGCCTCTGCATGGCTCGCGTCGACCATGAATGGCCGGTTGTCGGCCATTACCAACTCAATCTTCCCCACTTTACGCCAGAGCACCAAAAATTGGTGTAGAGATGATGGGACGCAGGAGTTTGCATGGATCCAGTCTCTCCCTAAGAGGGCATTGTAGTTGGCCATGGCGTCCATGACAAAGAAGGCCGTCAAGGATGTATGGTCTCCGAATTTCAGATCGATCGGGAGCACTCCTCTCGGCCTAGTGGAACCACCCAGGAAGTTCGTGACCGACACATCAGCGGGTAGCAGATCGATCTCATTCCTGCCGAGACGTTTCATCATTCTCGAGGGTAAGATATTCACTACTGCTCCATTATCAACCAAAACCCTGGCTACTGGTTTGTCGTTCATATGAGACTGAATGTACAGCGGCTTCAAATGCCTTGTCATCTCGTGAGTTGGCTCTTCGAATATGTTGGCCATCTTTCCTCGTGGTATTGGATTATCAGAGGTGTACTCTGTTTCCCTGGTGATGACCGTCTAGACATTGTCCTTTGGACCTTGCTGGTCTGGCTCATCGCAGTCTACCCTCTTCCCGGCCTGTTCCTTAGTGGGTACTAGCTCTATCCCTAGTATCTCCGGATGCGAGTCCCCTTCATCCACGTCTACTTCCAGTTGTGTCGCCTGGCCGGGCTGATACTGGAATGTCTTTGGCAGGACGTACACTATTGAGATTTGTACCTGAGTTGGGATTGTGCCGAACATCATCTCGACCAACCCACCGAAGTCGATATCTAGTGAGTGGATGGGGCCGCTGTTGTCTGTACTGTCAACTCTTGGGCTGGCACTCGCCACTATGTCCCCGAAGACATCTGGATCACTGTCCTCGGTCTTGTAATCTGACACGTCTGGCTCCAGAGCTCCTGCTTCCCCAACGACAGTGTTTGGGTCTTTTGCCCCTGATAGCCCGTTGATTGCCTTCTGACTCTGTTCTCCAGAGCTCACGCCTCCCCTAACTTGGTCCTGGGGGAGCGCATTGCCGCGGGCTTCGTTGACCTGGGCCTGCTGGTTCCGTCTTTGGGCCGCCTTCTTTCTCTGTCGCCTTCTTTTTTGTGCTCTGGACATGCGAGCTGGATCAGGGCTGGCCGGGAACTTCGGATGCCTTGCAACCTTCCACTCTTCTCCATCTATGTTAGGAACCACCATCCTTGGCCTGGGGTCCTCCTGGTGTTGAGGGGCCTCCCATCCGGAGTACTCTGAGCGTGAGTAGTCTAGCCCATACTGTTCATATGTCAGGCGCCTCCTTACTGAAACCCTCCCAAGCCGGTCTTTGGTAGATAGCCTAGAAGTGTGGGTTGATTGATGAGAAACTAGCCTCCTGTCTTGTGCGAACACTGGATTAACCTCCCCTCGACCCCAGGGAAGGTCGTGTGCCATGATCGAACGGTGCTTGGCCTGACCAAGCTGTGGTTCTGTTTCGTTGCCCCTCGATTGGCTGACTGCAACTGGGATAGACTTCCTGATGCAGCCTTGGTGCTTTACTCAGCCTGGGTGTGCCAGTCTCGTACTCTTCTAATCCCCTTACTTCCCCGTGCGGATTAAACTCATAGAGGGACTTCACTGTGGGCCGTTTGCCCCTTCTTCGTCGTCTCTGGACCCTGACCTGTTTCTCAGACTGAGTTGGCACATTACTAGACCGGCCCATGGCAGGCGCCCTGGGCTGCTCAGGTGGGGTCAAGCATGCATGCGCTGTTTCACCTGTTGCATCCCCCAGATTGTTAGCTACCCGGCCACTGTTGGCCTGGGTATGGAAAGGAACGGCCCATGGGTTCAAACGGGACCTTGATGACCGTGCCAATGGATTCGGTCTGGGCGGATTGCTCCCCTGTCTGAAGCTCAAGGCCAGCACTGTACTCCCTCTTGGCCCGACCATCTTCGAAAAGTCGGTGCTGACCATGTTAACTGGGAAGGGGTCTTCATCAACCATCATGACTCCCTTTTCCTTCCTTGGGAACTGCAAGCGTCCGGCCGTAATTGCTTTCTGTAAGGCATTTCGTAAAACCACACAGTTAGTAGTAGTATGGGTGCGAGTGTTGTGCCACTTACAATACTTCTGGTCTTTTAGCTCGTGGCTAGGTGGAATCTGGTGCCCTGACGGCAACTTAATCTGTTTATCTTTGAGCAGCTGGTCAAAAATCAACTCGGCCTTCGAAATATCGAAGGAGTATGTCACCTTCGAGTCAAAGGTCCTCTGAGGCGCTGTCTTGGGTGGTTCGGCCTGCTTGGCCTGATCATTCGGCCTAACCAAAGCCTTACACACATTGGGCTTTCCTTCTGCGATTTCCGCAGCATCCATCTCAAATTCTACATAGTCGACCTATTTTTGATCGCTGCTTCCCAGTAACGGGAAAGCATGACCAGTTGCATCCTTATAATACGTTCCAATAGAAGTCGTTTTTCGCTGGCCTTCTTCTTTTAGGAGCTGCTCATAGGGTGCGGCCTGCAGCATCAGTTGTCCGAGATCAGCAAAGTACTGACCAACAAACCTTTTCCGAAGCTCAAAATTGAGTCCTCCCGAGGCCATCTTCTTGTATTCGGCCTCGAGTGAAGTGGTCGGGCATTTGTATTTGGCCATCTTGAATCGGGTGATGAACCCCTCGACGACCTCACCCGATTCCTGGGTCATTTTGGCCAAGTCTCCTATGGTGATCTCAGGTTCAGTATGATAGAACTGAGTGTGAAAGAGTTCCTCCATTTCCTGCCAATTCTGGACCAAGTTGGCGGGCAAATTAAAGTACCAGGTGAAGGCCGATCCCATTAGGGAGTTAGGGAACAACCTGAGCTTGGCCACTTCCAATCCGCCCAGATTACCACACTATACGGTGAAGCGGGCTATATGTTCAATGGTGGACACCTTGTCCTCGCTTGAGAACTTGGTAAATTCCGAGATCTTAGGGTTTCTCTCGAGGTCCACTGCATCAAAATACTTGGGGTAGGGTTTCCGGTATGCAGGACGTGGGGTCATCCTACAGAAAGGGTTAATGCTGTCCTGGATGATTCTAGTCAGCTCTCCCCGGTCAATTACCAATGGTGCCCCCTGAGCAGCAGGATACCCTACCGCGTCGGGTGGCCATGGGTTACCGTGGTAGGCCAGGCCAGGCTGAGCATTTAGGAACTCCTCGGGCTTTGGTTCGAATCCGGGCACACCTTCCCTGATGCTTACCCCTACGGGTCTATACCCAGACATTCCAGTGCTCGCATTGCCACATCCTGGAGGGGGGTATCCTCCTAAAGGAACAACGTTTGCCCATGTGGCGACCGTGTTACTGGACCCCGGGATGGGCCTGATGCCCCCTGTCTGGGTAGCACTTACAGCAGCTGACCACTGCAGTGCCGTTGGGATAGCCGCTGTGGGCACATTGCTTGCCCCTAGGGTTGTTGCCTAATTAATGCCCCCTGGGGCGCCAGTGGGAGGGCTGTTGACCACATAGCTCCCAACAGGGTTAGGGACGCTGGGTGAGGTAGCCTGATACAGGGGATTGACGAAAGTTGTCGCTGGCAGACTGTCCCTAGGCCGGTCCCCAACAATGGGATTTTGGCTCGAGCTGCCGCCATACGCAGCCTGAGCCGGCAAGCCTATTCGGCCTACCTTGAGTCCTCTACCTTCGGCCCCCGCGGTAGTCCCATCAGGTGGTGTGACCGTGGTGTTCGGTCTCGCCCCTGACGTGGCATGCTGCCTCAAGGCAACGAGGGTTTCACGGAACTCTTCAAACTGACTTTGCTGACAGGCCACAAACTTATCAACCGCAGCCATTATGTGTCGTAAGTCATTGAAAATGGGTCTATAAGCTGCTGTATGCTGCTCGCGAGGGGGTCGACAGCATCATGCACCATAACCGCCAGATGATGTGCTGAGTCATGGCTAGCATTGCTGCCATGTGAACCGCATGGTTCATCCTCGGCTTGGTCTGCAAATGCAGCTACCGTGGGATTCTCCATTTCTTCATCCACCATAGTTTCCTTTTGAATACGAGGACGTCCTAGTCTCTTTTTTTTCTTGACTATAGCAGTCGTTGGCTTATGAGGGTCCCACCGGGCGTGCCAAAATGTGTTGGTGATAGAAATCCCAAACACTCACACGCGGGGATACGCACGTGGTGCGAATAGTGCAGGCGTGCCAGAACCTTTGCGCAGGTTCAAACGAGGCCGAGAGCAGCCTAATCTGACTCCTTACCAAGCTAGTAGGTTTCCCTCCTGCCTGAGTAACTCTAAGGTCTTTTGGGTTAAGCCAACAACTACGGACTACAGCCCGAACTGCTATTGCTCAATGAAAAGCGAGAGAGATTTGAGACACAAACGACAATGAATTGAAATAATAAATGTATTAATCAATCATACCAGATACAAGTGTGAGCCCTGTGCGTACACTCCTGTTACCCTTAGTATGTGACCGTACATCCTTCCAGTCCCAAATGATGACAAGAACAGCAATAAAGAATGCAAAAACGAAACAAGGAAAGGTAAAATGCAGAACAAGTAAAATAAGTGCTGGTTGTTAGGTGTGTTGTGTGTCTTCCTCAAATCTGTCGTCCTCCTTGTATAAGACAAGCACCAACGGTTATCAGTCTGTGCAACTGCTTCCACCAGGGCCATTCTTCTCGGTCCATGATTCCTTACTTCCAATCAGGCGCTGCCACACACGCCACCAGCCTGTTCTGCCTCCAATTGCTAAGGCAGTGGTGGGGCCCATTAGCATCGTCCTCATTCACGTTACTCGCGAGACGCGGTTCTGCGTTCAGCAATGCCTGTGCCCCTAGCACGTGGGCCAGCCCCTAACTGTCGGGGTGCAGCCACGTTCCTGTGTCTTCCCTTGATCTCGGACCAACGACAAGTGCTCAGCCTTGGCTCCTCCCTGGCCCAGCCTGACCAGACCCAGGTGGTTTGGGTCGCAAACACTTTCCAAGCTAAGGCTGTCTACACATGCATACGACCAGTTGAACTTGAACACCGTTAATTTTAATCTCAGTTATTTAATTTGATATCAGAAGAACATAGTAACGGGAAAAATCTAGATTTATCCCTAATTTTTTCCAACTCTGATATTCTTTCTTTAATTAAGTGGTGAAGAACGACTACTTCTGTGAAACACAATGCTGGGGAAGTTTTCACCTGCAATTCCCAGCACAAGGATGCACAAATCCTGAAATTTTAAAGGTATGTCGCCATCTTTTGATTTAGAATGAAAATTCTTTAGTAAATTCAGAGTTTAGACTAATTGAATAATCGTCAAATTCTTCTCCGAGTCTTTGTATGGGGTTACTGTCTATGTCTGCCCCTATTCCAGAAGTTATCTTTGCAAATTGACTATGTCGGTTTGCGTCCTCGGTGGGCTAATTTTTGATTTTTTCTATCAGTGCCGGCCCTCGATTCATTTGGCATAATTTTCTTTGGTTAAAGTCTTAACTGGAATTCTTTAATTTGACTATTAGTTGACTTGCATTGTTTGTTCAATCTACCAAATAATATTGGCTCTCCAAACTTCAATTGTTCTTTTGCAGGTTCTCCCTTCAGTCTATTGATTACTGAGAAGTAAATTTTAATGGAGAAGATAGATGAAATCAATACATCAGAAGCCTCTCTTTCATCAGTCAAAAAATCCTGGATTGAGTAACATCCTATACTTTGTTTCTCCATTCACATTGTAGAAACTATTATCATTGTTGGCTTTGACAAAAAATAGTTTCTGGTTTTCAGGGCTCAGGAATCCCTTAAGAGAAGATTAATTATAGAAGATAATTTCACATGGAGATTGCCAACTCATGATAATGGGCTGGAGGAAAATGGCAAAGGAGAGAAATTAAGATATGTAGGAGGTGTTGATTTAAGCTTCTCAAAAGATGATCCTTCCATAGCATGTGGTGCGCTTGTTGTTGTGGATCTTGAAAATTTGAATGTCATCTATGATGATTTCAGCGTTATCCGGCTTCAGATTCCTTATATCGCTGGTTTCCTTGCATTTCGAGAGGTTTTTTTTTTTAGTTTTTTATTTTTATGGTTATGTTTAAGGATTCAAAACTCTGTAATCTGTCGGTGCAAGTATAGTCCAAACAAGAATTATTGTTGTGGGAATCTCTAATGCTCAATTGGAACTAAAAGGATTCCTGATGAAAATAGATTTCCTTTGTATACTAAGCATAGATTTACTTCCTTCTAAATGTTGCTTTTCTGTTCATACTTTCCATCATGAAAATTTATACTTGACTGTACTTGATAAAACCTTGCTTCTCTCAATTGGAACTAAAAGGATTCCTGCTGAAAATAGATTTCCATTGTACCCTAAGCATAGATTTACTTCCTTCTAAATGTTGCTTTTCTGTTCATACTTTCCATCATGAAAATTTATACTTGACTGTACTTGATAAAACCTTGCTTCTCTCTGTTGCTACAGATCCCTCTAAGACGTTCTGATTCTTTACTTGTACAAGAACTTGTTTGCATGTTTTGTTTTTGGTGAATAAGATTATGTATTCAACAGCGCCTATACGGAGCAACCCAAGGGGAAAGAAAAAAGGAGAAGAAGGGAAGGGAAAGGGGTTAGGGAATATCCTTGCTCACTATCGGGACAGGGATGTTCCAGCTAGATACAATGTGTCTATTCCTAGGGGAATCAATGCAAGGTCTCACAAAGAATTTTTTAACCTAGAGGTGGCTTCAAAAGAGATAGATTCCCAAATCTGGCCAATGGTTCTAGTTTTGTTAGTCCATCTCCTTAAGTTCCATTCCCACCAAATATGATATATTTCGGCTCAAAAAACCTATCTTCCCAAAAGTCACAGCAAGAGTCTTGGTTAAAGAAGAGCTTGATATATCTCCATTCCCTTTCAAATGGATGCATAGATAAATATTTAATATACTTGATGAATATTTCACATACTCTTGATCAAATGAGACGGAGTTCTATCATGTTCCTTCCTACACATGCATCTCTTTTTGTTAAAATGATAACCCCCTATACGATTCTAATACTTGTTTCATCTGGGACATAATCTGGTAATTTATTTGGTAAAATCATCCATTTCTCCCTCCCTTCAATGGAAATTTTTTAAATAACCCTGTTCTTTTCATAAATTAAAAAATTTTACTTCTCTTTCAATTAGTACAGAAAGCACAGCTTTAGTTTTGCTTATGTCCTTTTATATTTTAATTCAATTATTTGACGTCCTTGACCCTGTTATCTTCATTATTGTTTTCTTTACTATCAAATTCCTGAATAATGTATATAGTAGGAAATAAATCTTCTCTCTTTGATTTAGGTTCCAGTTCTTCTAGAGCTACTGGAGAAAATGAAGCAGAATGCTCATATTTTCTACCCACAGGTAATAGTTCTATTTCATTTAGTTCTTTCTTCAATTCCTATTTTATTTTGGGGAATCTTTTGTCAGCAACTACCTAGATCAGCAGTAACTCTTTATTTTATTCAATTTTTTTGTGCTATTTCTCCAACAAAATTTACCGATTCATCAGATGACTGATATCTGGATCTTCAATGAATGTTGGCAGTTACTGATGGTTGATGGCAATGGAATACTTCATCCTCGAGGCAAGTTTTCTGGACCGAATATTTGCTGGTTATGCTTTAAAGAATATATGATGTAATCATTGCACTAGATATGTGCAAAATAGTGACCTTTCAGTAAATACTGTTGCCATTCCTATCTTCCAGGATGACCAACTTTATGAATTTGTTCACCGTAAAGAAAAGAAAACGAAGCAGATCACTTTCTTTACCAGATTTTCAGTGATCAAACCTCGAAATGATCTTATTTTACTAATGGCAACTCCTAGTTGTTTAACTGGATCCCTTTTTTTTCTTTCTTATTTCAGTCTTTTGAAACTTTGTAGCATCAGATCAGGAACTTTGGCAGAAACAGTTTTGGGGTTTCCCTCCATTTTGAAGTAGAAATATAGTAGGGCAGAAATCAAATGAATCACATTGGATGAAAGTCTTTAGTAAATTGAATGTGAGGGAACTGGTTTTTAAAATCCAGCTGCTCAGAATGTTTTGACTGGCCAATATCCAATACGGCCTAGATTGTTTGAACCACCAATGTCCAATAACTGTGATTGTTAGTTCACTAAAAACAAATGGCTGAAATTTTAAGAGTCAATCGAAACAACCACCTAGGAACTAATAAATATTTCTGAAAGTCAACCTGGAGGTATAGTCAATCTCAGTGCTGATTGTAGACTCTCACAACACTAGGAGGTATTTTAGTATGGGAACCTAGGGTTTGGGTCGCTCTAGGGAGATGGTCAGATGCTTAGAATATGAGGAGGAAAGGAGGAGTGAGGGAGATCGATTTATACTTGCTGGACTGCAAGTCATGTTAGAACAAAACAGGGTAAAAGAAGAACACTAGAGGAGAAGAAAAAAAGGAGGAAGGCTAAGAAGAACTCACCCGAGAAGTAGAGGTACTTGGTTGATGGGGAAGGGGGAGAAGGAAGAAATGATAAGAGAGGAAAGGCACGATTAGCCAGCAGGCCTACACTGCAGTAAATTCAACTTCTTCAATTCATTCTCATTCCAACTACTAATTCGTTGGATTACAAGCATATTTATAAAATGAAATTCCACCCAACAAGGAAACTTGAAGCAAACTTAAACAAGGTAACTAAAACCTTAATATCCTACGCATCTAACCCCTACCCAAAATAAAAGATTACTTTATATTTTTCCAAATAAAATTAACTCCCTAAATATAATACTGAACCAACAACCCAGTTTGGAATCGGTTCCTTGCCGTCTAGGAATGGTCAATCCGGTCCAGCCAAGTATTTGCATCGATTTCCCCGGTGTTGAAAGGTAGAAGGGATAATGTCTCATGCTCTGCACCAGTATCACGAATCAGGTTCGGAAGATTAAATGTTGATGCCTTATCCTCGCCTTGAAATATATGGGGAATAAAAATCTCAATATTTTTTTCATACCAAGCTGATGCGTATCCAACTTGTCACCAAATTTTTTCCAAATTTTCTTTTCCCAAGAAATTTTGTTCAAGAAAAATCCATGTCTTGCTCATTTTTATATCCGCCACAGTTGTATTGAGAAGTCAGTTGGGCACTTTTTATTTTTTTATTTTTAAAAAAAAAATATATATATATATATATATAAATATATATATATATATATATATATATATATATATATAAATTAGAGAAGAGAATAATTTACAGGTAAACCCTTAGAGAAATGTCCAAATTTCTCAATAAGAGGTTTAAAAGCCAAGAAGTGTAGCATAGAAATAAGATTTGCATCTTCTAAACATTTAAAAGAAAAACTAGTAAAGTTAGCTGTCAGATCAGCAAGCTCCAAAAAAGTTGGGCACCTTAATGTAGTCCTAGATAGGTAGGAGACCTACTAGGAGCCAGACAACCAGGACCTGTAGAACTGCTGGTTCGATGGAGGCAGAATTGACATTTTAGGTCAAATTTAGAGTTAGGGTTAGGGTAATGGGGATGAGTCTTATATGGTAAAGCTAGGCAGGTTTAGGTGAGTCTAATGAACTAGGTTTTTGTTGAATTTTATGGTGTATACCGTGGGGATATACATGGGACTTTACTTTGTATTTTTCCCTTTTGTTTTTTTTTTCCTTTTTTCCCCTATCTAATAACTCTAAATATTAGAGTTAGTTAGAGTAGGGGTAGCAGTGTAATTTTCCTTTCAATGCTTCTTTATAAATAGAAGCTTGGCCGATCTAATTGATCAACTAAGCATTTCAGCTCTAGACTATTTTCTCTCATATTCTAACATGGTATCAGAGCAGAAACTGATCTAGGGTTAGAACAACCTGCCTCTCTATCGTTTCTCTCTCTCTCTAACAGCCCCTTCACCTTCGATCCCTTTTTTCTTCTCCATTTCTTCTCCTTCTTCTTCTCTTCTTCTTGGTCCTAAATCTGTACAAAGGACAGCACTTATGAGGTGATCATTTGATGTTGTGCTGTCCTTCCTTTACCTCAATCAGATTATGTTTTAGGAACATTCTCTTTGGTTGATAGCTGCTGCCCCTTTTCTGTGATTTTGGAGTCTTCCGCTCTTGAAGATCGAGTCTCACCAACTATTGGAGATCAAGTCTTCCTTCTTGAAGATCCACACCAGCACACCTTGGACAGCTTCTATCGATCATCTCCATCCATTCAATCAACAGTTTCAGCCAGCAAATATTGATCTCAACTGTCAAGGTTTTTTAAAACCCGGACACTCAAATCGATTTAATGTTTCCCTTTTCTGTTGATGCTGATTTTTTGAGGGAAGCTTCTCTCATAATAGAAGAATACTCAATCCAAATTTGAGTATCTTCTTTTTAGTATTTTTGGAGTTATAGCTATTGCTATTCTCAGCAATCGATTTCAGCATACGAGTGTGCTCATCAGGTGTTTGATGAATTGCCTATTATAGTTCTCCGTCTTAGATTGGTGTGAAATTTTGATGACTTCTTCCATCATCTTTGAAGAGTACTCGATCAAGTTTTCAGCCTCTTTCATTGAAGATTTCTTGGGGTTATTACTGTAGCCATTTTCAGCAGTCAGTTTATTGTGTTGCTGCCTTTTTTGTTTGGAACACTTGTTTGCATCATCATGGCTGGTTCTGATGTTACCTCTGTACCTCTGGGTCTGATGGACAACCTCAGAGTGATTATCTTCCTCATGCAGCTGCAATTATGCTTGACAGTACCAACTACTTGATGTGGTCCTGATCTACCTACTTGACTATTGCAGGTCGAGATCTCACTGGACACATTGATGGCACCTTTGTTAAACCAACTAAGGAAGGTCTTGCCAAGAAAAGATGGTCTGCAAATGACTCCATGGTGATGTCCTTCGTACTCAATTCTATGCAATCTGATATCTCTAGTGGGTACTTGCTACTTGAGACTGCAACCCAGATCTGGGCTGGTGCAAAGGAGATGTATGGTCAGGTTGGAAATGATGCCCAGGTGTATGAACTCCGTAAGAAGACTCATGACACCACCCAGAAGGAACTATCTGTCTCTCAGTACTGGGCAGCCCTCCAAAGCTTATGGCAGAAACTTGATCATTATACCGACTACCAGCCTACCAATGCGTCGGACATTGTTACGTACTGCAAGCATGTGGACAAGATTCGAGTGTATGATTTTCTTGCTGGTTTGAATGTAGAGTATGATCAGATTCGGGTTCAGATTTTGGGCAGAGTTCCTTTTCCTTCCTTGGAGCAGTCTATGCATTGGTCCTTACGGAGGAGAGTCACCGAGCTACTATGTTGCACACTCTCACTATTGACCGATCAGCCCTCCAAGTTGGGGCCAGCCCTACTCCTACTACTGAGAGTTCTGCTCTTTTGGGTGCTTCTTCGAAAGAGGCTGTTCGCTGTGAGCACTGCAACAAGCCATTCCATACAAAGGCTACTTGCTAGAAGCTCCATGGGAAGCCTGCTGACTTTGAAGCCAAACGTGCAACCAAGGGTAAATCCAAGACCAAGGCTCATCACACAGAGGCTGTTGCCACTCCACTCCCTACTGATCTGGGTCTTTCTTCGGAGGAGCTATAGGCCTTCTGTCGTATGTTGAGGGCCTCATTTGCTTCCACTGCATCCTCCATTGCCTCTGCCCCAGCCTCTTTAGGTTCCCATTTTGCCCCGTTAGGTATCCCTTTCGGTGGTCATTGTGCATCGGTTGTTTCTACTCCATGGATTATAGACTCCGGTGCTACTGACCACATGACAGGTTCTTCCAATTTATTTTATAAGCATTTTCCTTCATCTGGTAAAGATAAAGTTCGAGTAGCAAATGGTACCCTCTTCTGTATCTGGGAAGGGTTCCATAAGCTGCTCTCCCTCTCTTACCTTGTGTTCAGTCCTACATATTCCTAACTTTACTACTAATCTCCTTTCTATTAGTAGTTTGACACAAGATTTGAATTGTAAAGTAACATTTTATCCTGATCATTGTGTTTTCCAGGATCTGGCGCATGGGAGGACAATTGAATTGGGTAGGATGCATGGTGGTCTCTGCTTGCTTGAGGGTGCCTCGACACCAACAGCCTTGCTTTCTCAGCTTCATTCAGCTCATCCTCAGCTTCCGTCTGCATTTTCTACTACTTTGTATCAATGGCACTGCTGTTTGGGTCATCCCCCCTTAGGGATCTTATCTCTTTTGTTTCCTAAACTAGTTCAAGAATGTAATCGAACTAAATTTTTTTGTGAGACCTGTGTTATGGCCAAACAAACTCATTCTACCTATTCTCTTATTAATCAAAGAAGCAATGCTGTTTTTAACCTGGTTCATACTGATGTGTGGGGGTCCCTCTTGTCATACTTCCATTTCTGGTCATCGCTGGTTTGTTACTTTTATAGATTGCCATTCTCATCTTACTTGGGTTTATACGATGCAACATAAAAGTGAAGTATTTCATTGTTTTCAGCTATTTCATAAAATGGTTCAGACCCAGTACCAGGCTACCATTAAAATTCTTCGGAGTGATAATGGTACTGAGTACACAGAGGGCTAGTTCCAACAATACCTAGCTGATCATGGCATTGTTCACCAAACCAACTGTGTTGAAACCCCTGCCCAAAATGGGGTGGGCAAAAGAAAGAACCGCCACCTCTTGGAAGTAGCCCGTGCTCTCATGTTTGCTCATCATGTCCTTTCCCAGTATTGGAGTAATGCTGTTCTTACTGCTGCTTATCTTATCAACCACATGTCTACTCGTTTTTGGGTTGCTCGATCTCTTATTGCGATACTGGAGGGCTCTTCCTCTTTTATTGTTCCTCTCCGTGCCTTTGGTTGTGTTTGTTATGTCCGTGACGCACATTCTCCAGGCAAGTTTGAACCACGTGGGCTACGGTGTATTTTCCTTGGGTATTCTCCAACCCAGAAGGGCTATAAGTGTTACTTTCCTCCTACTTGCCGTACTATGGTGAGTATGGATGTTACCTTTCATGAGTCAATTTCCTACTATTCCCCGCCTCCTCTTCAGGGGGAGAGTACTAGTGAAGATGTGGCTGTCCACGATCCTTTTTCTCAATGTTGTGGACACTGGGATTCCAGCACAGGGGGAGCCTACTTCTTAGGTAAAAAAGAAGTTGATAGTTCGGAAGACGTCAAGAACAAGCAATTTGAGATCACTACCACAACAACACCTGAACCTGTCCAATTGAAGCCCCCTGAGCCAGAACCGACCTCCACTAGTAATCCTTCTTCTCCTCAACCTTCTCTTGATCTGGATTTACCTCTTGCTCATCTTAAAGGCATTAGGTTTTGCACCCAACACCCCATATCTTCCTATCGTACATTTGTTTCTTCTCTTTCCTCTGTTGGTATTCTACACAATTGGCAGGAGGCTCTTACAGATTCGAGGTGGAAAGCAACCATGGTAGAAGAAATGAATGCCTTAAAGAAAAACAATACTTGGGACATTGTAGCTCTTCCTCCAGGGAAGAAACCAGTTGGGTACAAATGGGTGTTTGTGGTCAAGTAGAAAGTTGATGGCAGTGTGGATAGATACAAAGCAAGACTTGTGGCTAAAGGGTTCACTCAAACCTATGGGATAGATTACCAGGAGACCTTTGCCCTAGTTGCCAAGCTGAATACAGTTAGAGTTTTATTGTCATGTGCTGTGAATCTGGGGTGGGATCTACAGCAACTTGATGTGAAAAATGCTTTCCTTCATGAAGAGCTTGATGAGGAAGTGTACATGGAAGTTCCCCCTGGTTTTTCTTCTGACACAACCAGTGGCCAAGTTTGCAAGTTGAAGCGTGCTCTATATGGCCTCAAACAGTCTCCTAGAGCTTGGTTTGGCAGAATCATAAGGCCATGACCTCCATGGGATTCAAACAGAGCAATGCTGATCATACTTTGTTCATCAAGCATCATGGTGATAGAGTCACAATCCTTATTGTTTATCTAGATGATATAGTTGTGACTGGAAATGACAGTGAGGAGATAAATCATCTTAAGAAGTTTCTCGGACGTGAGTTTGAGATCAAGGATCTAGGAAAGCTCAGGTATTTTCATGGGATTGAAGTTGCCAAATCATCAAAAGGCATCTATCTTTCCCAGAGAAAATACATCCTAGACCTTTTATCGGAGACAGGGCTGTTGGGTTGTCATCCAAGTGATACGCCTCTTAAAGCTAACACTAGGCTGAATGAAGGTGATGGAGAACCAGTTGAAAAAGGTTGTTATCAGAGGTTGGTGGAAAAACTGATCTACTTATCTCACACACGACCCGACATTGCCTTTGTTGTGAGCCTGGTAATCCAGTTCATGCATGATCCCTATTCCACACACATGGAGGCTGTTCTTCGAATTCTTCGATACTTGAAGGCAGCTTCAGAAAAGGGAATTCTCTTATCTCCACATGATCACTTGAGGGTTGAAGCCTATACAGATGTTGATTGGGGTGGCTCTTCAGACCGTAAGTCTGTTACAGGGTATTGCACCTTTGTTAGAGGCAACCTAGTTACATGGCGAAGTAAGAAGCAAAATGTGGTGGCTAGATCAAGTGCCGAAGCTGAATTTCGTGCAATGGCCCAAGGCATTTGTGAGTTGTTATTGCTTCAAGGTTTACTTCAAGACATTGGTGTTCCTACTCCTCTTCCTATGATTCTATATTGTGACAACAAGACAGCAATTAGCATAGCTCACAATCCAGTTCAGCATGACTATACTAAGCATGTGGAGATTGACAAACATTTCATCAAGGAAAAGCTTGAGAGTGGTCTTGTTTGTGTTCCCTTCGTGCAGTCTAAAGATCAACTCGTTGATGTGTTTACTAAAAGGTTGAGTGGAAAGTTGTTTCATCCTTTTGTATTCAAGTTGGGCATGATTGATATCTATGCTCCAACTTGAGGGGGAGTGTTGAATTATATGGTGTATACCATGGGGGTATACATAGGACTTTACTTTGTATTTTTCCCTATCTAATAACTGTAAATATTAGAGTTAGTTAGAGTAGGGGTAGCAGTGTAATTTTCCTTTCAATGCTTCTTATAAATAGAATCTTGGCTGACCTAATTGATCAACTAAGCATTTCAGCTCTAGACTATTTTCTCTCATATTCTAACAGTTTTATTGGTTTTGGATGAGTAGAAGTAGTTTAGATGTAATTAGGAAGTAACTAGGGTTAGGGTTTTGGGAAATAGGGAAGTGATGGAATCTAGGGTTTAGAGGTGGAGTTAGGGCAAGGGCTTTAGATCGAGTTCTCTAGGGGTAGAGAGGAATGTATGCTGAAAGTTACAGCTAAATCAGATGGTTAGATTTGGAGTTATGGAGATTTCCTAGTAGAAGTAGGAGAGGGGTAAAACTATAATTTCAGACAATCGGCTGGGTTGATGGTGCTGAAATTTGAATCAAGTCTCTCTTAGGGTTTGAGGAAGATTCGATCAAAATTTTAGCAGGTTCTAACGATTAGATTTGGCTGGGCAGAATTCTCGCAAAAATCACCTTGCATGTGACCTTCTAGAAGGGAAGAACAGTTACAGGTTTTAGGGTTCTAATGGATCTGTCACACACCGGCCCGGTTATTAAGAGCCAAGTGTGGCGGGATGTCTCTAACATCCAACCAATCCCTAAGGATCACAAGTGCAGTACCCTATTTACAATCATTGCTCACAGACACAGTAATCAGAAGCAGCAGAAACAATTTAATTAATAGGGATAACATCATTAGTAAGAGAAGTCTAAGTGATATTTCATTTATACAAAGGATAAGACTTGTGATACAACTATACATTTCTCAAAGGTACCACAGAGTAAAAGTATACAAGAAACTATACTATAACTATATAAAGCATTTATAAAGCATAAAAGAGTGAGGAGGTAGCCTGGACTATCAGGCCAAGATCAGGAGGTTGCGCAATCATCACGTGCGCACAAAGTATCGTGCACTTCAAACTCCAGTGCCACAAATCCAACATTAGAAGTAATTAAATCACCTGAAAAATAAGGATATCCACAGGGGTGAGCTCTCAACTGAGCCCAGTAAGGGGGGTACAAGCATACAAACACAATAAATCTATGATGCGTGTGCTAAACTAACATGTTCCTAGCACAGATACTAAGTCTCATGGGGTATAAGTATTACTACTAGTGGTAGATGCTAACCTTGGTCCCGGAACTAACCCTTCGGTCACCCGAGCGAAACCATTCTACCACGGTGAGGACCCCCCAGTTCCGGAACTAACACATCGGACCCCGACAGACCCCCAAATGACCAACCTCGCTGCTTATTCCCACGCGAATTAGGGACCCGCTAACGTGGGACGAAGATGGCATCCCGAAACTAACACATCGGTCTCTGCCACGGGTTGTCCAACACCTTTCCCCCTGTTGGTAAGGGGCGTAGTACTGGGTAATGAATATCAACCTAGCCCAGTGCAGTCTAAACATGATGAGGCAAGCATGATCTGAGTTATAAATTACCGAATTCCAATTGGATTTTAGTTTAAGGATGTAGGTAAGAGAAGAGGAGGAAGATGGTGGAGAGGAAGAGAAGAAGAAGAGAGCAAGAGAATGGAAGAGTAATATTTCAGTTGTAATGGTTGTGTGTATGAGAGAGATCTCTACACATCTATATTACTTCAAAGTCATAAATTAAAGTATTACAACTCACTCTCTAGGGAGGTAAAAGGTAAAAAAGAAGAAAATACAGAATTACATAATAAGGTAACTAGTAACAAGACTAGTACCAGAACTATCCTTATTACAATTCTATACACATCTAACAATTCCATCATCATAAATTCACATCATATAAATAATCAATGCAAATGCAATGCAGTATGTCTTTGTGCAACCTATTTTACATGCAGTCTAATGCATTAAATAAAAGCTAAAAAACTACATGCTCCAGGTATAGAGGTAATGATGCATGAGCATGGCATTCAGCATAAAGTTGAAATTAATGTGATAAATACGTAGGAAATTAAGGTCGAATCCCCTTACCTGTAGTTGTAGCTAGCCTAGGTGAATAAACTCCAATAGGCAGGTAAGAACAGACCAAGACAGTCATAAATATGAGACAATAATATTATAGATTAGTTATAGAAGGAATCCTAGGTCAGTTACCCACCAAAAATCCAACAAATCGGCTAAAAACAGTAGAAACAGCCCTAAACAACATACCAAACACCATGCACTAGGTTCTGGGATGGTCCAAGGTCAAGTCCCAAGGGGTCTAGGTCATAAGGGCACAAAAATGGGGGAGCCGGATGCAGACTTCCAGGGAGCCGGTCAACCGCCCCTGGCCTGCAACTTCATCTAGGTCAGTGGCCGAATTTGGGGTTTTTTGGTCTACAGGGCCAGATCTTAACATGCATGGCCCCAATTTGATATTTCAAGTCCAAATTAAGGTGGGTCAGTCTATTTTGGGTTCCAATTTCACAATTGTTTAGTTAATTTAGGAATTTCATAATTTAAACCTAAATTTCTTGTCTAGGGTTCATGGACTAGTCATTGGGGACAGAAATTGGGCTTATTAGAGGTACTGCCATGGAAATTCAGGCATAACTGAGCCTAAATAGCATTAGGACTGCAAGCAATTGGGTAAGATTCTTATTACTTGAGCTCAAACTTAGAGCTTTAATGGCAGAATTTTATTTTAGGTATACTTAGACTGAAATCAAGTAAATTAAGAGGAGAAGGAGAAAGAAACAGCAAGAGTTCTCAAGGTTTACCTGAAATTGTTAGAGAACAGCCTTGCAATGGAGGTTTCAAGTCCAAAATTGGATGAGGGAGCTAAGCCTTCAAGAGCAGCCCCAATTTCTCTCCTCTTCTCTTCTCTTTTCCTCTTTCTTTCTTTCTCTCCTAAGCTGGAACGAATTTTCAGTTTTCTCTAACTTTGTAAAGTGATTTGTAAATAGTATAAGAGAAGTTATATATATCTATATATATATATAGGATACTTAACCACTAAGGGGCAGAATGGTCTTTTGGCCATAATTTATTTCTAAAATTGATTCTTTTGTATTTATTACCTTATTCCAGCTACAGAATGATGTCATGCGACATCAGGGATGACCCGGATACGGGTAACTGTCCGGAATTACATTCCCCACTGGGGAACTGGGTCCCACAGAGTCAATTTTACTAAAATACCCTTCTAACCCTGTTTGGTCATACAAAACGTTATATAAATATATTTTAAATTATACTTACATTGAGTTTAATTAAGGGAGAGGTCCTGCAGCCTCTCCAGCCAGCAGACCCGACACAGGTAGCTCTGGTGCGGGGTCCCACTAGGTAAAAATTACTATTCTGCCCCTAATACACTAATTAATTAAAAATACAACATATATACATATAAAATGGGATTCTTACTTGGGATTCGGCCTAAGACAGAGAGAGGCTTTGCAGGCCATCAAACCAGCATGCCAAGCACAGGAAAAAGATGTGATGCTGCCCATAGCTTGAGGTTAGCATGGGAAATATTGAACCAAAATCTGAAATCACTCGGGTTCCAAAAGTTCAAATTTTTTTTTTTTTTTTGCGGGTTTCACAGGATCTATGGTATTAATGGTGAATGAGGAAGGTAGTAATGATTGAGTATTGGCAATGGGGATCTATGGGGATTGGTAGGGCTTAGGTTGGAGGATTAGAAGAAGAAGGTTGTTTGCAGAAATCTGTAAAATACTTACTTAAAAACTGAACCTTCAATGGTGACAGCTTTGAAGAAGATAATGTCTCCCGATCTACAAGATGCAAGGAGATGAAAAGAGGATCCTCCCGGTCTACCAGACGCAAGGAGTCGATTGGAGATTCACCAATCCCTTCACCTTGATATTACTCATAAGGCAACACTCAATAGAGCAAGGCAGTAGCAGCAATGGCAGCAAGCAAAAGCTAATTTTATTAATCAAATTCGTGTTCAATACTTGGCCTCCTTACAACCTTATATAAAAGACTTAAAATTAGATTCCTACACTAAAAAGGAAAGGCCTAACCCAATCCCTAGTCTATTAAGTAACTTAAACTGACTAGGAAACTGCAATAGACTCAAAATAGAGTCCTAATCCAGCCCAACTAAACGACTAAAAGATAAACTAATAAAATCACTTAAATTGAACCCCTGGTTCAAACCAGCTTTGGACCGGTTCAATTTAAAACATTAAAAACACGAAAATAAACTAAGTATAGGGCTAATCCCGTATGCAACTCATGTACCCCAACTTTAGGCCCATAAAAGTGGCCTATTACATAGAAAACCCATGGGATCAAAGGCCCAACATGTATATCACCCAACCCTAGACTTATTCCTAATAAAAGAAGCCCAATTTGGTGATAAATCTGCATCACACCTTTTCTTTGAATGGCAGAATGTACGGGTATACAACCGTGAAGCACCTTCCTTGCAGAGATCTGAATGTTAGTAGGGTTGAACTGTGGCATACCATCTGTGGAATTTTTTCATTGCCACCCTCAGCTCTATTTTCCTACCAGCTGCCATGCTAAAGAGTTTATGGAGTGATGTTCTGTGAACTCATTCATCTTTCACAGTGGAGGTGATGTTACTGATGTAAGTGATCCAACTATATAACTGAAGAGTGAAGACTCCTTGAGGTTATCCAATTAGCCCTCATTGGAGTTATTGGTTTATAGCTGGTCTTTAATGACTAAATCTCGAGTCTACTTTTTTTTTTTTTTTTCTCCTGATAAGTTTGTGTTTTATGAATTTAAGTTTTTTCCACTAATTATAGTGAAATCATGAGGTTAGTGTTTTTGGTAAACAAAGGAACTATTTACCAACTAGGTTTTGGTTTCTTTTAGGAATTATTGCAAGAATAATAAATTGCTCTAGAGGAAAGTAATCTAGAGAATGCTCTCATATTTTCTTCCCTTCCCTCCTTAAATTTTTGTTGTAGTTAATTCTCTTTAGAGTTTATTTTTAAAGTCCTCATGTAAGTTTGAGTTGATTTTGAGCATGAATTGGTTTCTTATTAGTTGATTCTATGTATGTTCATGTTATGAGAAGGCAATCAACATATATGGTGATTGAGTTTGTATCTTTCTTGGTTGGAGATTGGTGTCCTTTTACTGAATAGTTGGTTCCATGGTGGAGTTTCATCCTGTATTGGACTATTGGTGCAGGGTTGATTGACACGTGGTGGATCCCATGGTGTCCCTATCTGTTGTTTGCCACTTTATTTGCTGCCTTGCTTGTTTATTTGATTGCCTTACTCATATTAAATCTAGACTTTTACCCATGACAAGCCCTACAATCATATTTCATAACCCTAAATTCAACTTTTTTAATTTTTTTGGGAGGGGGTGTCGTTTATGCTTAGAGGTCAATCCTAGCCTATTTTGTTGTACTGTCAGCCCATTTCCTGCAGATGTAAGAGGTTTTGATATCCCACCCATATCAGTTTCAAAATTTGAGCCGTTGAATAACATCGTTGGACTAACGAAACCGTTCTGCAGATGATCATTGTGGTCCTGTAACTTCATTCGTCAGAAGATACTTCTCTTCACTCACATTGCTGAGGGTATCCTATCCCCACCACTTATCCTTCCAAAACTGGTTATTAGTTGTCACCTTCCCCCATCCATCTACTAATATTACATAGAACATCATCTTAACTTCAAATATTCTGCACACTGGTTTAGAAAACCTCAATCCCCTGTGTGGCCTTGTAAATATGTTAAGTATTAGAATCATATCTAGTAGGGACAAATGCAATAAGTATCTGGAAGTAATTGAGTATCACAGCCTGCAAGTGTGGCATTTTGAGGTTGTTCAGGTCAGTGTGGCTTACACTCAGCTTTCTGAACCACTGTACTAGTAATGTCCAATTTAAGTAATAGGAGAGTTTTGTGAGATAAATTTGTTAATGATTTAGTTTTTGATTGATTTTTGATTTACTCCATGGCTTACCAAAGAAAGAGCTATAATCTAAAGTTCTTTTGTAGGTTTTGGTTTGGCTTGCCATCTTGGTGTTATGGCTAATCTCCCTACCATTGGGATAGGAAAAAATGTGAGGTTCGAATTTTAACCCCAAAATAACTATGAGAAAAAGAACGCTACCTGGTCAAGTGGCTCCTGCAACCAGACACAGGAGCGCGCGAAAGTACCGCCCCCCCCCCCCCTCCATGAAATAAAAAATTGCATCTATGTTGATGACTTTGCTGCGCTCTCATTGGTCCCACGCTGGTGCAGGCGCTACACGACCAGACAGCAATCTCTTGCCCTTACTAAATTTAAATTAAGTTTTTAAATTCCTTCTTTTAGAGTTAAGATAAAGAATGAATTATCTCATTCCATGCCAAGTTTGGAATTTAACCGCGAACCTGGTTCATAATACTCAGTTCTTTTCATCAAATCAAAATAAAGTCCTAACCTCGATCTATGCCAGTTGCATCACGTGGATGGTCTTACACAATCTGGAGTGAGAGAACTTCTAGAAGCAAAAGAAAACTGTGCTAGAGATCTGATTCCTTTAACTGGAAACTCCAACTACACATGGGGAGTGGTAAGAGATCTAGAAGTCTTGTTCTTCCTATTTGTTCCAGTCTTTGAATAGTAAATGCATCCTTTTATTATGACTGCTCTTTTATGCAGTTGTTGGGAAAATCAGTGGTTCTGATTGAATGACAATATGTTAATTGGCCTCGTAAATATGGTATGTGGATGGATAATGCAGACAATCTGATAGACGGTTAGCCAGGGCCCCCGAATTTCTGTGGAAAATTTATTTAATTGAACCAAAACAGAGTGGCTTGCAGAAATAGAAATATATAGGAAATCGCAAAGCTTAGTCCTTCCACGGGAACACATGTTTTTCTAAAAAAAACTGAATCCCCATTTCTAGTAAACCCTTGGTAACTTCTAGACAACTTTTTTATATTGAAAAAATCCATCTCTTCACAGTAGCTATTAATAATTACAGTTATGCTGTGAGGCACATTTTAATACCTAGGAACCTTCTCAGTTACTATTTCTTGTATCAGTATAGGTGTGGCCAAGGGGACCAGGGGGTCTGGAGAGGCTAGGTCACATGCCTTGGTAAGATCGGACTAGATGCTCACCTGGTCAGGTTAACACCCAAGAGTAAGTGTTATGGAATGTGGCAGGTTGTTGTGGCTTGACTAGATTGATGTCTCAGCTTGCCCTAAACTGTATATATGCGTCTCTTATATTTGATTAGGATAATGTGTTCCGAACGGCCATCTTGGTAATCTTAGCAGGGTGGGTGGTTTTTTTTCGTAGCCATATGGAGGATGATGTGGTCAATTAAATTGCTTATAAAAGAGAAGATCCACTCTCTTGGTCAGATGTTAATTTGTTACTCATCTCATCTATATAACATGATTTTGATTCTTCCCCTCATATTTTTGGCCATCCAAAATGTTAACATTTCAAGTAAAATACTGAAAGATGACTTCAATTTTTGCCACATGGCACACTGATGCGGTAATTCTGGTGTGGGCCAGCTCGAACTCGATTGGAGCCCAGACCGAGAACCGGGTTCAAGTTTGTTGTGGTTCAGTAGGATATTAGAAGTTTATTTATTTATTTTGAATTATCTTGTAATATTTTATATTTAGGAATTTTATATAGGATTGGTAGATTGCGTAGGAGATTAAATTGAGTTGTTAGTTTCATATTTCGAGAAGAGTTGTTTTAGTACTTTCTATTAGGAGTCTTTTCGTTATCTTTATATAGTGGCATGTAACCTACAACGAAGATAATTGAATGAGAATTTGCATTTGTGATACTGTGATGTTGAAACCATCAACTTCACTGTTAGACACCATAATTTAGGATAGGGAGAAGGAAATTTAGCTCTAATACCAATTAATGCGATCCCAGGTTCAAAAAACTTCATTTGGGTTCACTGTGGTTATGGTGCCATCGCTGGCAATGTGGCCTTCTCTTCCTTTCCCCTTGATCCCACCCCTACTTTTCTCCTTCTTCTTCTCCCTTATTTCTTTGCTTCCATCTCAGGTAAGCTTTCCTTGCCATCCTCTCCTTACTTTCATTCTCGTCTCCTGTTTTCCTCTTTCTCTTTATGGTTCTGCTTTCACGATACCAGCAGTACCCTTGTGATGGTCATCGAGTTCCCTATGTCCTCTCTCTCAAATTTCGGTTGTAGTTTCCCTCACCTGGGCGATTCAACCCTCCAAATCCTTGGCCCAAAGACGCCTTCGTTCTTGAGAACCAACCTGCAAACCATACCTACAACTCCCTTGTTTGCCTGGTCTGATTTTAGAAGTTCAATATTAATCTTTTGGTTGATGAGTTGATCTGGTATTGGGTGTTCCTAAGAGGCTCAGGGGTTAGCTATTTAATCCTAAAGTTTCGATCTGATTGGTGTTCTTAGGAGAGACTTCCCTCCATCACAACAAGTTCTTTTTTACCGTCTCCTCCTTCGATCGTAAGGTTGAAGAAGGTGCTTCCTCTTCTTTAACATTAAACCCTTAATTCTGTTTTCCACAACTACAAGCCCGCTTGATAACCTTACGAGAAACAGTTTCTGTTGTTTTTCCGTTCTGAAAAATGGAAAAACACCTAAAAATCGCTTGATAACTAAGTGTTTTTTGTGACTGTTTTTGGAAACATAAATCAAAATTTATGCTCCCCGGAAGACTTTTGACAGAACATGTTGGCTGAAAATTGGAAAAGTGTGCCTGATAAAAACTCCTATTTTCATTCGCTATGCTCTTTTGTAAAATTGGAAAAGTGTGCCAAACATATCCTTTTGTTAATTTAAAAAAAAAAAAAAAAAAAAAGGGTTTTGCGTGTTTCCAAGAACAGGTTTACCAAGCGGGTCAAAAATGGTTTCTCAGCATAGAAAATTAAAAAACTATTTTGTTGTTTCTCAGCACATAACCAGAACAGAAACACCCGTAAGGTAATCAAGCGGGCACTACCTTTCTCTTCTTCATTAATTCTGATTTGTCCCTTATCTTAAATTCTATTCCAAGTCTACCCCCTGGTTAATATGTTTAAATTCCTTCTATATCTTCCTTATTATTACTACCAAACAGTCCTTTTAAGTTCTGATTATTATGCCTCTGCTACTCCCCTTTACAAACTTTGAAATATTTACAAAATTGCCATTTTCTTCCTACTTATATACAATTGGGTTGGCCCAGAGTGAACCTAAACAGGGTTTTTCGAACCCAGGATCACATCATAAACTCCTTTAGGACTAGAATTTGGCTAAAGTGGAGTGGCATGGGCTTGTGCTGGATTTATTCTATGAATAGTAAGTGAAGGATTAAAATGATAGATAAAGAGAAGAATGATACATTCTGGATAAACAAGTAAAGGAAGGAAAATATTTTGCAACTCCATAATATTTTGCAACTCCATCTAAGGGAAAACGGTTGGATGAAGAATACTCTATTGAATTCAAGATTAACCCATGTATGACGTACCACGGTAGCACTGAATATACTAGGGGTGCTATTAGCTTATCTGCCTATGTTTTCTAGGACACCAAAGCTACAATGTGGTAGCTAATCTGCCCATTCCATGAACCTCTTGAAGATTCTATTTGTAGGCAGAAATATTTGGGTGAATTCTGCTTGTATATTAGCTATAACATATACTTTTGTTGACCGCTGGTTTTCTCTCTAAATCAAATATTTTTGCATTTTGGTTATTGTGGTTCAATATTTCAGTAAATGTAAAAAGGGCAAGGGTTCCCCACACCACACCAATGAGCACATGGGAATCTGTTTTGTCAATAGGGTCCCACAAGATCAGGGGGGAGAGATAATGTGTCAGGAGGGGAGAGAGAGAGAGAGAGTTATGTGAGAGGATGTGGGAAAGAATCCCCACACTGTTGGCGAGGGGATCCTTTTTTTTTAACCCATATAAAAAATTTAAAGAGTAGAAATTAAACCATGACAGAGCTCAGCCCAAGCCAATCTAATTTTCCATTCCATAGGCCCATAAAATCCTATCATTTAGAAAATGTGGCATTGGTCCTGCTCTGCTTGTTAACTGAGATTTCCAATTTAGCCCAGCTCAGTTCTACCTTTAACTAGTGCGAATTTTAAAATGGAAAGACTTAACAGATTGAATGGCCGAAATGGACAATGAAAGGCCCTTTTTTTTCCAATTTTAAATTGAAAAATCAGAGTGAATGATATGCATTGACTTCCAAAATGAAGCAAAATGTTTAGCCAATTTTTTTACAGCTAAACTTTGTACAGCTACATTTTGAGGGCCTTGTATGGCATACAGATTCTTTTTTGGGGGGTATCTCATCCCTGTGACAAACTTTACTTATTAAAAAATAAATATAACTGAAGAAGTAATAAGAAGATCTTGACTCATTTTGTCATTCTAAGGATGGAAAAGTAGCTGATGTCTTATTTGTAGAAAATTTATGGGAATGCTAAATAGTTAGAGTTCTCTATATTCAATTGAAGAGTGAAACTACTAAAGTTTGTAGTTGTGCACCTTGAGAGTTTCATTAAGAAAATGAACTAAGAAGAGAAGGTTGTAGAAACATTTTTGGGAAGCTGCTTGTTGAGCTGGTGTTTATCATTTTATTGTTCCATGGGATGAATTCTTCTATCACATAACTAACCCCAAATAGAGGACAAAGAGTCAAGTGAATAGTTATTGGCTCTCCAAGAGTCATTTATTTCAATGTATTCCCAAAGCATTTGGGGTATTTGTGAAAGGAGTTGTGTATGAGTCATTCAACTGTTTGATTCTGCACACAGAAAGGAGCAATTAGGGTGATTATTTTAGTAGGAAAATCCTACTATGTCTACAAGAGATCATCATGGATAGGAAATCTGAATGATGAGCTTTGATAGAATGATCATTGAGTGATTGGGTAGCCAAGATGAGACAAATTGGTAACATAAGTCCTAATGCCAAACCTGATGGCGAAATAAGGATTTGGTACAAATTAGAAGGCATACTCAAAAAGCTTTTGGATGGAGGATTTGTATTTGTACGATGAAGTAATGGACAATAGAATGGGTGTTTCATAAGTATGGCTACATAACTTTTGTTTTACACCCATTCATATGAAATAAAAGAGAAGACATTCTGAAGTTTTTGAGATTTTTCGGTGATTTCAAATTTTCATTCATAAAACAGAGGCCAGCACACCTTCATAGGGGACTTAATGAAAAAGTACTTAAAACAGGGCTAGTTACATACTACAATCTAATTCCTCAAAAGTTCCTAAAACTTATGATCTCCACTTGCTGGGACAAATTTCTATAGTTTAAAACAATTTCCTCTCAAGAATTGGAGTTTTGCTCACTATCTTGAGAGGAGCAGCAAGAATCCTCCGCTCCGCTACCAAGTTGGATGATTAAGCACAAAGAGGTAAGAGAAACAAGATCGAAGGAAGAAGAGTAAAAGAGAATGGTTCTTTGCATCTTATAATTGGCACTTCAACCCAATATGTCACTTATGAAGATTTCCCTTTATAGGCTAGTATCAACAATAACAACAACAACTCAGCCTTGTCCCAACTTAATGGGGTTGGCTAAATGGATCCTTTCTCACACGCACACACAAATAAATTAATAAATAAATGAGATAAGAAAAGGGAGTGGTGGAAAATGAAAATTGAAAGTAAGAGGAAAAAGGATAGCCTAGGAAATCAGGAAAATCTCAGTTACATGGTGTCGATAACATGGATCCTTGCCCTCCAATAGGCTCTATCTGAGGTCATACTTGGCACAAGACCTAAACTACGCATGTCATTCTTCACAACCTCACCTATGGTCATTTTAGGTCTGCCCCTACCTCTTTTAGCTCCTTCAATCGTCATTAGATCACTCCTCCTTACTGGGGCGTCCCCAGGCCTCCTTTGCACATGGCCAAACCACCTCAGATGACATTCTCGGAGCTTGTCGTTGATCGGGGCAATTCCCACATCAGCTCTAATACGTTCGTTCTTTACTTTATCCTTCCTAGTTTTGCCGCACATCCATCTTAACATCCGCATCTCTGCAACACATAGCTTCTCTAAATGACACTTCTTAATTGCCCAACATTCCACCACATACATCATAGCAGGTTGGACAACAGTCCTGTAGAACTTTCTTTTAAGCTTTAAAGGAATGTGTCGATCACACAATACTCCTGTTACACCTCTCCACTTCATCCATCCCACTTTAATTCTCTGTGAAACATCATAATCTATGTCACCTTCTTTATGTATGATAAACCCCAGATATTTGAAATAGTCACTTGTCAGTATCTCTCTCTCCTCAATTTTCACCATATCATCATCCATCATAGTGTGACTAAAGTTACACCTCATATACTCTGTCTTTGATCTACTAATCTTAAAGCCTCTTGCTTCCAAAGTAAATCTCCACATCTCTAACTTAGCGTTAATCCCTGCTTTTGTCTCATCTACCAAAACAATATCATCGGCGAAGAGCATACACGATGGTAGTCTTGGATGCTCTTGGTTAATTCATCCATGATAAGTGCAAACAAATAAGGTCTTAGGGCTTATCCTTGATGTAACCCAACCGTAATTGGGAATTCCTTGCCCTGGCCTCCCACAGATCTCACGCTAGTCACCACACCATCATACATGTTTTTAATTATCTCTATATACTTACTCACCACCCCTTTCTTTGCAAAAACATGCCAGATTAAATCCCTAGGGACTCTGTCATAGGTTTTCTCCAGGTCAATAAAGACCATATGGAGATCCTTCTTGTTAGCTCTACATCTTTCCATAAGCCTCCTCAGTAGGTAGATAGCTTCTGTCATGGATCTACCTAGCATAAAACCAAATTGATTCTTCAGATATGAGTCTCTCTTCTCAGACGGGCTTCAATAACCTTCTCCCAAAGTTTCATAGTATGACTCATTAGTTTTATGCTTCTATAGTTGTTGCAGCTTTGTACATCACCCTTATTTTTGTATATACAGGAACTACAATGCTTTGTCTCCAATCATTTGGCATTTTCCTTACGATCATAATCTTGTTAAATAACTTGGTTAACCAATATACCTCACAAACTCCTAGGGCTTTCCATACTTTAATTGGGATCTCATCCGGGCCTAGTATGTTATACACATTATATCCCTCTTACATGATAATGAGAAAAATACCCTTTCAAGAATGCATAGCACTTCTTTTAGTGTTGGTTAGGATGGAGACTCAACAATGGACCAGTTGAAGGATTTGGTCTTTGACTCACAATTAGATGGATCCTGTCCAGGATAATGAGGAAACTGGATGTTGGTGTTATTAGCATGGGAAGTACTGTACTTCCCCTGCTGATAACACTAACTTTAGAAACCTTGGTTGTAAACTTCATTTTTAGTGGTTGTTTTGAAGTTGTCCCAAAATGATTTGTGACATTTTGGTAGTTTTGATGAAATTTTTTTGGCCAATACAAATATTTAAAATTCAGATGTATATAAATTAAAGAAATGTTATAACATAAATGGACAATTTTTTTTTATTTTTTTTTTGGGTTTTGACATTAGGATACCCTTGAAAGGAGCAACAAATGGGTATGTTGAAGCTTAGTTATTGGTGGGCTTTCATTTGGACCCAATTAAAGTAACAAATTCAACTTAAAACAGCAAAGATTCCAAACCCATATCTCCAATTCGTTTCCTCCAAAATTTCCAAAATAGACTGAATCGGTCACAAAGGATTGCAATAACCAAAGCACGAGACCAAAAAATTTTGGTCGAAATAACCAAAGCACAAAACCCAAAAAAATTCATCGGATTTTTGACCAAAAGAATCAAATTTACAAATAAGCTGGAAATTGCCGATGACATGGAACAAATAATTCTTACTGATGTTCAGTGTGGAATTGTTGTCTATTAGTGACAATTGGGATCAATGCCTTTCCTTGATACTCAGCCCCGTTGGGATTACATCATGGCATCCACAACCTATAGGGGCCTTTGGAAAGAGCAAACAGGAGGATTCTTATGCCTTTTCCTATCTTACCCCTTGAATCTGTGTGGATATTGGATTGGTTCTTTTTATTGAGATCTATTTTTGGAAGAGTTTGGACAGCTGGATGTGCTGCTACTAGCTTGGCCCATTGGCCCATGGGCCCATGCCTCTGCTATATGATGCTAATATATTCTCATCTCTTTTTTACATTTTTCATCCTCTCTTTTTGAGTGTAAGTTTTTCAGTACTTTAAATCTGTAACATTCTTTTATCGATACTACTCAAAAGAAAAAGGTTGAATCTTTTATCACCTTTAATCTCTTATATCTAGATTGCATTTGGTCTAGGGTTAATTTACACAGTTTTGCAGTGGCTTAGAGTTCATTTCTAGGACAGTGCTTGGTAATTAAATTTCAAGCGATACGGCAAGGGATATATCTCTTCATAAGTCATGTATTGTATGTCAAGGTCATAGAATGTCCTACACATGTATTAGATGTGGACACATTATTTAACCAAACCTAGAGTTAAGTTTGAAGCTAGACATCCTCTCAATAGCACTCAGGTTAAATAGGCTCCTCATAACTTGAAACTTTGCAATAGACACTGAGAAATAATGTTAAGCACTACCAACTTACTGATAGAATGGCGTGTCCAAATCTCCTAGTATGTGACAGTATGGGCAGATTGTTTATATAGGTGGTACAGTCAATGGCTTCTGCCATCTTATAATTGTTTCATTTGAGTGCTGTTCCTAGCTATATCGAAATTTGTCAATGTAGTTTATTTGTTTTTTCACCCTGGAAGATATCCTTTGAATCATGTAGTTGACCAAAATTTGCACAGGCCATGCGATCGACTGAGGGTTCCTTGAAGCCAATATTTATATCAATTGGCCACCGTGTATCACTCGATACTGCAGTCAAAATTGTTAAAATGACTTGCAAATACCGTGTACCAGAGCCTATCCGACAGGTAAGGTCTACTGTCTCCCTTATTAAGTATTTGAAAGCTCAGTACTATTGAACTCATCATAGAATTAACTTACGGTTACTGGGGATTTTATTGAATCCTGAAAGATCACACAAATGAAATGAGAATATGTCATATTTGCAGGATGTAAAGCCTTTTCTTTTTTAAGAGCTCAGCTTATTCCTAGGACCCTGGTCTTGCTCTTCACATTTATCAATGAAATAAAAATTGTCATTATGAATGGCATAACTATTTATGAATAGCCATTAGTCTGACTATCTTTTCTGCCCCTTCTATTAAGCTGTTGATGATTTTGAATTAGGGGTAAAATGAGTAATTTCCTCAAAGTTTTACTTTTGCTTGCTAGTACTGTTTGAAGCCTCTGGCAGGGCAAATCAGATAGTAGCAGATATGATGTGGGTAGTCTGGTAATTTTACCTTTGATGGAAATAGACCCCTTGTGCGCTGGAGGAAAGAACACTTCTTTATCCACTGCACTTGTTTCTCTATGCCATAAAACAGAGAAATCTGGTGCCATGGGTAAGAACTGGGTGGTTCTTGCTTCGGACTGTTTAGTTCATAGGGAACTCTGATGCATGATGGATTGGGACCTTTGATAAAGATGATTTCAGATTTTTTTTTTGATAAAAAGGATAAGTCATATTAATTAAAATAGTTCAACACACATTGTTCTGAGAAGTTAAATAATCTGGCATGTGTAGCCAAATTATGGGCAGGCCGAATTAAAGTCCTAGGCTGTTTAATAAAAGTTACAGTCCAACATAAAGTAATTAGAGACTGAATATCAAAAAGCAAATGGAAAAGGTCCCATGGCCACGGATGATTTTCTTGGTTCATCAGCCAATCCTTCACTTCCATCGAGTCCGTCCAAATAGTCAGGTTCCTGCATTCCAGTAAAAGCGCCCTTTCGATTGCTTCCTTGATTCCTGAGTTCCGTTTCCTATGCTGACCCTGTATATCCAAAATTCATGCAAGAGGCAACTAATTTATTTTTATGTATGATAAAAGATCCCCATCCTCCCTTGTTATTTGAGGGATCAAAACTCCCATCCGATAGAATTAAGCTGTAATCTGCTGAGTCCAGATTCAGATAGAAGTCAAGACCGTATATAGTTTCTTCCTGAGTAGAAGCCTCCTGATGGATGGTTGCTGAAACTAGCCTCCTGACAGATTTTTTTTTTTCCAATAATGATGTTCAGATCTCTGCTGCTGGACCTCTGTTGTAGTTCTTAGTTTTTGTGGTCATCAACAAAGACTTCTGAGTTTCTAGTTCCAATCAGAAGTGCACGTTTTGCCTAATTCAAATGCTTTCTTCATAATTGAGATTCAGAACAAAGGGTATTAAAGCACTTCCGGGGAAGAAGAAGTAGTGGATGGAAGTGGGGCAATCTTTGTAATAGATATCCAATCACTTGAGGCTAATAATGGAGTCTGCTCTAACCTTCTAATAAGTTTCAGAACCAGTCCAATATAACAGGATCGCAGAACCCAAAAGTGATCAGATTTAAGTGAAACTTCAGATCTCAAAATCCACGTGTCTGATCAGGGCCAAATTCCAATTGAGTTTACCCCCTAGGGCAGTGATTATTCACCCCAAATCCTAGCCCAATCTAATGCTTAGATGTTCCCCAACAGCAGTCTTCAAAACAGAGCAATAATAATATAAAACCGGGTTGGCTATTACAAGTTGTAGAAAATATCAACTAAGATTCAACTTAGTAAACCCTTCTTGATCAACATTGAAAGAACTTCACGTTCTCAATAGAATATCAATATTTTTTTTAATCAACAAATTTAGGAACAGAATAGGGTGACTTAGTTGATCTTGCAAGAATGATACTAGCAGAAGCAAAATAGAAAATTAGAAGAAGGTATGACTTGAAAAGTCTCACCCCAAGCCTAGGCTTGTATCTCACCAACCACCCCAGCATCTCAACAGGACCAACATCTCACTGAACTGCTGAAGCTCTGTCTCTCATAGAAGAATGGTTAAAACCAAATTTCATTCAAATTCTGATTTCAAATGCTTACAGGCAGCTCTTTTTATAGAGAAGCTGGGATGGTTCTAGCCCTTGTTGGGACCTCCTCCTAGACTTAATGGCCTGTACATTTCCAAGGACTTAACATTGGAACTTTTCTAGATATTTAATGTACTTTACATTTTCAAGGTCTTCCACAACTAACAGTGAAACTAATTTATTGACATCCCAAGACTTCACAACTTAACCAAACCCCACATAAACCATATTAACTGTTCCTCCCAAAACACAGACACGCACACGCACACAAATCCAGAAAACAGATGTTTAAAACAGCCAGTTTTCCAGAAACACTGCTTTCCAGTTCAAAACCAGCAAATCCTCCTTAAGAAACCAGAAAAAGAGAAACAAAAAAGTGTCTTGAATATTACTTGCTCAATTCACCAAGGCTCTCGCTGGTTGGATATAAAATGTTGCAAACTAATTTTGTTAACAAAACAGATTTTTGAGAATGGCTTAAGTGATTAATGTGATCACTAAGCCCCTTAATTTATAGTTTTCAATAAGAGGGAAAAATTACAAATATGTCTCTGTATAGCCGACTATGCTAGCTATAGGAAATAAAATAGAGAAAAACCCAAAAATACCCTTATCGGGTTACATAACTCAACAGTCCCCCTCAAGTTGGGGCATGGATATCACACATGCCCAACTTGACTAAACTATGATGAAATAACTTTCCACTTAGCCCTTTAGTGAAGACATCAGCAAGTTGATCATCAGACTCCACAAAAGGTATACAAATCTGCACACTTTCTAACTTGTCCTTGATGAAGTGTCTGTCAATCTCCACATGCTTGGTACGATCATGTTGCACTGGATTGTGGGCAATGTTGATTGCTGTTTTGTTGTCATAGTACAACATCATTGAACGATGAATAGAACCACTAATATCCTGGAGTAAACTTTGAAGCCACAATAACTCACATATGCCCTGGGCTATAGCACGGAATTCGGATTTAGCACTATACCTTGTCACAACATTTTGGTTTTTTACTTCACCATGTGACAAGATTGCCTCCTACAAAAGTACAATAACTTGAAGTGGATTTCCTGTCAGGATTACCACCCTAGTCAGCATCTGTGTAAGCCTCAATGCGAAGATGATCATGCGGAGACAGGTGAATTCCTTTTCCTGGATCTGACTTCAAGTAATGGAGAATATGAAGAACAACAGCTACCATATGAGTGGAGTAGGGATCATGCATGAACTGATTGAACAAGCTTACTACAAATGCAATGTCCGGTCTATTGTGGTAGGGATAAATTAATTTTCCCACCAACCGTTGATATCGACCCTTATCAACCGGATCACCATCCTTCTCTTGTAGACGAGTAGTAGCTTCTAAAGGAGTGTCACACGGATGACATCCTAACAAACCAGTCTCTGAGAGTAGGTCTAGAACATATTTCCTTTGGGAGAGAAAAATACATTTGGGAGAACGGGCAAATTCAATCTCAAGGAAGTACCTGAGCTGTCCTAGATCTTTCAAATTCTCGTCCCAAGAAAGTCTTCAAGTGAGAAACTCCATCTGCAACATTACCTGTCACAACTATGTCATCAACTTAGACTATAAGAAGAGTGACCTTTTCTCCATTTCGCTTGATGAACAAGGTGTGATCGGCATTACTCTGTTTGTATCCTACAAAGATCATTGCTTTATAGAACCTGCCAAACCAAGCCCGAGGAGATTGCTTCAGAAATTAGGGTTAGGGTTTCGGGTTTTAGAATTTAGGTTAAAACTAGGGTTTAAACTTGGAATTAGGGCAAGGGGCTAAGGTCGAGTGCTAGGGGCAATGGGAAGGGTGCTAGGTTGTGATATGGTGTAATTTTGATGGCTGAATTGGGCTATACAGAATTTAGGGTTTTTTTTGGGTTTTACAGAGACAAGGTAAATTAGGGTTTTGATGAACAATTGGGGCTAGGGTTCAGGTCGAGTGTAGGAGGTGGTATGAGGGGGCTGTGGTCTGAATTTGGTTGAATTTTGATAAGGGATGAAGGTTTTATGAAGCTTAGATGATCTAGGGTTTAAGGGAATCGATGGGGTAATGGAGGCTTGGGTTGGAGGATGAGAAGAAGAGGGGAATTGCAGGAATTTAAATCAACTTACTGGTCTTGCAGATCTGCAATAGCAGTAACTTGAAGAAGCTTGAAGAAGAACCTCCCAATCTACAAGATGCAAGGAATCACCGGAGGTCCACCAGTCCTTCAACCTTGATATGACTCACAAGGGGGGTCTTGATATGACTCACAAGACAATCTCAGAAGAGAGAAACAGCAGCAGTAGTAGCCAGCAACAAAGAGACGATTTTTTTATAAAACTTTAATCAGTGGGCGAGCCTCTCTCATGATTTCTATTAATAAAGGCCTAAGGGCCAAAATCCTGATACAATTTAAAATCCTCTCTTCCAAAATCGTGGAAGGAGTGTGACTTAATGAAATAACTCAAAGTTAAAAGTCCTAATTGCCCCTATTAACTTAAAACACTTAAAACTATTAAACTAAGAAAATTCCTCATCAACCAATAGGATATAAGATCCTAATAGCCAATAGGAACACTTCACTTAAATTAGACCAACTTAAATTGAACCAATTGGATGCAACCAATTTGAATCGGTTCAATTAAAGACATAAAAATAAAACTAAGTATAAAACTGAAATAAACTAAGTATAAACTAGTCTAAGGCTCCTACTAAAACCCTATCATCAGGGGGGCTTCTTCAGCTCATGGAGGCTTGGATCTGTATCACGTGTGGATTTCCCTTTTTAGATATTGATGCTGCAAGGAGACTCCGACAGAGGAAGGCACCCCTTTTGAGTCCGCTGCTGGTTTCAAGATGGTGTACGATGAACATGCTGCAGATTGTATTTGCGACATCTGTGTCTTTTCACCTTTCTGATGGTGGGGCCAAGCAGTTTCTTATTGGACATTTGGCATTTATTAAAGTGTGTATTTATTCAGCTATAAACTGATTGTAAAGCTGAAGGTTATGTAATAAGTATTACAACGTAGAATTCCGCTTAATACTCTGATTATGTATGTACTAACAGAACTCTTTTATTATATCTGATTTGGTATTGTGGATGTTGTGAGATTAATTACACTGCTATTATGATCCTGGCGGGTTATAGGGATACCCCATGAGGGTCCAGTCATATCAAACCCGGTTGGTTCTGGTGGGGTGTGACACATCCACTTATCTTGCAGAGAACCAGGGTCAGCTGGCATGGGGTCAGTCCCAAGAATATGGCCAGTAAGCCCATGACCAGCAATGGTCAAATAGATAGTCCGAGACCACTTGAGATAATTTGTGCCATTGAGTTTGATAGGAGCAGCAAGGGAAAGAAATTCTGTCCGGGGCTGTCCATCAATCCCAGAAGTTGCAGAAGAAAAATCTGAGCCTGTCATGGTTGCAGCCACACAAACAAGGGAACCAGCAAGGAGCCGATGCAGCCAGCCAAGAAGAAGCAGAACAGCAAAATCGATAAGGGAATAAATTGATCCAAAAAACCAGAAAACCTGAATATGACCAAAACCTCAGAAATAAGGGCTGGAAGCAAGGTCGAGTGGTCCTCTTGGATGATGAAAACTCCTCTGAAAAAATCAGCAGCAATGAAGAACCCTAACCCAAATATTGATTGGTGTCAGGGTTTTGAAAAAAAACCCTGAAAGGTGAGATCGATTTTGGTAAGGTGCTCCAAAAAACTTGTAGTAGAGCTTGGATAGATGCTGGCCAGGAACTGCAGAGGAGTCTCCAACTAAGGAAGAGCAGCCTTCAAGTTAGATTCTAGGTTTAGGAAATAGGAAGGGAGAAGAACGAAGTTGGAGGAGGAAGAAGATAGCAAGAGAAGAGAGAAGAGAGAAGAGAATATTAGGCTGTAATCGATTGTGTTGGAGAGGCTTCTCCATACACCATATATTCATTCAATCATAACTAATAGAGAATTACATCCACCTCCCTAGGGAGGTATAAGAGAAATAAAGAAGAAAAACAGAATTACATAATAAGGCAACTAGTAATAGAACTAGTTCCTAAACTACCCCTATTACATGACTTCTAACACTCCCCCTCAAGCTGGAGAATATATATCATGCATTCCCAGCTTGCTTAGGAAAGAGCTAAATTGAGGAGAGCCAAGAGCTTTGGTGAAGATGTCTGCCAGCTGATCACCAGTCTTCACAAAAGGAGTACAAATACAGTCAGAGTATATCTTCTCCTTAATGAAATGCCTATCAACCTCAATGTGCTTTGTCCGGTCATGTTGAACGGGGTTGTGAGCGATACTGATGGCAGCCTTGTTGTCACAGTACAGTCTCATGGGTCCTTCAGTGTCAAATCCCAGTTCCTGAACTAGTCTTTTCGGCCAGATGAGCTCACACACTCCATGTGCCATAGCTCTAAATTCTGCCTCGGCACTAGATCTGGCCACAACATGCTATTTCTTACTCCTCCATGTGACTAAGTTACCTCCCACAAAGGTACAATAGCCGGAGGTAGATCTCCTGTCTGTAATGGAACCAATCCAATCGGCATCTGTGAAACCTTCCACTCTCAAGTGGTTTTGCCTTGCATACAACAGTCCTTTCCCTGGAGAGGACTTCAAATACCTCAGAATGCGATACATAGCATCCAAATGGCCACTCTTGGGAGCATGCATGAATTGGCTGACAACTCCCACTGCATAAGAGATATCTGGCTGAGTCATAGAGAGATAGATAAGCTTCCCCACTACCCTTTGATACTTTCCCGCATCAACAAGAGAAGGACCACAGTCCTCTCCTAGTTTGTGATTCTGCTCAATAGGAGAGTTTGCTGGTTTGCAGCCTAACATCCCTGTCTCAGTCAACAGGTCAAGAATAAACCTCCTCTGACATATGTTGATTCCTTTCTTGGTCCTTGATACTTCTATTCCTAAGAAGTACTTCAAGGGAACCAGATCTTTGATCTCAAATTGCTGTGCCAAGTAGCTCTTCAATCTACCTATCTCAG
This sequence comes from Telopea speciosissima, assembly GCF_018873765.1. Classification (NCBI taxonomy): domain Eukaryota; kingdom Viridiplantae; phylum Streptophyta; class Magnoliopsida; order Proteales; family Proteaceae; genus Telopea; species Telopea speciosissima. The sequence continues at coordinate 26,429,570 of NC_057920.1, forward strand.
CTGTATCATCTCCTGTGACCACAATATCATCAACATAGACAATGAGGGTTGTGATAGTACCATTACTCCGTTTGGTAAAGAGAGTATGATCAGCTTGGCTCTAGGAGTATCCATTCTTCAGAATAGCCTGTCGGAAGCGCTCAAACCATGCCTTTGGTGACTGTTTGAGACCATATAGGGCTTTCTTAAGGAGGCACACTTTCCCTTCAGCTGAAGGCATCTTGAAGCCTGGTGGAGTGTGCATGTACACTTCCTCTTCCAAATCACCATGAAGGAAGGCATTCTTCACATCCAACTGATATAAAGGCCAATCTTTATTGGCAGCCAAGGATAAAAGAACTCTTATCGAGTTATGTTTGGCCACAGGAGCAAATGTCTCCTAGTAGTCAATTCCATAGACTTGACTGTTCCCCTTGGCCACCAACCTTGCTTTGTATCTCTCAATACTGCCATCAGATTTATACTTGATTGTATAGACCCATCTGTATCCAACTGGGACACGTCCCTTGGGGAGGTCAACAAGTTGCCAAGTACCATTCTTCTCAAGTGCCATCATCTCCTCAGACATGGCTTATCTCCACTTTGGGTCAGACATAGCATCAATGACATTCTTGGGAATGGAAGCAGTAAAGAGAGCAGTAATAAAGGCAAGGCCTGTAGGAGAAATTGCATCATAGGAAACAAACTGGGATATAGGATTAGTACAAGTTCTTTTCCCTTTCCTAATAGCAATAGGAAGGTCCAAATCAGATGGAGGAGAAGAAATGTCACCTGATTGAGGAAGATGAATCTCAGGATGTGGATCTAGATCTGGATCTGAAGAGGACTCTTGGTAGATCATCTTTCTTGTATTATGCAAGCTTTCACCTTTTTTGTATGTAAAGTGGTAAGCCTTCTCTACCTTCTCTTTACCAGAACCACTTTCAACAACCAAATCTGTATTCCCCCCTGGTTGATCATCAACTTCAACCACATCTACAGTCCTGCGCTTCCCAATGTCAAGCATAAAAGGGGATGTAGGTAGAGGAGAAAGAAAGAAATCATCAGTAGCCTGTTCACTCCCACAATTCTCCCCTTGAAGAGGATGCTGAGAAGGGGACAAAGAAAGGGATAGACTCAAGAAAGGTAACATCCTTGGAAATGATACATTGGCGGGAAGAAGGATGATAACACTTATACCCCTTGGTAGTAGAGGAGTACCCAAGGAAGAGACACTTTAAAGCTTTGGGGTCAAGTTTAGTGCGAGCAGATTTGTTAACATGCACTTAACAAACACAGCCAAAGACTCTAGGTGGAAGAGAAAAAGCAGAGGCCTTGGGAGATAAGATGTCCAAGGAAGATTTAAAATTAAGAAGCTTGATAGGCATACGATTGATGAGAAAGGAGGCAGTGAGAAGAGCTGCGAACCAAAAGGTCTTGGGGACATGCATGTCAAACAATAGGCTACAGATGACCTCCAGGAGATGGCGATTTTTCCTCTCAGCAACCCCATTTTGTTGGGGCGTGTCAACACACGCTAGCTGATGGATAATGCCATAAGTAGTAAAGAAGGTTTGAAGGCCACCAAACATGTACTCTCCCCCTTTATCAGATCGCACAATTTTGATGCGGGTCTCAAATTGAGTAAGGATCATTTGGTAAAAATTCTAAAAGGCATCACAAACATCACTCTTATGCTTCAAAAGTACAGTCCATGTGGCACGGGAAAAATCATCAACAAAGGACACAAAGTAACGGAAGCCAAATAAAGAAGTAGTAGGGGAAGGACCCCAAACATCAGTATGCACAATATGAAAAGGAGCAATAGTTCTATTACCATGATAAGGATATGAAGACCGACAATGTTTGGTAAACATACATGGTTCACATTGAAAAACATGAGAAGAGGCAATAGATGAAAATAAGTGAGGCAATTGTTTCCTCATTACTACAAAAGATGGATGGCCAAGACGGCGATGCCATAACATAACAGAATCCACAGAACTACTATCATTTCGACCACACACATAGGAATGAGTTGTGGGCAAAAACGGATCAAAAAAGTAGAAGCCTTGCTCCTCACGTCCACTACCAATAATCCTTAGCAGTGTCACCTACTCTGTCAAAGGCCACAGAGACACTATCCCAAATAGCTTTGGTAGTTTCCTTCCTTATAAACCTTCTCCCAATCTCGGGCTTTATGGAGAAGATCAACCCTGTCATAACTGTAGAATTTTCAGTCTCCCATTTATCAAAAGTAGGTGAACCAGCTGTGGGAGCCTTGATAGAACCTGTGATATATCCAAGTTTTCCCTTACTCCTTAGGGAAAGTCTCACAGAATGTGACCAATCTAGGTAATTAGTACCATCAAGCTTCACAAAAGAAATCTGTTGATAAGTACTCTCATAAGCCAACTGAGGGACAACAGTGGGTGGTTGTGAATCAGCAGTATCAAGCACAGATGTATCCGAATCATTCATGATGGATACCAACAATAAACAAGATCACCAAAGGCAAGTGGGGAGTACACACTCAACCCAAACAAGCAAGAAGTCCAATAAGCAGCCTAGGATAGCACACTGCCGAAGCAGTCCTAGCAGCAAATTTCTAAGAGGACTTAAATCAAGCACTTCTAGTGCATAACAACAGCAGTCCAGCAGGCAGTCCCTAAGAAGAGGCCTCACAAAGGCTTGCAAGGTGTAGTAATAACTTCAAACAAGTAAAAAAGCCTCACAAAGGCTATGCATACACATCCCTCAACCAAGGGAGCATCAAACTGCAGCTCGAAGCAAGAAAAAAAGAAGTAAACACTCTCAGGTTTACCTGGGCAGAACAGAGGATCCCACACAAGGAGCAAAACTGCTCATATAGCTTCTTCAATCAGCAAGGGAGATCATATCCACTCTCATAAGTGTCCTTGGGCGATGCAAGTGGGCCAAACCAAGACACAAAAGGAATCCGAGAATGGCAGCAGCTGCAACCTGAAACTGAGACTGGCAGAACTTGGAGCAGCAGCTGTGGGAGATCCAAATCTCCAAAGAAGCTTCAATCATCAAAAGAGGCTAGAATGAGCCTATTCCATATTCTTTAAGCAAAGCTGTACACAAAAATCTCCTCTTTGGAATCCTTAGACACAAAGGATTTCAAAGAGAAGATAAAGAATGAAAACAGGGACTGAACACGACTCTCAAACCTTGAGCCTGCTCTGATACCAAGTTAGATTCTAGGTTTAGGAAATAGGAAGGGAGAAGAAAGAAGTTGGAGGAGGAAGAAGATAGCAAGAGAAGAGAGAAGAGAGAAGAGAATATTAGGCTGTAATCGATTGTGTTGGAGAGGCTTCTCCATACACCATATATTCATTCAATCATAACTAATAGAGAATTACATCCACCTCCCTAGGGAGGTATAAGCGAAATAAAGAAGAAAAACAGAATTACATAATAAGGCAACTAGTAATAGAACTAGTTCTTAAACTTTCCCTATTACATGATTTCTAACACTTCATAGTGGAAAGAGCTTGATCTTCAAAAAACAAGGAGAACTCCAAAATCGCAGAGAGGGGCTGCAGCAACTATCAAGCACAAGTAATTTTAGGTCATAAAAAAAAGAGAGGTAGGTTTGAGGGCAGCAGCTAGATCATATGATCACCTCATTGTTGCTGCCCTAAGTTGAAGGAAGAGAACCAAGAAGAAAGAGAGAAAGATCAAGGGAAAGAGAGGAAGAAAAAACGATGGGAGGGTAGGGAGTTTTGAAAACTTAGATAAGAGGGAATTTGGCTCTGATGCCATGTTAACAAAACAGATTTTTGAGAATGGCTTAAGTAATTAATACGATCACTCAGCCCCTTTATTTATAGTTTTCAATACGAGGGCAGAATTACAAATATGTCCCTGTATAGCCGACTATGCTAGCTACAGGGAATAAAACAGAAAAAAACCCAAAAATACCCTTATCGCATTACATAGCTCAACAAATTTAAAGTTAAAGAAAAGAAAAATGGAACTTTTTATAGTCATTATCTACAAAAATTGTGAAACTAGCTCAAAACTTGCTAAAACTAGTAACTAAAGATTCAGTGGGTGGAGTTTAATGCTTGCTTGAATGACATTGGGGCGACTGGTTTGAAATGGTCAGGGATGAAGTTCACTTGGAACAACAGGAGATGCGGTGCCAATAAAATTTCTTGCAAATTGGATAGGGTGCTGGTCAATGATCACTGGTTGTCTTCCTTTAGCTTCTCTGAGGCTGTCTTTTGACTTCCCAAGAGTCTCTAATCACAACCCAATTGTTCTCCAGATTCAGCCTTACAAGTCCGTTGGTCCCAAGCCTTTCTAGTTCTTTGACATGTGTGCTACTCATGAAGACTACCTCAGAATTGTCCAAGAAGCCTGGATGAAGCTGAGGAATAAGAACGCTCCCCCTCTAATTTCCTTTGCCTTGAAGTTATGAGAAGTTAAGAAGGCCCTGCAAACCTGTAATTTCTCTTCCTTTGGGAATGTTATTAATTCAGTCCTTGCTAGAAAGAGGAGCTAACAGGATGTTCAGAAGCGTATTCAGACTTTGGGGGGAGGGGGGGGAGGAGGAATGTCTCTTTGGCCAATGAGGAAAAGATTCTTCCCAATAAGCTACGCGTTTTCTGGCCCAAGAAGAGAGCTTCTACAAACAGAAGGCCAGGATTAACTGACTTAAGCATGGGGACTCCAACACTAGCTATTTCCACCGATCCATGAAAGCTCATTTTAATGGAAGTTCTATCTCCAAATTGACGACAAGGGTTAGGACCATTCGGACCAAGGCAGAGGATATTAAAACGGAAGCAGTGGATTACTATATGGAGATCGTTAGACCTGACTATCTTGCTGTTGGAGAACAGATTCCTGATGCTTTGCTTGACAAATTCTTATCTGATGAGCACTGGGCTTTGCTAGAAGCCCCTCCCCTAGAAGACGAGAATTTTTCTGCTATTAAGTCCAACAAGGCCCATAAGGCTCCTAGTCCGGATGGGTTTAGCATGGGTTCTTCATTTCTGCTTGGGGCATTGTGAAAGATGATCTGGTCCATGCTGTGAGGAGCTTCTTCTCGTATCCAAATCAAATAAATGTAGTAAGTCAAGCTTTTCTGTGCTTAATTCCAAAAGTTGAGGGGACTGGCTCTCTCACAGAGTTCAGATCTGTAGCCTTGTGTAATCTCCTGTACAAGTTTGTTGCTAAGCTCCTAGCTAACAAGCTTAAGGGGGTGGTGGACGGTTTGGTCAGTGAAAATCGGCCTGCATTTATTGGGGGAAGAAGTATTAAGGACAACATTCTTCTCTATCACGAGCTAGTAAGGGGTTTTAATAAAGCCTTTGACTCGCTTAGATGGGATTTTATCAAGGATGTCATGACTAAGATGTGTTTCCCCTTGTGTTTGTGAGTTGAGTCACTCACTGTGTTTCTTCCACTCACATCTCTATCCTTGTCAATGGGAGCCCCGCTGGTTATTCTGGCAGTAGAGTTAGCATCAGGCAGGGATGCTTAATGCCCCCCTATATCTTCACTTTGGTTATGGAGGTGCTCTCCAGGATTATTCAATCCAGTTGGAGCAGAAGCTTTATCTTATTTCCCAAATGCAAGGCTCTCTAGCTTTCTCATTTATCCTTTGCTGATGACCTCATGGTTTTCACTAAGGCTACTCCTTCCTCCCGGGAAGCTGTGCTAGGGGCTTTGAATCCCTTTGCTTATATATGTCACCCCTAAGGATCTATAGCCACAAATCTGTTCTGTTCTTGGCTAGTGTTACTGAGGACATTAAAGAGAGTCTGAGGTGTATCTCAGGGTTCTCTGTGGGTCAGCTCCCAATGAAATATCTTGGTCGGTTGGTTGTGCATCACTGTTCTCTTTTGGACAAGCTTTGAAAGAGGCTCTAGTTATCGAAATCCAAACTTTGTTTTATGCAGGTCGCTTGGAGTTGGTTCGAGCAGTTTTGGAAAGCTCATATATGTGTTGGACTGGTTTGGTCTCCCTAAGCTTATCATTCAAAAGAGTGCAGTCTTTGATGAGTGCTTTTCTTTGGACAGGCACTAATAACAACAAATTCTTGCATTCCATTAGTTGGGCTTCAGTGTGCCTTCCTATAGGTGAAGGGGTCTTGGCTTAAGGAGAATTAAAGATGTTAATGCGGTGGGTGTTCTCAAATTGGTGTGGAAGCTGGCCGAAAATTAGAAAAGCATTTGGGTAGATTGGATGTATTCTCGTTTTCTCTATAGGGGCTCAAAATGGACTGTTACTTGCTCTTCTAACTCCTCTTGGGCTTGGAGGAAAATATTGAAGTATACACAACTAGTGGCAGATGTGATTAGGTCCAAGATTGATGATCGCTTGAATTCTCTTCTTTGGCTGGATAATTAGCACCACACAGAGTTTTGACTAATGTCTATGGGGACAGGATAAGGTCTGACTCGGGTTCAGATAGAATACCCAAGGTCTTTGATATTATCTGTCATTAGGTTTGAGTCTGGGGCCTACTCCCTCCCCTAGTCTGATTGAGGCTTGGGGAGCCTTGTTGGATATCGTCAAGGGACCAAGTGGGAGTGGTGATCTAGTGGTCTCGTCTGAATTAGAATCTGGCATGTTTTCTTCTAGCTCTGCTTGGAATCTGGTAAGACCTCTGGTGCCCAAAGTCCCATGGTATGAGGTTGTCTGGTTTAATGGTCATAATCGCTGTCATAGTTTTATTTCTTGGAGGGCCTTAACACAATCTCGCCCAATGCAAGCTTTTCTTCTGGAGAAGAGGATCTCCTCTTCCAATTGTTGTTTGTGTTGGAACGCTTTGGAAGATGTGCACCATTTGTTCTTTGCATGTCCTTTCTACTCTATTTGCAAATGTCTGCACCAGAAATACTCGCCCGTTATGAGAAGGATTCTCCCCTTTGAGGAGGAATGGAGATGGGTTAGGAGAAGTTTTCACAGAAAAACATGTTGTGACTAAGTGGGCAAGCTTGCCTTTTGTGCAACTATCTATCACGTTTGGTTGGAGAGGAACTTGAGAATATGGACTTCAAAATCAAGAACAATCCTACAGATATGGGACTCTATCTCCTTTGAAGTATGGGCCAAGCTTTTTCTCCATGGTGGATCTTGCTTGGTTACCCCTAGGAATGAGGCATGTTGTTTGTTCCTGGGATCTTCCCATCCATTTCTCTGCAGAGAGGGATATTCCTTGAGGGTGTTTGTTGATTGCATTATTTATTTTTGTTGCTTTTTTCTTTTTGCTCCTCATCTCCTGGCGGAGTCTATTTGTACCCGTTTGTGCTCATTGAATATATTATCCATCCAAAAAAAAAATTAGTGCACTTTCCAACCAAATCACTTTGATTTGGGCTAGGAAATTTTATTTGATAACTGCTGAAATGATCAATTTCCAGTAAGTTCCCAAGTTAAAACAATCATTGTTGTCATTAGTTGCAAAAGTTTCCATTTTGGTTTGTTATAATTTTACTTCACAACATTTTTACAAAAACATGAACAAGACACATCTATCTCCTCCAATAACATCTTTCACTCCCTCCATCACTATCCAGTGTTCCTAAGTGGCATGAACAAGCATTATTTTTATCAATTAAATTTTTAAAATCATCTTAATTTCTAATGGCATGCCAACATACTCACTGCCTTTTCATATGAGTGTCCATCATTGATCACCCTTATTTCAGGCACCAGGCCCACCACACTAGTTTACTCCAGATAGAAGTGACAGAAATGGTTTCTCTGCCACACTTTTCTGCTACTTATTTTGGGATTTAAAGCCTTGTATTAGCAGATATTGTGTTACTCTTTTATTCTAAATGTTTCTCATTACCTATATATGTTTGCATTCCTTGAGAAAAATATACAGCATTACTTTGAAGATATCTTCCTCCATTGTCCACTCAAAATGAAATATCCTTTTTATTTTTATCATTAAATGTGGGAAGGAAAATAGGAGTCTTGGGGATGAGACGTCCTCAGGCCAGCTCAGAAAAATAAGAACCACTAAGAAACAGTCCTACAATAACGTAGCATCACAAAGTAAGTGCATGGTTAGCTTCTGAGGAATAGTTTCCAGACCAAGAAGCATAGATCCTGCACCCTCTCATATTTGGTCTTCCCCTCAGCTCAACAGGTAATAAACACTAGAATCCAGCATTCCAAAGCATGGTAACAGATAATGCACATAAAAATTTGTCACATCAAATAGTTACAATTATTATATGAAATTGATTTATAGCTTAACTGTTGGATTGACCAATTATCCGGTCTGCCTGGCAGATTTGTTGGCTTTGTTTGGTTAGATGTGAAGTGACTGAAAATTCAAGTATAAATGGTCTGAATTTTACCTTGGAAGAATGATTTTCATTAAAGTTTGGTCAGAATGCAAAAAAATGTTGTAAAAGTGTCTTGAATTCTGCAATGCCCTCAAAATCTTCATTCTGAGTCTTGAATTTTCCCTTGCAATTTGTTTTTTTCCCACTAGATATTTCTCTAAATGAATTTCACCATACACCCCAAGAAAGGAAGGGAAGGGGAAAAAAAAACCATTGATTTCACTTTAAATGTTCCCCCTCTTCCAATCCCAGTTGAAGGTCATATCTAACAGACAACATTAGTCCTGCATATTCTGCGCATGACATGTATATGGCAACTACTGAGGAGTTGAGACTTTTTATTTGATTCCAGTTTCATAATTTATGAGTTGTGGATTTGCTCATTCATCTATAGATCTATCTAGAGATAATTTCTCTCTTCTGTTTACTCCCTAATGTGCATTGCAGGCCGATATAAGATCAAGGGACTACCTTCAGAAACATACAGGGGTCGCCAAATTAATGCAAGACTCGCAGTAAACATGTCGCTGATTGGAGGCTCTATGTGGTCAATGACAAAAGAGGATGACCTGAATTAGTCCCTGAACAACAACTGGTTCCCTCCATGCAGTTTGATCAAGAATCTTTTTTATGTACACCACTGTGGCCCTTTTCTGTAGTTCTGCAATTAACTATCTCATCAAACTACATTTAGAATTGATATTCCATGAAGGAAAGAACTCTTGGCTAACCTGAGTAATTTCATAGTCCAAGTGTGAATCATACTTTGCTTTTAATAGAAAAAGTCTAAACTATGCATATATTATTTCTAGATTTCCATAGAGCTAACAATAATACCTCCTTTGTATTTTAGCTGCAATAAAAGGATAGGAAGTTAAAATGTACAGGTTCATACCTACATAAAAGGATATGTGTCTATTCTGTAATCAATATCTGTGAAGCCGGGTTGGCTTCAGTGGATGAGAGCATCTGAACCAAAACTCAGGTAAGCAGTAGTTTGGTGCTGTAACCCTCCTCTCCCCCCCCCCCCCCCCCAAACCCCACCCCAAACCCTTTTTTTTTTTTTTGTCCTTTTTCAAAAATTAAACCAAGTGAAAATGTTTCCACCATGCCTTGACCTGGAATCCTTTCGATCATACATGTATCTTCAGCCACTTGAATTGATGATTTGTCTGGCCATTGAATAGGTTTTGGACCCCTTTGATAGGGCCACTTATCAAGTTCTGCGATTTATCTCAGCAATATGACCCATCATGTACGGGTTTTCTCTTTCGATTTTTCAATAACTCCAGTTGAGTCACTAACGAGTTCACCTCCTAGACTCATCAAACATTTTTAAACCTATGTAACAATATAGAGATTGTCAGATTGGAATGAAATTTAATTGTGGTTAAATGTTGATTTAGGTTTAGAAAGCACGTTTACTGAATTTGGACCCCAACCGAATTACCATGTGACTGTTATTGAGGGTGTGATGGAAGGGGATTTGAATCTAGGGTTAATGAACACCTCTCTAAACTTGGAGCTTCTCACCTTTGGGCTTTTGGCACACCAAAATTAGAACCTTGCTTCATGCTTCTCTACTCTATTCAACATTTTGTCTAATTTAGGGTTGGCAATCAAATTGAAATCTAACCCATCCGGGAGATCTCCTCATCCATCCAAAGGTTAAAATGAGGTCATTAACACGGATTAGTCAGGTATGGTTGAATGTGGTAGAAATCCTTCAAGCCTTGTATATTTTAGGAAACTCTTATATTTTATCTGAATCAAATCGGTATCGGTCAATATCGGTCAAAATAATAAAAATTTCAAAAAATCCAAAAAAAAAAAAAAAAAAAAAAAAAGAAGAGGAAAAGAAAGTCCCCAAAAAACCCAAATGATTGTAAGCTACATCTGTATGCTTTGATGGGTACAGAACGAAGTAAATTAATTATTTTTTCTCTTTTAATACACAAATAAATCATAAGTTTAGCCATTGCCGAGTTGGAAATTGGATCAAAAGCGAAAACTGTATGAAGGTGGAGATCCAACTTGGATCAAAAGTGAAGTCATTATTGGTAAGTATAAAATTTATTAACTTGGATCAAAAGCATAAAGCTTGTTCAGAAGCAATCACGTAGGGAAGGAGAAGACCGTTAGAGATTTTTTGTTTTGCGTGGAGGCCATTCCTAGGAAAACCGAATTGGGACTTGAGAGAAGATGTTAGTGAACAAGCTTCTTGAACACTAAATCCAGCCAAAATGCTAATATCTTACCTTAGTGGGATTCCCCAGTCAAAAGCGGTTTTCTTGCGGATCTGAGGCTCTTGGGAGCTGAAATCGCGTCTGAAAACTCTCACTAACAAAGAAGAAACGAAATTTGGGTTTTAAAGGATTTTCATCCTCTCAAGACTTAAGAATCCAACTATAAAAATAGGAAAATTATTCTCTCCAATTCCTTAAAGAGTGGCAGTGCGGCAGTGCTAGGTCGAGATATCGACACCTGTCAACTGCTACATCCAATGGCCCAATCTTATTGATATGGATCGTTAGATGCAGCAACTGTCAGGTGTCGACATCTCCACCTAGCACTGTCGTACTGCCACACTTAAGGAATTGGAGAGGATGATAATCCGTACAAATATGGGTAGTGGTGTCTTTTTATCCTCTCAAGTGTTGGATGGATGATTGGATTCTTAAGTGTGGTGCACTGGGCAGTGCACTGCACTTGAGATGAGATGATAAATTTTCGGTTTTAAAACCCTTTTGCGCGTTTTCAAGTGTATCGGATCGGATCAGATCGTCCGATCCAAACACTGCTCCACCAAACCTAAACAAGATCGACAAAATCGTAGGATCAGTGATGGCAGATACTTATCCGATCCGAGATTACGAACCATGTTCTTAAGTGATCTCCGATACTCAACAATAAAGTGTCCTACCGTAATTTCTTGGCATGCCAGAAACTATAATCGTTAAACTTCCCTCACTTTCTTGCTCCGATTTCCTTTTTTGTTTATGGAACTATTTCCCTCGTTGATGTCCTCCGGCAAAAGGTTGCGGACCGCTGATATCAGATACTCCAACAACAGTTTTAAAATTTTGAATTGGAAACAGAATCGGTCAACGAGTACGATCCGATTCAACCGATCTGATTCCGATTCAAGAATCAACGATTAGGAAAGGTGGAAATTGGGATCGGTGGATTGGAATCGACTGAATCACCGATCCGATTCCCAATTTTTAAAACCGTGGTTGCGGTTAAATCATCCTCGGTGGGCCCTATTTGCTCTGACTTGAGCATTTTGGTATATACCCTAGTTAGTTAAAACTTATATTTTTTTTTATGAAATAGTTACTTAAAACTTATAACGTGTGAATTCTTTTTGTAGTTTTACACGCATAGCCAAACAAAGTATTTACGTTTTTTCTGAAATGAAAAAAAAATGCTTTTTTGATGGATAATTTAGTAAACATCTTGTACATCCCCAAGGTTTGTTGAGGGACTGATGGAATACCCATTCCATTAGAGTGAACAGCCTGGAGATTATGGTCCTCTCCGGATTCTCAGTGGGCAATGTTTCTGAAATCTATCTACTTCCCACATTGTAATTTTTTGCAGTCTAAGATTGGAAATCGACCTTCCTGGGGGTGGAGGAGTTTGCTGGTAGGCCGTGATGTCTTGTTGGATGGTCTTATTTGGAGAGTAGGGAATGGCTCAAATATTCATATCTAGGAGGACAGATGGGTCCCTTCGCAGCCAAATTTCAGAATTCAGTCTCCCAAGCCCTTGAATTGTACCCTTTCTGTGATCGCAGATCTTATTGATTCGGGAACTCGTAGATGGAAGCTCGACCTGATTCAGTCTTTTTTCCACCCGGCTAATGCAGCGGCGATTATTAAAATCCCTCTTAGTCTATTTCCCGTGGAAGATAAGAGGGTGTGGGGGGTCTCCAAAGAGGGCCGTTTCAGTGTGAAGTTAGCTTATAACTTCCTTGTGAGAAAAGAGGAGGTGGAGGGTTGGGGCAAAGCTTCTACGTCTAGAGTTCGGCAGTGGGAACACATTCCAGATGAGGTTTGGAATCATATTTGGGCTACCCATTCCCTCCCAAAGATCAAGTCTTTTCTTTGGCGTGCTTGCAATGATGCTCTGGCAATAGGTGCAGGGTTACTCTCGAGGCAGGTTAAGGTCAACCAAAGCTGCCCAAGATGTGGTGCTACTACAGAAACGGTGGACCATATTTTACTTGATTGCCCATTTGCGCGTAGCGTGTGGTTTGGAAGCTCCCTCCAGTTCTCCCCCCCCCCCCCCCTGATATGCCAAGACTAGCAGATTGGATTCAAAGTTGAGACGTCCTCTTCAGGCATGATAAAAGATTAGCTTGTGACTCCCTCTCCAAGGCTGCTTTTCTCTGTTAGTACTTGTGGAGAGCTCGAAATGAGTTGACGTATAGTGGTAGCAAGTGGTCTCCCTTGGACGTTATTCTTCTCGCAGAGAAGGCCTTTCTAGAGTTTGTCACAGCTAGTGAAGGGCAGGGTGTGCAAGTTGGTGTTCAACCGAATGGTTCCCCCGAGTCTAGGCGGCAATGGGAACCCCCTCCTGTGGGTGTGATGAAGATTAGTTGTGATGCTTCGTTACCTAAGGGGGCAGCGAAGGGTGGCCTGGGCTTGATCTGTAGAGATCATAAGGGGTCCTGTTTTGTGGCTAGATCTATCCCACTTCACTTCAGTTCAGCCTTGCAAGGGGAGGTCCTTGCAATTCGTAGTGCTTTGATGCTGGCGCTGGAGCTAACGGTGTCAATTTGGGACCGGAACCGGGAACCGTCCCAATACCGTCCCTCTAAAACCCGATACCGGACCGTCCCATTAGTAAATGGGACGGTACTGGTATCTAATTTTGGTACCGAATGATAAATGGGATGGGACGGTTCTGGGACGGGATTCTCAACGGTACCAGTACCGAAATACCAATTAGGTACCGGATGGTACCGAAACTACTAGTACCGTTTAAAAAGAAAGAGTATATAAAAACTTTTTTTTAAAAGAAAAAAAAAAAGGGTATAAGAATTACGACTCATTAGGGTTTCACTAATTGCCTTTTGAATACAAAGAAGAACAACAGGTCAACAGCCGTAGCTTGAAGTCTCTCTTCACAAAACCCGGTACAGTGCTACTCCCTCCTCCCTTGACCAACTACATCTACTAGGTTCTTCCTTTTTGCACTTCGTACTTCGTACCATACAACCATGTGACATGTGTGATAAATAGAGTTTTGTTTGAAAAAATCAAAGAGGAAACACAATGGGATTCTTCCATTTTGTAGGACTTCCCTAAATTTAAAAAAATGAGAAGCTTATTACATGTGATCTTAGGGAATTTGAAGAAGTAAAACTATGTTTCAAATTTTTTTTTTTTGTACGAACTATGATTTCATAATTTAAGTTGCTTTATAAAAAGCTGTAGACAACTTAGATTTCATGATAATGAAAAAATTCCACAACACTAATAAACCCACCTTGTTAGAAACAATCAAACTTCTTCTCCCTTTTTCTGCAGTGCTTAGAACAGTTTAAAAATCGGAACTGTCCCGTCCCGTCCCATTAGTAATCGGGACTGGGATCTAGGTTTGGTCCCGTTAATTAAATGGGACGGTACTGAGATTGGTACTTTTGGTGCCGGTACCGGTACCGTCCCGTCCCAAATACCGGGAACCGTCCCAATTGACACCCTTGGCTGGAGCTGAGTTTGGAGAACATCCAAGTGGAGACTGATTGTTTGGAGGCAGTCTCGTTTATCAATGGTGTGAAGCCCCCGAGCTGGGAAGTGGAAGATCTGATACAGGATGTAATTAGGCTCTCTTCTTCCTTCCCTTCTGTTTCCTTCTCTTTTGTTCTTAGGGCTATGAACTTTGTCTCAGATGCCCTAGCTAGGAAGGCTCTGTCTCTTGTGTGCATGACAGATTGGCCAAACTCCTTGCAATGGCTTCAGAAGCTTTGCGTGCCTGAAGCTACTGGTTGCACACCCCCCTCCATCAATAAATTCCCCATTTACCAAAAAAAAAAAAAAAACAGGTTAAGTGATGATGTCAAAAGACTATAAATCTACGAAGGACCAAAATACTCTTACCTCCATTTTTTTTTCTTTTTAAACCACAATAAAGTGGGACCCACTAATGCTTAAAAAATTAAACATTTTACATTTCTTTGTTTTTTCAATTTATCTCTACTTCATCTTCTTCGTCTTTCTCCAACATTCTTGCCCCACCGCCCTCCCCCCCCCCCTTTTTTTTTTCCATGCAAGCCCACTCAGCCAGACCTCTGTTTCTCCCGCAACGCCGCCCCCACCATCCTTTCCTCACTCCCCTTTCACCGCCCCACCACCCTTTCCTTATTCATTATATCGGTGGGTTTTACGATGATAGCTAAAACCCACCGAGAGAAAGAGTAGAGAAAAAAGAATTGCTAAAAGAGAAGAACAATCAGAAATGGTGAAGCTTTGTTGCATCGAAGCGGGCTACGTTGGTGGTCCAACAGTGGCCATGATCGCCTACAAATGTTCCGACATCCAAGTCGTCATCGTCGACATCTCCGTCTCCCGCATCAATGCCTGGAACAGCGATCGCCTCCCCATCTTTGGACCTGGCCTCGGCTAAGTCGTCAATTCCTGCCACAACAAGAACCTCTTCTTCAGCACCGACGTCAAAGCACACGTCGCTGAAGCAGAGATTGTCCACATCTCCATCAACACCCCCACCAACACCAAGGCCTTGGTGCCAGCAAAGCCGCTGACCTCACCGACTAAAATAGTTCTTGCTTCAGTGCCTTCAGAATTAGAGAGAGATAAGCATAGATGGGGTTTATGTAAATTGTTAGATAGAGTGTCAAGAAGCATTTTAGTCCCTTCGAAGTCTAATCAACATCATGTAGTTTCAACCAAAAAGAAATGGATTCACCATAGATGGTGTTGAGTCAGCAATCCTGCCGGAGCGAGTTCTGCCGGCAAGACAAGGATTAACAGAGAAGACCGAGTGTCGTCGGTGATCTCACTCCGATGCTTAAGTTAGATCTCTGAGCAACAGTTAATTCAATGAGAATTCAGATAGATTGGATGTGGGTTACCTCCCTTCTTATGGTGGTTGAGAAGTAGAGTCGTGCCTGAATAGGTAAGCTAGAATCTCGGAGTGGAGTGAGACCGTTGTAGAGTGAAGTGTGGGGATAATGTTTATCCATTACTTCCCATGCACCGGATTAGGCATGACCTAGGCAAAAGTCTCGGACCATGTTAGTCCATGCTAAACTTGGTGTTGTTTACGTAAGTTAAGGAGGTCGTCCGTCATATGCCTGGCTATGGCCAGACCGTCGTCGTTTATAGGCGAGCGCGTTGCACCCTAGTGGTGCAGGCTGGGGTGCGACCTGGCGCCCAGCTCAGCACGTTGTTCATAACTCGGTCCTTTCCACGAACAGGGGGAGCATGCCAGTTTGCGCTTGGCCAGCCGTGCGACTTCGTCTTAGACTAACGACCTCCCTGGCTCTTTCTCGCTATGACTGGTCTTTTGTCCCATCACGAGCCCCCCACTCCTTTGGACATTAGCATCCTGGGGAGTTAAATCGATTCAAATTCTTTGGCATCTGTTCTCGCACGCGTAAGCCTGACACATTGATGCCTGGGCATGACTTGACGTTCTAGCCACTGGTGGACACGTGGCCCAGGCCATAAAGACACCTCGATTGGAGCTCTCGTCGTTTCTGCCTGGCGACGCTTGGCGTTCCACCCTTGTACGGCCGCGTGTCCATGGTCATTATAAGGCCTAGGCTAGGCCTACCGCCGCTCGCTCTCTGCCATGATGAGACACCCACTGGGGCTTGGCCACATGGCCTATGCAGTTATTACATCTCGGGTAGGCCCAACGTCGATTTTCCCTAGCCCTACGATGGGCTTGCTTTCTGACCGTTGGATCTGGACGTTCGCACTTCCTCTTTGGCCTATGAATAGGAGTTGTCTTCTTCCTTGGGACTCTTTATTGTCACTTTGCGATTTCGAATTTCTGGTTTTCTTTGTCCTTTGTTGCTGCTGTTACCTATTGCTGCATTTGCTCTGGTGACCACCGTTTTCTGCAGCAACTCACGAGCATCTTCATTGAAGCTCTTTCCTCGCAGACTCGTGCCACGTTACCCGTTTAAGCCGTGTTTTCTGCCCTATTTTCATTTCCTATTTCTGCAACTCTTCATCAGTAAGTTTTCTCCAGTTATGTCTTCTCCTTTATCTCAGGTGGAGTCCAATAAGGGCTCCGACGAGGTTGCTGGAATAAGTGGGGGCTCTGACCCCGAAGTGAGTTTCGAGAGGACACAAGAGGATCGATCTGCACTCTTTGGGTCCAAAAAGTTTACTGCCCAGGCCAAACGCCTAGCCAAGGCTTCCTCTGTCTAGTCTAGTGGGGGTATGTAGGCGTCAGCCGAGGGTCTAGCAGAGCATACCGCCGAAGGCGGTGGCGCAACGGATGAGGAGGAAGAGGAAGAGGTCCTGGTGCGACCCACCTATGTGGCTGCCTTTGAGAGCACCATGACTGAGGATTCATTATCCGTGCTTTGGGCCCAGTATGGCTTCCCCTCATGGGTGGAGACATGGATACCTACCAAAGCCGAGAGAGCGAACACCCCACGGCCTGGCATCGTATGCCTGTACGAGGTCACTTTTCAGTGCGGCCTCCATTTCCCCGTCCATCGTTTTATTTTGGGCGTGCTGTATCACTTCACGATCTCTCCCGGCCAGTTAGTGGCGAATTCCTAGAAGCAGCTTTTTGGTTTTTACTTGTTCTTCGCCCAGCTCGGTCACAAGGCCTCGTGTGCGCTTTTGATTTATTCTTACCACCTGAAGAGGACCATCGATGAGTGGTTCTATGTGGCTCTGCGTGGTACGAAGGAGCCACAGAAGCCCAAAGCGTTCGTATGCCATATGCCCGATTCCACAAAGAAGTGGAAAGATCGTTTCTTCTTCGCGCACATCAAGGGTGACCCCTTCAAAGCGGAGTGGGGGTTTGTGTGGATGAAGCAAGTGAATCAGGTCCCCATGCTAAGCTCATACGACTAGCGGTCTCTCGAGCTCGTCGCACAGGGCACGGCCTTCGACATGCTCGGTCTGGAAAATGAGGCCCTGTTGGTTGGGTACGGGTTGAGCTCAGCACGGGGTGAGTCCTTTCTCCTGCGATCTCGTTTTCTTTTCACCGCCTGGTCACGAACTATTTGTTATTCGTATTTATTTGTTTCTTCCAGTGGACTACGAGCTAAACTTTGATGAGCTCCGCGAAGAGACGGAGGTGGAGAAGAAAAAAATCTTGGAGAAGCAGCCCAAGCGGTAGACCCAAACTTCTCTGTCGGGCTTCACTATCAAGGATTCTACGACCTCCACCACTAGTCAGGAGAAGCAAGAGCTCCCTTTGAAGGGTAAGGAGAAGGCGGATAAGGGCAAGGACAAGATGGAGAAGTTCAACAAGGCCTTGTCACTAAAAGTCTCCAAGAAGCATTCTCGCAACGAAGTGGTAGTCCTAGACCCACCTCCGAAGAATGTAGCATTGGGGGTAGGGTCTTCTGAGAAGGCTCCCCAGGACATGAAGCAAGCCCCCCAAGATCCTGCAAATGGGGGTATCACCAAGGGCGAGAAGGGCCAGCCCCCCCCCCAAAGGGGAAGAAACGTCTCCATTTTCAGTGGGAGATCTACGAGGGCGAATCATCTTTTGATTTTCCCCAGGTCGCTAAGGAGTTGATGGATTATGGCCCTCCTCAGGACGTGGCCGCCATTCGTGCCCAATCTGACGACGAGCTCACAGACTCGTTCGCATTGGATTTTGCTAGGGTGAGCCTCGAACTTGGCTTTTCCCATGCTTTCCGTGCTAGCCATACCTTGACATCGCCCTATTCTTTGTAGGTTACCCGTGGGGCGAGCGAACGCCGACGGAGGGTGGCGAGCCTGTCTGCCTCCAACGAGGAGGAGAAAAAGATGAGGAAGGTCACAGAGGAGCAGGCGGTGACTGCTGGGACCACAATTTCTACTATGGAGGAAGCGGCCAAGGATCACAAGGAGACGGTCTCATCCCTTACTGATCGCATAGCGGAGCTGGAGAAGCAGTTGGCGGCAACGGAGGCAGAGAAGGCGCTGGAGAAAAGAAAGACCACCTTAATCCAGGAGGACTTTACCAATTTCCAGAATCGGCAACCCCGAGTGATCGAAGAGGCTGTCAAGAAAGCCCTGGAGGCCTTCAAAATTTCCCAAGAGCTGAGGGATCGTATGAAAGTAGTGAGCAACAAGGGTTACAGGGGTGGTGTGAATGACACGGTGAAACAGTCTTTGAGAAGACTCCCGGTTATAACTTCTCAGGCTTTAAATACTACATCCCCCCTATTCCTGGAACTCCCGTGGTGCCTGCGGCCTTCAAAGGCCCTACGATTGTGAGCGATCCCCCTGCTCCAGTGCCATCTCCTGCAGCTATCACGACCACCGCGGATGGGACCATTCCTTCTGATCCTCCTCCGATGGACCAAACTTCTAACGATCCCCCTTTAGCGGACTCGATCTCGGCCCCTGCGGCCTCTGCTTCAGATCCTCTTCCAGTGGACTCGATCTCGGCCAATGCAGCCTCTGCTTCTGATCCCCTAGCCAAGGATTGAAGATTTTGAAGTTCTCTTTCTCCTCTTTTTTTTTTTTTTTTTTTTTTTTTGCTGTGTAAATATTCAACCCATCCTCAATGAAAGATATTTTTCTTAAGTGTTGGAGCACGCTCCTTTTTCTTCGTCTCTCCCTTCCTTTAGGTAGTCCACTCTCGGAATTGGACTATTGTGCTAACCTCCGTGGTCGTGCCTTTAGGCCAGCCCCATGGACTAGGCTTTCCTATCATCCTTTGAAGTTAGCTTTCCATGTGACGTAAGCGTCATCATGACTTTGAATCTTCCCCTGAGATTTTCTGTGGATTTCCCATGTACGCTTTTATTATCTTTCCTTTCTGACTGACACACGATTTGCCCTTGCCATTAATGGGACTCTCGCTGAAGTTGAAATGCCGCTTCGATAACAACGCCATTTAGGTTTCTTGGAGAGGCTAAGAACCAATGGGGCACTGGTACGTGGCCCTGGGAGTAATGACATTGGCACGGAAATTGAATCATTGTCTTTGTGACTGCCTTTCCCAATTTTTGGGGCGGTGCTAGGCCAATAAGGGTAGGACACGTGGTTTTAGACGTAACTTCCCCTCCACGTGTCTCTGGATCTCGAACTGTCGCTTGACCCTTTAAATAGGGGCAATGCCCTTTGTTCCGTGTACCTGTCATAGACCCATGGATTCCTTTTCATTATTGCGCTGGTTTTCTCTTGAAGGTTCATACCTCTTCCACCGTTCACAGTGCCGACGACTTTCCAGATACAAGGGTTGCAAATTCCGGGAGTCTTCTTCATCCTGTTGATGCCTCTTTCGACTTCAATATTCGATCGATAGTGACCCTTACAGCCTCAATCCTCGATCGACATGCAGTGTCTTTTGGGTGACTAGCTATGAGGGTTCCTCTCTGTGCAGCGTCCCATTGCCAACTCTTAGGAGTGGGAACGTTACATCGGAGAGGTGGAGAATCTTGAAGAGACTACCCCTTTCCAATCCAACTGTTAAAGGATTTGGAAGGTTATGATGTGGAGCCATCAGTGCGCTGGAGGACCCAAGCCAACAATATGCTCGTGCTCTACAAGCTCTTAGCTCCCTACAGAGGTAGGGGTAGAAACAAGGCTATTTTAGCGTTTTAGCCCTCTGATGGTGAATCCCATTTGGCCAAGCAGCCTGCTCTTGATTCTCGGGGTCTTTCAGGAACAGGTGTTATTGCATCATGAATGCTGAGCTCAGTATCATTCTATCTGATGCTACTCCTGTTTCACACTTTGCGACCCCTAGTGCTTGTGCTTCATCAGCCTTCTTCTGTTCGAGAGCACCGAGATGCCTTTCTTCGAACTCGTTTCGATGATGGGCTTAATTTGCAACGTTTTCTCCTTCTATGAAGGTGTACCTAGATCATGAATCAATCTTTGGAACTGTCGTTTGATATTGTAATCTCCTCATGTACTTGTACTTTATGCTTTGGAATATTAATAAAGGAATCTCTTTATCTTTCACTTGAGTTTTTCTTCAAGTCACGATCTTGCTACCTTTGTTTATTTTAATGCTGATTTTGGAACTCAAGCTTTTGTGCTAGCTCTGGCGATTTAGTCTTTTATACTGACCTTGGAGGTCAGTCTTTAGTGCTGACCCTAGAGATCAGTCTTTCGTGCTGACCTTGGAGGTCAGTCTTTTATGCTGACCCTAAAGGTCAATCTTTCATGCTAACTCAACGAGCTAGACTTTCGTGCTGACCTGTAGAGGTCAGGCTTTCGTGCTAGCTCAATTAGCTAGACTTTAACGACGACCATTTTAGGTCACCACGAAACTGTGAATGCCACTGTAGAAAAGACTGTGACCACGAACAGATATTTTTATTGATTCACGAGCAACTTTTACAAGACCTTAATGACTTTACTGATAAATTTTTTTTAGATTCTCTAAATTCCAAGGTCGTGGTATCTTGTTGCCCCTAGGGGTCTTCAAGCGATAGGTGCCTGGCCTGATTTACTTGGAGACCACATATGGTCCTTCCCAGTTTGCGTCCAGCTTGCCTTGGTGTTGAGGTTGGGAGGCGCTTACGTTGCGCAGCACTAGGTCACCGGCCTTGAACGTCCTTTCCTTGACCTTAGAATTGCAGTAGTGGGCCGTTCTCTGTTGATAGGCTACGTTTCTCATCAACGCGTCCTCTCTGACTTCATCAAGGAAATCCAGGTTTGCCCTTAGCCCATCCTGGTACGTCCTTTCATTGAAATTTAGGCTCCTAAGTGAGCCTGCTACTACCTCGACCGGTACTAGAGCTTCAGTTCCATAGGCTAGCCAAAACGGGCTCTCCCTCATGGACGTTCGAACTATAGTTCGATATAACCATAAGACACTGGGGAGGTCATCGACCCACCTTGCTTTCGCCTCAGTTAACCTTCTTTTTACTCTTGCCAATAGGGTGCGGTTGGTGACTTCCGCCTGGCCGTTTGCTTGTGGATAAGCAACCGAGGTCGTTCGGAGCTCAATGTCGTACTGGGTACAGAATGCCCTGAACTGAGGGTTGTTGAACTGCGTTCCGTTGTCTGTCACCAGTACCTTTGGTTGCCCTAACTGATAGATGACCTTATCTCTGAAGAATTTCTCCATTTGTTGTCGCGTGATTTTTGCTATTGGCTCGGCTTCTACCCACTTAGTGAAGCAATCCACTGCAACAATTAGGTACTTTCTTCTCCCTGAAGCTGGGGTGAAGTTACCCAGGATGTCCATTCCCCACATCGCACCACATCGTAAATGGGATCGGGCTGAGAATGGATGCTAACTTTGTGGCAGGCTGATGGGGTATGGATGTGAACTTCTGCCACTGTTCGCACCTTCTCACATATTGGATTGCTTCTTTCTGCATATTGGGCCAATAGAACCCTGCTCTGAGCACTTTATAGGCCAGATGGCGGCCCCCCATGTGACTGCTGTATATGCCTCGGTGAACAACTGTCAAGGCATTTAGAGCATGTGGGGGGGGGGGGGGGGTCAGGCACTTCAACAATGGACCAGAGACCGATCTTTTGTATAGCTCCCCCTCCACCATTGCATATCGAGCTGCGCGACCTCGAACCTTACTCGCCTTGACCCTATCTTCGGGCAGAACATTGTCCCTCAAGTATGCGACCATTGGATCCATCCAACTAGGCTTGACCACGATCAACGCAACCTCTCGGGCTTGGTGGTAGGGCTCAGATAGCTACTCAATGTATATTGACCCATCCAGCTGAGCCAGCGCCTCTGTCGATAGGCGTGAGAGTGCGTCTGCCTTCTCGTTCTTACTACGGGGCACTCTGCCCATCTCGAACGTATCGAACGAGCTCACCAAGCTCTTGGCTACTTTAAGGTATGCCGCCATGCGATCGTCTTTGGCTTCAAAATGCCCGTTGACTTGGTTCACGACCAGCTGTGAGTTAGCTCATACTGCCAGCCTCTTGACCTGTATGGCCTTGGTCGTTCTTAGCCCTGCTATCAATGCTTCGTACTCTGCTTCGTTGTTTGAGGCTGGGAAGTTAAGGCATAGCGCGAACTGTATCTTGAAGCCCTTTGGGCTCGACAAAATGAAGCCAGCCCCCCTAACCTCTGCATTGCTCGAACCATCCACGAACATGGTCCATGACGGCTCTGGGCTGGTCTCTACTTCCATTTGGTCTTCCTACTCCGATGCATTCTCATTCTGTGTACACTCAATCACGAAATCCGTGAGAGCTTGGCCCTTTATGGCCGTCCTGGGCCTGTACTCGATCTGATACTCGCTCAGTTCCACAGCCCATGCGGTCAGTCTTTCGGACACGTCTAGCTTATGGAGCACTTTCTTTAGTGGTTGATTGGTCATAACCACTATAAGGTAGACTGAAAGTAAGGCCTCAACTTGCGGGCTGCCTTTACGAGTGCGAACGCGAGCTTCTCGATCTGCGGATAACAAGTCTCTGCATCTAGCAACACGTGGTTAACATAATACACTGGTTTTTGAACACCCTCTTCTTCTCTTACCAATGTCGTGTTCACTGCTACAGGTTAGGTGGCTAAGTATAGTAGCAGCTCGTTCTTGGGGATTGGTCGCATCAGCAGTGGCGGATTGGCCAAGTATGCCTTCAGATCGTCAAAGGCTTTCTGGCATTCCTCAGTCCACACGAAGCCTTTGATATCTCTTAGATTCTTCAAAGTCTTGAAGAACGGTAAGCATTTGTCCCCCCAACATGACACAATCCTTGCCAGTGCCGTAATCCTCCCGTTTAGCCTCTGTACTTCACGGACAGTCCTGGGTGGGCTCATCTCTTGGATGGCCTTAATTTTTGCTGGGTTGGCTTCAATTCCTCTTTGAGACACCATGTAGCCCAGGAACTTGCCAGAGCTGACCCCGAAGGCGCACTTGGCCGGGTTCAACTTCATCTGATGAGCTCGCAGAACCTGGAATGCCTCGTCTAGATCAACCAGGTGGTCCTCTGCACGTATGCTTTTGACTAACATGTCCTCTACATAGACCTCCATGTTTCTGCCAATCTGGGCTTTGAACAGCTTGTTCACCATTCTTTGATAGGTCGCCCCCGCGTTCTTCAGGCCAAAAGGCATCACCAGGTAGTAGAAGTTTTCCTGGTCAGAACGAAACGCCGTATACTCCTCGTCCCCTTCCTTCATCAGGATCTGGTTGTAGCTTGAGTATGCATCCATGAAGCTTAGCCTCTCATGCCCTGCCGTTGCGTCTATTAGCAGGTCAATTCTTGGCAGTGGGTATACATCCTTGGGGCACGCTTTGTTGAGGTCTGTGTAATCTACACACATCCTCCATTTTCCATTTGGCTTTGGGACCATTACCACATTTGCGAGCCATGTTGGGAACTGCTCCTCTTTGATAAAGCCGGATGCTTTCAATTTCTTAATTTCCTCTTTCATCGCGGCCTGTGTTCTAGGGCAAACATCCTCCTCTTCTGTTGCACTGGCTTTTTGGTGGGGTCCACATGCAGGGCGTGCTCAGTAATGTGGCATGGTATTCCTGGCATATCAACCGCTGACCAGGCGAACACGTCCTTGTTCCTCTAGAGGAACGAGGTGAGCTCCCTTGCTTCCTCACCCTTCAGCAGAGACCCAATCTTCGCAGTTCTTGTGGGATCCTGCTCGTCCAGTGGGACCTCAACGAGCCCTTCGACCGGCTCGCCCCGCTGGTAGTGCTTATCCGCTTTGTAATTATCCACGACTTCCACGAGGTACGCCATTCCCCTACAGTTGCCTTTGATCTGCTTCAAGAAGGCACCATGGCATTCACAGGCCTTCTTCTGTTCTATCTGGCACTCCCCTATGCCATTCGGGGTGGAAAACTTGACTTTCAGGTGCTTGGTGGAGACTACGGCCCCCAGCTCGTTCAAGCTAGGTCTACCCAGAATGACATTGTAAGCCGTAGCAACCCACACTACCATAAAGTTCACCTTGACAGTCTTTTGGAAAGGGGCAGTACCCATTGTCACTAGGAGCTTTACTGACCCCTCGATCGGGGCTGGTGCGCCTGAGAACCCATATAAGGGTATAGACTAGGGCTTCAACGTGCCTGGCTCGAACCCGAACTTTAGATAGGCATCGTAGGATAGCATGTCCAATGACGCCCCTGTGTCCACCAGGATCCTGTGAACAGGTCGATTGGCTATTACTGCCTGAACCACAATAGCATCGTCGTGTGGCCAGGTTAGCCCTTTCATGTCCTCATCAGAGAACTTGATCACGTTCTCGGTTCGTGCTTTCTTTTCGGGTACCTCAGCAACGGCCACGAATCTCGCCTTTGCCTTGGCCTTGCGTGACGATTCCTATCCCGGGCCTCCCAGGATGGTGAGAATGGCAGGTGCTGTGGAGGTGTTTGCTTCATCCTGGTTTCTTCGGACCTCCCTGCGGTCATCGCGCCTGTCGTCGCAATGACCTCGATCACCTCCCCTTCTGTCTCTATCCTCCCCCTGTGGTCTTTCCTTCTGGTTTCACGACCTCTAGGGTTATCCTTTCCATCTTCCTTCACATAGCGCTTGAGATGTCCCGTTTGGATCACATCTTCTATTTCTCTCTTTAATTGTCTGCAGTCCTCGGTGTCGTGTCCAACATCCTTGTGGAACTTGCAGTACTTATTCTTGTTCCTGTCCTCTGGCCTAGAGAACATCTGCCTGGGCCATTGCAGTAAGCCCCGGTCATAAACCTCCATCAAGATTTTGGTCCTGGTGGTGTTGAGCGGGGTGTAGTCTGGGCTCTGGTCTCGGTTTGACCTTGCCCTTTTGACATCTTTCTTCTTCCCGTCCTTATCGTTCGTCCTTTTCTTCTCTGGGGCCTTTGTGTCCACCACCTTTCTCACCTTCATGATGTCAAACATATTGGCGTATTGGCAATAGCGGTCCAGTAGCTGCGGCATGGTGGTCACCGGGTCTAGGGCGAGCGACTTGACTAGATCATAGTTGGTGACCCCATTATGCAAGGCATTGAAAGCCATCGTATCGTCTAGATCCTTGATCTCCAAGCTCTCCGTGTTGAAGCGGGTGATGTAGTCCTTGATGGACTCATCAGGTCGCTGCTTGACAGCCAATAGGTTGGCAACTATCTTCTTTTACTTGACACTACTCTGGAAGCGGCTCACGAATGCCTCGGCCAACTTGGTGAAGCTTCTGATTGAGTTGGGCTTCAGCTTCGCGAATCACAGTGCGGCTGGCCCCTTAAGAGAGGTGGGGAACAAGCGGCATGACACCACATCAGATCCACCGTAGACTATCATCATGGCGTTGAAGTAGCTGATGTGGTCATTGGGATCACCCTTCCCGTCGTACGCCTCAAAGGTGGGAGGTTTGAAGCCCCTGGGGAGCTCAGCCCTTATAATCTTAGTCGTGAATGGATGTTGGCCGGATCTGAAGCTCTCCTCGGGGACACTGCCCTTTTCTAGGGCCGCAATCTTTGTATTCATCTCCCTGAGCTTACGATCAAGCTCACTTTCCACAATCTGGTTGGCAGTGGGGTCAGTGCGGGCACAACTCTCATTTTACTCATCTCGGAGGTCATGCCTGGGCAACCTCTGCTAGTCGACCTGCTCAGTACGTACATCTGAGGCTTTGGAGCGACCTCGCTCTGTTCTGGTATGGGTCTTCCAATTGGTGGACACTGACTGCTCTTCCACATGCGAGGGCCTACTTCTGGTAGGAAGATTTCCTGTGCAAATCTCCCCTGGTGTCACGCCCCCATCCCAACAAGGGATAAAATACATTATAAGGGGTGACTAGGACAACGCTTGTCATCCTACTAAGCTGCCAGGATCACTGACACAGTGTCCCAACGCACAGTCATAACTAATATTAAAACAATATAATATCAGAGTGCGAAAGGGAAATATTACATTCCAAATGATCAGTAGTTTTGCGGAAGCGTATAAAATCAATAGTTACACGATGATCAAAGCCTAGATGATAAATACTGTAGTTAATCCATTTTTCATTACCATCTAATAATGATTAAGAAGGGTATAACAGTAAATATTTTTACATGGGCCTACGCCCTAAAATAAACAAAAGGGGAACAAGTCCCAAGAATTCTCACGGCCCGTAGGCGCAATCGTCACAAGGACACCCGTTGCCATGTTCCTCTAACACAGCTTCCGGCTCCTCCGTACCTGCATCATAATCTAAAAATTGTGTACACAAGGGGGTTAGCTCTCCACTGAGCCAGTGAGGGGATGGGGATGCACAAACACACAATTCACATAGTCCAATGATGCATGCATATGTTAAGTAAATTTTTCACCTAACATCACAACTAAGTCAGAGGTATATGCTACTGTGACAACTCGGGAGACACTGTGGGTCACTTAACTTATCGCCACAATGAAACCTCAATTGTCACCGGGACCTACGCCGATCGAAGCCTCTAAGACCACTCGGTGCGACCCACGATAACCAATACTACCATGACTGGCCTCTCCCACCTCCACAGAATCCAGTGTGCGATTACCCAACACCTAAACCCTGTTGGTAAGGGTCGTAGCATAAGGGTGTAAAATCCTAGCCACAGCTACATGCAAGTCCTATCGTCCCGAGAGGTAATCCGGGCACATCAACTTTTCATCTGGTTTAGTGCCCGGTTACCAGCACGGCACGGCGCATACAGTTCAACATGACATTCAGCATAATTTCTTCATAATTATATATATTATCCGGGGTTCCAAAGACGCACCCACCGCACCGAGACCCATCAAAGTAAAGCATCTCCAATTTACATCATAACATTCATATATAAA
This sequence comes from Telopea speciosissima, assembly GCF_018873765.1. Lineage (NCBI taxonomy): Eukaryota > Viridiplantae > Streptophyta > Magnoliopsida > Proteales > Proteaceae > Telopea > Telopea speciosissima. Next base: position 26,456,771 of record NC_057920.1, read on the forward strand.
ATATGTAATATGCACAAGCAAGCTTAATAATTTATAATGATGACATAATATACAATGCAATAATAATATCAAGCCCAAACAACCAAACCCACTCACAATATGTGTTATGCCCCGATGTTATGAGTTGTCGCCGAAATCAAGTAACACGTCACAAGATGAAAACTTTAAACCTAAATAAAGAGTGAAAATAGGGTTAATTAAGTAAAGGGACGGATCCCCAAAAGGTCTCCCATAAATCATTTAAGTATAAGGTTTCAGAAGTAGAGTGGTTGCAGGAGTGGTTTCATGCCCAAATTCTGCAACCACATGTAAATCCTAGGAAACCAGGGGGCTCGGGACGATTCGGTCAAGGTCGGTTGCGAGATGTGGTTTAAAGCGAAGCAGTGTAAATCCTAGGAAACCGGGGTTCGGGACGATTGATCAAGGTCGGTTGCGAGATGTGGTTTAAAAGCGAAACCGAGTGTAAATCCTAGGAAACCAGGGGTTCAGGACAGTTTCAGTCAAGGTCGGTTGCAGATGTGGTTTCAGAAAACTGAAATCGAGTGTAAATCCGACCTTCACAGGGGCCTTCTCGGGAAGGTAATTTCAGGGTGGTTTCTTGCAGGTCTAAAACCACATGTAAGTCCTAGCTAACCAGGGGCTTAGGAAGGTCTCTGCCAAGGGTGGTTGCAGGTGTGGTTTCTCAGGTCTGAAACCACATGTAAAACCACATACCTGCAGAATCGAAAATTGAAGGGTTTCTTGCTAGGGATTCATTTTCCAAGGGGTTTAAAGGTAGGGAGGCTTCAAGAAAGCTTCCTCCTAGGTACATTAGGGTTCTAAGACCTCATTAGGTCCATGTAATCCCATGGATTTAAGAGGGAAAACAAAGAGAACCTAAATTAAGACATAATAGGGTAGAAACCTTAAATTTCTTAACTGGAAAGAGATTACTTAGGCTTAGGGCTTGTAATGGAGTGAAATAACTCCACTATAGTCTAGGTTTAGAGGTTCCATCGATTCCTTGGTCGAATCTCTCCCATTTTCCAAACCTCAAAACTCAAAATAGATGAAGAGATGTGGGTTTCAATGGCTTACCTTCCCCAATGTAGAAAAGCTCCACGTAGAGGGCTCCACAAGGTGAGATTCCAAGCCTTCAACCAAGCTTTTCCATTCCTCCTTCTCCTTTTCTCCTTCCTTCTTTCTTCTTTCCTTCTTTCTTCTTTCTTCTTTCTCCTTTCTCTCCTCTTTCTCTCCTCCACGATTTAGGTTAGATGGGAGAAGAAATGAAAATGAATGCTTCTCCCCCCCCCTTTGTCTTATTTATAGAAAATGGGCTTGGGTCCTTTAAGTTAAATGGGTCAAGTAGTTAAATGGGTGGATCCAAGATAAATGGGTCATTAGGCCAAATGGGTAGTTTAAGTTAAATGGGTCAAGAGGGCTTAATGGGTTGACCCATGGTCTTATTTAGGGTACAGGAATAGGTTAACCCATCTTTGGGTCAAATAGAGTCAAATGGGCCCTCAAGTTGAATGGGCCTGTTAACTAAATGGGCCTGCCCATAGGTTTCAAATAGAAAAGAACCCACTTGGGGATGGGTCCATCCACCAAGGGATTATAAGCCCATCACACGCTCCCTTAAATAAGGGGGACCCACAAATAGAATATTCCCAACTCAACTAAAATAGCCCGGGCGGTCTAAATCTTGACCCGCACTTCGAGGGCATCGAGGAAAAGATAAATAAATAAGCCAAGGGCTAAAACTTACTTCTCCATTGCCATGGTGTGTCAATGGTAAGCCCGTATCATGGTCAATAATTTGTAACTGGGTTTAACCACCAGTGAGAACAGCTCACCAGCACGTGGCAGTGATAACCACACGTCACGGGGAAGAAATAATAATTAATTATGATCCGGGGTGCGGGTATAACACCTGGAGGGGGTAAGTTTCTTTTGGATGGGTGTGAGGGTCCAGCCCTGCTCCTAGTTTCCCTCGCATCGTCCCTTGTGGGTCTCGAATTCTCCTGCACAGGTCTGGGGAGCATCAACGTTGGAGACAGGATTGGTGTCGGGGGCAAGGCTGGCGTTGGCGGCGACTGCGGCCGCCAGATTGGCTGCCCTTAGGGCCTGCAGTTCTTTAACCACATCCCTAAGGAACTCGTTCTGGTGAAGTACCTGTTGTTGCAGATCTTGGATCTGGCCCACGTTGGCAGGCGCAGTAGGATCTACCACCGGAGGGGTGAATCCCTGAGGCAATGGCAGTGGAGGTGGCAGTGCTCTGGTCCTGCGGCTAGACTGGCCCGGATCCTGCGTTGTAATTTGGCCAGCCACCTCAGTCGTAGAAGGTTGGGTCTCCACGGTCTCGCCTGCTGCTGGGAGCTGGGTTTCGGAGGGTCCGGTGGCCGCAGTGTTTGTTTGCCGATGGGTCTGCTTCCCTGTCTACCCTCTGCCACGAGCGTTCTTTATTACCCGACAGGTCACCGGGTTCTCCATGACTGGTGGAACTTGAGTGTTGGGTGGAACAACATTTTGTTCTCCAACCATGATCTCAGTTTGATTGTCTGGTAGGGGTTTAAGACTTTGAGAATGTCGTTCCCACAGACGGCTCCAAACTGTTGCGTCAGCAATCCTGTCGGAGTGAGTTCTGCCTGCAAGACAAGGATTAGCAGAGAAGATCAGGCATCGCCAGTGATCTCACTCCGATGCTTAAGTTAGATCTCTGAGCAGTAGTTAATTCAATGAGAATTCAAATAGATTGGATGTGGGTTACCTCCCTTCTTATGGTGGCTGATAGGCAAAGTCGTGCCTGAATAGCTAAGCTGGAATCTCGGAGTGGAGTGAGACCGTTGTACAGTGAAGTATGGGGATAATGTTTATCCGTTACTTCCCACGCACTGGATTAGGCATGAGGTGGGCGAAAGTCTCGGACCATGTTGGTCCATGCTAAACTTGGTGTTGTTTACGTAAGTTATGGAGGTCGTCCCTCATATGCCTGGCTATGGCCAGACCGTCGTCGTTTATAAGCGAGCGCGTTGCGCCCTAGTGGTGCGGGCTGGGGTGCGACCTGGTGCCCAGCTCAGCACGTTGTCCATAACTTGGTCCTTTCCACAAACAAGGGGAGCATGCCAGTTTACGCTTGGCCAGCCGTGCGACTTCGTCTTAGACTAACGACCTCCCTGGCTCGTTCTAGCTATGACTGGTCTTTTGTCCCATCAGATGGGTTTCAGTGTAGCAATTTTCAATCCATTAGCACACCATAGTAGACTTTAGAATCCCACGCACAAGCAAAATTATAGAAACTCAAATCAGCAGTGGGAGATCTTCGATAACTCCCAACATAGAACTCATATCAGTCCTAAATTACTACCGAAACTAGGTCTCCTCTAGTACTTCAAATCCTTAAAGTTTGAGACCTCTATTTCTCCAACAACACCGCCCCACAACCCTTTCCTTACTCTCTAGGTCTCCTCTAGTACTTCAAACCCTTTGGATTTTTAAAGTTTCCCGGCCTATAGACACTGGGATTGAGTTCACCGGTGACATCTGAGGTCGTCGGCCCTGTAGTTTGGCCTCTGCAAGATGCGGCAGTGGAGTTGTTAAAACCCTAGTTACTCTTTAGGTTGGTTCACTTGGTTGGTGTTAGCAGAAGGAGAAGACGAAGAAGATGAACATTAGTGGGTCCCACCAAGTTGTGGAGGTTAAAAAGTAAAAAAAAAAATTTAGGGTTTAGGTGGAAAGGCTATTTTGGTCTTTTACATTGTTAAACTAACACCTAACTAACACCTTGAGGTTTATGGGTCTATAAGTAAGGTTTTAAAAATCTTGGGGGCTACATGACAAGTCAACAAACCTCAGGGGTCATACAAGATGTTTACTCTTTATTAAATTATTGGTCCCGTCCGATCATACGCATGCCTACAATGCGTCAGCCACGAAGGCCAACGAACGACGCTTTGTATGATTACTTTTGTTCTAATTGATAGGTAGGCTTCTGTACTTTTTTTTAATGAATGAAAAACATATATATTAAAACTTAAATTGGTAAGTACAAAGGTGGAGGAGTCTTGGTCTAGGCAGGGTGTTTACAAAAGTGAAAAATAATGTTTTCAAAGTTGTCAGTTTTTTCAGCTAAAACAAAAAAGTTATGTAGCAGGTTCCAAGGTATAATATAAGAGTCTTTGGAAATAAAAAGCTGAAAGAGGTCCTTGTTGCATAACCAAACATGTCTTATGGGGATCTGTTCCTTGTTTGCTCTTTCCCATCCTTGAAGAAAACCAAAAAGTTCTGCCTCCGTGGGATCCTGTACACTTATGCAACCTGCATCAATTAGAAAGTTCTATCCATCTATCAAAATGTTAAATTGCCACTGGATTAATTTAGAAGCGGGTTCAAAAATTCCTGCGACAATTAAACTAGGCAGGTTCATTATAGTGTTAGAACCAGAGATATGAGGCATACTAGGAAATCCATAATATGGTGATTCCATCATAAATGAATTTATTGTAGGTGGTGAGATATGTTGATCATTTGCCCATTTTAAAACATATTTGATAACCAGTAAGGGGTCAACTGAAGTACCACGCATAACAACATTGTTTCTTACAAACCATATATAATAACAAGTCATAATGAAAATAGAGAAAAACCAGGAAATAGAATGTTTATCAAGATCAGGGGATGCAAGTAAAGATGCATGTAAAGTGAAGAAGGATGGGCCACAGAGGTGCTCAGTTCTTAGTCCGAGAGGACCCAAAGCCCAAATACGCTTAGTCCAATCACATGATAAGAATATATGCCAAATTGATTCATCACAAGAGCCACATAAAATACATGAAGGGTCGACTGGTAGCCATTTCGAAATAGAGGCTCTGATTGGGAGTCCTACATGTAAGACACGCCAAAAGAAAATTTTAAATCGAGGATGTAAGTTGAGTTTCCAAAAAAATTTCCACCATTTTGATAACAAAGGATTTGGTAGACCAAGATTGGAAATGTAATTGGCTGCCATCTTGGTTGAGAACCGTCCATTCTTAGTTAATGAACATCTCCATGTATCCTCAGATGCTTAAGCATTAGGCCTAAGAATGTTCATCACCGAAGTAGGACAAAAACAAGCTTGTAATTTAAGTCGTTCCCAAATATTATTTGTCAAAAAGTCAGAAACATTGATATAATTAGGATTTAAACACAGAGCTTGAAGAGAGAAATTACCTGTGCCTGATGGAACCCAGGGATCATGCCAATAAGAGTTAGAGAGGCTATTATCAATTTGTCTATAAACCATATTCTTCAAAGTTGGTAAAGTCTTAGCAATACTATTCCAAGTCCACGACCCTCTTTTAGCAAAGGTTTTAGGGTCAAAGGATGAGGAATTAGGAAAGTATTTAGCTTTAAGCACATTTACCCAAGTAGAAGATGGTTCAACAAGAAGCCTCCAACCCAGTTTCAAAATTAAAGCCTTATTATGTGTTAAGGTTTTTCAAATTCCCAAGCCTCCGTGAATTGGAGGTCTGCAGATAGAATCCCAACTAACCAGATGGCTTTTCCGTTTGTCAGCAAGGTCATTATTCCAAAAACAGAGATTAATTGAATCCAATTCTTGGCAAGTTTTTTGGGGAAAGAGGAACTTGACATTAGGTAAGATGGAGTGGATGCAAAGATAGACTGAATCATAATTCTTCTTCCAGCAAAGGAAAGGAAATTAGCTTTTCAAGTGGCGAGCTTAGAACACACCTTTTCCACTAAAAAGCTTAAGTCTTTGTGTTTATACCTGTTGTGAAACAACTTAGTACCAAGGTAAACAGATTTAGAAGTCATTTCTTTCATGTGAAGGAGTGTGCAAAGATGTTTCCTATGAGCATGGGAGACATTATTACTGAAAGAAATTTCACTTTTATTAAAATTAATTTTTTGACCAGTAATATCAGAAAAAAGTTTAAGGATAGACTTTATTGTTAAAAAATCATCCTCAGTAGCTCTGCAGAAAATGAAAGTATAATCCGCAAAGAGCAGATGAGAGATCTCAGGGGCACATCGGGCAATTTTAATGCCTTTAAAAATTCCAATGTCCCTGTAGGCATCCCAAAGCCTAGATAAAACCTTCATAGCAAGGAGAATGAGGTAAGGGCTAAAGGGGCAACCTTGTCGAAGTTCCCTAGATGGTTTAAGAAAACCAAAAGGGCTGCCATTGATCTTGAAAGAAAAGGAGGAAGTGGAAATAAGGGAGTGTACCAGGAAAACCCAATGTTCATTACAACCAAGAAAATGAAAGAGGTTACGAATCATTTGCCCTTCTACCCTATCATAGGCCTTGGACATGTCAAGTTTAATGGCGGCAAAACCCATTTTCCCTACCTTTTACCCTTGCAAAAATTTGAAGATTTCTTGGGCAATGATAGTATTATCGACAATCTGATGACCTGGGATAAAGGCACCCTGAAGGGGTGAAATGAAAGAGGAAAGAAGGGGGCTTCAATCTATTAGCCATGATTTTAGCAAGAATTTTACAGGAAACATTACATAGGCTAATAGGTCTGAAGTCCCCGACACAAGAGGCATTGTCGTTCTTCGGTATCATGCAAAGGAGAGTATGGTTACATCCAGAGGGCATAAAACCATTTCTAAAAAAAGCATGAACAAAGTCAACAATGTCCTTCTAGATAAAGTCCCAGAAATGGTGATAAAAACAAGCCAAAAACCCATCAGGTCCAGGCGCCTTAAAGGCACTAATGGAGAAGACAGCTTTTTTTATTTCAACAATGTCAGGGGAAGAGAAGAAATAGAAAGGGCAATAGAAGGGGAGAGAACTGGTGAGAAAAGACAGTCAATGAAATTGGTATCAAGAGGGTTGGAAGAAGTGAAAATAGTTTCAAGATGAGAGGAAAAGGCATTAGCAATTAGCCGAGGGTCCTCCAGTCTGACCCCATTGTCAATTAGAAAGGAAATGGATCTTTTCCTGATGTGGGTTTTGGAGATGGCATGGTAAAATTTAGCATTTCTATCTCCATCTTTTATAAAGCCTGCCTCAATTTTTGGAACCAAAACATTTCTTCAGCTGCAGAAATCCATTTCAGTCGAGAGGCAATGAGATGGAAGTCCTTAGGATTGCACAAGTCACTATTGGAATCTTCAATTTTGCCAAATTGGTCAAAATAAGTAGTTTTTAGAGAATTGACATGACCAAACACATTTTTGTTCCAGGTTTAAAGGATTCTACTAAGGAAGGTTAGCTTGGATTGGAGATTAAAGCAGTAGATTCCATTTGTTGGCACAAAAAGAGGTGAAATCAGAATGACAAGACCAAGCAGCTTGATAGTGAAATAACTTTTTAAAGGATTTTTTAAGAGGGCTAGTATTAAGGACTAGAGGATTGTGGTCAGATTTAAGTGAGGGAAGTTTGGAGGCAACTAAGAGTGGGAATAGGGTGACTAGGAGGGAGAGGCAAAGATTCTGTCAAGACATTTTTTAATCAAATTGGAGGATTTTTGTTTATTAGACCAAGTAAACCTAGAGCCTACTTGATAGATGGCATCAAGGGAGTGGTCAGAGATAAGGGATTGAAGGGCCTGAGAGGACGGGTGAGGGTAAAAGGGAGAACCGCCCAGCTTCTCAGAAGGGGAAAGAACCTCATTAGAATCTCCTATTAACATATAGCAATGGGTGATGCTGGAGAGGAATTTGTTTAACTCAAGCCAGAAGGAGCTTCTGTTGGAGGCTGGGGGGCGTAAATAAAAATATTGCAACAATAGCATCCAGGATCTAGGAGAACATCAACTGCAATAAAAAAAAAAGGGTTGATAGAGACAACAAAGGTTTTTAAGCTTAAAGCAGAGAGAACCCACAGTCCTCCCTTCATCCCTCTGGTACCAGAGTTGTTTATAGATGCTAAAGTCTTGAAATTATTATGAATATAATTGAACTTCAACTCCTCATGATTTCCACATTTAGATTCAGAGAAAAACACAAGGTCGGGTTTAAATTTCTTAAAGTGAAAAGAGAAACAGTTTTTAGTAAAAGGGTTATTAATCCCCTTCACATTCCAAGAGAAGATAATCATGATGAGATGATAAAGAATATGTGCAAACAAGCTGAACAAACAATTAAGAACCCAAAAAAGAGGATAGAGAGCAACTAGAAATAACCTTCGAGGGATAAAGCACTGAGATCTAGCTTTTCGGTCCAAGTAATACTAACACCAAGAGATAGATAAAAAGAGCATAAAATAAGCACACCAGAACATAAGAAAGTCAAAGTAGACTATAGTGAAATCACTTACCTGGATCGGATTCGGTGCAGTAGGGTCGCTGACAGGGAAACCAAGGTGTTGTGGGTCAACAACATTGTTAAGAGCAGCGCCATCAGCAGCGGGAGGAGAGAGGTCAGATTACTAGTCCTTGAGCAAAGTAATAAGAGCCCAAGGATCAGACGAGGATAAGAGCAACTGGGAAAGAGTGTCCTTGATGATAGAAAACTCTGACAAGATGGTGCTGTTCTAGGTCGACATGGAGAATTTCCTTTTTTTAAGGGAGGGTAAGCTGCAGGCACTTCCAATGAACTCGTTGGAGCAGAACGAACTAGAAGAGAAGACATGTGAGGCCATAGCCTGGCCAGGGAGCTGAGCACCGAAGATGACTGAGTTTATCCCATATGGATCCATCATTGGGAGAGAGGGGGCGTGACCACCAAAAATAGCTTGAGGGAGAGGGACAGCAGGTCCAGGGCCCGGCTCAAGGAAAGACCATTGTAGTTCTTCAGTAACCAAGAACAATGAAGGAGTAGGTACAATGTAGTTACCACCAAGAGGAGTGAGAACCGAGGTGTCAAGAGTAGCAAGGCTTCTAGTATCCAAAACCCAGGACGCAGAGGTGCCAGCCAGAGTTAGAGCATGTTTCGATGGGCTCTTCTCAGGGGCTGCCATGATGGGAGTAGAGGTCGAGGTGGAAATATCCATATCAAAAGACAAGTGTGACAACGTAGCCGAGGGGTCAGTGATACGCCGAATGCCCAAAGTCAAGTTAACAGTAGAGGTGGCGTAAGAGTATTATTGAAAAACCCCAGAGGTGGTAGTTGGGGATCCATCTGACCCCGAATGTAAGGGTAATGAGACATGTTATGGTAGATACGGCCGCAACACGAGCAAAGGAGAAGTAGCTCATACAAAATAGGCACAGAGACAGAGCTTCCATCAACAATCTTGAATAGTGCAATAGTTACTATTGGGTTCCTTTTGTCAATGACAATCTTGACAAGAGCAGTATTAGTGGGAAGCCCCAATTCTCCATGGTTCAGCATAAACTCCAGAGGTTTACCCAAATCAGAGGTCGAGAGGCGAATACAGTGCAGATTAAAGCACTCAGCCGGGACATTATGGTTCTGAATCCACACAAGGATCAAGTCTCTCTCAAAGGTGTAGTAAGGATCATCAATAGAATGTTTGACCAAGTATAGAAGGCATTTTTCAAACCACCAAGGTGACACATCCATGGTTGTAGACTTTTGAGAGGGTAAGCAGCACTCCACAAAAAAACTTCCTTTATCAAAACACTTTACTACAATAGCGCCAAATGGTCCCAGAGGCTACCAAGGAAAGCACAAAACTCTTCCTTCTGAGGTTTAGGGAACCCGATAACATAACCATGAACGGACCGGTCCCTAAGAGATTCCGGTGACAAGTTCTTGCTTAGGGCGTATTTAGATTGGGGTTTCCAGAGAGAGAAATGTGGAGAGCGGTCATCCAAAAACCGGAACCCATGGTGGGAATGACGACGGTGCCAAGAATCATGGCACGACCCGAAAGCCCTAGAAGACATCTTGTCAGAGAACTGCAAGGACAAGCAAACAAGAAAAAACAAGTAAAGTAGAGAAAGAATAAAAAGAAGTAAAACCAAACTAAGGAAACAAAACACTTAGGCGCCCAATCGACAAGAGCGAGGGAAACCAGAAGGGTCGTCACCAACCAGGGACGGCAAAGAACAGAACGGAGAAGAACAGCACGAAAATGAGAACCAGGGGACCACAGTGATTACCAAAACATCGCCAAACTGGGATGGAGAACTTCAGCAATAGAACAAAGGAAGAGCAAAAGACCTAAGCAATACAAGAGGACGAGTAAAGGGGTAAAACCAAAAAGAGACCAGGCAAAAGAATAAGAAAGAGAAAGTAGAAAGGTGCGAAAGAGAAGCCGCACACACCCACAACTTCACTGACAGCTGCCCAATCAGCACCAAATCCACTCTAGGTAAGAGAGAGGGGAGAGAAGGGAGAGGAAGTCGAGGAGGTCAGAGAGAATAATACTAAAAAACACAAATAAGAGGGTTAAAATTTATTAGTGGGATTTGGGGAGGACAGTAAAGCTCATCTTTCAAGAACTTCCATTGTAGAGTTGGGGAGGCTTCTATACTTTATTTTACTATTTCCGAATAGTATATGTGGCAAGAGATCTCTACTTGGTGGCATGGTCTCTATACAAGCGTATGGACCAATGGGAGAATATGCTTGGGCATCTACTCAAGGGACAGAGACATCATCTCACGGTGCCCTGTGAAAGGGCGTTGGAAACACCACCAAATAGAGATCTTTTTCCCATATGTATAAAACCATTGCCATAATGAATTGGAGAAAGGCCACCAGTCTCTTCTGCTTTATGACATTCATATATTTATATAGAATGTTCATGTTTGCATTGCCATATCTTCTTATTTATTTTTTTGGAAAGATTCATTGCCAAAATATCAGAGGGTGACCTATTGTTCCACTGTATTTACAAAATGCCCCCTCACCTACCATATATTTCAGTCACCATATGGTACATGCTTTCAATTTATGGGTGTATATTGCTGTTTTTCTAGTCCCGTACTTGAAAAATCCAAACATTTAAAATGTGTACCATCCATTTTCATTTTTTACCAATTTTTTGACCATCCGAATTAGTATTTTACCGGTTTAAACTTACCGTCCTGAACATATTTTTTCATCATTCCTGTTTTAACTAACTATGGTACAGACTACACCCTTTACTATTCCTAATTCATCTTTGGATATGTTGCTTAGTGTACTGCTCTTTGAACTTGGATTGCCCCGAATTAGTTAGATCCTTACTTTTTTTCAATTGTGTAGTTTTTCCTTACCTCTTTGCCCAGCCTCCCCCCCCCCCCCCCACACATACAATTTTTTTTAAAAATAGCTAAATCCCCCACCAAACCTTTGTTGGAAGTGTATCCTTCAAATCCAATAATTTATGTATTTAATTTATTTTATTATACATGAGATAAATGGGTTATGATCGTCCCTAGGTTCACTTAAAAGTGTTCACAACTAAGGACGAAATTGGGCATCCCTTCCATATGATTGTCACATTGTATAATCTCTAGAATGACGATTTCAAGACACAAGTGTCAGTGTATATACGTATATACACTAGACTAGATCAGTTGAGAATCTTGAATGGAATATTATCAGATGTTTAAGAAACAAGATTCTCATTGATAGTTTACAATTATTCCCTTGACGTGAGAGGTCCTTATCGTAATAATTAAGCATTATGTGTTTTAATGTACCCACAGTTGTTGTCGCTCAGAGTACTATATATCAGTGCGTTGGAGTCATGATGTCGAGTTGTATATGAAGGATATGCCCAACAAGAAATCCACTTCATATCATGGAAAATATCATAAAGTGAATGTATGTATAAGATTGGATGAAATTCAGATCTGGTGGCATATTTGTAAATAGTTTACAAAAATGTTGAAAAATATGAAGGCCAAAGGTATATGCTTGGTTGTGCATGTGCACGGTCATGCACATAGAGGTGTGATGAAGACAATTGTGTGTCGAATGACCAAAACCCTCCCCCCTCTATTTGAAGAATCCTAAATGGGGTGGGGTACCATGCATGAATCCCTTCCCCAAATATTAATTAGTATTGATATTTATTTTTAGATATTTTTTTAATATTTTTATTGGTCCAACCAACAGTACCGATTCTTTGTATGTGAAATTACAACAGTCTAGGGTGACAACAATATTTATTTGTTGAGCATGGATTGTTATTGTTGTCAACACAATAATTGTGGTGCAATCAACAATGGCAGTAATGGTGGTATTGGTAATGAAAGGTAGACATGGCAATGCATGTGTAGATGATATGAAAAATGTACGTGATGTGGAGTTCAGGCAAAATGCAATGTCAGTGTTATGCTGATATTGTCACACCCCATCCCAAAAAGGATATTATACCAATATAATCCATGGGGATATGACTAAGACGACACCTATCATCGTACTAAACCACCAGGATCTCGATGCAGTGGCTCAACCCATTTGTGTTCAAAGCTCCATGAGCTCGAGGGGAAGCATCCTAGAGTCTCCTAATGTGTTAGTAACCTAATCAGTAAAAGGAAACTAAGGTATGCATTGGTTAATACCATCTATTGATCCTAATTCTAGGGTTTGGAGTTCAAAACCCTAACCCAAAAGGTGGGGTTAAGGAATGGTTCAATGGGATAACAAAAGGTGGGCACTAGCACCACATTGGCCTATCTAAATGTCCCACAAGCATACATTGGGCTCCAAGTGGAACCCAAGGTCCAACCAATAGGAGATCCCCAAAACTCAAAATAGAAAGGGAAAAAGAGGGTAGAGGGGTCTAGGGAGCTTACTAAGGTACCAAGTGTGAAGAAGACTTAAGGAGATGGGGCTTCCAAGTTATCCAAGTCTCCACCAAGCTGACTTCTTCCCTTCTCTTCCTTCTTTCTCTCTTTGTCTCTTTCTCTCTTTCTCTCTTTCTCTCCTCTCCAAGTTATGGTTTCAATAAATTACCCCCAACAACCCCTAAATCTATTTATAGCAAGACCTTACTAAGGTCTGTTTGGATGGCCAACTCTAAGGCCCAAAACCATATAATAGTTAAGTTGAGCAATGCGGGCCCATAACCGACTCCACGAGGTATGGGAGGTTCCAGTCAAGGTTGGTGATGCTCTACCTTGACGATGCTCAAGGCACCAACACATTGCCTAAATTCATGGGGTAAGTGGGCCCCATGAATTTCACTTCCTTTGGAGCCTCACAGTACAGGCGGTTGCATCAGCAGGTGCGACTGCACCTGCTGAGAAAGGCTTTTTCAATGTCTATCACTTCCAGATCTTGACTCACACTCATAGGGGATTTAATGAGAATATATATATATATATACGATATTAAGGGTTAGATGCATACCATTATATGGTCTCACCACCCATCAAGGCGTAATTCCCTAGTCTCTTCTCAATACACATCGCACAGAGACACCACTTGCCGATGGTACAGGATACCTGGTTCTCCTTCCGAAACTCCTCGCTCCTGGGGCTGGTACTAGGAGGGTAGTCGATAAAATCATCATCAATGAACTTTTTCCAATCTCGGTTAAGGAATCTACCCTCAATAACTAATCTCATGCATTAATCGATAATCTTGTGGATTGGCTTGACGACCATCGCAAACAACTCACCAGCGTAGGTTGTTGCTGTATCTACACAGTACATAATCAAGATTAAATTAGTAGGGTCTTAGGTACGAGTATAACAGATATGGTAGTGTATGGGCATGGTGTGTAGTAGTAGTGATGCGTGGCATGGTGAGGTGGCATCTCAGGCTAAGAAGTTAGTCAAGGCCATAGGCCATGGGCCAAGTGCAAGGCCACAGGCCATGCATGCACATGGCAGCCTTAGCCGAGGGCCATGCATGTCATAGGCCATGCGCAACACACAAGGTGCATGAGCCACATAGTAGGGGTGTCAATTCCAGGCCCAGCCCGGCAAGCCCAACCGAGCCCACCCGATTAAAGCCCAACCCGGACCGGCATTGACCCAGTGTGGGGTTCTAGTCCTCGGGGGCCCAGACCAATTACAAGCCTAACCTAGCCTGCTCGGTTAAAACCCGATTTAGCCCACCCAATTAAAGTCTGACTTATTTGCTGGTTTTGAAACGTTGTGAACTAATTATTTATAAATATTAAAATAAATAAAAAAGGGTAATGGCTCATCACTGTATGCATTTAAACAAAATTTTAGATGTGTTTGGTGGTAGGTTCTCCACATTTTATGGTTGGTCCCTCTTATAAATATGGCTAAGGGTAGGATGATCAGTACCATCTGATCTCTCTAAAGTCACATATGAATAATTCAACATATTTGTCCCATAAGACATGAGCTACAAAAAGTTTTTTTTATTAACAGGACTAATTAAATTGTAGGTGAAATCCATTACCCATCACATAATGGTTTTGTACCTTTGCATTGGATGATGCTCTTCACACCATAGTAGAATAGTGCCACCACCTAGGGGCATCTTTGGGTTTGATTAAAGAAAAAACATTAATCTGTTAAGGTCCAATTAAGAGTTAAACAGACCCACAACCCGATTAAGACCTGATTCTAGTACATGATTATAGCATGAGATCGATCAAGCCCGTCTAGGCCCAGCCCGATTAGCTAAACAGGTGGTCACGGTGTAAGGCTTGAAGTTGGTTAAGCCCAATTAAGCATGACCAAGATCGACTGAGCTCGACCAATTGACACCCTTACCATGTAGCAAGGCCGCACGAAACACTATGCACATGGGCACAAGCCGCACACCACGTGCAAGGGCCAGGTGACCACGCTCGTCCATGCAGCAGCGCAGGCCTCGCAATCTCAAGGGTCGCGCGCCATGCACCGTGTAGGCTGCACACAAGCCTCGCACAGGGGCACAGGCCACGGGCTGGTGAGTTAAAGCTCAAAAAATTCCTAAGTGTCAGAGCGCCCATGGGGTCTTCACTCTTCAACCTAATGACTATTAGAAGGCTCAATCATCTGTGCTCTCGGGAATGATTACCTAAGAATGTGAAATTAAGTGGCTCGTGACGCACCAAATTGCCATACCCGACATCTAAGACGTTAAAGATGTGCATCTAAGGTCCACCAACTCTCTATGTCGATCAGATTATGATCTAACGACCAGTAACAAAGTGCGCTAAGGACGGTCATCCAAGAGAAAAAGATTCATTTCCGAGCCACCTCGTTGGTTAGGGAAACACAAAACCATGTTCCATGTAGCATCGAATTGCCGTACCAAGCATGTGTAGTGCACGCGTGTGACGAAGACGGGTTTGATTCCAAATCGATGAAATTCGTGACTCCCACGACTCAGCCATGCTGATCTAATAGCTCAACTCTCACCTGCCTATTTAAATGGATAGATCTAGTGTTCCACTGTGCGTCATTGAGAAGATTCTCATCTAGAGCCTTCTGTGAGTCGCGCTTCTATCTAATGCGATCCACGAGATCTGGCCTTCGAGAATTGATCCACGCATTTGAGAGCCTATCCGTCAAACCAGAACCAAGCAGTCGACTCGTGATGCCCCACTGCATCACCAAATGCCAAATGGATCCATTCCGGCCCTCTCCTACTGACCGATCCAAGGATTAATATTTAATTAAGCATTGTGAATCCATTTTAAGTCCAAATGAGGTGTGTTTTTTGCACCTTTCTCCAATTTACCCATGAACGAAAATATACACTTTGTGGGAGTGAGTCAAAGCCCTAGAAAGCAAAGAAAAATAAGGGAAAGAAGAAGGAGGTCAAGTATGCCACATTAACTCTCTCAACCACCATTCTTGAGTGTCATTAAGCTCCATTGAAGGACATTGAAGGTGGTTTGTATTAATAAAGATTTAAAAAGGGTTTTTCAAGCAAGAGAAGAAAGAGAAGAGGAAAGGGTCCCACAAGCTTTCTTGACTTAAAGAATCAGGTTTCTCCATTATTGGGGATTAATTGAAGATTTCAGTGTTCATTAAAGCCGAGGTTGGTGACTCAAAACTCCTCCGAGTACCAGAATAAAAAATGAGCGCGGTTGTAAGAGTTCTCACTTATTGCTCGTTCCATTTGTATACTTGTATCAACATGTGCTAGCTAGGTTGTTTATTGTTGAAATTCTTGTTTGATTGTGCTACATTGTAGGGAAAATTTTATAAGCCCATTACTTTACATTTGGGAAGTTAAGTGGGTCCTGAACATGAGAAGTGTAGCTCCTTGGTAGTTATAGTTACCTTCCATTTGGCCTTGTAGCGCCCTCCTAGTTGTATGTTGGGTAAATTGGGGTAGTTGCTACTTGTCAGTTGAAGCTGACTAAAGTAGTAGTGTATTGAGCATATATGAAGCCCATTTGGGACATTGCTTGGTGGATGTAGGCTTGTGCCAAATCACGTAAAAATTCTTGTGTTATGGTTATTCTGGTTCGCATATGTGGAGATATGAATTGTCTTGTCTATAGGATGGGTGTGCACACCAGGTAGACTTTGCCATAGGGTTGAGTGTGGCTATGGTTGAGAGGCTAGGTGTGTCACACGATTGTGTGTGTACAAGTGTTTTGATGTTTAGTGTGTGCCAGAGCAGAATAGTTGGGTCAGCAAAATTAGAAAGGGGGAAAGGTTTAATCATTGATTCACTCCCTCTCTCAGTGATTACCATTATCCAAAATTATGATCATGTCATGGGGACTATTACGTGACATTGTTAAAATGGAGGGACATGTCCATAATTAATTATTGATTTGGAAGAAACAAGGTTTATTTTATCTTAGATTTATATATTGGTAAAGAGATTTAATTGAGAATTAAAGATGTTATCCAAAACTATATTAAAGGTAGCTATCCCAATGGGATCCTACTTCTTCCCTATTTTAGCAACCTTAGGACTATTGAGAGAGAGAGAGAGAGAGTAGTGAATTAAACTCAATTTTAGACAAGGGATGGGTTGGTCGGTGGTAGCCTTCTCACTTATCCTAACGGCTATATTTTATATATGGTAGTGCGAGGGGCTACCACCACACCTACTATACAAGCTTCCCAAGATCCTCCCCCCCCCCCCCACCCCCCAAAACCAAGTTCTCTCTCTCTCTCGCTCTTATGATTATCTCCATATCCCCAATAGCATTCTCCATCTCTCCACTATATACTATAGCGAGATTAGGGTTTGCAAAGAGAAATTGAGCAATAGGAGGTCGTCTCCTTGGTGATAGTGCAATTGTTGAACGAGATTTTGTTAAGAGGATAGCTGGTATTGCTTGGTATAGGAAGAGCTAAGCTCCCTAGTGTAGGGACAAAAAGGGGTTTTAGGATCATTTCCCCCTCTCATTTGAAAGAGTGCAAAAGGTTCCTAAGTTTCTATCGACTAGAAGTCGCTACCTAGATTAGGGTCTAGGACCTAAAATAAATAACAAAATCTGAGACTCCACTCCAAATTGATCTAACCATAGATTATGATTCGTATTAGGTTCCGATTTGAGGAAGGTGTTAGGCACCTCAGTCCACCCGGTGAAAACTGGATTTCATACCTATGTTTGTTGGTTACGAAAGGGCTAATTATATGAGACTAGTGGACACAAAATCACACAAAATAGAGAAAGGGAAGAAGGACATACCTTAATCCTATCACACTGTATGATTAGTATACAGAATGTAAGGCATTCATGATGAAATAAAAGTGAAAATCTTAAACTAAGCATTCTAGGCTAACATATAAACATGCTAAAAAAGGCATTAAACATACTAAACACATGAGCTAGAAATTACAAAAATGTCATTCAATGCACTTAGTCATCACATATATCATACAAGGGATAGTAATCAAAGGGAACATAGCATACATGATATTAGATTTTCTAAACATGATTATCAGGTTTGTAACATTAAATAAATCCAAAATAAATATATAAAATTTATGCATAAAAGACCAAACTACCCCTACACTTAAATTCAATCTAGAGAAAGGGAAACATGAAAAATGGGGTAAGGAATGATTCTAAACTTGAAAACAGCGATAAAACAAACGTTAAAATGCATCAAAATAACTTCTAAACTACTGTTAAACAGCTTGGAAAACTAAAGAAGGGAGATTTAGATGATAAATAAAACTGTGAAATAAAAAGGAGACTAGACGAAAATCTGTCCTATCAAAAAGGAAAAATGGTGAATGGTCAATAAAAATTCTGGAAAAATCAAGGTGGAAATCTAAGGTACTAGGAAAAAAAATGTAGCGTAAAGGGTATTAAATGAAGCCTTACTAAAAATCCATATAACTTGCCCCACTGAGTGCAGCAATAAAATGTGCTCAATAGAATATCGATAAAACATTCAATAAGAAACAAAATTAAATGAAGTAAAAAAAAAAACCAAAATAAAGTAGACTCACCTATATATTTACAATTTTCGTGAAGAAAGAAAGTCAGTTGGAGAGGCCTAGACTCAGGTTTTAGAGAGAGGCCAGACTAAACTGTCTTCCAAGAACAAAGAGAAAATCAAACTAAACCATCTTCCAGAAAAAGGAAGGGAAGCCATACTACTCCATCTGCAAGCTTCCGCAAAACGAATTCTAAAGGCAACACTGAAAATGAGATCCAAACTACTTTGTTTGCTCATTTTTACAAGGCAAAGCTTAAAAGCACAAAAGGGGAATGTGATAGCCAAACTACTCCATCTGCAAGCTTTCATGACAAAGCCTGAAGGCACCACCGGAGAAGTCTTATTGACTCTATAGGGAAAGATTTTAAGGGAGGGTAAACGATCTTAGAGTTTTTATGCATTAACTAGAACCTGTATATTGAATGTATTGAAATGTCTTGATGTCTCTGACACGTCTATTTTGGACCAGGCTGATTCCAAAATGTGTTGGGCTAGGCCTGATCCATCCAGAATTGGTTTGGAATGCTCAAAATCCATAACTTTGGATCCACCTATCTGAATTAGGTGGTTTCAAAGTTTTTTTTCTCATTTTTTTACATACTATATTTTGGTATGAAAATTGGGAATTAGTCAGCATAGGCTGCCTCCAATGTGGGTCATACTAATCAAAATATAATCTTTTTCCCAATGATGGGGATAATGAACTTATTTTTGTACAAGATTTGGGTATGGTGAAATAATCCCTCATTCGGCCGTTTTGGCCAACTTCTGGGATAGTTTACCACTGGTTTTCAGGATTTTCCCTCTCAGGGGTATATGGTCATTTTTATGGACAATTTGCAGACGAATTTGAGAAAGATGAGCACTACTCCGAAACCTACAGATACCAAGTTTTCACACCTAAAGATACTCATCATTGTTAGAGTGGCCTTCGAAGGTGACAAAATGAGGTGTCTAGTGTCTACACATTGCTAAGTCAAACATAGACCTTTTCCTGAAAAGGGGGAACATTCATGGATCTTAGACCCTTATCTAGATAGTGACTCCCTTTAAATGGAAAATAGAGTATTCTAATCTTAATATCTCTCTCTCGCTCTCTCTCTCTCTCTCTCTCTACATATATATATAGATAGACAATCTGATATGGACATCAAACGTCCAAAGAGGATCCACTGTCTTGAAGATGTACTTCTCCCTCTCCAACAAAGAATAAAGAGAAAGGAAAAGTAGTATCGCTGAGGAAGGTGGTGCAAAAAATTTCGACACTATCGTATCCCACACCCGTGCAGTGAGTGTGTGTGGTATAGTGTATGCAGGTTAGTATAAATAATTGACATCACAATAGTATACAGCAAACAAGGTCCCACACAACTCAACATACCTAATTGTGAAGTTTGGACAAGGTATTCCCCAGTGCAGTTGCCACTATAAGAGCCTACAACGGACTTCAGGGTCCATTCGAACATAGTCGGGGTCTGAGGGTATCTTAATGGAAAAAAGTCTCCACCTAGATCATGGTCTAGGACCCTCACATATTAGCACACAAGAAAACTATTGACTCCACTTCAAATTGATCCAACCAAGGGTCAAGTTTGTGTCAGGTTGTAGTGTAAGGAAGGTGTTAGGCACCTCGACCCATACAGTTAAACCAGACTTCAAACCATAGGTATGCTAAATAAGTTTTAAGCTAATACACATTATGGATGAATAAATTGAAAAAGGAATGAAAGAAAGAGGAAACCCACCTCAATCTAGCTACCATGTATGGTAGTATACTGAAAGTATAACTAACAATATGTACAAAACTTTAAAGCTAGCAAGATAATAAACCTCGACAAAGGTTAGAACATGTTGGAAAATATGAAAATGCCACTGTGCATATAAACACGATATATAAGCCTCTACAACATGAACATTAAACTGAAACACATGTAGAACATGATAATAAATAGAGAAATAAAATCATAAGAATGAAATAAAACCTAAGAAATTTTTGCACATATAAAAAAGATGAAATACCTTTAGGCATAGGAATGACCAAGGAAGAGAAAACTTTTAAAAAAAAAAAAAAAAAACCAAAGGGAAAGGCCCTACACAGAAAACCAATAGTGAAAACCATTAAAACGTGAAAAAAAATTGACAAGATCTTGATAAAACAAATCGATAGAAAACATGGAAAATCAAATCAAATGGCAAAACACTTATTCGAAAATGACCAAATGATGAAAAATTTGTGGACTGAACAAAAAAATTAAAGGGAAAATAACAAAATATTTTTGAAATTCCCAAAAAAATCACATTAGAAATATAAGACCTAGATATAAATAAGGGAAATTTACGAAACACCCCCTAAAAATGGGTTGAAACTCGGATCACCCCCTGAAATTTGAAAATACTCAGATCACCCCCTGGAATAGAGCCCAATACTCAGATTCAACCCTACCGTTAGTGGTCCACCGTTAAACGATGAAATCGGTCATTTAAATAATTTTTAAAACCCTAAACTACCCTTGTGCAATGTAAAGTTACAATATTACCCTTGCTGAGAAAAACCCCCCAAAGTCTAATGTTATCTTCTTCGTTCTTCACTCTCTTCCCAAAAAACCTGCAACTCCAAAAGTGAACTTCGCCAGACTGAAGAAAGACAAGGAACTTGAAAAATGGGTTGCCGAGACTGCCTTGACTCACGCCCTTCTGAATGTTTTACCTTTTTTTTTTTTTTTTTAGGATGCGAATTAAGTAGATGGAATCCAACAAAATGTAATGAATATTGTGTTTTAAGTTAAAAACTTGACTGTAATGATCAATGGAATATTGGGTTTTTAAGTTCTAATTTAATTATTGGGTTTTAAGTTCATTATTACATGTAATGTAATGAGATGCATGATTCCATTGAAAACCCTTCCCATGTATGAAAGCCATAAGCATAGGTTCAATGGAACATATAAAGAGGTGAAAATTTACTAAGACAGACCATTCGATATACCGAATTTAGATCCGGTATACCGTTTCTGTCAATGTCTTCACATTAAAATGAACAAAAAGGGAAACGGTGTACGCCGGATCCAAAGCCGGTATACCGTTGCAAAAAAATTTCAGATGTGAAATTATAGAGAGCAAAACGGCATACGCCGGATACAATCTCAGATTTGTTTCTGCAATTTTTTGTTTTTTTTTTCTTTGTTATTTAACAATCGAAGAGAACGATCACTGAGATCAATCGAAATTTCTGCAAATCTGCCCGATTCCAGGTATGATTCTCTATCATTCTTGGAATTTCTTGATCTATTTGAGATTCTGAAGTTCGATAACCGACGGTATCTCTTCGAAAAACTGATTTTTGCTCTAGTCGATCAAACTCAGAGACGACATTTCTGTGATTTTTGACAAAATTGTTGCAATTCCTCAAACCATCTACAATGGTTCCATTCTCGAATTTCGATCTGAGATCCACTTTTTGCAAGGATTGAAGCTGCTAAAGCAAATTGACGAGAAGAACGTCAACCAGATTTTTGTTACCCAGTTCAATGCTTATTACGAATCCCCCGAGTTGCAGAAAACTCCGGCGAAATTGCAATGGTGAGGTCGGAGTTGCAAAGTGAGGATTACGAGGAGAGGAGGAAGAAATGGGTGAAAGTGGGTATTTTAGGTTGAAGATGAAGGAAAGGGTAGTATTGTAAATTTGATTATAATGATTTAGTACAAGGGTAAAATAGTCTTTTTACACCAATAACTAACAGCAAACTAACACCGTTAATGTAGAGGGGGTGATCTGAATATTTTCAAATTTCAAGGGGTGATCCGAGTTTCGACCTATTTTCAGGGGGTGTTTCATAAATTTTCCTATAAATAATGAGGAAAAAAATACATAAAAGGAACTATAGATACAAGCTCAAAAACAAGGAGCGTCGTTGCTGCCCTGTTGAGCGACAAACCATCAATAAACAAAGAATATCCAACTTTATACTCAAAAAAACTGAATGAAACCAAAGGTAGACTGAATAAGACTTACCTGTCTTCAACATTTATGAAGGAGGTAAGAGGGTTGGAGCAGATCAAGCTCAGGTTTGTAGAGGTTCAACTCGCGATAGCTGCAGGAACTTGCAAAAAATTCAAATTCTCTTTCTCTCTTAGGGGATTCTTTGTGATTATTAGACTTTCTCTAAGGGGATAAGATCCTTCAAAACATATGAAGGACCTCTTATTTATAGCCTATGGTGTTACCCATGTCCAAGGCAAGTATTCCTTATCCCAACTCTTAGAGAACTCCTTGACTTTATGGGAATTGATTGGTTTTGAGCTATAGATGGAAATAACTTCATCAAGCAATGTTTGCAAGGTTTATGGTGAAGTCCAACAGTTAGAGAAACCTCCATCACGTCCTCTAGGGTCTCTAGAAGAGTTTAGGTAAGTTTTTAGGTCGGCAAAGGTGAGATGTAGCCATTGCAAACACGGACTCAAAAAGTCTTCAAATCTGGAAATACCAAAAAATCTAACAATAAAATTGTTCTAGCTTACACAAACTAAGATTTGACTGCACCAGCCAAAGGCACGACGATGTCGACCTCAACTCTTCTGGTATCAACCTCAGTTGTCTTAGGGTGACATTGGGGGCTAGGCTTGATTCAAGTATGAACCTGAACCGGAAGGGGTCTTGGTTCTTTGGGGTCTTGGGCTAGGTCTTTTCTGTGTGTGGCAAAGCCATTTTCGATGAGTTTCAAACATGCTGTTATCCAATTTTAGAATCCTAAACCATATAAGTATTTGAATTGCTGCTGGGAACATGGGGAACCTTCTGAGCTATAAATAATGAGCCCTACTTTATTTCGAGACATATTTCATCATTGTTTGGTTTACTCTGGGTAAAATAATGAGATGTCCATAAGGTGGCACAAGCTGCCCCTGAATTTTTGCATTTATGCTTTGCTGATGGCACTTTTCTATTTTGTTGTGAATCTATGGAACTTTTTTTTTTTTTTTTTTAATGATAAAAAAACCAAAATATATTACGAATTAAGATAGGAATATACAAATGCATTGTTTGATTGCTGAGCCATTTTGGCTAGGTTAGAAGCGACCACCGAACAAAACGGATCCCTTTTAAACCTAAAGTTCATATCCTGACCCATAAAGTTAATGTCTAAAAGAAGTGAATCTATGGAACTTGTGTTGACTATTTAGTCGATTTTAGAGTTATTCTATGATTTATCAAGACAAAAAAAAATTAAGGGGATTATTGATGGACGAGTGATAAATAAAAATTTGTGTAAGCGGTGGCTTTTCTTTTGAAAACTTAAGTTGCATCCAAAGTTTAATCTCTTTATCTGGAGATTACTGATGGACGAGTTACCTACAAAATCGAGAATTTCGAAATGGTTTAAAGAGGATTTGCTTTGTTACTTTTGTAAACCATATTGAATCTGAGTGGCATGTATTATTTGCTTGCTCTTTCCCTAAATGAATTTGCTTGCAAACCTTTTGGGCCTATGCACTAAGCGATGGATCAGTGATTCAATGTTTGGTCTCTTTTCTACTATTTTGATATATCATCAAAAGATGATCGTAGATGATTTTTCAGTGTGCATTTTATAACTCTCTATTTTCTTTGGAAGCATCAGAACCTGCCTTTCAAAATAGTACTCCCAACCCTTGTAGTACATTTCATAATGTTTCTCAATGGGATAATGATCTGCATTTGAATGACTTGAAACCCTCCCGAACAGAGTCTTCAGTTATTTTTGTCCATTCTACTTTTAACCATTATGTGATTTTATATTCCTTTGTGCTCACCAATAGCCTAACTGAGGGTCATGTTGTGGTTTTTGCTTCCCCCTACGTCTAGAAGCTCGAGCCGATTTTGCTTCAGACAATAGGTGATTCGAGGTAGCAGACTACCAATAGTAGGGAAGGTTGTCCATTCTGTTTTTTGTTCATTAAATTATTTTTCTTCTATCAAATTTAATTCATTTTATTATGCAAGATTTAAACGGGCATGGTTATTCTTTAGGTTTTTATCTAAAAATGTTCACGACTAGAGATAGAATTGGGCAATTCGTTCATAATCATCATATTGTGTGATACTGTGCTCTTTGGAATGATGATTACAAAACACATGTGAATGTACATTGAAATGGATCATTTTTTAATCTTGAATGGAATACTGTCGGATGTTTAAGCAACAAGATTTTCATTGATAGTTTAGCAATTAGGCATTAGGGGTTTTAATGGCTGACGTCTTTCAAATTATATATCGACGCGTTAGATTCATGGTGTCGAACTATGTATGAAAGAGATGTTCAATACGGAATCTACATCTTGTCCTGAAGAATATCAAAGAGAGAATGTCTATACATGATTGGACAAAATCTAGATCAACTGGCTTGTTTGTAAATAGTTTACAACAGTTTTTGAAAAAATATTAATTAGTATTAATATTTATTTTGCAAATGTTTTTAAAATATTTTTATTTATCCAATCAACAATACAGATTCTACAGTGGCGACAGCTACTACCATGCCCTGATGACTATTATGTGATATTGTTAAGTGGAGGGATGTGATCATAATTAACTATTGTCTTGAGAAAAATAAGAATTAATTTATCTTAGATGTATATATTGATGAAAATTAAAGATATTGTTTCATGTTATTTTAAAAGATTTATACAAATGGAATTCTCCCTCTACATTATTTTAAGAGAAAAAGATCTCTAGTTCTCTACTATGCCACCAAGTAGAGATCTCTTGTCCTTATCTTAATTAGAATTATTGTTTCAATATAATTCTAAAAATAATTAACAAGATTCAAGTGATAAGAGAGAGAGAGAGGGATACTAGAGTTTAAGCAGACTCGAATCGGTGGAGGCCTTCTCTCTTATCCTAACTACTATATTTTATAGTTTACCTTAGAAAAAATACCTACTACATTCTACACATGGTAGTGGGAGGGGATAAAACCACACCTACCATACAAACCCCCACCCCACCAATTTCTCTCTCTCTCTCTCTTGTGATTATCTCTATGTCCCCAGTAGCATTGTCCTTCCTCAATATATTAGAGTAAGATTAGGGTTTGCAAAGAGAGATTGAGCAATAAGAGATCCTATTCTCCCTTTCAATGATTGAAAATTTTTTATTGTACCATATATCAACATGAAGACTAATCACAAGGGATTACTCGCATTAAATTTAAATTTTTTGTTGCCTTCTTGAAACAACTCCATAAACCCTAGCTGGCTGTGAAAACTATAACTCAGGCCAAATAGCTTTCAGAGACCATACAAAGTCTGACCTCTCCTCCAGAGACAACAAAATTTACTTCTTAGCAAACACTGATGATACTTCATCCTGGTAACTCCAGTTGTTAGTGCTAAGAGGTAAAGAAGAGAGAATATCTAAGAAAAAGAATAACCCATAAATTAAAAATACAGCAATCACAGACATGTCAAAAAAGTAAGAAACATAAAAACTATCAAATTCACCCTCTTTTGGAGACTCCCAAATCTCTGCTGACCTTTTGAGGTGATAGGCTGGATCATGATCTCAAATCTGCAAATTCCTGTTGTTGGGTCAGTCTTTGTGATAATTGAAAGGTTGGGGAACTTGCAAGCAGTGTCGTCCTGATTTAATCTCTGATAGTAACTGTTAAATGCATATGAAATATTCCCGCGTGCATCGAGACCGCTACAAGATGTTCCATAACCAAGACTTGTGCAGTCAGCGCGTCCACATGCATAACTCACACTTGGTGCCACTTGTGGATCATCCATGCTTGCCGAAGGGGACATCACACACCATTTCTTCTCCAGGTAATGAACACCCGTTGCTCTAACTAAATTGCTTGAGTTTGTAGTCCCCAGATTAAGCTGGTACTTGGCCAACCCATCAAAGTAAAATATTCCCCAATGTCTTTCAAAATTCCCTGGAGTGATGCTTTTGTCGTCCTCGTCAATCAAGCTAAATAGGTATGCATCAATAGGCCCTGGTCTCATTGGGGTGCCATTCCCAGTCAATATGTGGTTCATGAATCCTTGATTGAATCGCTGGGCATATTGCAGATTTGCATTCTTGTCCCCATCAGTTGGCCACCCAATTTCTCCAACAATGATAGGTAGATTGCCATAGCCATTCTTCTGAAGGGCCCATACCAAAGTATCAAGATTTGCATCAAACATGTTGTAGTAGGAATTCCCATTACTATCAGTCAACTGTGGTGAGGTGCTATCAAAGAAGGCATAATTAACAGGGAAGTCCGGGTTGTCGTAAAGGCTTATGAAAGGATAGATATTGACAGTGAAAGGACCTCCATTGTCACTCAAGAACTTAACGATGGCAACCATTAGGTCATGGATGTCACTCCGGAAATCACCGCCTGATGGGAGTCCCGTTGAAGATTGATATACATCAGCATTGAGGGGGACAGTGACCTTCACCTGGCTTGCTAGACCAGCTTTTATGAGTGCAGATTGGATATTTTGTAAAGCTGGGAAGGTTGTAGTAAGGAAGCTTCCATTGTATGTCTCCAAGAAAGGCTCGTTCCCAACTGCAACATACCTTTTATAAACAAAAGAAAGATTGAAGAGGTTAGAGGAAAAATACTATACATATCAGTTCTAAAAAGAAAATACACTACTAAAACTTGAAATGAAGTTTTCCTCTTTATTTATATAGAAATATTTTCATCTTTTATATTTCCAATAGAAGTGAATACATAACACAACAGCAACTGAATTGAAGTGGTAATGATGGATTTTTTCTAAAGGGGAACAAAAGATAGTGTTGCCATGATCCTAAACAAAACTCAATACCTTCACAAATCTCTCATGTGCATTGGAAGAAACCCTTGACAAACCACTGAATTCAAAATTAACCATGGATGGGTAAAGAAGCCATCGTTGCAAAATGTTGCAACAACAGTTGCAGTGGATGGAACATGGACAAGGAGCTAATTACTTGTGTAAGAAGTGCAATTCCTTTATTCTTTTAATGAATAACTTGTGTGAGCGATGTATGAGCAGCAAATGGACCTGAATCGCATCCCAACCTTTGGCAATTCATGAATCACATTCATTCCACCATTTGGTGCTTCTAGGTTCTAAGAAAACATTACCAACTTATCAAGTTATTCTGATCAATATTTGTAACAATCTTACTAGCATAAAAAGTAAGATCCTATTAAAACCTTCAAGAGGAACTGTTACAACCAGTCAAAGTTGCACACATCTGAAGTTCCTAAATCTTAGAGGGAGGGGCAAAAATCCTCAATTAAAAGATAAAGAAGACCAAGAAGAAGAAACTATAATAATTTGGAAGGTACATAATTCACTTCCCAATGGGTTAACACAGTTACAGACTGGAGTTCGATAAAACAGAAGAAAAGTAAACTAACTAAGTAAAAAAAGAAACGGAGTAAACAGGTATCCCAGCTCACAATTATTCATAGAAGAGCGCCAAAGAGAAACATGCCCAGCATCAAGACAAAACCCTTAATTTAATCATTAACAACATCACAATAATTCAAAAATGAACTCCAATCTGGCAAATCAACGCTGATCAAAATTCAAAATCATGTGAAGCTCCTTAGCTTACAGTCTCTTACATGATTAATAAATATAGAAGGCAACTTGGGCCTCAGGAGTTAACTTTATTAACTACCTGAAAAACAGACTGAAATCTGAAATTATTTTTTTTCAAACCCATTGACAAATTTAGCAAAGGGTATACTATATAAGATGTTCTATATTATTTATGGAATTCGTGTCTATACTCATTATGCAGTAACTAATTGAGAATCCTATATGCTAATTACTAAAGACAATGAAAAGATACGATATCACACTTATTAAAAGAAGTGGGGAAGAATATATGAAAGCACTAATTACAGCATTGCTGGATCAGAATCTGGAATTTGAAGTGCCAAAATACAATTGAACTTGTAGAAAATGAAATGAAAGTATACCCTTTTAAAGCAGGAACATAATAAGTTAAAACTTGCAAATCTGAACACTAATGGCAATATTGTGCACATTATGAATCCAAAACCAACTCCACAACAGAAATCAAAACAAAATGCAAAATTATCACAAGTTTATTAAATAGTAACTTGAAGTCATTTATTTAATAACTCTACCAAAGTTTTATACTCTCTGAGAATAGGAAGATGAGACAATTGACTGCAAAATCAACCACATTAAAATATGTAGACTCAAATATTTCACAATTCCTTGCACTCCTTCGCATTTTCCACTTGTAAGTGAATACCAATAATCATAGGACCACTGGGAAATGGGAATCAATTCCATTTCATTATCATACACAACCTATAACAGTGGATAAAATTATTTTAAGCCCAACAGCTTTGAGGAAATGGGAATCAATTCCATTTCACTATCATACAATCCATAACAGTGAATAAAATTATTTTGAGCCCATTGAGGACATGCGACTCAATTCCATTCCATTATCATACAATCCCTAGCAGTGAATAACATTATTTTGAGCCCAATCGTGTTGATTGACTCTATTTCGCCATTTTTTGGGTACTAATTCATCCATCTAATTCTTGAGATAAACCATATTGATAATGACCCTTTTTAACCCAAACATTAATGGTGCCAAAACTATAGTTGGGCAGCACTCCCCTTTTCCTTGACTGGAAAATTTGTCAAAAGAGATTTATCTTAACAATAGAAGGCTTAGAATTGCCAGGGGATGCTGAATGAAAGAAATAGATACAAACAGAAGTGTTGCACAAAGCTTACCTGATGTTTACAGTGTTGCTGGTGATGTGAGTGGAAACATTCTTCTCCACCCATGTCTCAGCTGCCTTCACACTGGAAGCCAAAGTAGCAAGCATTTCATTAGGAATACCTACCATAACCTCAATCCCAGACTTGCCAAGAGCTCTCAAAACCCCTGGTTCTGGATCAAAGAGCTTCACTTTCTGAAACCCATTATTCTTGAGCATCCCCACAACCGAATCAGGTGGCAAAGGGTGTGTTGCTTGTGTACCCCAGTTAGCCCCAATACTGCTAACCGAAACAACCAAACATAATAAGGAAACCACCCCAAAAACCAAAGGCAACTGCCCCATAGCCCTTAAACCCACCTCCCTACTTCAGAACAGCTTCTTTGTGTGAAAACCAACTCGGAAAACAAATTAGCCTTCTGTTAAAGCTTGGGTTTGAAACAAAGAGAGATGAGAGCTTAAACTGAACACAGATCCATAAACAATACAATACAATGTAAAGCCACTAAGAATCCTCCTTCATTCCCCCCCAAAAACAGCTCTGGCACTTGAAAGACACACTAAAACCAAAATGGCTTGATAGTTGATACCCAAGAACTTCTAATATAGTGCAGAGATAGTACGGTAGAAGATAGAAAAGAAAGAAATAAATAAAGCTTAGGAAAGTTGCCTTAGATGGTAAAGGAAAAAAATCAAAATAAATACAAGACTGCAAAAATTGCTCCAGAACTTCTATAGCTGAAAGCTGCCATTAAAAACCCAAGAGAGATTAACGAGGAGAGACTTGGATTCTGATAAGCCTTTAGAAGAAGGGTTGAGCTTAGACCTTCAAGAAAAAAAAAAAAGGCGACACCACCTGATGTCAGTCTGAAAATTTATCAATAAGAAGAACAGAGTAGGTAAGGCCTCAAAAAAATGGAAAATAACAGTAAGCTTTGAAGAGATGAAACAAAAGCAGGATAAGAAGGAATGGAGTAGACTGGGAGCTCAGGAATCTTAAAAAAGTTGAGATCGGAAAACCTGAGGGCCGAAACTCGAGAAACTCCAAGAAAGAGAGAGAGTTTGTGTCTGAGAGTTATAAAACTCAGTAAGCAGCACAAAGTGGAAATTAAAATAAGGTAGAGAACGATACGCGCGGGCATGCGAAATGACTACCGCAGCCCCATGAAAAGGTAGAATTCTCTGGGCAGCAAACTCCACTGCCCAGATAGTATTCTCTGTCCCTTAAAAATAGAAAAAAAATTTATAAGAAAAAAAACGATAATAAGAAGTTGGGAAAAAGAATGTGGCATACGCATGCATTCTCATGTGTTTGAAGAGAAAGATAGAAAGATGAGACTCTTGGCATAGGTCAGACTCTTAGGCAGAAAACTACTTTCCGATAAAATTATTTATTTTAAGGGTAAAGAACACTACTTGTTCACATGGCTCACATGATTCCTACCATTAGACACTATTATACCAAAGTATAATCATCCAATAGAGTCATGCCACATCGATGAGATGTTGTGACTCAAGATCCGATGGATCACTCTCACGGTCCGAGCCAAAGAAGGACAAACCAAGCGGGATTCAGATCCTCTATTGTCGAGTTGCCCGGCAAGATCGTGCTGCCCAGACATGGTGAGGCACGCAATGATCGCTTTACCTCTACTCGGGTAAGGCGTTTGGATAGGGGTAAGGCAGTCATTGCACGTCTCATCGTGTCTAGACAACACGGTCTTGCCAGGTAGCTTGGCAGTAGAGAATCCAAATTGAACCAAACATGACCACGAGCACCACGTGGACGCAAAGCAAACCTTCTTTATGTCCATCTATTCCTATATCGAAACTACTAAAATAGAAGCAGAACAAGAGAAAAGGGAAGATCGCACCCCAAAAGAGATTCTTTCAGAAATATTCTCACAAAGAATGAAATGTCATATTGGGACTCTCATGACAGTTTGACTCATCAATAACATTATATATACTCAGGTATAACTTCTTACAAAGACATTTTTACTATTCTCAATTGTTGTTCAGAAAGATCTAACTTAGGCATTGAAGAATCCTTCATCGGTGAAAACTAGTTCTTTAATGTCTACCTTGTTCTTCTGTGCAGGTCTGATCTCAGAAGGATTCCTAATGGAGATTTTTCGATGCAACAGACACAAAACTACAGAAGCACGAGAAAAAAATCATTGCCCAGGCCTCTAGAGTTTGTACACACTTACTGGCCAATGGCCAATGGCAGTGTGTAAGCAATGCCTTTGGACAAGATTTCCATCTTTCCATGGGATAATACAGTATTTTCACAAGTTTCTATATCCAGGTGGACCACGCACGCACGCACGCACTCACTCAGGTAACATTATAGTTTTTTTACGTCTTCTTTTTCAGTCAGAGGCCAGTGGCTATAAGTAACGGCGACTTAACGACATCTGAAATCTGTTAGAATTTGAAAAGCATCTTCACGAGGCATGATGTGTTCTCCAGACCTCCATATTGCCGTCAGTTAACGGGCTGTTGGAGGTCTTAGGTCACCGGCTTCCCCGAGAAGCTGACGAGAGAGAGAGATTATTGTCGGTTTATTTGAGAAGACAAGAGTGTCAGAGATGCGATTATGTGAAGCGTTTGGGTATCTTTTTTTTTATCTTAAATTACTGAAAAAGTTTCTGGTAGCGTCACGCCAAACTGTTTGAGACGACACCGATATCAGTGCATCTCGGAATATTATATATATTTTTTTTTTTTTTGGTTTATGCTTCTTGGAGCTTCACAACAACCTATTAAATAAGAAGTCTCTCAGAAAACTGATTAGGTTTTACTACGTTGTAAAAGTTCTCATCTACCCAGGGGCGTTCTTGAAACTGAAATTGGAAAAAGCATGTGGGGACCACTTCACATGATTTAGATTCTCATCAATCAAAACCGCTCAAAATAAAAGTCCTTTTTTAAACTTATGCTTTAGTTTCCATTGTTTCAATCCAGCTGGAACTTCTACCCAAAAAAAAAAATCCAGCTGGAACAGGGTTGCGTCAAGGGTGTCCTTTATTACATATTTGTTCACACTTTACCTAGAAGTTTTTTCTTGTCATCTCTTCCAAGCTGAGGCATCTAGTCTCATTCGAGGTATTAAGACTAATAGAGTGGGGCTTTGCATCTCTCGTCCGTTATTCGCAAATAATTGTATATTCTTCTCTAAAGTTGGGGCTTCTGAGAATGAGGTTTCGATAATCATATTGGACAATTATTATAATGTTCTAGGGTAAAAGGTAAATGTTCAAAAATCTAATGTCATGTTTAGCCCCAACACTCCCTTCTCACATCATGGGAAGTATCTTGGACTGCCTACTTTATTTTTGGATGATCAAAATGGACCTTCTTTTCTGGTAACTTTGAAAGATTCCAAGCCAAGATTGCTGGTTGGAAGAACTCTCTTC
Source organism: Telopea speciosissima (assembly GCF_018873765.1). Classification (NCBI taxonomy): domain Eukaryota; kingdom Viridiplantae; phylum Streptophyta; class Magnoliopsida; order Proteales; family Proteaceae; genus Telopea; species Telopea speciosissima. The sequence continues at coordinate 26,489,111 of NC_057920.1, forward strand.
TTTTAATAGTAGGGAATGAGATCCTTAGTTAGGTAGTTACTGCCAACATTCTCTCATATGACATGTCCATGTTCCTTCCCCTCTGGCACTAATTCTGAGTTGAATAGGCTTATTCAGCACTTCTAGTGGAAAAGACAATAAAAATAGAGGTATATTTGCAAGGACCTTCTATGCTCTACCAAAAAGTGTGAGGACTTAGGATTTCGCGAGTTGGGCTATTTTACTTTGGTCATGCTTACTAGACAAGGTTGGTGCATCATCCATAGAATTATCCTCTCTAATTCCCTATAGCTCGGCAGTGTGGCAGTGCTGTTGGATTTATGTGTCCATCAAACCTGGTTCGGTCCGATTCAATCCGGTTTTACTTTGTATTGAACTTTTATACATTTTGGTTTTATATTATCACATGCGATATAAACTTTTTGAGCATTATGTGTCCGTAAGTTTTACTTAAAATGGTAGTCACGACTAGGGTTTGGGCTGGGCACCCTTATCATATGGTCGTCGCATTGGGTATGCCTAAACATGTGATGTCAGGGTACGAATGCGAATACTCACATGATCGATGTGTGTATTGGCGAAGAATCTACTTTGTCGATTCCCTCATGTATTACTGCCAGATGTAGGAAGGGATAGACATGTGTCATCGATACCCTTTACCTGAGGGAACCCTATCGCCACAAAGTGTGATCGCATTCTTTGGTTCATCAATGACTGAGACTCAAGTGAATCAAAGCCGGTGTTCTGGGAATGCATGAACACTTTGTGAGTGAAGGAGTTACTCAACATGGTCATCACTGGGGAACACCAAGATTAAGATTGTCTGTGTATGGTCGGATCGGAATCTGGATCTAGTACCGTTTTAGAAATGGTTTTTGCAAAATCTATTTTACATAAAAAAAATGGATTATATATAATTATTTGAATAAAGTGTTTTATCGAGTTTTGCGGGACCTGATCAGATGCACAGACACTCTTATATGGACATGTACTATGAAATGGGGTTTGGCAGTACAAGTGTACATGCCCTAGATTCCATAATGATGGTGTTGATTAGTGGGGGGGTTGTACATAATAATTTATTATCATGTAGGGAGTTATTTGGAATTTGCTAAAATAATTGATTCTTTATTTAATTAATGGATATGGTACTAATTGTAATTATCCATAAATTAAATAAAGTGATTAATTATATCATTCCCTATTAGATTCTGATTCTTCACTAATTAGAAGCACTTTGAGTTTAAACAGAACTGTCAAACAAAGAGAGAGAGAGTCAGACTCTCACTAGATTTTTTAATTTCCCATCCAGGGTTTTTAAAAACCCTACTATTATATAAAGGGACCAAAACGTGGAGGGGGTAGACAGTGCTCCACGTTTTCTGGCTGCCCCCTCTTGGATGTGTTTTGGTCCTCCTCTCTCTCTCTTGTGATCTCTTCTTCTTCTTGTTGCTCTCTACTGTGTTTGAGAGTTAGGGTTCTAGAAACCCAGATCTGTGCTTGAAGAACTATAGAGCATTTGGGATTGGCTTGAAGAACCTTGACTGCACCATTGGAGGTTCAGATCTGTTTACTTGGAGTGCTCATTGGAGGAAGAACCATTGTCTATTGGAGGAGCAACACTTGAGGCTCATCAATTCCTCTTGTTTTTAATTATTGATTATTCATGGGATGCGAAAGAAACCTGAATCGATTTGTTTTCGCTGCGCATTTAGGTATGAGATGGATCCCTCTTTCCATGAGATGGATTAGAGATGATTTTCTCCATCTCTTTTGGGTTCCATACTTACATAGGACACAAAAGAGAAGGACAGGGCATTGGTTTATTAGACCAAACCCTAATTGGGATGCACCAGGGTTCCAATGGGCAACCATGGGAAACCCTAAAATTTAAATAGGGCGCCCATGGGCAACCATGGGCTAACCCAAGGGGTGCAACACCCTAATTGGTTTATGATTGGTTTCCTAGGGGAACCATGACATGATCCCAGGACCGTAGTTTGACCTACAAGTGCTAGTGTGGATGTCTGACACGTGGATGTCCGAGCTCATTGACTATGTTGAGCTTAGACTATTTGATGTCCGAGCTGCCACGTGTCGGACATCCACACTAGCACTACTGCACTGCCGAGCTATAGGGAATTGGAGAGGATAATAATCCTAATGCCTTATGGTTTTGGGTTCTTGAAGGGAAATATTTCCCTCGATGCTCTTTCCTTAATGAGTGCCCTGCTAGAACTACTATTGGGCTTGGCAGAGCCTCATTCATGGTAGATTTGTCTTCCTTCAAGGGCTTCGTCGTAAAATTGGCAATGGGACCTCCTCCCATATCTACTCGGATCCTTGGGTGCCCAATTTACCTGACAGACGCATTTCTAGTCCTTCTATCGACCCAAACTTGGATTTGGTCTTTGTTAGAACTAGAATGTTCCATTTATTTATTATGTGTTTTAAATATGGAAACAACCATTGTGTGATATTTGTTTTGGGTATAAAAATGTATGCTTAATGTGCTAAGCGATAGATGATACTCAAGTTGTTGAAGAGGTACAGTTGATGAAGAACAAAGCATCTTGATTGGAAGAAGAACTTGTGAAGAAGGTCTTCTACGAAGAATATGATAGTCTTCGGTGTACTTAAAGAATCAAAGAGCTAAAAGCTATATCTAATGGAAGATTCCTTCAAGTCAAGGCATTAGGATTTGATCTGATTGAAATATCCTTAAGATCCTAATGAATATAGTCAACGAGATGAAAGAAGCCCAGAAAATGACATCAAGTAATGAACTTAATGGAAATGCTAAGAAATAGGTGGTTTGACTTTAAAGAGTGTCTAAGTCTCTTGTCCACGAACTTCCGCCACCATGGATAGACGATCGAGCTTTAAATAGCAAAATTTAAAGTCTAAGTCTAAACTCATGGACGATTGAGCTAAATGTCTTAAGTGTCCATGGACAGCCTTCATAGTATTCTATGTGGTCTTCTGTGCCCGAGAGTTTAAGAGTCAGTGTCATCTCAAATGGACAATGATGCAGTCTTTCGCGCCCATCTTCCGTGAGACTCCGAGAGTAGCCAACTCAAGTACCTGAAGCCGCAGTCTTCTGTGATTATTATGTAGTCTGTTGTGCGATAGTAATTTAACTCGGTGTGGTCAAGAAGCTGAATAATCTTTGATTATCTATTGATAACTACTTGAACTATAACCAATTAAGTAGAACTCTTAAACATCTTCATTGATGTTGAGGAGCTCAACAACTAGTTTCTCTTGGTAATCTAAGTTGAATATTGCAAACATAAATGAGCATAGTGCTACTAACTATTTTGTTGTTTTAGTGGTTCTCTAACAACTAGTTTCTCTTGAAAATGAAAATGAAATTCAAGATTCAAAGGAGAAGCTTAGTTTGACTCTAAAGACTAGTTTAACGGCAAGTTCATTTTGCCTATAAAAACGTAGAATCATTTGGTGTCATTATCAATAAAAAACAAGATCAACTATAAGAATTCACAAGAGCTATATTGTGCAAACCAATTAATCATATTGAGAAGAGCTACTATAAACTATGCTATAGAATTGGATCATCTTGTAAGAGACTAATCTGGGCAACAAAGTGTAAGGTGTTGTAAAAGTCATCTTGTGTTGATCATCATTGTGCTAAATGTGTTACAATAATCCGGCTTGAAAGAAGAAGCAATTGTATAGTGTAAAATGGTAGCCCGTGTGGCTTGTTGTGAAATCTTTTGAGCCTGTGTGGCTTGGGTACACAGTCTGTGGTTGTGTATAAAGGTTCTTAATACTTACCTGGGTAAAGTATCTAATAATTGAAAAATCCTTGGTTTGTGATCAAGGTAGTGGATATAGGACAGGTTGGTTTGAACCACTCTAAATCGCTTGTGTCTTTTCTCTTTGTCTCTTTCTCTCTCTAGTCTCTCTTTCACTTGCAATTTACTAAGCGTGTATTAAGTAGAAGAAAAATTCATCAACCAATTCACCCCTCTTGGGTGAAGCCATTTGATCCTACAGTCTCTAACCTCATTTACCAACCAACTAAAGATATGGGAACTCATTATTCTTCATAGACTATTTACATTTTCTGAAATTATGTCTATTATTCAAATCCCTTTGCAACCTTTGTCGATACTCAAGATAGTTGGATTTGGGCCCTACTAAGAATGTCGATTCTCTGTAAACTTAGCCTATCACCTAGCTTTTACCTGCCAAGACCAATTTGCATCATCTTCTTCTGACCCTTATTGGTCGGACTTATGGAAACTAGAGCTACTGCCAAGTATTAAAATTTTTCTTTGGTTGTGTAGTTCAAACGTCTTGGGGTTAATCATCTCCTATTCACTACGCAAGTGGGTGAACAATGACATGGCAGGGGATCGCCACCTGTTCTCCACCTCATCCCTCTTTGGGGAGAAGAGAGAGGTGAATTGAATGTTAAAGTCCCCACCTAGAGGATGGTCTAGGACTAGGGATGTAAACGAATCGGATTAGGCTCGGATTTACTACTATCCAAATCTGAATCCGTTTACCGAATTACCTATCTGGATCTGATCTGAGATCCGAAGGAAATTTAAAATTTATTATCATATCCAAATCTGGTTGTTTATCAGATATCCAGATATTATCTGATCCAATAAACTATCTGTTTAGTAAGATCAATGGCTATTTATTTATGGGAAAAGGAACGCTAATCGGTCATGCCGCGCGATGTGTACCTGCACCCAGACACAAGCCCGTGTGCGTAATGATCGGCGTGCCCCTGGATATGTGGAAAACACTAGGGGGCACATCGATCATTATGCATGTGACTGAGAAAAATAATAGGATGACCCCAAAAAAGTACACTCTCTATTGGTTAAAGCAATTTCAATCTCATATGTATGGTGCTTATAGTGTGGAAAAGCAATTTAGGCACTTCAATTTTGTCAACACACAATTAGCCGTCTAAACAAAGACAATAACATGATTCTTCTAAGGGTACAATACTACAATTTGACATTCCGTCAGGAGGTGAATGACCAATTTGAAATATGAGGCTGCCTATCCAAAATTGTCAACAACTGCAATCATCTATGCAACTACAACAAAGCCTAAACTTTAAATGCTTTTAGGCATATGAAGCCTATCAAGTATAACCAACAATAAACAACCCCAGATGTGCAAAGACACATAAACATTTCAAGAATATATTTCAATTTCAACAACAATAAACAACTCCAAATGTGCAAAGACATATAAACATTTCAAGAATATATTTCAATTTCAACAAGATAAACGTAGTACACTATCACCAATCACATATAGATGAGACTAGGCCTTAGGTAAAATCGATGGCCGTGAGACACCTCAGAATGACCATTTTTGTTGTCTCAATCACAAAATATGTAATGAGGAAATAGAATTGTAATAGACAAGTTTTAAGGGAGACTTGATGATACCATGTTTGATGAAGCAGAGACAACCACCTAGAGATATCAAAAACATGTGCAGGAAAGTAAACATAAACTAAATGGAATTTCTATGAATAACAAAGCCTGAACTAAGTGCATCGTCGGGAATTTAGAAGTAACTTGAGTGAATAACAGGAAAAAAGGTCTAATGTGTTTTTTTTTTATATTTTGATGAATAATAGATTTTATAGCATAAAACAGGATGAAGTGATGCAGTTACACATAGGGTAATTTAAGGCACAAGTAATGCTAAAGTCTATTCAACTAACATCTAAACAAGAAATAGAACCAAAAAATTAAGGTTGTCTAAGTTAACTTGTTACACCCGCACCCAAAATATATCCTAATATCCCGGGGCAATTTAGACCTTACCCAAAGGGTAATGCCATGGTGACAATGGTTAACATTAATGACCTTGAACCTAGTATTTTATTATAGGTGTCCCCTTGAAGTCTTGGGAGTACGGGTCAAAGCCCCATAACTTTCCTTGAGGTTTGGGCCCTGACACCAGCACCAAAGTCACGAACGGACTCACTCGAACTAAATTCGCTCGAGAATCCGCCCGTGCTGTTACCTGCTCTTTTGGTTTATTTTCCTATGGGACCCACATTCTTGTGTCCTGGACACTATAATCAGACCCTTGGACCAGATGGACCCCCACCCTTACCTTCTTTTGCATTTTTGGACCTTGTATGTGGGCCCACAAGGCCCAAATATGATTTTAATGAGTTTTAGTGTTAAAGGTCTAAACCAAACAAGACTTATGATCTTAGCACTTGAGGTTTAATGAGAAACCAAACGGACCTTAAGGCCCATGTTTTATTCTAAAACTAGCTTTAGATGTGTTTCTTGTTAAATGAACTTTTAAGCTACCCTACCCAAATAGGCCTTAAGTTATAACTAAGATACCCTAGCCAAATAAGCCCTAAACTAAAATACATTTTTGGGCCTTAAGTTAAGTCAAACATACCCTAACTAATTGGACCTAAGAACCTTAGCCAAACTGACCCTAAGGCCCATTTCATTTTATAGCCAATAGGTTCTTTTTAGGTTTGAGAAGTTGGGTTGGTTCAAGAACCATGGGTTTTATCTTGGCCCAATAGTTGGACCATGCTTGTTGTAGGAAAAAGGGAATAAAGGTAAGGGTAGTTTATAGAGTTTACATTTTGTTGTTTATTTTAGCTTTAAGAGGGTAAATAGAGGAGGGAGCTCTTAAGCTTTTCTTCATTTTCTCCAAATTGCTGAAACCGTAGAAGAGAGAAAGGAATGAGGAAGAAGAAGAGAAGAATAAGAAGAAGAAGGAGAAAGGGGGGAAAAGAGAACTCTCTTACTCACACTCTCTCCCTCCCCTCTTGCTGTCCGGATAAAGAAAGAAGAAAAGGAAGGAAAAGAAGGGAGAAGGGGAAGAAGAAAAGGAAAGAAAAGAAGAGGAGAAGGAGAAGTAGAAGGAAGGAGGTTAAAGAAGGCTCACCTAGCCTTGGGTATTGCTCTCCATTGGAGGTGAGTGAATCTTCTATCTCTCCCTCTCCATTTCTTTGTTTACTAGCTTAGGATTTTGAATCTTGAGATTGGGAGTAGCTTGGGTTCCACTTGGGACCTAATGCTCTTGTGTTGGGACTTGTTGGTCTTCGGTCCTTAGTCCCTTCCTCCATAGCCATTACCTTTTGAGTACACACTTGGTTTCTAGACTTCAAGTCCATAGCTTAGAGTCACATATTCGGTGATCTTGGTGCTTGATGATGAAGTGCTGCCTACAAAGAGATAAGAAAAGCCATCATAATCGACGATACTTTCTCTACGTACCGATCTCCTGAGTCAAAAAGGGAAACCTCCACTTATCCAATTTTGAACTTCTTTCAACTAGGTAAGTCTCTTCATCTTTTTCTTGTGTTTTTATCAGATTTATTGTTTATTTTCTCGTATTTGTTTTGCACCTTCTAATGGAGTGTGATCCCATCTTTCTAGATGGTGATCACACACCCGTTCTTGTTGTATTTTTCTTGCATGCTCATGTCAAAGCATGATCTCCATCCATTGTAATCTAAGACTCACCCTACTTTTGTTTGCACCATGAAGTTCGCATGTATTTATGTGTCTTGCCTATCCCTCTCATGCATTCGTAGTTCAAATCTTGCATGTTTGCTATCATGATGTTTTAATTTACTTTCCCCTACACCCATGATTCATGTATTATGCCATGTGCTTTGAGTCTCTCTAGGCTTTCACGTTATAATTTCCTTCATAATATGCATGCAACTTAGGCCCTAGCCTTTCCATCACACTTCCAACATTTCTATTATTTTATCATGCACCCACCATCACTCCCCATGCCTAGTTTTGCCCTGATCTTGTCATCACTTAGATTCTATAGGTGCTATAGTGTTTATTTTCTTTACTTTACCCATACTAAACCTTGTCATGTAGTCGAGTTTCCAGGTATATTCTCAAAGCCTTCCTTTGTATATTATTCTTTATTTTTACCTTCTTTGTATTTTATATTCCCAGCCGAAAGCTTGTTATAACCCTACCTATCCAAGTAATAGGAAAATCGGCAAATCTGGGCAGACTGAGGTGCCTAATACCTTCCCCGAACCGTAACTTGACCCGTACCTAGACTAACAGACCATCGGTCCCCAAAGGTCGTTGCATGAGAGTCATTATATTTACACTTTAGCTCTTAGACCCACCTCTAAGTGGCGACTCTTACATTCGATTCACCCCCTCTCTCTTTTCCCCAAAAAAAGGAGGTACGAGGTGGATGACATGTGGCGATTCCCTTTGCCATTAATTTTCCCTTAGAATACTATCGATTCTCAGAACCCGATGGCAACTCGGGCCTTCAATGTCGATTCACATATTTTGGATCCAAATTCAAAATTTGAACTAGTGGACCCACCCCTATGGTGACTTGGCATGTCTAAGCACGCCAATATGCACCTTCCACGTGGCCCATAACCTTATACAAGCAAGATCCCAACCCACAATCACGCTTATACCGCTGGCGATTACCAACTTGGGATATCAACAAGTCTCACACTATGCCCATACACCGTCAATTATTACTCATGCTCGCACAATGGCAAAATTCCTAACTTGCCATGAACCATGGAAAGAACTGTACAACTACTAATGGTAAATTACAAACATGCGCCCCAACTATCTCACAGCACACCCTACCAATGACAAATTTTGTACAAGAGCACCCGCATTATTGGCAACTACAATACCCACTATGCCCCTTCAAAGGTGATATTTCACAGTATGTTCATACTACGACAGATATTGTACCACGAAAGAGCCCACACTATCGGCAACTTCAATACCAATTATAATTACAGCCCCGACAAAGGGGCCGTACTATCAACAAATCTCCTTCCCAGCCAACTCATCCCATACTATTGGCCGCCTTGACATCACTATCAATTCATCCGATGGACGCGCCTACGTAGGTATGTTTCCATTACCCCCACACTCTAGTGCCCCTGAGCAAGGCACTGGTGAGTTTTCACTCTAACCCCCGATAAATCTAAATGTTCCATAAAATCACTTATTTAACCTACAACTGTTTCACAGTCTCAGTCAACGAGGAGGATTCTGTAGATACCTAATTTTGTCATTTCCCCCGGAGACTTCCCTTGACAATGATGAGCATCCTCCAAGTTATAGAGTAGTCTCAGTTAAAGAGGGGCATTCTGTAGATACATAATTTTGTCATTTCCCTCGGAGACTTCCCGTGACAATGATGAGCATCCTCCAAGTTATAGAGTCAATGTATCTGCAGATGTAGCTTAAGTGTTCACTGCCCGAATCCAATCCCAAATCGTTCATCCTCAATACCCCTCAGAGAAAAACCCACAAATCGCTAGTGGAGCCAAAACCAGAGCCCCAAAGCACTCCAAGATCCCCTGGAAAGGCTAGCCCTGACCCAAACCCCTTTGGAACCAGCCTGGCCCAGCACAGAACTAGACTAAACAGCCCAAAATCTCATTTCAACACCCATACCTGGAACCGACATACAAAGGCTCTGAGTCGACATCGACCCTACCTTCCATCGACTTCGACTCATTCCCCTTGAATGTCGAGTAGAACCTTTTTACTGTCTATCTCACATCGACATTCAGAATATTCATGTTGAAACCCAAACCATTCCCACTGATGTCGACAGCTGTTCATCGAAAATAGCTCGATGTCGACCTACCCCCTCCTCGATGTCGACTTGACCCCAGTTCAATGTCAACCCTGTACAAATCTGAGAGAGCCAAACTTGCTATATTTAGCTCCTATTTCACTTCCTTTCACCCCCAAGCTTAATTTTGGCAACTTGGAAGCGAATTTTGGCTCCCTTAGGCCTCAAGTAACTCCTCTATTGGCAATAAAACACTTGGCCATACCTTGACCAAACACCCACCGTCAATGTAAAGACACCCATTCTGATTCTTCACCGACGATCCGGATCAAACCCAAGGTCCAAGCACGAATTTGGGAATGCACATGCCCCTCTACAACTATAAATACACCCCTCTCATGTTGAGAAGGATCCTTGAATCCTGGGACAACTCTCTAAGTCCTATCTTGGCTAGTTAACTCATATCGAGTAACCTTCGAGTACGGATGACAAAGTGCTGCCTAAAGGAGAATCTGAGAAGCCCAAACTACTGGTGATATGATTTCTGAACATCTCTCCTCTAAGTCACAAAAGGGAAGCCTCCACTCATACTCAAGTTCAAGTCTTTCTAACTAGGTAAATCCTTATTTCTTTACTTGTTTTCACCGGATTTACCACTCTCCCTCTTTCGTATTCGTTTTGCATCTTTTAGAGGGGTGTGATACAATCTATTTAGATGGTAATCACACACTCTCTTGTTGTTTTCTATAATTGCATGCTTATTTTCATTCATGATCCCCATCCCCTATAGACTAAGACTCCCCTACTTTTTATTGCATGAATTTGTTGGATTTCCTATATGATTGTATGTACAACACCCACCTTCTCCATGTACCTCTTTAATTAAGATTCACTTGCTTGCACATCACTATTTTTTTATATTGACTAACACATCTCACATGTGTTCATTGGTCAAAGCTTCGCATGCCATTACTTCTCCATATTTCTCCATGTTCCTGTCTTTTCCATGCGTGCATATAAATTAGGTCTTTGCATTTTTTTATTTCTACCATTCCTTAAATTCGTTCTATATCCCTATCGCCTCTCTGCACCACTTCTTGTTTTGTTGCTTTCACCATTTTCATGCTTCATATGCCTGTTGCTATCTCTTTTTTACTTTCGTATATACTAACCCCTACCATGCAGCCAAGTTATAGGTACTTCCCCCTATCTTTCCTTTGCACTTTAGATTTTATTTCACATGTACATTATTCTCTCACCCAAAAACATGTTGTAACCCTGCCTAGCCAAGTAATAGAAAGACCGAAATGTTTGGGGGGACTGGGGTACCTAATACCTTTCCCGAACTGTAACTTAACCCGTACCCAGACCAATGGACCGATCAGTCCTCAAAAGGGCGTAGCATGAGAGTTATTACATTTACACTTCGGATCCTAGATAGGGATGTAAATGGATAGTCGAAAATCCGTATCCAATCCGTGCCTGAATCCATTTAGGGGTTTTCGAATCCGGAATTTTGGTTTTCGAATAATATCTGAATCCGTCCTAAAGATGATTGGATTCGGATTCGGATTAGTTCCATTTCAAATTGAATAATATCTGGTTATTTTTTTATTCGATTACAAATATGATTATTTTAATATATTATAAAAATATATGGTATATTACTATATTACCCTTATTATAAAGTTTATAAATAGTTTTAAAAAGGATATTTTGGTAATAACACCTAATCTAATCCTAAGTACTAAACCAAAGTCCCAAACCCTAACCGAGTCATTTTACCCTCACAAAGTCGAAGTATACATCCCTAATTCTAAGCGACTCATCTTCTTCTCCATTTCTGCTCTGAAGCAGAGTTCCGCCGCTCTCTTCACTGTCCAAGCTCACTGTCACTGTGTTGCACTTCTCCAATTCTCTGTAGGTATGTCTCCTCTCTTTCTTTTCCTCTTTCCCTCCTCCGTCTCATCGTTATCTGATCTCGTGGGATTTTACAAAGACAACTTCGTTGGTGGGTCGCGGACCATCGAATGCCGGTGTTAGTATATATTCAAAGCCCATTGTGTCGCTCTTCTCTGTAGGCATGTCTCCGTCTCTCTTTCTTTTCATCTTTCCTGGTTAGGCAGGCCTTATCATGTGCATGTGAGACAAGTTGGCTACTATCCACTCCATGATTGTTTGATCTCCGTAACTTAGATATCGTGCTTTGGGCACGCAGTAATAAATAAAATTTCTCCCCACCAAAAGAAAAAGTAACAGTCTGGCTTGCTGCTTCAGTTATTTGTTTTCGTTTGCTCTCGTGGTAACAGGGTCTAAAATCTGAATTAGGAATTCAAGTATAATGGTTGGGTGAGCATCATCCTGTTCAAAATTAGAGCTTGATGCCTTGAGCTATGATTTGAAATCATTGGTTCTCAGTTGTAATACAACATGAGTTCTTTATAATTTGGTCTAATTAGGATATGTATAGTTTAATTTGATGGAATTAGGTTCTGCATAATTTTTAGTTTGATTGAATCAAGTGCAGAGTTAATTATTACATTTGTAGATTAAAGCTATCCAAAGGTTATGCTGATTAATCTTATCCAATTCACCTGGTGGCGATATTTTGCTTATTGATATCAAATTTTTTTAGGGGGGTTGGATGGAATAAGAAGTTATTGATTGTAACGGGATTGATAATGATTGTTTAATCTTGACAAGGGTTTAGCAAGGAGGATTATACTATTAAAATATAACATCAGTACAAATATCTTATTAAAAAAATGGCCTTTCATCTTTGAGAAGATTTTACTTTTTTTTTTAAATGTTTGGGTTCCATGAGAAGATTCATCTTTTGATTCTTATTATTAATATTTGCAGTATAAGCTTTGGGTCATTTCTTACTCCTATGAAGTTTATTATATCTGCCAATGAAAGAGTCCATAAAAATGAAGTTTTCATCATCAGAAAGATTAGCAGTATGGGTTGTTGGATAAGGTTGATATGCAGTACGTTGAGAAGTTTGAGGATCTGCATGAAAGAGTAGTGAAGTTCTCATCATCTTGTTACAAAAAAAAAAATTTCTCTTCATCAGAAAGATGATAGTTTGGCGTAAAACTCTCTACTTCTTTCCATCTCTCTCAAACCTGCATGAACCAAGAGATGTTGGTCTGGCCCTTACATGATTTATCAATCTTTCCTATGATCCTATCTCTATGGATGCAAGGTGGGAGGGGGTTAGGCAGTTGGGTTGGATTGGGCTGGGTAATGGTGATAAATATTGAATAGGAGTGAGCCCAAGGCCCCACTTGATATACTTAAAATATGAGTTCTAGCTCTCTCCCATCTTTTAATGTTGGATGCATCACAATTTCCTTTCTCATTCCTTTTTGTTTGCCAAACAAACAGGGCCTTAGAGTTATCTGTAGGTGATAATAAGGGCCAATTAATTGTCTATCAGTCTCGAGGAAAATAAAATGATTTGAAGCCTAGGGTAGACCTACCCACACTTCAATAGCTGGATTCCTATATTCTTCCTACTAATTTGGATTTTGTTTTAAACTTTAGTAGGTAAGATATGATGCAGAAAAGAAAGCTCAGGACCACATGCATGTGGTTCCCTATATGAAGCACAAGTGTGGAATGAGCTATTTTGCATTCATTCATACGTTAATTAAAAAAAATTTGCTTCAATAAAACTTTTGTGATAACCATCAAAAGCGAGAAGAGTTTGGGAAGAAAATAAAAAGCAAGGAATAAAAGAGGTGCAAAGCATGCTGGCATTAAAGGCAGTAGTGAAGAATTTATTTACCAGCCAAATTTGGTTAAGGATGATACCCATAGAAAAAAAATAAAATGATACCCATAGAAAACAAACTAAAAACAAAAAGATGTATAGAACTTGGCAACCCAAGCATCAAATAAAATGTACTTTGTGGTGAAACATTAGTAAAGCATATACTATATTCATTTTTTTTTTTTTTTTATGCTTTTTGTAGTCATCCAAAACTAAACCAGATAACAGATTGGTGATATCACTAGATTGAGTTGAATTATTAGGATGGCTAATGCATGGACTCAGAAATTCCATTGTAATTTTCACTAAAATTCTGGTTTCATGGATGTTTCGTGCTCACATTATGGACCTATATTAATGGTTTTCTCATGAAGAACCTGTAGCCTAGTTTGGCCATGAAGGCCTTACTTGTAGAGGCTAGAAATGGATGATTTTCATTATAGTACAACATTAGCTGCTACACCTGGCAGTGTTGTCGTTCCATCTAGTACTAATCCTAAAGAGAGTGAGAATGCAATGGAGAATGAGGAGACGAGTAAACATAAAGAGAATGAGAAAGGGGAGAAGGGTAATTGTGAGGGTGTCAAACGTCAAAAAATTACATCCGTAGTTTGGAAGGACTTTGATAGGGTTATTCATGATGACGAAGTGACAGCTACTTGTAAGCATTGTGGAAGAGTCTTTAATGGCTCGAGTTCTATAGGGACATCTCACTTACATAACCATAAAAAAACTTGTAGTAGAAGGACCTATAAAGATGTTGGTCAACAATTTTTTTTCAATGACACATAGTACTACAAGTGAGTCTTCTAAGGTGGAAAGTTATAAGTTTGATCCTGAGCTCACCCAAAAACATTTTGCTTGGATGATTGCCAAGCATGCTTATCCATTCAACAAGGCATGAATATTTTCAAATATTTACAAAAAGTCTAAACCCCATGTTCAAGTTTTATTCAAGGAATACAATGAAAAAAGATGTTATGGATATCTTTGAAGAAGAGAAGAGACAAATATATAAGGAGTTGGACAAGTTGTCTTCTAGTGTTAGTTTCACTACACATTTGTGGACATCAAAACACCAAAATCTTGATTATTGTGTTTTGACCTGTCATAAGAAGATCATTTCTTATAAGATGCTTCCAACCCCCATACTGGTGAAGCTATAAGTGAGCACATAAGCTCAACTGTTAAGTTGGAATCTTCATAAGAAGTTTGCTTCATTGTGGTGGATAATGCATCCACAAATGTTGTTGTGATAAATCATCTAAAGGAGTGGATTAGTCAAAATGAGCATTGATAAGGAATGGAGATGATTTTCATGTGCGATGTTGTGCACATATTTTGAATCTTATTGTTTAAGATGGATCGGTAGAGCTTAGAGATGCACTGATAAAGATTCGACACATGGTTAAGTGGATAAATTCATCACCATTAAGATTTGAAAAATGAAAGTATGCTTTGTCTCAAAGCAGGTTGTCTGATAAAAAGAGTGTATATTTGGATGTTCCAACAGAGTAGAATTGTACTTATGAAATGCTTCATAATGCTTTCTTTAGAGGTGAAAGTAGCTTTTGAACGTCTGGTAGAATTGGATAACAATTTTAAGACTTTGCCAACTATGGAGGAGTGGGAGAAGTGCCCAAAAATTAAGTGATGTTTAGAAATTTGTTATGATGCCACCATGCACATGTCAGGCTGCAAGTATCCTACTGCGAACTTCTACTTCAAAGATGTGTGTGATATTCTTTCGAAGATACTTGAATGAAAAAAAAAACAAAGATGATTGTGTTAGTTTTATGGCCATCACCATGAGATTAAAATATGAGAAATATTGGAAGGGTTCTATTTTATTTATGGTGCTTGGGGCTATTCTTGATCCTCGCTACAAGATGACACTCATTATGTTTTGCATGCAAAGGATTTGTGGAAATATTGATGCTGAACATTATGTTCCCAAATCAAATTTGATGTGGTTGACCTCTATGCTGAGTATGCAAGTAAGTATGGTAGTTCTTGTACCCAATCTGTTGGGGATATCTATGAAAGTGTTGCTAACAGGAATAAGTCTTCTTCTGAAAGTTTTAAGAAAGAGAAAAAAATTATAATGTTTGTAGCTGAGGAGTGCAGTGGTTTAATGCAACCCCCAAAGTTTGAATTAGATTGATACTTGGAAGAAAGTTTATTTTCCGATGTGGGCAATGATTCTTACTTTGATATTTTACATTCGTGGAAAGTCAATGGCCCAAAGTTTCCAATCCTTTCTAGAATGGCTCGTGATATCTTGGCAGTTCCAGATTCAATAGTTGCTTCAGAATCTACCATTAGTGTTGGAGGTAGATACATTACTGAATCTCGCTTTTTGTTACTTCCGGACATTGTTGAAGATTTAATTTGCTTGAGAGACTGGTTACCATCTTATAAATTTGGTAAGTTTTTATAAAGTTTATAATTTTAGCTATTCTGATATTTATAATGTACATCAGTACATAGTATAAATTTATTGTTTTCGTACTAATTTGGGCATTTCTGTTATGTTTAATGGATCAGATTCCACTATGGATGTATGAGCACAACTATCAAGTGTTAGGTGTTGGTGTTATTTCTACTACTAGTAACCTTTGATCTTAATCTCTTTATCTTGAGATTTTGTTAAATTCTTATATTTCTGGTTTTTTTTTTTGGGTTTCCTTATAGGGTTTCCTCAATGTTTAGAGGTGGTCTTTTCATCTTTTGGGAAATCAAAGAAAGTAAAATTATTTTTGTAACGGGTTATGGGTGGTACTATGATTTGTAATGGTTTGAATCATGAAATGATGGGATATGGGTGGTATTGTTGCTAATTTAACATTACTTTTGCTTTAAAACTTACAAGCACAACTTTACTTGAGACCTTGTGGATCGATGGTTAATGTACTCTAGTTTCAGTTATGCAGTTATGTCACACCCCCATCCCAATAAAGGATAAAATACTATAAAAGGGGTATGATAGGATGCTTACCAACTCGATGCGGTGGCCAACTCACAGTCTTAAACTAAAATTAGATTACAGTAATATTAGAATGCAGAAAATAAAGGAATAATTCATTCCAAAAGATCAGAATTGGGCGAAAGCGTTACAGATACAAAGGATTCAAAGTCTACGTGATAGACAGTTTAATGTTTTACATTTCGACCCAAAAGACTTACTAGAAACTGAAACAGTAGAAATACTACTAAATATATATAATACTTATGATGAACAAAATAAAAAGATATAATTGTGCCCCAATGGCACAGACCATGAGTGTACGCTATCATCAAGGTCCAAAGTCATGGGCTCTGATTAGTCCACATCAAAAGAATCACCAACATACATCATCTGCATACAGCTAAAAAGGGTTGTGCAACGGGGGTAAGCTCCACTAAGCCCAGTAAGGGGATGGGGAATGCACATACACACAATCACACATAGTCCATGATGCATGTAATGTTAAATATATTTTCCATTTAACAAACAGTCTAAGTCATGGTATATGCTATTGTGATAACTTGGGAGACACTGAGGGTCAGTTATCCTATCGCCCCAGTGAAACCTCAATTATCGCGAGGGGACCTACACCGGTAGAAGCCATCATGACCACCCAGTGGCAGACCCCGATAGCCATCACTACTCCTGACCTGGCCTCTCCCGCCTCCACAGCCATTAGGTGCTCAGACTATCCAACGCATAAACCTCTATTGGCAAGGATCGTAGCATAAGAGAGCATAAATCCTAGCCACAGATACACTATATGCAAATCCTATCGTCCCGAGAGGTATTCCGGGTGCATCAACTTCCCATTTCATCTAGTACCCGGGTACCAGCACGGCACGGCGCATACAGACCAGGATGGCAAACAATGATTTTAATAATAATAATTTTGGGGTTCTGGCACCAGCATACTCGGCACCGTAACCCAATATAATAAAGTAAAGCAATATATCCACAATTCATCAATTCATATCGAACATAGTTTATATGCAAGAATGTAACATGTTAAGTATGGATGCAAGCATACACAATTATATGATATATATATATATATATATAATAAACCCAAACATCACCCAAAACCCACTCACAATAATTCGGATATCATTCGATGTGTTTGGTATGGATTGCCTTGATATATGCTCTCCCGCACTAGTTAGGTAGCCTAGGGATACGTGAAACATAAAGTTAGAAAGTGTAGACGGGTCTCAAGAGGAACCCCAAGTGTTATAGACAAGTAATTCTAAACATGAAATCCTTAAGTCAGTCTGATTCCCAACCATCTTCTTACAAGTATGTTGATGTTGACAGAGACTCTGTTCGATGTCAATTTTGCGTGATTTTATCCATTTGTCATCTGAATATGCTATGTTAGCAGGTTGCAGGACATTCATGATCTTCGATTGTCCAAGATCCTCCAAATGGTTCCTTGCATTGCAATTCCTGTCATGGCATCTGTGTATCCACCTAAGTATACACATTCAACATATTGGCTTTGGGTCGCAGGTAAGAGCCTTAAGACTTTGAAAACCTAAATACTTTTGAAATCTCTCTTCTCTCCCCCCCCCCCCCCGCGCGGCGGCCACCACAAACCACTACAAGCTCTACTTGAACAAGCAATCTTGTGGTTGTGTTGCAGAGTGACAAATTATTATGATATTATTTTTTCTAGGGAGTAAAGAAACTTCAGGTCCCAAACTTCTAACAAGTGCCATGTTCACCACATGAGAGTAATGTAATACTCGAATTGAAAGGTTCAAACAACCCAATAACAAGATCTTATGTCGGGAATAATCCGATTCAAGGAGAAAATAGGCTGCGATAAAATAGGGGTTCAATAAGGTATATGATTGGGGGTTGAGTAAGAGGAAGGGGCGAGGATGATCTTGTTGATGAACGAACCTAATTCGATTAGTAAAGAGTAATGGACCAACATGAGGATACGGCATTGATAGAATAGAAAACAAAATAGAATAACAGAGTTTAGGAGTTGAATATATATTGAAAATACGTCTGAAACTGGGTTTAAATCGAGATAGGACAGAATATTGGAGATATCACATAACAGGAGATCCACAGGACCACTAGTTAGAATGCCCTAAAACTTGGATCGACTTCTGTCCTAGGTGGGTGGAAGACTCGACAAAAGATGGGGCTGGTTTGATGGCTAGACGGGGCTGTGCTGCAAGTCTTGGGGAACAAGATCAAACACAAAGGAACTCCAATGGAGGAGACAAGCATGCGGTAACAACAGTGGTTGATGCCAAACTGTATTTCGAATCCGACTTTGAGTGCAATTCGGTCAATGAAGGCACCAGAAGTGGAAAAGTGTTGTCAAAATCGTGGGCTATTGCTTGCCCTTGGGTTGCTTTTTATTGATGGAGAAAGAAACGAGCTAGAAACCACTTTGGAAAGTCCCAAATAGCAAAGACCCGCAATTGATTCCAACTTGGATTACAAGACACAATCAGATCTAGCTGATGTGGACCACACTAACTTATTACTTGTCTAAGAAATCAAACAAACTTAAATTGACCCAAAGCTGAACCATAACTTAAACTGGACCAAGGTTCAAACAACTGAATCAAAACAAAAGAAATAAAACAGCAACCCAAAAGCTAAAATCGTGGCTAACTATTCCTTTGTGAGTAAGTCTTCAATTTTGCATCAGTTCTCCCTGGCTTGAAAACATTTGTCTCCGACAAATGAGTGAAAGACATGTACCGCTCATATAAGTCGGGATCGAGCTTCTTGAAATCATCAGCATGAATCCAAGTATTGTTGTGTCATGGACGGCCTTTCCATGTGACAGGGGATCCATGATAACCAGTACCATGACAAGTAGTCTTGTAGGTGTCATCCAAGACTTCTTTAATAACATCACACAGTGGGTGGCTTGAGTTGGGGCAGCCTCAGCATCTGTAGCGTATCACCATCTTCTGAGTGATGTCCCACATAAAGATGAAGATCAGCCATGTTGAAAACATTGCTTATGGTCATATCATTTGGCAACTTAAGCACATAAGCATTAGGTCCTACTCATTTTAGAACCGTGTAGGGACCCATCTTCCTAGGGTGGAGTTTAGTGTTGACACCAGTTTGAAACCTCTCAGGGTTGAATCGAACCATCACCATGTCTCTCGATTTAAACTCCACATAACATTGCTAACAATCAGCCGTATCTTTATACACATCATTGCTGAAAGCGATGCATCGGCGAACGTTTGCATGCACCTCTGTGATATGGCACAAGAATTCGTTAGCCTTAAGGCTACTTGAGCTTAGGGCGGAAGTGGGACAAGATCAATAGGTCGCCTTGGCTCAACTCCAAGTAATATTTTAAAAGCAGTACAACCTGTCATCTGGTTCACTGAACTATTGTAAGTAAACTCAGCAATGTCAAGGATGGATGGCCATGTCTTCTCATAGTCTCAAATTAAACACCTCAACAAATATCCCAAGCTTTAGTTCACTACCTTTGTTTGTCTGTCAGTCTGTGGATGGAATGCGGTTGAAAACTCTAGTTTGGTGTTAGTTTTCAACCACAATGTTTTCCATAAGTAACTCATGAACTTGACGTCATGATCAGAGACAATACTATTAGGCAACCCATATAGTCACACTACTTCCTTGAAAAACAACTTTGCAATTTCGTATGCATCGGGAGTCTTGTGACATGGTAAACAATGGGTCATCTTAGAGAGTCAATCTACTACTGCCATGATGGAATCATATCGTTCTCTAGTAGGGGCAGTCCAAGCACGGAATCCATGCTTATATCTAACCATGGTGCATGAGGACAAGTAATGGTGGGTATAGATATGTATTTTGCTTCCCTCCTTTAACAGTTTGTCATCACTTTCCAAAATCATTTCATTACTTGCCATTTCGAGTTCTTAAGGGTTTCCAAGTCAATTTTCGCCTATTTGAAGCCATGGGAGAGCATTTGTGACCTAAATCCCTTATTTTTTTAGCTTAAATCGATTGATCGTCTCCTTCTCCTCTACAATTCCATCCAAATGATTTCTTGAGGGGACCCCAATTTTAAAATTTTATTTCATTTCTTTGCTTGTTTGCCATGTGTAGGAGAGATAGGGGTAAGAGGCTGATGAGTGGAAGTGAAGATCCTCCTCCCAAGAGGCGACAGATTTCAGGTATTATGATCTAGGAGGCGAGCGATACCGCTACACATTCGGATGTGGATCCCAATGGGGACATGCTCAGTGATTGTGAAGAATCAACTATGGGTCCATGGTACGAGGGTCATCTTCTTTGTGATTCATCCACACATCTCTACAACAATGTGTGGAATCCGCCTAGGGTGATGCCTTTTGATGTCTTGTAATAGCGTTCTGGATGGTCGTTGATTTCATGCTTTCTTACTTTGAGAGATCATATTGATTTGCAATGCTTTGTAGTACTTTGCTTGCTTTACATCTTGAATTACATAATAGTGTAGGTACAATGATTGCACGCCGATCTCGAACTCTTTGATCCCCCACCCCTTTTGCAGGGATATGGTGGATGTTTTGACGTGGGGCCTACTGGGGGTTGGTTTCCTTGTTGTAGCGACTTTAATTGAATGTGGTTTTACAAACCGGTGATGGGGAAATGCATAATTTCAAATAAAAGGAAGGGAGTCGCCACCTAGGTTGTGAAGGGCTAGAACCCTAAAGAGGTAGCCCAAATCCTGGTTAAAGGATAGGGCTTTGATAGATTCCATATGATTTGGCCAGAAATGGGTAAGAGGTCAGGTTACGGAGGTGGGAAGGTTTTACGCACCCCACTCCGCCCAGAGCAGCCGGTCCTTCATATTAGATGCTAGGGTTCAAAGATTTTTCTCAAAGATAAAGTCTCATATAACAACATGCGAGGTCAAAACATGGTCAAAATATCATACATCATAAGAAATTAAATATGCAAAACAGCATAAAGTGAAAAAAATTACCAAAATGTCCCTGGAGGGCATAAAGGCATAAAATTCAAATAAAGTTTGGGTCAAACAATATTTTGATTTTTCTTAAAGAGATTAAGCCTAATTTGGTGCCAAGGGAATTCTTGACAGTGTTTTAAATCACTGCTTTTGCAACCTTGGCTAGCATTGAGTATTTTACACTTAAAAACATTTATCCGAACCTTATCGGAGTCATGGTAAGGTGGATTAGGTGGTCGATCCCTTCTTAAGAGAAAAACTTCATGAATCCACGTCTCGTTGTCATCACTACTGGGGGGTGACAAATTTCAAGGTCTACAGAATGCCCCTCTTTGACTGAGGCCTTTGTGCCAGTCGAAGGGCAAATACAAGAGCACCTGATTTTTTTGCCTAGAGCATGTACTGCCGGTACCCTGCTCAAGGTTGTCGGAGATGCAATGCAACATAAGAACGATAAAACCAAACTCAATAAAAATTGATTGGTTAAATTGTAGCCCAATAAAAGGCAAAAACAATGTATGGTGCCCATCATAAGGCTAAAAAATGTAGATTGGTAATATTCATATGATCCACCACAATATAGAAACATATTCATAAGGTTACTTACTTAATGTGAGGTTTGGAGGATACTCCCTATTGGTAGCCCAAACAGGCTATTAACCTAAGGGTTTCAGATAACAGACCCTGTCGGCATCCCAAGCAAGCTATCAACCTAAGGGTTTTTGAACAACAATCCCTATTGGTAGCCTCATGGCTATCAACCTAAGGGTTTTTAGAGTAACAGTCCCTATTGGCAGCCTCAGGGCTATTAACCTAAAGGTTTTTAGAGTAACAACCCCTATTGGCAACCTCACGGTAATAAACCTAAAGGTTTTTTGAGTAATAATCCCTATTAGCAGCCTAATGGCTATCAACCTAAGGGTTTCTGAGTGATAGTCCCTAGTGACAGCCTCATGGCTATCAACCTAAGGGTTTCTGAGTAACGAACCCTATTGGCAACCTCGTGGCTATAAACCTAAGGGTTTTTTTTTTATGATTCTCCTTATTGGAAGCCCGAACAGGCTATCAACCTAGGGGTTTCGGATAATTCTCCCTATTGGCAGCCCAAATAGGCTATCAACCTAAGGGTTTTTGTGTAACAGTCCCTATTAGCAGCCTCATGGCTATAAACCTAAGTGTTTTTAGAGTAACAATCCCTACTGTCAGCCTCATGGCTATTAACCTAAGGGTTTTGGATAATTCCCCCCATTGACAGCCCAAATAGGCTATTCACCTAAGGGCTTTTGAATAACAATCCCTATTGGTAGTCTCATGGCTATAAACCTAAGGGCTTTTGTGTCAAACCCTGCTCCTGATTGGTTGGAGTTTTGGTTTGAAGGGCAGGAACCCTGTCCCGGCAACCAGGATCACTGTGGAGCATCACTCCACTCAATGAAATTAATGAGAATACTTTGAACAGGTTTCCCTATATACCTGTTAGAAGATGGATAGTAGATCCCTACAACTGTGCAGCTCACAGCTTGATATATGGTTCGGATCCCAAGTAATCTCTCTCCTCCTTATAATGGTGGGACCCACCTCTGAAAAATCATGTAAAAGTCCCTAGGTGGCATGTGGGGACAATACCATGACCAAGGGTCAAACCCCTGTGCAAGCCCCATTAAATTTCAGCTTGCTGGAATTCTTTGGGCGATGCAGCAAGGCCCAGAGACATCGCCCAGTGGCTGATTTTTATTTTTTTTATTATTTTAATTATGGGGACCACCCAACATGGACATGGGAACACTCCACTGATAGAGGGGAGTCTGAGGGACCACCTCATACCCCTGGTTCAGTGTGGACCCCACCAGTGAGCCCAGAATCAGTTAGAATCAAGTTAAAAACTGATTTTTAAAAAGGGGACTTTAGGCCAAACAGACCTTAGTGGTCTTGGGCCTATAAATAGGCATGACCTGAGCTCATTTAGAGCTCTTGTTCTCTGCTGAATCCGAAGGAGAGAAAGAGAGGAAAAAGGAGAGAAATAGAAGGAGAAGAAGAGGGAAGAAGGAAGAAGAAGGGAGGAGGACCCTACGCAGCCGCACAACTGCTTGGATCCGAGTTCTCCCGCCTTGTGCGGTATAAAATACTCATATATCTGCTGCTCCCTATCCCTCTCTTGTTTTCACTGTGTTTTGCTCCCTAGGCAGCCCAGACTAGCTAGGGTTTGCCCAGTGTTGGTCCAGATCAACCATGCAGACCTTGTGCATGGAAGATCTGAGATCTTTATACATTTTTAGCAGTTAGATTTGCTATTTCTATGGCCGAAATCTGGCTGTGCCCTCCTGCACTGCCAGATGGCCCTATTGATCTGTGGTTTGGAACCCTGGGTGCTGGCCAAGGCTGCACAGCCCTAACCCTAGATGGAGGCAGCCTTGAGCCCTCTTGATTCATGTATTTTCAGCCATATACAAGGCTGGAACTGAAATCCAAGCCTAGCCAAAACCTTGAATACTATTCATCAGGGCTACTTGGGCAGCCACAACCAGCCTGACAGTGAGCCTGATGGAAAAACCCTCTGGACCATGATGTAGACCATCACTGGGGCTACCTAATCCCCTAAACATGCAGAGGATCAGGTGTGAGCCCAACCATGCAAGCCCAGCCATGGAAACTTAGCCTGCATCGATTCTATAGGCACTGGGCGATGCAGACATCGCCCAGATCCAACGCCCAGTGAGGGGAATTTGGCTGGAATGATGGACAGACCTGGGGGATTTCTCCCACATACCCCCTGGACACTGTGGGAAGGTTGGAAATTTCCAAAAAGCCCTTCATCACATCTGTCCTTATATGGAAATGATTTGGAACCCTAGTGGGCCCCGCTGGTGATTGTATCACTGCTGTGCTTGGTCCTACAGCACAGACATGATGTGGACAGCATTATGATTATGTTCTGACCTAGGGTCAGGTACAACCCTAGAAATGACCATTTTGCCCTTTGAGCCACTGACATTGGTTGATGCACCGGGACATGACCTAAGGCCCAGTGTATGGCCCAGTGATTCCAAGAGTAAACCAATTGAACTCCGGGTTAACCCAGTGAGATTAGGGTAACCCTAGGACTTCTAATGATAGACTAATAACTTAACATGACAACTTATGATTTACATCTAGGACTTGATCCTGAGCTCGAGGTCAACGACCAAACAACTGCTGGAACTGAATTTGTGACTGAGTACCTAGAGCCAAGTACTGGTGAGTGAATAATACTATCATATGTGTAAATGTGATAATGATTTAATGTCGGCTAATAAGAAATGAATATAAATGCTGTGATATTTATTTATGTTTAAAGCTATTCAAATCACTGCATATCGAATGACTATTGATCAACTCTGAGAATGTTTGCTTAATGAATGCCTGCTAAACTAGATGCCATAGTCGGCTTGGAAATGGGGCATGTGGTAGCCCGTATTATGGGATACGATTAACACTGCTTGACTCATACGATGCCATATAGACATGGGGCTCAAGTTTCATCACCCGTGTTACGCACCCTTGCCAGCAGGGGTTAAGGTGCTGGATACCTGTGGGGGCAATTATCAGAGAGAGAGAAAAAGAATAAAAGAACACCAGAATGGTGCATGAATGAAAGAACACCGGAATGGTGCATATGGGCTTTAAGCCAAAAAAGAAAATGAGGGAAGAAACGGTTGTTTTCCCAGGTTGATCACAGAGGGCTGGTCGGA
This sequence comes from Telopea speciosissima, assembly GCF_018873765.1. Classification (NCBI taxonomy): domain Eukaryota; kingdom Viridiplantae; phylum Streptophyta; class Magnoliopsida; order Proteales; family Proteaceae; genus Telopea; species Telopea speciosissima. The sequence continues at coordinate 26,514,142 of NC_057920.1, forward strand.
CCGACCTTGGTGAACGAATACGGGGGCTGATCAGTCTTCTCCGACAACTCAATGGGTGTATCGTGGGAAGGGGTTAGAAGCCCGCACCAGGGATACATGTATTGGGGATTGTAGTAGCATAGACCTGACTTAGTTGTATTGCTAGGTGGCTAATAATCAAACTGGACTTGGATATCATGTAGGACCATATGAATTGTGAATTGTGATTGCATGTGCATGCATGATTGATGTTATTTGCTCACGAGCTCAGTGGGGCTCACACTCTGTTATGCAATATTTTTCTTAGATGATTTTGCAGGTGGATGCCGCTGTGGCATGGCGGGCCATCTCGAGGAGACTTTTGGTTGTTACGATGATCTTGGTATGGACCCCGACGGAGGTCATACCAATCTTGCGCACGTATTCGGTGGTTGTTGATGAAGACCATTGAAGAGTATTCATGATAGCTTTTTGACTTGGGGACTCCTTTTGGGTTATTTGGAGTTATCCCCGTCTGACTTGTTGGTTGTAGTTTTACTTTTCTTTTTGGGGCTGAGAATGCTCGCCCTGTATATATTTTTGTATGTAATACTATACTTATCAACTTTTGTTTCTTTGTTGTGGGTTGTGTGTGCTCGGGAGATGTATCAAACAAGACTTTATATGTATATATTATCATCATTTCCCGTATCGCTATGCTTCCATTTACTTTTGAATTGTAGACGTCCTGCATTACTCTGATCTTACTTATGGTTAAGATGTGGATATGGTTCCATGATCGTAAGCACTGCTTCTAGATCCATGGGATTTGGCGGATTGCCGATATGCAATTCGGGTCACCTACCCAATCCTCCTAGGGGGTGGTTTGGGGTGTGACATTTTGAGTAACAATCCCTATTGGCAGCCTCATGGCTAAAAACCTAAGGGTTTTTGTGTAACAATCCCTATTGGCAGCCTCATGGTTATCAACCTAAGGGTTTCTAAGTAATAGTCCCTATTGGCAGCCTCACGACTATAAACCTAAGGGTTTTTTGAGTAAAAATCTCTATTAGTAGCCTCATGGCTATCAACCTAAGGGTTACTAATTAACAGTCCCTATTGGCAGCGTCATAGCTATCAACCTTAGAGTTTTTGAGTAACAGTCCTTATTGATAGCCTCATGGCTACAATGGGACTCCTCATCGGTCGAACTCTGGTTACAAACCGGAGGGGGGAGGAACGATGCCTTTCAAGTATTAATGGAAATAGTAGTGATTTGGGCACCCTTCGACCGATCACAAATGCACGAGGTTGACTCGACCGATCACGAATGCACGAGGTTGACTCGACCAATCACGAATGCATGAGGGTGACATGGCACCACTCAACCGATCATGAATCTTTGAGGGTGATATAGCACCACTCGACCTATTACAAATGTATGAGGGTGATATGGAACTACTCGACCAATTACAGGAGTATGGGAGTGATTCAACACCCTTTGGCCGATCACAAATGGTGTTATTATGGGGTGACACCTTTTGGTCGATCCAAGAAAATGGTACTTTGGAGCGACACTCTTCGGTCAGTCCATGGAAATTATATATGGAAAGACATTTATAGGTCGATCCAAGATAAAGATACTTGGAAAGATATCCTTCGGTCGATCCAAGAAAATGGTATTTGGATAGGCTTTTAGTGTTGAACGAGGCTGCTTCATCTTGCCAGTCTTTGTTGGAGTCTACACAATCTTCTTGAAAGACCAATCCATTTTATCTACAAAGAAGATTTCAAAACCTGGCATTAGTTTCTGGGATACTTCATTGTACCATGGTTCGTTAAATTCACAATAAGGGAGGTATCCCCTTCTTTGATGAAATACCCATTGAGAGTTTTGGGATAAGATGTAATGACGTTTACCTCCGCTTTGGTATCCTTTGTATTTTTCACCCTTTTGTACTTTTGGGGGTTCCTCTTTTTGTAACTATTTTAGTTCTCTGCTTCTCTTTCTAGACTTGCCTTAGAAATTCTTTTCTAGTAGGGACATAGCCTAAGCCATAGTATTCCGCAATGGTTGGGGGTAGTGAGATTTCTAACTTTCCTTGATGAAACTTTCCTAGACCCATACCCAAAAAATACCCTATTCTCCTGAGCATATTAGGGATTGCAATGTTGTGACTATTTAGGTGTGTTATAGGAAGCTCCTCTCGAAGGGGTCGTATCGGGTATGTAGCACATACAGTGTCAGATTGTCCCTATATTACTGGCCTTCACAATAGATAGCATAAAAATCACCTCAAGATCAGATAAGATAGTGATAACCTTATCATCAATAATAAATTTGAGTTTCTGATGGAGAGAAGACACTACTGCCCCTATAGCATGAAGTCATGACCTTCCAAGGAGCATATTGAAGGATGAAGGGATGTCTATGACTTGGAATTCAACTTTGAACTTGGTTGGGCCCATGGTGATCTCCGTGCTTAAGATCCCGATCACGTTCCTTCTCATGTTGCCATAGGCTCTCACCCCCTATGTGGAGGGCTATAATTTCTCGGGGTCGAATCCTATATGTTTGACAGTATAAAGAGGACATACATTCAAAGCTGACCGTTGTCAACTAAAACTTAAGGAATCTGATTCCCATTGCAGTCGATGGTGATGTATTGAGCCTAGGTATGATTGGGTCCTTCAGGTGGAAGGTCTTTTCCAGAGAACATGATGGCCTTGACCTCATAGAGAGCTCCCACTATGTTGGGTAGTTTAGTTGGCTCGATTTTGATTGGCACATGTACGCTAGCTAATGCTTTTAGGACAGCCTCTCTCTGGACTTGAGAACCGGTCAATAACCCCTAAATTGAAATGTTGACTTGAGGCTTTTTGAGTTGTTTTAGAACCTCATTTTCTTGTTCAATCTTGTTAAGGGTTTGGCTATTTTATCTTGCCAACTCTACGGGGTTATCAACATTAAGTTAAGCTGGCTTGAAATTCTTCCCAATCCTGGTGTTGGCATTGTTACACTCTTCATCAGATGAGAAGCATACTTTTGAGTCAAACTGGGCTAGAGATGGTCAATGTCTTGGTTTGAGCCATCTGATTCCCCATCACTTATGATGATCATGTTGATTGCGGTTCATCGGTGGTTTTCATTGCACTGATTTCCTGTAACTTGTCACAAAGATTCCATACTAGGGCTTTTGTCGTATGAACTTCTTGATCAAGGTCCTAAAAATGTCCAAAAATGTCTTCTTGAGTAGGTACTGGGAGACTAATACCCCATCTCAAGCCTAGGTTGATACTTCCAGCTATGCTCCTTCGAACATAGGCATTGTTTCCCTAAACCATTAGGATAACAATATTGATTTGATCATAGACATTGTTCCACAACTCTGTATGCCAATCCCACAGTCACCAATATTGCTCATCAATTCCCTGATTTATCTTTTGGAGAGTTTTGATTTGCTCTTTCTTGGCCTTGATTATGTTCCAGCCTAGGGGATTCACATTTTTTCCCCTATTATGCTCAAGCATGTCCCCTTATCTATTGAATATATCCCTAGCATGCCCTCTGAGAAATTGAGCTATGTTCTTAAGTTCTTTTAATATCCCTGGTAGGGATCTTATGTCTTCTACTCGTACATACTGTTCGTATGCATCTCTATTGTGTGGTCCGAATGGGTTAGGACTTCTTTTGACATAAGTCTGAATAAGTTCATCAACTTCCAGCATGACTTGGTATACTTCCTCAATGCTTGTGTATAACCTTTCATGCTGATCTTGATGATCATGCTCAAGTGTAGTAAATATGTTTCTCAGTTGTTGGCCTATAGATGCCAATTTCTCCCTTTCTTGGACTGGTTCGATCAGATCACCACTCCCAAACAGTTCACTGTCCAGACTCTCAGTCTGACTGCCATGATGTTCATTGGCCGCTACTACATCTATGATGTCATTTTCAAAGTCTTTGTTGTCTTGAGAGGCTTCTGAGGATGAGTTAATGACAATCCTCTCCTCTTGATCTGAATGATTAATGTTTGAATTGTCATTATGTGTTTCTTCATCCTCATCATCTCCAATGTGTATCATAATAGCATCATTGGAAAGCACTTCCCCTATGGTAACTGCCACTAAGGCTTGAAACATTTATTCTGTCCATTTTGTATGAGAGGGATCATGTTGACCTTCAACGGACATGATCAAGAGTTATAAATTAATGGGACGATCCTTGTCCTCGAGGTTGTTAATGGACTTAGAATTTCCATCATGTGATGGGAGTGGGTTGGTCTGCACATTGGATTGACTAGTTTGGACCATAGATTTTCCTTCATCTAGCAAATCTTGCACAACATGTTTCAATTAGTAGCACTCATCATTTGTATGCCCATTTTGTTGATGGTACTTACAATAAAGATTCAGTTTATACCATTTGGGTAATGGGGTCGATAAATTAGCCGGCTAAATCTTGGTCAAGAGTGCTTTTTGGAGTAATTTCTTAAGGACTAAACTCAATGGCATACCTATGTCTATGAATTGTCTCCTCTATCGGCGTTTCCTTCAATTAAGAGAGGGGCCTCTACAAAAGGTACCACAACATTTACTTTAGGGGCTTTGTTAGGGAAAGCTCTCTTCTGTGCCCCAGTCCATTGATTGTTTATTACCATTATTTGTTTGGAACTCCCTTGGACTAATTCGAATGGGCTTAATGCATCCTCAACTTGTTGACCCACTTCGAATAAGGCCTCAAAAGTAGTCAAAGGGTAGGGCAAACAAGTGAGTTTTGTAAGCCATTTGCAAACTTGATGATCATCTTGACTTGTTCCTTTTCAGTCGGATGGTCCCACATAAAGGCAACCTTCGATCTAAACCTCATCAAATATTGGGTGAACCACTTATTAGCCTCTTGTTTGGTGGTTTCCAGATCCCGATGGATCAACTCCATCCCAGTGTTATACGAATATTGGTTCTTAAAGGCTTTTACCATATCATTCCAAATATGAGTTTGGGAGGAATCTAGATACATAAGCCATCGAAAAGCAGGCCCAGTTAAAAACATATGAGATGCTTGACCCATTTACTGGTCAGTAAAATTTCTAATCCTCATCTGGACAATATAAACCCTAAAGTGTGCTCGTGGGTCACCAGTCCCGTCAAAGATTTTGGACTTCCATTTAAAACCATCAGGTAGTCGTGCATCGAAGGAGAAACATAATCCCTTAGAGTCAATCATCTAGTCCTCAACCCCCTAAACATTCTTAATGGCATGTTCTAGTTTTTCTACTTTATGATTCAATATCTGGGTTTCAATTGACTCAACCGATGATTATGGTTCGAAAGTAATGACCTCCTTTTCTAAAATTGGGTTTGGGTCGTGCGATAAGCCTCAAAATAGACATGTGCAACTCTGGTCCATACTGGCTTGTGTTGCCACTGGTGTAGTAACATTTGGTACTAACTTAGTCACTAAACTAACCAAAAGTTACATCTAAGCTTTTAAATCCTCCATGTCCATACGATTGATCTCCGCATCGCTCATCTCTAGTTCAGGTGGACACGAAACACAGACTAATCTCTTCCCAATCCTAGTCTAACTAGTTTTCAAACTGGTATCCTACCATCTCGAAGTAATGGTTCCCAGTTAAAATAGGGTCACAATTAGACCAAGTGGAGTTTAGGGGAAGCCCAGACCTAAAGGGAATCCCATACCCTATATATGTCGTCCTCCATGGAACATGATATGCATATGATGTGCAAATAATTTCACAACAAGCACGTCATACCCAAACAAGGGGTATGCAGTTCTAAGTTGGACCATCCATCAAAGACCACATAAAAGCGAGGCAGACCCAAGATGGGATTATGAATAATTGGGTCGGTCAAGAACAAGGTCAACAATATGCTGGTTTAGTTCTCACACAATATTACGGTCAGTGTGTCATCACCTAAGTGTTGGGCTCTCGATTCCTACATGTCGCATGCTTGTTAAAGGATAATAGGACAGAAAAGGTTCCTGTGAGGACAACGACCACATGGCAGGGGATCGCCACGTGTCCTCCACCTCATCCCTCTTGGGGAGAAGAGAGAGGTGAATTGAATGTTGGGAGTCACCACCTAGAGGAGGGTCTAAGACCCATGATTGTAAGTGTAATGACTGTCATGCAACACCCTTTTGGGGATAAATGGTCCGTTGGTCTAGGTATGGGTCAAGTTACGGTCCCAGGAAGGTATTAGGCACCCCAGTACGCCTAGACTTATCGGTCTTCTATTACTAGACATTATGGAATGAACAACATGCTTTAATAGTATGTAGATGCAAGTAAAAAAAAAACATGCAAGAAAGTAAAGAACAAGGGGAGTGAAGAGAACACATACTCGGAGGTTCAGCTACAAGGCAAGGGTTAGTATACTAGAATGTAAAACAAAGGACCCACAAACCTAAATAACATAAACATGATTGACTCTAGGCTAAGCATGATCATGCGATAAATGCCTGTAAATGTAGGTGATAATTTAATACGTACGCATGGAGGAATTTGAGAATAATGCAAGAAAGAATATGCCAATGGTGAATATGCATGATGGAGTCTTAAGCTATGGGGGGTGGGTTTGGATCATGGAGATGCATGAATGGGAGATGTGATACAACACATAAAAGTGAACAAGAAGGAAAAACAATCACCATCTAGGGAGACGGGATCACACTCCTCTTGGAGATGCAAAACACGATAAAAGTAAGAAAAATAGTGAAAATTGAATAAGATTAAAGACCAAAGGGCTTACCTAATGAATGAAGGTCGAAGTAAGAGTGGGGAGGTTTCCCTTATGTAACTCAAGAGATTCGTACGTCGAGCAAGTATTGCAGCTTGTTATGGCTTCTCTTGTCTCTTGTACTTGAATGCTTCATTGTCAAGCCGAGATTACCGGATTGGTATCTTCAAGTAAGATCTTAGGGTCTTCAAGTAAGTGGTGTATTGCTCAAGAGGGGAAGGGAGGCAATAGGCTAAGGCCAAGTGAGGACAAAAGGCTAAGGACTCAAGTCAAGAGAGTGGGGAGCTGAATTGGGGCAAGCAAGCACCAAGGAAGGATTGTCTATGAATTGGGACTTGGCAAAGCTCATAGGAAGTGCATGTAACCCTCCTCAACATTATAGGGGTTGTATTTATAGATGTAGAGGGATGTGTACACTCCCAAATTCGTGTAGGGTTGGTAGAGTTAATCCAAATCGTCCAAGATGACTGTCTTTGCATCGACGGTGGGTGTAAAGTCAAGGTAGGGACCAATAGGGCATAAGCAAGTGTTTAGTTGCTTTTGGGGGTATTTCTTGGGGCCTAAGGAACCTTGAGATCCAAAATGCCAAAAATAGGTTGGGACGCGAAAGGAATCACAATTGAAGCTAAACATGGCAAGTTTAGGCATCTCGGATCAGCAGTGACAGTGAAAGTGCCTGATTCGACATCAAAATGGGGTATGGTCGACATCGAGTGGCTGTTGATGATCAAGGCTCGATCTCGAGGGTTAACATTTGAGTGTTGATTGCCATTGTCTGAATGTCGAGGTAAGATAGACAGTAAAAGTGCATTGTTCAATAGTGAGAGAGAATGGCTCGATGTCGATGGTAGGTGGGTTTGGTGTCGACTAAGGGCCTTTGAGTGTCGAAGTGGGTTTCAGTGTTGATGGGCATGGCTTTGACTGTTTGGGCCAGGTTCTGGGCTGGGCCAAGCGGATTCTAAGGGGTCTGGGTCAGGGCTAGCCTTTTCGGGGGTACTTGGAGGGCTTTGAGGCTCTAGTTTGGGCTCCGATGAGGGGAATGGATGATCGATAAATGGATTCAGGCAGTGCACACTGACACTACATCCATAGATACCGGGTCTAGGCCTTAGAGGGTGCTCATCATCGTTACGGGAAACCTCCGGGGCAAAAGACAAAATGAGGTGTCTACAGAATGCCACTTTCTGGTTGACACTGTGCACAATCATAAGTCAAAGAAGTGATTTTGAGAACACTTGGTCTCGTCGATTTGAGAAAAAACTCACTTGTGCCTTACTTAGGGGCACCAGAGTGTGGGGGATAGAGGCGTACCTACGCAGGTGGCTCCATCGGTTGAACTGTAGTAATGCTTGGGCTGCCAATAGTTAGGGCTGCACTGGCAGGGGTGACTGGCCAATAATATGGGCTCTTCCGTCAGGGTTGTAGATTTGTCGTTGATAGGGTAAGGTGCTCATGATGATCGCCAATAGTACGGGCACTGTAGAGAGTAATTCACCATTGACAGGGTGTGGTGCTTTGTAAAGGTTGCCAATATTACGGGTACTCCTGAGGATAATTCACCATTGATAGCGTAAAGTGCTCTTCATAAAGGGTCGCCGATACTATGGGCATTTCAAAGGATAAATTCACCGCTGGTAGGACGAGGTGCTTTATAAGGGGTAGTTTTATAATCTTGCAGGTGGCTGTGCAACTCTGGCCCTGGTAAGGGTAGTCTGGTAATTTTATCGTGCAAAGGCATGCGTGATACGCTAATTGAGATCCCAAGTTAGTAATCGCCGATTGTGCGGGTGTAATTGAAGGTTGGGAATCTTACTCGATTGTGAGCACGGGCCACGTGTAAGGTGGGTATTAGAGTGCTAGGGGTGCCAAGTCCCCATGGGTTGGACCTACTTGCTCAAAATTTGAAATTTGGCGGTAAAATATGCAATTCGACAATAAAAAAGGCTTCTTAGACAGTGAGAGCTCGCGTCGATATCGAAATGCTTTACTCCACAGTGCGTCAATGTCGAAGGAGGGGTTGTTCGATGTCGATTCTAGGCAAAATTTTCTATTAATGAAGACGAGGAATCACAATTCGTTTTCATTTCAAACTCTTCCAATTTCAGATTTTTAGGGCCCTAGAGCAGATTTTGTGCTATTTAAGGCCGTGTAAACTTGACTGTGGACCAAATCACGTGTATTAGAGCTTGGATTGATTATCTCTTCCTCCTCTCCATTCTTATCCGAGCAAAATTTTGAGAAAGCCCAAGCTTCTCTTGGATTTCTCTGTTCTTCTTTATTCTCCTTGTGTTCTTCACCATGTTTGGGAGAGACAAAGGCGAGAGGTCGATGGGGTCTAATGGTACACCTCCTCTTCCCGAGTGGCGGAGGAGTTCGAGCATTGTTATTCAGAAAGGAGGTGATCCCACTCATTGTCCAGAAACCGATCCAAATGAGGATGTTCTTAGCGATTGCAAGGAGTCATCTAGGGCTCTGTGCTATGAGGGTCGCCTTCTCAAAGACACACCCTCTCACATTTGCAGCAATGCATGGAAACCGCCTAAGGCAAACCTTTGATTCCTTTGACTTCTGTTTCTAATCATATGATCTTGCTTGCAAAGTGATGCCCATATTGATTTTGTCATGCTTCTTGAGGATTGATTCGGCCTTAGCCTAGGTTCATATATTGATCGACCCATTTTTAGAACCATTACTTGTTGTGATATGTGAGTCCTTGCATTGTTCTATGCTCTGCTCTGCTTGTGAAAATTTCTGTCATATTGACTCATTGGGACCCAGTAGGGATGGGATTCCCATCTTAGTTTAGACCAAAGCTCCTAGCTTAGGTTTTTTTGTGGATTTCCATCGTAGAAGGCTAATCCAGCTTAGAATTTTTGCTTTTGATGGAATCTTGCCTGAACCACTAGGGATGTATTGAACTAACTCTTGAATTCTTATCTTGTTTTGTAGGAACCTGTGACCTATCATAAGTATGGATCATGCTCTATCGTCCTGAAATGGTATGGTAAGCTATGCAGTGTTGTTCGACAACGAGTTGTGGCGGTCAATTTCGAGGATCTAGCTCTTCTCCAGACTAGGTCCTTCGATACACCCTTGGCACAAGCCCTGGCTGAGAGGTGGTGGCCTACTACCCATACTTTCCACCTGCCTGTGGGCTAGATGACGATCACGCCCCTCTGTTATTTCTTAAACACATGCCTTTCTTTCGGTGGTGAGGCAGTGACAGGGCACCCTAGGGCATGGGAGAATGATGATGAGTTGAAGAGGCTTCTTGGGTCCCTTCCCTTTGAGTCTAATGTGGCGGTGCAATGGTTCCGTCGTGAGTGGGATAAGAAGACGGTGACCAACTCGTCTAGCCGTGAGAAGCTGGATCAGCAAGCGAGGTGCTTCATCCTCTATCTTCTGGGGAAAACTCTGTCCAGTACTAGTGGCATGAGGATCCACATCTCCATGGTGTGGTACCTCAGGGAATTATCGAAGGTGAAGAACTTCGATTGGGCTAGAGCGACGTATGCCCATATACTGAGGATGTTGGATTCATTGGCCATGCGGCTCACCCAGTGCATCGACGATACTTGGTTCATGCCTGAGGGAATCTACCATTCCTTTCTTGTACTTTGAATTGAATTGTAGTTGTTCCTTGTATTGATGTCTGTTGGACTCGATTGCAGTGCTGGTGTTATGATCGCTTGGGAGTGCATTCTCCTATATTGGTAGCCAGAGACAACTCCAAATTTCCTAGGGTAGGGATGTGGTTATCTGATAACACCCATCCTAAGGAAAGGAAGGTTTCGGTGTCGGTGGTGAGGGAGATGCTGGACCAACTCTCGCCATAGGAGGTATATACTTGTTCTCATTTGCCTATGTTGTCTTCCCTTGTATTTGATTTTTTGAGTCTGATTCTGATTTGAATGTGTTTGTGTTGACAGGTTGTGTGGCACCCCTTTGAGTTCATAGAGTTGGGGGTGCAGGCTTGGCTAGAGGCTGCTAGGAGACTCCTGCCACGATGCATGGTCTTTGCCAGGCTATATGGATACGCCTGGTATCGGGAGATCGGGCCTATAGGCAATGGCCTGGTGTCGAGAGGCCTTGCATCCCTATGAGGCCTCCATGCTTCATGCTTGAGCCAGAGAGGTTGTTAAAGAAGGAGATGCACCGATTCGTGAAGGGTGTCGATGCTCGGCTCTTCATTAAGCCTAACTCGTGGGGTTGTTACAACATGTATAAGGTGAAGGAGCTATCAGGCTTACTCCTTCAGGTCTACGGGTAAGCTTTGAACTTATTTGCTTCTTATCTTTCCATTTTGTTTCTTGGTTGCTAACTGTCTCTCGTGTGCCTAGACTCCGACTGATATCGAGCCCTATAAGGTTGGAGAGGCTACTGGTGCTGCTACTACTGGTGTTGGCGCCTCGGCTTGTGAGGCCACCTCATTTGAGTCTACTCCTGGGATAGTACCTCCCCTTGTTGGTGATACAGGTGCTCAATCATCCTCGGTGCCTTTGTGTTCGCATAAGGTACTTGATGCTTTCTTCCCAGTGCCAGGATGGTACTTTATCTATCAGGGCAGGGAGGTGCCTATCTCTCGTTGTTCTTCCTCTATAGCCGGCTTTCCTTGCGGCTTCAACTTTGTAAGTACCTTGACTCTGTTTTATAATAATTTCTAGTATGATTGACTAACCATTGGTGTTAACGTAGTTCCTGGGTTATAGATATGATAATCTACTAGGGATGGTCGTAGCTTTGAAGCAGTTGGCTGCCTCGCAGAGCAAGAGGATCCCCCAACTGGTCAGTTGTAATCAACATTGTGGATACCTGCATGATTAGTGTATGCTATAGGAATTATGAATTCTATTGTTTGTCATGTAATGCAAGAGGGTGGCATTCTGGGGTACGAGGCGACTACCAATCGGCTCCAGAAGGAGAGGGATGAGGCCTTAGCTCTGCCCAGCCTACCACAGCTACAGAGGTTCTAGTGCCATGATCTTCGGTGATTCAGATTGATGATCCTGTCGGTGGCTAAGGAGGTAGGACCGACGAAGAGCGGGAGGAGAGTGACAAGGATGAGGAAGTTGAAGACGATGATGGTGATGGAGATGAGTCCGACGAGGACGAGGATGGAGAGGATCAATAGCTTTTGTTTTGTTCTTTTCTTGGAAAATGTATGGATGATGAACAATTCTGGGTCTTTAGGTCCTGTAAGTATTTTAGAATGATTTTTGGTTAATTGATTTTTAATCCAAACTTAGGAGTTTTGATCACTTGAGTGCTTGGGTAGGTTAAAATGAGATGTGTAAATGTGATTGTGTTGTGAGATAGTCCTTCGTGACCCTAGGGTGTAGGATGATGTGTTGGGACAGCAGGGATCTACCAGCGTAATGTGAACTACCCAGAAATGTGTAGACTCAACTTAAGCTGTTAAAACACAGTATCGGCATCGAAGTAGTGTCGACCGACATTGAAAAGTCTTCCATCGACATCGAAGAGAAAATTTTGAATGTTAAATGCCATTAGCTAATTGTCAAACTAGTTTAGACAGCCAAAAAGCACTATTCGATAATGAACCACTTGGGATCGACATCGAGGTTGATTTCTTGACAGTGGGTCAATGTCGAGGGGGCCATGGTTCGCTGTCAAATCGGGGAGTTTCACTGTCGACTTCGTGTTTCCAATTCTGATTTGTTTCCTTTCTGGAATGCCCAGTTACGAGATATTCTGACTTCCCTTCCCTTCTTGAGCCCTTGCTCGTTCTTGGGGATATATTAATTATTAAGGGACTTGGGGAGTGGAGAAACTCTCTATTCTTTCTCTCCTGGCTCTTGGGGTGTTCTTCTAAGATTTCTCCTCTTTCCTTTCTTCTATTTTGTTGCTTGGTTGCTTTCTTCTCCAATGGACAAGGCTTTGAGTTCATAGATGGATTCCATGCTGAGGAATGATCTTGATGGGTCTGAAGAGCTGATGTTTGCATGGGACTTGCTTTGAGGTGTTTCTCGCTATTGGATCTCAGAGGTACATGTGTTCCATTTTGACATAGCTGAGGTATGTCCAATTTATGAAGAATTTCGTGTATGCTTGCTCTCTCCTTGTCATGGTGCTATGATACGTCCTCTCTTGAAGGACAACTATTTCAAAGACATCCTATCCTTCTTTGGTTTAGAGAAAGAACGTCTTCCCCACTTTATGCATGGTCACTGTATCGATGTTTTGGCAATTATTCGCAAAGATTCAAAACATTTAAATACACCAAAAATCATCTTTCTTGTACTACGTCAAATTCAATAACCATGCACACATATAAAGGATTCTAAGGCCTCCCAGCTGGTCTACTGCTATCACACCCTTAACCTGCCAATACTACTATTAAAATATCATCAAATGTAAGTTCTAGATACCGGAGCATCACATTGCATCATCCACCGGGTGGACAACATCCATCATTGTGCTAGTGTAGGAGCAAGACATTGACCGCAATTGTACCATAGCAAATCCTAATGTACACCATTTTGTTATATCAAGTCTCGAACCTGAGACCTATTCGAACAAAGTGATGTCGCCAATCAACAGAGCAAGGGGCTATTATGGATGGGGACTTGGATTTTAAGATTCTCAAACTAAAAGTGCACATATGTAAAAATCGCATCCAAGCATGCATTGCGTCAAGGATTATGCATGAAGTTCAAGTAAAGTAAAGGAGCCAAGGAGGTCAAGTTTCAATCCTCGTGTCTTCACCTTGTGCCTCAAGGCACCCCTGCTTCCCCTGTTCCTTTTTTTTTTTTTTGTAATAAATAAATTCATTTAATATTTGGACTTGTACAACCAATAACTTTAGACAATCATAGGTCATGAAGACAAGGAGTGGTAACAGGTCAATCCGTCAAACATGTGGTTGATAGAGCCTTTTGAGCCGAGGTGTCTACAATTTTGTTGACTACCCTTAGTATGTAGTAAAAGGAAACATTGATATAATAGGGGCGAAGCTGCTTTGCATCTTCGAGAACAATTGCAGCTAAAAGGGGAGGCAATTTTAAAGAACCTTTGAGAAATTGAATTGATTCTTGGTGATCAGACTCAATCTGGTTGTGCTAGTGACATGCAGAGTGGGTGATTGACAAAGCATTTTGGATTGCCATGGACTGTGCTTGAAAGATAGATTGAAGATGACATGGTTCGGATATTGCACGGATTGAGGAGCCTAGATAGTCCTTGAAGATGATAACAATGCCTCCATGATATCTTTCTTTTGGCAGTAAAGCATAGTAGTTGATTTTAATTGCTCCAAGAGGGGTCAGTTTCCAAGGAGTGGAAGCAGAAGTAGAGCTTGTATGAGAATAGGAGTACTGAGCCTTGGGACAAGCCTAATGGAATTCAAGGTAGGATGTTTTGGCATATTTGATTACATGGCAGGGAACCAGTACTTTGAAGTGAACCAGTACTTTGAAGTGAAAGATAACTCATTTCTAGCTATTGGATTGAGTATTTGATATTATTGCCTTAAAGCCTTGGAGATTACATGAGTGTACATATAGGTGAGGTGATAGGAATCCACAAGATTGGAAACTCAAACACGTTTACCATATAGAGAGAGATGTGATTCAAAGAATATAGAGATTGAGAGAGATTACATACAATAATAGAAAGATAAATAATGGTAAGGTAGGACTGCATGTAATAATGGTAGGTGCCAAGATGGAAGGTTGTTATAACTGATACACCCCCTCAAGATGAAGATTCGAGGGATCTAATCTTCAGCTTGTCCCGAAGGTAAGAAAAACGTGTCATACCGAGCCCCTTAGTCATAATGTCCACAATCTGGTCTTTTATGGAAATTAACCGGACTTGGAGTTCCTTTTTGGCGACCTTATCACGCACAAAATGGAAGTTGATCTCTATATGCTTGGTGCAGGCATGAAAGACCAGATTGACAGAGAGATAAGTGGCCTTGATGTTGTCGCTCCATAACACGGGGGCCTGGGTCGTGGGCAGACTAAACTCGCCAAACAGAGACTGGAGCCAGGTCAACTCGGCACAAACATTGGCAAGAGCCTTATATTCTGATTCAGTGGATGATCGGGCAACTGTCTTTTGTTTCTTCGAAGCCCAAGAGATCAAATTCGGGCCCATATAGATTGCATATCCACCTGTAGATTTCCGATCATCACCATCACCCGCCCAATCAGCATCAGTGAACGCCTGAAGATCCTGAGAAGAAGATTTTGTGATACGAAGGCCATATTTAATAGTGTGTTTGAGGTAGCGTAGAATTTGTTTCACCATGGACCAATGGTCCTCAGTTGGGTTGAGCATAAACTGGCACACCCGGTTCACTGAGAAGGCTACATCAGGACAAGTGAGGGTGATATACTGAAGTGCACCAACGATAGACCTATATTGAGTTGGATCTGAGAGTGCGACACCCCTTGCAGAGGAGGCTTTAATGGTGGTGGTCATTGGTGTGAGAACTGGTTTGCAGTCAACCATGCCAGCTCGCTGTAGGAGATCAGTAATGTAACGGGTTTGAGACAGAATGACCCCATCTGGCTGGTATGTGGCCTCAATACCTAGAAAGAAACTTAAGCGGCCAAGATCCTTGATGGAGAACTCCGAAGCAAGCTATTGGAGTAGAGTAGTAATGTGGGCAGGCTGGTTCCCTATAACCAGTATGTCATCTACATAGACCAGAACATAAGTTGTCGTGTGGCCCTGTTTATATATGAACAAAGATGGATCAGTCTGTGAAGCCCGAAAAACCAGTCCCAAGTAAAAACTAAGAGAGACGGCTGAACCAAGCCCGGGGGGCCTGTTTAAGCCCATATAAAGACTTGTGCAATTTGCAGACATGGTTAGGCCGATTGGAATCTTCAAAACCTTGAGGCTGGGCCATGTAGACTTCTTCATTAAGAATGCCATGTAGAAAGGCATTTTGAACATCAAGCTGACTAACGGCCCGACCATTAGATATAGCCATGGTGAAGACAGTCCGAATTGTTGTGGGCTTTATAACTGGGCTAAAAGTTTCATCATAATCGAGGCCTTGCTGTTGGTGAAACCCTTTAGCAACAAGGCGGGCCTTATAACGCTCGATCGTGCCATCTGCTTTTCGTTTAATCCTGTACACCCATTTACAACCAACCACATTGACATTACTAGGAGGTGGTACTAAAGACCAAGTGCCATTCCGTAATAGGGCTGGAAATTCTTCAGACATGGCCAATCTCTACTCCGGGTCCTTAGTAGCCTGAGTATAACAAGTGGGTTCAGTAGGGTGAGGTTGTGAGGTTGGGGAAGGGGAAATAAGGGTATTCAAGGCAGTGGAGGGGTCATTATAGAGGTCACTTAGAAGGCGAGTACGAAGTGGGGGGTGGTTGGAGGGGTTGAAGATGGTGTGGGGGACGAGCTAGGTGAGGGAGATGTGGAGTCCATGTTGGATGGGGGGAGGGGTAGGAGGTGGTGGTAGCGTGGTGGGTGGTGTGGGAGTGGGAGGGGGTGGGTCTGGAAAAATGGTGAGGGGTAGGGAAACCCAACATGAGGGTGAAGATGGGGAGGGGGGGGGGGGTGGTGTGTTGGCTGCTTCCCGAAAAGGAAAGCATAATTCATCAAACCTGACATGCGAGCGATGTAAATTCACCTAGACTCAAGATGCATACAACGGTATCCATGGTGATGGTAACTATACCCTAGGAAGACACAAGGAGTAGACCTTGGATCCATTTTATAGGGTCTAAGAAAGGGAAAACAGAGACACCCAAAAACTTTAAGAAAATTGTAATCAGGTGCATGATTGGTGACTAGTTGAAATGGGGAAACATTGCCAATGGTGGGAGAGGGCATCCAATTGATGAGGTACACTGCCGTTTCAAAGGCATAATCCCAATAAGCATGTGGGACAGAACTGTGGGCCAATAGAGTGAGCCCAGTTTCAACAATGTGGCGATTGCGCCTTTCGATAGTGCCCTGTTGTTTATGAGTATGAGGGCATGATATACGATGATGGATGCCAAGAGTGGCAAAATAGGAGGTGAGGGAGTGGTACTCCCCCTCCCCAATCAGTTTGGACATTTTTATTTTGTCTAGAAAATTGCTATTCAACAAGGGCTTGGAATTGCTTGAAAGTATTAAACGCATCAGATTTAACTTTTAAGGGATAAAACCAAATAAACCTTGTAAAATCGTCCACAAAAATAATAAAATAGCGATGTCCAAGAGAGGAAATAGTAGGGGCTGGTCCCCAAATGTCACTAAAAATTAAATCAAGAAGAATATTGCTACGACTAGTTGTTTCACGAAGAGTTAAACGACAAAATTTTCCAATTTGGCAGGCGGAGCACAAGTGAGGCGATGAAGGAAGCTTGATATCACGAAGCATGAGTCTAAGAGAATGATCATTGGGATGGCCAAGCCGTTGATGCCAACGATCATAAGATGTGAGATGTGCAAGATATGTTGATGGAGATGGAGAAGATGGCTGGATCAACGGCAGGTAGTAGAGACCATTGTGACCAGGCCCCGTAAGCAGAATTTGATTGGACGTCGGATCCTTCACATTGAAATGAGAGACATGAAATTCAAAAAACACGTTATTGTCAGAAGCAAATTTATCAACAGAAAACAAAGAATTTGTAAGAGATGGAACATGTAAAATATTAGAAAGAACTAAAGGACGAGAGTTGGAAGGGAGAGAAGAAGACCCAACATGTGAAATAGGGACATAATTACCATCACCAGCCATGAGACTGTTCTTACCATTGTACGGAGCATAAGAGGACAAAGATTGTAGATCAGGTGTTGCATGATGTGTAGTGCCAGTATCGGGAAGCCAATGATGAAGGCCGG
Source organism: Telopea speciosissima (assembly GCF_018873765.1). Taxonomy (NCBI): domain Eukaryota; kingdom Viridiplantae; phylum Streptophyta; class Magnoliopsida; order Proteales; family Proteaceae; genus Telopea; species Telopea speciosissima. Next base: position 26,531,692 of record NC_057920.1, read on the forward strand.
ATGGTGTAGGTGGCAGTGGGGGTTGGGTGTAATGGGGCTGATTCAGTTGAAGGTAGTGGGGTTGATTCGGTTGGTAAGGGTATTGGACGGGCGGATTGGGCAGCAATGGGGGTTGATTTGCAGTTAGATAGGCGAAAGGTTGTGTGTATGATGGATTGGTAGAGGGTAAAGCATGTTGGTTGGATTGGCCAAGCTGTTTATTGCGATAATAGCACGTTGGGGCTTGATGATTGGTCCGACCATAAATCATACAAGGACTGTGGGCATAGGCATTAGAACGTCCAAATCCACAAGGGTCATTTGGAGCACCACGGCCTCCCCTACAATGACCACGATCACGACCTGTGGAAGAGCTACGACCCTAAGGGTGAGAGGGAGGGCCGCAAGATTGTTCAGCAATGTTGGCAGTTGCATTGGCAGTCAGATCTGGCATGGCTTGGCGAGATGCAATGAGATACTCACAGCTGAGGAGCAGCCCATGAAGTTCAGTATAAGAGATTGGTTCCCTACGATCCATCACTGCAGAGACCACAGATTCAAACTTGGGATGAAGTGCACGAAAGATGTGTATGTTCAAATCCTCTGTAGGGAGGGGTTTGCCTGCAACACTGAACTCATCAGAAAGGGCCTTGGCCCGATGGAGAAACTGAGTAACATTCTCCTCGGGTTTCTGTACAAGGTTCTGGAGGGCCACATTGAGGGAGAGGATGCGTGTGGTAGAGGCAGAACTGAAGGCTGCATGAAGAGCATCCCATATTTCTTTACTTGTTTCATGCCCAACGGCGAGAGGCATTGCTTCATCGGAGAGAGAGGAGATGATAATACTCATTATGGAGGCATCCTTTTCGTGTTAGGCATCAACCTTGGTTGCATCAGTAGGGCATGGATTATAACCATCAACATATCCATAAAGTCTTTGGCCTTTGAGATAAGGGACTATTTGAGGCTTCCAATAGACATAATTCTTAGGTGTTAACTTATGAGATAGGATTTGACTAAGGGAGGGAGTATGAGATGGAGAGGAGGGAGGAGAGGCCATGGCAAAAGAAATTCGTTGGGGAGGGAGGGGGGATCGAATTTTGCTCTTTGGAGCTTAATGGCTCATGATACCATATTGGATTGAATATTTAATATTATTGCCTTAAAGCCTTGGAGATTACATGAGTGTACATATATATAGATGAGGTGATAGGAATCCACAAGATTGGAAACTCAATCACCTTTACCATATAGAGAGAGATGTGATTGAAAGAATATAGAGATTGAGAGAGATTACATATAATAATAGAAAGATATATAATGGTAAGGTAGGATTGCATGTAATAATGGTAGGTGCCAAGATGGAAGGCTATTATGACTGATACTAGCGAGCAAAAGATATCAATAGATGAATGATGCAAGAGATAGAGCTTTGTGAGCTCTCTGTTTGTTGTAGGAAAAGAGGTGATCCTAGCCTTGGAGCCGGAGGAAGAGCATCAAATCTAGACGGGTAGAGTAAGATAAAGAGCTTCCAAACCAAACAACATTTGCCAATGGGCATTCAAGGATGATATGGTCAATACATTCATGAGCAGCTCCGCAACAACGGCATGAATGATTAATTGGGATTTGTCGATAGTGAAGGCTTTCGCTTGAAGCCAAACCTTCTTCATAGGAAAGATCCGATCTTTGGGAGAGTGCAAGTAGTCCAAATTTTCTTCCAAACTGAGTCCAAAACTTAAGACCATTGATGAGAGTGGGATGGTGAGGCCTTTTGGGAACCAACAACATTGTGAAGGTTTGAGAGGAGATGATAGTGGCTTTTATGGTAAAGATTCCATTTGGTGAGGCAACCTAAACTTCTCTATCCTCAGATGGGAAGAGACTCAAGCTTATATGAAGAATGACTTCCTTAACAGAAGGAAGAAAAAGTTGATTTAGATATTCTTCTTCCATTTACGAATCTGATGGTATATCAGATTAGATACCGGGTTAATAAGACATCTAGAGGGCTGCTGATTTTGAACATGGAAATTTGGAAGGGACGGGATCCATTCGCTAGTCCATATCTCAATGCTTTCTCCATTGCTCACTTGGCAAGTGAGACTAGATTGAAGGGTCTTTTAGCCTTCAGGAAGCTACACCAAGCCCAAGAAGGTTGCCTACCCAATCAAGCATGGAGGAAGTCTAAGGTGGGGAAGTAGATGGACTTGAGCTTAGAGCAACAAAACCGGGACCAAGAAATCTTGTGTATCTTGGAATTATTTCCTGAATCACCCCAATAAAAATTTGAAGCAGCTTTTCTAATATCATCTTGAAGAGAAACTGGAAGCTTGAAGTGGGTTTTGGCAAAGTTTGACATGGGGAAGGCTGCAGATTTCAATATAATTTCCTTGCCAGCAAGGGATAACAATCCTTGTTTCCAACTTTGAAACTTGCTTGGAGTTTTGTCCTTAACTTCACCAAGTAGAGTAGCTTTGGAGGAGCCAAAATTTGTTGGAATACCCAGGTATTTGGAAGGCCCACTGTCATAGAGGACTTTAAGAATTATTGAGAACCAACACTTAAATTTGGAATGGGTGTTTGGACTAAAAGTAAACCTGGATTTTTTTGGAGATTACTGTTTTGGCCTGTGGCTTGACAGTAGATATCAAGATAGTGCTTGAGGGTGGTAATTTCTTCCAATTTAACTTGCGAGAATAGCATGCAATCGTTTGCAAAGAGAAGATGAGAGATTGAGGGGTCTCTAGTTTTGATTTCTAATCCAGTGGAATAAACCTGACTCTTTAGCTTCTTTAATAATCGACAACAAGGCCTGAGAGTAGATAATGAAGAGGGCGGGAGAAGCGGATCCCCTTGGTGGATTCTGTGGGTGGGGATGATATTGCCTTTTTCACTTCCATTGATTAGAAGGATGTATGAAACAGTAGTAATGCATTACATGACCAGCCAGACCCATTGAGGATCAAATCTCATTTTCAAGGACATTCTCTCAATGGAAACTCATTCTAAGCAGTCGAAGGCTTGTGAATGTCGAGCTTGAGAGCAAGGAACTTTGATTTCTTCTCTCCGGTGCTTGATATATATAGTGAAGAACTTCATGAGTCATCAAGATATTATTCGTAATCAACCAGTTGGGAATAAATGCCGACTGATTTGGGGAAATGATGTGGTGGAGAGCACCCTATAGCTTGTCTGCGATGATCTTGGTAATGATTTTGAAAACAACGTTGCAGAGGCTAATCGGTTTGAATTGATCAACCAATTCGGTGAGTCCATTTTGGAATGAGGCAGATGAGGGTGCAGTTAAGCTCCTTGGGGATCCTGTAGAGAAAAATTCACAAATATAATGGAAAATGCCATCTTTTGTTAGATCATAGTACTTTTGGAAGAAAATGGGGGGGGGGGGGGAGAACCCATCCGGCCCCAGGGATTTAAGAGGCACCATGGCAAACAGTGCACCCCTGACTTCCTCTATATCCATAGTTCTACATAAAGAGACATTAGGATCTGAAGAAACAATAGGTCGAAATGAGAGTAAGAGCTGATCTAATGCAGTGTAGTCGATATTCTCAGACTTGTAAATTTCACTAAAGTGTTTGCGCAACGTTTTGCAAACCTCAAATTCAATGTGGTCCATTGGACCAAGGGAAGCTTCAATTTTAGAATTTTATTTTGATGACGCCTCTAACTCTTCACATACTAAAACCATCTCGTACGTGAACCTGACCTGTACTCAAGAGTGGAGATGTGGAAGTGGCTATAGTCCAAGTCCGAAGTATTTTGGGAGGATGGGAGACGCTCAGACGGCGCCCCCTACCAAAAAAGAAAGAAAAAATCCCCAAATATGTCCCAAGTCCCGGTGGCTGGTTCACATTTTGTACGAGAATGGTTCTCGTATGCCTTGAGGCGTACAGATGGAATCTACAAACTACCCACGCAGTTCAATGTATATATCGAACTGAAAAGAGACGATTCTAGAGGAACCCGGTTCGACCGTCCGGTTCATTTATAAGGCACTATTGACCTCATTTGCATTGGCTGGACTGTTTTTGATTGACTCTCGAACCCTACGGCCTATGCCCGACTTCTCCCGATTTCCCGTGGTAAGTGAACCCACCACTCCACTGTCTTGAGCTCGCCGATCCTCTCCTTTCTCTCTCTTCCACCCTTATTTTCCCTAATCTTCGCAAGATCTCCCTCCAAAAGCTTAAATTTCCGCCATTGAAACCTTATTCTTCTTGTCCTGATCTGTAATTTGGTTAAGGATGGATTGCAGATCAAATTTCCCTAAGTTGAAGTTCGTCTGTCGGACGGTCTTCTCTCTGCAACTCATCTTATTGCTTTTTCTGGTAAGTTCTAAGACAATAGATTGCGTAACTTGATTATGATGAAACATGCTTTCTTTTATCGCCTTTTGATTCTTTGCTACTAATTATATGGTTGTTTACAGTTTGATGCTTAATTGCATTTTCGACAGATATCATACTGTAACAGTAGAATGGTATTAGGTGGGAACAACTGGGAAATGAACGTTTATCATGTTTACTATCTGATTGTCCTGGCCTCAAGCAATTTGGTTATAGGGATTTTTTTTATAAAAAATGTTTGGTACGCTTTCCCTTTTTCCTTGTTGTAACTTGCCAGCTTTTAATGCTTCTTGTCGTTAAGATATCTTGATGTCGAAAACATCAAATTCACCCACTTCTGTGTGGAATTCTGGTTCAGAATGGTGGAACACTTTTTATCGAGTTATTACGTGATTAGACAATTGTCATTTTCCTTTTACTAACTGATGACCACCTGAAAACTGCGGGGCATTTCTAACTATGCAACCTCTGAAACGAGAAAATGTTACATTCTTTCTGCTCATTCTGATTATTGACGAAGAAAGCTGCTCCCTTACTCTATAAGGTGTGGAGGGGCTCTTACTGGGTCGAATAACCCCTTTCTGAAGGTTGTGTTTGTAGGTCTTGTAGAGCCTGTTAGAGTTATTTCTTGTCATTTTGAAATTTGTATGCTGAGAAGTTGGGAAAAGAAAATGATCCTTTGTTTGCTCTTTCATTAAATCAGCAGTATAACTCATAGTATCTGGGCATATTTCCAACTATTGACCATAGTGACCATATATGGGTATGCATGTTGAAAAGTTAGAAAGTTGTACACTAATTTGATGCAAGAGCATCTCAGTAATCAGACAATGGCATTTCTTCTTTGGAATGTCCATATTAAACTCAATGGAGATTATATACATGTGCATTTGCATGTGCAATTTTCTTTTTGAGTTTAGGCCAATGATATTGATTATTTCTGTCGCTTTGGGGCTATTTTCAGAATCTCAAAACTCACCTTTTTGGATATTGCTTCCATTTAAAAGGTTATTAGTTAACATTCAAATGAGATTATGTGCATTTTTGGGCTATTGTGGGAGTGTTATGGCTAATCTGTTGGTAGGGGATCAGGCTGTTGATGGAAGTTGTGGATTTTTAAGCTGACAAGGAGTTTTTGTCTACTGTTTGTTTTAGAGTTTCTACTTTAGTATTGTGGCAGCATTCATAGGAATTTCTAAACATTTAGTGGGTTAAAATAGTGATGTGGCTCTTAGGTTTAAGGTTGAAAGTGAGTTGGAATGAGTTTTTAGGAACTTAGTTTGGTGTGCTTACTTTCTAAATTATCTTTTCGAGTTTTTAGCAAGTCTTAATGTAGCTGGAATTATTTGTAGCCTTGGGGGGGGGGGGGGATGAAACACTTAATATGGTATACTGAGATTGCTTTAGTGAATTAAAGTGAAATTGTTGCACCTCCCATTGTTTGTCCGTTTGGTGCCCTCGAGTTCTAGTGCTAATTTTTGCTTGAAATAAGCCGTAGGTGAGTTGTAGCCAGTTGAGAAGAAGAGATTTAGAGACAATAGATTGGCTTGTCAATAGTGACAGAGGCCCTTATTATTTATAGATTAGATCCAAATTACAAATATCGTATGCTTAGCTAAGGCTGAGTCATAATACAATCACAATCCTTATTCCTTGGCCTCTACATCTCTACATACATTGAATTTAGACAGATACGTAACCCTTATCCTTAACACTGCCCCTCAAGTTGGTGGATAGACATCTCTCATGCCCAACTTGATACAATGGGATGGAATGACTTATAAGTCAAACCCTTTGTGAATACATCAGCTAGTTGGTCTTCTGAAGTGACAAATGGAATACAGATCAAGCCTTGTTCAAGTTTCTCCTTGATGACGTGTCTGTCGATTTCAATGTGCTTGGTCCTATTGTGTTCAACTGGATTATGGGATATACTGATTGCAGCCTTATTATTACAATAAAGCCGTATAGGTCCTTCATAAGTCAATCCTAGGGCACCAAGTAATACTTTGAGTCAAATGAGTTCACACAGACTCTGTGCCATTGCTTTGTACTCTGCTTCTGCACTTGATATGGATACTACAGGTTGCTTCTTACTTCGCCATTTTACCAGATTCCCTCTAGGAATGTACAATATCCTGAAGTTGAGGGACAATCATCAACGGAGTCTGCCCAATCAGTATTAGTAAAGGATTCCAACTTCAGATTACTATTGTTGGAGAACAGAATGCCTTTGCCTGGAGCTGATTTCAAGTACATTGGAATCCGATATTGACGCAGGTGGAAGGTTCAGGTCTGTAATAGAGAGATCAGATCTAGTTTATAGGGAGGTTAGGGATAGGAAAAGGGAGAAGATGAGGTTTCGAGATCAGATTCTGATCTTGGATGAAGAGAGAAGTTGCAGGCTGTTGAGAGGTGAACAGCCAAGTTCAAACAGACCACGGTTTTGAGGAATAGGTGAGGGAAGGGGCTGGTGTGTTGTGGAAGAGATGAGGAATAGAAGGGGTTAGGTTTAAGGGTTGTAAGGCTGTTTAAAGGAATGGAAGATGAAAAGGTTAAGTTGAGTTGCAGGTTTAATGGAGATGGGTTGGAGGTTGAAGAAGATGTAAAGAAGGAGATAGCTAGGAGGGTTGTAGATGAAGATAGAAGCAGAGACGGGGGGATGAGAGGGAGTATCGTGAGAGAGAGAGAGAGAGAGAGAGAGAGAGAGAGAGAGAGAGAGCTGAGATCATAGTCCGAAATCTCGCGAGATCTCGCCGAGATTCTCGGTTTTCCAATTTCCCGAGTCGAGATGGCCTACGAAACTTAAAATGTCAATATCTCTCCGAGATCTCGGTTTGACATAGGAAAATGCCCATCTAGGTCCTTTATATGAGTGCCAAATCTCGAGATCTTGCTGGAAATTCTTGGTATACAGACACCTATCTATGCCAGGAACCAAGACAGAGAAGACAGACACTTATTTATGCCTAATATCATTTAAGTAAATGAATTTGTATTTCATTTACTTAAGATATTATTCATAAATAAGCAAATACCCTCCCATTTGAATCCAATAAAAATAGTTAAAAAATCAAATTCCAAAAGGAAAAAAAATCAACCCCCCAGTTCAAGAACAAAAACTGGATTTTCGGCGATAGGTGTAATTTTCAACTTTCTAATGCTGGGGTTTTTCTCAAATCTAAAAATTCTATAAATCTTATTATGGTAAAACATTGCTAAAAACCAAAAGTGCGGTAAAATATTCATTTGTTTTGATGTCCAAAAAATTATTTTCATTCAGAGCGATTTTGACAGCATTTACGCACACCGAATTAAGTTTGTCCGGTACATAACTCTTTCAATATAAATCAGATTTTAGCAATCTTGGACTTGTTGGAAAGCTATGTTTTGAAAGCTTTCCAACAAGTCCAAGATTGCTTAAATCTGATTTATATTGGAGTTATTTACCGGTTAAACTTAATTCGGTGCAATCTTGTCAAAATCGCTCGAATGAAAATATATATTTGGACATCAAAACAAATGAATATTTTCTTGCACTTTGGTTTTTAACGATGTTTTACCATGTTAAGATTTATGGAATTTTAGATTTGAGAAAAACCCAGATTAGAAAGTTGAAAATTGCACCTACCGTCGAAAATCCGATTTTGTTCTTGAAGCTGGGGTTGACTTTTTTCCTTTTGGAATTTGATTTTTTAACTATTTTTATTGGATTCAAATAGGGGGGTATTTGCTTATTTATGAATATTATCTTAAGTAAATGAAATACAAATACAAAAACATTTACTTAAATGATGTTAGGCATAAATAAGACTGTTTGTCTTGTGTCTGTCCTGGTTTCTAGAATAAGTAAGTGTCTGTCCTGCTTTCTCACTAACTGAAACTCCTTTCTCACTAACTGAAACTCCTATTTGGACTTTGTTTTTGCAAAATTTAATAATGCCATTGTGTTTAAATGGCCTAAAATAGGCTGTATACCGATTTTCAGACCCAAAAGAGGTCTAAAACCCACCGAGATGGGCTTTTTAGTCGGAAAAAAAAAAGGCACAAACTCGGAGATCTCGGCCCAACTCGGTTTTTTGCTGGGCCGAGATGACTCCGAGACCCGAGTTGTCGAACCTTGGGCCTGAGATTGAGAAGGGGGGAGAGAAAGAAGAGAAGAAATTGAGGAGAAGGGAAGGGGAAAGACTCACCAACAATGTGAGGGAGGGGGAGGGGATTGCTTCAACGCAGGTCTGGCCACCAAGGCTCCAACTTTTGTTTCATTCAATAATTCAATTCTGCATGTTACAAAAGGTTGGATACATTGGTATTTAAAGAAGAAAATGACTCTTGGACTTTAATAACGCCTAAAAACTAAAACCAAGAAACATTAATGACTAACTCACTATGCTAAACTAATTACTCACCTAGAAACTAACTGCCATAAAACATTAAATACTAGCCTTCAATCTCTTGGACTCCTAATCTAAGAATTTAAAGAGATACAATAATACACCTAGGAATACGAAAAGACAAGTACTAAAAGAAAAGAAAAGACACATAACTAGAGACTCTAAAATTCTTAAAGCTTCAAGGGTTGGATCACATGGGCCTCACTATCAAGGGAAACACAGGGGTTGACCCCTGGCCAGCATACACCACGGCTGGGCTTGGTTCTTGGCCTTGCTGTTTGGGTTTGGTGCTAATGTGGACCAAAACAGCATGGGGGATCTTCTTCAGGCTTGATACTGCATCAAATATACTGCCTCAAGATGATCTATCTTTAGATCATGTAAAAATCTGCTTACAACTCACACATCATTTGGCCGGGGTATGAGAAAGGTATATTGGTCTCCCCACAAGACGTTGATATTTCTCCCCATCTACTGGATCGCCTCCTTGACTGCTTAGTTGGTGATTAACTTCAACAGGTGAGTCTGTAGGCTTGCATCCAAGCATTCATGTATCATCAAGGAGATCTAGGACATACTTCCTTTGGGAAATGAAGATACTCTTGCTAGATCGGGCTACCTCAATTCCAAGGGAATATTTGAGTGGTCCTAAATCCTTGGTTTCAAATTCTGTTGCTAGTTGAGTCTTCAACACAAAAATCCCTGTCATCATTGCCAGTTATTACTATATCGTCGACATCATAGTTATCAAGGCATCGCCATGGCGTCCAGGCTCCTTAGACGCCTTGGGCACCATGGCGGTCGCCTTGCCGCCATAGCGGTGTCGCCTTGAATTTTGCCCCTCCAAAACGCCTTGATCGCCTTCCCGCCTTGATAACTATGGTCGACATAGACTATAAGGGTAGTAACTTTACCCTCCTTTTGTTTAATAAACAGGGCGTGATCAGCATGACTTTGTTGGTACCCAAACCTCTGCATAGTTCTCTGGAACCAGCCAAAACAAGCCCGAGTTGACTGCTTAAAGCCATAAAGGGATTTTCGCAATCTGTGCACACTTTCCCAGTTGTGGACGGTGAGGCAAAGCCAGGAGGAATATCCATATACTCCTCTTCTTCAAGATCACCATTGAGAAAGACATTTTTCACATCTAATTGCTGAATATTTCATCCAAGATTTGCAGCAAAGGATAACAATGCTCGGACGGAATTCATCTTTTCAACAGGGGCAAACGTGTCTTGATAGTCAATGCCATATGTTTAGGTAAAGCCTTTGGCAACCAATCTTGCCTAATATCTTTCAGTAGTCCCAACTATTTCTGCTTTATGATGAACACCCACTTGCACCCTACTGATTTCTTTCCTTCAGCACGAGGAACGAACTCCCGGGTATCATTTTTCTTCAAGGCCTGCATTTTCTCTACCATAGCATTCTTCTATTTCGAGTCTGTGATATCTTCTTTCTAGTCCTAGGGAATAGACACAGAAGACAACGAAGAAACAAAGACATGGTAGTAATGTAGTCCTAGATAGGGTAAAGCCCTACTAGAAGCCAATTAAACCAGGACCAATAACAAGGAACTAAGGGGCTGTTGGTTCTGCAGTTTCAGTAGGACAAAATTGCAATTTTAGGTCAAATCTAGGGCTTAGGTTAGGATAATGGAGGGGGGCTTAGGGGGTATGGTTAGGCAGGTTTATAGGACTCTAATAATGTAGGTATCATAGAGTTTTAAGTGTTTTGAAAATTCTGTAAAACTGGGCAGTAAGTCAGGATTGACTATGGGTTTTGGGGAAATTAATGAAGGATGGGGGGATTAGGGTTTTGATGGACAAATATGGCTGAGCAGCAAGATCTAGAGTTTAATGGAATTCAAGCAAAAATAAAGGGGGATCAATTGGGGAAGGGAGTAGAGGATTAGAAGAAGAAATTAATGAACAAGTTGCAGCAGAAATCCACTAACAACAACTTGGATAGAAGTGAAGGATAGAACCACCTTCGAATTGGGATCCTCCCGGCCGTCACGGCGCAAGGAGTCGATCGGATTCCACCAATCCCTTTCCACCTTGATAGAACCACAAGGATGCACACTCACAAGGAGCACAGGAGCAGCAACAATGGCAGCCAACAAGCAAAAGCTTTTTTCATTAATCAAATTCGTATTTAAGGCTTTGCCCTCTTACAACCTTATATAAAAGACTCAAAAATAAACTTTTACTCTAAAAAGAAAAGGCCTAACCTAATCCTTAACCTATTAGGTAATTTAAACTGACTAGGAAACTAAAATACTAAAAGAAATAGACTCAAAACATGGTTGGACTTATAGAGTCCTAATCCAACCCAACTTACATCACATGATCACTTAAGTTGTCACATGACCACTTAACCAAGTCACATGATCACTTGAATTGAACCAATTTGAACCGGTTCAATTAAAAAAGCATAAAAATAAACTAAATATTGGGCTAATGCCGTATGCAACCTATATACCCCTAGTTTAGGCTCATTAAAGTGGCCTATTGCTTAGAAAACCCTTGGGATCAAAGGCCCAACATATATATATCCCAACCCTAGACTTATTTCTAAAGAAATAAGCCCATTTCGGTGATGAATCTGCATCAACTCTCCCCAACTTGAAGAAATTCGTCCTCGAATTTTGCAGTGATGAGGGGGAAACAACGTATGAGTAGCAGCTTCAACCATTCCCAAACAAAATTCTGGTGATGCAGGAACATTAGGGATGAAGTCTTCAAGGCGTGGAGCTTTCTCTTTGAAGAACCATGGTGGCATAACAAACTCTATGTGTTCGATCTCTGAATCACCCGTGAATGCCCTATCCATAGAGTCTTCAGTGACACCAGCTCCACCTCTTCATCTTCTACAGTTCTACTGTATCAGCCTTATCTGCATTGGTTTCTTCGACATATACGACTTCAGTAGGACCTTCTACATGTTGATTTTCCATCTTTGAAGCTATAGGAGTGGTCTCTTTCTTTTCATCACAATTCACTGTCACTTCAGATTTATTTTCAACTTCCTTTGGCAATGAAAATATGTTTTCTCTATCCCTGTGATCTCTGGCAGGGGTGACTCTTTGTTCTCCCAATCGTTGCAACCTATCCAGGATGGCTTCATTTGCAGCCCTTTGTTCAGCTGCAAATTTCTGGAACAATTCCAACATAGCAGCCATAGGATCTGCTGATGGATGTACTACTTGATTACCATGCTGATCCATGGCTCTGATACCAAATAATGTAGTCCTAGATAGGGTAAAGCCCTACTAGAAGCCAATTAAACCAGGACTAGTAACAAGGAACTAAGGGGCTGTTGGTTCTGCGATAGATGGGGACAGTGCGTTTTAGGTCAAATCTAGGGTGTAGGTTAGGATAATGGAAGGGGGCTTAGGGGTTATGGCTAGGTAGGTTTATAAGGCTCTAATAATGTAGGTATTATAGAGTTTTAAGTGTTGCAGTTTTAGGTCAAATCTAGGGTGTAGGTTAGGATAATGGAAGGGGGCTTAGGGGGTATGGTTAGGCGGGTTTATAGGACTCTAATAATGTAGGTATCATAGAGTTTTAAGTGTTTTGAAAATTGTAAACGGCGTAAGTCGGGATTGACTATGGGTTTTGGGGAAATTAATGAAGGATGGGGGATTAGGGTTTTGATGGACAAATATGGCTGAGCAGCAAGATCTAGAGTTTAATGGAATTCAAGCAAAAATAAAGGGGGATCAATTGGGGAAGGGAGTAGAGGATTAGAAGAAGAAATTAATGAACAAGTTGCATCGAAATCCACTAGCAGCTTGGACAGAAGTGAAGGATAGAACCACCTTGAATTGGGATCCTCCCGGCCGTCACGGCACAAGGAGTCGATCGGATTCCACCAATCCCTTTCCACCTTGATAGAACCACAAGGATGCACACTCACAAGGAGCACAGGAGCAGCAACAATGTCAGCCAACAAGCAAAAGCTTTTTTCATTAATCAAATTCGTATTCAAGGCTTTGCCCCCCTTACAATTTTATATAAAAGACTCAAAAATAGACTTCTACTCTAAAAAGGAAAGGCCTAACCCAATCCTTAACCTATTAGGTAATTTAAACTGACTAAGAAACTAAAATACTAAAAGAAATAGATTCAAAACATGGCTGGACTTATAGAGTCCTAATCCAGCCCAACTTACATCACATGACCACTTAAGTTGTCACATGACCACTTAACCAAGTCACATGATCACTTAAATTGAACCGGTTCAATTAAAAAAACATAAAAATAAACTAAATATTGGGCTAATCCCGTATGCAACCTATATACCCCTAGTTTAGGCTCATTAAAGTGGCCTATTACATAGAAAACCCTTGGGATCAAAGGCCCAACATATATATATCCCAACCCTAGACTTATTTCTAAAGAAATAAGCCCATTTCGGTGATGAATCTGCGTCAGGTAGGAGGGAGATAATGATTCCTAAGAGATGAAGTTAGAAATAGGGTGTTAGGTATAGGTTCCAACTCCTTTCCTAATAGCAATAGGAAGATCATTAGGTGAAGCAGTGTCATTACCTGGTGTTTGTTTCATTGGAGCTAGCTCAGGGAGAGTAGATAGACATGAGAAGTTAGAGATAGTCTTTTCCTTCCTCCTAGAATAAGTGAGCAGATCCCTTTGTTCTAATGAGGCAGAGGGGTCAATCTGAACATTATCTGTCTGCTCCCCTTGAAGTTGAACAATATCAATGATAGAAGGACTCGAAGGAATCTCTTCCTTAATACTTAATTGCTAGTTTGAGCATATGTATGCTTAACTGCATCTCACAAATCCTTGGCAGAATCTAACAAAACAAAGCTAGGATTGATGGTTGGTTCCATAGAGTTCAATAAGAAGGACATAATAAGAGCAACGTTAGCTAACCAATCATCCCTTGCAGAGGCCTCAGTAGGCATGTGGGTGTCACCAGTGATATACCCTGAAAAATGATTGCCACGAATAGTAAGGAGGCAAGCTCGTTACCATGCAAGATAGTTAGTCCGATTCAACTTGGTGGGTGGCTGGAGAGATGGGTGATGGTAGGGAGTTCCAAGACGACTCAGTTTATCTCCTCCAGTTCCTCCTAGGAAAGTACTAGTACTTTTTGTCATTGAGCCGGGATAGTAAACAAAAGAAGTAGATGAGAAATACCTTCACAAGAAGAGACTAGAACATATCAGCAAGACAAGGGCATGAAGGCTAGACCAAAGAGAGGAGACAACAAGCAGGTAGGGGCCATGTAAGGCTGCAACAGGTAGGGAGAGATCTCGTGGGGCTCACAGGTGTTGATCGAGAGGCACAAGGAGCTAGGCGATGGCCGAGAGGGGTTGTAGGGGCCACACGGGGCCAGGCGGGAGGCACTGGTGGCTTGGTGAGGTGTAGGCGGGAGGTGTAGGGGCTTGGTCGAGGTGCAGGGGCCAGGCGAGGTGCTGGTGGGAGGTGCAGGGGCCTGATGGTGTGTAGGAGGCTAAGCAATGGCCAGAGAAGGGCTGACATGGGTCGCAAGGGCTTGGCGGGGCCAAGCGAGAGGTGCCAGGGACCAGGTGGTGGTCTAGGGGAGGTCGACAGTCGCGGGTGGCTCGGTGGTACACAACGGAGTAACGATGGTCGTGGAATGAAATGGAGGCATCATGGGATTGGCGTTTAGAGGTGGTCAGCGGTCAGTGGTGCGTCAGTAATGGTTAGCATGGTGCGGCATTTGTAAAAAACATGTTCAGTTGACTATGCTTACCAGGAAGGTCGAAGCCTCGGCGGCGGCGGTGGCGGTGGCGGTGGGAGAACTCCTTCGACAGTGGAAAAGAAAAAAAATACCCAAAGAGTATTGGGCTTTGATACCAATTTGAGAAGAAGAGATTTAGAGAGAATAGATTGGCTTGTCAATAGTGACAAAGATCCTTAATATTTATAGATTGGATAAGGGTTACAAATATGGTATGCGTAGCTAAGGCCGAGTCATAACTCAGTCACAATCCTTAGCCTCTACATACATTGAATCTAGATGGATACGTAACCCTTATCTTTAACATAGCCCATCTCTCTCCTCTTCTTCTTTTCTCTGTGTTCTCTCTCATTGTTTCTACAAACTTGCATGCCTTTATTGTTGAGGAGGGGGCTGAATAACTGCGAGACTGCGGGCTATATTTTCTTTGTTATTCCAGTGTTTGAGTCGAGGAAAGACTCTCCAAGACATCCTGTGATTGAATGGAGTTTACTGTTCAGTTGGATCTTTTATTTCTTTTATTATTCAGTTATTTGGTTCATAGTCATCACAGCATCTAGGCAACCCAAGGCTTGGAGGGGTCTTGACGTCAAGGTGACACCAAGAAGGCAACTAGGCGGTGGTCCAGCAAGGGGTGCCTGGACGCCAAGGCGCCGCCTTGACAACTATGATTTAGTTAGTTAGGGACTCCAACAGCAGCCAACTATTGGAGGGAAGAGTCAATCTCTTATTTTCTGTTTGTTTTACAGCTTTACAAGTACAGGTAATGGCTAGACAGCCTACACAAATTTGATGAATAGAAATAGGCTTTAGCCTTTTGGTTCTATGAGATTCAGAGCTCTTTTCTGCTGTGGTGATTCAGTAGAAACTTTGTGGTGATTCCATGCTGGGGTTTGGTGAGATGCCAACCCCAAGGATCAAGTGGGATGCTTGATTCAGGTCCTTATTTCTAATTCTCTTCTTCTTCTTTCCTTATTAAACAGGTCAGTTTCAAATAATTTTTTTTCCTGCTCAATTTTAGCTTTCCTACTTGAATACTAAATCTTAAAAATCTCAGTTTTGGTTCTGAAATGACAAAATCTGATTTCATATTATTGTCCTACTACTACTATTGATTCTGGGCATAATTTCAAATATGATTTTAAGGCCTGATTCCATCATCGATTTCAAAGTCCTAAAATTTTGCTGAGACTCTTCAAATTTGGAATTTCAGAAACTGCTTTCTGCTTTCACTGCTAGTTCTCTTTCTGTGACTGGTTAAATTTCCTATTTCAATCCTGAATTCTGAGTAAGTTTCTGTTGAATTATGGAATTTCTGCATATTGAATTCTGTTACTATTTGAATTCTAGAGTCCTACTCTAAGGCGAAAGCCTTCACAGTTCTGGATCCAGCCATTGGATTGCTCCCATATTTTTTACTGATATCTTCTACTGGCTGTTTAGACCATTCGACCAAAATTAATTTTCAATCTGTAATGTAAGACGAGAACCAAATTAGGCCTAGTCCCAGGCAGGATCAAATTATCAATTAGAAAGCCTCCAATAAATAAGAAAGAGAACCATGGGATCTCAAATTGGTTGGAAGAGAATGATGAGATCTCAAATAGATACCCAAAGAGAACAATGGGAACTCAAATGAGGGAACAATAACCATGGTTTCCCAGGCAGGATCAAAATATCAAATAGAAAGCCTCCAATAAATAAGAAAGAGAACCATGGGATCTCAAATTGGTTGGAAGAGAACAATGGGAACTCAAATGAGGGAACAATAACCTGCTGAAGTAACAAATGGGTTGAATACTCTTCTTGAAAATAGAATGAATCCCCAATTAGAAGACACAATCAGAATGGAGAGAAAACAGGTCAAACAACTTTTAGGGTTTTGGGAAACCCTAATTTTCTCTCAAATCGATGATGGGGTTGGCTCCTGTTCTGAATTCCAGCAACTGGTGTAGATCTTCAATAGCAGCAATAGTAGATGATAAATGGAGAAGAATAACCAGCAGTAATGCAGCAACTTCGTGTCGATTCAATTCACATAATAAAGGATTGAAGGGGGGATCAATTAGAATGATGGAAGGGGAAATAAGGAAGTGGGTTTCTCACCCTAGCTCTCACAGGATGATCACTTGCCAAAGCGAAGTAACTCTAATTTTATTAACTCAAATCTCCCCTGCTCCTAAGAATTGATTACATATATATAGCCCAATGGCTTTGACAAAAATAGAAACTAGAATCTAACTAGGATTCCCAACTAAGATTACAATTCAAACATAAATAGGAAACTAAATAAAAATAACACCTAACATCAACTCTTCTAAGCCAGCTGTCCAGGTGGGGCCCATATCACTGTTCATGTGAACAGTACCCGGGTACTGTTCACGTGAACAGTGTTTTTGTTGCTCTTTTCTTCATTCTTTGATCTACATCTATCTGGCTTGTTTGTATTGAGTTATTAATGTTTTGCTGATATCTTCTACTGGCTATTTGAATTCTAGAGTCCTACTCCAAGGAGGAAACTTTCACAGTTCTGGATATGCACATTGTACACATGCACGCGCGACAATGTATGTAAGCATTCAGGCGTGACGATGACACGTGGATAGACATGCGCACCCATCAAGGAAACGTTCATACGTGGCCAGAGCCCACGCTTAACCCTAAAGAAGTTAAGCTAGCTCTGGCGTGGTGCATACGTGTACACATACTTTAAAATCTCGCGATATCTCGCCATTTCGGGCTGGTCGAGATATTCGAAATATCCAAAATTTCGCCAAAATATGGTATTTTTTCTGCCATATTTCGACTCTCCATTTCGGTGGGTTTTTGGCCATATTAAGGCCTGATACTTCATGTACACCCTTATTTAAGCTAAATAAACACATTTAAACCTTCATATTGCAAAAAAGTGAACTCAAAGTGGTGTTTTGGGTTTGTGCCCTTGATTGATAGTATACGGTCGGACCCTGATGTATAAATAGTTAAATACACATTGTATAAGTACTCAATGACATAATAACGAATTGAAACAAAGTAATGAATAAAAAATAAAGTCAAATGTAGCCTTTAGTTTAAACTTTAAACTCAAAAATTCATAAGTGCATAAAGTCATTAGTTCAATACTCAATTGTCAATACACAAAGTCACAAATTCACAACTCACAAGTCACAACTCACAATTGTCATGAAACAAGTCCTAATAATAATTGCTATGCCTTCCTGGATCGACCCTACTCATGCTCCGCTGGAGTCGACGTTCATTGCTCTTTGTCTGAAGGACATACGTGGACCACGATATTGTTTCGGAGAAGAAACGGATGTAGTCATCCACAATTGCCATGTAACTAGAGTCATCAACATACTGAAGGTAACCTATCCTAGGATATTGGTGACCAATCTGTGACTGTGAAGAACCATGATTACCCACTGATCCAGTATGATGTGATGTTGGCGCTGGCAGCATGTATGGTTGGTGAGTTGGCTAGCTAGGGTATGAAAAGATGTCCACAAAAGATGAGCCAGTACGTCCCTGGGGCTGGGAGTCATAGTCCCCAACGAAAAAGATGAAGAACAAGTTGGAAGATGCTTAGAATCCAAGTTGGAAGAGTGGAAAACAAGAAAAAACCCCCAAAAAGAGCCTTTGCCCAGCTCTCGGTCGATATTTCGACTGTTAGCAGCGAAATATGGCTTTTATAGGGGGCCTTTAATGAGTCACGTGGGGGGGGGGGGGGTTGTAACATTTCGGCGATATTTTGGTATATCGCCGAAATATGCCGAAATGGCCCGAAATTTCGACCAAATCTTATACTTTTTCATTTTGCCTAGCCATGTCGTCTCGGACATGTCAAAATTTCCGAAATAAACCAATATGTCGCCGAAATTTCGCGAAATCTTGAACCATGCGTGTACATGTGCAGGTGCAAGTACCAGAGGGTACTTGCTTACTACTACTACGTAGTAAGCTTGTACCCGGAGGTAACCCTGAACGAGGCTACGAGCTACTACTAGTATACATAGTAGCTCTTAACCGAGTGAAGGCCTGAGCGTGCAAAGCAAGCGAGGACAAACTGGTGGGCCTTTAGCTGGGCAAAGCTAAGACTGGACGAGTGCAGCTGAGCAAAGCGAGGAGCTGAGCTATGGAGAGCAACCAAGTCTGAGGATTTGCGAGTACTTGGGAGCTTGAGATAGCTCAGAAGCCTGAGCGGAACAATGTGAAGCCTGGTACAGGCGAACGAGGTGAGGAGAAGACGGTCTGAGTGAAGC
The DNA here is from genome assembly GCF_018873765.1 of Telopea speciosissima. Classification (NCBI taxonomy): domain Eukaryota; kingdom Viridiplantae; phylum Streptophyta; class Magnoliopsida; order Proteales; family Proteaceae; genus Telopea; species Telopea speciosissima. Next base: position 26,550,433 of record NC_057920.1, read on the forward strand.
TGAGCAAAGCAAGATCCAGCCATTGGATTGCTCCCATATTTTTACTGATATCTTCTTCTGTCTGTTTAGACCATTCGACCAAATTTACTTGTCAATCTGGCTTGTTTGCATTGAGTTATCTTCGATTCTGGGTTCCTTGGGTTTTCTAAAACCTAATCCTTAGGTGGTTCGAATCCCATTAAACTTTGATTTTAAAGTACTTTACATTCATATGGTGAGTCCATGCTGAAAGGGAGAAAATGGAATGGTGTCAAAAACATTTTAGTACAGCCCACAGTATGGACTTCTCAAGACTTGAGCCACAATGAATAAAACTTACGAGTGAGGGGTGAGGGTAGGAGTGGAAAATTTTATTTCAAGGCTCTCAAGCTGCTACATGGATTGGGGAGGGTATTCCCAGATTAGATGCTCTGGTTGAAGAAGGTGCCTCGTCCGGTCAGCTTCTTCATGTGAACTGCAGTACTTGAGAAGATTCTTACAATGAATAATCTCATTAAAAGGGCCTCGAGGATGGGGAATGTCTGTAAATTATGCTTGCAAGAACCAGAGAATCCCAACCATCTTTTCATTTATTATGGCTTCAGTTCAGCTGTACGGGGAATTATCTTATCAATCATGGCGGTGAGTTGGCTTTTCCCAAGATCCTTGATGGATGTCCTGGTGGAATGGAGAGCTGGCCCTTTAGAAAGTGGAGCAGAGTTGTTATTGAAGATGATCCCTTTTTCAATCTACTGGAGTGTTTGGAGGGAGAGGAATGCTGGAACATTTAAGGGTGAAGAACCTGCTGAGGTGCACCCAAAAGAGTTAGGTGGCTGGTCTCCTTTTTATGTTCTGTGCTTCCTCAATTTCAAGGTCCCAATGCTTTTTGCCTCTGGGGCAAATGGGAAGATTTGTAGAGGGGTAGGATATACTTGGGATTCAGTTGGGTGGGTTGGATAAAGATGTATAGTGAGGTTCTCAAACCTATATGGCTTGAGTCCTTTTGTACAGCATGTCAGCATCCTGAGTGTACAGATTTTTTTTTTTGGCAGGGGGGGGGGTGGGGTTAGAGTAATACTATTTCCTTGTACTTTCTCAAGATATATATATATATATATATATATATATATATTTTTTTTTTTTTGGATTTTCTAATTCTTGACCTGCTGGTATAGTACTTGAAAATTGTAGAAAAACAAACAAGCAGATGAATTAAGGCCAAAAACAAATGTTTCCCAAATACCCCTGAATCTGAGGACTAATCTAATAACTAAAATGCCCTTAACAGATTGAAAATTAAAAAATGAACCTGCAGCTAGATTTTTAGAATGATTTCTTCAATCAGAGAATATAAACTCAATCTAAAAACTGAAAGTCAAAAGAAATTGTCAATGTGAATCCAACTTATAATTCCAAATGCTCTTGCCCTTCTTAGAAACAGATGGGGAGAAAACTCGGAGTTGCTGAATTTAATTTCAGTTTGATGGTCCACCTGCAACTCAAAATTAGTGTCAAATCAATGGACATTCCAGGAACATTCCAACAGTTCAATTCCTAACCAGCCCTTAATAACTCAAAATTTGGTTAGAAGATTAAGAATAGGACACATTCTATGGGTTGAATCCCAGTAATCCTCTGTATACTGAAAAGTGGAGGATCAAGTTTCAGATTAAGGTGGGATCAGAAAAGTTAACTATAATGTTGGGGAAGTGGTGCAAGTAAGCTAAATTGTACTCTTATGTCTAAAATAAGTGATAATCCCAGGTGCACTGAGAGGGGGGGGGGGTGAATCAGTGTCTTCAAGAATTCTTCCAGACTCGATCCCGTAGCTATAACAATCACACACAAAGATTGGCCGGGGAAAGTCCCGTAATTACCAATCACACATGCACGTCCACCTCGCAACCACTATGTGGCCAGGTCTACCAGACAGTGCATCACCATTCTGCAGCAAACACACTCCAAGAATATGCAGGAGAAATAATAAACACACAATACACCAAGTATACGTGGTTCGGCCAAGTTGCCTACATCTACGGAGGAATACCTATAAGGGTTTCGTATTTCCTCAAATACTCAACTCGAATTTGACTACTACAATAGCCCAGGTGCTACAACACCTGCTTTTGATTCCGCAACAACGAAATCTAGGGCTACAACCCCAATCCAATCAAGCCCCAACTTGATTGGTATTACAATATGAATATAATAATTCAATTACAAGTCCCTCCCAATCACATGAACAAGCTAATATTCTTTTAACATGAATCAAATTCTAGATATAAAATAGGACTTGTGGAAACAAAAGATTACCTCTCCCTAAGTAATCCCGTGACCAACCCACTTCTTGAAGCTTTCCTGATGTTGTGCACGTTCTCCAATGTTCAAAGCAACGTCATGGACCGATCAATTAGAGTATTCCGTGCATAATACCTCTTTCTCTTTGCGTTTTTTGCCTCTGAAAGTGGCTCCAATAGATAGCTCTTGAAAAAACATGCAGTTTCAAAAATATTTCATCCCATTTGGACTCCAGATGGCCAAGATACGACCTTCCAAAGTTGGATGCTCCAAAATTGGTAACCAGGGGCAGAATCATAATTAAATAGATTCTTCGTGACAAGCCGCATGAAACGAAGCCAAATTAAATATTTGGTTCTGCAGCATCTGTTTGATGACATCATCGATGACGTCAACACACTTTTGAAAAGCGTGTTTTGCTTTTTTACTTTGGATGAAAATATGCCACAGAATATTCCTTTTGCATTTATTTTAAAATCAACCATTTTCCTTGAAATGGAATCTCATGGGTCCATCACTGTGCACACTCAACACTCAAAACACTACCTGCATAACACCATTAAAAGGTTGATATAATGGAGCGCCAGTACAAAAATCTTGGTGCATCCAACCAATAGAAGTGCTAGCGCCAACATCAAATTTGCCTTGGCCATTTTGCGTCCTCCAAACGGAATCTAGCCACTAGAATCCAATCCAACGGCCCAAAAGATTCTGTAGTTTTAACAAAACAATGGTAATCGACTGTTTATAGAATAGCACTTAAAATATAAGCCAAAATTATGGCAGAGTATGGGAAAAATGTCGTCCTCCAGATTTGCTCCGTTTTCGTGTAACGACACGAAAAACTCCATAACTTCCTCATTTAACATCGAAAAGAGGTGAAACAAATTGATTCAACGAGCTACATTTCTTATGAAGAGTGTTTTGCCCAGTTCTGCCATTAAGACTTTCAAAAATAGCTTCAAAGTAGACCCCACTGCACGATCCTATGAAATCTCAACTTTAATAGTATGAAACCTTCACCTGTTGCTTCGGGCCTTCACCAAACACTTTGTAAGGACCTAATACACCAAATGGTGTCCCACACATCCAAATGCCTCTGTAAGCCTGCCAAATGATAAAACTACCCTTGTCACTGTGTAGTTGACCGTTTGACAATTCCAACTCTTCCAACTCACCAAACACCACCGCCACATCATCAATATGACTAATAAAGTTGCCAACAATGACGACACCACTCCAGAATGCCTCAATTGATCCAGTTGACCAACAATAAGAATGATGGATATAGGTATGAAGGATAATAGACAAAAAAAAAACTGTTTCCAGGGAATCCCGATGAGTGAGGCTGGTTTCAGGAGGTTTTTAAGGTTTTGGCAGTGACGGAAGCAAGATTTAGGTGTTTTTTTTATTTTAGATGAATTAAAAATTCAATTACTAAAGGGAGAAAAAAGGGGGGGGGGGGAGAGGATACAAGCAAAAGCCGATACTAAGCCCTACCAAAAAACAGGGATGAACAAGGACAAAACAAAGGGCCAAAGCCCAACCCAAAACGCACAAAAGAAAAACAACAAGCCAGGCAAACCAAAGAACCAACCCGGCTCGAAGGGGGCAAACTAACCCGGGTCAATCGGCTCACCACTTAGAGCAAAAGTTCTAATATCCAAGTTGAACGGCGGATGCAACTCCAGAGTGGCCAGGGAGTAAGAGAGGTAGGGACGGTTCTTAGGGAAAGGAGGGGAGCTGGTGTTACGACGACGGAAAACAAGAAGAGAAGAGGAGGCGGCAGGGAGAGGCTGGGTAGAATTAATGGTTGAGTGAGAAGAGGCAACTGGCCCAGGCCCTTTAGGACCAGATGGGTCAGAGAAATTGGAACAAGGAGTGGGCTGGGTCGGAGAGGATGAGGATAAAGTAGGGGTATCTGGCCCACTTGAACCAGATGGGCCAGTAGAAGGGGGACCAAAATTAGGCTGGGCTACAGAGGGTAACAATAGAGGGGGGGACCGTATTAGAGGAAGGGGGAGTCGAGGAGAGAGAAGGCGAAAGGGGGGAAGAAAATCGATTAGAAGTCGATTTGAGGAAGGCGGTAATACCGAGATGAAGGGGAAGCGATTTTGGGGAAAGAAGCAGAGGGGCGACAGGGTCAAGGTCAAGAGTCTTCGCATGCTCGACAGGAGCAGAGGCGACAGGGTGGAGGGGAAGCAATTTTGGGGAAGAATGCAAAGGGGCGATGGGGTCGAGGACAACAGTCTTTGCATGCACGACAGGAACAGGGACCGAGGAGATAGGCTCAGGGAGAAGACCAGATGCCAGCATATCGGGGCTTGGGAAGGCTGCATCATCGCAGGGGAGAGAGAAACGGTTTGAATCTGTGATGAGAGAAGGGCGATGACAACGGGGAGAGGTAGATACCAGGGGGTCTTTCCGGCCAAGATCTTGATGGCGGCTTCTTCTCCGGCCACGGCTTTAGAAGGGCTGCTCAAGGGCTACTGGAAGCGAGGCAAAGGATTCAACTGGGAGGCACTGCTCAGAGGCTGCCGGAAGAGGGACAGAGGCTACAACAGGGTTGTGTTGCTCAAAGGCCGCCAGAAGAGAGCTAGAGGCATCAACAGGGTTGTGATTCACAGAATCAGCTGGAAGAGAATCAGCGTCTTCAGCTGGGAGGTTTCTTTGCTCTAAGATAGGGTTCGGGCCTTCGAAAGAGGAAGGCAGAGCAGGAGAAGCAATAGTGGTGGTGTCATCACTTCCAGCAACAGGGCATTTTCCCGTCGAATGACCAAAAACCTTGCAAGATGAGCATTGAGGGGGGGTCCAGTCATAGTGGACAGCCTGATTGAAGGAGAACCCTTCGTCGTCAACAACAAGGATGGAGATTGGCAAGGGAGAGTCTGCCAGAACTTCCACACAGATTCTGGCGAAGGCAAGGCGATCCTGGAGTTTAGTTCTGCCATCAGAGTAGAGAGGTTTTCCAAGGACCGAGCCTATCATACTAAGTCCCTCCTCACACCAGAAGTTCAAAGGGAGCCCAGGGAGAGAGACCCAGAGAGGAAGATAACTAAGATCGAGATGATGCAGATGAAGATAGCGGTTCCATTGTCGCAGAAAGAGAGGTTTTCTTCCAACGTTCTAGGGACCTCCAACCATAACTCTGTTTAAGTCTTCTGCTTCAGCAAACTTGAAGATGAAGAAGCCATTGTCAAGCAGGAATGTATCAAAACTACCCTTTGATTTCCATTGCTTCGAAATAGAAGCTTTAGCAAGGGGTAAGGGGGGTAGTGATCCCATAAAGGTTGGGCCTAGTTTCAGGGGAGGGTAGGAGGGAGGGCCCGGGAGGTGGCGGCACCACCCTAGGATGGACAGACATGGAGGGAGGAGATCAGGTCCAACAAGGAAAGATTTAGGTGTTGGAAAATGGTGGAGTGATGCTGGAGCACTGGTAGAAGATTCGGGCTGCCAGAGTAAATGCCTGGGTTCGAGTCTGGAGGGTGGCCACCTTATGCAAAAAATGCCAAAGGTTAGGACCGACTCCAAACTCACCCCTCCCAGGACCTTGCATAGGTGGGACCAGCACTGGGTTATGGCCCTTGTCATGCTGGAGCATCCCTGTGAGATTTTTGATGTTTTGATCATTACTTATAAACCATTATACCAAGATTTCTACAAGGGAGAACCATAATAATTTGAGATAAGTTGTTTGTATTATTGCTTTTTAAGTTCAAGAAGAAGGGGGGGGGGGAGGCTGGGGGTGTGCTGTAATTCTGTTTATTTTTTACTGTTGTACTGTGGACCTAATTCTGTTAGATCTTTATGCCTAGTGAAAATGATTAAGTTTTTGGTTAAATTAATGGCTCTCATCCAAGTGATTTGATGGTCAAACCTTTATTCATGGTGAATAAGCTCTTTTCTTTTTCTCTGTCTTTAATTTACTACTATTCTTATTTATAGTTCTAGTTCAGCCATTGCTTATAAGTCATATAAATCTGCCCGCATTAGTTTGGTACCTGAGCAAAGATCCACTGATATTCCATTTCAATGGCCATTGATTTCTTTCAGTTTCTTGATAACTTTAAGAGAGGGTTCAATCAAATCTATTATAGAATTGGGAAATCTTTTGATGAAGTTGAAGAATGCCTTGGAAGGATTCACAATCAACTTCAACTATTACTACTTCCACAAGAAGTTCGAGCGGTTTCAACAAGAAGATATCAAGGAACAAGAAAGGCTTATAAATATATTGATTAACATGAAAGGCCTATAACTATATTAACTTTGTGACTTTGTTCTACCAAGTCATGAGGGGGAAGATCATGCGAAACATGCTGTTGATGTCTTTATCTCTAAGATTTCCCCAGGCATATTTGCTAGACAATGAAGAAACCTTGTTGATCAAGTGCTCAAATTTTGGGGTCAATTTTGTCCTAACCATGGGGAATTGATACAGGGATGTCCTGCCAGATTTTTGGTGGCTTGATCTCTATTTGTCAGCCATATAGATCAAGATTCCAAGTTCCAACTTGGGAGCACCATATTTTGGATGGGCTATTCTATTTTTTATAAGGAGGGAGTGTTGTAATTACATTACTTTTTATTTTACTGTTTAAGCTGTTGAGCCCAATCCAGCTATATAGCTGTCTTAGTCAATTAGGTGGTTGGGAGTTTTAAAAGAAGTCTAATTCTCTAGACCTCTGCACGTCAGTGGAATAGTTTAGTTTTTGGTTATTGTTAGGGAATGGTTTTCTTCCAAGTGGTTTGATGGTCAAACCCTAGCTTTGGTCTCAGTGAAGAAGCGCTTATCTCTTTCTCTATCTTCTTCATTTTGCAAAAATTCTATTTATAGTTATAGTTGTACACTTGTACCCATTACCCACCACATTTTGTATATCTTCCTGCATCATGGATATTATAGTTCATGGGCTGATATGCAGTAAAAAAAGTTAAGAAGAGGTGATAGTTCATGGGCTTTCTAATTTTTACCCCTCTAGAATTGGGAATGACAAAAAATAAATACCAACCAAAATGCCTTTGAGATTGTGAAATGCTTTAGACATGCTAAATAGATCACCTATGTTGGAGAGATTTGGATTTCTCTCAAGCAGAAAGTATAAGACTTAAATCTAAATTCTACATCAGGCACGTGATGCTTCTGGAACCAGATAATGACCCTACAACAATAACTCAAGCTCACTTGAACCCTAACTACAATTCAATGCTTCTTGCTTCGTTAGCTATTTCGAATAGAGTTTTTTCCCCCCATCTCTTTTTGGGATATAAGCACTTGTTATGGCTAGCATTTTTTAAATTTCCTTAATTATTTTTTGGAGTTATATTTTTCTGGTTGTGCCTGTTCTTTTGGGAAGGTTTCTTTGCAGGTCATTGTTGGTGCCTATAAGCAGCTACCAGTACTGGTTCTTAAAACAATGGTTATCTTTTAACAACCATGGAATCAAGATTTTAAACCGTACACAGAAAATTTGTTGAGATGGCACTGTGAGGAAATAATTAGGATAGAATGGTTTGTCATATTGTTTCATCTACTTAAAATGTTGCTTAAAGGTGCCCATTTGATCGAATGGGTCAGCTTTTGTCAATGTGTCTGAGGATAATCTGTTTTTATAGCCATTTCATCTAATGAATTTATTAAGACATGCTAAATAGACCAGCCTTATTAGTGGCGCTATGAGAATTATTACTTTTTTTGAAAAATTTATATCTTGGAATGCTGTGAGTGCAATCGTGATGATTTATATTTAGATATATTTACTGATTGTACTGATATCTGACGTGTCCTTTTTTCAGTTCCTAGCAACCAGGTCGTATGGATCTCGTAAAACGGGGATGTCATCAGTATTTTCCTTATTTAATCTTAAAGAGAAGAGCAGATTCTGGAGTGAGGCTGTGTTACGTGGTGGTAAGTTTATGGCTGTTATGGAGTTTGGTAATATTTTACTATTGATGTAATTGTGTAATATCTTTTTAATGATACATTCTATAAATGTCTTTATTGTGATCATCATCAATTGTTGTTGTTTTCATAATCATTAGTTTGCACTCAATTTTATGGGCATGATGTCTTTATCGTCATCTACTCATCTGGTTAGTTTCAGCCCCAGTGCCCTTTTGAGTGTGATGGTATAAAAAAGGGCCATTATCCAGTGCTGGTCCCACCTTGCAGGGTCTTGGGATGGTACAAAGTAGCCGCTCTCAAGATTTGAACCTTGGCATCTGCCATGGTAGCCCAAAACTTCTGCCATTGCTCCAAGCAATGACCCCTTTTCCATGTGACAGTATAAAGCTTTTAAAAATCGTGGAGAAGTCAACCTTGGCAGCTTTGGTTCAAAGGCTGGCAATACAAGGGGGAAAGTTCAATAATCAACACATGATGAGCATTTTGCCCAAACTCCACTTCTTACTAATCCAAGGGGTAGACTATCCATCCAATAGTCAATTTGACCAGAACAACCTCTATGCGGCTCAAAATGCTCTCTTGGGATAGAATGGTTCATTAATCAGGCCTGTTTAAATTATATCTCTCTTAATAAATAATAGATTTATTTATTTATTTATTATTAGGGAAAAATTCCATAACACAGCCCCAACAAGGGGAACCTTCTTTGATGGCCCACTTAGTTCCGCCACTTGGCGGGATGATATGGCAATTCCAACATTGGATACACAATTCAAGGTTTGGGTTGGCCATGTGTCAAATTTTATACTCAAATTCAATCAAATACTCTTCCATGTATGTCTAGGCACCCATGTATTTTTCAGCTGTCCGATTATTGGCATGGACTCTCCCGCAGTCCCTAAAATTTCAAAGCTTTATTTTGTCTCTTGGCCAACTCCAGTTGGGCTCAAACTTGGCATGTGGGCAGGGGACCTTGGAGTCTACCTACCTGTCCATCAAATTTGGGTCCCATTTGACATTCCACATGGCTGGTATTTTGGGCTATCAAGGGAGCCCTCATTTGGTGGACCGACTAGGAAAAGTTTGATAATAATAATAATAATTGTTGAAGTATATCGAGCATAGGAGAAGGGAATCTCGATTAGAATAGTGGAATATTCTGACCGAGATTCCCTCCTGTGTGTCTCTTGTTATTTTTGTTATTTGGTCTACAATTAGGATTGCTTAGTCCTAGTTTCTAATTTCCAATTTGTGTTGGTTTAGGATTAGTTTCTATTTTATATTTCATATTGTAACTAGGATTCCTAATCATTAGGAATCCCCCCTTTGGCTGTAATCTTTTTATATAAATAAAGGCTTTGTGAGGGAGGCTGTCAAGCTCAATTATTCTTGACAGCACTTCTCTCTTCTCTTCCTGATGCAGATATGTCACCAAAAGAGGCTTATTTTGATGGGAATAAGTCTAGGGTTAGGTTATATACATGTTGGGCCTTTGCTCCCATGGGTTTTCTATGTAATAAGCCACTTTTATGGGCCTAAAGTAGGGGTACATAGGTTGCATACAGGATTAGCTCTATACTTAGTTTATTTTCATGTTTTAGTGTACTGGTTCAATTTAAGTGACTTAAGTCACCTTTTTTTTTTTATTTAATGTAATTTTGTTTTTCTTTGGGTCCACACCTCCCACGATTAGTCAAGGGAGGTGATATTAGAGTTAGCCGGCAAGGATTATTTACACTCCTAGGCTGCATAGGAATTTGGCCTTTGGCCATTATAAATAAAGGCTTCGGTGGGGGAGTTATTCTCACCTTTGAATTTTGAAAAAATCTCTCTTTTGATCATAGTTGTCACGGCGTCACGACGATCCAAGTCGGTGGAGGGGTATGTGATCGATATATCGACACATCGCCCGCCATGGCGATCATGTTGACCATGTTTTATTTTTTATTTTCTCTATTTTTTAATGTCATTTAGTATGCTATAATATATACCCTATAACATAAAAAATCAACAGGAAAGTGTACTACTAATCTACTATGGTTTAATTCATGAAAGTGTAATATTTATTAGTGTACTACTAATCTACAAAAGTAACAAAACAAAAAAACAAATTAAAAGAACACAATTTAAAATTTGTTATTGAGTGAAATCAGTGAATAAACCTAATAAACAGCATAAACAAAAAAATAATTGCTGATGTGAAGCTGTTGTGTGTGTGTGTGTGTACGTGAGTGATAGACTACTGGCTGTAATAAATCCCTTACCCCCCCCCTCTGTCTCTCGACTCTCTCCCTGTCTCTATGTGTGGCTGTGTGCAAGGTAAGAAAAGTAAAAAAAAAAAAAAAAAAAAACACCTTCTCTGTGACTGTGCAAGCCTGCAACTGCAAGGCAAGAAGAAGAAGAACAACAAAAAAAAAAAAAAAAAAAAAAAAAAAAAAACCGAGAGAACTACTGGCTGTAATAAATCCCTCCCCCCCCCCCCCTCTCTGTCTCTTGACTCTCTCCTTGTCTTTGTGTGTGTATGTGTGGCTGTGTGCAAGGCAACAAGAAGAAAAAAAAAAAAAAACACCTTCTCTGTCTGTGTGCAAGCCTGCAACTGCAAGGCAAGAAGAAGAAACAAAAAACCGAGAGATCTATGATTGTGTGCAAGCCTGCTTCTGCAAGGCAAGAAGAAGACAAAAGAAAAAAGAAAAAAAGAAAAACGAGGTCTGTGACTGTGTGCAAGCCTGCAACTGCAAGGCAAGAAGAAGAATTGAAGAAGAAGAAGTGAGAAGAAGAACAAGAACTGAAGGAGAGAGTTGCCGGTAGTGAAGAAGACAAAGAAGTGAGAAGAAGAACTGAAGAAGAAGAAGAAGAATAAGAACTGAAGAAGAAGGATCGAGTTGCTGGAGGACTGGGAGGAGATTGGAGAAGAAGAAGAACCAAATAAAAAATAAAAATAAAAAATTACTTACCAGGAGGTTGCCGGAGGGGTTCGAACTTGCCGAGAGTTGCAGGAACTGAAGCCAAAGTTCTTCTTCTTCTCACCTCGTCTTCTTCAGTTCTTCTTCTTCTTCTCACTTCTTTGTCTTCTCAACTCCTTCAGTCTCTGTGTCTCTGTGTCTCAAACTCTCTCCTTTGTCTCGAACTTTCACTTTGTGATTTCTATTTCTCCCAAATTCCAATTCCAATTAGTAATAGTGTTTCAAAACTAGGGTATAGTGTACTGTTTAATGGTTTTAATTTTTTTTTTATGTTAATGTGTATTGCTTACACCTCCAATACAAATCAAGGAAAAAGCATTTAAGCTCTTAAATGGTTTAAAAAAAAAAAATGTTAAAACCTAAGTTTTATGCAATAATATCAACCGATATGCCCATATATCGTGGTATGGCGTCCATGGCGGTGCCATGGTGACGCCATGGAGGCCATATCGGGCGATATTTGTACATCATCCATGTCGGAGCTCGATATGCTCGCTTCTCTAGCTCCAGGACGCCATGGCGATGCCATGACTACTGTTTTCGTGTTCGGGTTATAACCTATGTTAACCGGACCATTAGAACATGTCAAACAGTGTCTCAAAAGGGTCTTAGAGTTCCAGGATTGGTTTAGGTTTGCTCAATCATTGTTCAACAATTGTGGGGACAGTAGCATGGTTCTTTTCCAGGTTTGGCTTAGGTTACAGTGTGGGTTTCTGACCGCTGTTTGGGTCCTCTGATACACTCAAGACATGGTTACCAGCAAGGATGGTTGGGGTAGGGATTTAAGGTAATTTTTATGCCCCCCACACTATCCTAGGCCTGCGAGTGATGGTCCAATAGGCTAGAATCAGATTAGACCAAGTACAGCAGCACTGGACGATTCACTGGACGTTTGGACCAAACGTCCAATGCATCCTCCAGTCCCTGTTGGACACGGGTTTTCTTACTCAGAACTTCGTTTTAGCTGCTGGATTCATCCCATCTTCGATTTGGGATGCTTTCAGAGGGTAGTATAGCTTATAATTAAGCTAAAGCAATGGTTATGGTGGTTCCTAAATAGGGTTTGCCAAGTGATTGATGGGTTTGGGTTCAAACATCAAAAACTCAGTATGCAAGGCTGAGATCAGACATGTAGCCACTCAAACCTCAAAAATACACACAACAGCAGGCATGCACATGCATTACAGCCAAGATCCTAAGCCCTAGTGATGCAGATTCATCATCAAATAGGGCTTGTTTCATTGGGAATAAGTGTAGGGTTGGGATATATATATGTTGGGCCTTTGTTCCCAAGGGTTTTCTATGTATTAGGCCACTTTAGTGGGCCTGAAATAGGGGTATATAGGTTGCATACGGGATTAGCCCAATACGTAGTTTTTATTTTGTGTTTTTAATTGAACCGGTTTAAATTGGTTGCATCCAATTGGTTCAATTGGTCTAATTTAAGTGAAGTGATCCTATTGGCTAAGAGGTTCTTATATCCTATTGGTTACTAGGCAATCTTCTTTATTTTAAGTAGTTTAAGTTGTTTTAAGTCATTAGGATTCTATTTTGAGTCTATTTGGGTTTCCTAGTCAATTTAAGTTGCCAAATAGGTTAGGGATAAGGTTAGGCCATTCCTTTTTAGTGTCTAAGTCTATTTTTGAGTCTTCTATATAAGTTTGTAAGGGAGGCCAGCATTGAACACCAATTTGATTAATAAAAACTCAGCTTTATGCTTGCTGCCTTTGCTCCATCGTGAGTGTGCCTTGTGAGTAATATCAAGGTTGCCTTGTGAGTAATATCAAGGTGAAGGGATTGGTGGATCTCCAATCGACTCCTTGCATTGTGAAGATCGGGAGGGCTGCTACTTATCTCCTTGCATCTTGTAGATCGGGAGACCCCATTGTTCATCTTCAAAGTTGCTACCATTGAAGATCTCTTCAAATCCAGTAAGTTTGAATTTGAGATTTGATTTCAAACCTTCTTTTTCTAATCTGTCCAGCCAGTCCCCTTCATTAGACCTAGTCCAAACTCCCCTCCATCCATCAAACCCTAACCTCCATTAAAACCCTAAATCCAATTCTGCCCTAAATTGCAGAATTTTAAAACCTTCCCAAACCCTAACTTCTTTATACCAAAATAACCCCCTAGACCTGCCCATTAATACCCTATAAACCCCTTTCCCAAAATCCACCCCTAAACCCTAGATCTCACAAACAGTCCATTTTCATAAGGCCTCTAACCCGAAACCCTAGATTTCCAACTTCATCCAAATTGATCCAAACCTACACCAATAGACTCATAAAAACCTGCACATCATTACCAAATAAAACCCTAGCTCGAAACCCTAATCCTAACCCTCATTCTGCCCTAATTAGCCTAAGCTGTCCCAATCGGCCAGCCTTGTTAGGTGAACCCATTACCCTGGCTCCTAGTGGGATTACTCCTACCTAGGACTACATTACCTAGTATGTAAAACACCTCATGCATGCAAAGATCCATGCCCCTAGCTCATCATCTATGGTTTGCATGCATGATCAGGCATGAAATCTAGCTAGATGCATGGCTGGAATTTAAGATGCATACATTAGTAAGCTGAAACAGTATATAGATTCATATAAATTTCCTAAAACTAGACATGCATGCATGATCTAAGCAGTCCTGGAGCTCCAGGCAGTGATTCCATAGAGATTCCTATAGAGACAAGTTATATAGCTTTGGTTTTTAGGGTTCAAAATCAAAGAACAGAGATGTGGTCATGATTATGTAAGCATTTCAGGCTGGGTGAGCTTACCTTGAGCTGTGGAAGAATTCGGCCAAGGCTTGCTCAAGCACAAACCCTCCTTCTCTTCCTCCTAACCAAATGCATTCTATATGACATAGTATGAGTCGGGTGGTGTCAACCGTATCCCATTCTATGGGCTACCACCAGCCTCATTTTTAAGCTGGCTATGGCATCTAATCTGGCATTTCACATGTTTAACGTTAGCATTCAATTCCAATAGTCATCAGTTATAAATCAGAAATCAAATAGGAATATAAGCAATTTAATGAATAAAAAAGTAAATATTGTTGCTGTCATTGTCATGACTCATCAGTCATGTTACACCTACACCCATGGTGTAATTCCACTCACCTTTTGCAAATCCCGCTTGTTCTTCAGTCGGCTCGGTCCCAGTCGGTGTCTGACATTGCTGAAGATTGTCTTATGTGTGATTAAGACTGGTGGGATTGGTGTTTGATCCAATTGACACCTTGCGTTGTGAAGCCCTAGTGGTTCTTTTGAAGCTCTCCTTCAAGTTACTTGAAGAAATTCTTTGAAGTTTTAGTTAAAGATCCAATTGTTTATTCAAGTTTCATCCTCGAACAAGCTGCTGCCAAGAGTAATCTGCTACTACAGGAAGTTTGAGACATCCTCATCCCCATCCTTCTTCTAATCGTCTACAACCCCAACCCTAGTTTTCCCCTTTGTTATTTTCAGTTTTCCCATACCCCTGCCCATAAGGAGAACTCGATCTCCCTTGCTGCCCATCCCAACCACTGAAATCCTAATTCCCCCCCATCTCAAATCAAAACCCAAACCCTAATTTCTGCCCAGCCCAAACCAACCGTCAGAATAGTCTACAAATATGACCGATTATCCCTCATACCCTCCTAAGAAAACCATTCAAGTTTGGTTAACTTCTGTCCTGCCAAACACTAGAAATCCATCTTTTCCTCTTTTCCAAAACCCGAAACCCTAACCCTAACTTGCTGCCCATTCAAGTTTATACACTTCCATCCATCAGAACATTTTAGGACCTTCACTGATAGACTCCCCTATCTCAACTTGACATAACCCATACATCAAACCCAAACCCTAACCCTAATCCTAATTTCACCAAAAACCTATTTTTGGCCTAGCCAATTCACTTGTTCATAACAGATCCTGGTTGATTGGCTCCTAGTTGGTCTCCTACCAATCTAGGACTGCATTACTTCCCTTCTCGGTTCTGGTTTTCTATTAGTGCATTCTGCTACAATAAATAATAATAATAATAATCATAATCATAATTATTATTGTTGTATTATTATTATTATTATTATTGTCACACCCCGGCCCGGTTAATAATGACCAAATATGACTGGATGTCTCTGACATTCAACCAATCCTAAGGATCGCAAGTGCAGTACTCCATTTACAAACATATCTCACAAATATAGTAATCAGACGCATCGGAAACAATTTAAATAATAGAGGTAACATCAGTAATAAGAGAAGTCTAATGATATTTCATTTATATAAAGGATTTAACTTGTATTACAGCTAAAAAATTCCTCAAAAGTACCACAAGGTAAAACTATACAAGAAACTATACTATAACTATACAAAAATGTTTATAAACACAAAAGGGTGGGGAAATAGCCTGGACTGTTAGGCCAAGATCAAGAGAATGCGCAATCGTCACGTGCGCACGAAGCATCGTGCACTTCAAACTCCAGCATCGCAAATCTACCACCTGAAGTAACCGAGTCATCTGAAAAATAAGGATATCCACAGGGATGAACTCCACTGAGCCCAGTAAGGGAAACCCATAAGCAAGTGCAAATAGTCCATGATGAATGACTTAGAAGTAAGAATGCTTTTAGCAACAGCACTAAGTCTCATAAGATAATTACTACTGTAATAGAATGATAGCCTCGGTCCCGGAAACACATAACCAGACGTCGGTCACCCGAGCGAAACCATTCTACTACGGTGAAAACCCGCTAGTTCCGAAATGAACACATCGGACCCCAACAGACCCTCAATGACTAACCCTACTGTTTGTTTCCACAACGGAGTACACACGCTAACATGGGACAGTGAATGACATTCCGGAATTTACCCTTCGGATCTACCATGGGTTATCCAACACCTCAACCCCTGTTGGTAAGGGTCGTAGCACTGGGTTCATGCCAATCCTAACCATATGCATACTATCATGATGACATATGAATCATAATAGATAATACAACAATTCTGTCCAACAACATCATCATCATAATAAATCTCAAGTATAAAGTAATAAATGCAAATGCAATATGGAAATGCAACCTAAAATCATGCACATCTAATGCAAAGAAGTTAAAGCTAACAAAAATACATGATCAGTGTTATTAATATGATGCATGACATGGCAACCATAACAAACCAAAATTAATATCACAAACACGCCGAAATTAAAGTCAAAATCCTCTTACCTGAGTTGGAGAACTAACTAGACAACAGGGATCCAAACTCCAACACAGACCTCACCAAAGAGAGGGTAAACAGTCCTATTTGAACATTAAATAACATAAATTAGACATAGAAGAAACCCTAGGTCAAACCCCTAGCAATTAGGTTCAAAACCATCACAAAACAGTGAACCGGATTCAGACCTGCAACTCCATCCGGTCCATAAAACAGAATGGGTTTTTGGCTTATATCTTCATGGATCTTGACATGCATGGCCAGAAAACTAAAAATTGGCTTCAAGGGAAAGAATAACATGGTATTTGGGTCAAATCAACCCAAATGCATGTTAGATCAAGGTTTTTAAAACCAAATTACTTAAGGTCCTAAGCTTTTGGGGTTTGCTTGAGTTGTACAGTCATGGATCCTCACATGTACAGGTCCAATTTCACAATTTAAGCTTTAATTAAGGTGGGTTAGTAGTATTGTTTTAACTAAACCTAAAACCACACTCCAATTTGGGGATTTGCCTAAATACCATCAATCCCTAAGCTTAGGGCTGAAATTGGTTGTATTCCATGAAGTGTTCAAAGAAGAAGAAGAAGAATTAGGGAATTTCAGTCTAGGTTAAAGACTTACCTGTACTTGAAGATGAAGGAGATGGTAGTATTCAACTCCAATTAATCAACTTCTATCAAGGTATGAAGATCCAACCAAGTGCAAGCTTCCTTCTCTTCTTCTCCTCCCTTTCTTCACTTTCTCAATTTCTTTCTCTCTTGGCAGATACGGTTCTTGGTTTAGGAGAGAAAGAAATGAAAGAAAAACTAAGACTTCTATATATAGATGGGCTGCACTAAGGATTGTTTGGTTCAGCCCATAGTGAATCAGTTTTTTTAAAATGTGTTTTTCTTAACTGATTTTTATAAAAATAAATAGCTAATTGATTGTGTCTAAGTCAAATAACATATGTCATGTGACATAAATAGGAAGGTTAGCTAGGGTAGGCTATGGGAAACTGGATTCCACATTGGGGATGTGGGTCCCATAAGAGGAAATTACCATTCTGCCCCTATATATTATTTAAATTAAAATTACTATATATAAACATACAAGAAAGGTTTCTCATCTACAAGCCCGTCAAGAATAGAATGAGGTTTCGTAGGCCATTAATCCAACATGCCCAGCTAATGTGTTGTCTTCCGCTGGATACCTCAGACTCATTAGAGACTAAGTTAGTTGGCTGATCGGAATGCCTTTATAGGCAAGTCCCGAGATTGGTCTGAATTTTCAACCAAGGCAGCCCACATCATAGTGGCTAGCATGGGCATTGAACCAGAACCTGAAATTACACAGGTTTCAAAAGTTCAAATTTATAGCGGGTTTTACAATTATTGTTATTATTAACTATTATATGATGGATAACTGAGTTTAAGTGGTTCAACCAAGGTTCAAGATCTCGTTTCGTCTCGCCATTTCGGGCTGGTCGAGATTTCCGAAATATCCGAAATTTACCAAAATTTCGCCGAAATATGGTATTTTTTCTGCCATATTTCGGCAGTCCATCTCAGTGGGTTTTTGGTCATATTAAGGCCTGATACTTCATGTACACCCTTATTTAAGCTAAATAAACACATTTGAACCTGCATATTGCAAAAAAGTGTACTCAAAGTGGTGTTTTGGGTTTGCACCCTTGATTGACAGTATACGGTTGGACCCTGATGTATAAATAGTTAAATACACATTGTATAAGTACTAAAAGACATAATAACAAATTTAAATAAAGTAATGAAACAAAAATAAAGTCAAATGTAGCCTTTAGTTTAAACTTTAAACTCATAAAGTCATAAGTGCATAAGTTCATACGTCATAACTCATAAACTCCATAAAAGAAACTCTATAAAAGTCATTAGTTCAATATTCAATAATCAATACACAAAGTCACAACTCACAACTCACAACTCACAACTCACAACTCACAACTCACAAGACTCACAACTGTCATAAAACAAATCTTAGTAATAATTGCTATGCCTTCCTGGATCGACCTCACTCATGCTCCGCTGGAGTCGATGTCCATTGCTCTCTGTCTGAAGGACATACGTGGACCACGGTATAGTTTCGGAGAAGAAACGAGTGTAATCATCCATAATTGCCGTGTAAATCCCGAAATATCCCAGAATTTTGCTGAAATTTGTACTTTTTCATTTTGTATGGCCATTTCGTCTCAGTAGTGTCGAGATTTCCGAAATATGCCGATAAATCAGCAATATTTGGTGAAATCTTGAACCATGCTTGGAACCCATTGGAACAAGTTATTCATGTGGAAGCCAGGAGTTAAGCATGCCTAATGAGATGAGCAGTCTCCAAAGGCCATCATCCTCCTGCAAACAACTGATAACATTTGAAGAAGACTTCACAAAGTACAGCCTCCATCTCTAGCAGTAGCAAAATGAAGCCCTGCGGAGAGGGGTTTCCAAGAGAGCAGGTATCAAAGTTTGACAAAGCCAGCTGCAGGTTAACTCTGAATGAGGTCATCTATCCGAGTTCAGCTAAAACAACAGATGGTAGCAGTTGTAGCAGATAAGATTGTCTGGGATCCCCTGATGAGGAACGGTTCTGCCAATCTCATCTTTCCTATTTGGCTTCTTAGACACCTTTTTTCTAAACTACTTTGATTGTGGTTTTACTCTCCAAAATGGATGCTTAACATGCTTGTGTGAATATTTCTCTATTTGTTTAATTGTTCATTTTATTTTGTTACTGACCGCTTTCATTACTGTCCTGTTTTAAATAAATGATTCCTATGTCCACATAAAGATGGTTTGTCCCTTGTTATCTCTTTCTCTCTAACAATGCTTGTTTTTTCAGATTTTGATGACTTGGAAAATTCAGGATCCTCAAGCCATGGCAAGATGGGTGTTTTCAATTACACCAAGGC
The DNA here is from genome assembly GCF_018873765.1 of Telopea speciosissima. Lineage (NCBI taxonomy): Eukaryota > Viridiplantae > Streptophyta > Magnoliopsida > Proteales > Proteaceae > Telopea > Telopea speciosissima. The sequence continues at coordinate 26,569,695 of NC_057920.1, forward strand.
AGGTAGTGACATGTTATTAGTGAACTTTCAACCAAACCATCAATGACCTCCTTTTTTATTAGAGTTCTTGAATGTAGTTCAGATCTTTAAATTTATTTTCTGTTTACTTTCCATTTTTTTTTGTTGTCATTTCTACCTCAGGTAACATTGCAAATTATCTGAAGCTTTTGGAAGTTGAATCCATTTATCTGCCAGTCCCCGTGAATTTCATTTTCATAGGGTTTGAAGGGAAAGGGAACCACGGTAAACATTTATTCTGTTCAATCTTCTGACCATTTCTGGCGGGGTAGTTTCTTGATAGTTGTTTTTTTCCTCTCCTAGAGTTCAAGCTAGGTCCTGAAGAACTGGAGCGTTGGTTCACGAAAATTGATCACATTTTTGAACATACAAGGGTTCCACATATTGGAGAGGAGCTCACCCCATTTTACAAGATTAGTGTAGACAAAGCACAACGTCACCATCTTCCAATTATCAGTCACATTAATTACAAGTGATTTTCTATGGCCTCTTATTCTTCTTGTTCCCTCCCCCCCAGGTTGAAAACTTGAAATTGTAGGTCAAGCGGAAAGTTACAAATCATCTTTAGGAGACTGATTTTTATTATGGCCTGTCTGCACTCTGCAGTTTCTCAGTTCATGCCATACAGATGGGAGAAAGAGTTACTTCTGTTCTTGAGCACGCCATAAAAGTTCTTTCCCGCAAGGATAATGTATCTGATACTAGGTAAAATGTTTGGATGACTCGGTAAAAAAGAAAATGATTCTGCACTTATTTCTGGTTTTTTAATAACTTAATGAAATTCTAAAGCTTGTATGTCCGTATTGATAGGTTAGGCTGTTTGGTGGGTTAATTACAGGTTTACATTCAAATTCTACTTCCAAGAGTCTGTCTATATCACTCGAAAGAAGTTTTACAGTTTCTGGTCTGTGTGGTTTTTGAATTTTTTTATAGTTCTAAATGTTCATCTTTGCTTGTGCTACTTGTGGGATCATTATTTATGAATTGTGAGACTAGGGTTTGTCCTGCACTTTCCATGTTTAAATCCAGTCATTTGTCTGCACAACCTACATTAAGTATTCATATCCTCAAAAGTCCATCAACAGCAACAACAACAAGAACTCAGCCTTATCCCAACTAAATGAGGTCGGCTACATGGATCCTTTCAAAAACAAAGTAAGAGGAATGAATGCAGGTTAAAAATGAAGAAATGGGATAAGAAAAGTAAGTAATGGAAAATGAAAAATGAAAATAAGAGGAAAGAGGATAGCCTAGGAAATCTGAAAAATCTCAGCTACATGGTGTCGATAACGTGGATCCTTGCCCTCCAAAAGGCTCTATCTGTGGTCATACTTGGCACAAGACCCAGACTAAGCTGTCATTCTTCACAACCTCTCCTATGGTCATTTAGGCCTGCCCCTAGCTCTTTTAGCTCCTTCAATTGGCATCAGATCACTTCTTACTGGGGCATCCCCAGGCCTCCGTTGCACATGGCCAAACCACCTTAGACGACATTCTCGGAGCTTCTCGCTGATTGGGGCAACTCCCACATCAGCTCTAATACGTTCGTTCCTCACTTTATCCTTACTATTTTGCCACACATCCATCTTAACATCATCATCTCTGCAACACATAGCTTCACTATATGGCACTTCTTTACTGCCCAACATTCCGCCCCATACATCATAGCAGGTCGGACAACAGTCCTGTAGAACTTTCCTTTAAGCTTTAAAGGAATGCGTCGGTCATACAGTACTCCAATTGCACCTCTCCACTTCATCCATCCCACTTTAATTCTTTGTGAAACATCATCATCTATAACACATTCTTTGTGTATGATAGACCCCAGATATCTGAAATAGTCACTTGGTGGTATCTCTCTCCTCAATTTTCACCATGTCATCATCCATCATAGTGTGGCTAAAGTTACACATCATATACCCCGTCTTTGATCTACTAATCTTAAAGCCCCTTGTTTCCAAGGTCGATCTCCACAACTTTAACTTACCGTTAATCTCTGCTTTTGTCTCATCCACCAAAACAATATCATCGGCGAAGAGCATACACCATTGTACCTCGTCTTGGATGTTCTTGGTTAATTTATCCATGATAAGCGCAAATAAATATGAGCTTAGGGCTGATCCTTGATGTAACCCAACCATAATTGGGAATTCCTTGCCCTGACCTCCCACAGATCTCACACTAGTCACCATACACCTTCATACATTTCTTTAATTACCTCTATCCTCAAAAGTCCATCAAAATCCAAAAAAAAAAAAAAAAAAAAGAAAAAAGAAAGAAAGAAAGAAAGAAAGAAAGAAAAAAAGAAAAAGAAAAAGAAAAAGAAAAGATAAGCACCGGCCACCTTGCTTGTTTATTTCTTCTTTAAAATCCAATTAAAAACCCTGATTTGGTTCCATCATCACTCCTGTTAACGTAGTTCCTTTCTGATCTTGTCCTACTCTTTCATATTCATCCCTGACTATTTCCCGTAAGAAAAATGACCTTCATATACTTTGAGCCACCACTTCTTTCTACCTCCCCTATATTGGAATGTCAGACCACTAACTGTTTGTTAACTTTACCTAATCAACTGCTCCTCTCCATATCCCGTACCACTTTCAGTTAGAGGTGTATTTTTGGGATTCTAATTTGGTGGATGGAAGAGTATTAGCTAGATCGATCATTTATTCAAAATACATCAGATAGAGGGGATGAATATGATAAAGGTGGCATAATTGGAGAGAAAGAGGAAGTGGCACTTTAAGTCCAAATTCAGAAATTCTTATACTATTCTCCTTAAGCATTCACAAAGGGCACACATTTCAGAGTTCTTTGCTGTCCCCCTATTTGTTAACACCAGGAGTTTTGGTTTTATAGATGATTCAGAGATGCTGAACTTGATGAAACATAATCTATCGTTTAATGCCATCTCAACTGAATAGAATAATATGGTTTTTTTATTTTTTAACTTCTTTGATAGATTACAAATGAATTTTATTGAAACAGAAATGAAGGACTACAACAATAAAGAAAGCCGGAGGACCCAACAACAGAAAACATACAATCAACAAGAAAATCCCCCAACATTATAGGAATACATCCAATGACTAAATAGGAAGAGGAAAAGAGTTCACAGATGTCCTATTCAATACTCCTTCCTTTGCCAAGAGATCAGCCATGGCATTAGCTGCTCTCAGCATCCAGCTGAACGAGCAGTTCATCTGAGACTGAGAGGCTAAGAACTTGATGTGCCTCAGGACATGTGCCAATAATCTCCAAGGCCCTTCGGAGTTGGACTTGACCCATGCTAGAATTGTAGCCAAATCACCCTCTACAATTATATTATCAGAGCCGTCCTTCAAAGCAAATTCGAATCCCATCCTATGCGAATACAACTTGGCTCTGATGGAGTTTCCTTCACCAATATGCTCCGGATAAGCCTTCAAAACCAGTCTATTTATGATCTAATAACTTGAACCACTCCAGAAGGGCTGGGATTGCATTAAGAAGACCCATCAAAATTTAGTTTCACCATCCCCGTCACCGGAGAATTCCATGAGGCCTCTCTTCTTTGTCTTGTGATGCATGACCTTAGTATGTTTCCCCAATCTGTGGAAAGATAAGTAGAGGGGATGTCTTTGAATAAAAAATCAGCCATTGTGCAATGAGAAACCGTTACTTTAACCCTTTCAATCACCAATGATTCTGAGGAAGACTCATCCCTGAACAATTTAGCATCTCTCTCCTCCCAGATGCACCATAAACCAGCCAAAAGAGTAGCTCTCCATAAGAGCTTCCTTCTTGCACCAAAAGGGTCCTAGGCCAAAACCATATTAGACCCACGACATCATTGCAAAAAGTCCAATCCAGATTAAACACGGAGGTAATGGAACCATACCCTCCTTTCAAAGGGGCACTGGCACAAGTAATCGACAGATTCCCCATTCTCCTTACACATGAAGCATACGAAGGGAGAGAGGCAAAACTTGTCTCTTTCTCAACTGAAAGGTATCTGTGGTCACTACCTCTTTATAATGCCTTAAACATTTTGAGGGGACATGAGGTCTCCAAATAGCTTTATGAGGAAAAGAAACATGAGGGTTCACTGCATACCGGGGGTGAAAGTGATGTTAAAGAGCAACAACACAAGATTTGGAGGTGGCCAGACCCTCTTGTCCTTGCATTCCTGTGATTAAAAAGAAAATAAAAATCATGGAAAGACTGGATCAAATCCTGAACCATCTCTATCTCAGACTCCCACAAGCCTTTTCTAAACCCAAGATCTAACCTAATTCCCCCATTCTCAATTACCAGTTCTCATTGACTGTCTTATTTATTATCCTAGTAGACAAAGAGTAAAGCCTGGGAAACAATTCTCTAAGATACTCCTCTCCCCCACCCCCCCAACCAAAAAACCCTACCAGAATTTAATTTGCTCTCCATTGCCCACATCAAATCTGATCCACTGAGTCATCAACTGAAGCACCCTCCTTTATTTTTTGACTTCATTTGAAACATAAAATGTAAACTCTCTTCATTTTTAAGTTCATAATCCTTCCCCTTGAATATGCACCGTTCTAGTTCTCCTAACGAACCTTCTCCTTTGGCCTTTTAAAATGGAGGGCTGTTGCTTGGAGGTTGCCTGCTCCATAGCATAGTAGTCATGGCGACAAGGCGACCTAAGGTGGTGGCCAGGCGCCTAGGTGCCTTGTCTCCTAGGCATGTCATGTAAAATAGGGGTATATGGTGACCCATCACCTAGGCATGTCATGTAAAATGAGGGTATATTTGTAAAGTGCCATTTTTTTGTCCTTTATTTTAATTTTAAAGGACTCTATCTTTAATAAAAGATGAAGATGAAACGTAAATATCTTACGCTGCCAGCAGGGTTTCAAGAATCAGCGAATCGGATTGGGAATCACCCCATTTAGATCGGAATAGGCAGTCACCGATCCCGATTTCTGACAATTTGATATGGCCGATTTCTGGATAAAAACACCAGAATCGTTGGAATATTCCTTGAATGTGCTGATTCTAGGGCTTTTTCAGACCGATTCAAGCTGATTCCGATCAAAATCGAATTAGCATCGTTACTGGCCGTTTCTGTCACCGATTATATGTTTTAAAACCCTGGCTGCGGGACTCTACCTTTTATACAAAAAGGAATTCAGTTTGTCTGTGCCGAATCTATCACCCTCGTGCAACTCAAGTCCATTGCCCTGCAACTTGGGGATAGGAATGCCTCTCCTCCTTCTGGCAGTCGTGGTGGTGCTGCTTCTTCTGCCACTTAAAAAAAAAAAAATACATATGGATGGTACATAGTGCATGAGCCTCAGCGTAACAGTTGAGTTAAGCAATTGCAACCATCAGGTTGTGGGTTTGAAACATAAAAACAGCCTCTCTGTGAAGCGAGGGGTAAGGCTGTGTACATTTGCCCCTCCCAGACCCTGCAGTAGCGGGAGCCTCGGGCACTGGGACGCTCTTTTACATATGGATGATACAATGTATGACAGTGATTTAAATAGTGTACACAATCTAACCAAAATGCTAGAAAAGGCATCACAATTTTTTTTTAAATAAAAAAAATAAAATCAAGGCATACAAACAATAAGGTGTTTGCATGCCCAAGTATTTTTGGACCAATTGAATCTGATCTGAATAATTGGAAGGAGGTTAGTTGTGTGGAAAGAAGTACTGTTGGAACTAAGTGGAGATCTCCTCTGTATGGTTCAACATATTGGCAATTTTTTTTGGGTGAATAACCTATTGGCATTTTGTATGTTACTATGCGTTGTTTATCTTTTTTGATGTAGTTACTATAGTGAATGTAACACTTTGTTCAGAGTTAGTTTTATTATGCTTTCTGGAAAAATACTATTGTTTTGTTTTTATTTTCCTATCAAAAGTAAAATGGTAAATGAAATAGAAAGAAAAGACAATGATATAAAAGTCTGGTTTCTTGACTTCCTTCAGTGAGGCAGACTTCCATTCATCATGCATTGGTTGAAATTTGTGCCTGGGTTCAGCACTTATGTGACAGGGCACAAGGATATAAAACTCAGAATCAAATATGGGATTGGGAACCAGATTGGCCAATGATGACCAATCTTTGCCCAAACCTGAGAGGTATCGGCATTTATCAGTTTGATTGGTGTCTGCTTATCTGCCCAATCCAACCATACTTGAATCCTTGTTCCAAGCTGTTCTAGTTTATGTGCTTTTGACAATTCATTTATACTTTGTTGGAATTCTCAGTTTCATTGTATGCTGATGCTTACAAATGATTTGACTTGGATTCCTCAGGCTAAGCTGCTCATTTTGTGATTGGTTTTCGTGGTCGTTTTCAGGGATGGTGGAGATATTCTTTGGCAAGTGGATATTGATATTATGGATTCTCTTTTTACCAATCTTGTGGAATATCTTCAACTTGAGAATGCATATAATATTTTCATCTTGAATCCCAAACGTGAATCATCAAGAGCTAAATATGGCTATAGGTGGGTATTCAAGTACAGAACTTTAACTTCGTCTTTGTCCAAATTAATGATGTGAATGTATCTTAAGTCTTAACTACGGTTTATTTTATATCATGGCATTTTACTTGGAAGTAGCCAAAACATATGTACTCCATCGTCCTTCTGAATAATATAAATCTGGAATAGAATATCCTGCCTATTATACTCAGTTCTCCATTTGGTTGCCAAATTGTCTCTACTACTTCGTGCTTCTGTATATTATAAATATTGTATAAATTATCCTTCACATCATACACAATTCTCCATTTAGTTGTGGTGAAATGGTTGATGTAGACTCTTGCTTGAAGTATATGGGTTCGGCAGCCACTCTCGCCATTTTCTTCTTTAGCTTTCTTTGGAAGGATTTGCAGGACAAAACATGAGAACAAGTTGTTGATCTACCTGGAAATTGTGTATCCTATACTGTCCTTCCTACAATAAATTTTTTTCTGGCCAACCACTCTGGGGTTTTAATGAAACAATTTGCCTTGTCTTGAAAAGCACAAGATCTTGTCCTTGGGTGGTTAGACCGTCAATTTTGCTATTTTGTGGTTGTTTCTATATCTGAATAAGTGTATATAGCTGCGTGGGTTACTGTGGAGTGAGAAACCGTTCATTTTGTGTTCTGATTTTAGCTTCTAACCATGTAAATCGTTTTCGTATGATTCTGCATCCGTCATTTCCTTTACTATCTGTGTCTTTAAAGGACTTGAAACAGTATGTGGTACACCTCTTCGCAATTATTTCCTCATTAAGCAGGTGGTTGGGTTCATCCTAAGTGCCTAACCCCTAATTTTATTCATCAAAGAGTGCTTGAATGTTAAATATCATTGGTGTACATTTCAATTTGTTGGGAATGTTCTTATGTGTATCTCTGACCTGCTATTTTTCATGGTTGAATTAAAACATTTCCTATCAATGTTGTTGATGACAGTTTCAGGTCTGACCCAATTTTTCTGCTTCTTAAACCATCCTGCAGTTCCTCAATGTGACTGTTTTCATTTCTTGGAGCATTTTTCTTGTACTTGCATTTTTTTTTTTTATAACAAAATCGATTATTCCGACTTTCCCACATTAAAGCTTTTTCTTCTATTCTCAATCCCCCTCCCCCCACAGGAGAGGCTTATCTGAGTCAGAAATTAGTTTCCTTAAGGAGGTACTTCTCAGTATACCTTTTGATCTCTAAGTTTCGTTGTAGAATCTCCTTTTTTAGGATGTCTATTGTTCTTTTCTTTTTAATAGTGAGGTTCACTTTTATTGATCACTCTTTTATTGTTCCAGCTTTCTTTTATTTGAGAGAACTGCTAGCAAATTACAGTCTGTTTCACTAGGTTGTTTTATGATTTATATTGTGTTATTGGGTCATTTTGAGTTTTTATATTCATCAATAACTAGTATGTATATTTTGTTGTGCCAGGATAAGGGTTTGCAGGCCAGAATTCTCCAGTCGAGAAGCAACGAGGAAGCTATATTTTGTATGTGGCCTCTTTTGTTTTCTAGCTTATTTTATATTAAACATGTTACAACTAGTAGGAATGGCAATGGGGTGGGTTAAAGCAGGTACCTGCCCTGTGCCACCCCTAATGGGTAGGGGAGTATGACCATTATCAGGATGGGGTTGGGTACTTGGGTATGTATTTGAATAACCCAGGGTACCTGCCAGTGATATAAAAATCGGATTGGCCGATCTGGATCCGAATCGGACCGATCCCAATTGAATCAATAGTGTCCCTAGACTACAATCCGATTCCGATCCGATCCCGGTTGGATTCGGCCTGGACTGATCCTGATCCCAATTCCGGTTTTTAAACTCCGGATTGGAATAGCCTGTGACTGATCTTGATCCCGATTCCGGTTTTAAACCCTGGTACTTGCCCTGTGCCGCTTCAATCCATGGTTAGCAGTCCCGGGTACCTTGTAAAATTAGGGAGCTTCATGCATGTTTTGTTGGGCATGTTGGGCGTGGTTTTGCAATATTCTAAGTGTGGTGGCTATGTTATTCGTGATCCCGTACAGAACCCACGCCATTGCCATTCCTAACAACTAGTCTTTGTATTTGGTCGTACATTATTCATGAATGAGAACCACTCTTAAAGCCCAACTCTTTTGGCCAGCTCTTGATAAGATTAAGAGACCTCTGTATGAAAAGCATCCCATGACGAAATTTGCTTGGACAGCTACTGAGGACGTTGATACAGTATGTGTTCATTTATTCTTAAAGTCATTTTCTCTGTTTGCTTATTTGAATTGATTTTTCTGAAAAGCAACTTCGTTATTTTGGGTTTTATTGTGCATCTTTTTCTGAGAAAAAGATGGTTTCTATAAAAAAAGAATGAGGTGCAAGGAATCCTAGATACAGCATGAAGATCTTATCCTGCAATGCCAAGACCAAAGGTGGTGCATTGTTAACCAACCCATAACATAAATAATGTAATTCTAGATTGGTAGGATGGCGGGCTGCCACTGCCTCAGTGCGTATATCACAGGGATTCTGCCATCTCTGATCATTTGGGAACTCTGGAAGGAAAGAAATAACAGAAGGCACGGGGAAAAGAGGAGGACAGCTAGCTCCATAATAGAGTGCATCAAGACTTGGGTGAGGGAGCTACCCTAGCCTTCCAAGGTTGGTAGTCATGGTTCTACTAGGGATGGTTTATTCTTGCAGTGTTTTGGTTTGTCGGCTCCACCCCCCAGGAGGAAACACCCTTCTCCAGTGTACTGGTGCCCCCCCTATGTCTCGGTTAAGCTGAATGTGGATGGTGCATGCCGCGGCAATCCTGGCCTGGGCGGCGGGGGAGGGATCATCAGGGATTGGAATGGGGATGTTCTGGCTGCCTTCTCTAATTTTTATGGCCCCTGCACTAACTCGTTGGCGGAGCTGAGGGCCCTAAGGGATGGGCTGAAGTTATGCAAGGTGATGGGATTAATGGATGTGGTGGTAAATTCTGATTCAGGGACAACTGGCAGGGTTGTTAATCTGAAGAGATGTAGATTGTGGGGAGGTTGGTACTGTTTCAAGGAGATCTTGGAGTTAGTTGCTTCCACGCGGGCTCATGTGTCCTTTGCTTTCCGGGAGAGCAACAGGGCGGCAGACTGGTTGGCCAATCTCTCTTGTGATACTGAGACATCTGCCAGGTTTCAGCCTGGGAGCATGCCTTTGGGACCCCTTGAGGGCACCCTTCGTGATGACAAAGCAGGCTTGCCTGTTCTTAGAAACTAGGTTTTGTGCTTTCTTGATCATGTAAGGGCTGGTAAGGCTGTCTTGACTCTTGAGTGGTGTGTCCTCTTGGAGTCGTGGGTTGGGGTAAGGTGGTATGTCCCCCCCTGTATTCTTTATTATTTTTTCTGGATTCTAATAAACCCTTAGGGGCCAACCCGGGTCCCAAGTAATATTTGGGTTTAAAAATAAAAAAAAAGGATCTGCTATGGATTAGGGAATTCGGCTAGGTTATAATATGAGAAATTGTGAAATAAGGTTTAAGGTTTGATGGGACCTAGGATTAGATGTTAGGGTTAAGTTAGGAGAGTGTGGATTATATGGGAGAGAAGAGATGCTGAAAGTTATAGTTAAATCATATGACTAAATCTGAAATTATTGAGGAATCCTAGTAGAATTAGGATTGAGACGTAAAAGGGTAATTGCAGACAATCGGCTCGGTGGATGGTAATGAAATTTGAATCAAGTCTCTCTTAGGTTTTGAGGAAGATTCGATCAAAATTTCCGCAGGTTCTAACGGTTAGATTTGGCTGGGCAGAATTCTCACAAAAATTACCTTGCATGTGACCTTCTAGAAGAGAAGAAGAATAATTGCAGAATTTCAATTTCAGACTTGTTGTTTGAAAATATATTGAACATTGCAGAGAAATTCCAGCAACTGAATATGTTTCTTCAAGATATCGGCTACAGCAGAATTGAAACTTGAATGGAGCTTGATTGGAGATCGATGGAGGGGTTGGCGAGGGGAATGGCTATCTCAGCTCATCCTGGGCATCTCACCCAACCTATCTCAGGATTTTTAACAAAGGCTAAAGCCAATATTTCATTGATCAAATTCGTGTTCAATGCTGGCCTCCCTTACAAACTTATATAGAAGACTCAAAAATAGACTTAGACACTACAAAGGAAAGGCCTAACCCTATCCTTAACTAATAAGGTAACCTAAATTGACTAAGAAAGTGAAATAATAAAGAAAACAAACTCAAAATAGGACTTTAGCTAAACTAAGGAAGTAAATCCCGTTTTCCTACTTTCTACCCATATTTTAGGCCCAATAAATTGGCCAATTACAAAATAAACCCATGGGATCTGTAACAGAACAAAACCCTAAGTCTGATCAGCAGTAAAGAATAAAGAAGAAGAAGAAGGTCGAGAAGAGAAGAGAAGAAGAAGAAAGAGAGAGAGATCGATTGAGAGGGTAAACTCCCTTACGATTTGGTTGAAAACAAATAATGGGAGGGCAATCTTATTTATAAAATCAGTAGCAAAGGAATTACATATACACTCCCCAAAATACCCCTAAGACAATAGAATAAACTAGAAACATAAATAAGACTAAAATACCCCCAGAAACCTATAAACCTAATCGACAACTCTTAACACTCCCCCTCAAGCTGGAGCGTAGACATCACCGAGGCCAGCTTGGAACAACCACTCAAGAACTGAGGTCGAAATAAAGCCTTCATAAACATATCTCCAAGCTGAAACTGGGAACAAACAAAAGGAGTAGTAATTAGCTTCTTCTGAACAGCATCTCGAACAAAATTTTCAGTTAACCTCAATGTGCTTGGTTCGTTAATGAAAAACGGGGTTGTTGGCAATATAGATGGCAGTTTGGTTATCACAGTACATCTCCATGGGCTGATTACTGGAATAACCAAGCTCACGAGCAAAAGAACGAACCCACATCAATTCTGCAGCTGTATGAGCCATAGCTCTGTACTCAGCCTCAGCACTGGAAAGAGCAATAGTGGTCTGTTTCTTGCTCTTCCAAGTAACCAAATTACCTCCAAAGAAATTACAATAACCTGTAGTTGATCTTCTATCGCCATCAGAACCAGCCCAATCAGCATCAGGGAACCCAACAATGCTGGTATGACCATGGCGACAATAAACCAGCCCTTTAACTGGTGCACCCTTGAGGTAGCGTAAAATGCGACAAGCAGCATCCCAATGTACTTGCTTAGGTGTTTGCATGAACTGACTAACAATACCCACAACAAAAGAGATATCGGGACGAGTAACTGTAAGATATATAAGTTTACTGACCAGGCGTCGATACTGATGTGGGTCACTAAATTCCTTGTCATCAGAAGCACCAAACTTGACATGGGGATCCATAGGAGTATCAATAGGTTTGCAACCCAACATTCCTGTCTCATCAAGTAAATCAAGAACATACTTCCTCTGGGATAGGCTAAGACCTCGAGAACTTGGAACTACCTCAGTACCAAGAAAGTACCTGAGGCTACCCAAATCCTTGATCTGGAAGTTATCATGCAAATACATTTTCACCTGTGCAACCCCAGAAGCATCATTACCAGTAACAATGATGTTATCGACATATACTACTAAAATGACCACGTTAGACCCCTGACGTCTAACAAAGATAGAGTGATCAGAATAGCACTGAGAAAACCCACAACCAGCCACAACACTGCTGAATTTGTCAAACCATGCACGGGGAGACTTTCAGTCCATAAATTGGCTTATGAAGGCGACAAACCCGGACACTATCCTCCCCCTGAGCAACATAACTAGGACGTTGCTCCATGTACACCTCCTCCTGTAGATCACCATATAAGATGGCGTTCTTCATATCCATCTGAAAGAGAGGCCAATCAAAATTGACCGCCAAAGAAAGCAAAATACAGACAGAATCCAATCTCGCAACAGGAGAGAAGGTCTCAAAATAGTTGACCCCATAGGTTTGTGTAAACACCTTGGCAACCAAACGGGCTTTGAGCCGCTCCACTGTGCCATCTGGATTGTACTTAATCGTGTACGCCCAACGACACTTAACAAGATCTTTACCAGGCGGTAGATCAACTAATGACCAAGTCTTACGAGAGACCAAGACATCCATCTCCACATCCATAGCATGTTTCCACTATGGGTGGGATAAGACAATCATGTAAGAGGTGGGAATAAAAGTAGAATGTGATGTAGCAGCAAAAGTACGATTATGGGGTGGGAGATGAGAAACAGAAACATAATTGGCCAACGGGTAAAGGGGATTCTGAGTGCAAGTGCGAGTACCTTTCCTCTTTGCAATAGGTAGATCATCAATGTCTAAAGTTGGATCCGTAGGCAAGGAGTCAGCTGGTGGCGGTGGAGGGGCAGCCACAATAGGTTGAGGTGGCAGTGACGACGGCTGCTGTTGGGTACGGCGCATGTAGACTTATATTTGCAGGGAACTAGGATTTGCAACTAAGGGAATAAGAGGAGGGACAGGCTCAACAACAACACGACCAACATCACCAATATCAATATCAACATCAACAACATTGGAAGGACCAGCAAAATAAGGAGAGTTTTCAAAGAAGGTAACATTAGCAGAAACAAACTGTTGGCGAGAGACAGGATCAAAACACCTATAACCCTTTTGGGTACGAGAATAACCAAGAAATAAACACTTGATGGCCGTAGGAGAGAATTTATCAAGACCAGGGCGAAGCACATGAACAAAACATTTGGGAACCAAAAACACGAGGGGGGAGAGAGAAAACAGCCCGATCAGGAAAAACAATATTAAATGGAATTTTATTGTTAAGAACAGAGGATGGCATACGATAAATCAAGAAACAAGCAGTTAACACTACATCAGCCCAATAGAGTTTAGGGACATTTATATGAAACATCAAGGACCTAGTAATGTCTAACAAATGGCGGTTTTTGTACTCGGCCACACCATTTTGTTGCGGTGTGCATGGTTCGAGAACTCGTGAGATCTCGCCGAGTTTCTCGGTTTTTCAAAATCTCGAGTCGAGATCATATACGCATTCTAAAAGTGCATTTTCTCGGCGAGATCTCTCCGAGATCTTGTTTTGACATAGGAAAATGCCCATCTAGGTCCTTTACATGAGTGCTAGATCTCGAGATCTTGCTGGAAATTTTTGGTATACAAACACCTATCTATGCCAGGAACCAAGACAGACACTTAATTATGCCTAATATCATTTAATTACTTAAGATATTATTCATAAATAAGAAAATACCCCCCATTTGAATCCAATAAAAATAGTTAAAAAATCAAATTCCAAAAGGAAAAAAAGTCAACCCCAGGTTCAAGAACAAAAGCTGGATTTTCGGTGGTAGGTGCAATTTTCAACTTTCTAATCTTGGGGTTTTTCTCAAATCTAAAAATTCCATAAATCTTATTATGGTAAAACATTGCTAAAAACCAAAAGTGCGGTAAAATATTCATTTGTTTTGATGTCCAAAAAATTATTTCCATTCAGAGCGATTTTGACAGCATTCGCGCACACCGAATTAAGTTTGACCGTTTTGAAAGTTTTCCAACAAGTCCAAGATTGCTAAAATCTGATTTATATTGAAAGAGTTATGTACCGGTCAAACTTAATTCGGTGTGCACGAATGCTGTCAAAATCCAGTTGCATTAGAAAGTTTGAAAATTGCACCTATCGCCGAAAATCCAGTTTTTGTTCTTGAACTGGGGTGTTGACTTTTTTTCCTTTCGGAATTTGATTTTTTAACTATTTTTATTGGATTCAAATAGGGGGGTATTTGCTTATTTATGAATAATATCTTAAGTAAATGCTATTGCATTTACTTAAATGATATTAGGCATAAATAAGTGTGTTTGTCCTGTGTCTGTCCTGGTTTCTAGCATAAGTGTCTGTCCTGCTTTCCTACTAACTGAAACTCCTATTTGGACTTAGTTTTTGCAAAATCTGATAGTGCCATTGTGTTTAAATGGCCTAAAATAGGCTGAATACCAAGTTTCAGACCCAAACTAGGTCTAAAACCCACCAAGATGAGGATTCGAGTCGAGAAAAAAAAAAGTGCAACAACTCGGCGAGATCGAGATCTCGCCGAGATCTCGACTCGACTCGGTTTTTCAAGGGTCCAAGTTGGCACCGAGACCCGAGTTTTCGAACCTTGGCGGTGTGTAAGAGCAACTAGTTTGGTGAAGGATGCCATTGTCAGAACAAAAGGAGGATACCTCACGTTGAATTATCTCTAGGGCATTGTTAGTACGCAAAATTTTTAAATGAACACCAAATTGAACACGAATTTCATTATAAAATTGTTTGAAAATAGAAACAAATTCAGATCGATCCCTCAAGCGGTACAGCCATGTCATACGAGAATGATCATCAATAAAGCTAAAAAAATAATAAAAGCCTAACCGACTCTTGACCCTACAAGGACCCCAAGTATTAGAATGAACTAACTGAAACAAAGAAGTACTTCTAGACTCCGGACTTAAAGGAAAAACAGTACGATGATGCTTGCCAAACTCACAAGCTTCACACACAATGCGAGAGACAGATTTGCAGCTAGGAACCAGATGATGCAGCTTGGATAAGGAAGGATGTCCTAGCCGATAGTGCCAATGTAAAGGAGATACGCTAGAAGAAGTAGCAACTGCTGCAGTGGAAGTACTAAAGTAGATGCCAAATCAAAATAATAGAGGCCACCCTTCCCCGCCACCAACCGTCGTCTGTGTTGTAAGATCCTGAAAGACACAATGAGAAGGATGAAATGTTATAGAACAATTTAAAGTCTTAGTTAATTGATTAACAGATAGAAGGTTAAGAGGAAGCTTAGGTACATGAAGGACATTAGACAACGAAGGATCAGAAGATAAGGGGATGTCCCCATGACCAGTGACAGGTATAAAAGACCCATCGGCAATAGAAATCCGAGATGGGATAGTAGATTGTGTAAAAGATGAAAATAAATTAGGCTTACCAGTCATGTGAGAAGAGGCACCGGAGTCAATGACCCACGGAGAGGATGAGGAGGCGAAACATGCAGTAGTACCTGAGTGGGCAAGAATAGCTGTAGATGTAGAAGAGGATGCCTCAAGTTGCTGAACTTATTGTAATAGTTGAGAAACCAGGTCATTAGAGGAACCACCACCTTCAGTGGAAGACCCATGAGTAGTATTAGGAGGATGCACAGGATCAGCCGCTTCATCAGAGACTGCAGCGTTTGCAAATTGCTCTCGTGCCCATTGTGGTTTACCATGTTTCAGCCAACATTTGTCAATAGTGTGGTTAGGACGACCACAATGAGAGCACCATCGAGAGCCACCATCACCAGAAGATGAACCAGCAGGGTTGGAACCAGCCCCACGACCACCAGAACCAGCCCCACGACCTCGAGAAGAGGTACCACCACCTCGACCACGCCCTCCAGTAGAAGTAAAGAGGGCAGAATTATCCTTGGAGACAGGAGCTGGATCAAATTTCACCACCGAAGGAGAAACAACTCTCTGGATTCGATAATATGCTTGATTCATAGACGGGATCTTCTCACTAGCCAATAATTGGCTTTTGACGGATTGAAGATCAGAATCCAATCCAGAGAGAAACTTAGCAACCAGGAACTCAGAACGTTGGGATTTAATCACAGAACGGTTGGTACACATTGAGTTGTTCCCACATCTCCTACAATGAACTGTAATATTCGCCAAGAGACTTTCCTTCTTGCTTGAAAGAGAAAAATTTCTCATATAAATCATAAATTCGAGACAAATTGGTATCTTGAGAAGCTCTACTTGAGTTCTTCCCAAACACCCTTGGCGGTTTTATGAAACATAACATTAGAGGCTATGGAGCATAGTTCGAGAACTTGCGAGCCGAGTTTCTCGGTTTTTCGAAATCCCGAGACGAGGCTGCCTACGAGTCTCAAAATGTCAATATCTCGTCGAGATCTTGCGAGATCTCGGTTTGCCATAGGAAAATGCCCATCTAGGTCCTTTATATGAGTGCTAGATCTTGAGATCTTGCTGGAAAATCTTGGTATACAGACACCTATCTATGTCAGGAACCAAGACAGGCAAGACAGACACTTATTTATGCCTAATATCATTTAAGTAAATGTTTTTGTATTTGTATTTCATTTACTTTTGTATTTGTATTTCATTTACTTAAGATGTTATTCCTAAATAAGCAAATACCCCCTATTTGAATCCAATAAAAATAGTTAAAAAATAAAATTCCAAAAGGAAAAAAAGTCAACCCCCAGTTCAAGAACAAAAACTAGATTCTCGGCGATAGGTGCAATTTTCAACTTTCTAATACTGGGGTTTTTCTCAAATCTAAATATTCCATAAATCTTATTATGGTAAAACATTGCTAAAAACTAAAAGTACGGTAAAATATTCATTTGTTTTTATGTCCAAAAAACTATTTTCATTCAGAGCGATTTTGACAGCATTCGCGCATACCGAATTAAGTTTGACCGGTACATAACTCTGTCAATATAAATCAGATTTTAGCAATCTTGGACTTGTAGGAAAGGTTTGTTTTGAAAGCTTTCCAACAAGTCCAAGATTGCTTAAATCTGATTTATAAAACAAAGCTTTCCTACAAGTCCAAGATTGCTAAAATCTGATTTATATTGAAGGAGTTATGTACCGATCAAACTTAATTCGGTGTGCGCGAATGCTGTCAAAATCGCTTTGAATGAAAATATATTTTTGGACATCAAAACAAATGAATATTTTACCGCACTTTTGGTTTTTAGCAATGTTTTACCATATTAAGAGTTATGGAATTTTTAGATTTGAGAAAAACCCCAGCATTAGAAAGTTGAAAATTGCACCTACCGCCGAAAATCCAGTTTTTGTTCTTGAACTGGGGGGCTGACTTTTTTTCCTCTTGGAATTTTATTTTTTAACTAATTTTATTGGATTCAAATAGGGGGGTATTTGCTTATTTGTGAATAATATCTTAAGTAAATGCAATACAAATACAAAAGCATTTACTTAAATGATATTAGGCATAAATAAGTGTGTTTGTCCTAGTTTCTAGCATAAGTACGTTTCTGTCCTGGTTTCCCACTAAGTGAAACTCCTATTTGGACTTTGTTTTTGCAAAATCTGATAGTGCCATTGTGTTTAAATGGCCTAAAATAGACTAAATACCAAGTTTCAGACCCAAACTAGGTCTAAAACCCACCGAGATGAGGCTTCGAGTCCGAAAAAAAAGTGCACCAACTCGGCGAGATCTCGACTCAACTCGGTTTTTTAAGGGTCCGAGTTGGCACCGAGACCCGAATTTTCGAACCTTGCTATGGAGGGTTCCATGCTACTCCAAAGCCAATAAAGAAGAGTTGCATTTTCAGCCTTCCAATCTTCATATTTGTCATCAGTAGGAGTTGGCGGTGTCATAGTAAGATAAGACATCCTCCGGCGAGCAGTAATATAAACTTCAAAGGCTTGCGACCAAAGGAGGTAGTTGGAGGCACCATTCAACTTGATGGCAGTAATCTGAATATTAAAGTTGTCCGTAGGAGGCTTAGACTCAGCCATGAAATCAAGTAAATATTGTCAAAAAAAAACCTTGGATAGGTAGAGAGCAGAGACAGCCAACGAATAAGGAAGACAAGGCAAAATCGATTTCAGCCCAAACCCAGATCAGGGTAAAATCGATAAACTTGAGGAAAAAGGCTGAACAGCCCAATATGTGATCAGTTTTTGGTGTAGACAATCATCAAATAATGAGGAATAAAATCCCCAAACCAGCAGCCAATGTGGAAGAAGAAATCCCAGGAGAAATAGAAAATCGATTTCTCAGATGGAGGCAAACATCACTTCAATCATAAAAAATTTCGTACAGCATCAGGCACAAGTACAAATACGACCAATCTTCAGCATATCAGGAAACCCTAGTCCTTCATTAGGGTACGACTAGGGTTCAGACAAGAAGGTACAGCATCTGGTTGCTGTGGACCACGATAAGAGAGCAAGTGGAAGGAGAAGCCTTCAAAACAGCAATAAAAGGGAGAACTGTTGATCAGATTTAGTGCTCTGATACCATGTAACAGAACAGAACCCTAAGGCTGATCAGGAGTAAAGAAAAAAGAAGAAGAAAAAGGTTGAGAAGAGAAGAGAAGAAAGAGAGAGAGATCGATTGAGAGGGTAAACTCCCTTACGATTTGGTTGAAAACAAATCGGGAGAGGGCAATCTTATTTATAAAATCTGTAGCAAAGAAATTACATATAAACTCCCCAAAATACCCCTAAGACAATAGAATAAACTAGAAACATAAATACGACTAAAATACCCCCAGAAACCTGTAAACCTAATCGACAACTCTTAACAGGATCAAAAGCCCAATACATATATAACCCAACCCAAAGCCTATTTCCACTAAAATAAGCCCCAAGTGACTTATCTACATCAATAAACACCTATATCCTTAAATTACAAAATTCTGTAGAGCAAAGAACCTTATATCCAATACCCTGAAATTCGAAGAACAAATGTTTTACCTCATAGCACTACCCTGTGAACCAGATAAAACTCATCTTCTAATACTCTGCTGTTTATTTTGTTCCATAACTGCTAAGATGTAAAAGCTAGTGTCCTTCATTGTATTTTTTTGTTTAGCTTCCAAAGCTCTAGTTTGTCAACCATTAATTAGTTGATGTAGATTTCTTGAAATAATAAAACTCTCCCCGGAGGAAAAAATATGTCCCTTTAATAATCTACTCTTTTCAGATTCTTCAATCACTGGATCTGAAAGGCTTGAATTCCTTGGTTGGTATTAATAAACAGAAAATGTTCACATGCTTGAAATCCTTGGCGTTTTAACAGCACTCATTCCTAAGAAATGTATAGGAAGCTTGTAAAGAGGGCATTTTATTCACCTAACCCTCAGAAAGCTACCTTATATCACTGTCACCTTTAGGTCAGCATTTCAAGTCCATTGTCCAATTCCTTTACCTAGTGCATTACTTATTCATGTCAAATAAAGATCTGTGTCCATAGTAATATGAAGAATTTTTGAGTAATAAGACTTTGATTCTTGCCTGTAACATTATAATTCAAATGCTCTTAATGTTTTCATTTTGTACTGGTCAGATAGAGTGGTCAAATATATGCCTAGATTCATTGAATAATGTTGAGAAGTTATATCAAGGGAAGGACACTGCTGATATCATTTATAGCAAACTTGCACAGGTACTAATCATTTAACTCATTTTCTACATGCTATCAGCAATGCTGGCAAACCTTTCAAAAAGGAACTCAAGCTTTTGAAATGTCACATTAAATTTGTTTCCCTTACTCTTCTGTTTTCTTTTCTAGTTGTTGAATGGGAAGAACGAAGATGTGAAACTCCTTTTGGAAAAGGAGTTGAAAGCTGGGGAAATATCTGGTCTTCACTCAGAGTGTCTCACAGATACATGGATTGGAAGGGATAGGTTAATCCTCTCTCTCTCTCTCATCCTCTGTGTGTGTGTGTGTGTGTGTGTGTGCATGCTGTGTGAGCTTGCATTTATGTGTGCATTATAGGTAATCCTGTCATTGTCTCTATAATATTGACTTTTTTGAGACTTAGTTATTACATATTATCTTTCAGGTGGGCGTTCATTGATTTGAGTGCAGGTCCTTTCTCATGGGGTCCTGCTGTTGGTGGGGAAGGTGTGCGCACAGAACTTAGTTTGCCGAATGTGGAAAAGACTATCGGTGCTGTGGCAGGTAGTAATGATAGGTCCTCTTCTATCTATATTTTCTGTGTTCCTTCACTTGAGTTTGGAAGAATTTACCACATTCTTATTAGGACAAAGTTTTCCTCCATCCTCTTATCAAAAAAAAAAAAAAAAAAAAAAAAAAAGTTTTCCTTCACCCATAGAGGATGGTTCACCCACCATCCTAGGGTTTTAGTATGTTCCAAAATACCCTCCTGATACCCATTCCCGCTCTCTCCCTCCCATCAGTGAATGAGAATCCATTCACCGTGGGTGGAGGGAAACTTGGTCTTTCTTTTTATACTGCTGTTAATTTCCTATTTTGTTGAATTGATTCAGTGCACTGCAATTTTTGACTAACTACATGTTAGTTGCCTGGATCAATTGATATCCATGACAGCATGGCTTGCCTGGATCAATTGATTTCCTTGACTTTATCATATGAAATAGTTTTGGAATTGTGCTTTTTGCAAGTTTATAAGGTCAATCCCCAAACAAGTGAATGAGAGCTTTCTTTTTTCTTCTCAAAAGAAACTGTTGATGATCACATGAGATGGCCTTTTTTTATATTTGATATTTATGAACTTTTTGTTTTCCATCTTGTGGTGGAACATTTGTAGCTTTCTTTCCTGTCCTGCTTCCAGTAATTGATGTTTTGATGACTTCAAACTGATGGATTCAATCTAACATTACCATTGGAGTCAAAATCTTAACAACAGAATTGGAGGGCTCACAAAATCAGCAGCTTGAACACCAAAATTAATCCCAATCTATAAATCTGATTAGCCCCAAATTAGCAGCAGTAATAGATCTCCCAAGGGCCTTCAATTTCATCAAAAGTGATCTCAATCCGACGGTAGGATGTAGAGATATTTTATGAATACCAAAATAGTAAGTAGATTCCAGAATAAACCAATTTATGTATCAACACAGGCACACAGCAGTTCATTCCCAAACTAACAACAGATCATCCACCCAATAGTTGAAGTAACATACATTAAACCCTAGGTAATCCAACTGACAAAAGCTTCAAATCAACAGCAGTCCAAAACTCAAGGACAGATTTAGTAAGCTATTAAGATCTCTCATTCTGCTAGGTAGATCATAAACTTTAGCCACTTGTAGGGATCAATGACTGGGAAAATCTCCCAAAACATGCTATCGATCTGATGGTTAAGTGGACAGATAGGAATACAAGTCTGAAATTAGAAAGCAGGACAAATTAGAAGCTTACTAAGTTGATGTAGTCCTAGGTAGGAGTAATCCCACTAGGAGCCAGGGTAACGGGGTCACACACAAAGGCTGGCCGATTGGGACAGCTTAGGCTAATTAGGGCAGAATTAGGGTTAGACTAGGAGTTGGAGCTAGGGTTTTATTTAGTAATGATGTGCAGGTCAAAAGGAAGCTAATGATATAGGTTTTTACTAGGTTTAAACAGAAAATTGAAATTCTGAAATTCTAGGGTTAGGGTTTTGGGTTTTAGGTTTTAGGAAAAGAGATCAATTTAGGGTTGGGAGGGGGAATTCTGGACAGGGGTTCTGGCCGAGTGATAAGGGCAGTATGGGGAAGGTTCGAGTGTAATAGGGTTAGATTCTGTAGGCTGGTTAGGTCTAGGTAAGCTTTAGGGTTTTAGGTCTTAATGGTGATGGAGGGAATTAGGGTTTTTTAATGGACAGTTGAGGCTGCAACTGAGATCGAGTGTAGGGATGGATGCAAGGATGCTGTGATTAAAAATTGGATGGATTTTAATGGATGGTTAAGGCTGTAAGTGAACTAGGGTTCAGAAAATTAAAATAAAATAGAAGGGGGGATGTTAGGGTAGGGTGTAGAGGATTAGGAGAAGAAGGGGATGAATAAACTGTGAAATACTTACTGGAATATGCAGGTTCTTCAATGGCAGCTTGGAGAAACTTGATTGAAGAAGAAGCAAGGTTCGAAAACTCGGGTCTCGATGGCATCTCGGCCAGGCCAGATACCGAGTCGAGCTGAGATCTCGCCGAGATCTCGGTGAGTTGTTGCAATTTTTTTTTTGTGGACTCGGACCCCCCACTCGGTGGGTTGTACACATTTTGGGTCTGAAACTTGGTATCCAGCCTATTTCAGGCCATTTAAACACAATGGCATGCCCAGATTTGCCAAAAAAAAAGTCCAAATATGAGTTTCACTTTGGACCATAGGTTGGTAGGCGACGAGTCGTACTAAAACAACCTAATCTACATATAATTTAATAAAACATAGCAAATTAGCAACCAAAACATTCGAATTAGTACACATCAATCAAAACATTGAAATAAAATGTACATTACATCAATGTTCACTTAATTTGTTACATAAAATGAGATTGAACTAGAAATTCATCCCCATATCGATCCACATAGAATTCCCATGTCATGGAATTGCTATAGTGTTGCAAATAGTGTGACACAGTTTCCATATAAGTTTTTTGATCAACATATACCAATCTCCCTATCTTAGGGTACATGGGAGGCTGTTGATATGAGGTGTAAGATCCATTGCTACTGTCATATTGAGTTTGAGGCATGTGTGGCTGGTTTGGGACTAGGAATGTGTACCCAACACGACCCGAGCTTTGATCGTCATCATACTACCGTTCTATCGCCCATACGACCATAGGCACTATAATCGAACCGGTGCTCTGCTGGCCATAGTCATAGCTATGATGATCTTGAGATGATTGCCATGACTGATGCTCACTAGTAGTATCTATACTCATGCTTCCGAAACTTGTAAGCATGGTGTTCATACTGCTGTTGTCCTCCTCCTGAGCATATGACTGATGTGAGTGTTTGCGACCCTTCTTTCTGTTGTATATTTTAGGGTGGCTACCATGGTCTTGATCTTGAGTGGCATGCGTAAACTGAGACTCACCGGTGAAACGCACAGGGTCCTCCTGCGTTCTAACTTCTTGCTCGTACTGCTCGCGCATCCCCTCATGACGATCATCATAATAACCGCCACTCCGCATGCCACTAGCAGCAGCAACTTCACCACCACCACCACCAGCATCAGCATCAGCATCAGCATCAGCATCACCATCACCATCACTAGCATCACCAGTGTCATCACCACCACCATCATCATCATCAGCAGGACTTCCTACAGCAGGCTCAAAAGGTTTCGGTGACTCTGCATGTGCACGCCCCTCTTGCGTCGACATATATTCATCAACATCAGTGCCGGTTACAGACATAATGGTGGGGTCGGGCCTACCCCCAGGCTGATCCATATCAGGTGTACCACGATCCCTCACCCACTGGAATAGGGGATCCTCATCGTCATCAGAGTCCTCTTGAAAAATGTTGGACAATTCAATGGGTTCTTTATCATTGGCCTCAATTCCTTCACGTATGTGCCTCATCTTTAATCTCATATTGTAGTGCACATACACAAGCTGCTCTAGTCTTTCGCTACCCAACCTGTTTCGCCTCTTTGAATGTATCAATAAGAATGTACTTCAGTTGCGCTCACATCCGGAGGATGAACAAGTTTGTGAGAGCACTCTCACTGCTACCTTCCTCAGGTTGGGTGAACTTGTACCATAAAACACCCACCAATCGGCTGCATTACAAATATAGAATAGTAAGATATGTACATTTTAAAGAGATAAAATTATAATTCATAAATGTAATATCATGCCACCTACCAGGGTCTGACTTTTGTCTACCCTCCACTGCAGCTAATCGACCGAAACTTGCTGAGGCCTCTCTGAAGTATTTGATCTATTTTCAGTAGAGGCATTAGTATTTCCTATTTAGTAATTACATTCATAAACTAACTACCAAAGTACCAAAGTCCCATACTCTCACCTCATCATTGCAAGCAGCTTGTGTCTTTGGATGGGGCTCCAACTTCTGAGTAACAGCTTGAACTACCTCTGACAATTCTATGTCTAGCCCAAGATCATGGGAGTTGTGATACTTTGGATTCAAATAGTATGCTGGTAAAGTAAACACCACAAATATGATTTGTTAGTGACTTAATGGCTTTAATGCCTTTAGGGTTTTGAATATGTAAATGTAAAAAAGTTATAACATTTAAAGTATAAAGTATGTTGAACTCACTAGCTTTATGCAATGGATGACTCGAGTGCTTCTCCCATTGCTCATCAATGATGTTAGTGTAGGACTTTGCACTTCGAGGTATAGCAGCTCTAACCATTTCCTTCATTTTTTGGATGGCAGCATAAATGTGGCCCAAAGTAGGCTTCTTCTCTGTATCAACCATCCTCGATCGCCACTCGGCTCTAATATGCCAACCACTTTCCCCAAGTCCTTCCAAAATCCGTCATTTGCAATGGTCTATTGTGCTACCTTTGCTTCTTCTGACTTAGAACCTTGCCAACCAAACCATTCATGACTTGCAAACATACACCTTAGACCTATCGCCTTACTCTGAAAACTCTTCAATGCAATGTAATTGGTGGCAAATCGAGTGACACCAGGCCTCACTAAATCTCCATTGCATTTCTCCCTCATCAAGGCTAAAGCATAAGAATGGTTGTACACAAAAGTTGTCACTTGTCTTGCCCTATTTGCCACACCCGCCACCAAAGTCTTTTTCCCCATGTCCTTTAGCATTAAATCAATAGAATGGGCTGCACATGGGGTCCAAAAGAGCCGGATCCTCTTACTCTTCTTATTCATCAACTTCTCTCCAGCCTTTTTATAGTTGGAACCATTATCCGTCACAATTTGGATAACGTTCCTTGGTCCTACCTCCTCCACTACTTGCTTCAACTCCTTATACAAGTATGATGCATCCTTTATATGCTTTGATGCATCGATAGACTTCAAGAATATAGTCTTTCCATTGCAACTCACCATGAAATTTATGATGGACAGCCTAGTAGGTCCAGTCCAACCAGCAGCCATAAGAGTAACCCCATATGTCTCCCACATTGGCTTCAAACCATCAATGTATTCTTTTAGCTCCTCTACCTCCTGAGGCAAATATACATTGTATAATTCAAATGGTGAAGGTCCCTTCCATCCTGCACCAGCCCTCCCTGCAGCATCAAGGAATGCATTATAGTATGTTCCTTGTGCTACATTGGCTGGAATGCCATGGTAAAGCATGAACTTGCTGAAGGCTTTTCGTGCTTCCTCTTGTTTACCACCAAATACTTGTGGGATGGTTGGCTGGTAGGCATCTTGTTGCCTAAAAGTTGTGGGATCCTGCTCAAAAATGGGTTCTGGACCTTGTACTCGTGGTTGGGTTTGGGGTCGTGGTATATTTCTTGTCCCAGTGCTTCTCCTCTCATCTTCTTGCACTGGTGCAGCTGAGCCAGATCCACCAGCTCCTCTTGCTTGCTCATATGCTCTTATATTATCAAAATGAAAACTTTGTCTACTCTCAGCCAAAGTTTGCTGGTAAATTCTCCATTCAGCCATTGATTGAAACTCACCAGGTGGAGGCCCAATGTCAGTATCATCTCCGCCATGGACCTCTACACCAGCCCTCTCTAGTATTGCCTCATTAAACTCTTGTTGCATTCTTTCCCTCTCAGATTTTTTTAATCTTCCTCCTTTCAAATGTTGTGCCATTGCCACTTTCACTTGGATAGGAACATTTGGGCATGAGGAAACATCCTTGCCTGTACCAGACAAGTGTTGCTTTAACCTGGTGGCTCCTCCAGATAGTAACTTTGCACAATAATTGCATTTGGACTTCTTTTTGTCTGCGGACATGGGAACTCCATGTTGCCATGCTATATCAGACATTGTATACAAAATGTCTTATGTTTTACACTGTTACATAAAAAAGCATGTATTAATAACCATGGATCACTTAAAGTAAGGTATTCAAGACTTAAACGTAATGTCAAGCTACTAGAACTATGAAATAACTATTTCTTATTTATCCCCTATTTTTTAATTAAAAATAATATTTTGAATTTTTTTTAAAACTATTTATACCTTAAAGTATAAGAAAAATATAATGTAATGATGAATTTGACACCATTTGAAGTTGAATATTATATACATATGTTGTACATAATTTTCCATAAACAATAAGTATTTTTCCTTAATATTTTATATATATTTTTAATTTTTATAATATATTTATTAAATCTGAAAAATAAAATAATTTGTTTAATGGGTGAAAATAAAAAATTAATCCATGGGGCTGTAGAGCATCCCAAGTAGTTTAACATCTATCAAAATCATTTTCAAACAATCACTATTCATCCTATTTTTTTCATTTTCTTTTTTCAAATAAATCATTTATTTTTTCAGAAATTATAATAAATAATTTATTAACTGAAAAAAAATCCGACTCCATCAAGTGATAGATCGGGCAAAGATGTTCAACATATATTAAAACCACATGAATCTAACAAGGATTACAAAATTTTTTTTTGGAAAAAATAGATTTGGGGAAGAAATAGAAAATACCTTTGAAATCTTGCAAATAGGTGATGATGCTCCAAATTGGCACTTGAATCTTCACTTTGGCACTTCAATCTAACTCCAAACAGTGCATTCCAGCCAACAATCGAAAGAAAGAAGAAAAAATTTGAAGGAGAGGTGTTTTTCCCCTTGGTTTAGAGCCTATCGAGTTCTGTCCCTGCTCTCTCTTATGTTGGAAATGGGTTTTTGGGTGAAAAATGGGCTGAATACAAGTAAATAGCATTTTTGGGCCCAACTGAGATCTCGGCGAGATATTGGTTTTTTTGCATTGAAAATACCCTGTTTTTGAGCCTCGAGATATCACCGAGATCTCGGCCGAGAAATTGCACTCCTAGGAACCGACTGGTAACTCGACTCGGTATGGCCCAAAACCGAGAAACTCGGCGAGATCTCGCGAGTTCTGGAACCTTGAGAAGAAGAAGGACCTCCCGATCTACAAGATGCAAGGAGTCGCCGGAGTCCACCAGCCCTCACCCTTGATATGACTCACAAGGACTCTTTGATATTACCCACAAGGAACACTCTCAGAGCAAGCAGCAGCAATCATGGCAGCAGCATAGAGAAACAAAATTTTTTTAAAGCATAAAAGGTGGGGGGAGCCTCTCCTACGATTCTTATTAAATAAGAGGCCAAAGGCCTTATTCCTAACTCTATTACAAATCAAATCGCACTTAAATCGTGGAGAGGTGGACCAATTAAAAAACAACTTAAAAACTTAAAGAAAAAGACTTATCTACCCCTAATGACTTAAAAACAACTTAACTACTTAAAATAAAAGAAGATTCCCTACTAGCCAAGAGGATATAAGAACCTCTTAGCCAATAGAATCGCTTCACTTAAATTAGACCAATTGAACCAATTGGATGCAACCAATTTAAACCGGATAAATTAAAAACACAAAATAAAAACTAAGTATAGAAATAAACTAAACTAAGGCTCCTACTAAAACCCTAGGTTTAGGGTGGCTTCTTCAATTCGAGGAGGCTAGGATCTGCATCATAAGTTGTAGCAGATCTGACCATTGGATGGGGTTAAGCTTATGATTGATGGAAGTCCCTCGACAACTAAAAAACTCCTTAAAAACCTCGTGAAGATCTGATGGGTAGATTGAAGAATACAAGAGATGGAAGTTGCTGTAACAGAACTTCAAACATAAGCTGCCGCAGGGTAAATGGATACAGTAGGAATGTCTCCAACAGCACTCCTTGTCACCAGTATTAGAAGAGCGGGGATATGACCAAGGCCTCTCATCTATGACCTTGACCAGTCTCTCAGTGACCTTGGTCCCTCACCATAGCTGAATCACACAGCACACAAGAAAAAGATTCTTTTTTTTTTCAATACTCAAATCGTGGGCTCTATTTTTCCCTTCCTTCTTATTAAGTAAATCTGTTACCAGAATAGAAGTAATCTAAAATAGAAAGTAGCATGTGGCTATAACAGCAACACTTTAAAGTAAAAACAAATAATAAAAGATTAACTAATAGCCTCCTATGCAAGAAATAACTAAAGGGCTAGCTGGGCCTAGAAACTAAGGCAAAAGTGAACTGAACTGCTGCTGGGCTCGATGGGCTTCATGGTTGGGCCTTTGGGGGCCTAAAGACTTGCTGTTTCGTGGGGCTTAAGGGCTGGACCTTTCTTCTCTTCAAGCTCCATTGACTTGCATCACAAAACAACAAAAACAAACAGCAACTCAGCCTTCCCCAAAAAAAAAAAAAAAAAAGAGCATCCCAGTGCATGAGGCTCCCGCTACTGCAGCCTTACCCCCTGCTGCTTCACAGGAGAGGCTGTTTCCAAGTTTTGAACCTGCAACTTAGCTGTTGCGCATGTGACTTGCATCACAAACTGGAGCAATAATGATCTCAGGTCTAAATATATTTATATTTTGGTTTTTTTGTCTCATGAAGCAGTTGACTACTGCTGTCAAATAACCAACTAAACCAAGTCGTAGTTGATTCAGACTGAAATGTAAGGATCTTCACCTTTGGGCTAGCATGCATGTTATGGATGTGTTGACGAGTATGGTTTTGAACTCTCCATGTGATATATTTGGCCTTCTGGTACGCTTCTCAATTCAATTTCCTTTTGACCTCCAGAAATTTCTGAAGATGAAGCTGAAAATCGCTTGCAAGATGCAATTCAAGAAAAGTTTGCTGTTTTTGGTGATGTATGTTCTTTCTATTCTTGTTTTTTCTATTGGTTTATAAAGTAAGACTACATTTTACCTTTCGCCTATGAATTTTTTTGTTAGTATGACTAATACCAGAGGGGGTTGGGGGAGATGTTCTCTAAGATTGTCCGAAATAATTGTTAAATTACACTGCATTCAGGGTTTCAGTAATACATAATATTTTTTTTTAAAGGAGATCAAACAATTATCTGTAATTGACTTTTAGTTTGTTTACATGCTCATAAGAAATCATATTTTTCGCAAGTTTTAAGCTTGTCATTGCTTGGGGGAAAAAGGAAAAGAAAAGAATAACAAAAGCACTGGATTCTTTTATGTAATATGTTTTATTGCTTTAATGGATTAAGGGGTAAGGATTTTAGAGTCTTTAGTTTTATAAGAATATCACAGAGCATCGATCAGCTATTTATTTCTTTCTTTTTCTTTTTCTTTTTTTTTGGGGGGGGGGGGGTGAGGGGTGGGGTGGGGTGGGGGTGTATAGTGTTGTCTTCTTTAACAAATCTAAAGAATGGGATGCAAGACTGCTGACTATTGACAGTGGAAGTGGTGAAAATGACTTGTGTAGCTCACTCCCAAGTAGCTGGAATAGCATTAGTTGAGTTGAGTTAAGATATTGCATTCTTCTGTTTGAACTTTGAAAGGCAGGAAGACTCCTTCCTATTTCTTTAACATCAAATATTAATACAGAACTAGGTGGGAGGTGATATTAGGATTTTCTCCTCCTTTTTGCCTTCTTGAATGCTTTTGGTTGCAAGCTGAAGCTTCTGTTGTCCATGGCTATAACTTTTAAATGTTGCAGAAAGATCATCAAGCGATTGATATCCTTTTGGCAGAGATTGATATATATGAGCTTTTTGCTTTCAAACATTGCAAGGGAAGAAAGTCTAAGCTTGCTCTCTGCGAAGGTAATTTACAACTTTACATTCTCTTTAATTGTAGAAGTCTAAAATACTGACTAGCCCAAGGTCATGTAAGAATGTTCACTTGATTACGTTTATGGATTTGCTTGTACCAAATGTTTGTCCTGCCTATGTGCCTTCTGTTCGCACACTTCACCAATAAAAGATGTCCAGTGTCCAAGCTCCAAGGGAGTTTACATGATTATGGAACACCTATTCTCCCTATCTCACCTGGATACAATGAGGACAGGAGTTTTGGTAAGGTGTTTTGTACTGATGAAATGTCAGGCATGAGTGTGGCCCTATCTTGAAGTTTCCAGGAAACTTATGTAAAATACTAAAATTTCAAAACACCTTAACTGCATGTTAGCACTACAGGAAGTGTTACTTTTGGTATGAAAAACCTGTGCCTTTTGTGTTGTTCATTGCCATTTGTCTTTGAAGGTTCATTTAGATACAAAACTGAGCCAGAAACAGTTGTGGTTGAAAAGAAACCACTTTTATGTTCCTTCTCTTGTTTAATATCAAGAATCTTGATGCATCAATTTGGTGTCACAAAAAATCCTTGCTTGAGCAATTGAAATGTCCCATTTCAATGTTGGTAAGGACCATTGCTGACTTTACAAGTTGATAATTCCAGAGCTTGATGAAAGGATGCGGGATTTGAAAAATGAACTCCAGTCCTTTGAGGGTGAGGAATTTGATGAAAACCATAAGAGAAAGGCTGTGGAGGCATTAAAACGAATGGAGAGCTGGAATTTATTCAGTGATACTTCTGAGGTGGGGTACTTTCTGCTTATCTTTATTAATATTTTTCCATTTGTTACTGCACTAGTAGATACTTATTGCTATTTTTGAAGTGAATTTTCTTTACTTAAGTTACCAATAACTCTACGTGAGTTCATGTAGCTATCCATTGCAACTGTTAAAATTTACCTTTGAATTATTAAGTGTTTTCGAAAGCTGAGGCATTAACTAAAGCTTTTTACTTGGCTAAAATACGAGGTAGAAGCTTCAAGGATTAAGCATAACCCTTAGGACATGGCCTTTTTAAATAAGTATATGCATCAATTAGGATGTATTCATAGAAATAAAAAAAAAAAGTCTGAGGGAAACAAGATGAAAAAGAGATAATTGCAGAAGGAAGTTACATGTAAACTTACTTTTAACAGAAAGAATGGGAGGATCTTGAAAGGCAAACCTCAATCAGCCCCAGGAGTTTGTTACACAAAGGAACTCTACTCATAAACTGAGGTTGTGCATGTGGGAAGTTTTGAATTTTACTTTGTACTTCTTGATATTAGGTAGAAGATTTCCTGGAGAGCCCATCCACCATGGAATCTATGGACTTCTCGCTTCTGCCATGTTGAGGAGTGACGTGGCAATTCCAGCCATTGGATATCTAGGGAATAGGTCCAGATTGGCCAGGTGTCAAATGTTGGGCTCAAATTTAATCATACTCCCTCCCATGTATTGGCATGCACCCTCATGGTAGCCTAAGCATTTCTTCTTGGGAGTCCTGGACTTTTGAATGACCGATCCTGATTCTGGATGTTCTGGAGCAGCCGATTCTAGGGTTTTTGGGACTGATTCCCGTTATTTCCAATCCAATCTGGATCGGAATCGGCAGGGACCAATTCGACCCCTGATTCCGAGTTTAAAATCTTGGGTCTACCTTGTCCACAAAATTTGAGCCCTATCTGACATGCCACATGTACAATTTGGAGTGCAGTCAAGGTTTTATAGATTTTAATGTTGTAATGAGAAACTTATTTTGGATCAACATATGAAAGGGTTTTCTGGTTTGAGGCCTGTGAATTATGCTTTAAGGGTCAAACCTCAGAGTGTTTTTAATCTCTCCTTGAAGTGTAACCCTCGTATCTTCTATAAACTGGTCAGAAAGAGCAATGAGTGGATTCTTATGAGATAACTTTCATTGTTTCTTTACAGGAGTTCCGAAATTATACCGTTGCACGTGATACTTTCCTTGCACATTTAGGTGCTACATTGTGGGGATCTCTCAGGCACATTATTTCACCTTCAATTGCCGATGGCGGATACCACTATTATGAGAAGATATCATTTCAATTATTTTTCATTACACAGGAGGTAAGATGTTTGTTCAAAGGTTTAAATTGACTCCCATATTTTAACAACATGTCTTCACTATGATTCAATGGTGCAGAAAGTTAGAAATATTAAACAAATACCTGTGGATCTCAAAGCTCTCATGGACGGGCTATCATCAATGATGTTACCTTTTCAAAAAGCTATGTTTAGTCCGCACATGTACGTATTATGTTGTTCCTTCATTGTTTTCTGGAAACCGTTTTACATAGTGGGCCACTTGGTAAAACTGGACTTTTTCCAAATTCCAATAAACAATTGGTATTGCATCCTGCATTTATGCCTAGAGCTTTCTGTTGGATATTTTGATTTCAATCAGTGGAAAAATGTGGGGGAAGGAAAAGTCATGGTCTACTGCTTCTACTTCATCCTTTGGTTCAATTTGTATTGATTTTGGTACGTTCTTAGGTTTCCCCTTTCAGAAGATCCTGCTTTGGCAATGGCCTTCTCAGTAGCACGGCGTGCAGCAGCTGTCCCACTATTGCTTGTCAATGGAACTTACCGGACAACTATCCGTTCCTATCTTGACTCCTCTATCCTACAGCACCAGTTACAGAGGCTGAATGATCATGGCTCACTTAAAGGTGTTTTACTTCTTTAATCTTTCTCAACTTTCTCTATTTCCCTCTATTCTTCATGTTGGGTTTGGTACATGCATTTGTCATTTTGCTTCAATCCTAGAAAGCATGTATTTGGAGAATAGAAATCCCTTAATAATGCCCCAGATCATAGTTGTCACGGCGGCATGGTGGTCCAAGGCGGTGGAGGCATGTCTAAGCGCTTAGGCGGTGAAGCGGTCGCCTAAGCGGTAAAGGCGGTCTAGTATTAGTTTTCCCCCTCCCCCTCCCCCCAAATTGAGCACTCAATAGATGATGGCATGATGCACCTTATATCATTAAAATTTAAAATTAAGCCACCTCAAGTCATCAAAATGAAAAACCATACATGATACATTAAAATTTAGAATAATCAAACATCATAAATTAATTAAGAATCTAAAAGAAATAGCACAAAGTCACAAATGAATAATCAGCATTCTCTTATTTATTAATCAGTTAATCACTAATCAATAATCACCAAGTCTTAGATAAAAAAACTAACTATTATCATCATTTCATAAAAGACATAGTTGCAGCAGGTGTTAGTACTACAGAGAAGAAGAAGAAGCAACAGTTCAACAAAGCAACCAAAAAAAAAAAGACAACACAAAACAGAGAAGAAGAAGCAGCAGTTATGCGAAGGAAATAAAACAGAGAAGCAGGAGCAGCATCAGCATGCGTTACAAACTACAGAGAAGAAGAAGAGCAGTCAACCAAGCATTCAAGCAAAAAAAAAAAAATCAGAGAAGCAGCAGCAGGTTAGTGCGTTAAAGAGAGGAAGAAGCAGAGCAGCTATCCAAGCAAAAAAGTAAAAGAGAAGCAGCAGCATGCGTTACAAACTACAGAGAAGAAGAAGAGAAGTTTTAACCAAGCATTCAAGCAAAAAAAAAAAAAAAAAAAACACCAAGAAGAAGCAAAGCAGCTATCCAAGCATTCCAAGCAAAAAAGAAAAAGAGAAGCAGCGGCAGTAGAAGAAGAAGAAGACAACTATGGAGTTGGAAGAACCTTACCTTGCCGGAGATGGAAGAAGCTTTGCCGCCTTCGTTTGCGCAGATTTCGCAGAGAGAAAAAACTGGTCGAGGTTTTTTACCATTTTTTTTTTACTTTGTGAGGAGTTTTAGGTTTTTAACTTTTAGCTTTTTAGGGATTTCAGTTTTATATGATTCCATGTAGCAGCATTACACGAAATACTTTTACATCAACAAGTAAAAAGTAAAGAAACAGAATAAAGGAATAATGCATTAAAAAAAAAAAACCACACTCAAGAGAGGCGGCCGACTTGACCATATGGCGCACCAAGGCGTCGCTTTAACCGCCTTGGCGACGCCTAGTTGGTCAAGGCGGACGCCTTTCGTGACTCTCATTAAGCGTACCATAGCTTAGTCCTTGGATTCCCGCTTGGACGCCAAGGCGGCGCCTAGGCGACGCCTTGACAACTATGCCCCAGATATATTACTTTTTTCTACAATTCACCTAGTTTTAGCAGTTGTATTTCTATGTGCCACTCAGCCAACTTCTATATTAGTAATTCACCCCAAAAATACTTCTCTATTAGTAAACAGAGTATTAGTTGGAAAGTGAAGTAGACAACTTGGATTGATCCTTCATACTTATTTGTTTTTTGCTTTTTTCTTTTAAGTTCTATGGGGTAGTTTGGTTATTTCTATTTGTAGTTGTTATGATCATTAACTTGTCATTGAGGTGCCACCTTAGGCACAAGGAACACACTTATTGCCTTATTGCCTCATTGCCTCATTGCCTTGTGCCTCTTACTACTTCACAAAGATGTGCACCTGGGAGGTTAGGCTACTCCCTTGAATTGAACAAGCTGAAACTCTGTTCTTTCAACAGTTGCAGCCTTAGGCGTTGCTTGGGTTGAGCAATGTAATTTGGTGCATTGATTTGGCTGTACAGCTTAGGCTTTGTAATGTTGCACATCGATTTTGTATTTTGGATAATTTTCTGATGTTATGTTGTGTTAACTTTGAACTAATTGTAACACTATCTTTATGATTTATTTGTGTTTCTTAGTGTCTTAATATATTTTTAAGCTATGGTTTTCTCACTTTCTGAATGGCCCATCAAAGAAGGGCTTTCTGTATGACCCAAATATCTGCCATGTGGCAGCTTTGATGTGGCCCAAAATTTGTCAACAGCTAGATCCCAAGGTCCCCTGCTTACATTTCAAATTCCAGTGGAAAGTTGGTCAGACGGAAAAATAAAGCTTTAAGAAATATTTGACTACCAAGAGAGTTCAGACTAATGCATAGACTACCAAGAGAGTGCTTGTCAATACATGAGGGGGCATTTAATTGAATTGGGTTCTGAAATTTGACATGCAGCTAGTCCAAACCATGTCCTCTCTATCCAACAGTTGGAATTGCCACATCATCTTTCCACGTGGCACCATATTTGGGCTGCTTTTAGAAGAATTGTGCATCAATTCACACAACCCCCCTTGCACAGTAGACTCTGGAAGATCTTGTTGCCTTTTGTGTCCCTCTCCCCTTCTGAGCTATTTTTACACATCCAATTTTTCACATTGGTTGTTTCTTGCATATGTGCTCATATTACCTGGAATTGAACCTTCCATTTTTTCTTTTATGATGCAGGAACACATGCACATAGCAGGTCTACGCTGGAAGTTCCCATCTTTTGGTTTATACATAAGGATCCACTATTAGTCGACAAACATTATCAAGCAAAGGCACTTTCTGACATGGTCATTGTTGTCCAGTCGGAACCTTCATCCTGGGAAAGCCATCTGCAGTGCAATGGGCGATCACTGTTAGTGGACTTGAGGTTGAGATTTTCTGCACTTCAAGCTAATTTTTGCTCACATATTGTGGTTCTTAAGCTTCAATGGTGTATGCTTTAGCTTAATTTGGCGTAAAATTTCTCTTTTTTATTTTATTTTAGGGAGAGGGTAAGGAATCTGCACGCCACACCAATTAGTATTCACAAAAAGGTATCATCAATGTGGGGCCCTCGTTTTTAAAATAGATTAAATAAAATAAAAAAAGATACATATGTGGGAGCCTCACTTTTTTGTCAGAGCATGCAAAAGAACCAAGGTCTTAGGTCTTGGTTTCGGTACTGGTTTCACCAGGCCACGAAACCGAGATCTCGGCGAGATGATGTATTTTTTTTTTTAACTTGATGCTAGGTTTCGGTGGCCATATGGCCCAAGGTTCGAGATCTTGCCGAGTTTCTCGGTTTTTCCAAATATCGAGTCGAGATCACATACGCATTCTAAAAGTGCATTTTCTCGGTGAGATCTCGGCGAGATATTGAGATCTCGGCGAGATCTCTCCGAGTTTCTCGGTTTGACATAGGAAAATGCCCATCTAGGTCCTTTACATGAGTGCCAGATCTCGAGATCTTGCTGGAAATTCTTGGTATACAGACACCTATCTAAGCCAGGAACCAAGACAGACACTTATTTATGCCTAATATCATTTAAGTAAATGGTATTTCATTTACTTAAGATATTATTCATAAATAAGAAAATACCCCCCCATTTGAATCCAATAAAAATAGTCAAAAAATCAAATTCCAAAAGGAAAAAAAGTCAACCCCCCAGTTCAAGAACAAAAACTGGATTTTCGGTGGTAGGTGCAATTTTCAACTTTCTAATGCTGGGGTTTTTCTCGAATCTAAAAATTCCATGAATCTTATCATGGTAAAACATTGCTAAAAACCAAAAGTGCGGTAAAATATTCATTTGTTTTGATGTCCAAAAAATTATTTCCATTCAGAGCGATTTTGACAGCATTCGCGCACATCGAATTAAGTTTGACCGGTACATAACTCTTTCAATATAAATCAGATTTTAGCAAGGCTTTCCAACAAGTCCAAGATTGCTTAAGTCTGATTTATATTGAAAGAGTTATGTACCGGTCAAGCTTAATTCGGTGTGCACGAATGCTGTCAAAATCTAGTTGCGTTAGAAAGTTTGAAAATTGCACCTACTGCCGAAAATCCAGTTTTTGTTCTTGAACTGGGGGGTTGACTTTTTTTTCTTTTGGAATTTGATTTTTTAACTATATTCAAATAGGGGGGTATTTGCTTATTTATGAATAATATCTTAAGTAAATGCAATATCATTTACTTAAATGATATTAGGCATAAATAAGTGTGTTTATCCTGTGTCTGTCCTGGTTTCTAGTATATGTAAGTGTCTGTCCTGCTTTCCTACTAACTGAAACTCCTATTTGGGCTTAGTTTTTGCAAAATCTGATAGTGCTATTGTGTTTAAATGGCCTAAAATAGGCTGAATACCAAGTTTCAGACCCAAACTAGGTCTAAAACCCACCGAGATGAGGCTTCGAGTCGAGAAAAAAAAAAGTGCAACAACTCGGCGAGATCTCGACTCGACTCGGTTTTTCAAGGGTCTGAGTTGGCACCGAGACCCGAGTTTTCGAACCTTGATATGGCCAAGATAGGGGCTGAAACTTGACATTCCCCCTATTTTAGGCCTTCTAAACACAGTGGAACCATTAGTTTTTACAAATTCAAACCCAAAATGGTACTTTGACTACGGACCCTAAGTTGGTAGTCTACGACCTGTGTGAGGTCTACCCTAAGCTATTCCACAGTCCACACAATGTTTAGAACTCATAAATAATTAAAGTAGAAGTGCAAGGCAACTTAAATAAGCATTAGGAACTAAGAGACATCAAACCATAAACCATTACATACTACATAGTGATGGACTGATTGTTCATAATTGTTAGAAACCTTTCCAAAGAATAGTCACATAGATCAAATAAATACAAGCTAGTAGCCTAGTACTGAAACGAGTGCCGGGCCGGATCATCATAATGACCACGTAGGTGTTGTTGTTGTTGTCGAATCAAACTCTGCTCTGATTGCATCACAAAGGCTGGCCATGACATATGGTTGTGGAAGAAACACTCGAAGTCGTGCACAACAACCGTATAAACTGAGTCATCACAGTACTAGAGGTACCCTAACCTAGGATATATATCTCCGAAACGTAAGGAACTCGATCGAGAGCCACTGCTACTAGATGGTGCCTGTGGAACCGGTATAGACATGAATGGCTGGGGGGCTGGGACCCCAAAGATGCTTTCCATAAAACCTGACTTAGTGTGTGAGTGTGATTGACCTTCATACTCATAGGCAGAGAGTAATGATGATGAAGAGTCGGCCTGTCCAAAGCCCCCAAACAGACCATACCCAGTATAATGACTATACTCGGAACCGGTGCTCCCAGTGTCATGTTTGGATGGTGTATGCCACTGCTCCCCATGATGAATACCACTCTCCATACTCATGCCTCCAATACTATCAGTCAAGCTCCTGATCGTGTCATCCATGCTATCTTGCTGCTCCCCAGCTTGTTTTTTGAATTTGTGACCTCTTGGCCCTCTCCTGTAGACAACTCCACCATGGTCCTCATCCTGTGTGGCATGAGTGAATTGAGTTTCTCCTGTGAAGTGCATTGGCTCAGGTTCACGCTCCGACTCTAGCTCCTGGTGGTGATAACCTACTCTGAGGTTGATGGCAGAATTGAGGTGAGAGAGAGAGAGTGAAACTCGTCGAAACAGGATAAGTTTTAAGTTAAAATAACTCCTGGTTCAACCGAGATGAACCGAGACAAGATATTGCGCCGAGATCTTGTATTATTTAAGTATCACAGCCCATCTCAGTTTCGTGGGAGAAACTGAGATCTCGGTGAGATGGGAGTTTGATCCTGTCAAATCTGTATCAGAAATCTGGTTAGGCACATGGTTTATCACTGACATGTTACATTTCATTTCATTTAGGCATTCATTTAAAACTAAGGCATTTCCATATTTCCAAGTTAACTAATATTGCCAGTCTTCCCTGTCTATCGAATCAGAAAGCTGAGGACTGGATAGAGAATCTATGGTTTGAAGAATGCGATTCCCAACTTTGAGCTGGGAAATAATGAAAGTCACTTTCTGGATTTTGTTTATCACTGACATGTTACATTACATTTCATCTAGGCATTCATATAAAATTAAGGCATTTCCATATTTTCAAGTTAACTAATTTTTCTAGTCTTCCCCTTCTATCAAATCAGAAAACTGAAGACTGGATAGAGAATATATGGTTTGAAGAATGGAATTGCCAACTTTGAGTTGGGAAATAATGAGAGTCACTTTCTGGACTATGTGCTAGGAAGCTTTCTGTGGTAAACTGTGAAGTACTATATTAAATGTTCTAATAAGTTTCCAAATAATGCTGACCTTCTAATTCTTGGAGTTTAATCTTCAAGTTGTAGGTGTAACACTTGGTTTGCTCGCTAAAACACAGTTTAAGCTGCAGATTGTGGGATCATGATGTTGTAGGTGTAACACTCGGTTTGCTCGCTAAAACACAGTTTAAGCTGCAGATTGTGGGATCATGATGTTGGAAGTTGGAACCTGCTATACGATTTTATATGGTAGCTTCAGCTACAATGTTAACTCTTTCCCTTTGTGCAAAAGGGAAATACCGCTTTCCAGGCACCCTTTTGTTTCTCTGAACATCTCTGTTCCTATAACTGCATCCAAAATTATTGGCTAACATTAAGCAACCAATTCACATTGTATGGGCAGGAAGGAAACTGTAATGCATACTTGCATAAGTTCTGAGCCGTCATTGTTTTGATGGAGCTAATGGACTACTATGTGAATGAAATTGTGGGCAGATATCAGATCAGAGTATCAATAAGTTGCTAAGTTGACGAGTCTTTGTGAAAATCATGTGGTGCTACATAAAGTTATTGTTGTGGCTATTTACAGATGGTGAAAATTATTACCTTTTTTCAGTTGGCATGTTACTCTGTTTACAATTCACCCGTAACTCTTCAGTGAGACCCTTTCTGTTTAACATTTTTGCCTCATGAGAGGATCATGTACTAGATTGATCTATGCATATTTACTGGTTATTATTGTATTTTGCAGGAGACCTGTAAAAGCTGCCTTGGCTGCGACCGCTGAACATCTAGCTGGTTTGCTGCCCCTTCACCTGGTATACAGTCAAGCCCATGAAACTGCAATTGAGGTATGTGAAATTATGAATCTCAGTTGCTAGTTTTACTTCCTAATTACTGGATGCCACATGGATATAGATGTCATTGACACTTGTCGCTGTCATCTCTCTCTCTCTCTTTCTAGTCTGTGTGTGCGACTGTCTGTCTTGCATACTCACTGTGATATGTTGACACAATTACTCAATTTTCTGTGGTTGAACTGTTGGTAGGATCACTATCGTATAAATTCTCCATTCTTGGACTTTCAGTAGTTCTTGTGCTTTCTAAACCACATACATTATAGCTGTTTGATTAGTCAGCCAGAAGTCTTGTTAGGTCCCCTTCTATAGATGGTAAATTGGTAATCATCTAGAGTACCTGCTGGTAGACATTCAAAATTGCTTTGTCTATATCAGTATTTAATACTAGGTATTAGTCATGTTTAAATATTTTTTCATAGAAAAAATAAAAATTTTCCATGCAGCTGCATGCATTCTCCTGAATTCTGATGCATTTCTTGTCAGGCTCGTATTTTATACTGCATGTCAATTTCCACTTTATCCATTGCTAAAGCTTGTGCTCTGTAATGCAACAGGACTGGATATGGTCGGTGGGATGCAACCCATTATCCATTACTTCTCAAGGCTGGCACATCTCTCAGTTCCAGTCTGATACGATTGCTCGAAGCTACATCATCACAACTCTTGATGAGTCGATAAAACTTGTTAATTCAGCCATTCATCGTCTAGTCATGGAGCATACAAGTATCCTTACCAATACCTTGGAACTGTAGCACATGATAAGCTTATTTCGGATTTTCTTTTGTCAACTCTCTTTCCCTAATTTTATGACAGAGTAAGCATTCTGATCAGTAGTAGCCTGACAAAACATACTTGGATTATTCAAACTATAGGTCAGGGGTCTTAGTGTCATTTGCAGAATTGTTTGTTATCATGGTCAACAGGAGTGGCCTGGGTTCTCCTTTCATATGGGACCTGCATGCCCTACAGTTGTGGCATTGCTTTCTGTGGGAGAAATGGGGAATAACTCCATTGTCTTTCAGATAAGTAATGCTTCTTTGTAATTTTTACAAACTTTTGCACAATAGTGGAAGTTGTGTCAGTAAATATGGAACCAAAACCATAGTAATGGATTAATGCACTTAAACTTTCTAAGTTAAGAAATTATGCCTGGAATGTTTGTGGCTTGCTTTGTGTTATTGATGGTGGTACCAGGTTTTCTTTTGATGAATACTTAACAAAAAATAGCTGCACGGACTTTTAAGCTCTTCCAATCTCAAGAGCGTGAGCTAATAAACAAATATAAGTCTGTTGTTGGGCTCTGGAGAAGAGTAAGTAGAATTTTGTTTTGCATCATTTCTGCAAATAATTAATGGTCATTACATATGGGAGAGAGTTCTCTGAGCAAGCAGGGCACACTATCCACACATTGTTTTTTTTTTTTTAATTCATTGTTTCTCTCTTTAAAAATATTGATATAATACTACATGCGAGGCGGTGTAGTGTATGCATTAGGCTCAGAGAGCTTTTTTCCTATATTATATATATATATATATATATATATATATATATATATATTTGTACCTTTAATCAGTTACAAAAGGCCAAGTTGATAATTCTGGGTGTATTGTTTCAGATTTCAACTGTTACTGGGGAGTTGCGGTATCCAGATGCTGTGAGACTGCTATATACTCTGGAGGATGCATCCAAAGGGTTAGAATTTTCTCCTCTTTGCCCTATAGGTTTAAATGATTTAAGGTGGATACTACTCTCCTTACAAATTATATGAGAAAATGCAATTTTAACTAGGCTAACTCCTTATAAGTTTTTAAATAAATTATTGAATGCCAAGTCTTAAGATGTATATGGGATGATCCTGAAGAGGAAGAAGTGACCTAGCCTGTATTCCAAACACTTAATCCTGGTTCTATTGATTGAGCGACCTTAACTCCAAATCCCAATGACAGGCATTAAAGCTAAACCTGACTTCAGAGTATTCGGTAGGTAAAAATAGTGTGTATAATTTTGCCTTTACTTCTAACTCTACTTGTGGGGGACTCCTTGTACAGGTTTGTTGATTATGTAAACGCAACTGTAGCTCTACTGCATCCAATCCACTGCACCAAAGAGAGGAAAGTTCAGGTAGAGATAGACATGACTACAATCCCAGCATTCTTAGTTGTTATTGGCATTCTTTGGTTTGTGCTTAGGCCAAGGCGGCCTAAGCCCAAAATTAACTGAGTAGTGGCTCTGCAGGGATGTTGTATCTGAGCTGGTTAGCTAAGCAGTAGTTTTTTCTTTTTCATTGAAACAAAAATTTTGCGTATCTCTCTCTCTCTCTCTCCCTCCTGGTTGGATGTAAAACGATGAAAAATAATGTAAATTGTTTAAGCCAATAGTATAACAGAAATATAGCTCTATATTTGATAGTAGTTGAGAAGTGAAGCAAAATTTCTTATTCTTGTACTTTCTACAAAAATCTAAGTAAACTGTCCTAAAAAAAATAATGTGAAATTTAGTAAGTTATGGTTTGAAAAGTTTTCCATTTTGATTATTAAGGTTTTTCTGTCATGGGTTCAATTTGGGAAACAGCCTCTCCGCAAGGTAGGGTTAAGGCTTTGTACATTATGACCCTCCCTACACCCCTTAGTGATGAGAGACTGCACTGGGTATGCCCTTTTTAAAATTTTCTAGTTTACTTGTCTGGCGGTTCACATAACAGCGCCATATTTGGATGGAGACATGAAGGTCTTTGACAGCATGTCAAATTTCAGTCCAAGTACAGTTGACCATGTGGTAAAATAGATAATGAAGAAAAATCTAGGAATTTGACAATGGTGCGACAAGAAGGGGGTGGGGGGAGTTGCATGGGGCAAGGCATTACATGGGTGGTATATGATTGAAATTGCGTATGAAATTTGACATTGGATTTATCTAGACCATCTCCATTGGATTGGGGCCAATAATAAAAAAAAAAATCTGGTTCAATAAAAATTACCAAACTGATCTCTTTATTTTGTTCCATGAAGAAAGGAAATCATCTCATATCGGAATGCACATCGGAATAATCAATTCGGTTTCTATCGCAACCCAAGATTATCAAATTATATAAGATCAACCACAAAAGAGTTAGATTTGCTAACTTAAAAAGCCTCAAGTGTTTTTCTTCATCCGGATAGTGGTTCTTCCTCCAACAAGTATACAAGGAAAGATGTTTTTGAACCTTTCTTGGTGCAATCAAGACTCTCCAAGGCAAAACAACGACCTCAACTAAAAGAATAGACAAAGAGAGAGGAGAGAGAAGAGATTTGGCTAAAGGAAGGGGCGCCAAAAAATTGGGTGGCTCCCCTTTCCCCTTGTGTTTATATAATGCTCCAAGTGGGGCTATCTCTTTAGTCCTTGTGAGACTCTCTCTCTTTAGAAGTTGACTTGAATCCCCACATCCAATCCTAGTGTGTTTCTAATTAGGAAGAAATAAAATCTAAAAGAGAGAGTAAATAATTATTTATTTTAATTTTAATAGATAATAATATAATTGCACCAAATCCATAAATAAATAAATTATAATTTATTTAATTAGCAAATCTTAATAATACTTTATTTATGTATCAACCCTCCACTAATCAACATTGTTGTTATGGAATTTAGGGCATTATTTTAAATACTACTAACCCTCATTCTATAATACGTGTCCATATCAAAGTGTCTATGTATGTGATCGG
Organism: Telopea speciosissima; assembly: GCF_018873765.1. NCBI lineage: Eukaryota > Viridiplantae > Streptophyta > Magnoliopsida > Proteales > Proteaceae > Telopea > Telopea speciosissima. The sequence goes on from NC_057920.1 coordinate 26,612,869, forward strand.
AAATCACAAAACACAATCAAACATTTATAATCAAAACATATATATAATATATCATTTTATGTGAAAATAAGTTTTGCAAATCAATTCTAAAATGGCACAAGATCTTGATTCTCATCCGACCATCCACAGACAATCGATCTCTCTCTTGATGTTCCTTAATCGAGTAGTGCAGACCTTATTGAGTCTCTCTCTCTCTCTCTCTCTCTCTCTCTCTCTCTACCCACAGAAATTTAACTTGAATCTCAACATCCAATCCTAGTGTGTTTCTAATTAGGGAAGAAGCAGAATCTAAAAGAGAAAGTATATAATTATTTACTTTAAATTTAATGGAAAATAAAATGATTTCACCAAATTCGTTAAATTAAATAAATAAATTATTTAATTAAAAAATCTCAAAAATACATAATAACACTTTATTATGTACCAACCCTCTACTAATCAATATCATTGAAATGGAATCTAGGATTTTTTTTTTAACAAAATGGAATCTAGGACATGTATTTAAATAATGTCAAACCCCATTCCATAGTTTATGTCCATATCAGAGTGTTTGTGCGTGTCATCGAAATCTGCAAAGCACATTCAAACATTTTTAATCAAAACATACATATAATCTATCATTTTATATGAAAATAAGTCTTGCAAACCATTTCTAAAACGGCACAGGTCTTGATTCTCATTTGACCATCAACAGACAATCTCTTTTTGATGTATCCCAATCGGGCAATGGAGACCTTGTTGAGTGATACTTTCACTCACAAAATGTTCACAAGTTCCCAGCACATCGGCTTTGGTTTATAGAACCTCAGTCATTAATGAACCAAAGTACGTGTTCACATTTTGTAGTGACAAGATCCTCTTAGATACTGAGTCTCAGCGACACATGTGTATCCCAAACCTATATACATCTAGCAGTAACACATGAGAGAATCGACACAAATAGATTCTTTGCCAATACACACATATCCATACGTGTATTTGCATTCATAACCTGACATCAACATGTCTAGGTGTATCCATGCAATGGCCATATAATAAGGGTGTCCAGCCTAAACCCTAGTCGTGACTCCAATTTAAAGTATATACTCACAATGCTAAAAAATGTTATCACACATGATAAAATTAAGCCAAAAATAAATAATCGGTTCAATTTAATGTAAACCGGGTTTGATGGACACATAAATGCAACAATCTCCCACTTGTACATCAAAGCTAATTTCCCATACATTTTAAACTCATGCCTTCTATGAGATAAACCCTTTGTCATGGCATCAGACACATTTTCAATAGTGTCAACTTTGGAGATACTCATGTCACCTTGCTAGATAATCTTTGATGAGGTTATACTTTCCTTGCACGTGCTTGTTCCTCTGATGAGCCCTAGGCTCTTATGCTTGAGCAATTGTCCCTCTGTTGTCACATAACAGGGGAATAGGGCATTTGACAAGCTCTCGGACGACCTCTAAATCTGATAGGAACTTTCTAAGTTAAGCACCTTCTTTTGCTGCATCACAAGTTGTAAGGCATTCTACTTTGGTACTGGAATCGACCGTAGATTTCTGTTTTGCACTCCTCCAACCAATGACATCACCTCCCATTAGATATACCATCCCAAATGTGGTTTTCTATAATCTTAGTCAGTTTGAAAATCTGAGTCTGTGTATCCTATAACTGAGAATTGATCACATCCATAAACCAAGAAGTAATCCTTAGTCCTTAAGTACTAAGATATTTTTCATAGCAATTCAATGCTCTTATTTGGGATAAGACTGGTAATGGCTCACAATACCTACTGCATAGCAAATGTCTGGCCTCGTACACAACGTAGCATACATAAGACTCCCTACTTCAATGTCCTTTTGAGTATGAGGACATTAAGAATTGGAAAGAATAACTCCATGTCGAAAAAGAACAATTCCTTTCTTGGAGTTTTTTATACTAAATCTGGCCAAGATTTTGTCTATTTAGGTTGATTGTGACAAGCCCAACATCCGTCTTTGGCGATCTCTAACGAATTTGATCCCTAGGATATAGCTAGCTTCCCAGGATCTTTCACAGAAAAAGTAATGGAAACCACTATTTAACTGATGAAAGAAACCCTACATCATTTCCAATAAGCAATATGTCGTCTACGTGCAATACGAGAAAATACACTGCACTCCCACTGGTCTTCTTGTAAACGCATGGTTCATCTAAATTTTGACAAAAACCAAACCATTTGATTGATAGATCAAATCTTATGATCCAGCTCCCGGAAGCCTACTTTAGTCCATAGATGGACTTTTACAACTTGCATACTTCGCTTTCTTCTTGAATGGAAGAGAACCCCTCTGACTGTTGCATGTAGATTTCTTCATCAAGAAATGCGATTTGCACATCCATCTTCCAGATCTCATAGTCATAGTATACAACAATAGACAATAAAATCCTGATGGACTTCATTATTGCCACTGAAGAAAATGTTTCCTCATAATCTATACCATCTCGTTGAGTATATCAGTTTTCCACTAACCTCGTTTTGAATCTTTCAACCTTTTCATCAAGGCCCTTCTTCCTCTTGAAGATCCATTTCTATCAAATGGGTTTTACGCCAAGTGGTGGATTGACTAGAATTCAGACCTTACTGGAATGCATTGAATCGATTTTAGAGCGCATTGCCTCCAGCCACATAGTGACATCAACATCTTTAAGAGCCTCAGAGTATGTTACTGGATCATCATCTGATTCAACTGAAACCATGTGAAACTTTTCCACTGTCTTCTCTTCTTTTGTAAGAAAAGTAAACCTAGTGGGTTGTTTGATGGTCCTCCCATTGCGTAAAGGTTCTTGAGGTGTTTCATTTTCAGTGGATGTGTTGATTGGTCTCACTTCAGAGAGTGACAGTCTTGAGTCATCAAATAACTCCTGTGTAACTACAGATTCATTTTTCTTGGTAAACATTTCCTCCTCAACGAAAGTAACATGTTTACTTACAATGATCTTTTGCTCATCTGAATTATAGAAGTAGAAACCTATCGTGCCTTTAGGGTATCCCAAGAAATAGCATCTTGAAATTCTAGATTCCAGTTTGCCTGTCTGTTGCTTTCGCACATGGGCTATGCAACCCCATACCCTAAGATGTTGTAGGCTAGACTTTTGCCCTTTCTACAATTCAAATGGTTTATTAACCAAAGACTTTGTTGGAATCTTATTCGAGATATAAATCATTGTTTCTAGGGCAACACCTTTAGAAAAAAGAAGGAGCTCACTATAAGTAAGCATAGCTGGAACCATATCTAATAAAGTCCAGTTACGTTGCTCGAAGACACTATTTTGTTGTGGTGTTCCAAGATTTGTTAATTGATTAACAATCCCTTGTGACATGAGATATTCTTTAAACTCATCTGATAGATACTCTCCTCCACGATCTAATCGTAAGGACTTAATGCGTTCATCTAATTGTCTTTCTATTTCAGCCTGAATCTTTGAACGTTTCAAAGACTTCAAATTTCATACGCATTAAGTAGATATAATCATATCTAGAGTAATTATCAGTAAAGGTTATAAAGTACTCAAATCCATACTTGGTTTGTCTTTTAATGGGTTCACACACGTGAGTGTGTATCAACTCTAACAGATTTGTGGCTCTAGTACCTTTATTGTTAAAGGGGGTTTCTTGGTCATCTTACCTTGAAGGCAGACTCATAGGTTGGGTAATGTTTGACCTTTAGACTTTCTAAAGGTTCATCTTTAACTTACCTACTGATTCGGTCTATGTTATTGTGACATAATCTTAGATGTCATAGATATGTTGAGTTCACTGGAGCTGATTTACGTTTCAGATCAACATTTATAATCAAATTCATTTTAACAGGGCTATCTAGAAAATACAAACAATTATGTAAAAACCCAGAAAGAGAGACCGAAGGGAGCAATTTAAGGACAGCCGTGAGGGAGATGGGATAGATAGGAAAGATAGAACCCGAGAGGGTTTAGGAAAATATGGGAGAGATATTTTAGAGGAGATGGGATACATTAAACGTAAAAAGGATTGGAGATAAGAAAAAAAGGAATTTAAGATAGATGGGAGAGAGAATCATGGGCAGCACATGGTAGAGGTTAGAGGGATTTTAGGAGAGATGGAATTCATTAAACGTAAAAGGGATTGGAGATAAGAAAAAAAAAAAATTTTAAGATAGATGGGAGAGAGAATCATGGGCAGCATGTGAGAGAAGAGAGATTTTAGGGAAGAGAAGAAATAGGAGAGAGAGAGAAGAGAATTGAGGGAAGTAGGAAAGTTAGGAACCGTAGTGGAATGAGAGAGAGAGAGATATTAGGGAGGAGAGAATTTAACCTAAATTCTAAATTTAATCAAAATTCTCTTTATGAAAATAACTCTCCATCCTGGCCTTGGATGAACCCAATTCGAGAATTAAAGTTGCTCCAACTAATGTTCCAGATGATATGTGCCCAATATCAAATATCTTCTGAAAATTTTCTAATTTTCTAAAATTATGTTTATACCCTTGGGTCTTCAGTGAAACTTCTTCCCATCTCGCCCTTGATCACATGTGAGTCAATCCATAGGTAAACTGTCTAGATTGCATCAAATCCTTCCATTCAGCATCCTTTATGCGCATGACGCCCTAAGACCAAATTCGGTGGAGATAGGTGGGGGCCACCCCCTAAACTCAAAAATACAAGAGGTCTTCTGTTTGAGTTAAAATAAAATCACAAGCGTAAGGGTCAATCGTAGCTACGGGTCGAACACAAAGAGATATACGCCACTCTATTTAACTAACTTAAAAGTGATGCAAAGTGAACCAAATTAAAGTGTTAAATTAAACTAATTAAACTAACAAAAATCAATGCATCCTAACTCATAAGCATCTAACAAAATTAAGGGATTAAATCGACGTCCTAACACATGAGCATCTAACCTATCAAACTAAAGCGAATTAAAAGGAATAAAAATGCAACCACACATACTAACCACATAAAAAGAAATAAGGGAATAAAAATGCATCCACAAACCACAACCATTTAAAATTAAAATAAAAGAAATAGAGGGAGAAGAAGAAGAAGATAGAGAGAGATATAGGAGATGGAGAATGAGATTGAGAGTTTAGATAGTAAAACCTGGATGTGCTTGCATGAATGTAATTGAAAAGCTTGAATACTTGCATAAACTTACCATGGCCTCTTCTTCTAAATCTTTAAGTCTTGTCATCAACTTAAGAACTTAGACTAGAAGGCTTAAAACCTAAACTAGAATTAAGAAATTACAACCCAATTGAAGACTTAAATTGAAATTAAAGCATAAACTAAACCTATTATAACCATTAAATGAAAATAAAAAAAGCAAACTAGAACTTAGAAAAGTCAAAAATCACAAATTAGAAGAAGAAGAAGAGAAGAAATTTCACTAAGTGAATGAGCAAAATTTACAAGAGAGGTGGGGGGTATTTATAGGGAAAAGGGGAGAAGAGAGACGAGGGAAGTGTAAAAGAAATATTTCCTAAGAAAAGAGAATATTCTTGTCTCCTTCCTCCTTTACATTGCCTTGAATCCCAAGAAAAAAGAAAAAAAATAGAAAGAGAGAGAGAAAAGAATATTGTTTACATAAACCTTCTATTTCTAGAAAAGTAAATTTATAATTCTAACTTGTGCCTCCTTTTCTTTGTAGATATCTTCTCCAAGCAATAAAATCAAAGCATCTTTGATTTTTCAACCTTCCATAGATGAGAAAATATCTTTCAAAATAAATCTATCCCAAGTGAAATTTCAGGAATGCCCTTGAAAAGTTGGAGGAGAGAGAGTGTGTGATGACTAGGATAGTGACAACTAGGATTCTACTCAACCAAATAACAAAATCTCCAATGTGTCCTCTAAAAATCGTGGGGCATTAAATGCAGCCCATAAAAATCGTGGACACCTTGTGGGCCTTCAAAATTAATGAAATCTAATGGCAATGTGGGTCCCTCCATGTGGGTAGCAGTCCTTCTCTCTCTTCAAGAATGCAAAATTGCTGAAATGGCCTTGTGCTTGCAGTAGATCTCCACCATTGCTTAGAAATGTCTTGTATAATGTCAAAAATGTCCTTGGCCAGTGGTAGGCCGACTATGGGCTTGCACTACAGCTCCTTTCTGACCCATTATCCTTTCTTGGACTGAAAAGAATAATCAACTGTACAGTGAGCTAGACGAATGCGTACTTGCGTTTTGTCACGTCCAACTTGCTCTAAATTTAGTCCTCTTTACAGCCATGGAAGAAAAAATGGCAACTTTACGTGTAACTTGGGACATGCAGCTGCCGATAGTCCAGAATAGCCCAAAACCTAAAAAACACAAGAAAACACCAAAGTAACTCTGTCTAATGTGGTAAAATGTATGCTTTATGCCCTAAGATTTCACACATAAATGTGCTCATCAGATTCCCCCACACTTGAACGTTACTTGTCCTCAAGTAAAGCAAAAAGAAAAACTAACCTAAAATGCAGAAAATCCTAACTCACTTTCGTAGGAATCACGGTTGCACTTAGCATATGCAACAAGCCTTTAAACCCCTAGGTTACCCCTCGTGGACGAGTTATGTCTTGTGGGTGTTTGCAGTGAATATACACCCAAAATTCAATAAATCAAAAAGAATGATATAAATTTTTCTCATGGCATAAGTAAGATAATGCACACAATCTCAAAGAAATACTCAACTAAAGATCAAGGAGCCAAAGGGTTCCCCCACACTTGAATTTTATCACCCCACATCAATTTAAGTAATAAGCATGCATCAAGATCAAGGGATCTCCTCATATTTTCTAAACACTACAAACATTACTCACCTTCAAGTAAACCACTCATAATATCAATGGAACCAAAGGCTTAGGCATTGAGTATTTTTTACCATACTCTTTTTTTTTTTCTTCCAGGCATTAAGGTAAAAGCTTTTTTTTTTTTTTTTTTTCAACAACAAACTCTATTTCTACTCCACTAGTGTTCTCTGAATGACATGGTGGAGCATACACCAGACACCCAAATACTTGGTAGCTTCGCTTTTTGCATATATCCATAAGATATTGAGACATTGGTGCAAGATTTTTTTTTTTTTTTGAGTTTCCTTCCAAGTAGTGTCGATCAAGTCACCCTGCTTCATGAGGCACAGTGCCCTGTCTAGTCCCAAGGAATTCCACTTTCCTTCCTGTTTCTTTTTTTTTTCATTCACTTTCACTTTCATGCCTTGCCTTGCCACAAACAAGTTGGTCTCAACTACTAGCCAAAAGATCAGGGGGTCCATAAAACACATAGAAAAATCTAGCCATCAAATGAAATAACGCTCATATTTTCCAACTCAATCCCTCGCACAGGATACAAACCAACTACCATCCTTGAAAATGGATTTTTTATTATTTCGCATGCTAGGGAATCTAATTCCCTCTTTCTCTCGCTTTGTAATCACAGAGACTTATGCACAAAACCAAAACTACCGCCACAATCAAAATTCACAAATAAAGTCCAACACACCTCCCCACACTTAATTTATGCAATGTCCTCAATGCATGTAGAAAAAAAAGAGTAAGGACTAGGGAGGAGAAATATACCAGGAGGTCATTCTCCAAGGTAAAGAGGCTCATGGAGATCCATGATTTCTTCTACAAGTGGAGTGGGCATCTCAATGTATAGCTTCAATCTTTGACCATTGACTTTAAATGTAGCACCCGTACTTGGATTGAGGACTTCAACAGTCCCATGAGGATAAATTTTTTGAACAATATAGCGGTCATCCCATCTGAAACGCAGCTTACCTGGAAAGATATGCTAACGAGAATTGTACAACAAAACTTTCTGTCCTACCTCAAAAGATTTTCTCAAAATGTGCCTATTATGGAATGCCTTGATTTTTGCCTTGTAAATCTAGGCATGCCCATATGCCTCATTCCTAAGCTCTTCCAACTCAGATAGTTGGAGTTTCCTATGGGGCACCTGTAGTGGGTAGGTCAAAGTTAAGTTTCTTGATAGCCCAAAAGGCCTTGTGCTCAATCTCTACAGGCATAGTTCAAAATCTCGCAAAATTTTGGCGATATTTCACCAAATTTCGTATATCTCGAGCTGTCCGATATACGATACCAATCCGAAATGGAAAAATCCCATATTTCGACAATATCTCTTGAGATATCGACGAAATATCGTGGACTCACGATATATCGCGAGATATTGAAAAAGTCACGTGCAATATTTCGAATATTTCAGAAATTTCGGTTATCTCGTTTCAAAAATTTTGAAAATCTCGGTAATCTCGTTTAAAAAATTTTGGAAATCTCGGTCATTTTGGCATTTTACACCCACAGAAAATACCATATTTTGACGAAATTTCGTCGAAATTTTGGTATCTCGGAAATTTTGGTCAGACCGAAACACCGAAACGAAACGAGATTTAGTACCATGTCTACAGGTAAGTGACATGCCTTTCCATACACCAAATGGTACGGAGATTAACCAAGATCGATCGTGAAAGTTGTCCTATGGGCCCACAAAGCATCTACCAACCGGTTAGACCAATCCTTGTGATTTGGGTTGATGGTTTTCTCAAGAATTTACTTTATCTACCGATTTGAAACCTCAACCTGGCCACTAGTTTGGGGATGGTAGGGTGTGGCCAACTTATGGATGACACCATACTTTCTCATGAGGGCCTCAAAAGGCCGATTACAAAAATACTTGCCCCGATCACTAATGATAGCCCGGGGAGTACCAAAATGGGAGAAGATGTTCTCCTTCAGAAATTTCACAATGACCTTGTGGTCATTAGTCTTACAAGCAATAGCCTCAATCCATTTGGACACATAGTCCACAGCAAGTAATATATACAGGTTACCAAAAGAGTTAGGGAAAGGCCCCATGAAATCAATACCCCATACATCAAACACCTCAACCACCAGAATTGGGTTGAGGGGCATCATATTCCTCCTAGAAAGACATCCTAAAGATTGGCATGGAGAACATACCTTGTAATAAGTAAAAGCGTCTTTAAACAGACTAGGCCAATAAAATCTACTCTGTAAAACCTTAGCTATCGTCTTATTGGGCCCAAAATGGCCTCCACAAGCCTGATCATGGCAAAAAGATAAGACAGATTGTTGCTCATGATCAGGAACACATCTCCGGATTATCTAATCCGGACAAGTCTTAAAAAGATAAGAATATCCTGTTTGAGTTAAACTAATACCGCAAGCGTATGGGTCAATCGTAGCTACGGGTCGAACATGGGGAGATATTCACCACTCTATTTAACTAACTTAAAAATAATGCAAAGTGAACCAAATTAAAGTGTTAAATTAAACTAATGAAAATTAATGCAACCTAACTCATAAGCATCTAACAAAATTAAGGGATTAAATTGGCGTCCTAACACATTAGCATCTAACCTATCAAACTAATGCAAATTGAAAGGAATAAAAATGCAGCCACACATAATAACCACATAAAAAGGAATAAGAGAATAAAAGTGCATCCAGAAACCACAACCATATAAAAAAAATAAAAGAAATAGAGAGAGATAGAGGAGAAGGAGAATAAGATTAAGGGTTTAGAGAATGAAAACCTGGATGTGCTTGAACCGGACTGAAATTGCTTCCTCTTCTAAATCTCCAAGTCTTGTCATCAACTTAGAAACTTAGACTAGAAAGCTTGAAACTAAACTAGAATTATTACAACTATATTGAAGACATAAAATTAAAACGTGAATCAAAAGCATCACAACCATGAAATTGAAAGCATGAAATCAAACTAGAACTTAGAAAGCCAAAAACTAGAAGAAGAGAAGAAGAAGTTTCACTAATTAATTAAACTAAAAACTGAATTAAAATTGAACTAGAAACTAACTAAAAATTGAACTAAAAACTAACTTGTTACAACCCAAAGGGCAAGGGGTACTTATAGGGGGAAGGGAGAAGAGAGAAGATGGAAGTGGTAGGAGAAATATTCCCTAAGAAAAGAGAATATTCTCTTCTCCTTCCTCCTTTATAATGCCTTGAATCCCAAGAAAAAAGAAAAAAAAATAGAAAGAGGAAAAGAAAAGAATCCTAGATACATAAACCTTGTATTTAGTAAAAAGTAACTTTCTAATTCTAACTTGTGCTTCCTTTTCTTTGTAGATATCTTCTCCAAGCAATGAGATCAAGGCATCTTTGACCTTTCAACCTTCCATGGATGAGAGAATATCTTTCAAAAAAATCTATCCCAAGTAGAATTCCAAAAGTGCCTTGAAAAAGTTGGAGGAGAGAGAGAGCAAGGGTGATGACTAGGATTCCACTCACAATTAATGAAATATCAAATCTATCATTCAAAAAACGTGGAGCATGGGATGCTTATATGGGCATCACTGTTGTATTCCTTACGAAAAATGACCCAAAATAGACCCAAATTTCGTCCAATTTGGAGTTCGGGAGCCCAAGATATCTCAAGTTGAAGTTGGACTGCTCAAGAACCTTCCAAATGAAATATTTCAACTAACAGAAAGATAACTTCTACGAATTGTGCTAAGGCCCCTAGAATCCGAATTTCCGCTTTACTTTGTCCCCGACCGACTGTCAATAATTATAAATAAACTCCTATCCACAGAAACGGCCGTAACTTCTTCATTTCAACTCGAAATCAAGTGTCATTTGAACCATTGCGAAGCTGACTCAATGGGCTACGCATTCATACTATTAACACCTCAAAATTATGCTAAGGGGCCCACTGTAATCACATTCAAATTTGATTGATTGGCGTGATTCTTTCAATGCTCCATCCGAACTTGATTTTCTCGTCTCCTGGGTGCTTCCTGCTATTCTTAGCATCTTTTGCTCCATTTTCACAAGAATTCACCTAAAACCTGAAAAGCACAAGAAAGCACCAAAGTAACTCTGTCTAATGTGGTAAAATGTATGTTTCATGCCCTAAGATTTCACACATAAATGTGCTCATCACATCCCAAAAGAAATATTTAACCTATGAAAAGAAGCGATTCTTATCTTGGGTGGACCAATGTGCAGGTGTCACACCCATAACCAGATAATTGACAATATCAGCAAACCATGGTTCACTAGACAGTGCCACCAGATCCTCATCCGAAAAGTTCTCGTTGACTGGAGAATCAACAGTCAAAGAATTAGGCAGCCGGAATAGATGGTCTGCAACCAAATTTTCACACCCTTTCTTATCCCTAATTTCAAGATTAAATTCTTGCAACAAAAGGACCCACCTAATGAGGCGAGCCTTGGCATCTTTCTTCTGCATAAGATATTTGATAGCTGCATGGTCAGTGTAAACAATAACATGTGATCCAACCAAGTAGGGCCTAAATTTCTCTAAAGCAAACACAACAGCTAAAAATTCTTTCTCAGTGGTTGTATAATTAAGCTGTGCATCATCAAGAGTCCTACTAGCATAATAAATCACATGGGGCAAGTTGCTGATTCTTTGCCCAAGAACAGCCCCTATAGCAAAATCAGAGGCATCACACATAAGCTTAAATGGTACTATCCATTTTGGAGCTTGCATAATGGGGGCTGAGGTCAATGCTGTTTTCAATTGCTCAAAACTCTTATAACACTCAGGAGAAAAATCAAATGGGCAATCCTTTACTAAAAGGGAAGTGAGAGGTCTAGCTATCTGGCTAAAATCCTTGATGAATCTTCTGTAAAAACCTGCATGGCCAAGAAAAGATCTAATGTTTTTTACACTATTGGGTGGTGGTAAATTGGCAATGAGGTCCACCTTAGATCTATCAACCTTAATCCCCTCTTTGGACACAATGTGACCAAGAACTATGCCTTGCTTCACCATGAGGTGGCACTTCTCCCAATTCAAAATCAAGTTCTTTTCTATGCATCTTTTGAGAACCAAAGAGAGATGATGCAAGCAATTAAAAAATGTAGAGCCATGAATAGAAAAATCATCCATAAACACCTCTAAGAAGTGTTCTACCATATCAGAAAAGATACTCATAATGCACCTTTGGAATGTAGCAGGGGCATTACAAAGCCCAAAAGGCATACGCCGGTAAGCAAAAGTTCCATAAGGGCATGTGAAAGTGGTCTTGTGTTGGTCCTCTAAAGCAATAGGGATTTGGTTATAGCCTGCATAACCATCAAGAAAATAATAATATTCATGGTCAACTAGTCTCTCTAACATCTGATCAATAAAAGGCAAGGGGAAGTGGTCCTTCCATGTTGCCGCATTCAATTTTCTATAGTCAATGCACACTCTCCATCCCGTTTGGATATGGGTTGGAATCAACTCATTATTGGCATTCTCAACTATAGTGACTCCTCCTTTCTTAGGCACAACCTGCACAGGACTCACCCATTGGCTATCAAAAATAGGATAAATAATGTCATGATCCAAGCACTTTAAGATCTCTTTCTTGATTGCCTCTTTCATCACAAGATTAGCCATTCTTTGGGATTTCCTAGAAGGTTTGGAACTCTCCATCAGATGAATATGATGTTGAATAATGAAGGGGCTAATACCTTTGATGTCAAACATGGTCTAACCTATGGCTTCCTTATGGTCCTTTAGAAGCTTAATAAACTCTTCTTCCTCAATAGAAGTCAAATCAGAAGCAATAATGACAGGAAGAATGTGATCTTGCCCTAAGAAGGCATACTTGAGGTTGGAGGGCAATGCCTTCAACTCTAATGTGGGGGGCTCAATAATAGAGGGTTTGGGAATGGAGGTGGATAGGGGTCCAAGGGGCTCCAAAGGTGGTTGGATGCTCCAGACCTCAGATAAGGGGGTATCATCAACACCCTCCAATTCCTGTATACATTCTTAAAATTCCGAATCAAAATCAATCTCAAAGAACATATCAATATCATCGGAAAATCCTTGAAGCATATGCAGCTCTTCATCCATATCAGGCTGCTTGCCCAACCTAAAAACATTGAAGTCAACAGAAGTATTGCCAAAAGATAATTTCATGAGACAATTCCTACAATTGATTAAAGCATTTCTGGTAACTAGGAATGGCCAACCTAAGATGATGAGGATTTGGTCCTTGAAGTTGATAGTAGGTTGGGTATCTAAAACAATAAAATCTATAGGAAAAATAAATTCTCCAACCTTTAACAGGATATCCTCAATCATTCCCTTAGAAACTTTAACCGATCGATCTGCAAGTTGAAGAGTAATTTTAGTCGATTTCAGTTCTCTCAATCCCAGTTGTTGGTAGACATGAAAGGGTAAGAGGTTCACACTTGCACCAAGGTCCAATAAGGCATGATCAATAGTGGTATTGCCTATAGTGCAAGAGATGGTGGGGCTTCCAGGATCCTTATGCTTGGCTGTTACTGACTGTGAGATGAGAGAACTAATGTTAGCAGCCAAGAATGCCTTTTTGGGCACATTGGTGGTCCGCTTTTGGGTGCATAAGTCTTTGAGGACTTTAGTATAAGCGGGGATCTGGGCAATAGCATCCAATAAGGGGATATTCACCTGAACCTGTTTAAAAACATCCAAAACTTTCTCCATGGAAGGAGACTTTTTGCTAACCAATCTATTTGAGAAAGGGGCAGGTGGGATATAAACTCTTTCAGGGGTGGTCTCTTTTAATTTCTCAACAGAATCATCTTTGATTTCCTTAACCAAATCATCTGAGATCTCTTCAGGTTCATTAGACGAACCAGGAACAGTAGGCACTTCAATGGCCTCTTCAGAAGGGGGAGAGTCAATAGGAGTATGCGATGATAAAGATTGAGGTATACTAGCCTGTTGATACTCACGGCTACTCCTTAAAGCATAGACAACATTAACCTGATTGGAGGGCCCTTGAAGCTGTTGGCCTTGTACCGGGTTAAGTGGAGGAGCTTGGGTAACTTGTTGAATATAAACCTGATGCCTAGGATTTGGTTCAGGTTGGCTAGGTAACTTCCCTGTTTCCCTCTCATGCAAGATTGTGACAAGTTGGGTGAGTTGCTTCTCCATAAGGGTCATTCTTTTCTCAATCTCACCTATTCTTGGTGCCTCTCCTGTATTGATGAACCCTGGGGGTGACTGATAGGGTGCAAGGAGATGAGGCCTAGCAGAATTCATAGAAGGTCCTAGATGATGACAAGGGGGAAAGGGGTTAGGAGACATTCCTTAGCTTTATGGTGCATAGTTGGGCCTTGGACACCAAGCTGACCTTGATGGTTAAAGTTGGATGGACCTGCTTGGTTGCCTTGATTCTAGGAGAAATCGGGATGATTTCTCCATCCTGGATTGTAAGTATTGCTATATGGGTTATTTTGGTAGAGAGTACTTACATTCTCAGTGCTGGAATTGCCCACCAAGGTGTTGGGGCATTCCTGCAAAATATGTTCAGGTGATTGACACCAACTGCATATTATCACCTAGTTGACATGGTTAACCAGTATAGACTCTTTAAGAACAGTGGACTCCAACCTTTTTATGAGGCTATCAAGTTTGGCCTCCTTGGCTGGCATACCCTCAATGACATACCCCTTAGTGGTCCTTTCAGTCTCTTGGAAAGATTCTCATTCCCTAGTCTTATCAGTCAAGTTGGTTAAGAATGTCCATACATCATTTTTCTCAGAAAAAGAAGTAAAGCCTACAGGACACATGGACTCTACAAGTTGCTTGGTCTGATAATCAATACCCTCATAAATAATTTGGCATACCTGCCACAAGTCGAAACCATAGTGAGGGCATTCTAAGAGGAGGTCCTTGAATCTTTCCATGAATTTAGAAAAGGACTCATGTGGTTTCTGCCTGAACTGGAGGATGTCACTCTTAAGCTTATTGGCCTTGTGAAGAGGGAAGAATTTTCTCAAAAAGACAATGGTGAACTCATCCCATGTATTAATGGAGTTTGTAGGCAGTCCATAGAGCCACTTCTTGGCCTGGTCTTTCAGGGCAAAGGGTATAAACCTAAGCCTAACTGCATCATCAATCAAATTGTGGACCTTAATTAGAACACAGACCTCCTCGAATTCTCTAAGGAAGAGATCTGCATCTTCATTGGCCATCCCATGGAAGTGGGGTAGCATGCTAATGAAGTTGGTCTTGAGTTCATAATTGTTTCCTGTAACAGGTGGTATGTTGATGCAAGAAGGCTGTGTAGCCCTAGTAGGGTAAAACCTATCCTTAAGAGTCTTGGGTATTTGTCACCCATGGTCAAAGGTGGGGTTAAGGGTAATGGAGAAGGCGGTATTCTAATAAGACGATTAGATGAATCACGAGTCCACACCATAGCCACTTAAATAGATATGAGGTCTCCTTTAGAAAAATTGAAGAAAAATAAAAGACTTAAGAAAAAGTACTAAAATCAAGAGGGAGCCCAAAGTAGATAATGCATCTATCCCTCAAAAATCAAAATAATGGTTCAAAAGCTGTAAGGATGCCATATAGGTTGACAGCAAGGGAACCCGTATAGTCTTCTATAGCCACCTATGGTCGATTCCAAATGGATTCTTATGTAGAGTGGAGGTCTACTATATGTTTATGTTTCCAACGCTCTCACTATGTCGTTTTCCTGTTATCAAGAGTGGTCACCTCCAAAGATAAGTCACATGCCAATCCACCCAACCAAGTCAAGATGTAGCGTCATAGGTAACTTAATCCTATGAGGGACACCAAAAGATGGAGGGTTGAAGCATATGAAGGACTTTAGATTGGGCACACACTATTTGAAACAGAAGAGAAACAAGAAGAGTTTTTCAAAAACTGGTTTTTTTTTTCAGAAAAAAAAGAGAAAATAATAAACTAAAACACTTCGAACTACTTAAAAATCAGATAAATAAAATGGACAATAATCTCCCCGGCAACGGCGCCAAAAACTTGTTTGAGTTAAAATAAAACCGCAAGCGTACGGGTCAATCGTAACTACGGGTCGAACACGAGGAAATATACGCCACTCTATTTAAATAACTTAAAAGTAATGCAAAGTGAACCAAATTAAAGTGTTAAATTAAACTAATTAAACTAACAAAAATCAATGCATCCTAACTCATAAGCATCTAACAAAATTAAAGGATTAAATCGGCGTCTTAACACATGAGCATCTAACCTATCAAACTAAAGCGAATTAAAAGGAATAAAAATGCAGCCACACATACTAACCACATAAAAAGAAATAAGGGAATAAAAATGCATCCACAAACCACAACCATATAAAATTAAAATAAAAGAAATAGAGAGAGAAGAAGAAGAAGATACAGAGAGATATAGGAGATGGAGAATGAGATTGAGAGTTTAGATAGTAAAACCTGGATATGCTTGCATGAATGTAATTGAAAAGCTTGAATACTTGCATAGACTTACCATGGCTTCCTCTTCTAAATCTTCAAGTCTTGTCATCAACTTAAGAACTTAGACTAGAAGGCTTAAAACCTAAACTAGAATTAAGAAATTACAACCCAATTGAAGATTTAAATTAAAATTAAAGCATAAACTAAACCTATTATAACCATTAAATGAAAATCAAAAAAGCAAACTAGAACTTAAAAAAGCCAAAAATCACAAATTAGAAGGAGAAGAAGAGAAGAAATTTCACTAAGTGAATGAGCAAAATTTACAAGAGAGGTAAAGAGTATTTATAGGGAAAAGGGGAGAAGGGAGAAGAGAGAAGAGGGAAGTGTAGGAGAAATATTCCCTAAGAAAAGAGAATATTCTCTTCTCCTACCTCCTTTACATTGCCTTGAATCCCAAGAAAATAGAAAGAGGGGTAGAAAAGAATATTATTTACATAAACCTTCTATTTCTAGAAAAGTAATTTTCTAATTCTAACTTGTGCTTCCTTTTCTTTGTAGATATCTTCTCCAAGCAATAAAATCAAAGCATCTTCGATTTTTCAACCTTCCATAGATGAGAAAATATCTTTCAAAATAAATCTATCCCAAGTGAAATTTCAGGAATGCCCTTGAAAAGTTGGAGGAGAGAGAGAGTGATGACTAGGATAGTGATGACTAGGATTCCACTCAACCAAATAACAAAATTCCCAATGTGTCCTCTAAAAATCGTGGGGCATTAAATGCAGCCCATAAAAATCGTGGACACCTTGTGGACCTTCAAAATTAATGGAATCTAATGGCAATGTGGGTCCCTCCATGTGGGTAGCAGCCCTTCTCTCTCTTCAAGAATGCAAAATTGCCAAAATGGCCCTATACTTGCAGTAGATCTCCACCATTGCTTAGAAATATCTTCTATAATGTCAAAAATATCCTTGGGCAGTGGTAGACTGACTATGGGCTTGCACTACAGCTCCTTTCTAACCCATTATCCTTTCTTGGGCTGAAAAGAATAATCAACTGTACGGTGGGCTAGACGAATGCGTACTTGCGTTCTGTCACATCCAACTTGCTCTAAATTTAGTCCTCTTTACAGCTATGGAAGGAAAAATGATAACTTTACGTGTAACTTGGGACATGCAGCTCCCGATAGTCCAGAATAGCCCAAAACCTGAAAAACACAAGAAAGCACTAAAGTAACTCTGTCCAATGTGGTAAAATGTATGCTTTATGCCCTAAGATTTCACACAGAAATGTGCTCATCATCTTCATTGGGCCGGGTTTGTGTAGCATTGAACTCCTCCAAATTGGTTTTCTCAATTTAGACTCCGAAAATGCACTTCTTCTCCAATTCTTCTAATATGTCAAAAATGCCCCTGTACCCTGAAAATACAGAAAACTACCCGAATAGCTCCATTCTAAGCAGATAAAAATGCAGAATTAAATGGAATAATTTCACACATAAATGTGTTCATCAAATATCCCCACACTTAGTTTTTGTTAGTCCTCGAGCAAAAAGAAAATAAAGAAAACAAAAATCCTAACTCACTTTCATAGGAATCACGGTTGCACTTAGCATGTGCAACAAGCCTTTAAACCCCTAGGTTATCCCTACCCTAGGTTATCCCTAGTGGACGAGTTTTGTCTCGTGAGTGTTTACGAGGAATATACACACAAAATTCATGATTCCAAAAAAAATATCGCAAATTTAAACTTTGACAAAGGGTAAGAAGCACACACCAAATCCGAAACCAAGATACTCTACTCAAAATCAAGAAGACAAAGGTACCCCCACACTTGCGCTCTTATTACCCAGTATTGATTCTACCAACAGGTACACATCTTAATTAGGGAATCTACTCATATCTTCCAAACACCATCTCACTTAAGGTAAGACCACTCATGACGTCAAGGGAGCCAATGACTTAGGTTTCGGAGCATTTTTTATCATACAATTGTACTAAGGCAATGACATTTCTTTCTTTCTCTTCTCTCTCTTTTTTTTTTTTTTTTTTTTTCTAATCACACTAAACTCTATTTGTTACTCCACTACTGTTCCTCAAATGCCATACAGGGTCACTAAACAAGACACCCGAGTTACTTGGTAGCTTTGCTTCTTACATATATCCACAAGGATAGTGATGCTAGAGTTCTTTTTCAGAAGTTTTATCCCAAGGAGTGTCGATCAAGTCACCTCGCTTCTTGAGGCGGAGTGCCCTGTCTAGCTCCAAGGAATTCAACCCTTACTTTTATTATCTTCTTCCTTTCTTTATTTAATTTTTTTTTTAATATCATGCCAAAACTTGGTCTCAGCTCCTAGCCAAAAGCTTAAAGAATCACAAGACAAACAAGCGGTCCGTCCATTCAGACAAGATGGGGCTCTTATTGTTTGAGTCAAATCCCACCTCAAGATACACTAGCTACCGCCCTCTCAATAGGTTTTCATTACTTCTGATTAGGGTTCCTAAGTCTTTCTCTCCCGCGCTTTGCATCAAAGTAACAGAAAGACATGTAAATATTACCAAGAGCCAAAATAAAAATCTACCAATTGAGCTCACAGCCACCCCCCCCCACACTTAAATTATGCAGTGGCCTCAATGCAGGCAAAAAATAAAGAACAAAGATAGGGAGGGAATATACCAGATAGCAGGAATCATCAAGATACGGCAGAGCAGTGCATCCAACAAACTGTAACAGCTACTTAAAAAACAAAACACAAACAACCACTGGAAAACAAAGGTCTAAAGAAAAATGGTTGGTTGACTCCCACAAAGCGCTAAGTTTAGAGTCTTCAACCAGACTCAAAATGAGGCTCACGGAGAGTCAAGGAGCAAATCACGTAACTCCAAAGACTCAATAAGTTGGCCATCAGCAAGGTCGTCCACATATGGCTTCAGTCGTTGGATATTGACCTTAAAGGTATGCCCAGCCTGAGGGTTACGAACCTCCACAGCACTATGAGGGGAAACATCAACTACCAAAAAAGGGTCATCCCACTGAGATCTAACCTTTCCAGGGAATAAGCGCAACTTAGAATTGAACAACCATACTCGCTGGTTGGGCTCAACGGACTTTCGAACTATATGTTTATCATGAAAAGCTTTAGTCCGGTCTTTATAGAGTCGCGAGTTGTCATAAGCATCATTGCGTAATTCATCCAATTTAGATAACTGGAGACAAGGAGTAGATCTAGCTTCGGACATGTCAAAATTAAATGTCTTGATAGCCCAAAATGCCCGATGCTCCAACTCAACTGGGAGATGACAGGCTTTACCGAAAACTAATCGATATGGAGACATACCAATAGGAATTTTATAAGCTGTCCGGTAAGCCCATAAAGTGTCATCTAGGCAAGTAGACCAATCCTTATGGTCAGGTCTAACCATTTTCTCCAAGATTTTCTTTATCTCTCGATTAGAAACCTCCACTTGACCAGATGTCTGTGGATGGTAGGGAGTAGCAACCTTGTGAGTGATGGAGTATTTTTTCAACAAGGCTCCAACTCTCTAGTGTTTGAAATGATTGCCACCGCCACTGATGATAGCTCTAGGGAAACCAAAGCGGCTAAAAATGTGACTCTGAACAGAAGACATAACAACCTTATGGTCATTGGTTCTGGTTGCTTTAGCCTTGACCCATTTAGAAACATATTCAACTACCACTAGTATGTACTCATGACCAAACAAAGCAGAAAATGGGCCCATGAAATCAATCCCCTAAACATAAAAAATATGAAAGACCAGAATAGAATTGAGGGGCATCATGTCTCGTCGGGAAAGATTACCAACCTGTTGGCATCTAACACACGTTTTACAGAAAACATGCGCATCCCAAAACAAAGTAGGCCAATAGAAGCCACTTTGCAGAACCTTGGCTACAGTCTTGTTACCACTAAAGTGTCCCCCCAGGTGCCAGTATGACAAAAAGACAATATACTCTGGAACTCACTCTCAGGGATACAATGTCTAATGACCTGATCCAAACAGTATCGGAATAACTCAAGATCCTCCCAATATAGTACTTTACCAATGAGAAGAAGCAATCCTTAACTGATTTATCCCAATCAGAAGGAATCTTCCCACTAGCAAAGTAGTTCACGATTTGAGCATACCAAGGAGCCGATTTAGAAGATACAACATATAACTGCTCATCAGGAAAGGTTTTCCGAACCAACTCAAAAGTGGAAGGATAATGGGGAATACGAGATAAATGGTCTGCTACAACATTTTTTGACCCCTTCTTATCTCGATTTTTTAGGTCAAACTCTTGAAGGAGGAGAATCCGTCGGATGAGCCTCAGCTTAGCATCACACTTGGATAGGAGATGCCGAAGAGCTACGTGATCCGAATAGGCAATCACCTTCGAGCCCAAAAGATATGATCTAAACTTATCAAGGGAAAAAACTACTATGAGTAACTCCTTCTCAGTAGTGGTGTAATTCATCTGAGCATCAGAGAGGGTTTTACTAGCATAGTAAATCACAACAGGCTTCCCATCAACCCTTTGGCCTAAAACAGCACCAACAGCATAGTCGAACGGGTCACACATGATCTCAAAGGGGAGAGACCAATCAGGTGACCTCATAATGGGTGCTTTAGCCAATGAATCATGAAGGGTGTGGAAAGCAAGAAGGCATTTATCATCAAAGATAAAAGGGGCATCATTTCTAAGCAGACTGCACAAAGGCCTAGAAACCAAGCTAAAGTCTTTGATAAAATGCCATAAAGGCCGGTATGGCCCAAGAAGGAACGGACTTGTCGAACAGAAATGGGAGGGGGTAACTTAGCAATCAAATCAACCTTGGCCAGGTCAACCTCAATGCCTCGTGCAGAAACAATGTGGCGAAGGACAATACCCTTTTGAACCATGAAATGGCTCTTCTCCCAACTAAGAATGAGGTTGGTCTCCACACACCGTTTAAGAACCTGAAATAACTGGTGGAGACACTCATTGAAAGATGACCCAAAGACAAAGAAGTCATCCATGAAAACTTCTAAAGATTGGCCAACCAAGTCAGAAAAGATGGCCATCATGCACCTTTGAACGGTGGTTGGAGCATTGCACAACCCAAAGGGCATGCGTCTGAATACAAATGTACCAAAGGGGCACCTAAAGGTTGTTTTCTCTTGGTCACTAGAATAGATAGGAACTTGATTGTATCCCAAATAACCATCAAGAAAAAAAAAAAGTAGCTCTGCCCAACCAATTTCTCTAAAATTTGATCAATGAAGGGCAGAGGAAAGTGGTCTTTGCGAGTGACCTTGTTCAGCTTTTGTAAATCAATACAAACACGCCAACCTGTAGTGGTACGAGTGGGGACAAGATCACCTTGGTCATTGGGAACTGTTGGATTTATGTGTCCGTCAAACCTGGTTCGGTCCGGTTCAATCCAATTTTACTTTGTATTGAACCTTTATACATTTTAATTTAATATTATCACATGCGAAATAAACTTTTTGAGCATTATGTGTCCGTAAGTTGCACTTAAAATGGTAGTCACGATTAGGGTTTGGGCTGGGCACCCATATCATATGTTCGTCGCATTGGGTATGCCTAGACATGTGATGTCAGGGTACGAATGCGAGTACTCACATGTTCGATGTGTGTATTGGCTAAGAATCTACTTTGTCGATTCTCTCATGCATTACTGCCAGATGTAGGAAGGGATAGACATGTGTCACCGAGACCCTTTACCTGAGGAAACCCTGTTGCTGTAAAGTATGACTGCATTCTTTGGTTCATCAATGACTGAGACTCAAGTGAGTCAAACCCGATGTTCTGGGAATGCGCGAACACTTTGTGAGTGAAGGAGTTACTCAAAATGGTTACCACTACCCGATTGGGGAACACCGAGATTGAAGTTGTCTGTGTATGGTCGGATCAAAATCTGGTTCCAGTGTCGTTTTGGAAATGGTTTTTGCAAAACCATTTTACATAAAATAATAGATTATATGTAGTTATTTGAATAAAGTGTTTTATCGAGTTTTGCGGGACCCGATCAATTACACAAACACTCTTATATGGACATGTACTATGGCATGGGGTTTGGCAGTTCAAGTGTACATGCCCTAGATTTCATAATGATGGTGTTGATGAGTGGGGGGTTATATATGATAATTTATTATCATATAGGGAGTTATTTGGAATTTACTAAAATAATTGGTTCTTTATTTAAGTAATGGATATGGTGCTAATTATAATTATTCATAAATTAAATTAATTAATTAATTATAACATTCCCTATTAGATTCTGCTTCTTCACCAATTAGAAGCACTTTGAGTTTAAACAAGACAACCAAACAAGGAGAGAGAGAGACTGACTCTCACTGGGATTTTATTTTTCCCATCTAGGATTTTAGAAACCCTAGTGTTATATAAACACAAAAAAAAAAACGCAGAGGAGGGCACCAATGCTCCACGTTTTTGGCAGCGCCCCCTCTTGGATGGTTTTTTGGTTCTCCTCTCTCTCTCTTGTGATCTTTTCTTCTCCTTCTTCTTGCTCTCTACTTTGTTTGAGAGTTAGGGTTTTGGAAACCCAAATTTATGCTTGAAGAACTGAGGAGCATCTAGGATTGGCTTGAAGAACCTTGGCTGCACCATTGGAGGTTCAGATCTGTTTGCTTGAAGTGCTCATCAAAGGAAGAACCATTGTCTATTGGAGGAGCAACACTTGAGGCTCATCAGGTTAGCAATTCTATGTTAATTCTTATTGATTTATTATATTGATTATTCATGGGATGTGAAAGTAACTCGAATTGATTATTTTCCGTTGCGCATTCGGGTGTGGGATGGATCCCTCTATCCATGAGATGGAATAGGGATGATTATTCTCTATGACATGGATCCCAATAGGATTATGGAACGTCAAAGAGATGGACTGGGCATTGGTTTGTCATACCAAACCCTAATAGGGTTCCAGTAGGGCACCATGGGCAACCATGGAAAATCCTAAAATTGAAAATATGATGCCCAAGCCAGATTAGGGTGCCCTAGGGCAACCCTAGGGTTCCCTAGGAACAACCCTGAAGTTCCCTAAAATAGGGAACTTGAACTTACATGTTTATTGGTTTTCCAAGGTGAACCACCATGATCCCATGGACCATAGGAACGACCTATAGGAACAACCATGGTGTTGGACTTCTTAGGGACAACCTGAGTGGGATAGACCCATTGACTATCCAAGATAGGGTATATGATGCCAGCATTAAGCCACTTTACTACTTCATTCTTCACTACTTCCCTCATATTAGGATTCAGATGATGTTGTGGATCCCTAAAGGGTTTTGCTCCATCCTCACAATAAATCATGTGCATACAAACTAAAGGGTCAATACCCTTAAGATCAGCCAAGGACCAACCAATGGCGGTCTTGTACTCAGAAAGAACTTCCAACAGTTGAGCCTCTTGCCTGGATGAAAGATCGGATGAGATAATAACAGGTAATGTCTCTACTGTCCCTAAAAATGCATACTTAAGGGTGGAAGGGAGAGGTTTAAGCTCCAACTTTGGAGGGGGTATTAGAGAAGAAGGTTGGGGAGATGCAGCTTAAGGGGGGAGAGGCTCAATCCTAACTGTCCAAGGTGGCTGTCCTAAAGAGAGTGGGGCATCTAGCAAGGTGTTCACCTCTTCAGTATATGCCTCAGACTCATCTCCAAACATTACACAGTGTTGCAAAGGGTTATCCATAAGCAAGTGAGAAGTGCAATCAGCCACAATTTCGTCTAATAAATCTAATGCAAAACACTCTTCCTCTCTAATGGAACTTAAGGATGCATTGAAGATGTTGAGCCTAAGCTTCTTATTCCCAAAATAGATGTCCATGGCACTTGATCTATAATTTATTCAAGCATTTGCAGTAGCTAAGAAGGGGCACCCTAAAATGCTAGGGGAAAGCTTGGCTGTGGTGGCTGTATCCATATCCAGGATAAGGAAGTCCACAGGAAAGTACAACTCATCCACCTTCACTAAAACATCCTCTAGCAAACCACGAGATATCTTGACTGAACGATCAGCCAACTGGAGGATGACCTCAGTGGGTTACAAATCTCCTAAGCTAAATCTATCATAGACTGAACTAGGCAAGATATTCACACTATCCCCTAAATCAAGTAGTGCCCTACTTATGGAGAGATCTCCAATGATCTAGGAAAGAGGTGCACCTGGATCCTTAAGCTTAGGGGGTAGGTGGCTGAAAATTACAGAGCTAACCTGTACAGTCAAATGGATGGTCTTAGGGATTTGAGTTCTCAACTTACGCTTTTGAGTGCAGAGGTCTTTTAAAAATTTAGCGTAAACAGAAACTTACTTTATAGCATCCAAAAGGGGGAGATTGATGCGAACTTGTTGGAATAAGTCTATCATCTCTTGCATCTTTGCACCCTTTTTATCCAGAAAGTCTGGGGCTGGTATCTGAAGGGCTTGGCGGAAAGGGACCTTGGAATGTAAGAATCAGGTGATGGTCCCTCCACAATAGGAATGTGTAGCCCCTTCCTTGGGAACTGATGAGTGATTTTCACAGGTGGTGTTTTTATACTGGACTCATGTGTTTCTACACCACCACCAGAATTCTCTAGGGTTGACTCAGCCTCTCCCTGGCTTTGAGACTTAGTAGGCAAAGTCCCATTAGTAGTTAAGGGTGCATCATGTTTTTTCACCCTTTTACCACTCCTCAAGATTGTGACCGATTGGACTTGCTCTTTCCCTGTACCCGTTTAAGTATTTGGGTTACCTATTGGCTGACTTGGCAATTGGCCAGCCTCCCTCCTACTTATAGCATCAGCTAGTTGACCAAGTTGGTTCTCTAGCTTATTAATGCACTGAGTATGTGAGTGTAGTAGTTGTGTGTTCTGCTCGAGTCCACTTAATGCTTTTAGCACCTTCTCCTCAAAGGATTGATTCTGTTGGGGTTGAGGATATGATGGTTGTCCACCCCTATAGGCATTGGTTTGAACATTAAATGGTGGCCTATATGGTGGGTTTGGAGGATTATTAAATGGTGGTCTACATGAAAAGCTTGGGTGGTTTCGCCATCCCAGGTTATAAGTGTTGAAAAAAGGATCATTACCCGGTGTAGGGAAATTTTGAGCCACTTGTACCTGTTCCTAAACAAACTCAGGGTATTGTGCAGCTGAAGGACAGTCTGTCACATAGTGACTAGGGCTAGCACATAGGGCACAGGCTTCAGTCTGATTGGGTGCAAGGAAACTCATTGGGAAAGAGGACATAGGATGCTGCCCTATAGACATCAAATAGTTCAATTTCTTGGACAGCATGTCAACCTTAGCAGCCATCTCAACAGTTGGATTGATCTCATAGAGACCGCCCTTCTATGGTTGCCCTGTGTGTGGAATTTTATTTCGAGAGGCTGAAGCGTGATGTTGGGAATTCTCACTAAGAGTTTCAAAAATATCCCACGCTTCGGTCTCATTCTTGTGCATAAATGTTCCCCCACAAGAGGAGTCCACCATCTGCCTATATCGGTCACGGAGACCATCACCCATTTCCCATGCTTCATGAAATTGTTCACCCTCTAATTGGGAGAAATTAGTAATGGCTTGCCTAAGGCTATTAGTCCGGCCAATGGGGAAGAATTTTTTCAGAAATTCCTGCTGCATTCCCGCCCATGTAGAAATCCTAACCGAATCTAGGGAATGAAGCTAGTGTTTGGCTTTGTCCTTTAAGGAAAATGAACAGAAGCAATTTTAAGGCATCTTTATTGAAGTTTTGGATTTTGACTATAGATCATACCTCTACGAACTCATCAAGATGTTTGTAAGGCTCCTTATTAGCAAGTCCATAATAGGATGGTAACATCTGTATGATGCTGGACTTGATCTCATATTGAGCGGCCTGAATGGCAGACAACTGAAAACAAGATGCATGAGCATAGGCACTTGGAGTGAAGTGCTCACTCAGTGGCCGTCTTGGCTGATCCTCATCACCCATTTTATAACTATCCTTAAGTCTAGCCAAAGATTGCTTTATTTCTAGGTCAAGGGAAGTCAGGTTGGGGTGCAAAGAATGCCGACCATGCATAAAACACAACACAGGTTGAACGTGCTAGTTAAACAAAAATTAAAACGTGATAACTAATAAACAAAACAATTAATAAAAATAAAAATCAGAACTAAAAAAAGTAAAAAAAAAAAAAAAAAAAAACTAATTTAAAACTAACGAAAATACTTACCTGGTGTTGGCAGTTGCACAATTCCACATGCTACCCCCCGATGAACGGTTACACATATGATCTTAAGGGGCTGGGGAAATTAAAATTAAACCAAAACACACAATCTAATGCTGGAAATAAAAATTACATACAATATAATAAACCCTAACTACATAAAATCTAGAAAAGAACCGAAACTAAAAGAGCAGTCCAAACGCAAAATCCGTCTTAGCTTTATCTACTCGATTTCCTGCAAAAACAAAGAGAATGCTAGTTATACGGTACTAAAACTAACCTAATAATAAGAAAAAAAATTAAAAATAAAATTTTGGAATTATAAAATTAGAACTATAACACACTAGCACAAATCAATCTTAGCAATCGTGCTTTGGTTCCCTGGCAATGGCGCCAAAATTTGATCATGTCGTTAACCAGTCAAAAATAAAATCCTAAATTAATCTAGCAAGTAGCAAGTAAGGGGTCGATCTACGGGGAACTGGAAGACTAAATTACTAAGATGATTAGATGAAAGTGATGAAAATTAAAGTGTAATAAATCTGAGTTTAAACTCTGAACGAAAGAAACGAATCTAAGCTAACAACAATATGCAACTACGGAAGAAGACTATCTTTAGGGTTCGACTCCCCAATGAGTTGTTATTCAATTCGGTTGCATGCTTCGGTTTATTATAACCGCAGGCCTAATAACACCACAGAATGTAGGGTTCTTCCTAGGTATGGACTATCTTGATGAGTAATATCGTCCTTTGCTACAGGGCTTGGTACGCTTAGTTCATTCAGCTATAATCCATCATCGGTACAACCACAGAAGAACAAAATACTATTGCTTGAATGAAAAAAATATTGAATCACAAAAATAAAATTCCTCAACTAAATTCATAAATTAGAATCATCCAAATAAGGATGGGGTCTCAACATCAAGCAATTAAGAATGCAAACCAGAATTTTAAATAACAACTATCATTGGTTCATCTACACCTAAAGATAGAGAATACTTAGCCGCTCATGGGGCTAAGAGACAGGGGGCAGCAATGGTGATCTTCCATGGAACGTCGAGTGCAAGAGCAGCTGTGGTGAAGAGTGGATTGATCGCTGAAACGATGGAGAGCAAGGCCAGGGTGATGGTGGTGGTGAAGTGTGTGGTGCTTCTTTATCCCTTTGCTGGTTCGAAGATCCAAAAGAAGAAAAAAAACAAAAGAGATCGAGCCCGAGAAAGAGAGACCGAAGGAAGCAATTTAAGGAAAGCCGGGAGGGAGATGGGATAGATAGGAAAGATAGAACCCGAGAGGGTTTAGGAAAATATGGGAGAGAAATATTTTAGAGGAGGTGGGATACATTAAACGTAAAAGGGATTGGAGATAAGAAAAAAAAGAATTTTAAGATAGATGAGAGAGAGAATCATGGGCAGCACATGGAAGAGGTTAGAGGGATTTTAGGAGAGATGAAATTCATTAAATGTAAAAGGGATTGGAGATAAGAAAAAAAAAAGAATTTTAAGATAGATGGGAGAGAGAATCATGGGCAACATGTGAGAGAAGAGAGATTTTAGGGAACAGAAGAAATATAAGAGAGGAAAGAGAATTGAGAGAAGTAGGAAAGTTAGGAACCGTAGTGGGATGAGAGAAAGAGATATTAGGGAGGAGAGAGAATTTAACCTAAATTCTAAATTTAATCAAAATCCTCTTTGTAAAAATAACTCTCCATCCTGGCCCTGGATGAACCCAATTTGAGAATTAAAGTTGTTCCAATCAATGTTCTGGATGATATGAGCCCAATATCGGATATCTTTTGAAAATTTCCAATTTTCTAAAATTATAATTATGCCCTTAGGTCTTCAGTGAAACTTCTTCCCATCTCGTCCTTGATCATATGTGAGTCGATCCATGGGTAAACTAGAGCCTAGATTGCATCAAATCCTTCCATTCAGCTTCTTTTATGCGCATGACCCCCTAAGACCAAATTCGGTGGAGATAGGTGGGGGCTACCCCCTAACTCAAAAATACAAGAGGTCTTCATTGGGCCAGGCTTGTGTAGCATTGAACTCCTCTAAATTGGTTTTCTCAATTTAGGCTCTGAAAATGCACTTTTTCTCCAATTCTTCCAATATGCCAAAAAATACCCTTTGCATCCTGAAAATACAAAAAAGTACCCGAATAGCTCCATTTTAAGAAGATAAAAATGCAAAATTAAGTGGGATAATTTCACACATAAATGTGCTCATCGGTAAGTCGGGTGAATACATTCCCCATGGATTCTAGTTTTTCAAATAGATTTATCATTTTCATGACATGATCCATTACTGGAGTCCCTGGGGACATTTTGGCGTTATGGATTTGGCTTACCACATCATAATGTGCATGAGTAAGTTGTCGGTTGAACAATTCAGCAAGCTTATGCATCTTACCCTCAGTCGTTCTTATGTCTTTTATAGAGTCAACCATTGACTTATCGATTGAACCAAGGATATACAGTGAGGCTTTAGAATCCCTCACACTAAAGTCCTAATAATATTCTAGGTCTTCCTGTTAGTCATCTGGGTGGGGTTCTTGAAGGGGCTCTTCATCAATAACAGAAAATAAACCTTCTGCAATCAAGAGCAATTTAATGCTTCGATACCAGTCAATTAGTAGTTGGGTCCAGTCAATTTTGAGTCACTAATTAATGTTAACAGGTTGAAATTAACGACAACCATTGAAATAGAATCTACACATGTATATATTAAATCACATGCATTAATAACCATCAATAATATAGTGAGCAAACAATATCAATGGTCTTTTACTGTTCAAGTCTCCCTCATGACCTAAGCAGTGATAGGAAACCAATAACCCATGCATGGATAACTTACCCTATCGAGAATCATTATACATACTTTGATTGTGTGGACTATGTTGTCCGCCTCCTAGACTTCCAATATTTTCGGTCACCTGAGTATCATGTTCAAATTCTGTCAGTTAACATACAGTTAAGTCATGTATATACCCATTGCATTGGTTAGAATTACAGAATCATGAAGGATGACCCACTATTGTAGTGCCCCCCACTATTTTTATTTTTTTTTCAAGCAGAAGCAAACATGTGAGAATTCTCAAATAGTAGTATTGATAACCATTCAGTCAAATGTGTTGAAATTTAAGTAAACTTTGTACTTGGATTCTTTACAATACTTACCAACTTTTATGGCTACAAGAAAGATAGAATAATAAGATTTACAGAATTGTTAGCCGAACACCTAGTTGAGATTTTTCAAGAAGCAACTTATATATCCGCTTTCTTTTTGTGGTAGATAACAATCATTGGCAATTATGGGTCTTCAATTTACCATCTCCAAGATAAAATTTAGGATGGGTGTCGATCAACAGTGACTCAAGTCCAATAACATTCTTAAGAATGTAAGTTATTATATCAATTTGTTCTTTGAAACCAGCAAATCCACTTACCTCAACAAACTTTCGGTAGTTATGAGGGGAATTAGAAGTCTAATAATTTCTCTTGTTTCAGATTCTTCTTTTATGTGAATTAGATGGAGTTTGAGTGTCTTCAAGAAAGGAGAAACCTTTATAAGGTAATAATCCAGAGGAAGAAATCTTTTTCTGGAGTTGCAACTACCATCACTAATTGAGTGAGCTTAGTGTAAATTGGTAAGTTTTCTGGGGATTGAAATGGTGGAACATAAAGCCAGGTGTTGTAAATGAATAAAGTCTCAAGTTGAGGGAGATAGGCTGAAAGTTTTGTATGGGCAAAAGTAGTTCCATCCAAGTTATGAGACCCCCATTCTAACAATATGGAACATTAGATTTACTAGTAGTGGAGTATTCTCAAAACAGAAATTTACCATGTTGTACCTCCTGAATTCAAATGTGGAAAGACTTGAAGCATATAACTTGATTTCAATCAACTGAGAAAGGTCATTTACTCCAAGGTACTTGAGTCTCATGGATGGACTGGAGATCCTTAGATTCACTAGATGCTTGCATTTTTCCAACTTCAGCCATTCAAGGAGAGAACAATAGCACAATATATAGGTCATCCACATCTTTCCTAGTTATAAATACATGTTCTAAAGAGAGGGTGGTGAGTAAGTCAAAACCTTCGAAACCAGGGTAAGGTTTCAAGATGCTCAAGGTGTAACAATTCAAATGTAAGTGATTCAAGGAGGATTTTTTTTCATAGGCAAGAAGCTCAGAGGGAAATCTACGAAATCCAATATCTAGTATGGAACTACTTTTGTTGTACAAGTCAAGATGAAGTTCTTTGGCCCCTGATATTATTGCAAACTTGATTCATTTGTAAATATAATTTGTATGCCTCTTATCTAATTGAGAGAAAATCCTAAACCTTTCTAACCTAAAATCCTTAAGCAACTCCAAAGTTTAATCAATCACTCATATAAATTTTGATATTCTTTCTTTCCAACCTTGATGTGTTTGGGGGTTCTAGTAGCCAAGCATATTCTCAGCATCAAAATTGATCCAGCAAGATACGGCGAAGCCAAGAATCAAGGATCCCACTATAGCTAAAACCCCTATTTAAGTAAGGCGCACACAACCTATAAGCACGCTCCCACGTCAAAACATTCTAATGCATCTTAGTAATAGGTTTGTGAGTTGATCGTAGAGCACCCTTACTTCTTTGGTCGTAGATCAGCTAGGGCGCGAATCCAACAAGCACTTGGGCGAAGTAAAGCGGATCATGGAGCACCATTGCGCTAACGCGCT
Organism: Telopea speciosissima; assembly: GCF_018873765.1. Taxonomy (NCBI): domain Eukaryota; kingdom Viridiplantae; phylum Streptophyta; class Magnoliopsida; order Proteales; family Proteaceae; genus Telopea; species Telopea speciosissima. The sequence goes on from NC_057920.1 coordinate 26,644,015, forward strand.
CTGTAGTTTTTCAGCTTGGTTCTGGTGCACGCCTAACTCCCTGTGGGGCGGAAGCGAGCCTTTGGCTCACCTTGTTCTGGCGCGCTAGCTGTTGTATATAGTCGGGCTCTTGCTTCTTTAGGTTGAGATACAGATCGTCTTTAGATTGGAAACTGATGTCCTCCATAGATATTTTCACCATTTTAATAAAGTACTAGTTCGCACTGTTTCTCTCAATGTCAACAATGATATAATGTAGCTCAAGACCTCGTTTGGTAGATCGCTTATGTGATCCTCCTCAATTAGCATGATATCCTTATTGATAGTTGAATTCTAATCAGAAACAGATATGTTTCTACAACACATAGAGTTACCCATAACCCTACTTGAGTGATCCTTATGAGGTCATCAAAGTAGAGTGTGTGTGGGGACCAAAAAAAAAATCTTTTCAACCTCCCAAACTTAAGTCGTTCTTCTATTTGTGGATGCATAAATTTATATATGTTCACCATTGACCATTGTTCCAAAATTGGTAAGCTCAGAAATAATAGAGAAGCTAAGGTGACCTCTAAGCAAGCAATATTTGTTAAAAAAAAAATTGACCCACTATCTGTACTCTAAACTTATCTAAGAAGAGATAAATATAGTTAGTTAAGTGATATAAGCCTGACATTATTCTGTCGGCATTTGCAGTGTCATACCACAAAACTTCTACATGTACCATCAATGGGAGGCCATGGATATGTCTATCAGTTAAGACTACTCCATATCATACATGTATTGCTACAAAGAGGGATAATATATTACTCACAACCTAAAATATGAATGACATTCCAAATTAAATAACTTTAATTTAACGTCATTATGAGATGGTTGCATTTAGATCATTACGCTCCCACTAAATTAAAGATTCTATTAAATACTTTCTATGGTTTATTGTACATCCAATGCCTAGAATGTTGTCAAGTATGCACACACGCTTCATCTTAATCACCTCCTCCATCCGATTTTTCATCAAAGTTGGTGATCTTCATCTCTATGAACTTTATTATCATATGTGGATCATCATCAACATGGTCTGAAAAATTTTATTTCCTATAAAATTACATTGGATCCTATAAAAAAATTTTATACATTTTTCTTTTCAATCAAAAGAAATCCCGATGGAGAAATCAACCCACCTTTTGGGTTGCCCATGGGGGGGAGTACCTTTATTTATAAAAAAAAAGGTGGAGAGAAAAGGAGACAGAAAAGCATCATATATATCCCATAACATATCCAAATATTGCATCACATATTTATATAGCCATCCATATTATTAAGAAACCAATCCCATAATCACCAGTATGTACAAAAGTAAATACAATCATATATGGGTACCATTATTAACTATTGGTTAATCTCCATTCAGAAAAATCCCACACCAAATAATTCCCAACTAAGAATTTAGATTCACGAATAAGCCAATCCCATTAAGAAAAACTTTTTCATCTCATCAAAAACAAGAAACCAACTTTATACATCAACAGTATGAAGTAAATTCAAGATCTCAAGAAAAGAGATGTACCCACATATCCTGGAATGAAAATCTTGGGCGAGAAAGCATTACTCTGATACCACTTGTTGGATTAGGATGAATAATCAAAAAAAATTCTAGTTCGATAAAAATTCTAGAATCGATCTCTTTCTTTCATCCCGTGAAGAAAGGAAACCATCCCATACTGGAATTGCAGTGGGCTAATCAATTCAATTCATTCACATTCTAGGATTATCAAACCATAAGATTAACCACAAAAGAGTTAGTTAGATTTGCCAATCTGAAGAATCTCAAGTGTTACTCCTCCTCCAGACAGTAGTGGTTCTTTCTCCAACGAGTACATAGGGAAAGATGTTCTTGAACTTTCTTGATGCTGCTAAGATTCTCTAAGTCAAAACAATGATCTCTTCAACAATTCAAAGCTAAGGTGTCACCAAACCCTAAGTTCTCAAGGTTCTAGGATGGAAACCAAGAGAAGAGAGTTCATCCAGAAGGAGAGGAGCCAAAAATTGAACCAAAAAATTGGATGGCTACCCTTTCTCTTATGTTTATATAATACCCCAAGTGGGGCTGCCTCTTTAGTCCTTAAGACTCTCTCTCTCTCTCTCTCTCTTCGCAGAAATTTAACTTGAATCTCAACATCCAATCTTAGTGTGTTTCTAATGGGGAAATAGCCAAATCTAAAAGAAAAAATAAATAATTAATTATTTTAAATTTAATGAAAAATAAAATGATTTTACCAAATCCATTAAATTAAATAAATTAATTATTTAATTAGAAAATCCAAAAAATATCCTTACATAATAACACTTTATTATATACCAACCCTCTATTAATCAACATCATTGAAATGGAATCTAGGACATGTATTTAAATAATGTCAAACCTCATTCCATAGTTTACGTCCATATCAGAGTGTTTGTGCATGTGAATCAGTAAAACACATTCAAATATTTTTAATCAAAACATACATATAATCTATCATTTTATATGAAAACAAGTCGTGCAAAATCATTTCTAAAATGGCACAGAATCTTGATTCTCATTTGACCATCAACTGACAATCTCTTTTTGGATGTGCCCTAATAGGGCAGTGGAGATCTTATTGAGTGGTTCTTTCACTCACAAAATATTCATAAGTTCCCATCACATCGACTTTGGTTCATCGAACCTCAGTCATTGATGAACCAAAGTACATGTTCAAATATTGTAGTGATAAGATCTTCTCAAGAATTGGGTCTCGATGATCCATGTCTATCCCAAACTTACATTTGGTAGTAACACATTAGGCATATCCAATGCGAGGACTATGTGATAAGGGTGTCTAGCCCACACCCTAGTCATGACTCCAATTTAAAGTATATACTTAAGGACACATACTGCTCAAAATGTTAATATCACATGTGATAAAATTAAACCAAAACAAATAAACGATTCAATTTAAAGTAGACCGAGTTTGATTGACACATAAATCCAACAATCTCCCACTTGTACATCAAAGCCAATTTTCCATACATTTTAAACTCATGCCTTCCATGTGTTTTTCAAATACGCCAGGAGACAAATCCTTTGTCATGGCATAAGACACATTTTTCGCTAGTGTTAACTCTGAAGATACTCATGTCGCATTACTGAATAATCTCTTTAATGAAGTAATACTTTCACTGCACGTACGTAGTCTCTATACCGACTTTTTTTCTGTCAATTGTCTAGGTTTCCCGAGGAATTACTCACAAGGTAAGATATAGAATGAGAGTGGGTTAGAGGTTGTCGATCCCGACATAGATTGACCGATTTTTTTTTTTTTATGACAACAATATGAATTGGTATTGACATTTGTCTAGATTGATTACTTCACCAAATCCTCCAAAACACCTAGGCTGAGATTCATTTAGTGTTGCCAACTCTAACTTATTTATTTATTATTTATCTATTTAATAACACCACTTAAGAGATTGTAGAAGTGTGCCTTCATTCAAGTAGTGTCAAAGAAGATGAAAGTATCATCATGAGGATAGATAGAACAAGAATACTTTTGAGAGTCAGTCACAATAAAAGCTCAAACAAAAGTCTCAAGCAGTTAGGATAAGAGTATGACAAGAGAAGGCCACAGTAGAGCAAATAACATTTGTTTCTACCTAGTCATTACCCAAGGAGGTCAGAATTTGCATTCAGAAGAAGTTGGGCGTGGGTACTTCTCTCAAACGCTGAAGTGCATTAAGGCACATACTGATTGGGGGAGCATGTTGTCATTGTTGCATGTTTTTGCTCTTATATAGACCTAGGGGGAGTCTATCATGCATCATTTGGATTTGTTGTCAAATGGGGGGGGGGGGGGGGATGATCTATATGCAATGGGAAGAAATCATAAGGGGGAGTGACCATATGTATGCAGAGAGAGAATGAAGGATCTTGTGTTGTGCAGGAAAAAACCTGTGGTTGATGTTCGCGTATTAAAGAATGAAGTGTAGCATGTTTGATGGGTTACATATGTGTGACGTTGACAACAATTCCAAAGGGGTAGATTGTTGAGTGCACATGTCATGTATGTTTTCACTATTGTCAACATGGTCAACACCTTCACGTGAGAAGGGATGCAAAGGTGATGGTGGATTGTCGAGGTTGATGTGTGGCCAATTATGGAGAAGAAACCAAGTTTTAGCAAAGTAAAGAAATGTGGCTACTACCCAAATTCGACGTCAAATGAGTCTTGTTTGACATTGAATGAAGTGTACTCGATGTAGAGAGAATGTTGGTTGATGCACCCTTGACATCAAGTGGAGCATGTTGAGTGTCAATATGCATGTTTGACAAACTCGACACTCAGAAGTTTCTGTATGACACTTAAAGAGGGTTATCGGCAGAGAGATAATGTCCATGACTATGAAGACAAAGGGGTTTGGGGGAAGCATGCCCTCAAGGTCTCTATTGACAAGGAGTCGCCACCTATATAAGGGTCTAAGACCCTTACTAAAAAATGGAATAACTCCATTTGAACTGATCCAATCGAAAGGTTGGGGTCCGTGTAGGTTGCGGTTAGGGAAGGTGTTAGATGAATCCCCAGGCCTCATATTGTATGTGATATACCTAAATCTATCAACACAATGGTGTCACACGACTCACACCACATTATCATAGTTAGGAAAGGCCTAACAACTGTAGGCCCATTGGGCCATACCCATACCCGCTCCAGCAAGGAGTCTGATTATAAAACGACACAATCCGCCACGTGGGGGGTGGATCAATCTATTCCATACTTATTGACAGTGATACACTCCTATAAGGAAACTACAGGAGTAGCGCCTATGGTTCTTACTAATAGGGATCACTCTCCCAAAACCACGAATAGAAGATTCAATAAACAGGATTCTCCCGTCTCCACTTATAGTCCACACTATATATACTCAGGTATAAGCCTAACAGAGACATCTTGATTATTATTGATTGTTGCTAAGAGAGATCTGACTTAAGCATCTGAGAGTCCCTTGCCGGAGCAACCCAGTTCTCTTGTGCTCATTCTGTTCTCTTGTGCAGGCTACAACACTAGAAGATAACCCATGGAGATTTCTTGATGTAACAGTATGTAATTGTTTGATTGATTTCTTCCTTGTAGTTGCACATTCGTTCCTAGCACATTCCCATATAAAGTAATGATATAAAGAGAATGCATTTATTGCATCATATGATCAAACAATTGACTTAACAAACGAACTTTCCTAGTCTTGGTGTCTTGATTACTCAAGTAAAAAACCAGTGTAAGTCCATCTCTGCTATTTGTGAATGAGGCCTTGGAATGGTTGAATTACAGCCTAGGAGCCATAAATTAGTCCATGAATGGATCTTGATCCATCACTAATGATCCATCTTAGGCCTTTCATTTGGTGTTCTCTTCCCTATAAGATACACCTCCAAGAGTATGTTTCTTTACAAACATGCATTTTTTGTTTCTTCCATAACTTGTGAAGCAACTTAGGTATAATTTGGTATGATTTCTATTTCAATTTCAGGGGGTGATTTCTATTTTGGAAAGTGTGGGTGATTTCTATTTTGGAAAGTGTCTGGTTCGATTTCAGGGGGTGATTTCTATTTTGGAAAGTGTCTGGTTCGATTTTTACACCTTATTTCCGTGAAATAGAAATCAATTGGAATAGAAATTCTGAAATAACTGAGGAGCTATTTCAAAATCTCTATTTCATTTGACTTCACTCTTGCTCTTTAATGAGTACATGGTTAATTTGATGAACAAAGTAGTAATTACATGTTAAAAATAAAACAATACCATTTCTTTTCTCCTAATGGTATCACCACACCACCATGCCAACACTACCCCGCCACCACTTCTAGGCCACCACCACCCCCCTTCCCAAAGAAATATAGAGAAACCATTTTCAGAATTTGAACTACCAAATAATTTTATTTTTTTTGAAATATTTCATATTGATACAGCAAAACAATTTCAATTTTTTGACCAAAAATCTATTTGTTGACAATTTCATGAAATCAATCTAAAATTGAAATAGAAATGATACCAAATCAGGCCTTAATCCATTCAAACTAATTGAATGCAACATTTGCTAATAACAAAAAATTGAGAGGGGAGACAGGACCGTACATGGTGTATATACATGGAACCTTTTACCCAAAAAAGTTCAAACAAAAAAAATTTGTGGAGGCACTTGTCTAGCTGCATGAACCAAATCTCCATCACAAATCCTGTCCATTCGCAGATAAGGATGTAAACGGATCGAATTCGGTCGGATAATGGCATTATCATATTTGTATCCGATTATATTCAAACAGATTTGGATAATATCCTAATATTTTTTGGACAGGTGATAGTTTCCAGATAGTGATTTTTGAATACGGATTCTCCTAAATAGATATTAACGCGGATCAAATACGAATTTTCGACTATCCATTGACATCTTTACCGTTTTGTTGATGAGAGTTAAGGTTGAGACTTGAAAGTTTAGCAACTACCCTTTCTTCTACTCTTCTTAGTTTTTGATTTTCTTGCGTTTATTTCTTTTGATTTTATCATGTATTTTTTTTTAATAGATATGTGATTCCATGTATCACAATGCATAAAACAACATATATAAACCAATAGAAAATCTATAAAAAGAATCACATTATCTTAACTTATAAAATTATTAAAATAAAAAAACAAAATCCAATAAGGTAACTTAAACAGATAGACGGACACAAAGATATATTTCAGACATTTTATTACCGTCGGATTGCTAAACGAATCGGATAATAATCGGTCGGATGGGGGATTATCATATTGGTATTCGATTAGTTTTCGGATGGATTTGATTCTCCTAAACGGATACAAATGCAGCTCGAATACAGAATTTTGAATGTCGGTTAACATCCTCATTCGCAAACCCTTTTCCAATTAAAAATATGCAGAATAAAATTAGGGATGTAAATGGATCGGATACGGATCAGATCATAACGGATACAGATGCAAATCAAATTCGGATTTTCGACTATCCGTTTACATCTCTGATTGTGTAACCCAAACCTTCTTCCCCTAACTGCCTCTATATCATTATTTGGATATCTATTCGGAAATTATATCTATTTGAATCGGATTTTTTTTTGGGATTATTTAAATAAGAATTTAGATACCCCTAAACGAATACAGATGCAATTCGAATTAGGGTTTTTTGGGTATCTGTTTACATCCCTAAAAAAAATCACCCTATCTTAGGCCCCTAGATGGTAAGATTTTTTCAAGACTAAAGCCCATTAATTTTTAAGATGGGGGAATTTCTACCCTGCATAGAGAAAAGAATTAACGAAGATGGCAGTGAAAAATAGTGGAAACATACATCCCAAGGTCCCTTGCTCCCACGTCAAATTTCACCCCAAATGGAGTTAGCCAAATGGTAAAACAAAGCTTTAAAATTTTCAAGGCACATACAAATACATGAACAACTGAAAAATACAAGAATGCATTGGCAATTTGGCATACATGAGAGAGGCTATATGATTAAATTTTGGTATACATAAAAATAGAAAACAGCCAAATTTTTATTGTATAAAGTCGTATTTTTTTTGTACAATTGTATAAAGTCTAGATTTGTTACAATCATGAATGATTTAGTATAAAACATTTCAAGGAGAAACCTACACTTGACTATTGCTATTAAAAATGATCACTCCATGCAATCATATACAATGTCTACTTTCAGGGCCATAGCTCCCCAAATTTTTATCGTATGCGGTTCCCTGACCGGTGCGGCTCCCTAGTGCCTCTCACAAGAGGAGGGTGGACCCCACCCGAGCAAAATTCGGTCAGATGCCTAGGATGGATCCCACCCCCTTCTTGTGAGAGGCACTAGGGAACTGCACCAGTCAAGGAACCGTAGACGATAATGATTCTAACTCCCTTGCTTGGAATGGGTGGGGAACTAAGGCACATCTAGGGATTCAATAATGAAGTCATATACCATGAACGACACACTGCAAATCCAAAAACAACTGAATGGTACCCTACCTTACTGTTCATAAGAGGTGCTTTCTTGTCTAGTATTTAACTTTAGCATTAAAAAGTCTGAAATCTGACCACAGCTTCTTTACTCTTGGTGCCTAGATATATCAGAAACAAATGGAGCAAGAGATCCAGAATGACATCCATATTTACAGTAAAGACGGAATATGGAAAACGATGACTCCTTAAATGATGAACCAAAGCAGCAAATTTTTTATTATGTTGTTTTGTCCTACGAGTTTTAGGGCTTGGCCCTTGCATCATATTCGCTCACAAGGACCTGGCCGTATTCACCTTTAGGGTCATCTTCTTCTAGGTAGTCAGTTCTGGCATTGAGTGTCAACATTTGGCAAATCAACCAGAATAATGAAGCATCAAGGGCCAGAAAGGCAGCACCACCAAAAAGACCTGTCTTGGCCGTGGGACATTCATAATTGAGGTTGTGATGAACATTGCGAGTAATGTGAAGGCCTTCAGTAATTGTTGCCCACAACATCATCCCCTCCGCAAGCACAGACACACCCCTGGTTTCACCAGAAAAAACAGAAAAGAGTGAGATCAATGTACATGCACATCATTACTGGAATGGATACATTAAATACAAGTATATGTGCAACCCACGTCCTCGGTCCAAATCAGAACATCAAGTTTTGCAGTAAGATTGACCAGGCTGAGCTGTAGAGACCAATACAGATTCCATGCAAACCTCTGGTGTAGGCTTAATGGAGCTAGAATTGACTCAAATTTTTAGCAAATTGTAAATGAAAATACAGTTTTTCCTGAAAGAAAAGCATTAATACTGCTTAACTGTGGTGCATGACCGCCAACAAGGCAACATGGTTGGATTGGGGCAGAGCTAACAGACTGATTGTAATCGTCTACAAGATGGAGTTTTTTGTGGTGTGATTGTCATTTCTTAGTACTTCTTTAGCAGCAGATTGAATTCACCTATTTAACTCGCTGGATTTTAAAATAAGGACGTACCCAGTGCACAAGGCTCCCGCCACTACGGGGTCTGGGGAGGATCATAATGTACGCAGCCTTACGCCCACTTTCGCAGAGAGGCCGTTTCCAGAATCGAACCTGTGACCTCTTCTTGGTCACAGTGGAGCAACCTTACCATTGCATCGCGGCCCGTCCTCAACTCGCTGAATTTTCTGTCATGTATTTATAGACTTCAAAGGACGCATGCTGATTTTAGAGGAAAACAGGTGCCAATAGTACTAGCCTTCTTGGCTAATTAGTTTGGCTCAGGATCATCCAAGGGTTCTCAACATACCAAACCAAACTGAACCTCTTCAACTGGGGATCTGCTTCCAGTAAGTTCTCTAATCAGTAAGGAGCTCACCCTACTTGGTTTCAAATGATATACATTGCAGCTATCTCAAACCCTTCATTCATTATGGTTCCCCCTCCACTTCTTTCAAAAATAATTTGCTTTTCTTATTAAAAAAAGGATCCACAGTTTGGCGGTGTCTTCGAAAGCAGGCAATGTCAACATTTTACAATGGCCCACAAACTGAATGTGCTACATGATGAAAAAGCAAATGTACTGAATAGGAACTGGTTGTTTTCAAGCAAGTGGAATTAAAGTGCTAAATGGTACCTAATGCCAAGAAAAGAAAAAAATCCATGAAAGCAAACATTGACGGGGAACCCAATTAATGGGCTGAATACTACCCAATGCTCAGAAAGATTAATATCTCTATTCAGAAAGTGGAGTGTACCAAATGAGGAATGAAGAGGTTAATATCCCTATTCAGAAAGTGGAGTGTACCAAATGAGAAATGCATGCTTTATCAGTCACATGAAATCACCTTTCATGCAAAAATTTTTACAACAAAATTACCACAAAACTAACCCAAGACATGATATTCTTAAAAAGAAAAAAAAAAGAGAGAGATCATAGATGAACGTAGAACCTTGTTCTCCTCAGGTTTTTTTGAGTCTAAGGTGGGGATTCGTCAAGGCTGTCCAATCTCCCCTCTCTTATTCTCTGTTGCTATGGAGGACCTCTCCAGGTACTTAGAGCTTAAAACCATGCAGAATTTTATCCAGCCTATCCCTACATATAAAGCTATGAAAATTATGAAAATCACTCATCAACTTCTGTTGATGACCTGATGATTTTTGCTAAGGCTTCCCCCTCTTCTATTTCCTCTATTAGGGAAGCTTTAAATGCCTTCTTGGAAATTTCGGGTCTTCACATATCCTTGACCTTTTTTGCTGGAGTTTATGATGGTGTCAAAGCTCACCTTAAAGATATGTTAGGTGTCTTAGAGGGTCATTTTCCAATCACATACTTGGGTCTTTCTTTGATCTAATCGAAGCTTTTTGCTCGTCACTGTTCCCTTATTTTTTTTAGGTCCTACTCTATTCTATTCTAAGGGGAAGGGAAGGTGTGAACCAGGAGGCTTGAACCCAAGACCTCCTGGTAACAATGGGCTTTTACGCACCACAAGCTACCAAGTGCAGTAGACACTTGTTCATCCTGTTCCCTTATTTTAGATAGGCTCTGAAAGAGACTTTCAATTATGGAAGAGTAAGATTCTCTCTTTTGTTGGCCATCTTGAGCTCATTAGATCAGTTGTGCAAAACTCCTACATTTACTGGTCTGGTGTCTTTGGGCTTCCTGCCCCTACCATTTCAAAGATTGAATCCATCATGTCTTCTTTCCTTTGGAAAGTTCAGGTAAGCCCTAATTTCCTTCATCCTATTCGTTAGGCAAAAGTATGCCTCCCAAAAAAAGGTGGGTTGGGCCTTTGCAGAGAAAAAGAATCTAACCCTGCTGGAATCATCAAAGTTATACATGGAAAATTGTGTCTAGGAAGGCTTGTATTCATAGTTGTCATGGCGTCCTGGCGCTGGAGAGGGTTGCATGGCGACCTACGCCATGGCGACCCTCTTTGATTTCTTCTTCCTGTCTCTCTTTCCCTCTTCGATTTCTTCTTCCTGTCTTCGATTTCTTCTTCCCTCTTCGATTTCTTCTTCCTGTCTTCGATTTCTTCTTCGATTTCTTCTTCGATTTCTTCTTCCTGTCTTCTTTCCCTCTTCGATTTCTTTCGATTTCTTCTTTCCCTCTTCGATTTCTTCTTCGATTTCTGAATTTTCTTCTTAAAACTTGAGAAACAATAGAGAAAAAATAAAACATGGCTCGAGTATACATCTATTAACACATTAAAAATAGAGAAAATAAAAAATAAAACATGGTCGACATGCTCGCCATGGAGGGCGACATGTCGATATATCGACGTGACACCCCTCCACCGACTTGGATCGCCGTGACGCCGTGACAACTATGCTTGTATTAAGACTAAATGGGTATATTCAAGATATCTTAAGTTTGACTCTATTTGGACTGCTACTTGCCCTTCTAATGCATCTTGGGCGTGAAGGAAAATCCTTAAGTAGAGACACCTTGCTAGTAATGCCATTCGGTCAAGCATAGATGATGGTTGGGGCACTTGCCTTTGGCTTGGCTTGACAATTGGCATCCCAATAGTGTTTTAATTTCCAATATGGTGATCTTATTAGATATGACACAAGGTCTAATAGAATGGCAAAGGTCTCTTCCATTATACGAGATGGTATTTGCTATCCTGAGCAAAGTACATCCACTAATCTAATTGAGGTTTGGTCTTGTCTCTCCTCACCCTCATGAGACCTAGGTGCAGCAGTGATCTTGTTTTATGGCTTTCAAATTCATCAAAAAAATTTACCACCGACTCTACCTGGAACCTAATTAGATCCAAGTCTCATAAAGCACCTTGGCATAAAATTGTTTGATTTCGATCCAATATTCCTAGGCATAGTTTCACTGTGGCATGCTCTAACTTTTATCTTGGATGAATAAATATCATCATCAAAACCCCAAAAAGGGGGGAGAATACACAGGGAGAGGGACGGGGGGACGGGGGGGGGGGGGGGAAACAATACAAGCCTCAAGCCCTAGGAAGGTAGGCCTTGAGACCGAAGAAGAGAATCATCTAAACCCCCAGATACAACAATATGCTTGTTCCTTGGGGTATCAAGAAGCAATCTACAGCGGAGCGTATGGAGTGTAATACCCCATCCCCATAAATGAATATAATATTGAGTTTTATGGTTTATCAAGTGTAAGCGGGTTCGTTTTGACAGAATCCAGTGCGAGTTAGCCCAACAGAGTGATGAAAGCGAAGGTAAATGTGATTATTTTCACTATTTAAAAGTATTTAGTAAGTTAGAAAGACCCTATAGTGAATAAGGACCTTATCCCATGGCAAAGACCAAAGAATAGAAATCTTAACACTTTTAGTCAAAAGTTGACTTTGCACGAGTTTTAGAGGACCTTAGAGTCGTATTTTGGGAATCACAAAACACGAGAAACGTAGGTAATTAAATTATCTACTTTACCATATAAGATGCGCATCAAACGGACTTCGGACGAGAAAGTTACAGCCAACATACTAGCCAGAAATGGCAAAAAACCTGCAGGAGGCATCGCCATCAGAGGCCTACTGGTCGATCTACCGGTTGACGAAGACAGACCGGCACGTGAAAATTAGTGAGGCGGCGTGGCCTACCGGTCGACCGGCATGTCGAAACAGTTTACCGGGAGGACTCGAACCAGTGTTATAAACAGCAATTTATGGCTTATTTGAGCCATTCCAAACATCAGAAAAGCAAAAGAAAAAAAGGGAAAAAGAGGGAAACCAAAGGAGAAGTGATTTTAGCATCGTTTAGCCGCTGAATTGAGTTTCAAACAACGTGGAATCATTGCTTGCATTGAGGAGATCAAAGATTTGCAATAAAGTTTTAGGGTTTCAAGCCCAGAAAAGGTAAACCCTAAATGCCTTTTCGGTTTATTCTTAGTTTTTGGATGTTCTAATCCGTTGGGAAGTTGCATAGTATAGTTGTTATGTTGCAGGAATGAATTTCAAAGACAGAGGATGGTTTTCCACAAAGTTAAGTGAAAAAATGTAAAAAAAAACCCTAGTTTTGGATTTAAGGAATTGTGACTTTGGCCATTGGTCCAACTTTTGGGTTGTCCAGTGTTGCCCTAATGCCTAAGGCTGTAGAGATAAGTTTAGTTAAGTTTGGGTGATGGGAGATCATTACCACCATTCCAAGAGTATAAAAGAAGAGATTAATATTCAAATGGTTATGTAGGGATCCAGATTGATCCACCGATGACAAAGGAGCACTAGTTACACTGCTGAAGTGTAGTAGAGAGATAGTATAGTTGTTGTAAGTACAGTATAGACATCTTACATACACATACAGGTGAGGGGAATTCTATTCATATCTTGCATATTTTCCCAGTATTTTTTACTTTATCATTGCCCCTATGATTCTACTGTTTTATAGAAATGAAAATGTATGGTTTTATGATTGAAAGCTTAGTGTGGCATGATAAGTAACAATAAGATACAGAATAGAACTGAAACTGAAGGTTGCTAATGTTTGCTTCAACAACAGGAAAGAGACGGATAGTATAGGGTCCCTCAATGTCTACTTAGGGATAATAGGAATTCTATCAATGTCCTATCCATTCTGGAGCTGTTATTGGTATTGTGAACCTGAAATGGAGGTTGTCACAGAATAGTAAAGGAGCATCAGTGCTTGATTAAAGTACAGTAAAGAAAGTAAAGGAACACCAGTGCTTGAGTAAAGTAAAATAAAAAATAGCAAGGGAACCCTAGTGGTTCGAGAACAGAAAGAAAAGTAAAGAACAGAACAGTAAGATTCCGTGACTGCTAACCCTTTCTAGTAGGGATTTAAGTACTGGTTGAGGCATAGATAGGTCTTCCTTCCAGCATATGACAGAGATATGCAACAGTATGCTGGGGGCATGCGATGGTGATACCTAACAGTGTGTGAGACATGTCTTGAGTGTGCGATAGCGATACGTAACGGTACACTGGAGATGGCTATCAGAGTATAACGACAATATGTAACAGTACTACTAATAGCGAGCCAGGGTCCTCAGAGATATGAGTTACAGAATGGCAAGTCACTGTGAGACAGTTGGCCAGAAAGTAAAGTAAAAGACAAGTTAAGCATATGAAAGTACAGAATGCATTGTTTTGAATGCAAGCATGTTAGTTGTATGATCAGATATCATATTTCAGTTCTACAGTTATTATAGTAACATGTTCATAGCATGAGTTACCAGCACAACATGATTTGCCAGTATAGCATGTTTGTTTTACATTCATGAGCATGATATGACCTGTGTTCTTTCTCACGAGGCTAATTAGCCCACGCCACAGATGTGATTCTTTTTACAGATCATGTACATCGGGAGTGCCAGTGTGCAAAGTGTACAAGGAGAGCTAGGAAGAAGTATACCATACTCCCCGAGTAGATGGTCAGAGTGAGACAAATACCTCAAAAACTGGATATTTTGTGTAGATAAACTTTTGTGCAATACATAGGTTTAATTATGTCTTTTGATGTAATTGACAGTAGATTACAAATGATGTAACAGATGATACAGAATGAGATGGCTTATGCCAAAGTTTATAGTTTATGAGATTGTTATAGTATTTCTGTTGCAATATTTTGATGTCTCTGATGCATGTTTATAGTTCCACACATAGTAGTTCATAAATTCAACCGTTATTTAACAGCGGTCCATGAGGGCCTGCACATATCCTTAACCCAGATTTGGGGCGTTTCATGGAGTTTGGAGCTAACACAAAAAAAAAAAAAAAAAAGGCAGCTTTCTTAGTCACGTCAATACAACGAGAATTGGAGGTCCATCTTTGAAGGTTCCACTAGATCCAAATGTGAATTATAGCAGCCCCAAACACTCTCTTACCATCCAACGATATTCCCTAGCTAAAGGAAGAGGTTTTCTACTACGAGGCCAAATAGAGACTAAGGTTTTTTTCCAAATATTGAGGGCTAGGGGGCAGGTAAATAAAAAGGTGATCAACATCCTCAATGCCATTCCAACAAAGGACATAGGATGGGGGGACATGGATATGACGATGGAGAAAAAATGGTAGGGTAGGGAGGCAATGGTTGAGAGATCTCCAAACACTAAAACTATGATGGGGGATGTGGCCTTTGTACCAAATAATATTGTGCCAGGGAACAATGGGAGCATGGGGAAGAATAAAGTCCCAGGCGGATCTAGAACTAAAAGCTCTGCTAGGGGAGGGAAGCCAAGAGACCTTATCCGAGAGAGAGGGTTAGGGGGGAGAGACGCCCAAACCTGGGTGAGACAGGGGGGAAGGGGGAGGGGGTACCAAGAACCTAGGGATATGATTGAGGAGAGCGGGGGCTGATTAGGGAATACTAGAGGAACAGACTGAACGGGTACCTAAGTTGTAAAGGACTCCTAAGGGATGCCAAGAATCTAGCCAAAAAGAAATAGAAGTCCCATTAGCAATCACAAAGGAGTTGGCTGAGAGAGCTAAGGGCCGGAGGACGATTTTATGCCAAACCCAGGAGGGATCAGTAGGGTGGGGGACAGTCCAAATGGAGTCATTTTTGAGGAGGTAGGAGTAGACCCAATTGACCTAGATAGAATCATGCTTGGCAGAGATTTTCCAGATCAATTTGAGGATACTTGCAATATTATAGTCATGAATCCTACGAGTACCAAGTCCTCCTTCAGAATTTGGGAGGGAAATAGAAGCCCTACTGATCGGATGGAAGAATTTGGAAGATTCCTTGCCTTTCCAAAGGAAAGAGAAGAAGAGAGTTTCCATGGCTTTGATTGTGGATTTAGGAAGCCCATAGATGCCACACCAGTAGATTTACGAGGATTGAAGGAAGGAATTTGGAAGATTCCTTACTCTGCCTTCATGCCTTCTTACTCAGGAATTCCTCCAAAAGAGAAATATGTCAATCTCAAATTGTTGCCTTTGTTGGAACTCCCAAGAGAGTGTGGATCACCTTTTCTTTTCTTGCTCTTTCTCTAAATCTGTTTGGAAAAGTGTCCTGAATAAATATTGGCCCCATAGTAGAACTATCCTCCTCGACACATACTATTGAGCAGATTTGGGAAGCTATCAACTTTGACATCAGAAATAGACTGCCTCCCATTAGTTCAGTCAACCATGACTTGTTAGGAATAGACTGCCTCCCATTAGTTTGGTGTTTTGTCCCCTGGCTTTTCATGTATCATCCTTTTGTTAGTTGTTTTGTATGGGGTACTTCCTTTGTCTAGCCTGGCTGGCTTTTGTTCTGTTCTCTGCTCTTTTCCTTAATATATTTTCCATTCACCCAAAAAACAATGACATTGATTCAAGGAACATTATAAGGTAAACAGAAGAAACTATACTTACAACGCAACTATGAAGAACACAACCAATGTAGTGCTCCGGAACAAAGCCTCATTTGGAATAGATTTTCCTTTGTAGGGGTAAAATACGGAGAAAAATCCAAAACAAGCTGACAGAAAGAGAGCTACAATAGATAAGCTCCCCAAAGCAACGGTTGGATCAGAAGGATACTTGCAAATAACAACACCTTTTCCAGTAATTGGAGTTCCAGATGCTGGCTGTCAAAACACATAGGAAGAAAAGGATGCAATCAATTAGACAACAATCTATGTGGGGAAAAAACAAAACAAATATGGTAAAAAACTAAATCACTTTTTATTTTGGGGGATTCTACTATAAAAAAAATAAAACACATGCAAAACTATAAAAACCAAAAAAAAAAGAATCTATGCAGAACTAAATTTAAAATTCTGAGTTTTAATTACAAAAGAAGAAAACATTCTCTATTTTAATTAGTTTCTTATACAGGGAAGTCCACTGCAGACATATTTGTACTGTACAGTGTACAACAAAGTTTACAAACACTACCACACAAACCTGTATGGACATACCAATGTATTGGAACTTATAAAGAGCAAGCAGCCATAATCATGAAAAGCTCATGTTTAAATACCAAGGCATGATTTGAAACATTGCCTTCCTAAAAGTTGAGGCCTTAAAGCATGGAGTGTAAACATTATGAGCATGTATGTATTCTTTAACAATTGAAGCAGTTTTCCTAGACATCATGCACACCATGAAATCTATGAAATCCATACCTAGTTGTGTCACGTGACATCTCAAGTGGGGTTGAAATTATGTGGACAGGTAGAACCCAAGGTCCCTTTCAGCCAACATGGAGTTGGCCAAGTGGCAAAAGAAAGCACTGAAAATACTTGGCCAACCAGGAGGAAGCATGCCAATACATGGCAAGGTTTATCAATGAATTTGAGTATAAATTTGACACATGGCTAATCCAGATCATTACTTAAATGCCCAACTGACGGGGTCGCCACATCACCCTTCCAAATGGCACAATTAGGTTTGCATTGCAGGGAACTTTTACATTATATATATATATATATATATATATATATATATATATATATATATATATATATATATATTGAAATTCAGCTAATAAGGAAATCAAATATCACAAGGAAATACAAAACAAAAATACCACTTCCTTAAAGTTTAACCCAAATAGCATAGTTTGGACCATATGCTCTCCTTTCTTTCACAGTAAGTATTCAATACATAGAAGAAACACAAAAAAAAAGAAGCAGGTTGTCATAGTGCACACATTCACCAAAGAGTTGGAACTTAGAGAGAGATTGAATCTAGTAAGAGAGAAGATATTTACAGCAAGAAGAAGAGGAAGGAGAGAAGAGAAGAGAAGAGAACGGGAGAATCAATTATGTGTGTTGAGTGATTCTCAACACACATATTCACTTCATTAATCACTTCTAAGAATTACATAGACCTCCCTAGAGAGGTAAATAGAAATAAAGAAGAAATAACAAAAAATACAACTTAGCCATGTCTAATAATAAGACAACGACAGAACTACCCTTACACAACTATTCTAATAACTCTAACACAGAGTTGGTTGATAATAAATTTTAGAGATAACAGGATGCATGTCGTCAATAAAGTTGGTGGCCTACTCCGCAACTTCTATAAAAAATAATGTCATATCCTGTACAAACAATTGAGTGTCTTTAAACTTGGCTGGCAAGAGCAAACAAACTGAACACAAAGTGTTAAAACCGAATTCAAGATCATGATGCAGTCTTCTTTCATCTTTATTTAATATTGATGCCATTACAAATACTAAAATAATATTAAAATAAGATCGGATAAAGAATAATTATACTAAAATTGTTAAATACACCAGAAGCCACTGATAAAGAATAATTACCTAATTATTCCTCCATTCTCTTTCCCCCAAAAAATTTTATACTTAACTCTTTTAAGATAATTAGGATGGATCATACTCCAACATGTGGATAAAACCCTTCTGTGTATTCACTTGTTGCATTTTGGGCATGCAAGTCTGACTCTAACCATGTTATATAAGATGCACACCAGCCTTTGTCCACACAAGAATAAAAGCAACAGAAAGTCATAGGTCTACCATATCATAGAATGAATTATGTAGTAAATAAAGCATTTCTAAAAGTATTCAAGAACAAAACCAGAAGCATTAAAAAAGAGATGAAAGACAATCGAATTAATTTGTAAAATTTTATTTCCTTGAAATTCTCAACTAGTATACCTTTTTATTTTCAGCAACTACTCCAAATATGAAGGCTAGAACTCCAAATGCTGCCACAGTAAGAGAAATATGTGCAGTCCGAAAAGCCATTTCTTCGGCTAAACTAGCACAACACCCTGAAAACCAGGAACAAAAATGGTGGATGGTAATTATTCAGAAAAGCAAAGCAGCAAGATCCAATATCCAGTAAATGATTGATTATTATATGTTATATATAGATTATTTTAATCAAAATCGAGTAACAAGCAAACTAAAACACAACAAAGGGCACTGATTAGATCACACATAGGTGAGCTAGTTCAAGTGATCATATCAAATGTCAGAAAAGAATTTTCAGAGTTGTTTGTATGAATAAATTGGATTCATATATATTGGGTAAGTGTATGAAATTACCAAACTACCCTCAGTTACTCTTGTCTGTCCTTGAAATTGATTGTGCAAATGATTATCCTACAGAAGTGGCCATCAAGAAGCAGGTGACCAAAACAACGCCCCACAATCAAAATTAAAAATACAAGCCCATCAGTTAATGGAAGAGAAAAACAATCACCAAGTCACTGGTTATGGAATGCCCAAAAAATTATTAGAGCAAATGGGAAGGTTATCTGGCTACTGTAAAAGGCCCTTTTTGTGAATTTAACTATCCTGAGTTTCCTCAAATCAAAGCAGCTAGCTGCTTAACACTTACTAGATCGAATGTAGTATTGGAATTTCCCTCAAGTTTCGATAACTTATACAAATCGAAAATACATAATATTTGCTACCTAGTCTTAGAATGAGGAATATTGATCATTAATGTTATATACCTATCAATAAATCACTAAACAAAATAAAATAATATTTTTTCATCAAGCTTGAATTAAAACCCAGAAAGTGGGAAGGGATGAGGAAGGAGAGGGAGGGAACCCATAGGGATACACGAAGAAGAAGAATCTAGAGCGATATATGTGAGCCTCAACAATACAAAGGAAGAACCAAATATCAATCACTAAAAAAGAGATTTTTTTTTTGGGGGGGGGGGGGGGGGGCGGGTGTTGGAGCTGTCATCATTTCAGCAAAAATGCAACTCATAATGGGGGAAAAAAGGGCAAATACACGAAGAAGAAGAATCCAATGTGATATATGTGAGCCTCAACAATACACAGGAAAAACCAAATATCCATCACTAACAGATTTTTTCTTCTTTTTTTTTGGGGGGGGGGGCGGGGGTTGGGGTTGTCATGATTTCAGTATACATGCATAATCATAAGAAGGGGGAAAAAAGAAAAATCAAAACCTAAAAACCCAAATAACGAAAACCGAAACCCACATAGGCATTCAGCAAATGAAAATTATTCACCCGCACCCAATGAGAAAGAAAACAACCACAGCGGGAGAATTTCCGATTCAATCTACTAAACCAAATAAGGAGAATTTAATTACAACGAACGAAACTACAAAAGAACAGAAAAGAATCTAATAATCTTATCAAACAGAGCCGAGAGAGACAGAAATTTGTACCTGACTCCTCGTCTGAAGAAGAGGGGCAGGGGGCAGTGAAGGGAGGGAATTGGAAGATGAAAGATAGCAGAGGAGAAGTGATAAGGGATTATTGGAGCCGTGGAAGAGGGGAATTTAGGACAGTAAACTGTAACGGGAATTAGGAGAAGTCCAAATCTGAGCTGGGAATGATCTCACACCCGAAATTCCCGGGTTGGTGATTAAGATTCAGGTAGGCGTTTACTATCTTCGGTATTTTAATTGGTTGTCTTCTCTCACTGCCTCTAGTGTCTGGTCTTCTACTCTGCTTATGACTTTCCTTTCTTGGAATTTCATTAATAATTAATTAGGTGAAAGATTCTCTGAACCTACCAAGAGGACTATTTTCCCTCCCTCCCTCTCATACATTCATAGTAGGAATTTCTACCAAAAAAAAAAACAAGTCATAGTAGAAATATCTCTCTCTCTCTCATATGGAACTTCTATGCCGCTTGCTCATAGAATCTTCTTTTATTAATTAATTGTGAGAATTGTGAGAAAGTTATATATTCGGAGTGTGGTCTATGCCAGTTCTCCCATGAGTCTATCTCTCTCCTCCTCATTTGAAAAGACACCTCTGCGCTCTTGATTTGAGGAGGAGAGATAGTCACATGGGAGTGCTAGAGTAGGTCATACTCACGGACAGAAAACTATTTTTCTAATTAATTATTGAATAAATTATACACACCTCCTTGTACTAGACCTTAAATACAACTTACCCTACGATGTCAAAAATTATATATGTCCCCCTTTTGGTTGATGGTGCTAAATATGAACTGTAAAAGACAATTTTAATCCCCCCCCCCCCCAAACTAAATCTAAACCCATATTTGAACCCTTAATTGGTAGGCCTCCTATTTTGGAAACCCTTCCCCGCATGTACCGCATTCATCTTCATCTCCTACGACTTGCAAGATCTGCAAGACCTACAATTCTCCAGTGAAGGTAAGTGAACCCCTTCTCTCCATTCTCTCCCTTTCTTCTCCTCTCCTCTTCCTTCTACCTTGAGTTTATCAAGGAGATACCTAGTCATTCTAAGAGTTTGTGTTTCTAGATCCTTTTTTTTTGCCAAACAAATTTTTTTTTTTACTTCTTTTTGCCGTTGGATTCTATCCAATCTGAGATGGAGGACCTGTAAGACAGATAGAGAATGGTCAGATTGACCCGAGATTAACTCGTGGTAACTCCGATGATTAAGTTAGAATCGGACAACTATCAATATGAGAGAGACGGTAAGAGTAATAAATGTGAATACCTACCTCTATCAGACATTGTTCCTTATGTAGTCCGGATCGGTTTGTATTACAATCCGGTTGAGTGGATGGTGGGTTGTCACAACCGACTGTGCTAGGTCGGTCGTGTTGAGTCGTCTTTGGAAGAGATTAGAATACATAATATCCCGGATGCATTAATGACGGGGGACCCACATGGCTGTGTATTGTCAGAAGAGCCTTATACATGTACTGACACCTGTACAAGTATGTTTTTATGTATATCACTTGTGTTCCAATAATGTTGACTATTGTGGATTATTATGACATGAATTCGTACAACATTTCTTACTTGTAGAAATACCTTGTCCCTCTCCTTCACAATGAGTGTTTTTTGGCTTGTAGATATCAGGTATACGAGCTCATCCACGACTGGTGCTACTGGCATCACCATCCTTGAGGACCTTCCAAATCTAGTGTAAATTGTGGCCCGAAAACCGTTTGGTTCAAGGTTTTGTAGCTCTCTCAATATCTTGACAAAAGAATTGAACCCCTTATCTGGGATGTGACTCTTCTTTGTGTCATTGTGTTCCTTGTGCCTTACTATGCAGGGACAGTCCGGGCCTCTTATGATGGACCAAAAACCAATTGAACATAGCTAGAACAAACCCATAAGGGCATGGCCAAACTGACCTTGAATATGATACTCCTATTTGTTTGGGTTAAGTATCAGTCTGGTATCACACATTGGCTAAACAAGGTCCATGTAAATTTTTCGTTAGTGGGTCAATCATGGCCCCTCCTCCAATACTCAATTCTTTGTTTTCAATTCCCAAGGCGATCTTCTGGTGCACCCCTAAAAACCCAAACTTAATCACTCAACCTACTGTGCTAATTGATGAATTCTTGTGCCCCTAAACTATGGCATCTTAGACCTTTTCATGGGGAGGGTCAAATTATGGCTCCATTGCCTTTAATCACTGTTTCTCTTTAAACTTTTCACTCTATCCAAAACAGAGTTTGAATTCCATTCCGTTTGTGTCTTTATGTTGGTTAACACCCACACAAATTGTAAGAATCAGCATTATATCATTTTCATCATCTGATATTTAGTTTGTGTATTTTGCAAATAAGATGCCATCATCAAGTGTGATGACAGCAACTTATATTATACCCGTACCCGAGACTTTAATATTTTAATATTATTCTTGAGCTACGTAGATGAAGCTGCCACCTATGCCGATGAGTTGTTCGCGATGGTCGTCAAACCAAGTTACAAGATTATCGATCAACGCACGGGATTGGTCATAGAGGATAGATTCTCAACCAAGAGTGGGGAAAGTTTGTCGATGACGACTTCACCGACTATCCTCCTAGTAAGAGTCCCGAAAGCGAGGAGTTTCGGAGAAAGAACCCGGTGTCGTGCCACCTTGACCCTTCATGCCTTTGTGAAGTGTGCTTTGAGTTGAGAAGGCTTTTTGATGTCCGGGAAGACACTCCTTGATGGATAAGGGGATCACACAATGGGTATGTTTCTAAAGTGCGGGCCAAGGCCCGAGTGTTTTGCTAAGTGGAAAGACCCTTTTCAGCAAGGGCGGATTCAGTTGCTGATGCAACCGCCCTTAAATCCACCCGAGCTGTAAGATCCCTAGTGAAGTGGGTCTTGTGGGACCCACTAGTCTCGTGTCCCCAAGCATGGTGGATCCCATCCCCATCTCCCCTTACCTGGTAGGACCAAGGGGGTGGGCCCACATGGCTCAACTTGGGTTTTAACTGGGTTTAAACCTAGTAGCTACCCAACCAAATAGACCCTTACTTAACCCCTTACTATAAATAGACTTCTTTAGCCTTTATATACTGAAATTGCATGGCTAAGATACTAGGAATAGAACATTTTGGCAGGTAATAACCTGCTTAAATTCAGGGTAGCTGAAATGAAGATGTTGAGAGGCATGAATAGTAGGACAGAGTTAAAATAGTGATGATCATATAGTGAAATCGGGCAGGTCCACAAAAGCCCAATCCAGAGCCAAGAGTAGAACCTAATGTGGATAGGGAAGGAATAGCTGTCACACATAAATGATCTAAAAATTAGGAACTATTGGAAGAAAAGGGAAGCAGCAACAAAGAAATCAAGAAATACTCATAACTGCAATTGTTCAATAATCTCTGCTTGGTTATTTGATTTACAGGGTGTAGTCTAAGCCTCTAAAATTGATTTTTTCTTCATTTCCCTGACATGATTGATACAATTTTAAATAAGTGACATTACTCCCTATGTTGATTGAGTCCCAGAACTGGATAAAGCCACATGTATGTGAAATTTTCATTATCTTAATAGAAGAACTACACGCACTCCACTTGTGAGCAGGGGGTTGTGAATCACTAGAGGAATTTCGTTTCATGTAGTTAGAACCTTAACCAGGCCTAAGATCATACATATTTTGATGCTTCAATTGGATCATATTGATCATTTATTACGTGAAATCATTGATTTCTCGGTCCTCTACTCTATCTCCCCTTTTAAGTTGTGAAATCATGTATATGAGTTGATTGCAGCAGTGGCATTACCTTTAGGATTCATGTGGCTATACTTTTTCTGGAAAAGTTCAAGCTTCTCTGCCCATATTTTAGGATGATGGTCATGCTTCTGAACATGGTAAACACAAAGTGTAGAGAGCATCTCACACACACACACACACACATGAATGCATTACTGTGATATTTGAAATATTTCAGTTATATGAAATGAAAGTTATAGTTAGGCATGCTTATCAAATGACTAATT
Organism: Telopea speciosissima; assembly: GCF_018873765.1. Lineage (NCBI taxonomy): Eukaryota > Viridiplantae > Streptophyta > Magnoliopsida > Proteales > Proteaceae > Telopea > Telopea speciosissima. The sequence continues at coordinate 26,668,086 of NC_057920.1, forward strand.
CTAGCAGGTTAAGCACTCGCATTCTATTGATCCATGTGCATAGAAAGTTGATCAGACTTAGTTTTTTTTTTTTTTTTTAATCTTATTGGATTATTTATATTTTCTCTATACCATTGCATGGTTGTCATAGAAGATACAAATAGCAATGGATGTGAGGACAACATTATTTTACTATTATAATGGAAAAACAAGTGAGAAATTGATAGACCCAGACAAGTATTCGGATGTAGTGTCTGATATTTATAATTCAGTGATCATAGATGAAGCCACTGTGGGGTATACAGTCTTTTTCTATGTGAAATGTAAATTACCAGATCATATTAAAGAGATAGAGGTTATAAATGATGAATTTGTCATGACTATAATGAGGTTGTATGAGCAAGAAGATAGGATGTGCTTATTTGTGTATGATTTACAATTCTCTCAGTATGTGATTGATGGGAATACTGTTAATGGCTTCCCAAGTATATTGGTTCCCAAATTAAACGAACCAAGGACTGTGAGGTCAAATGCTATAGGTGGGACAAGTAGGTTTGGAAAGCAACTTGTGAGAAGGGGGTATTTCTGCTACTGCTACTGGTAGGGCATCCAGTAGTACTACTGGAACTTGGAGTAATGTCATTGCTCGTGTACGTAATAGGAGTGAATTTATTGGGTTAAGAATGTTCAGTAAGTTGATGCAACATCTGGTGGAAATGGCAGCACTTCAGTTGATGCAAGGGCTAACATTAGGATAACTGCTATAGGTGGAAGTAGTTGGATGAGAGCAGATGATGTCAGGGCAGCTAGTCATGGTGCTGCCAATATTCACAATGGTAGTGATGGAAGTAATCAAAATGAAGACGATTATGAAAATTAAAGAAATTAAGAGGACAATAGAAGTGATGGAAGTGATTTTGAACTAGATGATGATTTTGATTGGGAACTCCATAAAACATCAGAGGAAGAGGAAGCAGATGAGGCTGATGAAATAAGATAAGTGGAAGAAGAAGAGAATTACATGGGTGAAGATAACTTATCAGATTACGATTCTAATGAGTACCATGGTAAATTTGACAAAGAGTATGACATAAATGATGATGCAAATGTAGATTTTGGGCTGAATTCAGTGTTTAGTGATGTGCACCACTTCAGGGCTGCACTTGGTAATTATGATATTCGAAAAATGTTTTGATACATTGAAGCAAAAAAATGATAAAAACAAGGTAACAACTATTTATGTTACAAATGGTTGCCCATAGAGGGTTCATGCATCATGTACAACAGATAATACAACTTTTATGATCAAAGATATATAACTCAAAACATACATGTAAGAGAGTTGGAAAAAACTCTAATGCATCATCAATTTGGATTGCCCAGAAAATTGAATCCAGGTTGAGGATAGACCTTGATATGAGGATTAAAAGTATGGTGGACTTGATAAGAGAGTTGTATGGTGTAAAAGTACATTGGATGCAATGCTATAAGGCACGCTTGATTGTGAAGGGAGAAAGTGTGAGTATGCATAAGAAGGACTATGCAAGATTAGCGATGTACGGGAAATTATTGACAGATAGGAACCCTAGTAATGTCTTTATATTAAAATCCCATGAAAGACATTACTTTTCAGAGGGTATGTCTTGATGCATGCATGAAAGAGTTTATTGATGGATGCAGACCTTTTATAGGTCTAGATGGTTGTCTTTAAAGGGCAGATATGGTGGGTAGGGAGAAAGTATGAGCATGCATAAGAAAGAATATGCAAGATTATCTATGTATGGAAAATTATTGACAGATAGAAACCCTAGTAATGTCTTTATATTAAAACCCCATGAGAGACATTATTTTTCAGAGGGTATGTCTCGATGCATGCATGAAAGAGTTTATTGATGGATGCAGACCTTTTATAGGTCTAGATCGTTGTCTCTAAAGGGCAAATTTGGTGGAATACAGTTATCTACAATTTCAATGGATGAAGGGCAGATATTGTGGAATAAGTTATCTGCAATTTCAATGGATGGGAACGATGAGTTGTTTCCCATTGCATATAATGTTATTGAAGTGAAAAATAAAGACATTTGGAGGTGGTTCATGTACAATTTAGAAGAAGCACTTCACTTAGATGAGAATGTAATGGGCTTGACATTTATGTCAGATAAGCAAAAGGTATATTTTGAAAACCTAGTTTTCTATATCAATTTTACTATATCTGTTAATATGACTTAATATGTTACTAATATATATTTAAATTGTGGTGTAGGACTTTCAAGATGCAATTGTTGAAGTTTCTCCTTATGCTAATCATAGGAATTGCTATAGACACATCTATAACAATTTCAAGGAAAAATTTCCTAGTCTATGATTGAAGACACATTTTTGGGCTACAACCAAAGCCCCAAATGATTTTTTTTCAGAAGACAATGAAGAAGATTTTGCACTATGACAATGAAGCACGTGACTGGCTGATAAATAGTCTCCCTTCCACGTGGTCCAGGCACACATTTGATTTCACTTGTAAGAATGATCATATAACCACTAACATGATAGAGTCCTTTAATCAATGGACAGAACTACTGAGAAGCAAGCCAATCCTAACCTTAGTCAATGAGATTAGGGTGAAATTGATGAGAAGATTTTTTTAAAAGTATTCAAAGGCCCTCACAATAGAGGGGAGGGTGACACCTACTATTCTAAAGAAGCTCCATTCAGTCATTCAAGAAGCAAGATATTGTAAGCATATTTCAACAGGTAATGATGAGTTTGTGGTCATAGAAGGGATATCAAAATTTGAAGTGAATTTAAGAAACAAGACTTGTTCTTGTAGAGTTTAGAAAGCTACAAGACTCCCATGTAAGCATGTAGCATCAACAGTTATATATAAAAGAGATAATATTGAAGAATATTGTGACCCATTTTATTCTGCTGAGAGATACAGATTAGCATACAGGGAGATTATTCACCCACTATCTAGTCTAGAGCATTTGAAAGTTGTGCCTGGTAATGATGTGATGCAATCTCCACCATTAAAGAGGCATTTAGGTAGACCAAGAAAAAATAGGAGGACGGAACCAGAGGAACCCGACCCTTCAGATTTTAGGAGGAATACTTTTATTAGATGTGATGTATGTAAAGAAGTGAGGCATAATAGTAGGACATGTGAGGGTGCTAGAGTCAAAGAGAAGAGTGTGAAGGTATTATTTTCAACCCAACATCTTCTAAATAACTTCATTTTGATTGATTTCATTTTTGTTAATTTTTTCTTGTGTAGAGAACGAAAATTGATAACACAAACAACTCCCAGAGACTCACTAGGTCTCAAACTTCTGCATCTAGTCCACTCACTACACAATCACTAAAAAGAAAACAAATGGCTGAGAAGTTATCAAGGAGAAAGATAAGGAGAGGTGTAGGAACAGGAGCTGGTGGGAGAGGCACAATAGCTGGTGGAAGAGGAGCAGGAGATGGTGGTAGAGGAGTTGTGTCACGCCCCCAACCCAATGAGAGATATTGTACAAAGGGGGTGACTGGGACAACACGTGTCATCCCAATACCTACCAGGATCACAAATACAGTGTCCCGAGCCACAGTCCACCCTGTCATCAAGTCATGATAACAGCAAGGAACATACCCAATGGAATAAATCGTTCCAATTGCAGAGTTAGCGAAAGCAAAATTTAATTAAATCATGTGAATTATAGAGCATCGGTTCTCCAATGATAACACAGTACAATTTAAATGTTTGTAACCATTTAATTCTCTCCTTATAATTAAACATAAAGTTTATACATGATTGTGGATGAATACATAAATTAAATAGTAAATCACGCCACTAGGGCACCATTCTTGGGTGTACATCAACATCCAAGTCATAGCCACCGGCTCCACATGATTCACATCCAACGGTACTCATCAAGAGATTACCTGCATATCAACTAAAAAGGGGTTACACAACGGGGTTAGCTACACTAACTAGTGAGGGAGCAAAGGGGAATGCACATACATACACACAAACAATTCTAAGCAATATGATGCATGCTAATGTTAGATTCATTTTTCACCTAACACACAAATTCTATGAGTCAAGTATATGCTACTATGATAACTCGGGAGACATTGAGGGTCACTTAACTTCTCGTCCCAATGAAACCTCAATTATCACATGGGAGCCTACGCTAGTAGAAATCATCAGGTCACCCATTGGCAGACCCCGGTAGCCATCACTACCCCTGACCTGGCCTCTCCCACCTCCACAGGCAACATGTGCTCAGACTATCCAACACATAAACCCCTGTTGGCAAGGGTCGTAGCATAAGGGAGCAGGTCTCCTAGCCACAGATATACTACATGCAAGTGCTATTATCCCGAGAGGTATTCCAGGTGCATCAACGTCTCATTCCATCTAGTACCCGGGTACCAGCATGGCATGGCACATACAGATCAAGATGATATATAACAGTTTTCATAATTAAATAAATTGGGGTTCCGATACCGGCACCTCTGGTACCGTCACCCGATACAATGGTGAGAATAATATCATAGTCATAGCAAATTCACATTTGAGGTAAATAATATAATACGCACAATGCTTGTATTTATATAATAACGTGATCAAGTTTGCTTAATATATATATTCAGATCCAACAAAGTCACCCAAAACCCACTCACCGAACTCGGGTGTTACTCAACGTGGTTGACATGAATCTCACCGGTGCACCAGCTATCCATCGAGTTGGGTAGCCTAAAAATACAAAAGTAATCATTAAAAGATGTATAGAGGGGTCCCATATTATACCCCCAAAGTTAAAACTAAGTTTCAACCAAGACAGCACGAGCCGACTCACGGATGGAAGCAACAGGGTAAGTCCATCCCTAACTCTATTAAGGCAAAAAAGTCAAAACACAAGGAGCGGATCCACGGACGAAACTTCTTTCTTGGATCCGTTCGTGCATCTGTTCGATTTCTGAGACACCCGAGAGTGAGTGGATGCACAGACGGATGTGCCATCTTAATCCGCCCTTGCATTCGTTCGATCCCTGAGACATACCCGAGAGAGAACAGACCCACGGGTGGAGGCAACAGAATGAATTCGTTCCTTCATCCGTTCAGGTTCAGTCACTGGGATCATACTGGACGGACTGACGGACGCTACCACGATTGGTGAATCCGTTCGTGCGTCCGTCGAAAATCTTTTTCAAGATTTCAAAGGGCTTTCCTTCCAGCTTAAAGCCTGGAGTACACCTTGCACTTAGGGTTATGGAGGGGGTGTCTTAGGTCTTCCTAGGGTCACTAGAACCTAGGCTTACCTCATAAAACCAAGATCTCACAAGGGTTGGTTCCAATTGGTCCAAGAGTAAGGTTTCATGGTTTAGAACCAAAGGTTCAGCAACCATGGCTGCAATGTAGCTCATAGGAGCTTGAACCAAGGTTTAGTCATCACCATTTGAGCTCCCATTAAGGACCGAGCTTCACCTTAAGTCCCAATGGAACCCTAGGTTAGCTCAAGCTCAAAGAATCTATCAAAATGGAAATGGAAAGAGAGATGTACCAAGGGTTTAGGTTATACCTTGGTGAGAGGAGCTCCAATTCCAGCCCTAGCCAGCCTTGAAGAACCACCACCTCTTCCTTCCTCCCTTCCTTTACATCTCTTCTTTTTCTTCTTCTTCTCTTTAAGCCTTGTCCGGACAGCAAGAGGAGGAGATGTGGGGCAGCCAGCCATCTTGGCATGGCCTCCATCTTCTTCCCTTCCCCTCTCATTCCTCTCCTACTTCTAGTTCTTCTTCTTCCTTGTCTCTTCTCCTCCACGGTTTGCTTGGGAGGGGGAGAGATAAGGAAATAAGAGGCTTGTTTATCTTTTAAGGGTCAAATGGGACCATAGGTCTTATTTATTTAGGTGCCCCTAAAACACTTAGTGGTCTCTTGGGTTTTAATTTGGGCCTTAGGTCTTTTTTGGCCCAAGTCATAAACCACTAGGTCTCTTTAGTTAGTTAGGTCATGTTTGGGTTCACCCTAAGTCTCATAAGATCTATTTGTCCTCTAAGGCTTGTTTGGTTTAAGTTAGAGTATAAAACCCATTAATTCTTTTAAGTTAAGTCTTGTGGACCCATTTTTCATTCCTCTCCTACTTCTAGTTCTTCTTCTTCCTTGCCTCTTCTCCTCCATGGTTTGCTTGGGAGGGGGAGAGATAAGGAAATAAGAGGTTTGTTTATCTTTTAAGGGTTAAATGGGACCATAGGTCTTGTTTGTTTAGGTGTCCCTAAAACGCTTAGTGGTCTCTTGGGTTTTAATTTGGGCCTTAGGTCTTGTTTGGCCCAAGTCATAAACCACTAGGTCTATTTAGTTAGTTAGGTCATGTTTGGGTTCACCCTAAATCTCATAAGACCTATTTGTCCTCTAAGGCTTGTTTGGTTTAAGTTAGGGTATAGAACCCATTAATTCTTTTAAGTTAAGTCTTGTGGGCCCATTTTCATAGCCCAAACAATAAATTAATGGTGAGGGTGGGGGTCCATCTGGTCTGAGGGTCTAATTATGGTGTTCGGGACACAGGGATGTGGGTCCCACAGGAAAATAAATCAAAAGGGTTTGTAATAGCAAGGGCAGATCTGCGAGCGGAATCAATTCAAGTGAGTCCGTTCGTGACTCCGTTGTTACTGTTAAGGCCCAAACTTCAAAGAAAGTTGCAGGGCTTTGACCCGTACTTCCAGGACTTCGAGGGGATACTTATAATAAAATACTACGTTCAAGGTCATAAGTGTTGACATTACCCTTTGGTAAGGTCTAATTTGCCCCAGGGTATTTAGGTATATTTCAGGTGTGGGTGTAACAAGTTGGAGCTGGTCTTTGTAGACAACTCATTTTATCTTTCCCCCGGGAGATTTTTCGTGATGATAATAAGTATCGTCCAAGGCCTAGAGCCAGTGTATCTATGGATGTAGCATTAGTGTGCGTTGCCCGAATCTATTTACCGATCGTCAATTTCCCTTACCGAAGCTCGAACCAAAAACTCCAAGCCCTCCAAGATCCCCTGAAAAGGCTAGCCCTGATCCATACCCCTTGGAACTAGCCTGGCCCAGCATAGAACCTGGCCCAAACAGCCCAAACTATCCCCATCGATATCGAAACCCAGGTCGACACTCAAAGACCCCAAGTCGACATCAACTGCACCTTCCGTCAACATCGAGTTATGTCCTTTGACTGTTGGGCAGAACATCCCTACTGTCTAACTTGACTCAACACTTAGAATTTTACCATCAACAATCACTCGAGGTCGACCTCACCCCTTTTCGATGTCGACTCGACCCCAGTTCACTGTCGAATCTGTGCAAATCTAAGAAGCCAAAACTTACCATTTTTTACTCCGATCTCAATTCCATTAGCGACCATGCTCATATTTGGCAACTTGGATCTTAATCTCAGCTTCCTTAGGTCCTAAGCAACCTCTCCTAAGGCAATTAAACACATGCTATCCTCCCATTGGCTCTTACCTTGACTAAACACCTACCGTCGATGCAAAGACACCAATTTTTGATGATCCAGATCATACCTAGCATCCTTACGCAAATTTGGGAGTGCACACACCCCTCTACATCTATAAACACCCCCTCTCACGTTGAGGAGGGCCCTTGGATTTTTCTATGCTAGTTTAGTACTTACATGCTCTAAGTTTAGCTCTCCATCAAGTGCCTTGGGTTCTTATTCTTTGGCCCCCCACTTGGCCTTATCCTATTGCCTTTCTCACCTCTTGAGTGCTACAACCCTACTTGAAATTTTAAGATCAAGACTTAGAGACATCAATCCGGTGATCTTGGTGCTTAGACAACAAAGTGTTCGCTTGCAAAGAGACAAGAGAAGCCCCCATACAAATGGCAAAACTTGCTCTACGTACGATTCTCCTGAATCACGAAGGGAAACCTCCACATTCTCTCTTTCGAGTCATCTTTTAACTAAGTAAGTGATTCTCTACTTTGAAGTTTACATCAATTTCACCACTTATTTCGTTTTGCATCTCCCGAGAAGTGTGATCCCATCTCTTTAGATGGTAATCACACCTCCTTCCCTCTCCTTCTTTGTTTTCTTTTTCTCTTTCATGTTGTGAATCATTTACATGCATATATAGATACATGATCCCCATCCCCTGTAGTCTAAGAATCCCCCATGCAGCATTCATATTATTGAGTTTCACATGCCTTATGCCTTCATGTTTTACTCTTATTTACATGCACATGTATTTAGTCATCGTTTTCGTTCTCATATGCTTATTAGTTTATCATTTTAGCCTAGTGTCAATTATGCTTAGGTTATCTAGGTTTTGAGTCCTTTACTTTACTTTTCGGTATACTAACCCTTACCATGCACCCAAACCTCCGGGTATGTGATTCTACACCTTCCCTTGTATTCTTATTTTCTTACATTCTACATTCTCCCCAAAAGCATGTTATGATCTTACCTTACCTAGCAATAGAAAGACCGACAAGTCCGAGCGGACTGGGGTGCCTAATACCTTTCTCGGACCGTAACTTGACCTGTACCCAGACCAATGGACCAATTGTCCCTAAAAGGGTGTAGCATGAAAGTCATTACAGTACAATTTTTGGGTCCTAGACCCTCCTCTAGGTGGCGACTCCCAACATTCATATCATACGTCTCTCTTCTCCCTAAGGAGGGGATGAGATGGAGGACGTGTGACGATTCTCCCGCCATGTCATTATCCTCACAGTCTTGGATGAGATTGGATTGGTTTCATTTGGTTTGAATATAAATATACTAATTAGATGAATATTTGAATTGCGGTTGAAAGTATTTAATGGACAACAGTTTGGTTTGATTATGGATGTAATGAATATTTTCTTTGAATTGTGGTTGGAAGTACTTAATGGATAACAGTTTGATTTGAATATGGATGTAATGAATATTTGAATTGAGGTTGGATATTTTCTATGGACAATAATTTGGTTTGATTATGGATGTATTGTGGTTGATAGTAGTTGATAGAAAATAATTAAAATCCTGATTATAATGTCTTCTTTGATATGCCTTCTCTTTCACCTAGGTTAAAATCCAGGTTGTTGCTTTCAATGAATGTAATTTTTCAAGGAGATGCTTCCAGTTAGTGGAGTTTACAAGTTTCTTAAGAATATTGACACTATGAGATTGCTTGTAAACATAATCCCATGAAAACAAAATTTCATTGATAACATCACCTAACCATGTATAAAATAACTGACTTCTCTTTCAATTGTTATTTTTTCAAAATTAACACTACAACTACCAAAACAACCAAAGAAAGTACAAAATAACCCAAATATCATTTTCTTACAATCAATACTGCTACTACTAAAACAAACAACGCTATGACAAAATAACACAAAAGGTCTACTCTTGCATCTGACTTCTCCATCTTATTAATCATAATATTCTTCAAACATCAAATCTCTCCATTCATCTGTTGCGATTCTGAACTAGGTTTAACTATAACTATCTGAGAATTGTCTCTGCTCAAAGATACTCCTCTTGGTGCACCCACAAGGTCACATCATAAGAAGTATCCACATCCTGCTGATGGTGCATCTTAACAACAGTAGTATAGTCTATTCGTATTCTGTTAAGACTGATATTCTCGTTGTTGCTCTTTTGTTATAGTTACAAATTCAATTCACATACTTCAAAGCATCTTAGTTGTAGCTATCATTCACATCAGCTTATGACATTGTTTATCTACAAAAGAAACATGTGCATCTGTAAATAAGGTATAACTTACATAGATAAATATAAGAACAACAAGTAATATGATAAACCCTAAATCTTACTACTTGATTTTACAACACATGACTGATCATTCCACATTTTCTACCATTAACTTGCCAACATGACCAGTAGGGCTAGGCCAGCAACTCCTCTAATTTTAATGAAGGTTTTTGCAAGTGATTTGTACAAAATAGGTGGGTCTGCTTCATTATCTAAGTTTGGTTCTGGGATTTATTGTGTTTGGGGCTTTTATAAATGGGTTTAATTAATTTTTTTTTAGGCTTTTTTGGGTGGTGAAGAGGAGTTGCATGGGGGGGGGGGGTAGGGTAGTTACCTTCTATATTATCATTAGGTACACAATGGAAATCTTGAAAGTATGTGTGTGTGTGTTCTTATGTGTGGGTGTCTTGTTGTCCATATGACAGTGTGGTGTGTATTTATGTGTTTGTGTGTGAGGATGCAAAGGTGTGTATTTAAGTGTATGAGAATTTATGTTTTTGTTGTATTTGTGTATGTGTGTGTTGATGAGCACATTTATGTGTGAAATCTTTGGGCATAAAGCATGCATGTTACCACATTGGACAGAGTTACTTTGGTACTTTCTTGTGCTTTTCAGGTTTTCGGCTTTTTTATGCTATTCTGGACTATCAGGAGCTGCATGTCCGAATCTACACGTAAAGTCACCATTTTTCTTTCTATGGCTGTAAAGAGGACTAAATTTTGAGCAAGATGGACGTGACGGAATTCAGTTACGCGTCTGTTTAGGCCTCCATGCAATCGATTATTCTTTTTAAGCCAAAAAAGAATAATGGGCCAGAAATGAGCTATAATGCAAGCCCATAGCCATTTTGCCACTTTCCAAGGGTACTTTTGACATTAAAGAAGACATTTCTAATCAATGGTTGAGATCCACTGCAAGTACAGGACCGTTTCGGCGATTTTCCAATCTTGAAGAGAGAGAAGAGCTACCAGCCACATGGGGGGACCCACACATGTCAAGCTTCCACGATTTTTGGGGTGCGCCAAAGCTCCATGATTTTCAAAGGGTGCACCCTCCACGATTTTTGAAAGAGGACAGCTTGGGTATTTTAATTAATTCATTGAATGGAATCCTAGTCATCATCATCACTCTCTCTCTCCTCCAACTTTTTAGGGGTATTTTTGGGATTTGACTATGGATATATATCTTTTGAAAAATATTCTCTCATCTTTGGAAGATTGAAAAGTCAAAGATGCCTTGATCACATTACTTGGAGAAGACTCCTGCAAAGAAAAGGAAGCACAAGAATAAATTAGGAAGTCCACTTTTTAAAAAATAGCAGGTTTAGGGAGCTAAGCTTTGTATCTCTCCCACTTTCTATTTTTCTTATTTTTCTTGGGGTTCAAGCTTATTTGTAAAGGGAAAGGGAGATAGGAGAATATTTTATTTTCTCTCTTTTTTTGGAGATTCTCTCCACCATCCACAAGAGTCCACGGTTTTTAGAGGGAGAGAAGCTCCCAAAGCCGTGGAGCTCCTCCCCCTCTTCTCCCTTCTCTCCTCTTCCCCCTATAAATACCCCATGGCTTTGGGCTTGTAAGTTGTTCAATTGCTTAGTAAAATTTCTTCTTCTCCTTCTAATTTGTGATTCCTTTAGTTCTAGTTTGATTTCATGAGCTTAGTTTAATGGTTGTAATGAGTTTATGCAAGTTTTAATTTCAATTTATGTCTTCAATATGGTTGTAATCTCATAATTCTAGTTTAGTTTTAAAGCTTTCTAGTCTAAGTTCCAATGATTTAGAAGAGGAAGCAATGCAAGGATTATTCAAGTTGTTCAAGCTTCATCAAATTGCATTCATGCAAAGCCTAATTAATTCATGCACTTTCAACTTTGGTAAAAGGGAGTATTAGTTCTTATTCTTATTTTTATTTTCTTCTTCTTCTTAACCTCTTAATTCTTCTAGTTTCTAATTTCTTCTTCTTATTCTCTACCTCTTTTTTCTTCTATTATCTTTATTTTATTAGTATTCTCATCTCCTCTAATCCCTCCATTTTAGTAGGACTTTAATTCTCTTCTTTTTACTTTTTATTCTCATGCTTATTCTCTACCTCTCTAATTCTTCCATGCTTATGAAATTCTTTTTTTTTTATTTTTATTATCATCATGCATTATGTTAGAATTTTAATTTAATTATTTTAGTTTAATTTTCAGATTTGGTAGCGCCATTTCAAGTGTGGTAAAAGTAAGCAATTTCAGTCTAGTTCAAACACTTTCAGGTTTCACCTCTTTAATCCCTTAGCTTTATTTTTCTTTTGTTTCTTTGTGTAGTTGTGATGTGTGGCTGTAACGATTTATTCCTTCAAATCAGCGTTTGTATTGATAGGTTAGATGCTTGTGTGTTAGGACACCAATTCAATTCGTTAGATGTGTAATTTCGTTAGATGCTTGTGAGTTAGGGTACGTTAGTTTAATCATTATTAGTTTAATTCAACACTTTAATTAATTTGGTTCACTTTGCATTGCTTTAAAGTGAGTAAAATAAAGTGGCATACATCTCCTTGAGTTCGACCCGTAGCTACGATTGATCCGTACGCTTGTGGTAATTATTTCTTGCAAATATATGTTCTTGTGCGTGGGTGTGTTGTTGTCCATGCGGCAGTGTGATGTGTATTTATGTGTTTGTGTGTGAGGATGCAAAGGTGTGTATTTGTGGATGGGAATTTATGTTTTTACTGTATGTGTGTGTGTGTGTGTGTGTGTGTGTTGCTATCCATGTCACAGTGTGGTGTGTATTTGTTTGCATGTGAGGATGCAAAGGTTTGTATTTTAAGTGTAAAAGAGCAGAAGTGTTTTTGTTGTATTTGGGTGTGGGTATGTTGATTGAGGTCAAACACTACTAGAATACTTTCAAGATTTTTTATGAAACCAGAGTTAATATCTTCTATATTATAATTGGTAGTTACCCTTTTTGATGTTTTTTTATTGAGCATGGTGGATTAATGCACATAAAAGGGGTAGGGTAGTTACATTGTGCGGTTTACCGTAGCAGAAGGGGAGGAAAAGAGAAATTAGAAGTAAGGAATTGGTCTTACAATAGCAGAATAAAGAGAAGGAAATAAAGAAGGGAGAAGAAGGAGATAATAGAGAGATGAATAGGTCTTATAGTAGCAGAATAGAGAGAACAATGGGAGAAAAAGGAGAGAATATAGAGATAAATAAATATTATAGTAACAAAATAGAGAGAAGAAGGGGAGAAGAAGGAGATAATAGAGAGGGAATAGGTCTTACCGTAGCAGGGCCAGTACAGGGGGCATACTTCAGAGGCTATGAATGCCCTAGCAAAGTAGCTCCACTTACGATTGTAGCTCCAACGGTAAAATACGACTTTCATTTGTTTGATTTGTTTAAAGTAATAGGTTTATACAAAGGAATGGGTTAAGGTTAAACTTGTCATTTCACTTTTTGATTTGTTTTAAGTTAACACCGTTACTGTAGAGGGAGACAAAAGTGAATTGCCAAATAAGAAGGGATGAGTTGACAAAAGTGAATTATCAAACAGGGGTTGTCATGTAATTTACCTTTAGCTTTATGTTGGCTGGGATCATCTCAATCTTTTCCATAAGAATTAGGGCAATGACAAGAAAAGAAAAACATCTCTTTCCATCCATCTATGAAAAAAGGTAAACATCCCATACTTGAATGTGCAACGGAAAGAGATCGATTCGGGTTTCTTTCGTATCCCAAGATTACCAAACCAATTGAATCTTAATGCATAATAATAAACAATAAGATTTTCTAACTTAGAGAACCTCCAATGTTGCTCCTCCTCCAGACAATGATTCTTCCTCCAATGAGCACACAAAGAAGATGTTCTTGAACCTTTTTTATTCGACCAAGGTTCTCCAAGCCAATGCAACAATCTTTTTCAAGGATGTAAATCCAAGCCTTCAAAAGAACCTAGGGTTTCACCAAACCCTAATTCTTAAAACCCAAAAACTTGAGCAAGGGAACAAAGAGAGAGAGAGAGAATAAGATTCGACCAAGAGATTGGAGCTTTGAAAACCATGCCCTGGCTTGGCTATGGCTCCCTCCCCCCCCCCCCCCACATTGTGCTTAAATAGGTGGGGCTCTAAATATCCCCTCTTACAATCCTTGTGAGAGTTTGACTCTCTCTCTCTCTCTCTCTCCACCAAATTTGCTTAAATCCCAACATCCATTTCCAGTGTGCTTATAATTTGAGAAAAAACATAATCTAAAAGGGAAAGTAAATAATTATTTATTTTAATTTTAATAGAGAATAAAATAGTTGCATCAAATTAAATAAATCAATTATTTAATTAGAAAATCCTAAAAATACCCTTACATAATAACACTTTATTATGTACCAATCCTCCACTAACCAACATCGTCGTTATGAAATCTAAGGCAGGTTTGTAAATACTGCTAAACCCCATTCTATAGTATATGTCCAAATCGGAGTGTCTGTGTATTTGATCGGAATCCACAAAACACGTTCAAACATTTTTAATCAAAATATACATATAATCTATCATTTTATGTGAAAATAAGTTTTACAAACCATTTCTAAAATGAAACAGGATCCTGATTCTCATCCGACCATCCACAGACAATCTCTTTCTTGATGTTCCCTAATCAGGTAGTGGAGACCTTGTTGAGTGACTCTTTCACTCACAAAATGTTCACATGGTCCCAACACATCAACTTTGGTTCTTAGAGCCTTAGTTATTAATGAACCAAAGTGTGTTTTCGCATTTTGCTGTGATAAGATCCTCTCAGGTATTGGGATTTGGTGACACATGTCTATCCTAACCCTACAAATGGCAGTAATACATGAGCAAATTGACATAAATAGATTTTTTGCCAATACACATCCAAATGTGTGCTCACATTCGTACCCTAACATCAACATGTCTAGGCGTACCCCATACAACGATCATATGATAAGGGTGTCTATCCCAAACCCTAGTGGTGGCTTCAATTTAAAGTATAGGCTTAAGGACACATAATGCTTAAAAAGTTTATATCGCATGTGATAAAATTAAAACAAAGCAAATAAACGGTTCAATTAAAGTGAACCGGGTTTGAGAGACACATAAATCCAACAATCTCCCACTTGTACATCAAAGCCAAATTTTCATAAGTCTTAAACCCATGCACTCCAAGTATTTTTCAAACACACCAGGAGACAAACTCTTTGTCATGGCATTAGACACATTTTCGGTAGTATCAACTTTGGAGATACTCATGTTGCCTTGCTAGATAATCTCTCTGATGAGGTGTCTGCTGCACATGTTTGTTCATCTATGAGCCCTAGGATTTTTTTATTTAGCAATTGCCCCTCTGTTGTCACATAACATGGGGATAAGGCATTTGATAAGCTCAGGGACTACCTCCAAATCTAATAGGAACTTCCTAAGCCAAACACCTTCGTTTGTCGCATCACAAGTTACAAGGTATTCTGCTTCAGTAGTGGAATCGACTGTAAATTTTTGTTTTATACTCCTCCAAACAATAGCACCATCAACCATTATTATATACACCATTCTAGATGTGGATTTTCTATCATCTTTATCAGTTTGGTAATCTGAGTCTATGTATCCAAAAAGTAATCCTTAGTACTTCTCAAGTACTTAAGGATATTCTTCACAGCAGTCCAATGCTCTTATCCGGGATTAGACTGGTAACAGCTCACAATACCTATTATATAGCAAACACAACATAGCAAATAAAAGAGTCCCTACTATAAAGGCATAGGGAATCCTCTTTATCTTTACAATGTCTGTTAGATTCTGAAGACATTGAGATTTGGAAAGACAAACTCCATATCGAAAAGAAATATTTTCTCTCTTGAAGTTTTTCATACTAAATCTGGCCAAGACTTTGTTTATATAGGTTGATTGTGACAAGCCTAACATCCGTCTTTGGCGATCTCTAGCAAGTTTGATCCCTAGGATATAGCTGACTTCGCCGAGATCTTTCATGAAAAAAATAGTAGATAATCATTGCTTAACTGATGAAGAAAACTCACTCGTTTTCGATAAGCAATATGTCATCTACGTATAATTTTAGAAAACACACTACACTCCCACTAATCTTCTTGTAAACGCACGACTCATCTAGATTTTGATCAAAACCAAATGATTTAATTTATTGGTCAAATTTGATGTTCTAGGTCCTAAAAGCTTGCTTCAGTATAGATGGACCTCTACAAATTGCATACTTTGCTTTCTTTCTGAATGGAAGAGAACCCCTTTGGCTATTGCATGGAGATTTCTTCATTAAGAAATCCATTTGGAAATGCGGTTTGCGTATCCATTTTTCAGATCTTATAGTTATAGTATGCTACAATGGACAATAAAATTCTGATGGATTTCATCATTGCCACTAGGGAAAAAGTTTCCTTATAATCTATACCCTTTTGTTGGGTATATCCTTTTGCCATCAGCCTTGCTTTGAATCTTTCAACCTTTCCATCAGGGCCTTTGTTCCTCTTGAAGATCCACTTCCATCCAATGGTATTTAAGCCAAATTATGGATCGACTAGAGTCCAGACCTTATTGGAATGCATTGAATCAATTTCAGAGCGCATTGCCTTTAGCCACTTAGTGGCATCAACATCCTTAAGAGCCCCAGATTATGTTATCGGATCATCATCTGATTCAATCGAAACCACGTGGAACTCTTCCACTGTATTTTCTTCTTGTGTGAGAGGAGTAAACCTAGTGGGTGGTTTGATAGTCCTCCCACTACATTGAGGATCTTGAGGTGCTCCTTTTTCAGTGGATGTGGTTGATCGGTCTCACTTCAAAGAGTGATGGTCCTGAGTCCTCAAATAACTCATGTATAACTACAGGTTTATTTTTCTTGGTGAACATTTCCTCCTCAAGGAAAGTAACATGTTTACATACTGACCTTTTGGTCAACTAGGTCATAGAAGTAGAAACATATTGTGCTTTTAGGGTATCCCAAGAAATAGCCTTTCGAAGTCTTGGATTACTGCTTATCTATTTGTTGCTTTCGCACATGGGCTATTGCAACCCCATATCCTAAGATGTTGTAAGCTAGGTTTTCGCCATTTCCACAATTCAAAGGTTGTTTTAGCCACAGACTTTGTTGGAACCTTATTCAAGATGTAAATCTTTTTTTCTAGGGCAAACCCCCAGAGAGAAAGAGGGAGCTTACTGTATGTGAGCATATTTCGAATCATATCTAATAAAGTTTGGTTGCATCGCTCGAAGAAACCATTTTGTTGTGGTGTTCCAGGATTTGTTAATTGATTAACAATCCCTTGTGACATGAGATACTCTTTAAACTTATCCAATAGATACTCTCCTCTATGATCTGATTGTAAGGACTAAATACGTTTATCTAATTGTCTTTCAACTTCGGCATGAAATTCTTTGAACTTTTCAAAGGCTTCATATTTCTTACGCATTAAATAGATATATCCATAGCTATAGTAATCATCAATAAAGGTTACAAACCATACCTAGCATATATGTTACTGCGCCCACACACGTCAGTGTATATCAACTTTAATAGATCTATGGCTCTAGTACCTTTATTGCTAAACGGTTTCTTGGTCATCTTGCCTTGAAGGCATAATTCACAGGTTAGAAAAGGTTTGACCTTTAAACTTTCTAATGGTCCATCCTTAACCAACCTACTGATTCAATCTATGTCAATGTGACTTAATCTTATATGTCATAGATATTTTGAGTTCACTGGAGCTGACTTACATTTCAAATCAACATGTGAAATCAAATTCATTTTAACAGGGCTATCTAAAAAATACAAACTAGTTAAAAACCATGATGCCACAAATGAATTATTTAGACAAATAACTAATTTAGAATTAAAGGAAAAACTGTATCTGTCAAAACCAAATTTGAAACAGACAGTATCTTCCTCTTAAAAGAGAACATAGTAAAAATCCTTTAAAACTAAACTACTATAATCAAGTTCTAAAACTATTATCCTTAAAGGCATTACCCTGGCTTCAGCTCCAATGCCTATATGTAGACACCTCATTTCTTTCCAGTTTCTTTGTTTCCTTGAACCCCTGCAACACATTGCAAATATGAATAGTGTATCCAGTATCCACCAACCATGAATTGGATGGTTGAATAGACAGAATTGGCTTATAAAAAACATTTACATCATATGTACCTAAGGGTGTCAAAATCAAACCGAATCCGTTTACCGAAATCGAACCGTTTAAGTTGAAACAAGTAGACTGTTTAATAAATGGTTCGGTTATGGTTTTAGAAATAACACCGTTTATTTAATTGGTTCGATTTGGTTTAGACCTTTAAATCTAATGGTTTCAATTCGTGTAAAAAATTATTATAACCAAATCGTCTAATTGTTTAAAAACCTAACAAATTTTTTTTTAATAAACAAAATGTCAAAACCTAGCAAGTAGCAACTACTAACTACTAACTAGTCACATTTCTTCAATAAATGATTTCCCTTTTCTAAAAAAAAAAAATAATAACTTAATAGATAATAAGTAATTACTAATAAGTAGTATTAGTAAATGTAAATCGGTAAACAGTTTTCTACCAAAAAAAGGGTAAACAGTAAACCCTAACAGCCTAACTTCTTATGGAGAACAGGAGAGGAGAGGAAACCAATGTAGATTAGTAAATGGTCTATGAAACCATTTAGTAACCATCAAACCAAAGTCGTATAAAACCGTACAGAACCATTTAACCGAAACTGTTTACCAAACAGTCTAGGTTACGATTTTTACCCTTAAGCAGCCAAAATCTAACTGAACCGAACCATTTAACACCCTTATATGTACATTCTTTAGGAGTCTCTGATTCTTCTAGCTTCTTGTTCTTTATTGATGCCAGGAATGCATGATAATTTTTCTTCTAGTGACTTCTTGCAATAAAAGTATTTGCTTTTTGCTTTCTACTTTCTTGTACCCCCACCAATGGGTTTAAGGGTCTTACCCTTCTTACCCTTTTTTTTCTTCCCTAAGGAAGGCTTGGCATCAGTGGCATTGAATTTTGGCTTGTCTTTCTTTAGGGTCTTCTCTGCCTCGACCAACAAATTGGCTAGCTCAATAATCTCCAATTCCTTATCACTAATGTTGTATAACATGCGAAAAAGGAGAATAAGTAGATGGTAGAGAGTTCAAGATCACATTGGTCTTGTATAGTAGGGTGAATGTTGTCCTCGTGGATTCCAGTTTTTCAAAAAGATTAATTATTTTCACGACATGATCCATCATTGCAGTTCCCTAGGACATTCTGGCATTATGGATTTGGCTCACCACATGCATCATAATGTGCATGAGTAAGTTGCCTACTGAACAATTCGACAAGCTTATCCATCTTACTTCCAGCCACTCATATGTTTTTTATTGAATCAACCACTTACTTATTAACAAAACCAAGGATATACAATGAGGCTTTGGAATCCCTCACATTGAAGTCTTGGTAATTCCAGGTCTTCATGTTCGTCATCTGGGTGAGGTTCTTGATGGGGTTCTTCATTAAGAACAAAAAATAAACTTTCTGTAGTCAAGAGCAATTTAATGCCTCGGTACCAATCAATGTAGGTGGATCCAGTCAATTTTGAGTCACTAATTAGTGCTAACATGTTGGAATTAACGACACCAGTGAAATAGAATCTACACATATACAAATTAAATCACATGCATTAATAACCATCGATAATACATTTAAGCATACAATATCAATGGTCTTTCACGTTTAAGTATCCCTCATGATCAGAGTAGTGATTGGAAACCAACAACCCTTGTATGGATAACTTACCCTATCGGAAATCATTATACATACTTTGATTGTGTGGACTATACTGTCTGCCTCCTATACTTCCAATATTTTCGGTCACCTGAGTATCATATCCAGAATTTGTCGACTGACATACACTCAAGTCATGTAACCCATTGCATCGGTTAGAATTACAGAATCATGAAGGATGGTCCACTGTCATAGTGCCCCTCACTATCTGTACTCTAAACTTATCTATGGAGAGATAAACATAGTCAATTAAATGATATAAGCCTGTATTATCTTGTCGGTATTTGTGAGGTCATATCACAAAACTTCTACATCTAACCTCAATGGGAGGCCTTGGATATGTCAACCAATTAAGATTAATCTATATCATACATGCATTGTTACAAAAAAAATAATGTATTACTCTCACAACCTAAAATATGAATGGTATTCCAAATTAAATAATTTAATTTAACGTGATTATGGGATGGCGACGTTTAATAGAAGTGATCATTACGTTCCCACTAAATTAAAGATTCTATTAAATACTTTCTATGTATTATTATACATCCAATTCCTAGGATGTTGCCAAGTATGCAGACACGCTTTATCTTGATCATCTCCTCCATCCGATCTTCCATCAAAGTTGGTGATCTTCATCTCCATGAACTTTGATTATCATATGTGAATCATCATCAACATGTTCTGAGAAATCCTATTTCCTCTAAAATTACATTGGGAACCTAAAAAATTCTATACATTTTTCTTTTTAATCAAAAGAAATCGGATGGAGAAACCAACCCACCATTTAGACTGCCCATAGATTTGATTATAAAAATGTATAGAGAGCGAAAGAGAAGCACCACATCCATCCCATAATACATTCAAATATCGCATCACATTTTATGTAGCCACCCATATTATTTAAAAACCAATCCCATATTCAAAAGTGTATCCAAGAGTAAATACAATCATATATGGGTATCATCATTAACTATTGGTTAATCTTTTATTATGTATTTAGATTCACATCTTATGTGAACAAGCCAATCCCTTCAAGAATAACTCACATCATATGTGACCACAAAAATCCAAATTCATTATACATAAAATCCAATTTCAATTAGAAGTGGGTGAAGGGACACTCTCATCACCCATCTTGTTCGTTCAAACCCTAAAATGAAAACATGCCCAAAAATACAAATTTTTTTATTTTTAATTTTATGTTGAAGGAAGAGCAAGGCGACATGACGAGGCAGCGGAAAAACACACTAGAGCACTGGCATAGCAAGGGGCAGCCACATAGCGGGGCGGTCAAAAGACTACGCACCTATAAGGCTGCGACTATGCTAGTCGTACCCTACCCATGGCCGAGCGCCTAGTGCAGGTTGTGTGCCTATGTTGGCCCCAATGGGGCTAGGGCGCAGGCAGAGAAGGTTTGGGCTTTGATGTGATTGAGAGGGTTAGACATTATAAATCTTCATGAAAAATGTAGCATTATTCTTCCCATAAATTTATAGGAACACATATTATTGTTCTTTCTCATTTTTCATGGGAAATTAAAAACTTAAATTTTGTGGTTCTTTTCAAGAATCAAGAACCCAAAAGAAACTTTCTTTTTATCTCATGAAAAATAAAAAATCAAATTTATACATCGAGTATGGGGTAATTTCAAGATCTCAAGAAAAGTGATGTACCCACATATGAAAGATTCATTCTTGTATCACATAGAATGATAATCTTGGATGGGAAAGCATGGCTCTGATACCACTTGTTGATTAGGATCATTTTAATTTTTTTCCATAAGAATTAGGGCAAAGACAAGAAAAAAATCATCTCTTTCCATCTTTCCATGGAAAAAGGTAAACATCCCATACATGAATGCGCAAGAAGAGATCGATTCGGGTTTCTTTTGCATCCTAAGATTACCAAACCAATTAAAATCTTAATGCATGATAATAAACAATAAGATTTGTTAACCTAGAGAAACTCAAGTGTTGCTCCTCCTACAGATAATGGTTCTTCCTCTGATAAGCACATACAGAAAAATGTTTTTGGATCTTCTTGATGCAACCAAGGTTCTCTAAGCCAATACAACAATCTTCTCCAAGGATATAAATCCAATCCTTCAAAAGAACGGTTTCACCAAAACCTAATTCTGAAAGCCCAAGAACTATAGCAAGAGAACAAAGAGAAGATATATACGAGAGAGAGAGAGAGAGAGATTGAGATTTGGCCAGGGGAAGGGAGATTTGAAAATCGCACCCTGGCTTGGCCACGGCTCCTCCCTTGTACTTAATCTCTCTCTCCTCTCTCTCTCTCTCTCTCTCCATCAAGTTAACTTGATCCCAACATCCCATCCCAGTGTGATTCTAATCAGGGAAGAAGTAGAATCTAAAGGGAAAGTAAATAATTATTTATTTTAATTTTAACGGACAATAAAATAGTTGCATCAAATCCATCAAATTAAATAAATTAATTATTTAATTATAAAATCTTAAAAATAAAGGTCGCGTTTGGCGCGTTGGTCAAGTGCTCACTTGTTGAACGCTTGATCACAGGTTCAAGTCACTGGAAATAGCCTCTTTGGAAACAGGGGAAAGGTTGCATACAATTGACCCTCCCCAGACCCTACTAAACGCGGGAGTCTTATGCACTGGGTTCGGCCTTTTTTTTTAAAAATCCTAAAAATACCCTTACATAATAAAAATATTATTTACCGACCCTCCACTAATCAACATCGTCATTATGGGATCTAGGGCATGTATTTTAAGTACATGTCCATATCAGA
Organism: Telopea speciosissima; assembly: GCF_018873765.1. Lineage (NCBI taxonomy): Eukaryota > Viridiplantae > Streptophyta > Magnoliopsida > Proteales > Proteaceae > Telopea > Telopea speciosissima. Next base: position 26,690,358 of record NC_057920.1, read on the forward strand.
GTGTTTGTGTACGTGATCAGAATTTGTAAAACACAATAAAACATTTTTAATCAAAACATACATATAATCTATCATTTTATGTGAAAATAAGTTTTGCTAACCATTTCTAAAACGATACAGGATCCTGATTCTCATTTTACCATCCATGGACAATCTCTTTCTTGATGTTCTCCAATCTGGCAGTGAAAAACCTTGTTGATTGACTCTTTCACTCATAAAATGTCACCCGTTTCTAACACATCGGCTTTAGTTCTTCGAACCTCAGTTATTGATGAACCAAAGTGTATGTTCGCATTTTGCAGTGACATGATCATCTTAGGTATTGGGTCTTGGTGGCACGTCTATCCCAAACCTACAACTGATAATAATACATGAGGGAATCAACATAAATAGATTCTTCACCAAGACACATCCAAATGTGTTCTCGCATTCGTACCTTGACATCAACATGTCTAGGCGTACCTAATGCAACGACCATATGATAAGGGTGCCAAGCCCAAACCCTAATTGTGACTCCAATTTAAAGTATAGACTTAACGATACATAATGCTTAAAAATTTTATATCGTGTATGATAAAATTAAACCAAAACATATAAAGCAATTCAATTTAAAGTAAACTGGGTTTGATGGATACATAAATCCAACTTTTTTGGTTATGGTCTTTGAATTGTTGATTGTAAGAGATTGATAAAATTTTAAGAACCTTGATGGCGTACTGTAGTTGAAATTTTGTACTTGCGTGGAAGAACTTTCAATGTAATTAGTAATGAAATGGCCTTCATTTTATAAGTACAGTGTCTATAAGTAATTTTATATCTGCTTACTTGAATCAAACAAGGAACTGATCATCATCCACACATCATCTACACAAATTAAACAAGGACCTCAAATGACATCCACACAAATTGAAAATCGACACAAATTAAACAAATACCATAATTATCCTTTCAAACATGGTATCATACTTTCTAAGTCACAGTATCCTCAGACTCTAGAGGGCATAGAGACTATCAAAGGGGTTCCATATGTTTTGGCAGTTGGAAGCCTCATGTATGCAATACTTTATAGCAATAGCCCAATAGTACCACTATTTGTTCACAATTATGGGTAGACTTGGGCACTCTGTTCAAGGGTTGTTGTATTGTATACTTCCCCAATAGAGTTTGGATGGAAATATAAGTACGAACACTTTAAAGTCCCGCCAGTTCTATTTAGAAACAGGAATTCTAGTAGTTTCAATTTCCCGTACCTGAGAGGCACTTATTGTTGCATTTATATTTTGTGTGCTTGTGCTGAGCCAATGGTTGATGTATATTTACAGGGCTAACCACACACCAGCCAGTCGACGTACACTATATAAATGGTGATAGGAGTAATAGTCAATGAGGTTTCCACTGCCCGTTAAGGGAGAACATCCAAGTTAGTGAATTGTCAGACTGTGATTGGTTGAAATCTTGGGCCTAGGTAATGTTGTATAGAGTTTGCAAACGTGTTTTTATTTTATTATAATAAATTAAATATATTTGAAAAGTGTCTTCAAATTATTTTTGGTCCAATCACTGGTCATGATGCTCCTTTCGTTGATTGCAATGTATCCGTTTGTATGGCAATGATTTTTATTCCATGGTTGCAACTCCATTGTGGAAGTTGGTAGTGTGGGGGAGAAAGTGTAATTAAAATATCTATCACAAGGGTTTTTAGGTTGTCTTTTGTTGTATTGTCCTTTTGAATAATTAAGGACATAAGGATACCCTTTAGGATCACACCACTTGGCACGATCTTTTCGTTTAGATTGTAATATCCTAAGTAGGCTTATCTATTTAAGAGAACCTTGGCATAAACCTTAATTGCATTAATGATTATTTCGCACATTATTCTCTTAAGGAAGAGAGAGAACTTCAGAGAAAAAAGAGAGTATCTTCCTCAAGTAAGGGTTTCTATTGTTGGAGTGGTGCAATCAAACAAAGTTTGTGACCTCGGGTTGCATTCCTTTGAAGGAAGGTGTCATTTGTGTGTTCTAGGTAACCTACCATCCCAGTTTGATTTGTTATCGCATGTGTTCATCGAGATCCTACTGCCATTACATTTTTGTAAAAATGTATCTGATATCGTATTGCTTCCGCCGCTACTAATTGCTTTAATAAAGGATAAGACTCTCTCAATCCTTTCTTCCTTCACCTTGGATTCCACAATAATGCATAAATTTAGCTTCATATTGTCCACCATATGCTTGATTTGTTCTGTGTTTTTGTGGGACATTAAAACCCCTAATGTTCCAACATAAATATTCACACCTAAAATTGTTTAGAACTAGGCATTTTGTTCAAATGATTATCGCACAGTGTATTCTCGAGAATGGAGATTTCATAAACAAACGTGAGTATGCATATGTTTGTGTATTGAACTGGATCATTGAAAATCATAAATAGATTACTATCTATTGCGTTAGGGACAAGATTCTAGTTAGTAGATTGCAATTAGTTTCTAGGCCTGAGAGGTCCTTATCATTGCAATTAGGTATTGTGAGTTATGGTGTATTAATGGTTGATGTCTTCATGGTTATATATTAATGCATTGGATCCATGGTATTTACCTTTTTTTTTTTTTGGTGAATCCATGGCATTTACCTTAGTGAATGAAAGAGATGCTCGACAAGGAATATACAAGGTGAATATCAAATGAAAGAATGCCGATCAAATGAAATTTTGGGTCCAATGGCATGCTTTGTAATTTTCTTACTCAGACTCCCTGTCAGAAGTTCCACCTCTAATTCCCCTCACCCCCACAAAAAATGAACTCTTCCCTTTTCTTCTCTCTTATTATTTTAAAATGACCAAATTACCCCTCCTACCCTCCTATTAACATGTTAACTAGTTTTGTAAAATGTTTGACGACACATTATCCGAAATGCTAATCCCCAAATGGGTAAATGACATGGAACTTTATCCTCCCAAGTGGTGTGCATTGCCAGTGCATCCGATAGTGGACAGTGCACCTATTCACCTTTAAAATCTAAGAACATGCTCTTGGCCACCATCGGATGGACCTTTGCGGTGCACTGGGCTTGAGAGAGTAAAAATTCAAATGACATCTAACTTCCTTGGACTTTTGTATTTCGAGTTTGAATTTTTCATGTTCTGATAATGGACAAACTGATGCTACGCAAGGTAGTTGGTAATTCCAAAGTTCTTACTTTGGTTTTTGGCTTCCCTTTTATGCTAAGTTGTAACAAGACTCAAAAGACTTGAGCTCCAAAAGGACTGAAACCAATCTCCATTCATCAAAGTGACAGATATTTTTGCACAAGTTCAAAATTCCCAAGCTGTTGGCCATCATGTAATTGATACATCGTGGAACTTTACGGGGTGGTCACAGGGCAGGATTTACTGGATGGGGCATGTGGAATTTGCAGGGTGGGTGGGGGTGGTCGCGGGGTTGTAGTAAGGGTGGTGAGGTGGTGTGGTCAGAAGAAGAGGGAGCTTGGGAGAGAGACGAGAAATTGCAGCAGTGGAGTGAGAGCAGGAGAGGGAGAAGGTGGTTTAGAGAGGTGGTAGGGAAGAGTGGGATGGGAGTGTGGGATTTGACCATCTCGTTGCATTCCATGGAGGAAGTAGAAGATTAAATTAAAACTAGTTAATAGGAGGGGTAATTTGGCCATTTCAAAATAGCAAGGGAAAACAAAAGGTAAGAGTTCACTTTTTTTTTTTTTTTTTTTATGAAAGAAAATATATATTAAAATTAAGGCATAAACAGGGAATTTATAGCATCATGATCATACAAAAAGTGGTGATGGTAATCCACAGCTTTTTGAGCAAAGTTGTTCAGCCATCCTAAGAAGAGGCTATCAGGGTTTTTCAAGAAATACAAATTATCCACAAAAACATAAAGATCCATCAACAAAGGCACCATATCCCATGGCCAAAGGGTGTTTGGATGGTTGTGGAATATGCTGGAGGATTTCCTTTGTTGAAACCCAAACTTCTTTGACCTTAATGCCCAACCTAGTAATATGACGAAGGCCAAAAAGTAAAGCTGACGCCTCCGTTTCTAAGGCATTATATGCCGTCAAAAAACCCACATGAGCCGAGATCAGACGTCCCTGGATCCTAATGCAAAAAGCCCAAGTTGATGAATCTAGGCCTGGGTGGAAGCATCCTGCACATAATGAGATGGGAATTTCAAGATTAGGTAATTTCAAATCAGTAATGGAAATTGGTGTATCCGTGCTTATCATGTTTGCACTATTACTATTTTCAAGCACGGGAGGTTGAAGATTAAGATCAGTGATCCAATGGTCTATCAATTTCATGGTTTTAAAAGGACTAGCCTTAGCTTTTCCTGCAACAACTTTATTCCTAGAATCCCAAATAAAATAGCAAGTAATTATAAAAACAGAAAAGAACCAGGTAAGGGATTGTTTTCCGAGTGTACTCTGAGAGAGCAAAGAAGCGCATAATTTTTCTAGAGAAAGGAAAGAAAGATATTCAGCTCTCAAACCCAAAGGACCCGCTGCCCAAATACGCTTAGCCCAATTGCATGAAAGAAGTATATGCCAAATCGATTCTATAGAGTGTCTGCACAGCAAGCAACCAGGGTCAATCTGACTCCATTTTGCCAAAGTTTCTCTGGTAGGGATGTTTGCATGTAAAACGCACCAAAAAAATATTTTAAACTTAGGATGTATTGGCAATTTCCAAAAAAAAATTCCACCAACGGATAGATTTAGAATTGATAAGAGAAAAGGAGTTATTAAGAGATAGAAAATGTGAGGCCCGACGCGTAGAGAACTGACCATCCTTTGCTAGAATGCACCACCATCTATCATCATGAACTGATAAACGAACATCAGTAATTTTTGGTATAAATCAAAAGGGAATGCATGATGAGAGCAAGTCGGTATTCCATCGAAAATCAGAACAAAAGTGGCTTACCCTTTCGTTCTTCATGGTTGGATTCAAAGAGAATGGTAAAGAACAAGATTGAATGTTAGGAATCCAAGGATCATCCTAGAAGAAGGAATTGTTACCATTACCAATGATTCGAAATGAGATTCTTTTGAGGACTGGTATCATTTTGGCGATGCTATTCCAAGTCCATGATCCACGCCTCGTCATGACTTTAGGTTGAAAAATCGAGTGGGAGGGAAAATACTTTCCTAAAGTACCCTGACCCATAAGGTGTTTGGCTAGGATAAAAGTCGCCACGCAAGTTTGAGAAGAAGAGCAGAGTTAGTTACAGAGGCCTTGTGAATATCCAAACCACCAAATTTAACTAGGAGACCAATTTTGTCCCAAGCAATCAAGGAATTTTTCCTTGTAGAGGATGATCCTCCAGTCCAAAATTTGATACAAATAGAATCAAGAGCCTTGCATGTTTTATTTGGGAAGAGAAAACAAGACATGAGATAGGCTGGGATGGAAGTGAGAACCGATTGAATCATAACCCGTCGTCCTGCATAAGATAAGAAGTTAGATTTCCAATAAGTCAGTCTATGCTGAAGCCAATTCACAATATTCTACAAATCTTTTGTTTTGGATCTGGAATGGAAAAGGTTGACAACCAGATAAGTAGATTGTTTGTTCATTTCCTTAATCCCAATAACGGAACATAGGACTTGTCTTTCAGCAGGGGAAACATTTTTGCTAAACCAAAGTCCACTCTTTCCATAGTTTATTTCTTGTCCAGAGAGGTCAGAGAAAAGGTCCAAAACTGCTTTGATTGTGGGAAGATCCTCGGCCGTGGCCCTGCAAAAGATGAAAGTATCATCTGCAAAAAGAAGGTGAGAAACTTCAGGCGCAGTTCTAGCAATCTTAATGTCATGAAATAAATTTAATTCCCTATATGCATCTAGAAGTCTGGATAGCACCTCCATTGCAGAGATGAAAAGATAAGGGCTTAAAGGGCACCCTTGCCTAATGCCCCTGGAAGCTTGAAAGAAATTGAAGGGCCTCCCATCTAATTTGATGGAGAAAGTTGTGTTAGAAATGAGAGCATAGATGAGATGTCCCCAGTCATCACCAAAACCTAAAAAGTCAAAAATAGCTTTAACAAAGGACCATTCTAATCTATAATAATCCTTGGACATATCAAGGTTGATGACCACAAAACCACCCTTACCTTTTTTGTGATTGAGATAGTGAAAGATTTTCTGGGCAATAACAATATTATCAGTAATTTGTTGACCAGGCAAAAAAGCAGCTTGAAAGGAAAAGATAAAAGAGGGAAGGTGAATTTTGAGCCGATTAGCAATGATTTTGGCTAATATTTTATAGAAAACATTGCAAAGGCTTATTGGCCGAAAATCAAAAACCTTACATGCTGAATCCGATTTTGGAATAACACAAATAAGAGTATGGTTAATTCCAGCGGGAAGGGCAGCGGTGCTGAAAAAATTATGAACAAAATCAATGATATCGTTAGATAAGAGATCCCAAAACTTTTGGTATGGTGTTCACTTTTTTTTTTGTTTTTGAGAATTAAAGGTGGAATTTTGACAAGGGAGTTTGAGTAATAGAGTGCAAGTTCAGGGGAGTAATAAAAAATTTCCCTATTATTAATAAGGGAAAAAGATCTCTGTCCGGGAGTGTGGCCTATGCCAGCACTCCATGAGTCTATCTCTCTCATTCCCATGTGAAAAGACACCTCTGCCCCCTTGTTTTAAGGAGGAGAGAGATAGACACATGGGAATGCTAGCATAGGCCACACTCCCGTATTGAAAACTGCTTCCCTATTAATAATTAGGTGTATTATTATTGTCACAATGGTTTATTATTTTTCTAAATATTACAATGCATCTATTCTGCCACGTGGACAGATGATATGTCCATTCCGACCTTTGGATAGATAAGAAATGGTCTAGATTAATCATGTGTCAAATTTCAAAGTCTAATTCAATAAAGTACCCTTTTTGTATTGACACACATCTCGTATATGTCCATGCATGTACACAACCGGACAAGTACTCCAGATATTATTGTGCACTCTCCCAACTATGAGTGGAAACAGACGGTTTAGATTTTAAAAAATGGTAAAAATGAGAGGTACAAATTTGTCTTCTATTTTTTTTCCCCCATAAATATCACCTCCATTGTTACATGTATAACTACCCCAAATAATTATTTTTAAATATTTTAAAAACAATTTGTATGTCCAATCGAAGGTTCAAATTCTTGTATAAGATGTTTCGATGGACTAGGATGGTAAGGGGAGCATCAAATGCACAAGGCTCCCGCCACGGGATCTAGGGAAGGTCATAATGTACACAACCTTACCCTTGTTTTCATAGAGAGACGGTTTCGAGATTCGAACCCATGACCTTTTGGTCACAATGGAGCAACCTTCGATGGAATAGGATGGTGACAATTTTTATTTCATATCGTATGTCTATTATGCAATATTGCAAAATGAGAGGATTAAATTATAATTAATTTACTTATTTTGTTTTAAGTTTTATACCTACTTTTAGGTGTCCTTATGTGCTAATATCCCTACTTAAGAAATAGAGAGCATTTTAGGAGAGTTTAAGGTATATTTTAAGGGTGTCAATTTAAAACCGAAAACTGAAATCCAAAACCGGCCATTTAAAACAGAACTAGATCGAACCACAAAAAATCGGTCCGGTTTTGGTTTCCAAAATTGAAATCTTTTCTAGGTACAGTTCGTTTAAATTTCATGCCTAAAATCGTTAAACCGAACCGAATTACCTATTTTCAAACCAAATAATGAACCATATGAAATTATATTCATTTTTTATTTTTTTAATCAAATATGGACGATGAATTCTTTTCCTTTTTGTAGTGTTTGGGAAAAGTTTGATGGGCTATGATACTAACAAATAATGGTTTCTTATTGGTGAAGATGTAAAAAAATTGACCCAAACATTTAAAATAGGACCTAACCGTATATGAAACCAAATTACAACTCTCTATTAAGAAGCTGAATACAAAACCAAAAATGAACCGAACCAAATCAATTCGATTTTGGTTTTGAAAACGTATTCCTATTCTCGGTTCAGCTCAATTTTTGTTTCTACATTTTGTTTCTTAAACTGAGCCAATTCACACCCTTAGGTACATGTAATTAAGAATACTCGCTCTGTCTTTATATAAATGTCTCTTCTTTCTTCCTATGCAGGGCTATTAGCGTTGCCCTCTCTTTATCTTATATAGATTGTTAATCACAGTTCAAGAATTGTATTCCCTATGAGGATTTGCAGTAGTGGTTCACCAGGTAAGTAGGTAAGCCCCGAATTTTTATCACCTACGGTTCCCCTGCCCGGTACGGTTCTCATGTGCCTCTAATAAAAGGGGGGTGGACCCCACCCAGGCAATATGTTCAGTCAGGGGGTGGTATGGTCATTTCAGCCCTCCTATGAGAGAAATCACACAACCGTACAGATCAGCGAACCTCAGGGGATAAAGGTCCGGTAAGCCCTTGAGTTGGATTGAATACTCTTAAGACTGAGGTATGATCAATGAAATAACTTCTAAAAGGTCCATTATAAAACAACAGTGGATCAAAAGTTTTGTTTTAAGCCATTGGAAGCATCTATACTAACAAATGACAGCGGATCAAAAGGGCAAAAAGAAAAAAAAAGAAAAAAAAGAAAAAGATAATGATAAAAAGGTGTGATTCTTTTCCTTTTTAAGTAGTGCTTTACATGTATAATATCCAAATAAAGATTATGGGGGAGTGTGGCCCCTGCGCGAGTGAGGGCCAATGAGTGTGTGCGGAAGCATCATGTGGCGGGATTTCCACCTTTCATGGGCGGGGCGGGGTGGTCATTCGTCTCCCACTGTTTCTCTGCATGGGCGGTACACTCACCCACAAAGAACTTTTCTCCAAAAATTATTATCTCAAAAGTAATCATCTTCCGTCCGTCGAGAAGCACTAGCATCGTCTCCTCTCTTAGTCATACTTGAACGCTGAACTAGCCTGACGAGTGCCTGAACGACCTCTGACATAGGTGGCCGGAATTCTGGCTCCGACTAGAAAATAGATAAATAAATAAGTAAATTGAACACTAATATAACAGATTCACATAATTGTTAAAAAAACTTCTAACCTCCTCCATCCACCCAAAAAAAAACAACAAAAAAAACAAAACAAAATAAAACAAAATACTGTTCAGTGTTCAGGCTGGACCCACACTTTTCTACCTTGCGACAGATCCCCATCCACACGGAGCAGTTTCTCAACTAAATACTGACATAGAGATGATGCTACAAAGCTGGTAATTGTGTGAGAAGGCTTATAAAGGGTTTCTAAGTAAATAAATTTGTGCATGCAATGCCAAAACACCCTTGAAATGCCTTTTCTGTCTCCCATTTGAAAGTAACTTCCAACTCCAGCCCAATACCCACTGGGTCGGGGCCCAGGGGTCAAGGGTGAAAGGATTTCAAATCCTCCTCATCTATCTATTCACATGAATTGAGGGAATGTTCATTCAGTTATTAATAAAACAGTAGATCACAAGAAGCAATGATATCTACAAGAGTAGAATGGCACTGCAAAAGAATCACCCAATGAATCCTATGAACCCATCTGTACACTTATACATGGGACTTGGGAGATTTGAAAATTCTAAAAAAAAAAAAAAAAAAACTCCAAAATCTACATATACCGGCACAGCCAGGTTCATAAGAGTTTCATGCACAAACCCTTCATAGGGTATTTCTCCTACAGGATCATTCATTAAATAAAGTTTATACATAGAAAACAAGAGTACTGGATTGAAATAAATGAAAGCAGGAGCCACATAACCCATACCTGGACACATAGAGCAATGACATCAGCAAATCGAGATAGTGACTTGGGAGGGTACAGCCCATGCAGAGCTGGGTCCACCATCTTGCCCAATGCATCAATGTCATGAAGTTGTGGTGTGGCCCACCGGACCAGGGACTGTTCCATTCTTGGTTTTGAACTGAAGAAACAGTAGTGTTAAAATTGATCAAGTAAAATAGTGGGTAGAACTTTAGGATGAGAACAATGATGGAAGAAGCTCTGTTTTGTGGATGAATCATACCTGTCATAAGGCACCCGACCTGTCAAAAGTTCCAACATGACCACTCCGAAGCTGTAGACATCACTCTTCAGTGTAAATGCAGACGGCTTTGTGCACTCCGGAGCGTTGTATCCAACCCCCAGGTTTTGGCTTGTGCGCTGATGAAAATATATCTTATCAGTCGCTTGTAAGCTCAGATCATATGTATGGGGAATGCTAACAACACGAGCTCATGTTGCCCATTAGCACACGGGACGGCTGGGATGTTGTGGGCCGTCTGCCATACAAGACAGGTCCCACTAATCAGCATCTCCCACATGCTTGTGAGAAATAGCAATCGTGTCCTTTGCATTTTCCCATAGGCTGATAGGCATATATACATGCATATCCCCATTTAATTCGGATAAGGCTTGAGTTGACTTATGTTATGCTGTATACATGTACATGCACATACGGCATATATGTGTACATGTCTATAGAGCCATTGATTTGGACACCTTATATTTTTGTCTATATACACAAACATTTACACAGATAGAAATACCTCAATTATCCTAATTGTGAAAATCAAAAAAGTGGGTCCAGGCCCCTTTTTAATTGAGGTATCAGAATATCAAAAAACAAGAAGCATCCAAATCACTGCCATAATGCCATAGCATGAGTCCAGCCCCAAAATTTTCACCCTATGCACAAAAAAAAATTCATGTGCAGGAAACCAAAATCAATCCTCATAAACACTGTCAAAACATGTGGTACATATCCAAGGGGTGTATAGGACCAGTAGTCAATAGGTCCAGCCTCCTAGAGCCAAAAAAGTTTAGTCAATATGTCCGACCTCCTAGAGCCAAAAAAGCACCAGTCCTCACTAATTGGATCTCATTAGGTTACCATTACTCGCTCATACAAGTTGATCCCCTTGTATGAGTTCATGGTACAGGATAAAAGTAGAAGGAAAGACTTCCTGTAGTTCCCGCAGTTATCCTTGCTCAGGCAAAGTGATGAAGCGAGGAATTATTATGCGCATTTAAGGACAAGTCAAGTAACCTGATGAAAGTTTGCCAAACCAGAATCTGTGAGGCGGGGATTGAGTTCTGCATCAAGCAAAATGTTGGCTGATTTAATGTTTTTGTGCATGCAGGATGGGGAACAGATCTCATGTAGATACCTGAAAACAGAAATGTTGCTTAAGAAGTAAGAATAACTGAGAAACATAAGCCTGCTGATGATGGTGAAAGAATAATTTGCAGACCAAACAAAAGGAACCAAAAGAGACTATGCCAAATATGATGGTCCTCTAGCACATTCACATGGGTTGGGAATTCCTGCTCTGATGAACTACCCATAATAGGTTGCGATGAGAATGCTCATCTATCCATGCATGCACAGAGATACAATATAAACATCCATGTACACGGGCAAACTACAAGCATGCATAAATGATGTTTTAGGATTACAGCAACAAACTCAGCCTTATCCCAACTTAATGGGGTCGGCCACATGGATCTAAATCTAACAAAGTAGGTAAAACTGAGGTCTAGACAAAATAAGTGAATGAAGAGAGGTACAAGAGTGATGGGAAATGAGAAATCTCCATCTCTAGGATTGGAGATTTCTTCTAAATTTTCTGAGTTGGGAAGAAAAATAACTACAAGTTCTTATAAGAGGGACTTGCCCAAGTCAGATCAAATTAACTATAAGTTTTCCTGCACCACAGCAAAGTCAGACTGCCACTCAATCATCCTAGTTCTGTTTTTGACCAAGGGATCACAACAAACTATAAATCATTAATTTATTGGTAATAAGTTAAGGTATGAAATCATCGACCTTAAGTGTGCAGTAAAAGCAACAAATAAGCGTGAGATTTCAGAAAAGCATTTGGTGTGTCCCACCTATGAAATCTTCAATGCCAAAACCCAATCAAGATAAACCAGCCTACTGGTCTTTCTTGTTTAGGCAGAAAATATGCCAATAGTGAATATAGAAGAAAATATTTACTTACTCCACTGCACGGGCTGTGCCTAGAGCAATCCTGATTCTGGTGTTCCATGTAAGAGGCTTACTATAGTCGTCTGACAGGTGTAGGAAATCATGAAGTGATCCATTCCTAAAGTACTCATAGACTAGCAGATTGTGACCTTGCTCTGAACAATACCCAATAAGTTCAGCAATATTTGGATGGTGTAATTTTGAGATGTTTGAAACTATTCCAGAGAAATCTTCGGGGCCAGAACTTTGAAGAAGTGCAGAGTCTATCTTTTTCACAGCCAGAACCTGATTTTATAAGGGGGAAAAAAGGGAGCTCAACAAACAGCATTTATTAGGCAAGAGAAATAATCCAGTTGAAACTATTTGAACACGAAAAGTCCATCTGAATAGAGAAATGCAAGAGATCTTCAAAATTGAAAAATATAATTAACTATTAATCAATAGAAAAAACCAACTGAAAGTTAACAAAATGGCTTACAAAGAAATGCAAATATAACATTCAGAATAAAACTGTATTTAATTGGACAAAAAAGAATGGAAATGAAGAAATTTAATCTGGATCTGAGTTAAAGCAAGCCAACAACCTAAATGACTTCCATGTAGTATATCTCAGTGGTGGATCAGATCAGACAATAGATGCATTTCAATCTCAAAGACATAGGGTCTGGATGATATGCTGGCACACTTTTGGGCTACGGCCCAGCCCTTGAATATCAATGCCCATCAGACCAGACTCCAGAGTGCTACATAGTAAGGCCTAGAGCTTACTTTGTGCAAGGGAAATTCAGTTATCAACAATCCCACATCGTTTATAATTCATTTGGATATTTTATTTGGTGACAAGTGCAAGGAGATGTTCATGATGCAGTAGCCTTGGATTGACTGGATAGTAGATATGGTAGGGATTTGGAAGCCCAAGCATTCCAGTTTCCTTCCCATGATCCCATCAACCAAGTCCAAAAACCCTCAGTGGTAATTCGCAAAGTATTATTTAAATTGGGGGGCTTTCTCATAGTTCTTTATTTCTGTGGGGGTATTTATGCAATTTTATCTTTATTTATTTGTCTTTAATTTGTGGGGTCCAGGATTCCAGTCTTTGCCTCAGGTTCCGATTAGGAAACTATTCTATTTTAAAAATTATATTAGCTAGATGTATTGTGGCCCCAGTCTAGTCATGGGATCTGTTAAGAATATTTAAGTTGTTTAAGTCATTTAGGAAGCTTTATTACATGTTTAGGAAGAAATTAAGGTCCATTAGAATTCTGTTTCTGATTTTCTATAAAGCATGTAAGCCCCAATTGATCAGAGGTGAATGAATTCTGTAGTTTTTGTTAATTTGAAAACTCTCTCTCTCACTCTCAGAATAGGGCTGCTTAGAATAGCTTAAAAAAAGAATGTCCCAGTGCAAGTGGCTCCCGATACTGCAGGGTCTGGGAAGAACAAATGTATGCAGGCTTACCCCCACTTCGCAGAGAGGCTGTTCCCATGTTTCGAACCCATAACCTGATGGTTGCAATAGCGCAACTTAACCGCTGCTTAGAATAACCTGTGGTTACTAACTCTGAAATCAGAATAGTATTCTCAATTTTGAAAGCTCAGGAACTAAGGAGTTTCAGATTTATGGGAGTTCACTTAACTGACTTCTGATCCGAAAACTAAAACTGAAGGTAAGCTTAGTTTGGCCTGCAGTTTCTGAATCCAAGCTCAGAATTAGATTCTCAGCTGTTATAATGCCAAGAACTGAAGGGTTTCAATAATTTTGAATGCTGTAAAACAGAAGCAGAAACTATACTGAAGAATGAGGAAGAAAGGATGAAAAAGAAGAAGAAAATATGAACTTCGCTTCCCACTGAGAACTTGTTGGAGTCCCACCAACTGAACCATAGAATCCCACTAAGGTTGCTGCTGAATCTCACAGTAGCTAGCTTGTTTCTCACAAACCAAGGCAAAGGCCATAAAGAGCTTCATTAAAAGTCGTTGGGGCATTAAGGCCAGCATGTTCTTATATAGAAAAACCAAAACTGAAACATAAAGAGTTCTAGGAATAAGCTCCAGCCAATAGGGAGCAATTCTAGTCATACCAGGAATTTAAAGTAGTCAAAAGAAGAAAAAGAAACAGTCTCCCACTTATGCTGTGAGAGGAGTCCTAATTCTACTTAACTATTTACACAAAAGGATAAGATAGAGTTCTCTTCAAATGGAACTCTAAAACAACTAATACAAGTAACTAAATAGAAGTAAACAAAACAAATAAAACACCTAAAAGGTGCCCCATGGTTCTGGTTGTTTGGGTGAAGCAGAAACTGAACCAAAACTGGCCCAAACTAACTCAGCTCAAAACTGCAAGGCTGAGTTGAGCTGAGTTGCTACAGAGTCAGTTTGTTTCTTCTTCTTTGGTACTTTTTAGAGTACCTATCCTGCTGATCTGCATCAACTCCTCTAACATATTAATAGCACATATATACCAACATTTGTCACTGGTTTGGGCCTAAAATCCCGCATATCATGGAATGAACTTGCTTCAATCAAGTCTGCATCTAGTTGATTCCAATATATCTGCTAGTTCTATATTAATATACTACAATCCAAGGACAACTTTAATTCCTGCACCTTATATTCATATCCTCTAGAAAAATGAACTCTAGAACTAAATCTAAGTTAACTATTCCTTGGCCTTAGCTTCTTTGGAACCCTGACATTGAAGAAAAAGGGGATCTAGTTCTTAAGCTTCTGCCTCACATCATCATATTCATCCAAATGAGACTGCAAGAAGACACCTTTCAATGGCACTCCCCAATAGATTTTTTATGCCAATTATTAGATCCATTTGTTCATAATCATCCCTCATGTTATAACTTCTACTGGAACATTTTTTGACCCATTGGGTCTATTGAAAGGAAAGGGGGAAGCAGTGAAGGAATCAGAGTGAACTCTTGAAGATCTGGTGGTGATCCTCAACCCACAGTAACCATTAGCCCAGCCCATCACACAAAAGTAAATTAAATACATAAGCAGCTTGTGAATCAAAATGGAACCGATAGAATATTGATAGGAAAAATCATTTCATAATGAATAACTTCAACTTAATAAATTAAGTAATCATTAGGAAATACCAAAGAACATGTACCTTCCCATCTGCATATTTCGCCCTATAAACGCGTCCTATGTTTCCTTCACCCAAAAGGCGGCCTGTGGCAAAGTTACCGGTTGCAGCCTGTATATCTGCCAAGGTAAAAGCTCTAGTGTGAACAGATGTGCTTCTTTTGCCAAGTCTGCTTGTGGATTCGGTTTCATTACATGATTCCATCCAATCAGAAGGTGGTGGCTTAAGATGAACTGAAGGAGATGTTTGCAAAGACTTCATGTCTATTGAAGATGAAGAATCCACAGACCTGAGTTCTGTAGCAAATCTAGCACTAGATTAGTCAAAACACATGGAGTCCACAGAACTTAGTAATCACCGCAGTGATTTAGGAGGGGGAAAAAAGGATCAGATATTATCTATAAAAGAAAAAAGATCAGATACATGTTGGAGCACCAAAAACAAATCTCTAAAATTAGTTTGGTTATAAAGGACTGATACATTTATGATGGACCAAACATATTGAAACAGCCCATACCAGAAAAGTTCTTTGTCAGTCATAAAATAATTGAAACAATATTATATGACTGACCCAACTACATCATCCTCAATAAACATGGCACTCATAGCATCTGGACATCTGACCATTGGGCCCCTTCTTGGTAAGCCATCGCCAAAAATCCAAATTTGAGATGGAACTAACTCTCCAAATTGGACATCATGGCCTATCTCATATAAATGTCCTAGACATGCCCATTTTATCGAGTCAAAAAAGCAAATGCAAAATCCCCTCCGATAGGCAGAGAAGATGATGCCATCATCTGCAATACTTATCCTTTTAGTATTGGTTCTTGAAAAAACTACTCCCAAAATAATTAATAAGTAACCTGCTAATCAATAAGAGTGACAACTTAAACAAGTCATTGTCTACTAAAGTTTCATATGTTTATTCCCCAGCTGTCCTCTATATTCCCCATTTATGATCCTTCAAACTAAAAGATCATGCTTGCATTAAAATTAAGGATCTTTGGCAACAATCCACTTGATTGCAAAGAAGTTTTGCACTTTAAGATATGCAACAAAATTACCTCTGAAGCTCTTGGGATCAGGGGGATAGTGCCTTGAGAAAGATAATTCCTGCGATACTAAGGGGGTAAAAGATCTCCGCTGGCTAAGCTTCTCATCATCAAGATAATGTGAAGATGAAGAAGATTTCCGCCGTGAAAATAAAGCGATCAGAATCACAATTACCACCAATACACCAATTACTATCCCTCCAATAGCTAATCCACTCAAACCCGACTTTTTTTCACCTTCGGAAGAACGCTTGTGACGTTTAGGAATTGCAGGTGTACCTGGCGGAGGTGGAGGAGCAGACCCTGAAGACCAAGAGTTTCCTCCAGTTCTTGCAAAAAGACAATTGCAATGTCACAGCAGAGAAAAATTGCAACCTCACTCAATCTGACTGAATAAAGAAATACAACTTTTTTTATGGAAAACTCACTCAATATTGTCTATATCCTTCAATTCCTTAGGGATCCAGCCACTAAACTGGTTATTTGCAACATTCCTGTGAGCAATGGGAAGAATTCTATGGTTAAGGTTTCTCAGCAAAGGCAGTAGTATAAACTATACAACAACCCGGGGGGGGGGGGGGGGGAACCAATGTTAATGTCAGTATTTTTTTTGGGTGAATAAATATATTACCTTACCCCAGGAGGGGGCAGGGGAGAAAGAAAAAGGGGAGGGGGAATATACAAAGGGAGAGAGAGGGGGGGGGGGGGGGAGGGGACAAGAGACCAACCCAGCCTACGCAGAGGAGGGGGACCTCAAAAGAGAGACATCAAGACTCCAGGAGACAACAATATGCCTGTTCCTTGGGGAGTCCGAAATTCTAGCAAGGCGGCCGCAGTTGATTTTAGAAGAAACGACAAAGGAGATGGCTTTCCAAATCAGATCAAAAGATCGGGAGTTGGAAGTCCATCTCCTAAGGTTCCGCTCCATCCAAATATGATAGATAGCAGCGCAGAAGACCAGCTTACCTATAGTGTCACAGAAAGAGTTTCTTGAGAAAGCTTTGTCCAACCAGTGCCATTCCCGATCAAAGTCCATAGCTCTCCTACTTCTGGGCCAAATGAAGGAAAGGGCTTTTTTCCAAATGGAGGTGGAGAAGGGGCAGGCAAAAAATAGATGGGCAATGTCTTCATGACCATTCCAACAAAGGGCGCAAGCAAGGGAAACAGGGATGTTTCGGTGCAAAAGGAAGGCTTGGGTGGGAAGGCAAAGTCTAAGGGACCTCCAGGCAATAAAGCTATGGCAAGGGATTTGGCCTTTAAACCAGATTAATTTGTGCCAAGGGGCGGTGGGGCTTTGCTGACGAACAAAGTTCCAGGCTGAACTGGAGGAGAAGGAGCCAATGGGGGAAGGTAGCCAAATGATTTTGTCTACAAGGGTGGGGGGAGGGAGGGGGGAGGGGGGGGGGGAGGGAATGCCAGAACAGGGGTAAGGTAGAGGGGTTAAGCGAAGGAGGGGGAATCTAGCACCCAGAGGCAATGAGGCTGGAAAGGGGAGAAGCTTTAGGGAGACCTGAGGAATAGATCGCCCTGGGGCCAAGGTGGTTATAGAGGATTCCCAGCGGGTGCCAAGGATCAAGCCAGAGAGAGATGGTGGAGCCATCAGCAATGGAGGCAGAGGTGCCACGAAGGGCGAGAGGCTTGAGAAGGAGGATTTTGCGTCAGATCCAGGAGCAGTCAGAGGGGACCTTGACGGTCCAGATGGAATCAGATTTTAGGAGATGGGAGTAGACCCAATTGACCCAAATGAATTCCTGGCGGGAAGAGATTTTCCAAATCAGCTTAAGGATACCCGCAGTATTGGAGTCACAGATGCGACGGATACCGAGACCTCCTTCAGATTGGGGAAGGCAAATGGACTTCCAGCTAGTAGGATGGAGGAATTTAGCGGAATCAGATCCTTTCCATAGAAAAGCGCAAAAGAGGCGCTCCATGGCCTTGATTGTGGCTTTGGGGATTCCGAAAATGCCAGTCCAGTAGATGTAAGAGGCTTGGAGGACAGACTTGACACATTCCAGTCTGCCAACATAGGAGAGGAGTTTGCCTTTCCAAAGTTGAAGACTCTTGCAAATATTATCGAGCATGGGGGCACAGTGATGGCTGGACAGCCTAGCAGGAATGAGGGGGAGGCCAAGGTAGTTAACAGGGAGGGAGCCAATGGATAACCCCGTAAGACGCAAAAGAGCATCTTTGTCCGAGCTAGGGATGCCAGTGAGGAAGATTTTGGATTTGAGGAGATTGATGCGGAGACCTGAAAGGGATTCAAAGAGGAGGAGGGAGTCTATGATGGCAGAGATGGAGGAAGGGTTGGCCTTAGAGAAGATCATCAAATCATCTGCAAAGGCCAGATGAGTAAGGTTGATATGCTTACACTTGGGTATAGGGGAGATGAGGTGGAGATCGGTTTTGGATTGGAGGCTTCTAGAGAGGACTTCCAGAGCTAGAGAGAAAAGGAAGGGGGATAAGGGGCACCGTTGCCGAATGCCCACTTTGGAGTGGAAGAAGCCTGCAGGGGAACCATTAACAAGGACAGAGAAGGTGGGGGAGGAGATGCAAGTATAGATCCAACGAACAAAGGCAGGGGGGAAGCCCACCCAGGCAAGCACATCATAAATGAAGTCCCAACGGAGGGAGTCAAACGCCTTATGAAGGTCGATTTTCATGAGGGCTGCCGGGCTGTGAGATTTTCGGTTGAAGCCTCTAACAATTTCAGAGCAAAGAACGATGTTGTCAGCAATGCTTCTACCCGAGATGAAGGCAGACTGATTAGGGCTGACAAGGGAGGGAATGACAGCCTTAATCCTGTTGGCAAGGATCTTTGCAACAAACTTGTAGGTGAGGTTGCAGAGGGAGATAGCTCTAAAATCAGAAAGGGAAGATGCTCCATCTTTTTTAGGGATGAGGCAGATAAAAGTCTGATTAACCTGGGCAAGCTGGCTGGGCTTGAAGAAGAAGCTACGTATAGCTTTGAAGAGATCACCTTTAATCTCATCCCAGCAGCTGAGGTAGAAGCCTATGCTGAAGCCATCAGGGCCAGGAGCTTTATTGGATTTGTGGGAGAGAATTGCTTTGGAGATTTCATCATCAGAGGGGATGGCAAGGAGCGAGTCAGAAAGATGAGGGGGGATAAACTTATCTATGAGGCCAGGGGGTAGGGGGGAGCGGTTGAAGGGGGGGGGATTGAAAAGGTTGGAGAAGAAGGAACTGGCAGCCAATTTGATGTCCGGGATAGAGGAGAGAGGGGTCAACAGATCGGTTCCATGTTTTTTGATTTAGCAAACTATTTAAGAAGAAAACCTCTAACAAAGGGTTTTAATATGTTGGAAATTACCTTAATATCAATGATTCAATGTTATTTTAGTTCCAGAAACAGGAGAACAAGAAGAACAGTTACATTTCTTATAGTTCCCCTTAATTTGGTCATTTTCTTCTCCCGAGAACAAGAAGAACAGTTACATTTCTTATAGTTCATGTTTCAGATCTCAAACATGAAACAATTACTAATTTTGAGCTTCAATTGTACAACACACTTACAAGTCATCAAGGGGAAGTCTTGCAAGGACAGTTATTGGACCAGTGAACTGATTATTCTGCAAATACCTGTACAAAGAAAAACATTATTAGCTAGAAGGAGATCAGCAGATCTCACAGTTGAACTTTGCTCCTTACAATGTAGTAAGACTGGAGAGCGATCCCAAACTCTGAGGTAGTTTTCCAGTCAGGCTATTGAATGAGAGATCCCTGAATTACAGAACCAAATCAAGAAATACAATTTCCATATCAGAGAAGTTCTTGAAGTCACAAGTTAATGAAAGAAATAACAAGCCAAAACAACAGCATTACGTTGCAACCAAATTGTCACAAGTCTTTTTCTCATCAATATCTCAGTAAAGAAGGTTCTAATAATATTTACAGTTTTAATTTTCTCCATGTTTCCTCAAAGACAGAAAAAAAAAAAAAAAAAAAAAAACCGCTGAAATTGTTTTTCTCCAAAATATGAGTAATACTTACAGAAGAGTGAGTTTAGAGAGTTTGCCAAACATATCAGTTAACTGGCCATTGAGCTGATTGTGACCAAGATTTCTGCATATGCACTCTAAAAGGTCACTGATGAAAAGAACCAACTGAAAGGAAAAATGCTTACACCATAATGAAATGAACACCACTCACAGTTCTTTAAGATCCGCCATTTGAGAAGTAGAATAAGGCACACTACCAGTAAAGCCATTTTTAGCAAGGTTTCTGCACATCATAGCTCATTTTATTACTGTTAAGTTCATAGAATCATTCAAATAACATTTCTCCTGTTTATGAAATTCAATTTGAATAAATTTATTAGAGATCAGTCAGCTCGAAAAATAAGCTTAGATAAAGATGTTCATTTCAATGAAAACTCTGGTCTATATTTTCATATGTTTTAACATACATGATGGATGACATGAATCCAAAATTCCACCCAAGCAATATATCAACGAGGAACCCCACCAGGGGATAACCAACGAACCCACTAACTATTGGGTAAATCTTTAGGACAACCAATGCATAGAAGCATGCATGGATAATAAAAAATATATAGGGAAAATTGGCATAATCTATGGTTGTAATTATTAAACGTACTAGTAGTATCTAAAAAGAAGGGGAAAAAAAAAGATGATTAGCAGTGTTTTGAAACCCATCCTGGCTGACCAGCAGAACCAGTCAAATATAGCCCAATCCCCAAAATGTGTGGATCAACCATAAGACCCTTTTTTGCAAGAACTTGTTAATTAATAGAATGAACCATCTGGCCTTGAAATTTTGATTATCATGAACCCAAGACCAAGCACATGCTTATGCTGTGTATATTCTGTACAAACTTTTCAAAAAACAAGAAGATGACCACTTAACCTCTCTTTAAAACTTAGTTGAACGTCTGCTCTGCTAACAGGACACCAGTTCAACACGTATTACTTTCTGACTCCATAAATTTCACCCTGACCAGCCAGGATGATTGAACCAGTGACCTGGCATCAACCCCAAGATGGTCCAGTTTATGGGCAGGGTTTCAAAACACTAGCTTGGTAACTATCGGATAAGATTTTTTCCCAAAAGAACAGTGTATAAACCAATTAAGCATTGATGCCCCATAGTGAACGTACATGACCCTTATGATTTGTCAGAGCACCATATACATTCTTATACTGTATATGGCATGCATTTGTTTGGCACAGACTTACATGTGAACAGCATTGGGCGGAAGCTGATATGGTATGTTCCCGTTGAGGTTGTTCTTGCTCAAATCGCTGTACTATGACAAATAAACTCATTGCCTTCAGTAGAAATCCTTTCAGGAGAAGTTAAAAAATAAAGACACAAATGCTTATGTACAAAAGCTAGGCCTCACAAGTAGGTTACAGATTTCAAGCTTGACAGCTGATAGCCCATAGATCCAGTCAATCCAAGACCAGATAGCTTTCTGCACAGTTCAAGAGAGAGTGTCAGTTGTTTACCATCAGAAATGACTTTACCAGTACTCATTGTAATAATTGGTGAGTTTTATTTAATCTTGAAAGGAGAAACATATAAATATCATTTCTATATGTTCCTGTTTTTGTTGAGTGAATCAAATTACATAAGTATCTTCGTTTTGCAATTTCCTTAGAAATCAAATTCTAAAAGTAAATGAATAAGGACTGTAGGTCAAACATTTCTGTCACAGATGAGTCTGAACACTTGATTCCTTTCCAAGACTCGCCACAAGGATCACCTCCACTTGATTTCCAAGAAGTCAATTTTTGCGGAGAATTTAAGCTGCTATACATCACATTGAGAGCAGAGACTGAAAACACAATTACAGAATAAAAAGCAAAAACATCAGGATCTCATAAAAAAATGGATACGAACAAGGCATGATTTCAAAATACAATAACAGACACCAACCTCACCTGGAAAAACAGCTATGAATTGGATCTCATAACAGTGGCACTCACAATATCATAACAGTACTTGATTTCTTATTCTGACTCTTATCTGTTCTATTTCCTAATATGCAAATCAATCCTAACCTTATTCCCCACCACCTTTCCTTAGTTCAACCCTATAAATCTGAATCCCCAGGCTGTTGTACATCATTAACTATCAAACTACTTCATTCCTTAAACAATATGGAACTCCATTGACTTCAAATATAGAGCGGCCAAAATAACAAAAGAAAAAAGAGATCTTTCATATGAGGCTTCAAAGTATATCTCCAATCTCTTCACAAACACTGGGAATATCCTATGCCTTTTTTTTTTTCTTTTTTTTTTTTTAACCCGAATATTACTTGGGACCCGGGCTGGCCCCTGAGCTTTTATTAGATATCAGAAGAAAAAAAAAATACAGGGGGGGGACGTACCACCTTACCCCAACCCATACCTCTAAGTATTCACTCCACTCAAGACCATTGTTCAAAATCTCGCGAAATCTCGATTGAGATTTCGGCAATTTCGGATATTTCGAGCTGCTCGAAACGAAATGCTACTTCGAATTGAAAAAATACAAAAACTCGAGCGAAATTCTCGAAATTTTGAGATATTAATATTTCGAGATATTTCCAAAATCTCGTGAGATTTCGAAATTTTCGTGAAACCCCTTTATATAAAAGAGCACATTTCGTCAGTCTCGGTCGAAATTTCAACCGAATTTCGACCGAGACTGAGAAATAGCTCTGGTTTTTTGGTTTTTGCTCATTTCTTCTCCATTCTTCCACTTCCCATTTGAATCCTTGCCGCATCTACGCCGGAACCACTTAGAGAACACAAGATTCAAACTTCTTAGCACATCTGTGAAGCCTTTCCACTATTCCAGGTAAAACCATATTCTCAAAATTGGTTTTTTTTAGGGAAATGCATGATCAATATGTTTGTTTGTGATGAAATAAATATATGTTAAACACCGGAAGCCGATCTACAACTTCACGGTCTCGAAATTTTTTTTTGGTAAATATATTATTTTTTTATTTTTCTACTTCAAAAGTTGGATTTATTTACAACAAAAATCAAAAAATAATAGGGGTTATGTATGTTGTATGGTGATGAATTAAATATATGTTAGACACCATTGGCCGATCTACGGCCTCACGGTGTCAAAAATATTTTTCTGCCAATAATTATTTATTTTAATTTTCGGAAATTATAAAAAATATTTAAAAAATTAAAAAAAATTAAAAAAAAAAAAGAAAAAATGAGGTTTTTGTTTTAAAATTACTGAAAAATATAAGAGTAAATTGTACATACTTCTTAATTGCTGCCCATTTAAGTATCTTTTCGATTTTGTTGTGCTAGGCCAATAATTATTTGAAAAATATTTAAAAAATTTATTTTTAAATATGAGAAAAATATGAGGGTTAGGGGAAAAATACAAAATAGCTATAAGTAAATTCTACATGTTTTATTGCTGCCCATTTGCATATAATTTCGGTTTTGTTGTGCTAGGCCAATATTTATTTGAAAAATATTTTTAAAAATTGTTTTTAAATATGAGAAAAATATGAGGGTTAGGGGAAAAATACTAAATAGTTATATACTTATATACTTATGTTAGTGCTCTTAAATCTTAATTCTTAAACATTTAAACTAAAAGAATTAATGTGCTTCAGTGATTAATGAATTGTCTTTTATTCATGCAACAGTAAACTAGTTCGATTATGGCGGACCGTGGTAAACGACAGAGCCAGAGGCAAGAGGGGCAGAGGCAGCCGGCCCGGACCCAGGGGGAGGAGAGCACACCCAGGCACACTAGGGGTGACATTGCATGGTTGCATGGCACTCCAATTGATGGGGATAAAAGAAAATCCCAATGCAACTATTTTCACATGCAGTTTTTGGGAGGTGGTGCCACTAGACTCAAACAACATCTAGCTGGGAATTCTCCTGAAGTGGTCGCATGTCATATGGTCCCTGTGGAAGTATCTAGGGCTGTCATTGATTACATGAAGGGAGGAAGTAAGAGGAAGGCTCAGAGGGAGAAGGCAAGAGTAGAACTTGAGGAAGCAGTGAGGAGTACAGCGGGAGGCCATCGTGATGATGATGATGATGACAGTGATGATGTCTATGTTCCTGATGATATAGAGACTGAGCGAGAGGCTAGGGATTGGAGCAGATGATGAGCAGAGCCAGTTATCATGAGGATCAGGAGAGACAGAGAGTTGGTGGTAGTGGAGGAGCTGGTGCTAGTGGTAGTGGAAGAGGTGGGTTGCCTAATCCCTTTAGGAGATCACAGAGTACGAGGGCAGCTCCACCTCCGCCTCCGCCTCCACCACCACGAGATGACCCAGCACTTCACCAAGCACCTGGTGTTTATAAAAAGAAAGGCAACAAACAACCAAAAATCAAGGGAGCATGGAAAAATCTAAAGGGGATGGTGAAGGAATCCATAGCTAAGTGGATGTTATACAATACCATCCCAACAAACACAGCACAAGGCTCCTTTATCAGACTATGATAGATTCCATTGCTGAAGCTGGCCCAGGATATAAGGGACCCACCCCATATGAGATTAAGAATGTGTATTTGCCCCAGCAGAAGAGAGAGCTTGAAGACTACATCAATGAAATGAGGGGGCTATGGGAGAACTATGGGGTGACCATAATGTGTGATGGTTGGATTGGTCCTACAAGAAAGTCCATCATCAACTTTATGGTGTATTGTGATGGGAGGACAATCTTTCTGAAGTCTGTTGATGCATCCAAGGAGAAAAAGGATGCAAAGTATATCTACTGAAGGAAGTGGTAGAAGACATAGGAGTGGGGAACGTTGTCTAAATTGAAACGGACAACGGAAGCAACTACAAGAGTGCCGGTGAGAAGTTGATGCAAAACAGTAAGTACCGGTTGTTTTGGACTCCATGTGCTGCCCATTGTATAGACCTCATGTTAAAGGACATGGGAAAGATAAAATTGGTACAACATGTTGTGGAAAAGGCAAGGCAAATGACCAACTTTGTCTACAACCATGGGTTTGCATTAAACCTCTTGAGGGATAAGTGTGGGGGTGACTTAGTGAGGCCAGGCATAACTAGATTCGCCACCAACTACATTGCACTCAAGAGTATAGAGACAAAGAAGTTTGGACTTAGATTAATGTTTGCTTCTGAAGACTGGTTCAACTGGAATGGGTACAATACCCATGGTGGTAGGGAAGCACAAGCTACCATTTCATCAGATGACTTTTGGTCAAAGTTGCATAAAGTGGTACAACTTCTGGACCCAGTGGTCAAGGTTTTGCATATAATTGATTCTGCTCTCAAGGGACCAACCATGCCACATCTATATGCTGCCATAGACTTGATGAATGAAGGTGTTTACAATGCAAATCCACGAGGTAGCAAACACTTTCTCAAAATATCAAGGAGCGCTGGGAAAATCAACTTATGCATCCACTGCATAAGGCTGGTGAGTGTACACTCTTTGTTTTTTATGCAATTACAACTTTTAAAGTTAATTTGAAGGATATATTACTAACTAGTCAATATGTAATGTCAATTTCAGCATATAATTTGAACCTCAAGTACCAATACAGTCATAAGCTTGGGTTGAATAGTAGTCTTATTGACGCAGTAAAAGAAGTAATTGCCAAGTTGGAACCGAATAGTAAATTACAGGCGATATGCAACAATGAGGTGAGTCTTATAAGTTATAATTCATTTGGAATTACTCAATTCAATACTAAATAGTAATGAGTCATTACTAATTTTAAGTATTTTCCAAATGATTATAGTTGAAGACTTTTAGGGATGCATTGGGAAGTTTTGGAACCGATGCTGCAGAGCAAGGCCGGACACGCGGTAATGCCGGTACTCATTAGTCATTACTCAATTCAATATCTTATTCTTTAAATTATGTATGTATTGAAACTTTTGAAATGAAGGTGACATGTCTCTTTTATTGTAATACAGCTGAATGGTAGGTGTTGTATGGGGGTTCGGCAGACAATTTAAGAAAAATAGCAATCAAGGTTCTCCCCCAGACATGTTCAGCATCTGGCTGTGAACAGAATTGGAGTACATTTTCTCTCATCCACTCTAAGAGGAGAAATAGAATGGGTTCTGAATGTCTATCTAACTTGGTGTATGTGCATTATAATTTGAGGTTGAAGATGCAACACATACGCATGGGACAAAAGGGTATCAGGGAAAATATCGATCTCGCCGACATTTTTCAGGTAGAGTCAGATGATGAAGATCCTATTGTTGATTGGGTGAGGGATAGAGGTGAGCCAATGTTAGATCAACCTGGAGGTAGGCCTGACCCCATGATAACTGAACATATAGAAGCTGATGTGGATGACTTCACGGCTGCAGAGGGTGAGGTACATGCACGGGACGCGTCACCCATACCGTTCCAGCCTACTGGTGGCAATGTTGATGAGGAGGATGAAGATTGGTCTATGTCCTCTGGTGGCGGTGGTGGTGGTCCTGGTAGAGATGGTGATGGTGGAGATGGTGATGGAGGTGATGATGAAGGTGATGGTGGAGGTAATGGTGGACGTGATGATGATGGTGATGGTGGTCAAGCATATGAGGGAACTCGAGTCCCGTTTGTGGTAGAAGAGAAGCAAGAGGCAATCCGTGCCCCCACACCGGCCACACAGCCCACATCGTCTACCTCGATCTACTCAAGAAAGCAGCGTGGCCAGTCTCGTCCTGATGGCCGTGGTAGTGGTACTAGTAGGCAAGCTGAGCTTATGGACATTGATGCCCTTTCTGGCTCTGTTGGTGGACTAAGTATTGGCGATAGAGACAGTAGATCGAGTGGGCATTTCAGTGCCCCATCTTTTCATGTAGACAGCAGTCCATCTCCAGCACAATCAGAGCATAGTTCATCTCATTCACATCCATATGGCGAAGGGCAGTCTGAGCAGTACCCCTGGGGGCAGCAGCCTATATATTCTCCATCCATTCCCAGTTTTGAGTATGACTCCCACCCACAGGGATATAGTGGATCGTCTTTTGTGGATGACTTCTTTTCCTACCCAACCCACCAGCCGCAGCCGTACAACCTGTACCCGTACATGCTCCCAGAGCTGTCATATGACTCATATCATAGTGGATCAGTGGGTAGTACTTCTTCACAGTTTGGTGACCTATATCCTAGGATAGGTTACTGTTAGATTATATGGGCCAGAATACCGTGGGGGTATTCTGAACTTTTTCTCCTTTTTTATTATGTCTTGTATGTGTGGTTTAGTCCCACATTGCTTATGTAATTATTTTCCATACCTCATTATGAATATCAATAGATGTGCTTGGGATGATAATTAATCATCCAAGCATTCAGCCTAATTCTGATCTCTTAACATGGTATCAGAGCAGGCAGGGGTCACGGTATCGAGTCCCCCTGGGAGCGGGCAGGTGTTGAATTATTTATCCACCCGTGTCCCCCCTTGGATAGTCCACCGTGTTAGAGCTCATGTATGATATACATATTGTTTCCTCCCTTTCCTACAAGGTCGGCCTTTTAGAGGAAGCGGTTTCTACATGGTATCAGAGCAAATCTTGAATTAGGGACCCCCCCTCTCTTCCATTCTCGATTTCAGTTCCTTCTTTCCTTTTTTTATTCTCGGTTTCTTCCTTCTCTTCTCTTGCTCTTCATTCTCCCACTAGGGCAGCACTAATGAGGTGATCTACAAGATCTAGTTGCTGCCCTCCATTACCTCTTTTCCATGGTGCAATTTCCTGCTCGATAGGGACACCACTACCTATCTGCGATATTTGGAATCTTTAATTTTTGGGGGGCTGCTTCCATCTCTGCTACAAGGAACCACTCCTCCTATTTGAAGACCAAGACCTGCAGCAGGCCATCTTCTTTACATCTGTTCCTATCTTCAGATCTGTTCAAGACCCCCTAAGATAGATTTTTCACCAAAAACAGGGTTTTTTCCAAAACCCTGACACCTATCGATCTAGGGGCTGGTGACTTCTATTGGTTCTGATTTTTTTAAGGCTGGCTCTCTACTTATAAAGGCACACTTGACCTTGATTGGGGCTGCAACACTTCAGTTTTTGGGCATCCTCTATCCTTCATCGATTTCAGCAATTCAGGGTTTTTTTCAAAACCCTGATCAATATCGATCTAGGGGTTGCATGTTTCTATTGCGGCTGATATTTGGCAGGGTGATTCAGCATTACTAGAGGACCATTCGATCCTATTTTCAGCTCCATCTGCAGTGCTTTTGCTCTCCTTCTTCCCTACATCGATTTCAGCAATTTCAGGTTTTTTTCAAAACCCTGTAAAAATCGATCTCAGGGATTTCCTTGGCTGCTGTTGCTGATTTTTGGAGACCATTATTCTACCATTACCAGAGGGCTCTCATCCAATTTTCAGCCCTTAACTTGAAGGATTTCTTAGGTTTCTCTTCACAACAGCCCCTCTCTGTGATTTGGGCTTCTCTACTGTTCTAATGGGTGACTCAGTGGATTCGACTACTACTTTTGTTGGTGATGGACACAGTAAAACAGATTATCATACCTTTCCTCCTAATCCAATCAAGTTGGATGGCACTAATTACTTGCTTTGGTCTAGGTCTGCTTCCTTTGCCATTGCTGGCCGTAGCCTTATTGGTCATGTTACTGGCACCAGTGTTATGCCAACTGAGATTGGGGCTGCTCATGACAGGTAGCTGGCCAACAATGGAGTTCTCATGTCCTACCTCTTAGCTCTATGACTTCCGATCTGCAGCATAATTTTCTTCTCCTTGACACAGCCTCGGAGATTTGGGCAGTTCATTGCCAAGGTATATGAACTCAGGAAGAAGGTCCTTCACACTACTCAGGGAGATTTGACAGTCCCCAAATATTATGCTACTTTGCGTAGCCTTTGGCAGCAACTGGATCACTTTTCTGACTTTCACCCAAGTACAGCTGCTGATATTACCTCATACAAGAAACATGTGGACAAGATCAGGGTTTATGATTTTTTGGTTGGGTTGAATGTAGAGTATGATCAAATTCGGGTTCAAGTGTTGGGACACAAGCCTTTTCCCACACTTGAACAGTCCTATGCCCTGGTCTCCTCTGAAGAAAACCGTAGGGCTGCCATGTTGCACCCTCCTATTACTGACAGATCAGCTCTCAAGGCTGCTGCCCTGGTCCCTCCTGCACCTAGTGGCACTGCTTCTCTTGGTGATTTTACTACAGGGACTGTTGTTTGTGAGCACTGTCACAAACCCTACCACACCAAAGAGCAGTGCAGGAAACTTCATGGGAAACCGGCTGATTTTGAAGCTAAAAGGGCTGCCAAGACAAAGATAAAGACAAAGACCAAGGCCCATCAGACTGAGACTGTTACTGCAGCCCCTGCTACTGACACTAGTCTATCCCAGGATGATCTATAGGCACTCCTACGTATGCTGAGGTCTTCCGCTGCTGCTGCCTCTACTACATCAGCTACTGCCAATTCTTCTGCTCCTTCAGGTTCACACTTTGCCCGGTCAGGTATCCCTTTTGAAGGTCATTGTGCTTCTGTAGCTTCCCATCCTTAGATCATAGATTCTGGAGCTACAGATCACATGACCGGTTCCTCTAGTCTATTTCATAGATATTCTCCCACTTCTGGGAAAGACAAGGTCAGAGTGGCTGATGGTTCCCTTTCTTCCATATCTAGAAAAGGAATCATCAACTGCACTTCATCTCTTCCCTTGTCTTCTGTTTTGCATATTCCTAATTTTACTACTAACCTTCTTTCCATTAGTAGTATCACTCGTGATCTTAACTGCAAAGTCACTTTTTTTCCTTCTCATTGTGTGTTTCAGGATCTGGAATCTGGGAAGACGATTGGATTGGGTAAAGTGCACGGTGGGCTGTACCTGCTTGATGACGGTCGCTTCTCTCTACCACCATTACCTTCTCCGCTACACCAGAGCTCTTTGGTCTCTTCTGAACTCTACAAGTGGCATTCTCGGTTAGGTCACCCCCCTTTAGGAATTTTAGCTCATTTATTTCCTAGTTTGGTCACCCTACGTACTAAGGATGACTTTTTTTGTGAGGCTTGTGTTCTGGCCAAACAAACACGTTCAACTTATCCACTTTCAAATAAAAGGAGTTCTTCTTGTTTTCAATTGGTGCATTCTGATGTTTGGGGTCCTGGTCGTAGAACTTCTCTTTCTGGCCCATATAATCTAACAGTTACCTTCAGCATGTTGATGATGCAGTTTACATGGCCACTATGCATGACTACACTCACTTCTTCTCCCAGACTATGACGTGGCATGCATTTGTCCTACAGTCGGAGAGCAATACACGTCGGCTCCAGCGAACCATGAGTGGGGTTGATCCTGGATGGCGGAGTAATTATTATTAGCAAATTTGTAAACATTTGAGATGAATGATGACTGCTTGACTTGTAGGGGACAATTGGGGATATTGTGATTTTGAATTTTTGATATCATCTTCTTAAATCTTAACTCTTAAGTTGTTATTTGTTAACTTGTTATTGACTTGATGTGTTATGTACTTAATATTATGATTTATGACTTAACTTATGAGTCATTATGTTTCCAACTTAGTTCCAAGTCAATTGACTTGTTTAATATACAATGTGTATGTGTAAATGTGTAATTAACTAAGTTATACATTAGGGTTCGACCGTACGTTGTCAATCATTGGTGCACATCCAAAACACCATTTTGGGTGACTATTTTTGCAATTTGAACATTTAAATGTGTTTATATAGCCTGAAATAGGGTTTCCATGAAGTTTCAGGTCTTAACTTGGCCTAAAACCCACCGAAATGACCTACCGAAACATACCAGAAAAAATACAATATTTCGACCGAAGGTCAGCCCGAAATACCGAAACGAAATGAGTTCTCGAACAATGCTCAAGACAGCCTAAGCAACCCTTACAAGCAGAAATAGCACAAAAGCCTAA
The DNA here is from genome assembly GCF_018873765.1 of Telopea speciosissima. Classification (NCBI taxonomy): domain Eukaryota; kingdom Viridiplantae; phylum Streptophyta; class Magnoliopsida; order Proteales; family Proteaceae; genus Telopea; species Telopea speciosissima. The sequence continues at coordinate 26,721,392 of NC_057920.1, forward strand.
CTTCTAAGAACAGGCAGTCCTGCGTTGTCCTCCCGAAGGATGCTTTGCAGGGGTCCCATGGGTATGCTCCCAGGCCAAAACCTGGCAGATGCCTCAGTAACACAAGACAAATTGGCCAGCCAGTCTGTCGCCCTGTTGCTCTCCCTGAAAGTAAAAGACACATGTGCCCGTGTGGAATCTACCAGCTCCAGAATCTCCTTAAAGCAATACCAACCCTCCCACAACTAGCACCTCCTCATGTTAACAACCCTTACCGTTGTCTCGGAGTCAGAATTTACTACCACATCCCACAAACCCATCTCTTTGCATATTTTCAGCCCATCCATCAGTGCCCTCAGCTCTGCCAATGAGTTCGTACAGGGTCCATAAAAACTAGAAAAGGCAGCCAGCACATCCCCATTCCGGTCCCTGATAATCCCTCCCCTGCCACCCGGGCCAGGGTTGCCTCGGCAAGCACCATCCACATTCAGCTTTACTAAAGCAAAAGGGGGGCACCAGTACACAGGATATGGACATTTCCCCCTGCAGATTGGTGCCGATAAACCAAAGCACTGCAGCAATAAACTGTCCTTAGCTGAAGCATGACAACCAAACATGGATGGGTAGGAAAGCTCCCTAACCCATCTCTTAATGCACTCGATTAAAGTGCTAGCTGTCCTCTTCTGTTCTCCATGTCTTCTGTTATTTCTTTCCTTCCAAAAGTTCCCAAACGATCAAAGATGGCAAAAGCCCTATGATATACGTGCTGAGGCAGTGGCCGCCCGCCAACCCCTGCCAAAGCAAAATCCTGTGTCTGGCACCCTGGCCAGGGAGAATGGCAATGTCAAACATACGGGAGAAGTGTCGCCAGACTTTGATGGCTGTTCCACCATCCACCAGGCAGTGATCTGTCGTTTCCATCTGTGGTCTACCACAACAGGAGCACTTTGACGCCAGGGGTATGCCCATCGCCATTACGGTGTCGTCAGTTGGAATTCTTCCATTCAAAAGCTGCCAAGAAAAATAACCTATTTTCACCGGGAGAGCTTGATTCCATATCCATTTCGCATATGCAACCGTTGGGGCCCCACCCTGCACTTTATTCCAAACAGCCTTGGTGGTGAATAAACCATTACTAGCGGGGGTCCAAGCCAACACATCCTCGCCTTCCAACAGGACAAAAGAGCCTGAAGCGATACAATCTCTCGCAGCCGCAGAATCAATGCTATCCAACACGCCCTACCTCCAAGAGCCATCCCCACACACAGCATCCTTTACACGGAGCCCCAAGTTCACCAGGAGCCCATTGTCCACAGCGTCTACCAACGGACCAAACCCCGTCCAATTATCCAGCCAAAATGAGATGTTGCCACCGCCCAGTAACCATCTAGAGTTGCTCAACAGGAGATCCTTATAGGCTAGTGTTTCCCGCCAGGATTTCGAACTAGCCCCCATCGACCCTGCTAATTCCATATGCTGATTCTTAAAGAACTTGGCCTTAAAAAACTCACTCCATAACAACCTTTCCGTAAGAATCCTCCACAGCCCCTTTAGCCTAAGGGATAGACCTACATCCTCCAGCAGTCTGATCCCCAGCCCACCTTCCTCTTGCGGCCTGCAAATCTTCTGCCAGCTAACCCAGTGCTTCTGCTTACCCCATTCTGAACTGCCCCAAAGAAAATCAGCAAAGATCCCATAAATTCTGCGCAATACAGCCTTAGGCGGCGGCAGCGTGGCAAGAACGTGAATGAGGATCGACGAGAGCACATGCTTTAAAAGAGTAATTCTGCCACTTGCAGACAACAACTTTCCTTGCCAACCTGCTACTTTGTTCCGAATCTTCTCAACCAGCCCATCAAACAAACAGATTTTGAGCCTTCCCGAATGCAGCGGAGCTCCCAAGTAGGTGAGAGGAAAAGACTTTCGAGCAAACCCAATAATCTCCCCTACAACTCGAGCCTTTGCAGTAGACGCCCAGTCACACAACACAAAACAGCTCTTCTGCCTATTTATCAGCTGACCCGAAAAGCCTTTATATCTGATAAGGAACCCCATTATCTGCTTGAGAGAGCCCTTCAGCACCCTAGAGAAGATAATAGTATCGTCCACGAAGAGACAATGTGTAACCCCAGGACATCCTCTTGGCAGTTTAAAATAGGAGGCATGCCCTTCTGCAAACAAATTTCTAATTCCCCTGCTTAGTACCTCCTCTGCAATGATAAAGAGAGCAAGGGATAGGGGATCCCCTTGCCTCACCCCTCTAGTCGACTTGAAGAAGCCTGACTGTCTGCCCCCAGAACTGTAGAGAACCAGCAGTTAACCACCATCTTCTTGATCAAGCTGATCTAAACATCGCTAAACCCAAAACCAGAAAGGACCTTCCAAAGAAAGACCCACTCCAGCCTGTCATAGGCCTTAGCCATATCAAGCTTCAGTAGCACATTGCCTCCCCTGGTTTTTCTGTTGATGTCATGGGCCATCTCTTGGACAATGGAGATATTGTCATGTATACTTCTGCCCTGCACAAAAGCCCCTTGCTCCTCTGCAATGATGGAAGGGAGGATGCCTGCAAGCCTGGATGCAAAAATCTTGGCAATAATCTTATAAGCAAAGTTGCACAAGCTTATGGGCCGAAGATCCGACATTACCTCAAGGTTCTTCTTGGGGATGAGCACCAGATTGGCAGAAGTGAAGCTCCTGGGCAGCTCTCCTCCCTCAAAGAATTCCTGGACAGCAGCCAAAACATCCTTGCCAACCACGTCCCAGCAAGATGTGAAAAAGTAACCAGAGAAACCATCCGGTCCCAGCGCACTATCACAAGACAAGGAGAAGACAGCCCCCTTGACCTCATCCATTAAATTGGTATCAAAGCCATGGACGAACATGGCAACCCTGTTGTTGATCCAACACTACCACCCCCACCTGATCCCATGGCTGCAATCATGGACATGCTCCATAAGATCAGTGATCGGTTACAGATTGTAGAACAAAGGCAAGCTATGCCTCTTGTAAGCAACCCTCCATATGTAGAGGAGGACAGATTCCAAGTTCATTCTGAAGTACATGGAACTCTGGGAAGGGATAAATATCGTAGAGATCATCCCAGACATCACAAGGACCACAGAGATCATTCCAGACACGACAGAGATTACAGGGACCGACGTAGACCTGACAGAGATGACAACGGAGAAGACAGGGACAGAACTACAGAAGCACCTCGAAGACCTAACTTTGAGGAATACATGAGGTCCTACTTCACTGGAGATGAAGCTACTAATATGAGGTACGATACGTAGAAGGTCAAACTCGAGCTAAAGGAGTATAATGGGCATGGTGATCCACAGGTATTCTATGACTAGCTTGCTGCCCTGGATGATTATTTTGACTCGTATGATTTGCCTGAAGATCGAAAGATGAGATTGGCACGTACCAAACTGATTGGCCCTGCTCAAGAATGGTGGCGAAAGACAGAGAGAGACTTGGAGCGCATAGGTGATGCACCTACTAATTGGGAGGACATGAAGTATGATTTGAAAGAGAAATACTTGCCTAGACATTACAGAGCTCAGATGCAAGATCAACTCAACTCCCTTCGGCAAGGGACTATGACTGTATCCGAGTATATGCAGCAGTTCGATTCCCTTTCTTCTCGTACTGATACTAGAGATTCTAGGTCTAAAACGCATTCTGAAGCCCGATTCTTCTCTATTTTCTCGCTTCAGAATGCGTTCTAGACCCAGAATCTATTCTGAGAATACATACCAAAGACAGCCTAAGATAATAGCACCACTTCAATGGGGAAAGAGATGTGCAGCATACCTAAATGATCTACATGAAAACCCTGTCAACCAGAACCACCTGCCGAATATTTCAACTATCAGGCACTATGGACTAGACTGCCTAAATCTTTTTTTTTTTTTTTTTTTTTTTTCTTTGATAGGTAGACAGCCTAAATCTTCACCACATGACAGATACTAGCATTATTTTAGTAAGACTTCTGATACAGATTGAAGAAGGAAGAGGAAGGGGAAAAAAACAATTCTGCTGTAGCCCAAGCCCAACAAGCCAACGGTTCTGTTTAGGGCTTGACAACTGGGCTAGGTATTGGCCAGTCTTAGTTCTGAAGATGTGTGGACCCTACTTGGGTGGATGTGCCATTGGAAGATGACTTATAGCTGCCGGAATTTTACTATTTTACCTTTTAAGGGAAGTTTCTAAATTGTATTAGTAGTTACTTGACTTAATTCTATCCTAGCCTAGTACTGCTACTTGGTTATTTCCTTTCCAAGCCTTTCTACTTTTTGGAGTTGCTAAATTGTAAATAAGGATCTCTTTCTATTTAGAAGAGTTCCCTACTTGATTGATTTAGCATCACTTATTATAAATTAAGTAGGGGAACTCCAACATCCAACGATTTTTACTCTTCAAAAAACAGATTTCTTGTGCAATCCTTGGGATGTGAGAAGCAGGTTTCCCAGGTAGGTCTAGGTTGGAGACAGGTGGGATGCCTTCTCTGCAGTAGGTGAGAAACCTACATATCTTCTAACCTTCATCTTTTTCTTTAATCTTCATATCAGGACAGTGCAATATTTCATAGTTCCTGCAATAGGTAAGACTCTTCTATTTCTGGTTTGGATAATAATCTTCAGTTTTGATCCTCCTTCTGCCATTGATCTTTTCCCTGGAGTTTTATCTTCAAATCTAGTTTCTGTCCAGCAACCTGGTTCAACCTTTATCTGCAGGATCCATGGGAGATTCCTGCTGCAAACACAGGGTGATCTGATGGATTTGTGGGATTCTTTCCTTCTATCAATATTCTGAACTGCCACATCACACATTCCTTTCTAATATATATATATATATATATATTTTTTTTTTTTTTTTTTTTTTTTTTTTTTCTTGGTACTTTAATATATTTTTCCAATTACCTGTCACATGGATCCTTGTGTTATATCTCTTTTCTCGTGATCTCATGTCTTTCCATCCTCATTTTACAAGGGTGTCCCCCGTAAGCGACGCGTCGTGCCGACGCCTGAACGCGGTGATAAGGAGACAAGGGCAAGTGAGAAAAAAATATTTTAGCCCAAAAGTGTAGGATTAGATTGGCTTCCTAGAACATTGGATCCTTAATGGGTAAGATCCTAGAGTTGGTAGATGTTATGAGGAGACGTAGGATAAATATCACATGTATCCACAAGACATCTGGAAGGGTAACAAAGCTACGGTGTTGGATGAATTCAAACTTTGGTATTCGGGAGATTATAGTAATAGAAGTGGAGTGGGCATAATTGTGGACAAAGATCTAAAGAATGATGTAGTAGAGGTCAAAAGACTGGGAGACGGGATTATATCCATCAAATTTGTATTGGAGAAAGAGGTTGTCAATATTGTTTGCGCTTATGCCCCCCAAGTAGGTTTGGATCAGAGTAGTAAACGTCATTTTTGTAAACACATGGATGATTTAATGCAGGGTTTTAGCCAGGATGAATCAATTATTATTGGAGGTGACCTGAACGGACATGTTGAGAGGATATGAAGGTATACCTGGAAATTACGGGGTTGGGGAGAGGAATGAGGAGGGGACCTCAATCCTAGACTTTGCGGAGAGCTTATGATCTTTCCACTGTGAATACTTTCTTTGAAAAAAGAGAGGAGCACTTAGTTACCTATAAAAGTGGGAAATGGAAATCATACCAGCCAAATAGACTTCTTCCTAACTAGAATGGCCGACAGAATAGTGTGTAAGGATTAAGGACTATAAGGTTATCCCTAGAGAGAGCCTAACCACCCAACATAGACTGATGGTCCTGGATATGTACCTCAGTGCACAAAACTGTAGGAGGGAACCTATGTACCCCAAGATAAGGTGGTGGAGATTAAAGGGAGAGTACCGAGTACCTAAGGACATTTACGGATAATGTGGTTACAAGGAAAGTAGGACTTAGAGGGAGACATCAATGCAATGTGGAACGAGATGATGACTTGTATTAAGAGGGTTGCCAAGGATATGTTAGGGGAAGCGAAGGGTAATCGTCAGGCCCCTAAAGAGACTTGATGGTGGAACAATGAGGTCCAAGCAGCCATTAAGACCAAGAAAGATTGTTTTAAGACATGGCAAAGGACTAAAGAAACAGAGAATAAAAAATGACATACTGATGCCAAAAACGAAGCTAGGAACATTGTGGAGATGGCTAGGGTGAAGAAATATGAGGATCTCTATATCAACCTACACACAAAAGAATGGTAAAAAGCTATATATAAGATAGTTAAGATGAGAGAAAGGAAGAGTAGAGATTTCGATCAGGTGAGGTGTATCAAGGGTGAAGATGGTAGATTGTTGGAAATAGATGAGGACATTGTGAAGAGATGGGATGAGTATATTTGTGGCCTACTAAATGGAGATAGTTCGAGTAGAAAAGACCCGGATTATTTAATTATTCAATAAGACACCACACGCCATAGATATGTACGAAAGGTTAGTGCGGCGGAAATTAAAGAAGCCTTAAGAAAGATGAAAGTAGGCAAGACATCAGGCCCAGATGAGATTCCTGTAGAAGTGTGGAAAACCCTAGTAGGTTGTAGGGTATATAGGTTAACCAATCTGCTTAACAGGATTATGAACACAAGGAAGATGCCAAATGAATGGAGGAGAAGCATTTTAGTCCTGATCTACAAAAATAAAGGTGATACCCAAAGTTGCAATAACTATAGAAGCATAAAGCTAATTAGTCACATTATAAAACTTTGGGAAAAGGTTATTGAAGCCCTTTTGAGAAGAGAGTCTCATATCTTGGTGAACCAATTTGGGTTTATGTCGGGTAGATCCATGATAGAAGCTATCTACTTATTGAGGAGGCTTATAAAAAGATATAGAGATAGCAAGAAGGGTCTCCACATGGTCTTAATTGAATCGAAAAAGCATATGATCGAATTAATCCGGCATGTTCTAGTGAAGAGAGGGATGTTGAGTAAATATGTAGATGTAAGGGTATTAATTGGTTCGGTTTCGGTTCGGTTTCAGTTCGGTTCCATGGATTGATGGTGTGACCCGAAACCGAACCATGAATCGAGTCGGTTCTGGTATTGGAAACCGAATCCGAACCTACTCGGTTCTACAATACGGTTCCAATTCGATTCTACAATATGGTTCCACTGGACTTATTGATATTAGATGGAGGTTGTAGTTAAGAAGAACAGATGAAGAAGAAGAGGCAAGCAGAGAGACGGAGAGAATGCTAGAGAATAGAGAACGTACCTTCGTACTGACTTGAGTACAACTTTGCACTCCGCAGCCCAGCATAGCAAAACGGGGCGATCGAATTGGGCAGGAGTTGGAGTCTTGAACTATTGAAGGGATGACCAAGTGAGACAAAACAGCTATGTAGCACATGCAAATCACACAATGGCGTTCCCACTTCTCACTTTGATCCTACCAGCGCAGAGTTGTAAAAGTAAAACTGTTGAAGACTTGAAGTACAAGTAAAAGTGTAAAACCGTAAAATAATAAAGGGGAAATACGACAGGTCATATAGAGTTTTGGATTTAAGTGGGTTATTTGGTTCAGTTTCAGTTCAAACCAACGGTTTCCGAATTAAAACCGTAACCGAACCGAATTAAATACTCATATACCCTAACCAAAACCAAACCGAATTTATTCGGTTTGGCTCGGCTCGGTTAGTTCGCCTTCAGTTTGGTTTTGACACCCTTATGTCGATGTACTTAAAGATATGTATGAGGGTGTGGTGACTAGAGTGAGATCTGTGGGAAGTTAGGGTAAGGAATTCCCAATTACGATTGGGTTACATTAGGGATCAGCCTTAAGCCCTTATCTATTTGCGCTTATCATGAACGACCTAACCAAAAGCATTCAAGATGAGGTCCCATGGTGTATGGTCTTCGCTAATGATATCGTTTTGGTGGATGAGACAAAAGCAGGGATTAACGCTAGGTTAGAGCTAGAGTGATCAACCTTGGAAACAAGAGGCTTTAAGAATTAGTAGAACGAAGACGGAGTATATGATGTGTAATTCTAGTCATACTATATAATGGATACTGACATGGTGCAAATTGAGGAAAGGGATATATCGCAATGTGATTGTTTTAGATATCTGGGGTCAGTCATAAATAAAGAAAGCGACATAGAGGATGACATTTCATAGAGAATTAAAGTGGGATGGATGAAGTGGAGAGGTGCGTCCAGAGTGTTGTGTGACCGACGTATTCCTTTAAAGCTTAAAGGAAAGTTCTATAGGACTGTTATACAACCAGCTATGATGTATGGCGCAGTATGTTGGGCACTTAAGAAGTGTCTTATTAAGAAGCTACGTGTGGCAAAGACGAGGATGTTAAGATCGATGTGTGGAAAAACTAAGAATGATAAAGTAAGAAATGAGCGTCTTAGAGCTGACTTGGGAGTTGCCCCGATCAATGACAAGATCAGAGTGAGTCATTGGAGGTGGTATGGTCATGTTCAACGGAGGTCTAGGGATGCCACAGTAAGGAGGAGTAATATGATCCCGATTGAAAGAGTTAAAAGAGCTAGGGGCAGGCCTAAAATGACCATAGGAGAAGTTGTAAGAAAGGACATGCATAGTCTAGGTCTTGTACCAAGTATGACCTCAGATAGAGCCTATTGGAGGGCAAGGATTCATGTAGCAGACCCCATTTAGCTGAGATTCTCCTGACTTGCTGGGCTGTGCCTCTTTCCTCTTACTTTCATTTTTCATCCTTCATTTTTTTTCTTTTTTCTTTTTCTTTTTTTTTTTTCTATCTATCATTTTTCATTTTCCATTTTGCATTTCTCATCTCTTTTTTCATCTCTCCTTTCCCCTCTTCTTCATCTCCCTTTTTTGTTTAGACCTCAGTTTTCCTTACTTTATATTGTTTGGATCCATGTAGCCGACCCCATTAAGTTGGGATATGGCTGAGTTTGTTGTTGTTGTTGTTGTATTTCTAATTCTGGTTTGATCTTTACTTCCTCTTTTCTTACCTGAGTATTCTGTTACAGGCCTTAAGATTTCGCAGTAGCTGTTTTGAGGATGGAGTCCAGATCTATTTACAACCTGAGTTTGTATTTCTAATTAACTAGTTTTTATTTTTTATCTCAGTTTGCAGTGCTTAACTCTGCTCAGTAACTTCTGTTTTGGTAGTGGGAAGTTTCCGAAACTTAATTGGATTCTGATCCTGTTATTAAAAAGATACTCAATTTACTCCTAAATTCTGTTTCTTAGAGTTTCTATTTTTGTGCCAAGATCAGATCTCCTTATCCAACCGTTGGATTTCCATCCAACTTTGGGGCATTGATTCTTATAACAAGACCAGTATACGACCAAGGTTGCTGCCCAATCTGATTATTCTATTGCGAGATATTTTACCATCTTAGCTTCTGGTTTGATTAAAGCCCTGCAATTCTGGTCATTGTTGGGACTTGGGATCCCTATTGAACCTTTGTGTGACCAAGGTTTCATAGTTGTCTAGGCATCTCCTAGGCATCCAGGCACCTTGGTCGCCTAGGCAGGTGCCTTGGACGCCTTGTGTCTAGGCCCCCTCCAACACCTTGGGTCGCCTAGATACTGTGACAACTATGCTAGGTTACCACATTAACTTCAGTACACAAAACCTTTTGTTCATACTTTCATGATCGTAAATTCTTTATTCCAAGGACAATCTCATATTTATACAGCCGAACAAGGAAAAAATATTTTCATCCCCCTTTCCAAAACGCATCTTCTAAATTCTGGGATTTCACATTTACACAGAGTTTCTCTCTTCAAAACATTGACTCATGTTAATGTTCGCTGACCGTGCCAGCCTATCTGGGATAGAGGTCACAGACCTTTCTATTGTATAACCATCCATCTGCCAAACTTACTTAGTACCTTACTCGACCTTGAACACAGTTTCTGTAGCAAGAGTTTCAAGGTTGTTTATACTAACCATTTCTTGTGCATAGTACTCTTCTGCACACATCATCTGAAGAAATTTCTTTGAATTCGAATTTCCTTCATCAGCACTAAACCTTCTAGCAACAACCTATCCTCAAAGTGCTGCAGTCTGATTTCTAAACTGCTACAATCACTTTCCAAGAACTGTTTCTTCGTTGTCTTCACTTCAGGAAATCAAACCATCCAACATTTTACAGCCTGTCCTAGACGCTTAATTTCAGTCAGCCCAATGATGCAGATAAATCACAAATGTGGGCTTATTTTAGTGGAAATAAGCTTTGGGTTGGGTTGTGTATGTATTGGGCCTTGATCCAACGTGTTTTCACTTTAATTGGCCTATAATATGGGTAGAGACTAGGCATACAGGATTAGTTAAGTGAGTATCGTTATTTCTTAATTTTAATTGTTATGAAGTGTTTTAGTCAGACTGGTGATGCAGATTCATAACCAAAATAGGCTTGTTTTATTAGGAATAATTTTAGGGTTGGGTTTTATACATGTTGGGCCTTTGATCCCATGGATTTGTAATAGGTCACTTTTATGGACCTAAAGAATGGGTAATAGGGTTGCATACGGGATTAGATGTTTTAGGGTCTTTTCGGAATCATTTTTCATTCTCATTTTCTGACAGTTTTTCATTTTTCCAAATGTTTGGTATCATTTTTTAAACTTGTTTTTATTAAAAATAAATGTAAAAACCCCCAAAAATGATAATAGACTCAAGAGTCTATTATGGATTATGACCAAAAACGGTTTTTGGTCATTTTTGCGTTAACTTCAATGAACACGTGCTCAGATAGAAGTCAAGGGTAAAAACGCCATTTCACTTTTAATTAGAAAGAGGAGTCCCGACCCTCCTTTGATACTTTCTCATCCCATCGAACCGATCCAACGCCATAGAAGAAGGGAAAAGGGATTACGCTTCTTGGTGCAACTCTGAGCCATGGAAACCAAAGAGGCTGCTAGGCCTAGGCTGGAGCTTGTTCTCCATTTCTGTATATTCTGATCCACTTTTTGATGGTGTTTGTCACGATCCCTTTTTTCTGATTTGGGTTTTTATAAACGGTGGTTGTTGTCTTGGCAATACCCAACTTCAACTTGAATTCGAATAATGATCTTTCTTCTGATTTCCAAACTGTGTTGAATGGTATTGAAAAGGAATGTAAAAAATAATTTTCGTGAGTTGTGTGGCATTACTTGCAATCATTGGAACTTCAACAATCGTTGGTGGGAGGAGTAGCCAGAACAGGAGAGATGGGGGGTGTCAATAAGGACAGGGAGTAGGCGGAGAGACAAATGTTGTCTCTGTCCGACGGGAAGGGGCTGCGAGAGAAGGTCCTGCCAGATGGGGGAGAGTTGCAGAGGGCGTCGCTTGGCCAGCAGCTTGCAGGGTGAGAGAGGGGAGAGAGAGAAGGTATAGTGGCAGTTGAGAGAGTGGTTACAACAGCTGATAGAGTTAATAGTTGAGATGTAAAGAATGTGATCTAACAATTCAATAAGATGATGATGTGTAATATTCCATTACACAACCCTAGTGTGTAGATCTCACAGATCCAATTGCTGTCTGGACTCTGTAGTTCAGGTTTTCCTTCATAGAACTAAATTTGTTTCGTTTTATCCTTTTTTATCTTGCTATCTGGTTCTCTCTGAAATTTCTAATCGCAGCTGGAGAAAGCTACTTTGAGTTGTTGTTGTGAGCTTGTGTTTTTGTTCTGAACCTCAAAGTTCTGGATTGATTCCTTTTAGGAGAAGAATCCCCATCACCTACGGCTTAGAGTTGATTTGGGAAAGAAGATGGGTGATGAGAAAATTTCTTTACCTACCACTAAAATATATAAAAAAATATTTACACATAGGTAGTTACCAAACTCATTTTTCATTCTACAATCTATTGTGTTTAGTAGTTACCAAACAGTTTCATTTTTTATCAAAATGGTTTTCAGCAATGAACTTTTTTAAATAGACCAAAATCAAAATGAAAAATGATACCAAAAAGATCATAAGAGGACTGCAGAAGGAAGGGGGGAAGGGCCCAGGAAACAACAAAATGCCTGTTCTTTTGGGAGTCAACACATCTAGAGGAAAAAGAAGAAAGCTTGCTTCTAATAGAAAAGGCTGTGGAGTCCCAAATCTGCTGGAAGGTCCTGGATCGAGAAGACCATTTTCTGAGTTTATGTTCCATCCAAATATGATTGGTGGCGACACCAAAAGCAAGCCTACCCACAACCACACAAACCGACAAACCACCAAAGGTCATATCCACCCCTTTCCACTCTCTCTGGAAGGGGAGGATCCTCCGACTTTGAGGCCAACATTTTGACAAAAGCCCTTTCCAGATTGAGGGAAGAGAAGGTGCAAGGAAAGAAAAGGTACTCCACATCCTCAGAAGCATTCAAGCAGAGACAAAAAGCTGGGGAGACAACAATCTGACGATGAATAAAAAAAGACTATGTTGAAGGCAGTTAAAGAGGGCCCACCAAACAGTGAAGCTATGCTGAGCGGTATGAAACTTGAACCAAACCAACTTGCGCCAAGAGGACAAGGTGCCATGAACTCTAATGAGATCCTAGGGTGACTTGGAGCAAAAAAGAACGTTAGAGGAAGCAAACCAAACCACAATCCAAAGGCCTCCTAGGAATGGAAGGCAAGGCTCCCCAAACAGTTGCTAACTAGGGACAGGAAGAGATAGGGGGCCCAATCGTCCTTACTAATGATATCTGTAACAAATGACTGCTCACAAAGACCCGAGCTGCAGATAGATCTTAATTAACCAAGTGAAAGAGGACACCTAAGGGGTGCCAATGATCGAGCCATAGGCAGGTGGAGGCGCCATCTGCAATGAGGGAGGAGGTGGCCTGGAGAGCAAGAGGCTGAAGCTTCAGAATCTTCTGCCACACCTAGGAAGCATCAAAATGGAAGGAGCTGTCCAAATAGAGTCATTGCAAAGAAGCCCCGAGTAAACCAAGTCAACCCAAATACTCTTGTGATTAGAAGCAAGTTTTACCAGATTAATTTGAGAATACCTGCAGAATTAATCTCTTTGAAATTCCTCAAGCCAAGACCATCTTCATCATTGGGAAGGCAAATGGAGGCCCAACTGATAGGATGAAGGAATTGAGAGGATTCAACTCCTTTCCAAAGGAAGGCACACATAAGGGAGAACGGATGTAACAGAAATGGAGAACGGATCAGATTAATTCAAGGCGACCGGCGTAGGATAGAAGCTTGCCCTTCCAAATCTGATGTAACACCCCGTATGCAGGTCATGAATATTATATTATTATATTAGGTGTCCTGGAATATTTTAATGCTTTTATGAATATTTAATAGTATTTGAATAATAGTGAGTATTTTATTGTTTGATATTCTGTTTTAGTATTATATTAGTGGATTGTATAATGTTTTATATTATTATAATGTGAAGAGAATTATTTTATTAATTTTAATATAAGTTATATGAATTATTTGAGTTTTATATTATATAATACACTATGGTGTTTGTATGTGTATATATATGATTATTATAACTGTATATATATGATTATTATAACATATAGTTTGTAATTGTATAATACACTAAGTGAATAGTGAAGTAGGTGTGAACAGTCAAGTAGTAGGTGGCTTGGCTTGGTTTGGTTTGACTTGGTCTGATTTGGTTTGGATTGGTTGGGTTGGGTTGGGTTGGGTTTGGCTGAACCAAGTGGTTCAAATATGGATAGCTACTAGGTTGTTTGGGTTATGGAGATTCAAAAAGGAACAGCCACATGGAAGCCAAAAGGAGGTGGTGGCCTAAGCTATTGCTGGCTTTGAAGCTAGTGGTGGCAAGGGCTAGGCCAGCCACTTAGTATGGCTAGTAGGAGGTGGCATGGAGGGACCGGCCACATAGCACATGCAAGGATGAGCTGTCCTAAGAAGGATTTTGACCAAGGTAAAGGGGGTTAGTAAGCTAATTAAGTTAACTTAGTCTATTTACCAATTAGTTGCTGGGTTAACCAAAAACAATTAAATCCTAAATTGCCTTAGTCAATTGATTAGCATTAGATTTTCTAATCGAGCACAGGTGCATTCGGTTGAGTCAGTCTAAGCTTGTTGGGTTTACTGAAGTGCTGAGACAAGAGAAGAAAAGGAAGAAAGAAGAAGAAGAAAAAGAAGAGGAAGCTGGAGTTCAGATTTTAAAGGGGTTGTGTTGCTGGAATCCTAAATTGAAAGGAGAACTGGGCTTTATGTTGGTGGAGTTCTGATTTGAAAGAAGGGATTGAAAGAAAAAGAAAAAAAGAAAAGACAGGAAGAAGAATGGGAAGATAAAAGAAAGAAAAAGGGAATAGGGACTGCTGGACAGCATGATTAAGAGGGGTCAATGATTTTCTGGGTTCCTGAATCATTGAATTTCAAGAGGTCACTATGATTCAAAAGGGTTCAAGTGAACTTATCAAGGATTAGAAAGAATTGGGAAATGGTAGCTGAATCTGTAAATGCTATGTGAAGGATCTGTGTTGCTGGGATTTTAGAATGAAGAAGAATTACCTAAAGATTGAGAGAAGGAGAAAATAGTGCTGCTGTAACTGTTAAGGAATTGAAAGGAAAAGGTGGAAGAAAGAAAGAATTAACATAAGAGCTGGGATTCCAACTGAGAAGGAGTTTTGTTTACTAAGTTTGGAACAACTGAAGTTGAGAATTTGTGAGTTGGGTTGTTGGAACCATGAATTTGAAGAAGAAGAAATTGGAAGAAAGAATAGTATCTGCTGGACATTGTTATCAAGTAGGAATTATGAAATTCGGGGCTAATTAGATTAGAAGATGGGATAGTATATTCAGCAAACCATTAAAGAAAAGAAGAAGAAAGGAAGAGAAAAGGAAGGAGAAGAGCAGCTGGAGTGCTTTTAGCTGCTGAAATTGGTGAAATAAAGTGGGAATTTGGGTTCTAAGGGTGCTGAACTACTGAGATCTTAAGAGAATTTGAACCTGGAAGAGAGTTGCATATGAGTTCAATGATAAGGAAGGAGGAGATGGAGATTGGGAATCAAATGTGAGTGAGTTTTCAAGATAATTCTGAAATCAGATTTTTAATTGAAGAAATGTTCAGATTTTATAGAGGGTTATATTATTGAATAGGTTCAGTATTGAAATAAAGAGAATTGAGAGGAGCTGCTGGTGGTGAGTAAAGTTAATGGAGGATTTAAGTTTCTGGGTTGCTGAACTATAAGGAATGGAAGGGAATTGAAGCAAAGTACTGCTGGAAATTAGAATTGAGGAAGAAATCAAGAAGACTTGAAGCAGAACATCAAGAGGAGATTCTGATTTTTGGAAGTCCAGGACTGTAGATTGATGAAACTAGGTCAAGCATGGAATAGAGTAATGTTGTATCGCTGAATGCTCATGGGTTAGAAGCTGAAATGGTAGGAGACTAACGGAATTCAGGAGAATTCCAAGGAACACAAGGTTTAATCACTTTAACAGAGGAATTGGATAAGTTGGTTATATTTGAAGCTGGAATGTGGAATTAAAGTGAAAATTGTAAATGAAATTAGGAGAGGAAGAGGGTAAACTGAAGTTGCAGGTATTGGGTGATCGTTGTTGGTGCTGAAATCATTGGAGAATACACTTACCTTGGGTTTGAGCTGAGTCAAGCATTAGAGACAAAAAGGTGAGGGAAATCATGACTATGTACTTTATTATAATGTTTATGCTATGTGATGGAAATGAATGAATGTTGTATGTTTGATTAATGTTAGCAAATATGTTATTAAGTTTCTATTAAATGAAATACTTAACACAACAGTACATAAGTGATGAATGTTGTGTACTATGAAGTGATGTTATGCATATGACTAATGACTGTAGAATGAAATCTGTTATGTAATATGTGATGGTCAATGTAAGGAAGTGATTTTATATATCATGTTAAATGAAAAGAATGAAAATGGAATGAAGGAGAAAGAATGACAAAGGAAGTAAAGAAATAAATGCAAAAAGACATGAAATAAAAAAGAAAGAAAGAGAATGAATGATGTTTGTTATAAAATCAAAGAAGAACTAACCCAGAATCTATAAAGAAGAGTAGAGCAAGAGAGAAAGAGAAAGTTGTGTGAGAGAGGAGAGAAAAGCAAAATCGGTGAGGTTAAACTCTTACCTCTTGATCATATATCTCTTAGGAATACAACTTAGAATAGGAAACCAAATCAGACTTAAGATAGAAATCCAATCCTACTAAATAGGAAACTAACCTATCTAGAACCAACTAATAAAGAAACAAATCTCTAAAAGGGAACGCAAGATGTAAAACTAAGTATGCGTGACACATATGTACCCCTTATAATATGGAATCGGTAAACTTTAACACTCCCCCTCAAGCTGGAGCAAACTCCAGCTTGGACATACAAGGACAGACCACAAGCCTCCAAATGTGAAACAGCACCACGAACAGAACTTGATGGAGAAAATTTCATCCAGATAACACATCAGCAAAACATACAAGTCATCAACAGCACTAACCAATATAAGTCTTCAAGAAATAGAAACCCAAATCATATCAACAATATCCACCGAGTAGACAAGAGTACTGGCAGCAATAGAAATCGACGTCGTGTCGAAGAAGTCCAATCAGCAATGAGTAACAAAATCAGTGACACCGAACATCAGTCGCATGCCATAACACCATAGCAGCAACATCAACAACAAGAGTGTTTTGGTTTACACTCAAACCACGTGGTTTTCATAGGAGGGTCACCACATAAACCTCAATATCAAAAAACCTCAAAAGGGCACAAAACCCCAAACAAGGGTCATAAGGCCAGAAAGCCTCAGTATCAAAACCCACGATTGTAGCATAAGGTTGCTACGACCCACTGGTAATATGTAGCATAAGGCTGCTATGGCCCACTGGTAATGTGTAGCATAAGGTTGCTATGGCCCACTAGTAATGTGTAGCATAAGGTTGCTACGGCCCACTGGTAATATGTAGCATGCCAGAAATAACTATCTTCATAAGATGCTGAGGACACTAGTAGACAATAATAATCTCCAAATAATAATAATAAGTCGGATAATAAACTCTAAATATGCTGATGATACGAACTGATGACTTGAGTACAAGCAGATTAAGAATCTCCAATCAAGCAACAATAAGAATCACCATCCATTAGCTCCAATCTCCCCCTCACGTGTAACATTACACGTGGACAAATAATGACCACCAATAATCAGCATCACAAAAAATCCAATAATCATGAGTAGCGCTGCAACAAGATTTCAATAAACTCCAATTCACCCCTTCACGGTAGAAATAATCTCCATACAAGTAAGATCCCAATAAATAATTCGCGGTAGCAAATAATTGTCATGCAAGTGCCAATCTTCAAAAAATTGGAACCCCAAATTGATATAATCAGGCCCACCAAGGAAACCAGAGCAAAATATCCAATTGGGTTCGATGTGGACCCATTCAAATACACAAGTAGATCAATGTATAACGGCAGTGGCAGTTTTGTGAATAACCATAAATTTTAAGGGGTCACTTCATAGGATAAAAGAACAAAGGACACAAGTGGAATTTGAAATAATTCACAAGGGATATTTCGAAAGCAAAAGAAATTAAAGGGATAAAACAGAATTAAAGGAGAATAGGGTAAATCTGGAATAAACCAGAATTTCCAAGCAGTAAGTAACAATGACAAAAGCAAGGAGACTGTTTATGTTTTAGTGGGAAGGGTAGTTTTGGAATGAACTAAAAATAAAAGACTTAAGTGAATAAAAGGATAAGGAGGGCAGAACTGGAAGGAGGGAATTGAACAAATAACCTGGAGTGCCGTCTTCTACCCCAAACTCAATCAATGGCAGAAAACCAGCATGAAAGGAGGGTTTATACCAACCCACTTTTGAAACTGGAAGGAAATCCGGCGGAAACCAAGGGGATAACCAGGCCGTCTTCGACCCTCATTGCGAGAACCAAGGCAGTGTTGTCTTCAACAATAGAAAACCGAAGGTATGCTGGTATTCAGCAATAAAAAAAAAAAAACAACGTACCAGAGGCGGAAATCCTATTTGTAAACACCTCCAGATCAATCCATCATACCAGGAATCCAATCGACTCCAGCAGTAGTAATATATGAAACACCTCCAGCCCTTTTAGTAGCAGTCACAATATTCATCGAAGAAATTCAGAAATGATAGCAGCAGTAATCGCAATAGAGAAACCAGCAGTAGCGATACCAGAAATCTCCAGCATGAACCAGAGGAAACCAGTATATAAATCAGTAGTAGCCGCAGAAGACATGCACAATAGCAACCAGCAGAAGCAAAATCAAAATAAAAACTTCAGAGTAGCAGAGTCAATCGATCAGGTATGATTCTTCATACAATACTCCAGTCTTCAACATACGAAACCCTAGTTCTTCTTATTCTTCTATGAACTAGGGTTTAAGCAAAAGCAGGAGAACTTAGAACAACTCTCAAAACAGCTACTGGTTACAGCTCTGATACCATGTTACAAAATCAAAGAAGAACTAACCCAGAATCTATGAAGAAGAGTAGAGCAAGAGAGAAAGATAGAGTTGTGTGAGAGAGGAGAGAAAGGCAAAATTGGTGAGGTTAAACTCTCACCTCTTGATCATATATATCTCTTAGGAATACAACTTAGAATAGGAAACTAAATCAGACTTAAGATAGAAACCCAATCCTACTAAATAGGAAACTAACCTATCTAGAACCGACTAATAAAGAAACAAATCTCTAAAAGGGAATACGCAAGATGTAAAACTAAGTATGCGTGACACATATGTACCCCTTACAATATGGAATCGGTAAGCTTTAACAATGTTCATGTATTTACTGATTTAAATGAAAGTACATGGACATTTGGTTTTGTATGTCATGTAGTGATTTATGAAATGTTGAAATGTCCAGTTCGTTGGAATGTAAATTAATATCTTAATGTATGTTGTGGAGTATGCTAAGGAATGTCTTATGAGTTCCATGAAAATGTTACCTTTATATGATGAATGAAAATGGAAAGAAAAGATTGAATGGAAGTGAAAGAAAGAAAATGAAAGAGAAGCATGTGTGATTGATTAATGGTCTGTGGCTACCACCCCTTTCCAGTAGGGGTTTTGTACTCGATGAGGGTCTTGAAAGAAAAAGAGAATAAACAAGGGGTCCTCCCCCAAGGCTACGGTGTCTAGACACATGGGAGTACAGTGCGTCTATTATGATGTTTGATTAGACGAGGGGTCCTCCCCCTGGGCTACAGTGCCTGGACACATGTGAGTAGAGCGCATCTATACTGCTGGGCTGCAGTGCATGGGAATGCTTGTAGTCAACTACCACCCTCAACTATTTGTGCACTATGGTAGTTCACTAAGTGGCCAAGACCTGACCTAATTAAATAAAGAGTAAAATTTAGATGCCATGTATGTCTCTGTTCCATTTTTTGTTCTTTTGAATGCTTGTGTGTATAAGATCATGTGTACCTCACTGGGCGTAAGCTCATCCCTATATATGTTGATGTTTTTCAAATGACGAGTTAAGTGTGGAGTCTTATACAGCTCCAGAGTATTTGAACTTGGGTAACGTTAGAAGATCAGAGAGAAATATTTTGAGAACAAAGTTATTTCAGAATATTTAATGTTGATGAATGAATGAACAAGATTTTAGTTGTACAATATTGGGAATAACTGCCACCAGTGTATACATTGACTTGAACTGTTATCCAATATCTAATGCTTCCATTACGTTGTAAGCGAGACTGGGATTTATTTATACTATTAATGTAAGATTATAATCTACTGGGTCAGCACTTGCAATAGCAGTGCCTAGAACCCTTAACGAGTTTGGGATGTTACATCTGAAGTCTCTTACCCATATGATCAAGCATGGGAGTGCAGTCAATCTGCCCGGAATCAAAGGCAATCCCAAATACTTAACCGGAAGGCGGTCAATAGAGAAACCAATATTCTCAGCAAGACTACCTTTGATATCGTTGGAGACCCCAACCAGGAACAAGAGAGATTTCAAAGGATTGATCCAAAAGGCACAACAACCATTCAAAGTGATGCAAGCAAGAC
Organism: Telopea speciosissima; assembly: GCF_018873765.1. Lineage (NCBI taxonomy): Eukaryota > Viridiplantae > Streptophyta > Magnoliopsida > Proteales > Proteaceae > Telopea > Telopea speciosissima. Next base: position 26,741,373 of record NC_057920.1, read on the forward strand.
ATAGTGGCATCAATCGACTCAATGGAAGCTTTGGAGATCATGAGATCATCAGCAAAAGCAAGGTGGGAGAGCTTTAAAACCTTGCACTTAGGGATGGATGAGCTAAGCTGCTGATCCATACTGGTTTGCATACTTCTGGAAAGAGCCTCAAGGCATAGAGTGAAGATGAGAGGGGATAAGGGACAGCCCAGACAAATGCTCACCGAGGATGAAAAGTAACCGGCCAAACTACCATTGACAAGGACCGAGAAGGATGGAGAAGAGATGCAGTGATAGACCTAGTTGACAAAGACTAGAGGGAAGGCCATCTTGAACATAACCTACAAAATATAATCCATCTTAGAGAATCGAAAGCCTTGTGGATATAAATCTTTAAGAGGACGGTAGGGGAATGATTCTTTCTGTCAAAGCCTTTGATGAACTCATTACAAAGGATGATGTTATCTAAAATACTTCTGCCTACAATGAATGTCGATGGGTTAACACTGACTAAAGAGTCCACTACCAACTTGAGCTTATTGGTAAGGACTTTGGCAATGAACTTATAGAGGAGGTTGTAGAGGAGACGGATCTGAAGTCAGACATAGCAAAGGCACCTTCTTTCTTGGGGATGAGCAAAGAAAGGTGTGGTTAGTCCCTTTGATCTGACTCAGATTGAAGAAGAAACTCTTGATTGCTTTAAGAAGGTCTTCTTTGATAATCTCCCAAGAAGAGGATAAGAAACCCATACTGAAAGTCTGAAACCATCTGGACCAAGGGCTCTGTTAGCCTCATGAGAGAGGACAATAGCTAGGATCTCTACCTCAGCAAGGATGACCTAGAGGGATGTAGAGAGGTGACTGGGGATGAATTTGTTTAAAAGATCCTCAGGGACCACTTCAGGGAAGCAATCACAGGAGGCCTAATAATATCCTTAAAATAGGCAACAGCCTCGACCTTAGTCTCTTCAACTCTGACAAAGGAGGAACCATCTCTGGCCAAAAGTTTGGAAATGGAATTGACATTTATTTTTAGCTTTCATCGACCTGTGGAAGTAAGCAAAATTGGAGTCACCAAGCTCTAACCATTTGACCCTGGATTTTTGCTTGAGAAAGCTCTCTTCTTGAGCAGCCAAGGAGAGGAGCTTCAAGGACACTGTTTTTCTTCTTTTGCCAAGGAGGAGCCGTGAATATCAGCTTGAAGCTGCAATTGAATAGAGGAAAGCTTATCCCTGTAGTCAGAAACCAAGGAGGAGATGTTCCCAATGGTAGAGGGTTTCAACTTTTAAGAGCACCTTTGACATTCCAAAGCTTTCTAGCAAAAGCAATGAGGGAGGAGGAATGAGCATGGACAGGCTTATCATAGGCTTCTTTGACAATAGAGGGGTAATCAGGGTGCGAGGTCTACATGTCAAAATAATTGAATGGTATAGCCGTATAGGCCGAAGGTTATGGAGGGCTGCACAAGAAAGATGATGGGGCTATGGTCCGAGATGCCGGGAGGGTCAAAGGAAGCCTGGGAAGAGGGGTAGTAGGAGAGCAAGGCTGCATTGACAAGGACTCGGTCCAGCTTGCAAGCAATTCTATAATCCCCACATCTTCTATTATGCCAAATGAGTTTAAAACATGAACATCTCAAGTCACTCATGCCTATGTCCTCTAGGCAGTCATTAAAGGCATCGACTGATGTAATGTCAATCCTATCACCTTCTTGCTTTTGCCACAGCAGACAACATTGAAATCACCTCCCAACCACCAGGGGGACGGGCTAACCTGCAAGGTAATACAACGAAGATCTTCCCAAAGAGAGAGCCTCTCAATAGGACAGTTAGAGGCATAAGTGGCAGTAAAGAAGAAGTTGGAGTTCCCTTGGCTGTCTAAAATGCTGAGATGCATGAATTGGGAGGAAGAGGACAGCAACAAGAGGCGATAGCTAGAGAAGAGAGACCAACCAGGAGCAATAGAATAACAGAATCTGTTATTCTGTCCAGACTTCGTTCTTGCTACTCATCAGTCTTACTATCACTAGGATTGCTAATTTGAAGGTGATTTAGGTTTCTGATCTCAGTTCTGATTACAGAATTGTTCTGTCGACAATACCCCCTTTCAGATTCTGTTTTCAATTTCTGAATCTGTTGAGTTTCTGGGCAGTCCTACCTCTAGTAGGATTGCATCTTAAAGACTTTGAAACCTGAATTCAAGTGAGCATTTTTTCTGGTCTGTTTGATCTGAAATTAACATTACATTCTGATGTTCTGTTGGGTTAGTTATATTATATATATATATATATATATATATCTGTAATCTGTTCTTTGATCTGAGTTCTAATTTGACAGATTTGGCCCTATCGGCCTATCCTAGTGTCACTAGGAATCTCCCATGAATTCTGATCCAGCCATTGGATCAAATTCGTATTTTCAGAATAGTTAATACCACTTCAAAGAAGAACTCAACTAGACTTTCAGCCTGATCTGACCCTCCTTTAAAGAAGAACTCAACTAGACTTTCAGTCTGATCAGACCCTTTGATTTCACCCTATTGGAATATGTCTCTGTTTCTATTATGTTTTTAGTACTGGTTTTAACCTTAAAATCAGTACTACATTACCTAGTGATATCTTCAACGCATTAAAAAGGGTGTTGTTGAAGTGACCCTAATAGCCGTTGAGGGATAAAGTATCATAAGAGATGTTTATGGGCTGAGGTCATGTTCCTAAACCATTTCCATTTCTTAGTCATTTCATCCAATAATGTTCTTCCCAGAAAAGACAAAACTACTAGTGGAAGTAGTTTTTTAGACAATTTCCAAAATACCCTTTTCTGGCAAAAGATGTTATGCCACCAAATTCAACTCTTTGAGACATTTAAATTGCAATAAGGTATGCCTCAAAATGGGAATCAAGATAAAAGATATCGGAAAATATTCCATTTGAATGATTTGAGAGTCAATCAACCAGATGGATATACTAATTGATTGATTGCTCAACCACCAATTAGTACTTAAAAGTCAATTGGTTTTTTATAGTTCCTGATTCTTATGAGTCTCAATTTTTGGTGAGTTTCCTAATTTGACTCCAAATATTTTTTTTCTTCATTACAATTACTACTATATTCGTAATCCATGGAGGGAAATTCAGTGACTTTATGGATCCCATTCTCCGAATTCTCCCCAATTAGAGTCCAATTAGACTTTCTAAATCCACCATCCAAAATACCTAAATTGATTCCAATATCCCCCCCCCCCTTCATTGTCTGAATAGGATTATGAAACTAAATTTCCAGTGATTTTCAGGCCCTTCTCTGAATCTGAATGGTCTTAGCCCACTCAACTAATTCCCCCCTCCTCTATAGGTTGAAAGAGATCAACCATATACTCTTAAAAGAGCTCCTCCAATTTGAATTGAGAGAATTTCGAATAATGGCATCTCTAACCCTACTCTAAAGCCTTGAGGAGGCAAAGATCACCTATTTGTTACTCCAATTAGGAAGGAATGCTTCCTTTGCTCTTTTTTTTCTTTTTTTTTTTTTTTTTTGGGGCAGGGGTGGATTTGTTTTATTATTTTATATTATTTTTTCAATACATAAATTAATTTTAGATACATAATTAAGGTTAACATAATACTGCCATTATTCTTCATGAACTTTTGACAGCTCCTTATTTTTGTTGGTTTTCATTCACTTCAATTACAAAAGTTTTGTAGTTACCGATTTGTTCCTTAATTCTTAAATTTTAGAGATTTTTTAACTGATTATTCAGCCATAGTTATATGCATATTGAGCCTTATGCATTTCTTATGGTGTTCAGCCCTTTTCATTATTTTTTTGAATTTTAATCCATAATCCTTTTTCTGATTTTGATCTCCGCCATTAGAGGTTCAGTTCTTTTTTGTCAATCATGGTCTCTTTTATTCTAATTTGGACACATAAACTGTTTCCATTAAACCCACCTCTGTTGACCAATAAATTATGGAATTTAAATATTGTCATAACCTATTACAAGTCCCACTTTCACAGGGTCCCTCAGGGAGCAGAGTGCAAATTCTCAAACCTGCATAATTATTTTTACTTGATTATGTGAAACTTTTGTTTTTATAATTCTCTTCGTTCCCCAACCCCGAGCATTAATTCCTAGTCTAAGTCATGAAATCAATAGATGATACTGCCTCATGTTAAAAAAACGTAACAAATCCTTACACCTGCATATCTATTTCGACTTAATTACATGGGAAAAAAAAAAAATCTTTCATTCCCCAGCCCCCCCCCACCCCACCCCAAAAAAAAAAGAAAAAAAAAAGGAAAGTTCATTTGGATTTTTTGTGTATACTTCTTGCCACCAATATCAAAAACTTCATCACAGAAATGACATAATGGCAGGCTGGCTAGTAGGCATTAGTGTGTTTATGCCCACCCAATTATACAAGCTTCTCTTTCACCATAAAGGTTCTTCTTCGTCCTTTTAATGACCAAGTTTCAAACGCTGCTTGTACACAATTTTGCTCTTACTGGGATACCTCTAGAGTTTAGACAAGCAAAGGGGGTACCACCAACCAAGTAGCACAATGGTCTAGAACTCACCCCCACAACATTCCAATAGAACTTACGAATTTTAGAAGATGAAAGTGATAGAATCAATTGAAGCTCAAAGCCAAAACCCAACATCATACAAAAGAATTCTCCAATCTAAAATACTACAGAAAGAGTTCAGATTCCATTGTTCTACCTTAAAAGAGAATCCTTACATCAATATACAGGCAATTTTGATTCAATAGATCATTAATTGAGCTTGTATGAGCCTATGCAATTTCAAAGAAAACTAAGTGCCTCCCAGTTTGCAAAGACATGCGGCAACTTCCACAAAAAAAGACTTGAAACCAAACCCTAGACATGTAACAATTTTCCAAAAGAAGCAGTATGACTAAAACAAAACCAGGAATACTTAACAATTTCCTGGAAGGGACTTCTTCACTAAGTTAATCAAACTCCCAAAAAAAATACATTTGAAGACAAAAATATCTAGACAAATAAAAGCCTCCTAGAAGAGGCTCGATAACCAAGCTTAGAAACTTCTTGATTAATATATTAACTGACACAAATACCCTAAACTAAGTATTAAGTTCCTTAATTAGGAAAGGCTTTTCTCCTCACCTAGTAGCACCCAATCCTTTGGTATGGATGATTATTTTTGTTTACAAAAATCTTTGATGGAGTCCATTATTGACCTTTTAGAACTCAACTTTCAATCCTTGAGCTCTTACAAGTGGTTTAACTCCTGCCCATCCACCACTTCTTTGCTTTTTTTGTCATGGTTGACCATTAGGATTTTATCGATCCATTATGAAAGTCTTCCCTGTTTGTTCTTCAATACAATCACTATGATACTCATAGGAAACATGGGAAATTGGTATCTAGCTCACAAAATCAGATAAACATTATGCCCAATCTTCTTTAGGTTTGCTTTAGTATGATCTCTATTTCAATTTCATGGGATGATTTCTATTTCGAAAATTGTTTAGCTTGATTTTGCACCTTATTTCAGTGAAATAAAAATCAAATGGAATGGATATTCTAAAATAGTCGAGGAGTTGTTTCAATTTTGAAATTGAAATTGATTTCAGTCTTGTTCTTTAATGAGCACACAGTCAATTTGATAGTAATTTCATTTAAAAAATAAAACACCACCCTTCTTCTCCTGATGATCCAACCACCACCACTACCCCGCCCCCACCACTACCACCACCACCGCAAAGAAAGCTGAATCCTTTATCTTGATAGAAATGACAATTTCCAGTTTTTGGATAGAAAAACTGCAGCTCCGGTCCTACAGAAGAAGCTGAGACTTTATAGACGAACCATAAGTCAATTTTAAATATCCTACAGTAATATTCTGTTTAGTATAGCTGAACAAAATTTGTTCGTATCCATCACAAATTGACAGCGTTTTGATCCAATTTGGCAGTATCGTTTAACAAATGCAGCAACAGAAGTTCATAATCATCAAATCCAAACACACAATCAAACATATATAATTGGAATTCAGAAAAATAAACTATCACTTAAATGAGAATAAAGGGCACACCATCTTGCGCATTGGTTTTTGCATAAACTGGTATTAAGATGCCGAAGGCCAAAGTCCATAACCCTAGAAAGATCGGGACCATCTTCCCACGCAAGAAGACCATTCATGCAAAATTAGAGTTTTTTGTCCACCGACTAACAGAGATTCTGAATGCCCGATAATGATGATGATGATGATGATGAAGAAGGAAAAAGAGAAGAATTTCCAGATTCTGCCATGAATGCAAAGAGGAAGAGAAACCCCTCCAATGTTCCAACTCCCTCGATTTCTCGAGGCCTCTGTTGTTTCCAGTTGTAGCAAAATCGCTGCAAAAACTTGAGGGAATACAGTTAAAAGTTGGAGGCTCTAGAGAGCGCCATGGAGTCAAAAGCGATACAATCGGCCCAAGTGATGGGGAGCCTCTGAAATTTTATTCGAATCCTCGCTTCCAGTGAAACTCGCGGGCTTTGGGTAGCACGAGCGAGACAAATGCGTGTTAACGTTCTCCCATTTTCACTCTCGACAGTTATAGGGAATGCTATGATAATGCCATGTTTGAAATATCAAACTAGATTTAATCATATTTATTGACATTTTCCTTGGGAAGAGAGAGGGGGAGGGGGTGGGGGTAGTTTTCCTTCACACCACATGGTCACAATGAAGAATCACTTCAGGTACTTTTTCATTATCCATTAGATCAGAATCATTAAAATCTAGGCCTACAATCCCTACGCGTTTGTTTAATTTCTGTTTCTAGAACTTTTGGTAAATTTTCAAAAAATGCTAATGAATACCCAAAAATTAGGTGGGAAGGTAGTGGTGGTGGTGGTAGCGATGGTGCCAGTGCTTGTAGTGGTGGAGGTGGCAATGGTGGTGGTGGTGGTGGTGAGGGTGGGTCTCGGTGCAACAGTAAAGGTTGTTCCATTGTGATCAAGTGATCACAAGTTCGAGTCTGGAAATAGGGGTAAGGCTACATACATTATGACCCTCCTCGGACCCTGAAATGGCGGGAGTCTTGTGCACTAATTATGCCCTTTTTGTTCTCTATTTCTCAACAACTTTTTTTGTAAATGGTTCATTTCCAGGAACAAAAAATGAACCAGTGAGAACAAATATATTTCTATTATTTTTTGTTTTTAAGGAACAAAAGGAAAATCAAAGAAATAGATAAACAGAAGTGTTATTAGGCAGGGTGTAGCAGTTCCAACTATTAGATATCTAGGGAATGCTATGATACGGCCATGTTTGAAATATCAACTATATTCAATATAGGGAGTTTCCTTGCATTCAATCAGGAAGAACCCTTCAACCACTTTTTATATGAGCCATGTATTAAATCATTCTTAGGGGAAGTTTTCCTTTGCACCACATGGTCAAGGAAGAACCCCTTCAACCACTTTTTTCATATATGAGCCCATGTATTAAATCATATAGTATGCCTTCATCTAAATAGACAGTATAAGCCATGTATAAATATGCATGCAAAACTAATACAAATACAATTTAATGTTGATATACCAAAACTAATACATAAACTATAATATGAACATACAATACAACTCGAGGAAAAATCCAAATCTAGTACATGCATATTTGAATAGAATTGTTTTGAAATGCAATTGACCCCGTTGCCGAAAAGCTATATTGTTGCCGGAGAAGAATGGTATTGTTGTCAAAGAAGAAATCAAAATTGTAGTCGACAAGTGAGATTGTTGCCTAATATAGGTAGAATCTAACTTCCAATTAGAAAATGACACATGTAACAGACCAGAACCGAGCATGGTCCATGAAATACAAGCCAACAATCTAGGTTGAACCTCCAACCTCAGGCTCTTCACGCCAAAGCCATGCATGAAAAACTTTACACGTGGCCCACAAACTGGATAACCACTCATGACACTAGCTTAGCTACTGACAAATTCGGATAACCGTTCTCGCTCAGATCTCTTGCCTACCTAAGGAATATGTGATCCAAAGGACAGGAAGGACATTTCCAAGGGCGTCATATAAATAAGGAAACCACACTCAGAAGAAGCTAGCTCAACTCTCATTCCACTGGTCTATTGGATCCATCTTTGAGCTCTGCTCCTCTGAGATCTAACTTAGGCATCGGAGAGTCCCCCCCCCCCCCCCCAGAGTCAGCTCCGGGTTGCTCTTTCGCTCTATCTTTTGGTTCTCTTGTACGCAAATTGGAACTAGACCCCAAGAGGATATCAGCAGCAACACTGCTGAAAGCAAAGAGTATTGGCGGAGAAGTTGCTCTTCTTCTTCTTCTTCTTCTTCTCTTGAGTAATCCAAGGTAAATGGCTTCAAGAGATGGAGATCATTGACAAAGGGGAGATTGTTGCCGAAGGTAACGACCTTGAATGAAGACAAATATGAAATTATATTTATAACAAGCACATAATAAAATTGTACATGGTGTGTAATTTCAGTCATACTATAATGGATACTAACATGGTACAACGTGGGGAAAGAGAAATACAGCAAAGTGACTATTTTGATATTTGGGGTCAAATCATAAATAAAGAAGGTGACATAGAGGATGATGTCTCACAGAGAATTAAAGTAGGATGGTTGAAGTGGAGAAGCGTGTTCGGAGTGCTATATGACCGACGTATCCCTTTAAAGCTTAAAGGAAAATTCTATAGGACTGTTGTATGACCAACTATGATGTATGGGGTTGAATGTTGCGCAGTTAAGAAGTGTCATATTAAGAAGCTATGTGTAGCAGAGATAAAGATGTTAAGATGGATGTGCGGAAAAACTAGAAGGGATAAAGTAAAGAATGGGTAGATTAGAACTGACTTGGGAGTTGCCCCGATCAATGACAAGCTCTGAGAGAGTTGTCTGAAGTGGTATGGTCACATTCAAAAAAGAGGGATAGGGATGCTCCAGTAAAGAGGAGTAATATGCTCCTAATTGAAGGAGTTAAAAGAGCGAGGAGCAGGCCTAAAATTACTATAGGAGAAGTTGTGAGGAAAGACATGCATAGTCTAGGTCTTGTACCAATTATAACCTCGGATAGAGCCTATTGGAGGGCAAGGACCCATGAAGCAAACCCAATTTAACTGAGATTCTCCTGACTTTTTGGGTTGTCCTTTTTCCTCTTATTTCCTTCTTTCATCCTTCTTTCTTTTTATCTTATTTATCTTTTTTCAGTTTACATCTCTCATTTGTCGTTTACCCTTTTTCCTTATTTTTTGTTTTGGATCCATGTAGTCGACCCCATTAAGTTGGGATAAGACTGTGTTGTTGTTGTACATAATAAAATTATATTTACTAACTTAATCTAATTAAATTGGGTTTCATGGACACACATCAAATGTTAACATAACCAACAAGTACAACTCATTGACCTAGATGCCTAGGAATTGCCGTACCTTATCAATTTGGATCAACAAAAAAGATACTATTGTAACCTCTTCATTTCATATAAAAAAAAGGATGAAATGGAAGGAAGATAAATCTCAAGTTTGAACTACGTCTGACCATATCCCTATCTAGGGTATGTAGGCAACTTGGTCCACTACTCCCAAGTTTGGTCTCTCTTCCCCCTTTGTTTTCAAAATATTGTCCCCCTTTGTTTTCAAAATATTGTCCTTCTTTTTTATCAAATCTCAAGTTCGAACTACGTCCAACCTGATCCCTATTCAGGATACATTGGCAACTTAGCACATACACTATTGAGTTCGGTCTCCCCACTCATTTTCAAAATCCTTTTCCTTTTTGCAATCAATATTCAAATTTGAACTATGTTTTTTGACTTGATTCCCCGAAAGAGGATATGTAGGCTGCTTGAAAGAGCTCGGTCATTACCCTTCGTTGCCTTCACCGTGTGTTGGGTTCTATTTTCCTTTGAAGCTAGCCTCCCCTTTTCTGTGGTAAGGATTGTCACTAATCTCATCATTAGGAGATGTTTTTTGTCAAGCCTAAAACTCTTTCTACCCCATTAATTCAATAGATTCCAAAGAGTGTCGCCTCTCGGCTCTTTCTTTCAAACTACCAATTGAAGGGATTTCTCTTGCAAGCTCGTCATTCTGAAAAAATAATTATCTCATACTCTTCTCATTGTATTTTCAAGATTAAGGCCCATGAGAGTCCACTGTCCATGTGTAGACACTGATTTTTGTCACCCCCCTAATTGACGATGATGACAATGGGACATGGACGATGGACGACGCACACTCCCTCCTTCTAGACCCAAGATACCTGACCCAGAAGACCAAGAACCATGCTGATCACAAAATGACCCATTTTAGGCCCAAAAACAAGGAAAAATGGCACTGCGCCCCCACGGCGCAGTGGACTCCTCCTCACGGCGCCGTGGACTCCTTCCCACAGCGCCATGGGAATGTGTAACGGATTTCTACGGTGCCATGAGGGGGTGTGACATCAGCCTGTTGACGTCACCCACGGCGCCGTGGAAAAGTCCCCCACGGCGCCGCGGAGATGTCCACGACGCCGTGGAGGACTTATCTGGCCAGGAGAGAGAGGGGGTCCCTCCCTATAAATAGGAGGGTCCTCTCCCACATTTCCAGAAAGAATATTGGGTGGAGAGACCCCCCCCAAGTGATTCCTAGCCTCTTTTCTTCCCTTTTCACCCTCATTTCTCCTCCTCTCATAAGAGTGTGAGTGCTTGAAGTTTTCTTGTGGCGGACAGATCCTTCGGTTGTCCCTCTGAGTATAGAGCGTTTTTGCTCCTTGGCATTATTATCCCGTATTTGCACGGATAACCATCAAAACTCCTTTAATACAGACATTATTCTGTCTATTTACTCCTCTCCAAATCACTTGAAAGAGTCATTACTCTGCCGAGAAAGAATCGGCGTCAGTCCATTCGTTTATTTCCCCTAAGCCAGGGGAATACAACCATACAGGTATAATTACTGCATTTTTGTTGATTCAATGTAATCCTTTCATATTTCATCATTTTAGCCATATTTTTCATATATGTAATGTAGTTTATTATGCTTTAGTTCAATTCATAGCATCTGAATGTAGTTTATAATATCCCCCATCCCCGTAATAAAAGAGAGAGAACATTCATCCTTATGTAGCATCTAACACAGAGAGACCGGCTTCGACCAGGCGAGGTGGGTGCCTAACATCTTCCCACACTCGTAACCTAACCCCTTACCCGAACCTTTGGTCGGACCATATGGAGTCACGTAGCCCGATTCCGCTCACAACGGGTAGGGCTACACTTAATGAGTCTTAGGCCCTAACCCTAGGTGGTGACTTCACATTATATTAGCATATTTTAATGCATGATCCCAATCCCCTATTTATCAATATTATACATTGATAATATTATCCATATTCATATACACACACACATACATCTCCCAAAATCCTATGTCGTCATATACCATAAGGGCTGAGGAACCTTCGTCCCGAGGACCACGGTACTTACACCATGAAAAACAGGCTGCATTGGAAAAATATACCAATAGAATAAAAATATAAAAGAAAAGAAATGAATTAGCTTGTCATGGACATGGTCACTGCATAGGCATGATTAGTGTTTCTGCAACCCCTAGGCTATTCATACATTCCCCATAAGTTGGTATTTGTTGTCGTAGTTTCGCGGCACCAAGAGGTCTCATACTATACTCACGTATAGTAGGTCAAGAGCAATACATTCCGAGACAATGTTCGCCGATGATTTGTCTTCCCTATATTCCTATCCCACCATGTACCATCCATAAACGACAAAAAAAAAGTTTTATGCTATTTCACAAATAACATCAGTTTACAATTTGAGGATCATCAATGACTATTAGTCATTTCGTTCCTATCCAAGATCATTGTTTGAGTTAAAATAATACTGCAAGCGTACGGATCAATCGTAGCTACGGGTCGAACACGAGAAGATATACGCCACTCTATTTAACTAACTTAAGAATAATGCAAAGTGAACCAAATTAAAGTGTTAAATTAAATTAATTAAACTAATGAAAATTAATGCATCCTAACTCATAAGCATCTAACATAATTAAGGGATTAAATTGGCGTCCTAACACATGAGCATCTAACCTATCAAACTAACGCAAATTGAAAGGAATAAAAATGCAGCCATACATAATAACCACATAAAAAGGAATAAGGGAATAAAAGTGTATCCACAAACCACAACCATATAAAAAAAATAAAAGAAATAGAGGGAGGAGAAGAAGAAGAAGATAGAGAGAGATAGAGGAGAGGGAGAATGAGATTAAGGGTTTAGAGAATGAGATACCTTGATGTGCTTGAACCGGATTGAACTTGCTTGCATGAATACTTGAATAAACTTACCATGGCTTCCTCTTCTAAATCTCCAAGTCTTGTCATCAACATAAGAACTTAGACTAGGAAGCTTTAAACTAAAACTATAACAACCATATTGAAGACATTTAAGCAAAACCTATTACAACCATTAAACTAGACTTATGAAATCAAAACTAAGAACTTGAAAGAACTAGACTTATGAAATCAAAACTAAGAACTTGAAAAAACTAGACTTATGAAATCAAAACTAAGAACTTGAAAGAACTAATCTTATGAAATCAAAACAAAAAACTTGAAAGAACTAATCTTATGAAATCAAAACTAAAAACTAGAAAGTCAAAAATCATAATTTAGAAGGAAAAGAATAGAAGAAATTTCACTAAAAATTTAACCACTTTACAAGAGAGGGGCTAGGGGTATTTATAGGGGGAAGGAGAGAAGAAATAAGAGAAGAGAGAAGAGGGGGAGGAGCTCCACGATTTTGGAGCTCCTCTCCTAAAAATCGTGGAGAGGAGAGAGAGTGTGAGAACGGAATCCAAAAATAGGAGAAGATTCTCTTCTCCTTCCTCCTTTACAATGCTTGATCCCCAAGAAAAAAAATATAAATGGAAAGAGGGAGACAAGAGAATATTGTTTACATAAACCTTCTATTTCTAGAAAAGTAAATTTCTAATTCTAACTTGTGCTTCCTTTTCTTTGTAGATATCTTCTCCAAGCAATGAGATCAAAGCATCTTTGACTTTTCAACCTTCCATAGATGAAAAAATATCTTTCAAAATAAATCTATCCCAAGTAGACTTCCAAAAGTGCCCTTGAAAAGTTGGAGGAGAGAGAGAGTGATGACTAGGATAGTGATAACTAGGATTCCACTCAACCAAATAACAAAATCCCCAATGTGTCCTCTAAAAATCGTGGGGCATTAAATGCAGCCCAAAAAAATCATGGACACCTTGTGGGCCTTCAAAACTATGGAATCTAGTGGCAGTGTGGGTCCCTCCATGTGGGTACCAGTCATTCTCTCTCTTCAAGAATGCAAAGTTATCGAAATGGCCCTGTACTTGCAGTAGATCTCCACCATTGCTTAGAAATATCTTCTACAATGTCAAAAATGTCCTTGTGCAATGGTAGAATGACTATGGGTTTGCACTACAGCTCCTTTCTAAACCATTATCCTTTCTTGGGTTGAAAAGAATAATCAACTGTACGGTGGGCTAGACGAATGCGTACTTGCGTTCCGTCACGTCCAACTTGCTCCAAATTTAATCCTCTTTACAGCCATGGAAAGAAAAATGATAACTTTACGTGAAAATTGGGACATGCAGCTCCCAATAGTCCAAAATAGCCCAAAACCTCAAAAGCACAAGAAAGCACCAAAGTAACTCTGTCCAAGGTGGTAAAATGTATGCTTTATGCCCGAAGATTTCACACATAAATGTGCTCATCAATCATTGCTGTCTTTTTCAAAATAGTTGGCGATCGTTAGGTCATTTCCTTCTTGAAATGGACCCTAACTCCAAACCGCATTTGATCCTCCTTCTAAGGAAAATGATGAAGGACCACTCAAACTAGCTGGTGACCACCCCACTCTCAATCCTTTAAGGTTCAAGCTCCTCTACCATCCATTTCACTTTGATGATATAACGAGCAATTTCCAACTCCACCTAGATAAGTAAATCCAATATTGAATTGATCTTGCGTCACTGGCAATCATTCATCATCTCCTACTCCTCAATCTTCAAATCTTGGATCTTAGGAGCATGAAATAACTACTAACTAGAAACTCTGGTCTCTACTTTGATTCGGTATTTACTAAGAGGCGACTATCCTCTGATAATTCAAGTACCATTGTGCCTATTGCAGCATGTTTCACCAACATCTCATTGTACCTGTTAACACCAATCTACACAAACATCTGATTAGATCCCCTGTTTAAAGGAAAGTGTAGGAAAATTTAAAATATTCATTAGTATATATAACCCATCGGTATTTTAGGCACATTGGAAACCTTGAACATGGACACACATTGTAAGCCATCATAAACTGTCTACCCAGGCTGTTCGCTAAATATCATGTCTAAATGAAAGAGCATAAGATCTAAAAAGGATAAGCCTTTGAATCTAGAAGGAGGAAGTGTCACATCTGAAACTCCTGAGAAAAAAATGTCTGAGTAGGAAGAATCCGCTTGTAAAGACCTATCAAAAACCAAAGCTTTCTCCTTACAAAGGGGCCGACCCTGATACTACAAGGATACATCGGCCATGGGTCAAAGAATTGAGGAAAATCTTATTTCATAGAATCAAGAGGTAGAGCGTGTTACCTGAGGACCACTAGAAGATAGGGGCACACATACAAGTTTAGTTGCTACATATGCCCCATATTGTCCTGCTAAGTCAGGGCATTTGTACATGTTAGCACTCTCTCCAGCAAAATAATAATGGATTTTCTCATCTATGAGAATTCATGGATTCCTTGGAACCATTCTCTCACCATTACTCTATCATTGGTCGGTAACATGCTCACCCAAGTACCAAGCATCCCCAAGTGGTCCCTAGAAGAGGACCCATTTCTGTGTAAGCTCAAGGGCTTCCATTCAATTAGCCTGATAAGGGCAAAATATGGTCATCCAAAGTGCCAATCAACCTGGAAGGGCCAAGGATTGGCCATTGTCAAAAATTCAAAAATAAAAATAAAATCAAGAGTACAAAGAAAAAGACCTTTCGAAGGTAAGATTCATACTTTTTTTTTATCCAATGCGTTCAAAAGAATATACGTCTTTGTCATCACCTTACAAGCTAGCAACGCCTTTGTGTTTGAAGGAGTCGATCTTCAAGCTCAAGGAAATTCTGCCCCATATGGTTCATTCAATCCCAGTACATGAACTCCCAAATGTTTGAAGCACCAAAGCTGCAAAAACATTGTATTCATTCATTCTATTATATTATTTTCAATTTTCCCAAATAAAGGGAACATATATGTGGGACAAACCAGGCTCCCATGACATTAACATCTCCCCTTGAGAGGACATTCAAAGAGCATAGAAAATAGGCATAAGCCGAACCTCCCCAATCATACCTGATGACTTGGGTCAGATCCACAAAGAAGTGCAGGTAAATGCTCACCGAATTTTTGCAATTGCTAAAGAGCATATGCCCGGTGATAGGACAAGTTTCCAAATCTCCTACAACCATCTCAATGGGATCATCTCATCTTTGGGAATTCCTCCCAAGAGTACTACTGTGTCATCCAAGTTACCCCATATCACAATGGGCCAAGAATGATTAGTTACTTATCAAAAGAAAGATCCGTCAAGGCGTAAAAGCAACGAGATGTGACTATCATTTCCCCCCAAGCAGGTGGATTGTGTGAGTTCTTGGCCACAACCTTTCAATCAATGCCTGCAATATTATGAGATCATTCTTCCTCCTTCGAATTTGAACAAATTCTAAAAACCCAACCGTGTCCATACAGAACCCAAACTCGGAGATGCAACTGATCATACCATTTATACAATCATGGTAAGGGTAAACATTTTAAAAATCCTTAAGTTTTGCATATACATACATACACATTCATACAATCACGTCAAAGATAAACATTTTAAAAACCCTAAAATTTTGCATACATCTCTTGCCCTAATGTAGGAAAGAACGCTAAATTACTATAGTAATTGCCTAGTTTGGCCAAGATGTAATAAAAAACATATATAATAAAAAATAATAAAAAAAAGAGATAAAAGATACACACAAAAGAAAAAGGGAAGAGGTACTTACCCCTTTGCATACGACTATAGATATGATTCCCAGTCTCTTGTAGTGTTATCCCTTAATACCAACACGTTTACTCACTAACCCTCCACATGGATACCCCGCCAAGTGAACCAGTAGTCCGTCTTCTGAGTGATCGTCTCCCACGCTTAAGATATCCTCTACTTCCTCAAAAAGTGATGAAAAATGACAAAAGAAATATGAAAGAGGTGGATGAAGATAAGCCCCCTCCCCCCTTCCTAAGAAAATGAGGGAAGATTTAAATCCTCCCATTTTGGAGCTAGAGTCTCTAATGGAAGTTTGGAGGTTCCTCCAAACCTCCATTGGAGAGGCCCCCAAAAAAAATTATGTGTTCATTACTTTAACCTTAAGCTTTGGGTCAAAGTCAATTTCCATTTCGGTCAATATCACTCATTAAAACAAAATCTTAATTTGTGGTCCTTTGATTGACATGATTTTCACAACATTAGAATTAAAATTTCAAATATATTTGATTTAGTAGATCGGTTATTTTCTCAGAATTTGTTCCAACCAATATTAGACATCAAAACAAAATCTTTTTCTATAGTCCTCTGATTGATGCAATTTTTGTACTATTGAATTCCAATCTTCTATCAATCCAAATCTAAGAATATTCGATCTCATGGTCCATTTCCCCATTTCCATACTGGCCAATATCAACCATCGAAATTGATCCCTTTCGTAGACCTATGATTGGAGAATCCAACCATAGGATCCCTTTCGTAGACCTCTGATTGGAGAATCCGACAGTATGATATCTCTCTCATAGACCTCTTATTGGAGAAATACAACAATAGGATCCCTCTTATAGACCTCTAGTTGGAGATATCCGACTGCAAACCGATTGGTAGAAATCCAACTGTAGATCCTTTTTGTGGACCTCCGATTGGTAGAAGTCCAACCATAGGATCCCCTTTTATAGACCTCCAAGGATCCCTTTTTTTTCATAGATATACATTTGGTGAAATCTAACTGTAGGATTCCTTTCCTTTTGTAGAACCACATTTGGTAAAACCAACTGTAGGATTTATGTCTTTTACAAACCTACTTTTGGCAAAGTCCAACTGCAGGATTCTTTTCCTTTGTAAACCGACGTTTGGCAAATTTCAGCTCTTAGGCCCCTTTGAAAATCTTTCCTAGTAGATCTTCGACCGATGCAATTCCCCGCATTATCGGACTCCAAATTGCCCTTTTGCAGACCTACGTTTGTAAAATTCAACTATACGACCATTCCCTCGTAGATGTTCAATTTTAAGGTCTACTCCCATTAATCAACCTCATCCTTTTGGGCACCATTTTCCCTAGTGTAGCTAATTGTGAGCTGAATATAGTCGATTATATTCTGCTATATCATTTGTCTACTCCCTAGATGCATCTATTTTCAAGAGAAGTAAATGAAATGTTTAGTTTGGATGCAACAACATTCCTAGTCAATTCTTTGACTTTTTCCATCTTCAGTGTCACCTCACTCAAATAGGGGCATTCTGTAGACACTAGATTTTGGCTCACCAAAATAGTGCCCGCCATGCTGCTATCAACTATAGCCTAGAACAGCCCCCAGGGTTTTGCATTGTAAAAAATGACCATTTTGTCCCTTGAGTGACTTTAATGCTCAAACATTATCAAAGTGGGATGAAACTTTTCGGATGGCATATTTTTATGATTTTAAATATATGTTCTAAATTTTTGTGCAAATCTGACGTTGTTTGGTCATTGTTTCATCAAACCTTAATTATGCGGGCCCCGACTGCTTCGGGCATAGATTTGACTGTGTTCTTGGCCAAATGTATGGTGTAACTTTACATTATTGGATAGTAAATTTAAAATTCTTTCCAACAATATGTGTATCGTCAAAATTTGACGGTCGTATCTCCCGAAATCAGTCACGAAAGTTTGGACGATCGACGCGGACCCCATAGGAGTACATTTTGACCCATCTAGAGGCTGCCATGTGGCAGATCCTCTAGCAAGCTGAGCCCAACCTCCATTGGAGGATTTAGATCCTATTCTCTCCTCTGGTTTTTCTATAAATAGGGACCCATTAGTCCCTAGTTCAACACACATCAAACACTTCTAAACCCTAGAGCTTCGATCATTCGACTCTATTTCTCTCTCACGGGCAGTCCCTTGGTACCCCAAAGCCCTGGAGAAAGTCTGAGTTCCTGGGGGAATCCTACACAATATGGTGAGAGCGAAACTTCAGCAAAAGATATTGGAAACCCGAAAAATTCCTAGAGTACTATTGGAACAAAAAATTTATGAGGATCGCAATAGTATATATCGGAATTCTAAAATTCCCACCCAATAAGCCCAAATCCGCCCGGTAAGCTAATTTTGGGCCCCAAAGAGGTATTTTTCTCTTTTACACCCTTTTTTATTCTTGTTGTATAGTTTTTCATGCTAATTGCGAATGTGTACATATTATTTGCAAGTTGTGCCCAAATTAGGGCATTTTACCCTAATTTGGGGTTATGCTTAGATCACCATTATCATGATATATTAGAATTATATATGCAATTTTCAAATCACTGACATATCTTTATAATGCCAATTTTTCAAAAATACCCCTACTTTCATACCACTATGATGTTAGTTTTCTTGAAAACAACCTTGGTAATGCTAAAACGTTTCTGGAACCTTTTCAAATGATTTTCGAAATGTACATGCATATATTAAATTGCCTACCATGTCCCCATCCCTCCTGCATTTCATTATACCCATGCAGAACTACATTGGACTAGATCCCTAGTGAGAGTACGTTAGTAGGATTTGTTTTGTATATACATCATTACAAAGGTCTAAAATATTTAAAAAAAAGATCGATCATCAGTCGGGCAATTGCTGGGTGTCTAGAATATTATGAACCTATAAATTTGACACCTAACCAGAGACTGGGAAGACCTTACCTTATCTATTGTTGAGTTAAAAATAACCATTCCCTTGAAAAATGGAGATACAATTATGAGTCCTAGACCGTTATCTAGGTGGTGACTCCCTTATGCTCCATTTGTTTTGGAATAAAATTTTACTTGAAATTTTTCACCTAAAAAAAATTAGATGTAAAATTTTAAGTGTTGGTAAGTGTTGCAATGTTTGTTTTGTGATGGAAACAAACATTAGAAAACTTTTCAACAAGTAAAATTTTACATTTACGAAGTAAAATTTACCGTGGAAAATTTTCCAAGTAAAATTTTGCGCCGAAACAAACATTAGCCGAAAAAGTGAGCATCTTAATCCTTCTCCCAAGTTACACTAATTCGGACGACAATGTCCAAATCAGGCAAGTCAAAGGACCAAAAAACCCAAAAGTGAGAGGACGAAGGTCTTAGGAATCACTCCCCCTCTACACCTACAAGGGGGTAACAATTCCAACTTGGACTGGGGTGATGGTGGTTTCGCAACTCCACCCCATCTTTCCTCCTATTGTCTATTGTCTCCTTCATCAGCCTTGCCAAGTAGCAATGGTGGTCGTACATGCACCTACGGCATCGGCATCCAATTCCATCCAACCTCCTATCACCCAAGTAGCTCATTTTGTTGCACCTGCTGCCATTGTGGCACTAGCCGCTACTAGCCAGGCTCCATCTACTATTGCAGCCATGGCTAGTTCAAACCCATACCAATCATTGTCCTTTCATGCATAATATGGTGAGACAAACCCTTCTGCCAGAACTGTTACGAGAATCATCATCAACATAGCAGTCAATGGTCTAGCCCCATTTGCTAGGCCCAATTGTGCTGATCCGGATCCTCTACTTCCATCAGTTGTACTTCCATCCTACTTCCATGCCCTCTGAGAGCGCCACCTGGCCTGACTCATATCCAATGGTTGACATTAGCCAAATTCGATTTTTGAAAATCACCTATGACATGTTTGAACCACCTTAAACCGGTTCAACCTCACTCACACAAAACCCAACCTACCCTTAAACCAAACTACGGTTCAAAGAATTCAAACAAAAATCCCCAAATAGGTTTTGGTCGTTCTTTTCTTCTTCTTCACAAAAACGCAGAGCAGAGCAAGCTCCATCCATCTTTTTCTTCCCAAAAAATGTTGAGTAGAGCAAGCTCCATCCATCCATCGTTCTTATCTTCTTCTTCCCAAAAACGTAGAGTAGAGCAAACTCCATCCATCGTTATTGTCTTCTTCTTCCCAAAAAACACAGAGCAGAAGAAGCTTCATCCATCCATCGTTCTTCTCTTCTTCTTCCCAAAAAATGCAGAGCAGAAGAAGAGTTGAACCTCAAAGCACCACAATCGAACATCTCGGCCGACCTCAGGAAGCTCTTCTCCTCTTCTTCTGAAAACTCAGAGCTTTTCTGTAAGTATTTTTTCTTTTTCATTTTACTCCCTCCCTGTGGATTTTAATTTTTTTTCTTGCAATCTCGATCCTGTACTAATGGCTTTCTTCCTGCAAACCCTAATGCTTGTGTTCAGTGCCCTTCTTAGGTAGGATTTCATTGAGGTGTTGCCATTGTTGTTGTTCCCTATTCTAAAACTCTTTAATATTTTTATTTGATTTCTGTTTCGTTGTTGAGATCTTCATTTAGGACCCTCTCCCTCTCACTAGTAGTTCTCTATTCATCTTGGGTAGGGCAATTTTGCTATCAACCATTGCCATTGAAACTTCTTAGAGGGCATGGAAGTAGTTGAAACTTCATCTTGGCCTTGCGTTTGTGGTCTGCTGCTACATCGGCATCTAGGATTCTGCTTGGCCAGCATTTTGTCTTTGATGTCACTGGCGGCACTTGTTTGGGTGTTCTTGAAGCTTTAATAGTGATTAAGTTGTTCAAGTTTTAGATTCATTGGAAAGCTTATTTTGTTTGAAATGTGAATTTCTTCATCATTTAATCCTATTGCCACTACCTATTTTTCATTATTGAATAGTAGAGTTTAGATATTGAAGAATTAAATTCTCTCTTGCTATAGAGATTTGTAGCGAAAAGTGGATCAATTCTATTCTAGGTGGATTCTTGGATGTCCATAGCCAGACTAGTGTGAAAATTCCTTTCCATTCCCCTGTTCCCATTCTTTTCATTACATTTCATGTTTTTAAGCTAAAATTTTCCACAACCTGATGCTGCATTCCTATTTCTTCTTTTAGAATGTCATGTGAGCTATAGAATTTTTCTAAACTCAGGTGATAGGATATAGATGCTGCATGGAAAAAAAAAAAGACAGGTTAATACAAGAAATGATTATTAAAGAGTCATTTTGGTTTTATATCTCTTTTCCATCTTTTTTTTGGGGAAAGAAAGAAATATATAAGAAGAAAAAAGAGAGGTTACAGCCTAAAGTAATGGTGACCTAAGGCGTCTTTTTGCACCAGGTCAACTAGACCTCCAGGGAGGCCATCTATACAAAAGTGGATCTCTTGAGTAATATTGACAAAAGAGGCTAGGAAGTCAGCACAGAAGTTAGTTTGGCGCACATGGAAGTGGAACTCCATGGCAGAGAAGGAATCCCGCAGGTCCCAGATCTGATGAACCAGCTCCAGAGAGTGCCACGGCAACCTCGAGAGGCTGTTGACAATCTGGATGGCCAACAAAGAGTCAGAGCGAACGTGGATGTGATCCAGCCCCAGGCTGTGGGCTTAGCGAAGGCCAGCACGAATGGCCAGCAGCTCCATGTGAAGAACGCTAAGGTTGGAGCTGCCACCTGCAACAGCGAAGAGCGGGGCACCATGATGGTTGGGCCCAATGGTCCCATAACCAGCCGAAGGGGGATGAACAGAGCCATCGCAGTTAATAGCCGTCCAGCTTGGGGGCGGAGCCAACCACCGGAAGGGGGTCTCACGAACGGGAGCAAAAGAGACAGGAATATGCCATCTCTCAAAAAAGATCCTAGAGGAGGGGGAGTCGATCACTGACTGATAGTGATCAAAGAACCGGAGCCTGGCATCGAGGAGAATAGACATCACAATCGCCGAGTGGTGTTGGGAACGGCCCTGGAACGCCCTACGATTCCTCTCGGCCTAGATGCGATAAATGGTAGCCAAAAAATAGAATTTCTTGATAGAAGTAGCCAAGTCTTTCCCATTAAACAGAGTAGCAGCCCACTCAACCTCGGCAAACCAAGGGGCTAGGGGAGACCGGAGGTACCCACAGGTAGCTAGAACTTCTACCCAAATCGATCGAGAATAGGGGCATCCAAAAAATAAGTGGTCAATGGTCTCGTCCTCATGGTGGCACAAGTAACAGGAGCTCTCAGAAGTTGTGCCCCATTGAGCCAGCTTGGAGCAGGTGGTGAGACTGTTGTGGACAGCAAGCCAAGCGACGAAAGAGAATCGCGGGTGAGAGGTTGGGACCCAGATGAGTTGGTGCCACCTAACCACCAGGCCAGAAGAGCGGAGAGAATGCCAGGCCGATTTGACCGTGAAAAGGCCATTGGGAGACGGAGTCCAAATAGCGGTGTCTTTGGGTAGCCGGTGCAGGAACGTAGTAGAATAGATCTCCGGCCATCGAGCTTGGAGGGCCGGATCAACAGGGGCGACCACAGTAAGAGGGTTCAAGGGAAGAAGAGAGCTGACCACATCGTAAGGCCTTCTACCCAAAGCCGGCACAATCAACAACCTTAGGACCTGATGGGGCCAAGGGGGAGCCACGGGTTGTGCCACAGCAGGGTGTTGGATCCATCATGAAGAAGAATGCGGGTACATTGTAAGGCAGCCTGGCGGGTGTCGAGGATAGCCTTCCAGGTGGCAGAGCATCTGGAGGGGGTAGGCAGCGACCAGATGGAGTGGCGGCGAAGCCATCGAGCCAAGACAAAGTCCACCCAACAAGAGTCCTTGGCAGAGGCAATGCTCCAAACGTGTCGCATAAGGCTGGCCTGGTTCCAGTCGCTCAAACGACGGATGCCAAGCCCACCTTCCTCCTTAGGTTGGCAGAGCTTGCGCCAAGCCACCTTGTAAGCACCCCGATCATTATGGCCAAACCAGAGAAAATGGGCCATAAGCCTCTCAAGGTGCGCAATCACCCGGGAGGGAAGCTTAAAGACGTTTATCTAGTACGAGATAATGCCATAGACAACAGATCTGATGAGCTATAAATGGCCCGCAAAGGAAAGGGCCCTACCCCTCCAGGAGGCAAGCTGCTTGTCAACCTTAGAAGTGAGCTGCTCAAAGTCATTAGGGCAAAGACTCTTCGAGGATATAGGCACCCCCAGGTATTTGATCGGGAACGACCCCATGGGAATGCCAAGAGCAGCAGAGATTTGGAGCTGCAGGGAGGTGGGGCAATTCGCAAAGTAGACAGAAGACTTGTCTTTATTGAGGCACAAACCAGACAAGTGGAGAAGTCCTCGAAGCATTGTTGGAGCAGCATGGAGTTGGCCACAATAGCTTTTCCAAAGACAAAGAGGTCATCAGCATAGCAGAGGGTGGTAATACTAGGCTTGGCACAGAGCTGATGATATTGGAAACGCCCGATGGAGGCCAAAAGGCTAAGGGAGTCAGAGAAGTGCTGCAGGACAACTGAGAATAAGGCAGGGGACAGGGGACATCCCTGACGCAGGCCATGGTTGGCCGAGAACATCCTAGATTTTTCATCTTGTTATTGTTGCTGTTATACATTGGCTATATTTTTCATTTTTAGAACATATAAATGGTAGTAAGGTTTTCATTTACTAGTATCCATCCATGAAGAGTGTTCATGTGTTCATTGCTTTTAGATAGAATTCATTTATATAGATGCCAACAAAAATTTAACTTTCGATTGGTATTCACATCGATGGGATCTTTGTTTCTCTTATTAGGCCGATCCGCAGACAATCATAAAAATAAAACTCTGTTACTTTGAAATTATAGATTTTATGGCCATTATACTAAGGTTGTGTTTGGTATGCATTATTGGAATGCATTCCATTCGATTTTGCATTCTTGGGCGATAAAAACAACTACTTTTATCATCTAGGAATGCGAAATTGACTTAGAATGCATTTCAAGAATTAGTTTTCACCTGTTTTCGCTCATGTAGGAGTTTGGACTTGACACTAACCAGGAATTTAAGGTCTCACAGTTGAAATTAAGGATGAGTTATTGTGATATCTTAGCAAAGTTACCTTCGCCCCCTCCCCTACCCAATAAAAAAAAATCAACCGTATTGGGTTTGTATGTGGTTGATTAAGTTTGACATTGATTTCAATGTTGTTGTTTATTTTGTAAACAAACAATGTCGACATCTAGTGTAAATAACAACAATGAAGGTTACTTGAGGTATTTGAACATGAAGTGCTTTTGTAATAGAAGAGTATCAGTAAGAATTTCACAATCTTCAGACAACCCGAATAGGCTATACCAATGTTGTACAGAGTATCCTAGAGGTGGCTGTAATTTCTTCTCTTGGTGTGACCCCATACAAGAACAGAGTGTAATGACTGTGCTAAGTGACAAACCATAGACAAATGTAGGTGATAGAATTCCAGACTTGCAACATATCAAGGAAGACAACCACAGGACAAAGAATACACTGAATTGGATGGAGAAGTCGGATGAAACACTACTATATAGGGTTAATATTGTAATAATCTTGTTGGTTGTGGTAATTGTATTACTTTTGAAGCGGTAAGTATCATTCATAGGGTTTTTTCTATGTTGTTCTGGGTTGTACAAAAATATATAGTTAAGAAAGATAACCTCTTGTTTCTTTCACTAGTATATTATTTCCCATATAATTTGCTAAAACTCTCCTCCTCCTTCCTAACAACATATCCATACAATACTTGCTATAATTTGAACCTATGGCACTCAGACCTTCTTATCACAAGATGAGCTGAATGAAATAATATATAATATTTTATTTTTGAACCTGTGGCACTTGGACCTTCTAAATCTACTAGTTTCTTTCATTGTAAAAATTTTCTACAGGGATTTGCTGATCAAAAAGCTGATAATAGCTAGTGTTGTCCTCTTTCATCAAAAGAAAGAGATGAAATGTCTATTAATAATGCCCTCAAATCATATGACTTATATCACTGAAAATATTATTGCTATGGGGGTTCCCTGCTGGTGATATGAGCTCTGGTTCTTTTGGATATTTTGAGGGGTTTTACTGAAACCATATGGTTTAAGTGATCAAGTTTTTTTAAGACTCACCACAAGGGAAATTACAAAATATACAATCTATGCTCAGAGAGGCTATATGATGCATCATTATTTGAGGGGAAGGTTGCATATTTTCGTTCGATGATCACAGTTGCCCCCCACTTCAACTCATATTATTTTTTTGTCAAAGTGCATACTCATGGTTGTTGTGCACTGCAAGGCTGGTATGACGAGAACTGGATTAATGATTTCTATCCTTCTTTTATACCTGGAGACTTCAAAATCCATTTTCATGACCGCCAAAGAGATTTCTACTGTCGATTGAATACAATAATGATAGAAAAGAGAAAAATATTGAACACCTCTTATCTTGATGGATTTGATAAGAGGAAACTTCCTTTCCCAGGATTCCAAGTTGCGGTTGATATGATAGACTATAATGGCACTATCTCAACAATGTCTAAACCTGAAATTGCCAACAACAAGGATGGGGGTGTTGTGGCTCCAAACCCAAGAAAATGTGTTCTCTGATTGTGAACTATACTTGTTGTCAAGTGTTTCTCTAATCTACTACTGAACAAGGTAAGCCTCCCTGTGATGTTCCTATACTTACTTGGTGATTAGACCATACTCCATACCACATAGAGATAATAGTCAAGAAGTTGTTAGAGTCATAACGTGGCATATGAACGGAAGCACCACAAGCACCAAATTTTGATGAAAATAAATTATGGTCTAAAGTATTGCAGTAATTAATACCTTCTACTGATGAGAAAGAATGGCTCACAATGAAAAAAATAAAATGGACCAACATGACTTTTGAAAACTTCCAACTTTTTAAAGACAAGCAGATAAACAGTAAACCACAATTTAGACTCCATCATTAATGCTTCACTTGCTCAATGTCTTGAAGGAGCACAATTAACCTACTTTTGTTTTAAGACCTCAAAAGAAAAAAAAAATTAAGAATTCACAACCCACAAAATCATATTATATTGTACTTCAATACAAACTCATATTATATTGTACTTCAAAACACATAAAATTCTTCATAACATTGTTCTTCATTGTCCAAGCTTAATTAAACTGTCTCCATGCTGCAACAATGAATACAAATAAAGGTTAGTTAAAAGATATTTTAAGAAAAAAAAATTAAATAAATAATTGAGAAACTTATTATCATAGTTAGATGTTGACCTGTTTCTTGTCCTGTGGATGGATCAATTCAAATTGTTGTTGTTGACCCTTGCGAAGAACCTTGTACCTGCACAATGCAACAAGAGAACATGGAATTAATACTTTCACTGACTTGTGTGCTCCTCACACTTAATGTAAAGGTGTATTTCATATAACTGCGTGCTCATTTCTCTTTAATACTGTAAATTCGATCTAACCATGAATTATTCTCAAATTGGTAATCATCTAGCATATTTTTTCAAGCATTCTCAAATTCCTATTCATTTTCATAATGGTATATACATTTATTTAAATCATTAAGAAAGGATGATCCATGTTTCATCAGATTACCAAGATGCTTTATCCCATTCTGCAATATGTGTCAGGTACACAATCTATGTCACGCCCCCATTTTTGGATAGGAATAAAGCACAGGCAAGGGGTGATTGGGATGACACGCATCATCCCCTTTCGCTACCAGGATCACTGATGCAGTGTCCCAGTCCATAGTAAACAGTCAAGGTCAAATATAATAATTACAATTTTCATGAAAATGAAGGAAAATTCCATTCAAGACAGAGTAATTACAAGTGGAAGTGATTTAGATAGCAGTTACTATATGTTTAGCTGGCTAGATGATACAAATAAAGTTTAACACTGTTTGTCGACTGACCATGACGTAACTACTCAAAAGAATATAAAGTATTACAAATAAATGTTCATAATGGACACAAAGCCCCAAAAGAATCAAAAGAGGGGACAATCCCCAACATCATCACAGCCCTTAGGCACAATCATCACAGGGGCATCCGTCACCATGTTCCTCTGACATAGCCTTGGGTTCCTCCATGTCAATACCATCATAATTAGCTAACTAGTCCTCAAGACCAACCAGATAACCACCATCTGCATCAAAATCTAAAAGAGCGTGTACACAGGAGGTTAGCTCCACTGAGCCAGTGAGGGGAAGGGGAATGCACAAACACACAATCACACATAGTCCATGATGAATGTAATGTTAATAGATTTTTCACCTAACACATAGTCTAAGTCTAGGTATATACTACTATGATAACTCGGGAGACACTGTGGGTCACTTAACTTATCGCCACAATGAAACCCTTATTATCATGGAGAGCCTACGTTGATCGAAGCCACCAAGACAACCCAGTGGCGGACCCTAATGATCAGTGGTCATCCCTGACCTAGCCTCTCTCCCCCATAGGCAACAAGGAGCCCCGATCACCCAACACCTAAACCCCTGTTGGTAAGGGTCGTAGCATAGGGAAATGAATCCTAACTGCAGTTATACTACATGCAAATCCTATCATCCCGAGAGGTATTTTGAGTGCATCAACGTCCTATTCCATCTAGTACCTGGGTACCAGCACGACACGGTGCATACAGGATAAAATGGCAATCAATAAATCTCACAAACATTTCTGAGGTTCCGACACCGGCACACCCGGCACTATAATCCGATTCAATAATGTAAAGTAAACATATCCACATCGCATCAATTCGTAACCAATATATTTTACATGCAAGAATGCAACATGTTCATAAATGATGCAAGTATCATATCAATTGTATAATTTATATTAAACAAACCCAAACATCATCCAAAATCCACTCACACGTTGTTCGATTGTTGCTTGGGATGTTTGGTAGGATTTGCCTCGGTACACGTTCTCCCGTACAAGTTATGAAATCTGGGGATGCTTGAGAATAGTGTCAGAAGAGTATAGGTGGGTCCCATAATGGGTCCCAATAGTTAACTTGAGGTTTTTATTGAGACAACATGGAGGGACGCAGGGACGGAGGCAACCAGGGGAGTCTGTTCCTGGCTCCGTCCAGGCATACTGTGAAAATAGATGGGGCGGATTCACGGACAGAACCTCTAGGTGAATCCATTCGTGCATCCGTTCGAACCCTGAGACATTCCCGAGAGGGAATGGAACTACGGACGAAACCACCAGGTAAATCTGTTCCTGGCTCCTTCCCAGCCAGTCAATCAGATTGCACAGAACGGATCTACGGGCGGAACCACGATGCAGGATTCGTTTGTGGATCCGTCGAGTCTCTATCCAAGATTTAGAAGGATTTTGACCTCCAACCTTCCATCCTTGAGACCACAAGGCTCCTAGAGTTAGGGAGGTGAGTCCCAAGTTCCGCTAGGGTCAATAGCACCCAGTCCCATCATGGCCTTAGAGGATTCGAAGGATTTGGAACCACCTCTAGGGTCTCTCCATTCCTAGGTTAAGGTCTTAAGGCTTGGAACTATAGTTCAGGATGTAAGGGTTATGGATAGCATTAGGGAAGGGGGTAGGGCTCCATGTAGGAGGTCAAAGGAAAACATTGGGTTTCCAAAAAGGAAACCCTAAGTTGGAACCGATCAGGGAAGGGTTTCCCCCATTTTGAAATGGAAAGAGAGGGAAGAAGGGGAAGGGTACTCACCATCCTTGATGAGCCAATGGATGGGTTCCACCTCCAGCCTCCTCTAATCACCTCCTTCAATGCTCTCCCAGCCTTCAACGATTTGGTTGGTAGGAGAAGTGAAAGAGCCAATGAATGGCTGAGCTATGTATTTATAGTAAATGGCCCACTTAGGGCCCGTTTGGCTTGGGGTTCATAGAGTAAAACTCATTTAAATGCCACCAAAGGCTAGTGGGCCCACCTATATTGCACATACACATTTCAAAGGGACTAAGGGTGGGGTCCACCTTGTCTAGGGGCTCAGGTGTAATGTTTGGGGCGCGGGGTGTGGGCCCCCACACAAGGAGAACACTCAAAAGCCTAAAACAGCACGGACAAAACCAGTCTTGTGAGTCCATTCGTGACTCCATCGCTGCTGTATGGGCAGAAACATAAGGAAAGTTGTTAGGTGGCTCACACTTCAAGGCCATAGAGGGGAGGGTACACTAGCATACTTTAGGGTAGTAACTCACCCCCTCGATCGTCACGATGTGTCCTTCGTGATCCGAAAGAGTTTCCCGACCACGATGCTAAGCTCATCATTGAGTGAGGTGTCTAAGTGTGGGGACATAGGAAACGCCTTCCAAAACTCTTCACCCTGGGGGCTCGTGTTAGGAGTAAGGGTCGTAGCATAGGGAAATGAATCCTAACTGAAGTTATACTACATCCAAATCCTATCGTCTTGAGGGGTATTTCGGGTGCATCAACGTCCCATTCCATCTAGTACCCGGGTACCAGCACGACGCGATGCATACAGGGAAAAATGGCAATCAATAAATCTCATAAACATTTCTGTGGTTCCGGCACCGGCACACCCGACACCATAGTCCGATTCAATAATGTAGAGTAAACATATCCACATCGCATCAATTTGTAACCAAGATATTTTACATGCAAGAATGCAGCATGTTCATAAATGATGCAAGTATCATAGCAATTGTATAATTTGTATTAAACAAACCAAAACATCACCCAAAACCCACTCACATGTTGTTCGATCGTCGCTTGGGATGTTTGGTAGGATTTACCTCGGTACACGTTCTCTCATACAGGTTATGAAATTTGGGGATGCGTGAGAATAGTGTTAGAAGAGTATAGGTGGGTCCCATGATGGGTCCCAACAGTTAACTTGAGATTTTTATCGCGACAGCACAGACGGATGCAGGGACGGAGGCAACCAGGTGAGTCCGTTCCTAGCTCCATCCAGGCATACTGTGAAAATAGATGGGGCGGATTCACGGACGGAACCTCTAGGTGAATCCGTTCGTGCATCCATCCGAATCCTGAGACATTCCCGAGAGGGAACGGAACTACGGATGGAACCACTAGGTAAATCCGTTCCTGGCTCCATCCCAGCCAGTCAATCAGACTGTACAGAATGGATCTACGGGCGGAACCACGATGCTGGATCCGTTCGTGGATCCGTCGAGTCTCTAAACAAGATTTGGAAGGATTTTTACCTCCAGCCTTCCATCCTTGAGACCACAAGGCTCCTAGGGTTAGGGAGGTGAGTCCCAAGCTTCGCTAGGGTCAATAGCACCCAGTCCCATCATGGCCTTAGAGGATTCGAAGGATTTGGAACCACCTCCAGGGTCTCTCCATTCCTAGGTTAAAGTCTTAAGGCTTGGAACTATAGTTCAGGGTGTAAGGGTTATGGATAGCATTAGGGAAGGGGGCAGGGCTCCATCTAGGAGGTCAAAGGAAAACATTGGGTTTCCAAAAAGGAAACGCTAAGTTGGAACTAGTCAGGGAAGGGGTTTCCCCCATTTTGAAATGGAAAGAGAGGGAAGAAGGGGAAGGGTACTCACCAATCTTGATGAGCCAATGGATGGGTTCCACCTCCAGCCTCCTCCAATCACCTCCTTCAATGCTCTCCCAACCTTCAATGATTTGGTTGGTAGGAGAAGTGAAAGAGCCAATGAATGGTTGAGCTATGTATTTATAGCAAATGGCCCACTTAGGGCCTGTTTGGCTTGGGGTTCATAGAGTAAAACTCATTTAAATGCCACCAAAGGCTAGTGGGCCCACCTATATTGCACATACACATTTCAAGGGGACCAAGGGTGGGGTCCACCTTGTCTGGGGGCTCAGGTGTAATGTTCAGGGCATGGGGTGTGGGCCCCCACACAAGGAGAACACTCAAAATGTCATACTCCAAACCACCCCCTAGGAGGATTAGGTAGGTGACCCGAATTACAAGACAACAATCCGCCAAATCCCATGGATCTAGAAGCAGCTAATCTATTCACAGACATACATACACCGTAATACAACATTTAAAACTTAGACTGCTGCAGAAGACTATAAATACATTAAAATATAAAAGAAGTGTAGCAATACAGGAAATGATATTATATACTATAAGGTGTTTGATCATTCCCTCTCTCACTCCCACAAATAGAACAGTAAAAACTACCATATACATCTACTAAAATAAAATAAAATATACACAGGGCGAGGTAACTCAAGTCCCAAAAAGAAGAAGAAAACTAAAAGCAGAAACGGGGATAAACTCCTGTCAAAAACAAAAAGGAGTCCCCAAGACAAAAAGCATCAACAGCAACACCCTTCACGGGTCATCTTCAGTAACCACTGAGAATACTCACATCAACGGTTTGACCTCCGTCGGGGTCCACACCAATATAGTCATAACCATCATGGCTCTCCTCTACGTAATAAGCCTCCCTGCCACAGTGACATCTACCTGCAGAATCATCTAACAGAAAACATGTATAACAGAGCGTGAGCTCCACTGAGCCCGTGAATGAAACATATCATTATGCATGCATATGCAATCACAACCATATGGATCCTACATGAGGTGCAATCCAATTGTTATTAGCCACCTAACATCACAGCTAAGGCAGGTTAGTACTACTACAATCTCCAATACATGTATCCCTGGTGCGGGTTTTTAACCCCTTCCCGCGATACACCCATTGAGTTGTCAAAGATGACCAGTCAGCTCCCGCATGCGTTCACCAAGGTCAGCCCAACCAGCCCTCTGTGATTAACCTGTGAGGCATCCATCCCTTCTTTTTTTTTTTTCTGGCTTATAGCCCATATTCACCTTTTTGGTGTAATCACATTTCTTTTCTTTTTCTTTTCTCATATATATGATCACTCCCATAGGCATCCAACATCTTAACCCTTGTTGGCAAGTGTGCATAGCACGGGTGATGAAATTCTAACCCCATGTCTATATAGCATCGTATGAGTCAGGCGGTGTCATCCGTATCCCATTCTACAGGCTACCACAACCCTCATTTCCAAGTCAGCTACGGCATCTAATCTAGCATTCACATTCAGCATACAGTGTTCAACCATAATTTCCAGTAGTCAACACAATGTTGCTTTAAGTTTTCAAGATTCATGAATTAAATAAGTAACACAGTATTATAGAGATAAAATTTAATTCATCATATTAATTATGTTACATCTACACACACAATGACATTCCACTCACCTTGGTTTAGTTCTACAGGTTCAGTTGCTGGATCAGTTCCGGCTGGTACTTGGCAGTGTTCCTCGAGCGCAGGATCAAATCCTAAGGTAATAAATTAGAAATGTGTTATTCAACTTGTCAAACTATTTTGGGTGTCTGAGTGCTGATCTAGGTTCACTGGCCTGACTCGGTGCTCAGTTTGGTATAACTTAGAATTCTTCGAGTCTTGCACTGGGCCTTCAGATCCATGTCCCGGTGCATCATCTGGAGATGTGGATCAGGGTCAAATCTGGTATTTACCAGTGTAACAGGTTGTACATGGTCCCGACAATCTCACAAGTCAGTCCTCAGGTCAGCAGTTCAACTGGACCATCACTGGCAGGGTTGCCAGGCCCTGTGGGGCCCACTTGGGTACCCAAGGTATAAATATTAATGGACAGATGTGAGGAGGGGTATTTTGATTATTTACCACCTCCTTACATTGTACATGGCCCACTGGTGTAGGTCCACAGAGTCAGGACATCAAATCAGCCCATTTCCATTCTCTGGGTGATAGGGCAATCGCCCAATGCATCGCCCAGAGCCTGTTCGAAGCGTGAACAGGCTCCTAAACTGGGATTTTTCTGCATGGGCAATGCCTAGGTCGATCCACAATGCATGTAGGGTTGTTGTGGACCCCCAGGAGAGTGGATTCCAATGGTCCACATGGACCATGGCCTAGGCCCACCATTTGGCAGCCAGGAGCTGTCCAGCCAGCTAAGAGAACAGCTGCCCAGCTGTGTCTCAGCTTAAGGCCACGTTTTGGGCTGCATGTAAGGATGATTCCACCTAAAATATGGTGGTGGGAAGTTGTTACAACATAGGGCTAGGCAAAGAGAAGCCTGTGTGCACAGATCCAAGCCCAGACTGCCTGTTCTGGGTGCAACAGGGCAGTGCAATCAGGCACATAGACTGATCTCAATCTCAGGCTTAGTTAGTAAGTTCGGGAACGGCAATTGAACGGGAACGCATACGTACAGCAATTAAATGGACTAGACGGTAATAATACTTTAAAAAAATCCGACTTCATAAAACGCATACGGTAATAATACAATACGCGTTTAATATGTGTATAATACGGCATAGACGACAATAATACTTTAAAAAAAAAGGACATATATTCATTATATAACATGCATTCACCACCTAATAAACAAAATAATATCATGATTTTATGAACTAAAACAAACACAATAATATAATATCCTATATTACATCTCTAAGATTATCATTTAACATACCAAAATATCAATAAAGTAGTCTCTAAACCATAAAATATCAATATAATAGTCTATTACATCTCATCAAACATAAAAAAAAGTAAGACATAATGTGTTCTGGAACCATGAAAACCCCATAAAATAGTCTCTAATAGGAACAAGTCCCATAAAATAGTCTCTAACAATAACAAATCCTTCATGTCATAAAGAAGGAAACCATCAATCATTGATATCTAATGGTTCTTGTGTCTCAGAAGTTGAACCATGTGTGAAAGGAGTCTGTGAGATATTGCGCAGCTGACTTAGAGTGCCACGATATGTTGAAGTTTGAATACTATCATTGTCTCGTGCATATTCTCCAATCCCAAGTTCTCTATGAAGCCAATATGCATCATCTTCCATTCTTTCATCCTCCTCATCTTCAACTTCAGCTCCATTTTCATCTTCATCCATTGGAATCTCAAGCAGTTTATCTAAATTTATTGATTCCTTGCTAAACTTTTCAATTTCCCTTGATTTGACTTTCATAAGGGAATGCATCTTTACATATACCAAATCTTCCAACATTTGAGGAGAGAGTTTATTTCTTTTCTTGGTTTGCACTGCTTCAAAAGCACTCCAATGTCTTTCACATGATGATGAACTACAAGGTTGACTTGTAATTTGAATGGCAATTTTTTGAAGCATTGGAACATAATTTCCATGCAAATTCCACCATACACCTACATTAAAAAAAAGGATCAAAGAAATAATGAAGAATAAATTCATTACCAAATTTATAAAAAATTAAAAAGAAATGAAATAAAAATGTAACATAGAATAACAAAAGATTCATCAAAATTTTACTTACGTGGATGACAATCAATCATTGCCAATGAGAGGTCATGAAGTAGCATTTCTTCTTTGTCCAAATAAACATTTATTTCTTTGCCAAATTGTTTCTTCTCATTCGGAGGAACCATGCTCTTTGTGATATAGATCATTGCCCTTTGCACATCATTCTGGTTGTATGAAATTTTTCCCTCATACATTAGACAAGGATTAAGAAAAGCAGCAGCAACTTGCACAGGATGTAATATATTTGCCTCTTTTCTACTATCAAACAATTGCAACAACCTCTCATACTTTGCTGGGTTGTTATTGCAACGGTGTATAATAGTATTTCTTGCCCTTTCCATTGCCTCATACAAAAAAGGATTTGTAGCTCCATCACCATCAACCAAGCGAAGAACTATAATAAGAGGCTCTAAAATTGAATATACATCCCTCCCATTAAGCCAAAACTCTGTAGTCTGAATTATTTCAGTGATCATCACACCCAATTCAGACCTGCAATGCCTATTTATCCTCCATTCTGCTGATATCCTCCATTCTGCTGATGCTACCATCACTCTTAAAAAATCCTCAACTTCAAGAATAGACTTGAGCATCAAAAAGTTAGATGCAAACCTTATCTTGCAAGGTTTTCTCAACTCTTTGTTTCAACCATGCTTATACATAAAATATGTGCTTTCTCAACATTTCTCCATTATTAAAGATATGGCAACCCCATAGTTGGAAGCATTATCGAGATAAGTTGAACAACTTTCTCTGGCCCAATTTCTTCAATTATGGGTTCAAGTGTGTCTCTAAGAAATAACCCCGTCTTGGATGCATCAGAACATTCAAAAGATTTGAGAAAAACAGCCCCCTTGGGTGAATATGCAATAACATTAATAAAAGCACGCTCCTTCATATTAGTCCACATATCAGACATTATTATACATCCTGAAAGAGACCATGACTCCTTAACTGTTGAAACATATTCTTCAACGTTCTTCTTGGCCCTTTGCACTAACTTAGTCCTCAATGTAGAATAACTAGGTATACTATAACTTGGATCATAACAAGCAACATAACGTATCATTTGTTGAAAAAAAGGGGTTTGAAGAATATTGAAGGCAATGTTATTCAAAATAAAATGTTGAGCCATGTCATCATCAACTCCATCTTTATCTTTCTGTTTAAACATTGCATCGACAGATGGTTGTTGGACACTTGAAAGTTGACCAGTTTGTCTTCCAATTTCTATGGGGTTCTGTGAAGAACCGACATTACATGCAGTAGAACTTTCCCCAGTCTTAGCTTTCTTACTTAGTGCACAAAGTGCCTCAGCTTGTACATCGTCAGGCACATTGCAACAAATTCCAATATCATGCCCTTTTTGACAAGACAAATGGTATTTGACCCTTGAAATACCCCCCGCATACTCTTTTTTACAAAAGTTGCATTTGAAGCGGCCTTTTAAGTCCTCTACATACTTCCACAAATCATCTCTTTGTTTAACCATATTTTGTTAGTGACCTAATAAATAAATGAATATATAAGAAAATGAAAAATTCTATAATACCAAACTCACCTTAATAATAACTAAGATTCTTGATAATAAGAGCCAAAACGGAAACATTCATTAAACCATAAATATAACTGGATAGAAAAATTGCAAACAAATAGATGAGTGAATTAGATATTTAGTTAATTGGCATGATTCATGAATATTATTTCTCTAAAAAATGACATCCATACTAGCATTCAATTTCTGTGAAATTAACAGAACATAATCTCTTTGCTATTTGTTTGATCTCATCCCATATCATACACTCATACCCGGCCAGGAGGCCATGGTAAGCCATGGTATAAACCATAGTGGAAAAGGTGAGAATTTTCAACCAAAAGTGAAGTTCGAGGTTCGATTTTGACAAAATTCCAATTTTAAACAATTGAGAATAAGAATAAAACAGAAATTAAGAGACCTGCAAGGCATTTTAAAACGAGAACACAATAACTGAAGCTAAAAAAAAAATAGGGAAAATTACGTGATTAACTACAAATGAGCATAGGGAAAAAAATAGGGAAACTTACTGTTTACCAAATTAATTAATCCTTGTAGATAAGAGTGAAACAGAGGATAGGTGAATGTGGATTGTGGTGAGAAACTGAGAATCAAAAAGGTTTCCCGTTTCTATTTTCCATGGAGATGCAGTTGGAACTTGTGATTTTTCATTTGATTAGCAAACAATAGGAAATAGAGAAAGGGATACTAACCACAGTGGAAGAAGTTCTTCCGAAGAACAACAGTGGAAGAAGAAATAAACAAGGAGAAACGTCACCGCTGCCATCGCCGATGCCGTTGCCGTCGAAGCTTTGACGATCGCAGTTGTTGAACGGAGATGGGGAGGATGATTGGAGATGGAGGGGGGCTACCGCTGCTGTTGCCTTCTAGGGTTGGACTTTGGAGTGAAATAGTGAAAAAATTCTAATCTTTTTTCTTTTTTTTTTTTTTTTTTTTTTTTTTTTTAAACATTAGGGTAAAACTTAAAAAGTATAAAACGTATAATACCCGAATTATACGAGTATAATACTCGATCGGTTAAAAAATGCATTTTTTTATAAAAATACGAGAAAGTGTGGGGACGGGAGTATTATTCGTTCAAAAGTTCGGGTACGCGTACTTACTAACTAAGGTCTCAGGTATGAAACAACATAATAAATACATGAAAAATACTCAGATCTTCCATGCAATAGGTTTGCATGTTAGATCTGAGGCAGTACAAGGCAACCCCCAGGTGTTCTGGGCTGTCCTTGGCCAATTTCACTTCAGTAGAGCAAAGATCCATAGAAGAGAACAGAGAACAGTAGTAGCAACATATAGGGGCATGGATTTATACCTGAGAGATGGTGAGCTGCTGGGATCAGGGGCTAGATGACCTGCCCTGGTTCTCCTTCTTCCTTCCTCTTCTTCTCCCTCCCTTCTTCTTCTTTTCTCTCTCCTTTTTCTTTTGTTTTCCTCTCCCTTCTCTCCTCCACGATATGAGTAGTGTAGGGTCTTATTTTGGGCTGGGCCCCTTCTATTTATAGGCCAACCATGACTAGGGCCTTTTTGGCTGCCAGCCCCATACTCCAAAATGCATTCTTCAAACTGATTCTGGGCCATTCTGGCCACTCTGGTGGGGTCCACAGGGGTCCAAGGGTATGTAATGGTTCCCAAGACTCCCATTTACCCCTAGAGGGTGTCCATGGTCTGTATGGGTGGTCCCCACTTGTCTGGAGTTTAAAATAATGATTTTAACCACTCTAGGTGATTCATTGGGTGATAGGTGAATCACCCAGTGCATCATCCAGAGAATACAACAAGGTTGTAATTTCACTGTGCTTGCACAGGGGCTTGACCCAGGGCTTGGGCCTTGCACCTACATCTTACCCCTAGAGGGTGTCCATGGTCTGTATGGGTGGTCCCCACTTGTCTGGAGTTTAAAATAATGATTTTAACCACTCTAGGTGATTCATTGGGTGATAGGTGAATCACCCAGTGCATCATCCAGAGAATACAACAAGGTTGTAATTTCACTGTGCTTGCACAGGGGCTTGACCCAGGGCTTGGGCCTTGCACCTACATCTTACCCAGGGTCCAATACACATCTTTCTAGGTGTGGGCCCCACATTTATGGAGAGGAGAGAAAATACCTGGGATCCAAGTTGTACATCATGCAGTGTGCAGTATAGCAGCATGGACCTACAATCCACCTTCTTGCAAGTATGTAGGAGGTCATCCTCAATGGTTCAACTACTAGAGTGATGCTCCACAGGGTGTTTGGATGATTGACCAGAGGTTCCTATCCTTCATTCAAAATTCCTAACCAGTTAGGGTCAGATTTGACACAAAAGTCTGAAACAGCACGGACGGAACCAGTCTTGTGAGTCTGTTTGTGACTCCGTCGCTGCTGTAAGGGCAGAAACATAAGGAAAGTAGTTAGGCTTTGGCACACACTTCAAGGCCATCGAGGGGAGGGTACACTAGCATACTTTAGGGTAGTAACTTACCCCCTCGACTGTCACGACGTGTCCTTCGCGATCCTGAAGAATTTTTTGACCGCGATGCTAAGCTCATCATTGAGTGAGGTGTCTAAGTGTGGGGACACAGGAAACGCCTTCCGGTACTCCAGGGGCTCGTGTTAGGAGGATGGTCGACAAAATCACCATCGATAGATCTCCCCCACTGCTGATTGAGGAATCTCTCTTGGACAGGCAGACCCGTGAACTGATCAACGATCTTATAACTTGGTTTAACCACCAGTGAAAACAGTTCCCCGACGTACATGGCAGCAGTATCTACACATCACAAGGGAAAGAAATTATAAATAAATAGCAAACCCGGGTGCAGATGTAACAATCTGTGTCATGTATCAGGTAAAACCTCACCTATTTCCCTTGCCATTGCAGCTTCTTGATCAGTAAAAATGGTTATGGGCTTCTTTTGTCCATGAGCCTCCATGAATGTCTCAAACAACCATTTTAAGGAAGCAACTATTTCATCATATAATAGTGCATCTCCAAATATGGTCACACCCCTATGATAGTTGAATCCTGCAAAAATACCAAACAGTATGTACTCTTTGTTTGTGCAAAATGTAGTGTCGAAGATAACATCCCCAACCAGTGCATAGTCAATGAGCATCCTCGGATCTGGCCAAAATATATTTGCTATCTGTTCTTTATTATCCAGTTGCAAAGAGTATGCAACAGAAGAGTTGTTCCCTGTCTAGCTTTTAAAATATGTGTTGTAATATGGGTACAAGGGTAATTTTATCTTATGGGGATATTTTTATCTTGTACTCTTTTCTAGAATATTCTTCTTAATATTATAAATAAAGTGGGATGTGTGTCACATTGATACAAGTCATCCTCTCATTTTCCAGATTACAACATGGTATCCAGAGCAAGGGAAAATTGACCTAGGGTTTCGGGTTTGGGGTCATGTGGAGAAAAAAAAATAGTCGCCTCTCACCCAATCACAGCACCACCACCGTAGCAGCACCACCACCACTTCTGCCTCCACCACCCCTTCCGCCTCTTCTCTCTCCTCTCGCATCTCTCTCTCTCTCTCTCTTCTTGTGAGCCCACCGCCCCACCTTCCCCACTTTTTCCTTTTGTTTTTCCCCCCACCTCTCTTTCCACCTTCTTTTTTTCTTTTCCGCCTCTACAGCCTAAGCCACAAGGGTCTTCTTCCCTGCCTTTCTCTTTCAGCCTCCCTTGGTGGTGAGTGTATCCCACCAAGGGCTCTTTGCTTTCTCCTATGCCTTAAATCTCCTACTTTTCTTGGAGCTTTCTTTTATGTGCTGTTTCATTGAGTGAAGCCTTATAATTTTTTTTTACCTTTCTCTACAGTCATGTCTGATGAAGAAAATTCTGCCATTTCTTCTGGACAAGGAGGGTCCTCTGTGCACCGTGAAAAGGATTTCCCTACCTTCCAGAATAACTCTGTTAAACTTGACGGCAATAATTACCTCATGTGGTCAAGGTCTATTTTGCTTGTTGTTGGTTCCCGTGGTCTGACTGGCCATCTGACGGGTACCTCTGTTCATCCAACTGCTGTAGGGAAGGCCCACGATAAATGGGATCTTGATGAGTACCTTGTAATGTCGCTTCTTCTTAGTTTGATTGATAATGTTATTTCTGAGAGTTATCTTTTGTTGGAAATTGTTGTCGATGTATGGAGTGTTGCCAAAGAAACCTATTTTAAGGTTGGTAATGCTGCCCAGTGCTATGAACTCCGTCGGAAGATTCATAAGATGGAACAGAAGGACCTTACTCTTAGCAAGTACTATAATGCTATACGGGGTATTTGGCAGACCTTGGATTTCTATGGGAAGTTTACTGCTACCTGTTAGGCTGACACTATTGCTTACCGCCAATGGGAAGAAAAGCTTCAGGTGTATGATTTTTTGGTGGGGCTAAATATGGAGTATGATCCAATCTATGCTCATGTCTTGAATAAGGATCCATTTCCTTCTCTTGCACATGCCTAAGCAATTATGGCCTCTAAAGAAAGCCGGTGTGAGGCTATAGTGCACCCTCCACCATGGAGCGTGCTGCCCTCTATACGGCTCCATCTAAAGGAGTTCTAACCCCCTCTGCAGCCTCACCTGGGATCCAGAATCATGGTCCTGCTGCTCCATCTGGTCACCCTCCTGTTAAGTGTGACTATTGTGGTAAGGAGCATCATACCAAGGATAGGTGTTGGAAACTACATGGTCGCCACCCGAATCTTGTGGGCGGGGTCAGCCATGGTCTGAGGGCACTGTTACCCATCAATCTGTTACTGAGGATGATTCTTCGGATGCAACTCTCTCTTCTAAGGAGCTGACCAACCTACGCCATTTGATGTCTAGGCTTGAGACTCAGACTTCAGCACCAAAACCCATGCCAGTGTTGCCTCTGCCACTGTTGCCTCCTCTTCTGCCAGCCCTTTTGGTTTTGTTGTCATAGCTCCTCCAGTAACCAAGTTCCTTAGATTATTGACTCTAGAGCTACTGATAACATGACTGGTTACCCTTCCTATTTTTCCCATTATTCTCCTTTGGCTGGAAATAATAAAGTTCGAGCTGCCAATGGTTCTTTTTCTCCAATTTATAGGAAAGGCCTTATTAAATATTCTCCTTCTATGTCATTGTCTTCTGTTCTCCATGTTCCAAATTTTTCCACTAATCTGTTATCTATTAGTAGTATTACTCGTGAGCTGAATTGTAAAGTCATTTTTTCCCTCTCATTGTGTGTTTCAAGATTTGGAGATGGGCAATACGATTGCATGTGGTAGGATGGAAGGTGGCATGTACCTGTTGGAGCATCCTCCTACGGCGTTATCTACTGTGGCTTCTCTTCCAGGCTCTTCTTTTAAAGCTCTTGTTGATTTGTAGACTTGGCATCATAGATTAGGACATCCTCCTTTAAGAACTCTTGCAACTTTATTTCTTGAATTTTCTAAGGCTTGTAATTTGAACAACTTTCATTGTGATTCTTGCATTCTTGCAAAGCAAACCAGACATACCTATCCTATTTCTGATAAATGGAGTTTAGTTTCCTTTAGTTAAATTCATTCTGATGTGTGGGGCCCTGCCCGTGTTGTTTCTTCTTCTGGTTATCTTTGGTTTGTGAATTTTATGAAATGCTATAGTAGAACTACTTGGTTTTATTTATTGCAACAGAAAAGTGATGTGTTTCACGTTTTTTAGAATTTTCATAATATGGTCCGTACTCAGTTCGATGCCAAATTCAGAATGCTTCAGCCTAACAATGGCACTGAGTACACTTTGGGGATTTTTCAGTCTTATTTTTTAGCTCATGGATTTATTCATCAAACCTCTTGTGTTAATACTCCACCTCAAAATGGGGTTGCAGAGAGGAAAAATCGCCATTTCCTTGAGGTAGCTAGGTCTTTATTTTTTTCCATGAATGTGCATGTTCGTTTCTGGGGGATGTCGTTGCTACAACTGCATTTCTTATTTATCGGATGCCCTCTCGTGTTTTGGGTAACAATATCCCATTGGAAACTCTTCTTGGTACAATTACTTTTCTTGTTCCTCCTAAGATTTTTGGGTGTGTTGCTTTTGTTTGCAATCATCATGTCCATGGGAAATTAGATCTCTGGGGTCCCCAATGTATTTTCCTTAGATACTCTACAACCCAAAAGGGTTATAAATGTTATCATCCCTCTTCTAGGAAAGCTTTTGTCTCTATGGATGTCGTCTTTCAAGAATCTGTCCCCTTCTACTCCGTCCCTCTTCAGGGGGAGTCTGTTCCAAGTGTAGAGGTCCTTCAGTGTATTCCTCCTATGGGGCTGCCATGGGAAGAAGAGGAAGTTCTTAAGGATGGTGTTACTAATCAGGAATAAGAGCAAAGTCCAAATGTGGTTCCTCCTTAGGGAGAGAATACTCCTATTCTTGTGGAAACCACAATTCAGCCAGTTCGAGAAAAGAAGGTTCTGGGGGAAAAGCAAACTAAAATATATGCTAGAAAGAGGAAGCAAGAGCAGCTCAGGCCTACTACCATCCCTCCTACTCAATTGACTGAAACGGTTCTAGATCCTATCAACCATGTTCTCTCTGGTAAGCAATTATCTATCCCAGTCAGTGATCCTACTTTGGACCTTCCTATTACTGTTAGGAAAGGTAAACATAGTTGTACTCATCATCCCATATTTATTATTGTCTCATATGACTCTTTGTCTCCTACTTTCCAGATTTTTGTTACCCTTTTGTCCTCTGTTTCCATCCCTAACTCTTGGCAGGAAGCAGTGGCACACTCAGACTGGAAAGAAGCTATGGAGGAAGAGATGAGAGCCCTAAGCAAAAATAATATGTGGGATTTGGTTCAGCTACCACCTAGAAAGAAAGTTGTAGGGTGCAAATGGGTATTTGTAGTGAAACATAAAGCTGATGTGAGCATTGAGAGATATAAAGATAAGCTTGTGGCGAAAGGTTTTACCCAGACTTATGGAATTGACTATCAGGAGACGTTTACTCCAGTGGCCAAGATGAATACTGTGAGAGTGCTCCTGTCATATGCTGTCAATCAGGGATGGAATATATTTCAGGTTGATGTAAAAAATGCTTTTTTGCATGGTGAATTGGCTAAAGAAGTCTACATGGACATTCTTCCTAGTTTTGATTCCCATAAGACTCAGGGAAAGGTTTGCAAGCTCAATAGAGCTTTATATGGGCTCAAGCAATCTCCTAGGGTATAGTTTGGAAGATTTCACAAAGCCATGATCTCCATTGGGTTCAAGCAAAGCAATGGAGATCACACTTTATTCATTATGAGGATTAGACTATGCTAATTGTGTATATGGATGATATAATCATCACAGGGAGTAGTCAGGAGGAGATTGAGTCATTGAAGAAATTCTTGGGCACTGAGTTTGAAATAAAAGACCTAGGTAAGCCTTAGGTACTTTCTGGGTATTGAGGTTGTCTACTCCAACAAAGGAATCTCTCTATCTCAAAGAAAGTATACTATAGATCCTTTGACCGAGACAGGTATGCTTGGGTGTAAGCCAGCTGAATCTCCAGTTGAACCGAATTGTCATCTCTGGTCTATAGAAGGGGAGCCAGTGAATAGGGAGCAGTGCCAAAGATTAGTTGGGAGACTTATTTATCTGTCTCATACTCGCCTAGACATTGCCTTTGTAGTTAGTCTGGTAAGCCAATATATGCATGATCCCTACTCTACTCATTTGGATGTAGTTTATAGAATTTTGAGGCATTTGAAGGCTGCTCCTAGAAATGGGATTTCTGTTTCTCGTTATAGTCACATGAAGGTTGAAACCTATACTGATATTGATTGGGCTGGTTCTCTAGATGATAGACGTTCCACTTTGGGCTACTGTACTTATGCGGGAGGCAACCTTGTCACTTGGAGGAGTAAGAAACAGACAGTTGTAGCTTGATCCAATGCAGAGGCTGAGTTTAGGGCAATGGGTCAAGGTATATGTGAAGTTCTTTGGCTCCAAGGGTTATTGCAAGATCTTGGAATTCAGGTTGAGATGCCAATGTGATTGTACTCTGATAGTAAATTTGCAATTAGCATTCCTCATAATCATGTTCATCATGATAGAACAAAGCATGTGGAGATAAAACGGCACTTCATCAAGGAGAAGCTAGACAATGGTCAAGTATGCAATACCTTTGTTCCTTCAGATGATCAACTTCTTGATGTTTTTACCAAGGGTTTGGGTACTAAGTTGTTTAGTTCTATTGTTAGCAAGTTGGGCATGATTAATATCTATGCACCAACTTGAGGGGGAGTGTTGTAATATGGGTACCAGGGTAATTTTATCTTATGGGGATATTTTTGTCTTGTACTTTTTCTAGAATATTCTTTTTGTTATTATAAATAAAGTGGGTTGTGTGTCACATTGATATAAATCATTCTCCCATTTTCCATATTACAACAATATGATAGCAAACTCCCAGCTTCAGATGACGCTGACGTTTGGTTCGAAAGTAATTCTGAAGATCTTGTCTGGTGTAACCTAAGTTTTTGCTACCACCTACTTGCATGCCCATTAAATCAAAAGTGGCCTGGGGCCTGATACCGGAATCACCAGCCAAATCTATTCCATAGGCATCTACATTTGAGATTTTGCGCTGAGACCACATCAAATGAGTAGTAGATGGTGTATGCAGTTCATGGTGGTGGTCATCAAAAAAATCTTTACATTCGTATTAACCATCTTTCAACCTAGTTATACACAATCTTGTAAGACAATCGGTTCTGGTTTCTGCATGAAGTTCCTTCATAAGCATATCTCTCTTGTCCTTTTTTTGATGTCCATGTTTATTACATACAAATCTCCTCTGTTTAATGATTGTTGGATCATCCTTGCTCTTA
Organism: Telopea speciosissima; assembly: GCF_018873765.1. Classification (NCBI taxonomy): domain Eukaryota; kingdom Viridiplantae; phylum Streptophyta; class Magnoliopsida; order Proteales; family Proteaceae; genus Telopea; species Telopea speciosissima. The sequence goes on from NC_057920.1 coordinate 26,786,060, forward strand.
TGTGCATGATCTCTCCTAATACTAAAACCAACCATTCTACTATACTGGTTATAAAAGTCATACGCATCATTTTCGGATTCGAAAGTCATGCCAATCCGAGGTATGTCCTCAACATACACATCTTCAGCACTATTATTAATAGGTGAAATCACTGGGTTGGACATATTTGACCAGGCAACAACCTACTACAATCCATAGACATGTGCAACAAGAGTAACTACATAAAAAATTATAAGGATGACAGGTACAAACATATGCTTACAAATACAAAGTTTTATATTTTCAGGGAATGTCTAGATAATTCTAATGTAAAGAAATAGAACGTTAAGGACCAGCATATCAGACATATTTAACTTCTCAAACCAAATAGATACAAAGAAACTAGCAAAGTTGTGTTAAGATGATGAATCACTGAAAAAGAAGAGAGAGAGAGATATGGGTATGGGGGAATCAGAGGTTTCACTTTATTTCTAAATATTGAAGTACTTATTGAGTCTATTCTGTCGACTCCTGCATTCTCAAAGCTTTTCTATTATATATGTTTTAGTTTATAGTGATATTATATATGCATTAATCTAGTATAATTAGTACTTCTTGTTCAAGTCTTCAACATACTCCCAAGTATGGTAACTTCAATTTTAAACCAAAACATTTAAATTTTGACACTGATGTGAACATTTGTTTTTCTTTCAAGAAGATGGGCAGAGTTTAGATGCAAGTGCCAAATATCATTTCTTGTCTTGTCTTTATCCTGACAGAAAATTTCCGTTAAAGCATGTCCAATACATTTGAGGTATGTAAATTTCTACTACAATTTTTTGTGTCTTAATCTTAGTATCGATTGTCTGTACTATTGGCCTAATTATTCGGCTTAATACTATCATGTTGTTTCTTTCCAACTACTTCCATGTCCTCTAAGAAGTTTCAATGGCAATAGTTGATAGCAAACTGCCCTACCCAAGATGAACAAAGAACTACTAGTGAGAGGGAGAGGGTCCTAAATGAAGATCTCAACAACGAAACAGAAATCAAATAAAAATAATAAAGAGTTTTAGAATAGAGCACAACAACATGGCAACACCTCAGTGAAATCCTACCTAAGAAGGGCACTGAACACAAGCATTAGGGTTTGAAGGAAGAAAACCATGAGTACAGGATCGAGATTGCAAGAAAAAAAATTAAAAATCCACAGAGAGGGAGTAAAATGAAAAAAAAAACTTATAGAAGAGCTCTGAGTTTTCGGAAGATGAGGAGGAGAGCTTCCTGAGTTCGGCCGAGATGTTCGATCATGGTGCTCTGAGGTTTAGCTATTCTTTTGCTCTGCGTCTTTTGGGAAGAAGAAGAGAAGAACGATGGATGGAGCTTCCTCTCCTCTGCGTTTTTGGGAAGAAGAAGAGAAGAATGATGGATGGATGGAGCTTGCTCTGCTTTGCGTTTTTGGGAAGAAGAAGAGAAGAAAAAGCAAACCCTATTTGGGGATTTTTGTTTGAATTCTTTGAACCGTAGTTTGGTTTAAGGGTAGGTTGTGTTTGGTTTGAGTGAGGTTGAACAGGTTTGAGTGGGGATTTAAGGTGCTTCAAACATGTCATGGTGATTTTAAAAAATAATTGAATTTTGCTGATGTCGACCATTGGATATGAGTCACGCCAAGTGGCGCTCTCAGAGGGCATGAAAGTAGGATGGAAGTAGAGGATCCGGATCCCAACGATGCAGTCCTTCCCATTAACAATGGCATTACCCTCAATAATGATAACTACAGCATCAAACAACATTAGCTTCTTGATGGGCCAATGCAAGAACACCACCACTGTGTTTCAGAACAACACGGCAACAACTTGATCAACAATGGTAACTTGTCTCAAGCCCAAGCTTACGCTGGCTATTGTTCTGACTCCCTCTATTCATGACAAACCTCAGCTCCAATGCAAGATAACAGTTACTTCTGCTGCTGTAATGATGACGAAGAACCCTAGTTTAGAACCCGTTTTGTCTCCCAAATCGTCTTAGAAATTTTCCCTCTTCATGGTCAGCTTACAATTCTTTAGAGTAACAGCAACAACGGTGAGCTTTGATGTCTTATGTGGGAATGGTGGAGCAATAGATGGTAGCTACTTAGGGAATTTGGAGACCAAGAAAACCCATACATTGATTGCCTGGGACAAAATGTGTCTCCCAAAATCACAAGGTGGCCTGGGTTTTCGCAAGGCGAAACACCACAACACTGCTCTCCTGTTGAAGCTTGGATGGCTTATAATTTCTGACCCTCAATCTCTTTGGTCCCAGGTTCTACGTGTCAAATACTTTCCTAAGTTGTCTTTCTTCGACTCTAGTATTCAATTAAAGAAGGGCTCCAGGATATGGAATAGCATTTCTCGCGTAATTCCCTCATTGGAGAAAATGGTGGTAAGGAAAGTGGGAAATGGTGCTAGCACGTTCTTTTGGACAGAACGATGGTTACCCTCTCAGCCGTTGTGCTTATCTCATTATGCGCTTTCTCCTCCACCTATCCTGGCCAAGAGGTCATCCATTGCTAATTTAATCTCTGAAGGAGCAGGGTTTCCGTCTTAAGTGCTTTCCCTGCTCCCTGCATCTATTGGACAAGTGTGTGTCCATCAAACCTGGTTCGGTCCGGTTCAACCCGGTTCACCTTTGTATTGAACATTTATACATTTTAGTTTAATATTGTCACATGCAATATAAACTTGTTGAGCATTATGTGTCCGTAAGTTTTACTTAAAATGGTAGTCACGACTAGGGTTTGGGTTGGGCACCCTTATCATATGATCGTCGCATTGGGTATGCCTAGACATGTGATGTCAGGGTACGAATGCGAGCACTCACATGTTTGATGTGTGCATTGGCGAAGAATTTACTTTGTCGATTCCCTCATGTATTACTGTCAGATGTAGGAAGGGATAGACATGTGTCACCAACACCCTGTACCTGAGGGAACCCTATCACTGCAAAGTGTGATCGCATTCTTTGCTTCATCAATGACTAAGATTCAAGCGAGTCAAAGCCGGTGTTCTGGGAATGCATGACCACTTTGTGAGTGAAGGAGTTATCCAATATGGTCACCATTGCCCGATTGGGGAACACCAAGATAGAGACTGTCTGTGCATGGTCGGATCAGAATCTGGATCCAATGCCATTTTAGAAATGGTTTTGCAAAAATCTATTGTACATAAAATGATACATTATTTATAATTATTTGAACAAAGTATTTTATCGAGTTTTGCGGGACCCGATCAGATGCTCATATATGGACTTGTAATATGGATTGGGGTTTGGCAGTACTTGTGTACGTGCCCTAGATTCCATAATGATGGTGTTGATTAGTGGGTGGGTTGTATATGATAATAGTCATCATATAGGGAGTTATTTAGAATTTGCTAATTTAATTGGTTCTTTATTTAATTAATGGAATTGGTGCTAATCATAATTATCCATTAATAATTAAATAAAGTAGCTAATTAATACTTTCCCTATTAGATTGTGCTTCTTCCCCTTTTAGAAGCACTTTGAGTTTAAACAGAACTGCCAAACTGAGAGAGAGAGAGAGAGACAGACTCTCACTGGGATTAAAGTAATCCATTCAGGGTTTAATTAAAACCCTAGATCTATAAAAGGATCAAAAAACACAGGAGGGGGGGCAGTGCTCCATGTTTCAGCCTAGCCCCCTCTCTCCTAAGTTTTGGTCACTCCCTCTTGTGATCTCTCTTCTTCTTCTTCTATTTTTCTCTCTACTGCAATTGAGAGTTAGGGTTTGTGAAACCCTAGATCTGTGCTGGAGAATTTGAGAGTATCTGTGTTTGGCTTGAAGAACCTTGGTAGCACCATTGGAGGCTCAGATCTGTTTGCTTGGAGCGCTCACTGGAGGAAGAACCACTATCTATTGGAGGAGCAACACTTGAGGCTCACCAGGTTAGCAGTTTTTTTATTAATTCCTTCAGTTTATTGGTTATTAATATTTATGGGATGCGAAAGAAACTCGAATCAATTTATTTTCGTTGCGCATTCGAGTATGGGATGGATCCCTCTTGCCATGTGATGACTAGAGATGTATTTTCTCTGTCCCTAATGTGTCCTATAATTGTGTGGGACAAATGAGGGAAGGAGAAACCCTATTAGGGATGTACCAGGGTTCCCATGGGAGACCATGGAAAACCCTAAAATTAAAATGGGGCACTCATGGGACACCATGGGATAACCCAGGGCGTGCAATACCCTAATTGGTTGATAATTGGTTCCCTATGGGAACCATGGTTTGATCCCTAGACCGTTGTTTGACCAACAGTGTGGTATCAAAGCCACCTTTCCCACCCATGAATATTGAATAATTAATAGTTTAATATGATTTTCATGTGTGGGATCCAAGTTACACATGGGTGGTTAAATTATGGTTGTTATAACAACCTTCCCATGTGCACATGGGTAGTTACAAGGTTGTTAGTGTAACAACCTACCCATGTGATGATGGATTTGGTTGCAATTTGCTATTTACAATTATTGAAATATGTATCCATGTATGTTATTGATTTTTATTTAAATATTTTTTACCATGATTTTATGTGGAGGGGGGGGGGGGGGGGGAGCGCACGCTGCCAAGCCTCTGCGCACGCCCTCCCCCTTGTTCTTGCCCATGTGCGTCGCCTATATAAGGGTTGTTGCCTGCGGACAGCAAGCTTACGGCCTGCAGTTGCTGTCCGTTGGCTGCTACCCGTGGGCCTTGGGCCTAAAGGCTGCGCAGGGAGTGCCTGCAACCTGCGCATGTGGGCTGCATGCACCCCCTTGTTTCCCCTCCAGTTTAACATTAAAATAAAAAAAAAAAGCAGAATTTTCAAAACAGAATTTTTATTAATTTGTTTTGTTTTTGGAAGGAAGAAGATGGGTGAAGGGATCCTTCCCTTCACCCACTTGCAATTAAAATTGTTATCACATGTGATGTCGTGGTCAATGATTGAAGGAATCCATGTAATTTTTATTAGTTTACTTGCTTTAATGCCCATGCATAAAATTATATTATGATGTGATTATGGGAATGACATTCTAATAAATGGATGGATTATTTATGTATGTGATACATGGGGTTATGGGTGGATGTGATGCTTCTCTCTCTTTCTCTCTCCCCCCTATCTTTTTTATAAACAAATGTACTCCACCCCATGGGCAGCCCAAATGGTGGGTTGGTTTCTCCATGCGGGGTTTCTTTATTATTATGGAAATGAAAGTGTATAGAATTTTTTCTAGGTTCCCATTGTAATTTTAGAGGAGTTAGGACTCCTAGGGCATGTTGATGGTGATCCACATAAGGCGCTCAAAGCTTATGGAGATGCAAGTCACCTACTTTGAAGACGTGATCGGGCGGGGGAGATGATCGAGGCGTGGCATCCATGGCATGATAAATGCACCCAAAGTTATTAGTTTTATTTTTATTGGGAGGGTTCTTTAATTGCTTCTGATAAAAATGCCGCCATCCCATAATCAGTTTTAATTAATGTTGATTAATTATGTTGTTTAAATCTATCAATGTATGTGACAGTTGTTTAATCCCTCTTTAATCATAATACATGTATGATATGGACTAGTCTTAATCGGTAGACATGTCCATGACCTTCTATTGAAGATAAATGTAGAGATTGTGTGATATGCCCCGCATACGCCGACAGGACATTGCCAGGACCACTGTCACATACTTATCTATATTTATCTCTATCTAGATACGTTAGAGTATGGATAGTGAGAAGGCACTACGACAGTGGGCCATTTTTCATGATTCCATGATTCTAACTAATGCAATAGGTAAGTACATGACTTTGGTGTATGTCAGCCGACAGGATCTGGACATGGCACCCAGGTGGCCAAAAATATTAGAAGCCCATGAGCCGAACAGCTTAGTCCCCACTACCATGGTGTGTATAATGACTCCCGACAGGGTAAGTTATGCATACAAGGGTTGTAGGTATCCAATTCATCTTTTGGGTTATGAGGGAAACCCAAATCATGAAAGACCATTGATGTGTGTGTGCTCATTTTTAATTTCAATGGTTGTTAATTAGCATGTGGTTTTTACTTGTACATGTGTAGATAATTATACGACGGCTATCGTTAATTCCAACCTTTTGACACTCATTAGCGAATACAAACTTAATGGTACAAACTATGTCGATTGGTACCGGAGCATTAAATTGCTCCTGACTGCTGAAGGACTATACACAGTTCTTGATGAACAAGTTCCTCCTCAACCTGACCCAAATGATTTTGAGGCAAATGAAGAGATGCAGGAGTTCCTCATGAGGGATTCCAAGGCATCACTTTATATCCTAGGATCGTTGAAAAAGTCAGTTCTCAACTCGGCCAAGGATATACGCATTGCTGGGGGTAAGATGGATAAGCTTGCTGAATTGTTCAACAGGCAGTTGACACACTCCCATTCTGATGTGGTGAGTCAAATCCACAACACCAAGATGTCCCAGGGGACTCCAGTAATGGTTCATGTAATGAAATGATCAATCTGTTTGAAAAACTGGAATCCATGGGGACTAAATTCAGCCTACGATATAAGACCGATGTGATCTTAGCGTCACTCACTTCTGCCTATGCACCCTTTAAGATGTCCTACAGGATGTCCGATAAGGAGATGGAGCTTAACGAGCTTGCTAATGCACTGGTAGAGGCTGAAGTGTCCTTGAAAAAGGACAAGGATGAGGTCAATGCCACTGAGGCAAAGCCTTCTTCAAGTGGGAAGAAGAAGAAAAAGGGAAGTAAGGGTAAGACCCTGAAACCCAAGGGTGGGAAGTCTGGCAATAAAGGCAAAGGCAAGTGCATCTATTGCAAGAATGAGGGTCACTAGAAAAGAAACTGTCGTGCTTATCTGGCTACTGTGAAAGACAAGAAGCCGGATGAAACAGAGACTGCTAAAGAAGGTACATGTGATGTTCATGTTCTTTATGAGTCTAATTTGTCTTTTGAACCGACCAATTGTTGGTTGGTGGATAGTGGTTCCACTATTCACATTTGCAATGATTTGCAAGGGTTCAAGGAGACAAAGAACCTGAAAAGAAATGAGGTGCATCTTCGGATGGGCACTGGAGCTGAGACCATGGCGATGGCTGTGAGAACTTTTATTTTAAATTTTAGTTCTGCATGTTTAGTTTTAAAGGATTGCTATTATGTACCCTCTTTCAAGAGGAAGATAATTTCAGTTTCAAAACTTGTTTTGGACGGATATAGTTTTTCTTTTAATTCTAAGTTAATTATTCGTTTTAATAATTCCTTTGTGGCATCCGGATATATGCAAAGTGGTTTGTATTTTCTAGATTGTCCTATTAGAACGAATGTTATTTCAAATGTTGATCTGAAACGGAAAGCAGCTCCAGTGAACTCAACATATCTCTGGCATCTAAGATTAGGTCACATTAATGTGGATCGAATTAGTAGATTGGTGAGGGATGGACCCTTAGAGAGTCTGAGGGTGGAACCATTCCCAACCTGTGAGTCATGCCTTTAGGGCAAAATAACCAAGAAACCCTTTAGCAATAAAAGTACTAGAGCCATGGATTTGTTAGAGTTAATACACACTGACGTGTGTGGACCCATAAACATACAAGCGAGATATGGGTATGACTACTTTATCACATTCACCGATGATTACTCTAGATATGGTTACATATACTTGATGTGTAGGAAATCGGAAGCCTTTGATAAATTCAAAGAATTCCAAATCGAGGTCAAAAGATAGCTCGATAAACGCATCAAGTCCTTACGATCAGATCGTGGAGGGGAGTATCTATCGAATGAGTTTAAAGATCATCTCATATCCCAAGGGATAGTTAGTCAGCTAACTAATCCAGGCACACCACAACAAAATGATGTATCCGAACAACGCAATAGGACCCTATTAGATATGGTCCGGATAATGCTCACTTATTGTGAGCTGCCTCTTTCTTTCTGGGGGTACGCTTTAGAGACGACAATATATATCTTGAATAGGGTTCCATCAAAGTCTATAGCCAAAACACCCTTTGAGCTGTGGAAAGGGCGAAAGCCCAGTATTCAACACCTTAGGGTATGGGGTTACATAGCACATGTGCGAAAGCAACAGACAGACAAGTTGGAATCCAGGACTTCAAGATGCCATTTCATAGGCTACCCCAAAGGCACGATAGGCTATTATTTCTATGACCCAGTTGACCAGAAGATCATTGTAAGTAAACATGTCATATTTTTGGAGGAAGAAATGATGACCCAGAGGTCCGAACCAGTATTCATTAAAGAGCTATCAGATAGCTCAGAAACGTCACTTCCTGAAGTGAGACCAATTGGCATACCTATTGAAATACCAACACATGAAGAAACTCGACGCAGTGGGAGGACTATTAGACCACCCACCAGGCTTACTCTTCTAACCGAAGAGAAAACTGTGGAAGAGTTCCACATGGTATCGGTTGAATCGGATGATGATCCGATGACATACTCTAAGGCTCTAAAGGATGTTGATGCCACTAGGTAGCTGGAGGCAATGCGCTCTGAAATCAATTCGATGCATTCCAACAAGGTCTGGACTCTAGTCAATCCACCACTTGGCGTCAAGCCAATTGGATGTAAATGGATCTTCAAGAGGAAGAAGGGCGCAGATGAAAAGGTTGAAAGATTCAAAGCGAGACTAGTGGCAAAGGGCTACACCCAAAAAGAGGGTATAGACAATGAGGAAACCTTTTCACCAGTGGCGATGATAAAATCCATCAGGATTTATTGGCTATCGCCGCACACTTTGATTATAAGATCTGAATGTGCAGACTGCATTTCTGAATGGGTTCCTGCAAGAGAAAATCTACATGGAACAGCCAGAGGGGTTCTCTTCCTTGGAGGAAGAAAGAAAGGTGTGCAAATTGCAGAGGTCCATTTATGGACTGAAGCAGGCTTCCGGAGCTGGAACATCAGGTTTGATCAATCAATCAAATCGTTTGGTTTTTATCAAAACATGGATGAACCATGCGTTTACAAGAAGATCAGTGGGAGGGTAGTATGTTTTCTTGTTCTATACGTAGATGACACATTGTTGATTGGTAACGATGTAGGTTTTCTTTCATCAGTAAAACAGTGGTTATCCACAACATTTTCGATGAAAGACCTTGGTGAAGCTAGCTTTATCCTTGGGATCAAACTCATGAAAGATCGCCAGAAAAGGATGCTAGGCTTGTCACAGGCAACCTATATAGACAAAGTCTTGGCCAGATTTAGCATGGAGAACTCCAAGAAGGGAAGTGTTCCCTTTCGACATGGAGTCAGTCTTTCCAGATCTCAATGTCCTCAACCTCAGACGGACATTGAAGAGATGAAGAGGATTCCCTATGCTTCAGCAGTAGGGAGTCTTATGTACGCTATGTTGTGTACGAGGCCGGACGTTTGCTATGCAGTAGGTATTGTGAGTCATTACTAGTTTAATGAGTGGAGGTGTCATTGTATAGAGGAGTACAAAATAGAAATCTATAGCCGATCCCAATTTTTAAGAACACCTTGCATCATATGATGCGGCTAATAAGGTGTTTGGGTTGGGAAGTTCCTAACATTTCTGGAGTAGTCCCTGATCTTGTCAAAGGCTCTATTCCCCTGTTATGTGACAACAAAGGGGTCATTGCACAAGCTAAGGATCCTAGGGATCATCAGAGGAACATGCCCGTGTAGCGGAAGTATCACCTCATCAGAGAGATTATCCAGCAGGGCGATGTGAGTATCTCCAAAGTGGACACAACTGAAAATGTGTCTAATGCCATGACAAAGGGTTTGTCACCAAGAGTGTTTGAGAAACACATGGAGGGCATGAGTTTAAAATGTATAGGGAATTGGCTTTGATGTACATGTGGGAGATTGTTGGACAAGTGTGTGTCCATCAAACCCAGTTTGGTCCGGTTCACCTTTGTATTGAACATTTATACATTTTAGTTTAATTTTGTCACATGCAATATAAATTTTTTGAGCATTATGTGTCCGTAAGTTTTACTTAAAATGGTAGTCACGACTAGGGTTTGGGCTGGGCACCCTTATCATATGGTCATCGCATTGGGTATGCCTAGACATGTGATGTCAGGGTACGAATGCGAGTGCTCACATGTTTGATGTGTGCATTGGCGAAGAATCTACTTTGTCGATTCCCTCATGTATTCTTGTCGAGATGTAGGAAGGGATAGACATGTGTCACCGACACCCTATACGAGGGAACCTGTCCTTTGCAAAGTGTGATCGCATTCTTTGATTCATCAATGGCGAGACTCAAGCGAGTCAAAGCCGGTGTTCTGGGAATGCGTGAACACTTTGTGAGTGAAGGAGTTATCTAACACGGTCACCACTGCCCGATTGGGGAACACCAAGATAGAAACTGTCTGTGCATGGTCGGATCAAAATCTGGATCCAATGCCGTTTTGGAAATGGTTTTGCAAAAATCTATTTTACATAAAATGATACATTATTTATAATTATTTGAACAAAATATTTTGTCTAGTTTTGCGGGACCCGATCAGATGCACAGACGCTCGTATATGGACTTGTACTATGGATTGGGGTTTGGCAGTACATGTGTTCGTGCCCTAGATTCCATAATGATGGTGTTGATTAGCGGGGGGCTGTATATGATAATAGTTATCACATAGGGAGTTATTTGGAATTTGCTAATTTAATTGGCTCTTTATTTAATTAATGGAATTGGTGCTAATTGTAATTATCCATTAATAATTAAATAAAGTAGCTAATTAATACTTTCCCTATTAGATTCTGCTTCTTCCCCTTTTAGAAGCACTTTGAGTTTAAACAGAACTGCCAAACTGAGAGAGAGACAGACAGACTCTCACTGGGATTAAAGTAATCCATCCAGGGTTTAATTAAAACCCTAGATCTATAAAAGGATCAGAAAACGTAGGAGGGGGGGCAGTGCTCCACGTTTCAGCCTAGCCCCCTCTCTCCTGAGTTTTGGTCACTCTCTCCCTCTTGTGATCTCTCTTCTTCTTCTTCTATTTTTCTCTCTACTGCAATTGAGAGTTAGGGTTTGTGAAACCCTAGATCTGTGCTGGAGAATTTGAGAGTATCTGCGTTTGGCTTGAAGAACCTTGGTAGCACCATTGGAGGTTCAGATCTGTTTGCTTGGAGTGCTCACTGGAGGAAGAATCATTGTCTATTGGAGGAGCAACACTTGAGGCTCACCAGGTTAGCAATTCTTTATTAATTCCTTCAGTTTATTGATTATTAATATTTATGGGATGCGAAAGAAACTCGAATCGATTTATTTCCGTTGCGCATTCGAGTATGGGATGGATCCCTCTTGTCATGTGATGACTAGAGATGTATTTTCTTTGTCCTTAATGTGTCCTATAATTGTGTGGGACAAATGAGGGAAGGAGAAACCCTATTAGGGATGCACCAGGGTTTCCATGGGAGACCATGGGAAACCCTAAAATTAAAATGGGGCACCCATGGGACACCATGGGATAACCCAGGGCATGCAATACCCTAATTGATTTGTAATTGGTTTCCCTAGGGAATCATGGTTTGATCCCTGGACCGTTGTTTGACCAACAGCATCTCTTTCAACTCAATTGCTTAATATTAGATTTAATATTTCTGATGAGAGGTGGTGCTTCTCTCTTTCCAAAGATGGGAGATTTATGACTAAAATCGCTGCTAGATCTTTAACACCTAGAGCTAACTCATATTTTAGTTTGATTTCCTCATGGTGGAATTTTTTTGGAAGCTTAAGATTCATCCTAAGTTTAAATTCTTTTTCTGGCGTTTGATAAATGCAGGACTTCTGGTCAAGGCTTCCATTTCAAAATGGCTTCAGATCGTCCCTACCTGTGGTTTTTGTGGAAATTGTTCTGAATCCTATTGGCACCTTTTCCTATCTTGCAATTAGGTCAAACACATCTGGGCAGCTGGCCCTCTGGGACTAAGGACTGAATTCCTCTCTTATGCTTCCTTGATTGATTTTTGTTTCGGTTTTTTTTCTTCTAGTCTGCTAGATAAAACTTCTAGTATTTGGTTTTTTGAGGTGTTTATTATCACATGTTATTTTATATGGGCTGCAAGAAACAATGTCCTCATGAAGTCCGCTTCACCCGATGCTAAATGGGTACTAAAATAGGTTGGTCGCTGGATAGCAGATCTAGACATCTCTCCCCTTCCTATTCCATCCCATTATGTAATTGAGGATCCTGCTATACAACACACTATTTCATGTTAGGCTTCCCTACCTATTTTTAAATTTTCTGTTTTGACATGTGCAGGTGTCCAGGATCCAGGATTAAGCCTTGCAGGCTGGTCGTATATCATTTTGTTAGATAGGAGAATTTTATCTTTATCTGCAGGGTTTATTAACGTTTCTTTAGCTTTGGAGACAGATCTATACAGCATCAGGATGGGTCTTGAAAAAGCTCTCGAATTTGGGTTGGAGATTAAAGAAATATGGTGCTCTAATCACGCGATCACTGACGTTCTTCCATCTCCATCTCGTACCCCCTGGCCGTGGTATCTAATTAAAGACTTATTACATATTAGTAACTTGGATCCATATATCACATACACACCTCTTCTGGATCGGTTTTGTTTGGGCATAGCCTTTAACTTGGCCAAATATGGCCAAACTAAAAACATTGAACATCTTTCCTCTACGTAATATAATCTATTTTATTTCTCCCATCAAAATATATATAGATGGTAGCTGTTCTTATCCGTGTCAAAGAGACTACTATGACAATTGCATCCTGTATGCTACACATAGTTGTCATGGCGTCGTCATGGCGTCGCTATGGCGTTCTGGCGCTGGAGAAGGTTGCATGGCGACCTACGCCATGGCGTCCCTCTTTGATTTCTTCTTCCTGTCTTCGATTTCTTCTTTCCCTCTTCAATTTCTTCTTCGATTTCTTCGATTCCCTCTTCGATTCCTTCTTCGATTTCTGAATTTTCTTCTTAAAACTTGGGAAACAATAGAGAAAAAATAAAACATGACTTGAGTATACATCTATTAAAATATTAAAAATAAAGAAAATAAAAAATAAAACATGATCGACATGCTCGCGGGCGACATGTCGATATATCGACGGAACACCCCTCCACCAACTTGGATCGCCGTGACAATTATGATGCTGCATACAGTAATTGTAACACGAACCAGTCACTGGTTTGATGGTGTTTGGAAGCATTCAAGCCAAAATGGCAGGGCCGGTGTGTCCACTTCTGAAACAAAGAGTAGGGGGACGGGACAAGGGCAAGGAAATTACAAAATGAAATCACTAAAAGAGGTTGTAAGTGATGTGGCCAACTTGGTTACAAATAGAATTTCCCTTTATTTATATTGAAACCTTAGATAACAAAATTTTGTCTACATAAGCATTGAAGCTATGGTAGTTCTACCCTACAATGAACATCGATCATCTACAGTCATCTTAAACCAAATCAGTTCTAATGCAAGGATTCATGGGTGGCACCACTTTGCCCAGCTTGGCTTGAAGATGCTCCATGCTCAGAGAGCTTCTTCAGGATATAAGCCATAGCAACTTTAGCACCAAGGCTTGAATGGCCACGAGAGAGGCAAATGACACCTCCAAGCAAAAGCAAGCCATTGGCTATTGATTTCCCGGAAGGCCGTCTCAAAAATTTCCTCTCTTTTATTTCACTGGTTACCCTCTTGTTGGTTGCACAACCAATGGCACTTCTCGGAAGGGCAGGACTTTCAGTCATAATCACAGTTTCTAATTCTGGCGGCACCTAAAACATAACAAGAACATTTATTAAACATTTAAATGAAGGCAACAAAAGAACATCAAGGTGATAATCTAAGAATTAAAAATCTAATACACCCATTATCTCTTGTCCAACTTTCACAATACTTCTTTGAAGAGAGGAAAGGACTTGCAACCATGATTTCCCGGTCTGACAAAACTCATAACAGCGACTTGGGAGAAAAGAAAAGGGAATGAGTAATTTAACCTGACACATCTAAAGTTTATCAGATTTTTTTTAAACTCTGATCTGTACTCTTTATAAGTTCTGAAACAACAAATCCTCCTCCTTTCACCAAATTTTGGGCCTGGACTCGAGCATTAGTACCAGGTAAATCATATATTGATCAAGCTGTCAGTAAACTATTCAAAGGCATGTCAGTTAATAGCCAAAAACCAATGGCTACAGTAGGATAAAAATCCTCACCTTCTGCACCAGAATGACTGCAGTCATGACTGATCTAGGTAGAGGGCAGTTGGTGGGTGAGTACCTACGTAGTGCACCATCCATCTTACACACATAATTCCAAATGCCCTTGGCAAAGGCTAGTTTTGCCATCTCTACATTCAAACCTGCATCCTCTTGGTGCACCATCTTGATCTCACAGGCATTTCTACCAGGCACTATAATCCAAATAATTCAAAACCAAAAAGCTATTAGCCTTCTTGATCCAGGAAATATCAAATCATACTAGAAAGGGCCACCATAGAGCAGTAGCAAGTAATACAAGGGACAGAAATAGTAAAAGGTACTACTTACACCATTTTCAGATTCCAGCAAAAAAACAATATGTAAAAAATAAATCTCATAAAGTAGTGGCTACCTTCAAATAACACCAAAAACTTCGATGATTGAAAGTAGACTCAAATATGAACAGAATGGTACAAGAATTAGTCAAAGCATAATAATCTAGGACCTAAAAACGTTCTTTCAACCTGACTTCATTACAGCTGCATCTCCCCAATGTAGGAAATTTCACCAGCAGGGTTAACATGTTAAATCCAATTCACCAATTGATTTCAGATATAGCTTTTAGTCGAAGAAATGATCATAATAACAATAATAATAATTCCACCCCAATATTCCGGAGAAATTGGATCAAATTTTTCAAGGGTTCCCACAGGTTGAGACCAAACTGATTTTTTTAGGACCTGGTTACACCTAAATCTGCCAACTAAATATAAACACCGGTTAGTAAATTAATGTATTATTTGTCCATAATTTGTTTCAAAAGGAGGGTCCTGGAAATCACTTTAAAACTCATATAAATTGATAGGATTTCAATAGAAAATAATGTAATTTGATGATTCCTAGCAATCTAAAGCAAAATGAGAGAGAAACCAGGGAAATGCAAACTACTAGCTAGTGTTGACTGTTAAGCACTAACTTTCTAGAAACCAACAGCAGCAGATTATAGAAGCAGCTACTAGCATCCATTTCAAGCTTGTGAGAGGACTCTCTGTTGTGTGTTTATCCACCAATCTTCGAGTAGCACAAGTCATACCCTAGTTGACTCATGCTAGACTTGTACTCTTGGTAAAAGAGAGAATTTCTGTGGAATGTTTGCGTTTTCTTCTGGACATTCTGGAATAAGAACCACCATGGGATTTTTTATGATACATACCTGCAAATTAGAGTTCACAGAAATATGGCCTTAACTAGAGATGAGTGGAATTCCAAGATTCCCCCAAAAACTCCAAAAGGTTGGGATAGGTAAAGTTCCAAACTATCAGTCTAGAGAATTATTAAGTCTCTCTTCCTTTAGACTTTAGTCCTTGGTCCTTGATCTTGAAAGATGGCAAAAGCTTTCATTTTCCACTAGGAGATGACTGAGTTTCAATTACTATTTTTCTGCATAGCATTTTACAACAGCTTTCCCTTCACTTCCCTTTTTTTTAAAGATCAATTTCTTCCATTTTCTTTCATTAAAGTTTAACCATCTACCTAACCCTCCACAAGAGAGACAGATAGACAGAGCGAGAGAGCATGTGAAATCTGGTGAGTGGCACTGTTACGTGCATATGCTTGCATGGCGTTACGCATGGAAGGCGTGCCGGATATTTTGTTGTTATTATTTAAATCATGTCTAGTTATTTTATTTGAATTATCTGTAGTTATAGGCGGTTACGGTAATCAGGAGTTATATTGGGAGTTATATGGATTGTGATATATATGGTGGGAGTTACTATAGAAATTGAGTTGATAACTACTTTATTGTAACCTATTTAGTAGGAGACGAAGGAAAGAAGAGGTAAGATTTGAATTCCCTAATTATTCTCATATGAGAAGTGAAGCTCGGCTACCTCCTAATCAGCCAAGTAAATCCCTAAATCTCTCCTTTCTATCTCCTTACCTTCTCTCTCAAAAATTGAGGTTGGCTTCCTCCAAAAATTTAGCCGATAATTTCTTCAATCACTCCCAATAATCTCTCTCTTTGCCAATCAATCTTATCTTATCAAAATAGGTAAGCGCAGAGAACCCAAGCACATATCAGTTTGGTATCAAAGCCAAACATGGCGGAGGAGCAAAGGCTTAGTAGGTTGGAGGCAAAGGTGGCATCCCTTGTCATCGGACAGGATAAACTATTGGTGATGTTCACCCACCTTGAGCAGTTGGTAGACAGTGGCAATGGTCAAAATGAGTCTATTCGGGCTGGACATTCCATTACAGTGCTACCCAAACTAGAGAAGCTTGAACTTCCTGGTGGAGGGCCGGTAGGGAAGAAGGGGGTAACATGGGCTCACTTCTTTTGTGCTTTGGGGAGATTTAACTCTCTCTCTCTCTCTCTCTCTCAATATCGATCTTATCGTATCAAAATAGGTAAGCATGGAGACTCTCTCTCTCTCTCTCTCTCACAATATCGATCTTATCGTATCAAAATAGGTAAGCATGGAGACTCTCTCTCTCTCTCTCAATATCGATCTTATCGTATCAAAATAGGTAAGCATGGAGACCAAAGCACGTAGCAGGCACCCACTCACCCATCCACAAAAAAAGAAGAAGGAAAAAACAATATGAAGGTCTAAGAGCCACCATAAGGAAGGGGGGGGGGAGAGAGAATCAATATGGATACAAAAAGAAGCTACAAAATCAGAAGCAAATTCAGATTTTATCAACATGGGAGAAAATAGCACATCAAAGAGATGTTATGTCGGGTTAGGTAAAAGAAAAGAAAAGAAAAAGAAAGTTGGAGGATGCACACTTGCCTTTCTTGATACACCAACCAGATTGAAAATATCCGACACGTACAAACTTCTTCCTTCGTGGTGCTAAAGCATGCTCACATGCCTAATGGGGCAAGAACAGTTGGTAATAAGGAAAGCACAAAGAAATAGAACATAAAATTACAAACATCGATAACTACAAAACTAAATATATATTTCGAACCCTGCATGTATCAAGTATCATAAACAACAATAGCCTCACCCCTCTTAAGTGCACACAATAAGAAAGAAAACCACTACTAAAGGTTACAGTAACAAGCTAGTTCTACTAAAGCCAAGAGACTGCCAAGACACCCTGGCAACACAAACCAAGCATACTTTTTGTTTCCACAAACAACCACTGTACCACCCAAAGCTCAATATGACCACTTTGTAATATTTTCCAAACAAAGAAAGCTTTTGACACCCGATCAAGGATTTAAAAAGCGGCATAGGGCCTTATCAGTGGGCCCAACACTGGTCCAGAAACAGCTTGTTTGATTCAGCAGCCAACCTTTGAGAAAGATCAGCGTATTAACCAGTATCGGCTGGAACAGTGGCCACCAATCCACCTGATCCAATCCCAATTTCTGAACCAGGTACTCAATGGCTCAATCACATCAACCAGCCTTTTCAAAAAGTATGCATCAGATTCATTCAAAAATAAACCATCTTGAGTGTTTGCAACATAAACATGCATAACTTACAGGGACCGAAGAAAAGCAAGATATCCAAAAGCTCAAACCCATTAGAGACCCAATTTGGAATTCAGACAAAAGCAAATATCGATTTCCACATCACCATAAAGCAGAAGACAACAAAAAGTAAATAAAAGAAATTTTCTCATAGAATAAAATGAGATAAAAACAAAACATAATATAGTAGTACTCTGCTAACCTCTAGCAGTGTTGCCCGTTAAAGCACAAATGTATCCAAGTTAATGCCTAATATAACCCCTTGGACAAAAACTGCACAACAGCCATGGGGAAGGACAAACTACGGAGAATCCATATTATGAAACGGCATTCTCATAACAACCATGTATGATTGGAATCTTCTGCAATAATTATTTTACATGTCAAATCAAATGTATTCTTGGTAATGCTTACTTTGATAAAACAATAGAAGGTCTTCTCTTTCCCTTCCCATACTCGCCAAGCCAATACATACTCCCTTGGTGTCAGAAGTGGGAATTTTTTGACTGTGCGGCCTATTTCTATCCCACTGATTTCATCAATCTGCAACTGCTCATGCTCAACCAGCATTTTGTCCCACTGTTTTCTGTACTCATTGTCCATATAAAAGTCTCTCAGCAACTCAGGTGAACAGTTCTCAAATATTGTCACACTGAGGTATTTCAGGGGTCCATCCTGCCACATCAGAAAAGGATCATCAATTCAAATGCAAGAATACAAATTTAATTGAATCTTTTATGTTTATAAAGTTGCTGATTGGCCTATTTGTCATATATTGGCACCACAAGCTAAGTAGCATCATGAATTCCAAACAAAATCAGGATTATCAAACTCAGAGACACTTTTGAGACAAGGTGAAGCTTTAGGCAATGGTTTGAGTATTATGAGCACATGGCTAAAAAGTAAGACAATGCCAAAAGTGGTCACCCAGCAGTAACAAAAAATAAATGGCTAGATTTAGAATGAACTTATGTCAGTGAAAGAAGTTTATTTAAAAAAAATATGGAAGTACAAGAGAAATTGATTTTTTCTTTTCTTCTCTTTTTTGGGGGGAGGAATAAAACAAAAACCTAAGTTTCAAGACAATTCTCACTCAGGCTCCCATTATCCAGTTGACTAGGAATCAGGTTTCAATTTTCTAAAAGTTTGACCATTGAACAGAAAAAACGTCGCATGCCTAAGTGCTGAGAAACCTTACAATTACAAACAAGGAAATAGGAATTAACTTGACAAGGATTAGAACACTTCTTAAAGTATTTAAAAGCACTTGTACATCTAAAGTCTAAACCCGAAAGACGATCCTAATCAGACTAGAGTCTATCCTTCAAATCACAAAGATTCCAACCAGATAATCACCCACAAACGTACTCAAGTCCAGATATTTTCCAGGGAATGAAAATAATTATAATAATATATAACAATAATAGTAAAAAAGCACTGACCTTGGGTTTGCAGCATTTTGCATTATAGGATAGAAGGTCGTTCCTTTTGTCTATGACGTTTTCCCATTTCTCCATCTCATTAAGCTTCCCATCCAAGCTGTTAATTAAGTTTCTCAAATCTTCAACTGATATAATTTCAGAGATTCTGGAGGAAAGGAGGAAGATGAAACTTCTACATCAGTTACAACAGCAAAAACTCACATGATATGGCAAACTTCCACAGAAATTAACATAACCCAAATGTATCAGAGAGTTATTTGACTGCCCAACCATTGAATTTAATTATTAAACATGCAACACTTGGCATCTTGGATCTCCATCTACATAGTAGACATGGTTTGATCATTACTTAGAATTCATGAATCAAAGATAACCCAAAAAGAGTGGAAGAGAGACAATTTCAAATCAAGTATTGCATAGCCAGAGAGTTTCCTCCAGTTTAGAGGTAACTCCAACACAGATAGTCATTAAAATACAAGCAACAAGAGCACGAGCCATGAAATACATTGTGGATCAATACTTCAAACTAGCAAATCCCACAGAAGGTTAACATTATTCAAGCATTTATAGGCGAGATCCCAATTGAGGTGTGGAAGAACGTAGGATTTTGTAGTCTATCTTGGCTAACCTAGTTGTTTAACAAGATTATGACCACTATGAAAATGCCAGATGAATGGAGAAGAAGCATTGTGGTCCCACTTTACAAAAACAAAGGAGATATTCAGAACTGTAATAACTATAGAAAGTTAGTGAGACATACGATGAAGTTATAGGAGAGGGTTATTGAAACCCGCCTGAGAAAGAATACTATTTCGGAAAACGAATTCAGTTTTATGCCAGGAAGATCCTCGATGGAGTCAATTTTCTTACTTAGGAGACTCATGGAAAGATATAGAGAGGGCAAGAAAGACCTTTATATTGTCTTTATAGACCTAGAAAAAACCTAGGACAGAGTCCCTAGAGAGTTAATCTGGAATATCCTAGAGAAGAGAAGGGTGTCATACTGTCATGTAAATACGTAGACATAATTAAAGATTTGTATGCTAATGTGGTGACTAGCGTTAGAACAGCGGAGAGCCAAGGTAGTGAATTCCCAATTCCAATTGGGTTACACCAAGGATCAGCCTTAAGCCCTTATTTGTTTGCGTTTATCATGGACGACTTAACCAAAGGCATACAAGATGAGGTCCCATGGTGTATGATCTTTGCAGATGATATTGTTTTGGTGGATGAGACAAAAGCAGGGATTAATGCCAAAGTGGCACTATGGAGATCAACCTTAGAATCAAAAGGTCTAAAGATAAGTAGAAGTAAGACCAAATATAGGGTGTGTAACTTTAGCAACATTGGGACAATAATGAGGTGGTAAATATTGGTGAGAGGGAGATCCTGCAAAGTGATTACATTAGATATCTGGGATTCATCATAGATAAGGAGGGCAACAAGACAATGTTGCCCAGAGGATTAAAATAGGGTGGATGGAGTGGAGAGGTGCGTCCGGAGTTCTGTATGATCAGCGTATCCCTTTAAAGCTTAAAGGAAAATTTTATAGAACTGCCATTAGACCAGCTATGATATATGGAGCGGAATGCTAGGTTGTGAAGAAGTATCATATAAATAAACTTGGCGTTGCAGAGATGAGGATGTTGAGATGGATATGTGGAAAAACTAGGAAGGATAAAGTAAGGAATGACCATATTAGAGCTAAGGGAACCAAAAGGGCCAGGGACAAGCCTAAGAGAGCCATAGGAGAAGTTGTGTGGAAGGACATGATTAACTTTTAGGCCTTGTTCCTTGTATGGACTTCAAATAGAGCTGATTGGAGAGCAAAGATCCATGTGGTCAACCCCATTGAGTTGGGCTATGATGTTATGATGTTGTTGTTGTTATACACTCCAATCTAGAGGTATGGAGAGCAATGTTGGGCAGTTAAGAAGCAATACATAGCTATGAAGGGTCGATGCCCTAGAGTTTGGGTTGATATTGTGTGCTCCTTCGTTTTACTTTTATTTTATTAAGGGTAAATACCATCTCCCTCCCCTCTAAGTATCCATAATATCAAACCCCTCCCCCAAGTTTTGAATAATGATAATGCCCTCCCCCACTTTTGAAAGATTCTATCAACCGTGCCCTAATCGTTAAAAAAACGCCATTAAGTTATGACGTGGTAATGTAGTCCTACATAGGTAGAAGGCCTACTAGGAGCCAGGTAGATCAAACCCTCACAAAGGTGCTGGCTGATTGGGGCTGATTGGGGTATTTTAGGTCAAATCAAGGGTTAGGTTTATGAGAATGGGGTTAAATCTTATATGGTCTTAATGGGCAGGTCTAGGAGAAGCTAATAGGGTAGGTTTGAACAAGGTTTAAACAAAATTTAAAATTTTCAGAAATTAGGGTTAGGGTTTCGGGTTTTGGGTTTTAGGAAAACAGTAGAAATTAGAGTTTTAAGATGGAATTCTGACCAGGGGTTCTAGCCGAGTGCTAGAGGGGCTAGGGAGAAGGTTTGGGTGTAATATGGCATGATTCTAATGGCTGGTTAGGTCTAGGAAGGATTTAGAGTTTTTAAGGATTTTACAGAGACAGTGTAAATTAGGGTTTGAGTGGTTGGATGGGGCTACAAGTTAGGTCGAGTGAAGGAGGAGATGAGAGGGGGCTGCGGTAGGAATTTGGTTGAGATTGGATGGAGGAATAAGGCTGGACAGCTTTTAGAACAATTACGATTTATGGGGATTGATGGGTTTTTAATGGAGGAGACAATGTGGATCGATTAGGGCGGGTGAGGCTTGGGTTGGAGGATTACGAAGAAGAGGGGAATACTGACACAGTAAATAACTTACTGGTTTAAGGAGATCTTCAATGGCAGTAACCTTGAAGACAGCTTTGAAGATGAACCTCCCGATCTACAAGATGCAAGGAGTCACTGGAGATCCACCAGCCCTTCAACCTTGATATGACTCACAAGGGGGGTCTTGATATGACTAACAACACAATCTCAGAAAAGAGAAACAGCAGCAGCAGTACCCAGCAGCAAAGAGACGATTTTTTAAAAAAATTTAATTAGTGTGGGGGAGCCTCCCATGCTTTCTATTAATAAGGGCCTAAAGGCCAAAATCCGAATACAATTTAAACTCTCCTGCATAAATCGTGGAAAGGAGTAGCTAACTTAAAATAACTTAAACTTAAAAGCTAAAAGACTTATCTACCCCTAATAACTTAAAATAAAAGAGACTAACTTAAATTAGACCAACTTAAATTGAACCAATTGGATGCAACCAATTTGAACCGGTTTAATTAAAAACACAAAAATAAAACTAAGTATAGAACTGAAATAAACTGTATAAGACTATACTATGGCTCTTACTATGACCCTATGCTTAGGATGACTTCTTCAACTCGAGGAGGCTTGGATCTACATCAACTCTCCCCCGACTTAGAAACATTCATCTTCAATGAATGGCTGAAATCCTTGCAACATTTATGCAATTTAGGGCTAAGCTTCTTGACATCATTAGTAGGAGTCCAAGTGCTATGCTGTTGTGAAGAAACCTCTCCACGAATTTTGTGATGATGAGGGGGAAGCAACATGTGGGCAGCAGCTCTAACACTCCCCGGGCAGAATTCTGTTGAGGCTGGAACATTAGGAACATAGTCTTCAAGTTGTGGAGCTTCTCTTCAAAGAACCAAGGGGGCATCACAAACTCTGTGTTCAACCTCCATAGGGTCTTCAATATTGATAACCTTCTCATCGAGCTCCACTTCTTCAAGTGCAGCAACTTGAATGTCTTCCTGTGGATTGTTCACAACCACTTCTCCATCTTCTACCACATTATCCATGAAGATTTGAGTAATAAGATGAACACCTTGAGCATCACCACCCAACTCTTCAGAGTAATCACCTAAGTCATCCTCATCATCTGGGGGATATGCATGAAGACCAGGTTCATTGTCATCATCAGGGTTTTCATCTACCTTCTTAGCCACATGGACAGATTTGTGCTTTTGTGGGCACTCCCTGGCATAGTGTTCAATCTCATTGCAATGGAAACACTTATAAAGATCACTATTGTCCATGGGGGCTTTACCCTTATGATCAGCACGGGGGAGAGCTGTAGGGCGAGAAGAACTACCAACAGAGTAGCCTAATCGAGTAGGACCAGCAGCAGAATTTCCAGCTCGAGTGTGACCATTGGTAGTAGACTTGAATGCTGGAAAAGTTTTGTTGGTGCATTCAGTGGAGGAATCAAATCTTCTATTTCCAGCCAATAATTCTTCAGCCTTCAGGGCTTTCTCAAAACAATCCTTGATGTCTCTAACATCAGCCATTCCAATAGCCCTAACAATATTTGCTCTCAAGCCCAGTCGAAACCAAGATAACATCTGAGTGGCTCCTTCTCTAGTACCAGTTCAAGAAGCAAGAGCATCAAACTGCTGCATGTACTCAGCTACAGTCATAGTCCCTTGGCGTAGGGAGTAGAATTGATCCTAGAGCTGAGCTCTAAAGTGCCTGGGTAGATATTTCTCCGTCAAGTCATACCTCATGTCTTCCCAGGTAGTAGGTACATGGCCATCAAGTTCCATGTCCCTCTCTGTAGTGCGCCACCATTCTCGGGCAGGGCCAACCAGCTTGGTACGTGCCAATCTCATCTTCCTATCTTCAGGCAAGTCATACCAATCAAAATAATCATCAAGGGCAGCAAGCCAGTCATAGAATACCTGAGGATCATGGTTCCCATCGAACTCCTTCAACTCAAGTTTAAACTTTTGGGTGTCGTATCTTCAATTGGTAGCTTCATCTGTAGTGAAGTAGGATCTCAAGTACTCGTCAAAATTAGGCCTTTAAGGCTCTTCTCTAATTCTGTCCATGTCTTCTCTGTACCCATCTGTGTCATGTCTGCGCCTATCTCTGTGATCCCTGTGATTTCTAGAATGATCTCTATAGTCCCCGCGATTCCTGGAATGATCTCTGTGATGTCTATTTCTCCCCAAGGTTCCATGTACTTTAGAGTAGACTTGGATTCGGTCCTCTTCTAATGGGAGGTTGCTGTCCCTAAGAGGTGTAGCCATGTATCTCTTCCAAATGTGTCATCTTCTCAGTAAGAAGTCTCTGTTCAGCTTGCTGATCTGCCAAGAGCTTTTGGAGCATTGCCATGATTGCAGTCATGGGATCAAGTTGGGGTGGCAGATCTGGATTCAGCACTGGATTGCCATGGCGATCCATGGCTCTTATACCACTTAATGTAGTCCTAAATAGGTACAAGACCTACTAGGAGCCAGGTAGATCAAACCCTCATAAAGATGCTGGTTGATTGGGGCTGATTGGGGCATTTTAGGTTAAATCTAGGGTTAGGTTTATGAGAATGGGGTTAAATCTTATATGGTTTTAATGGGCAGGTCTAGGAGAAGCTAATAGGGTAGGTTTGAACAAGGTTTAAACAAAATTTAAAAATTCCAGAAATTAGGGTTAAGGTTTCGGGTATTGGGTTTTAGGAAAACAGTAGAAATTAGGGTTTTAAGATGGAATTCAGACCAGGGGTTCTAGTCGAGTGCTAAAGGGCCTAGGGGGAAGGTTCGGTTGTAATATGACATGATTCTAATGGCTAGTTAGGTCTAGGAAGGATTTAGAGTTTTTTAGAGTTTTACAGAGAATGTAAATTAGGGTTTGAGTGGTTGGATGGGGCTGCAAGTTAGGTCGAATGAAGGAGGAGATGAGAGGGGGCTGTGGTAGGAATTCGGTTGAGATTGGATGGAGGAATAAGGCTGGATAGCTTTTAGAATAATTAGGGTTTATGGGGATCGATGGGTTTTTAATGAAGGAGACAATGTGGATCGATTAGGGCAGGTGAGGCTTGAGTTGGAGGATTAAGAAGAAAAAGGGAATACTGAAACAGTAAATAACTTACTGGTTTAAGGAGATCTTCAATGGCAGCAACCTTGAAGACAGCTTTGAAGTTGAACCTCCTGATCTACAAGATGCAAGGAGTCACTTGAGATCCACCAGCCCTTCAACCTTGATATGACTCACAAGACAATCTCAGAAGAGAGAAACAGCAGCAGTAGTAGCCAGTACCAAAGAGACGATTTTTTTTAAAACTTTAATTAGTGGGGGAGCCTCCCACGTTTTCTATTAATAAGAGCCTAAAGGCCAAAATCCTAACACAATTTAAACTCTCCTCCATAAATTGTGGAAGGGAGTAGCTAACTTAAAATAACTTAAACTTAAAAGGTAAAAGACTTATCTACCCCTAATAACTTAAAATAAAAGAGACTTTAACTTGAATTAGACCATGCAACCAATTTGAACCGGTTCAATTAAAAACACAAAAATAAAACTAAGTATAGAACTGAAATAAACTAAGTATAAGACTATACTACGGCTCCTACTATAGACCTATGCTTAGGGTGACTTCTTCAACTCGAGGAGGCTTGGATCTACATCACGTGGGCATTTACAAATTTTCTAAAAGCCCATATTATCCTAATATAATTTTATTCCAATTTTGCCCTCTTCAACCCCAAAACCCCTTTTTCATCTTCTTCCCCAAAAAATCCCTCTACAGACCTTCTTCTTCATCCCCTTAATCCCTTCTCTCTTCAATCACTTCGATGCCCTCACCACACTTGCCCTCAAATGCAGTATCCCAAACAGACCGGTCCTCATCGGCAACGACGCTCTTATCCTCATCTCTCTCCACTGTCGTAACCTCACTCGCCTCAAACTCCATGCTTGTGAGGAATTGATAGATGAAGCCATGGCAGCTTTCGCCATAAACTGCAAGGGTTTAAAGGAGCTCAATTGTGATTACTGCAACTTTAGTGCCAAGGGCATAAACTGATGCAGATTCATCATCAAATAGGGCTTGTTTCATTGGGAATAAGTGTAGGGTTGGGATATATATATGTTGGGCCTTTGTTCCCAGGGGTTTTCTATGTATTAGGCCACTTTAGTGGGCCTGAAATAGGGGTATATAGGTTGCATACGGGATTAGCCCAATACTTAGTTTTTATTTTGTGTTTTTAATTGAATCGGTTTAAATTGGTTGCATCCAATTGGTTCAATTGGTCTAATTTAAGTGAAGTGATCCTATTGGCTAAAAGGTTCTTATATCCTATTGGCTACTAGGGAATCTTCTTTATTTTAAGTAGTTTAAGTTGTTTTAAGTCATTAGGACTCTATTTTGAGTCTATTTGAGTTTCCTAGTCAGTTTAAGTTGCCTAATAGGTTAGGGATAAGGTTAGGCCATTCCTTTTTAGTGTCTAAGTCTATTTTTAAGTCTTCTATATAAGTTTGTAAGGGAGGCCAGCATTGGACACGAATTTGATTAATGAAAAGCTTTTGTTTGCTGCCATAGCTGCTGCTCTGCTCTGTTGAGTGAACCTTGTGAATAATATCAAGGCTACCTTGTGGGTAATATCAAGGTGAAGGGATTGGTGGACTCCGATCGACTCCTTGCATCTTGTAGATCAGGAGGTCCTTCTTCTAGTTCTTCAAAGCTGCTACCATTGAAGATTTAATCCTTCAAGTAAGTAGTTTATTAATTCAGCATTTAACCTTCTTCTTCTAATCCTCTAACCTAAGCTCCATCTACTCCTATTATCACCCCTTCCATTAATCCATAGATCCATTAGAACCCTAAAACCCTAAATCCAATTCTGCCCTAAATTGCAGAATTTTATAACTCATCCAAACCCTAACTTCTTTATACCAAAATAACCCCCTAGACCTGCCCATTAATACCCTATAAACCTCTTTCCTAAAATCTGCCCCTAAACCCTAGATCGTACAAACAGTCCATTTTCATAAGGCATCCTACCCAAAACCCTAGAATTCCAACCTCAACCAAATTTGATCCAACTTATACCATTAGACTCATAAAATTCTGCACATCATTACCAAATAAAACCCTAAGTCGAAACCCTAACCATAACCCTAATTCTGCCCTAATTAGCCTAAGTTGTCCCAATCGGCCAGCCTTATTAAGAGATCCTATTACCCTGGTTCCTAGTGGGATTACTCCTACCTAGGGCTACATTAAATTGGTATCAGAGCCATGGCGGAGGGAAGCTCCAACCAAGCCTTGAAAGACCCACCTCCCTTCGTTTTCAAGACCCAAGTTCGTCTACCCAATGGGAGCACAGCCATCTTAGTTGTTGATGAGAGGAGACGTAACAACATTATTTCACAATCCGTGGTGGATATGTTGTCCCAATCAGGAGAGATTTGCATCGAGCCTACAGGTAAAGTCTGTGCTGAATTTGGGTGTTCTTCATATCATGATGGTGCTTGGTGTAAGCCGGTACCATCTCCAAGGAGCTTTATTGCAGTAGGTTGCAATTGGTTGGACGAGCGACAAGGTTGGATTGAACCGGAAAACAACTTGTGTGTCCTACCTGATCGACAGCGTCTATACCATTTGTTTACTCTAAAAGGATTACAACCAAAGGTGACCACATCGACTGTACAGCCACAAGGACTGCCGAACATGTCAACTCAAATGCAAGTGACATCGACTGTGTTTGAAGTTTCACCTATGGCAGATGCACCAACAAAAGATTCTACTAAAGCGGTTTGTGTTGAAGAGATTCAAGAACCTATAGCTAAAGAAATTCAAGTAGACCAAGCTGCACCAGTAGTTGAGATCATGGTTGAGAAGCTCGACCATCAAATTGATGTGGAGGTCCAACACACAATGGTAGAAGAAACTACTGAAGAGGGCAAAGTAGACAAGGCTGAGGACATGGAAGATGAAGTGGTGATTGACAACACTCCACAAGAAATCATCGACATCCAAGATGTTGTTCTTGAAGAGGTCGAGCACAAAGAGTTTGTTATGCCACTATGGTTCTTTGAAGAGAACGCTCCACGCATTGAAGACTTTATCCCCAATGTTCCCGCTTCACCGAAATTCTGTTTGGGGATGGTCAAAGCTGCTAATCACATGTTGATTCCCCCTCATCACTACAAAATTCGAGGACGAATTTTTTCAAGTTGGGGAGAGTTGATGCAGATTCATCATCAAATAGGGCTTGTTTCATTGGGAATAAGTGTAGGGTTGGGATATATATATGTTGGGCCTTTGTTCCCAAGGGTTTTCTATGTATTAGGCCACTTTAGTAGGCTTGAAATAGGGGTATATAGGTTGCATACGGGATTAGCTCAATACTTAGTTTTTATTTTGTGTTTTTAATTGAATCGGTTTAAATTGGTTGCATCCAATTGGTTCAATTGGTCTAATTTAAGTGAAGTGATCCTATTGGCTAAAAGGTTCTTATATCCTATTGGCTACTAGGGAATCTTCTTTATTTTAAGTAGTTTAAGTTGTTTTAAGTCATTAGGACTCTATTTGAGTTTCCTAGTCAGTTTAAGTTGCCTAATAGGTTAAGGATAAGGTTAGGCCATTCCTTTTTAGTGTCTAAGTCTATTTTTAAGTCTTCTATATAAGTTTGTAAGGGAGGCCAGCATTGGACACGAATTTGATTAATGAAAAGCTTTTGTTTGCTGCCATAGCTCCTGCTCTGCTCTGTTGAGTGAACCTTGTGAGTAATATCAATGCTACCTTGTGGGTAATATCAAGGTGAAGGGATTGGTGGACTCCGATCGACTCCTTGCATCTTGTAGATCGGGAGGTCCTTCTTCTAGTTCTTCAAAGCTGCTACCATTGAAGATTTAATCTTTCAAGTAAGTAGTTTATTAATTCAGCATTTAACCTTCTTCTTCTAATCCTCTAACCTAAGCTCCATCTACTCCTATTATCACCCCTTCCATTAATCCATAGATCCATTAGAACCCTAAAACCCTAAATCCAATTCTGCCCTAAATTGCAGAATTTTGTAACTCATCCAAACCCTAACTTCTTTATACCAAAATAACCCCCTAGACCTGCCCATTAATACCCTATAAACCTCTTTCCTAAAATCTGCCCCTAAACCCTAGATCTTACAAACAGTCCATTTTCATAAGGCATCCTAGCCAAAACCCTAGAATTCCAACCTCAACCAAATTTGATCCAACTTATACCATTAGACTCATAAAATTCTGCACATCATTACCAAATAAAACCCTAAGTCGAAACCCTAACCATAACCCTAATTCTGCCCTAATTAGCCTAAGCTGTCCCAATCGGCCAGCCTTGTTAAGAGATCCTATTACCCTGGTTCCTAGTGGGATTACTCCTACCTACGACTACATTATAAACACTTTCCTCGACCACTCCTCCTCCCTGGAAGATCTCTCCCTGAAGCGTATTAACGGCCTTAATGACAACTCCACCAGAATGCCTATTAGACCAGGTGTAGCTGCGAAATCCGTTAAGAAAATATGCATCAAGAAGGTCCTTGGCCAATGTTTTGGACCCCTGATTATTAGTTCCAACAAACTCAGAACCTTGGAAATCTCCAACTGCTACTCTAGGAATCGTTGGGATGAGCTCCTCAAAGCCATAGCGGAAGAAGTCACTGGTGTGGTTGAGGTCCACCTGAAATTTGTTGACGACGTTGGCCTCGCTGCATTCTCTAATTGCTTGAATCTGGAAATCTTGCACTTTGAAGAGTCCAAGTGCACGAATACGGGGTTTGTGTCCATCGGTGACCACTGCAAGCGCCTAAGGAAACTTCACATCCATGGATGGAAGTTCAAGGATATTGGTGACGAGGGCCTAATTGCCATTGCCAAAGGGTGCCCTACCTTGAGGATTTGGTTCTGTTTGGTATCAATCTTACTTGTTTGAGTTTGAGGCTGCTCAGTGCCAATTGCCAGAATCTCGGGCGGTTAACATACGTGGATGGAAGTTCAAGGATATTGGTGACGAGGGCCTAATTGCCATTGCCAAAGGATGCCCTAACCTTAAGGAGTTGGTTTTGTTTGGTATCAATCTTACTTGTTTGAGTTTGAGGTTGCACGGTGCCAATTGCCAGAATCTCGAGCGGTTAGCAATGGGTTGGAGTGACATGTTTGGTGACACCGAGATTTCATGCATAGCATTGAAGAATCTCTTTATAAAGAAGTGCCCAGGTGTCACCGATTATATGATGGAAGCACTTCCTGGTCGTTGCTCTACTCTAGTCAAGGTGAAGAATAAGAGTTGCAGTGGAATAACTTGTAAAGGTGTGGTTTCAAACGGAGAAACTGTCCGTTTTATATCGATCTGCTTGGCTATGGTGGTTTCAATCGGTGGGTTTTGCATGAAGAAGGGGTTTGATATTATGGATACTTAGAGGGGAGGGGGATGATATTTACCCTTTTATTTATTTACTGTCCGTCTGTCCCTAACTCCCTACTAGGATCCATGTAGCCAACCCCATTTAGTTGGGATAAGGCTGAGGATACTAGATTGACCAATCTTTAAACACTGGAACTCTAAGCATCCCAGGTATCTATAAAGATGAAGGTTAGAAGCCATCGTTTGATCATTAAATGGAATTCATTCATCACCAATACCCGGATGGAGTCGAAAAGACATGATTTCGAATCAATCAACCACATAGCCAGACAGTTGCTTCCGATTAAGAGACACCTCTACCCAGATTGCCATTAAAATAGAAGCAACAAGAATAGAGTCAAAACTTTAAACTTAATAAATTCAGAGTAAAACAAAAAATTCCAAACTGACAAAAGAAGAAGAAGAAGAAATTACTTGATTTGAGAATTCCCAGGGGAAGAGACGGGGGTTTTGCTATCAACAGAAATGGATTTGCGGAAGCGGCGCCTCGTGAGCGTTAAAGTCCTCTTTGCAGGTTGGCAGATAAAGAGAAAGAGAAGCACGAGAATCGTCACCCAACAACCACGGGTGTTTTCCCGCCAGAATTGCTCTGGTCCGACGAATATTCCCGCCAGATTCGAGGGAGAAAACCAATTATCCATGGCCTTCTCGGCTGTGTGATTCACGAATTCTATGAGCTTTCTTGGATGGAAAGCATGACTCTCTGGATTTCGGTTTCACAGTCCCTCTTGTTTTTCTTGTGGATGGACTTCTAGGTATTGGGTGGTAATAGTTTGGTACGCGTGTTTGTAAGAGGCTTCCACGCTCACACACTCTTCTCTCGCGGTTACAGGCTTACAGCTCGCACGCATGGGAATCGCTCTTAATCCCGGTATCGGTTTCGGAACGGTCAAAGCCAAAACCGATCCGGATCGGTCAAAATCTGTATACATCAAACAGTTTTGCTCTTTTTTTAAAAACAAAAATTGGTTTCTTTGGATCAAGATAGACATGAATCGTCCCTCCTTTGAATCTCTCTTCGAATCGTTATCCCCTCCAATTGGCCCATTCAATTCCTCCAATTCCTTATATGGGAGCGCAAATGACTACTCTACCTCTTGCCTGAAAACATTGCCCAGGTGGGGTCCACTCCGTCCACTCCCTCTATTAGAGGAATTCATGGAATTTGGATAAAATATCTCCCCTAATACTACAAAGTAAAATACAATTACGTATACATAAGTTTAAGAAGAATAAAACTACAAATAAATTATATTTACAAAAACACCATTAATTTGAAAAGATCTAGCTGTATGATAATGGGGGGAAAATCCTCTAAAGTGCCTTGTAGTTCTTGCCTAAGAGCACGATACGTGGAAGATGCGATATTCAACGGTGCCCAACTCAAGAAGAAAGGAAAAAAAATGAATCAATTGAGCTTGCACCGTTGGATGAAGCATCTTCCACGTGTCAAGCTCTCAGGCCTAACCTGCAAGGCACCGCAAGATGAAAATTGTAGAGGATTTTAATCCATATGATCATGCATGTCAAGACGTCAAGTACATGAAAACATTGAAGTAAACTCAAAAAATATTAGCAAAAGTAGAATAAAATAAGAAATCATCTTCAATATATTTATAAATATAAAAATGTTGCAAAAACAATAAGAAATTCACTAACAATAAAAAATGATAAGAATGATAAAAACAATCCTAGAGCTAAATGAAGCCTAGAAAATCTAATAGAATGCAGAAAAATTATGAAGAAATAGGAAAACACGGAATACTGTTTGGCCCTTTTTTTGGTCGCTCAAACAATCGATCAACTATAATGGACAGTGTATGATTTTGGCAGGTGTGCCAGAGTCTGCAAGACTCAAAGTTTGAAGAAGATTGTGCTTCTAACTTCTACCAGGAATTGTGGATTCTCATCTTGCCTCGATTGCTCCAAGGACTTTAAATTATAAAGACCAAATTGCAATGCGCAACGAAAATAACAATCACAAGACCATGTGATAGACTTGAAAAAAATATCAAGAATTTATATTGATTTCAATACTGGTACATACAACGACATACCACTGAAGGAGAATCAAAAGAAAAACTTGATAGATAGAATGACTGTGATGGTCGAAGAGAAGATTAAACTAATGAAATAAAAACTGCATTAAAGAAAAGTAAAGATAAGTACTGTTGCGTGTGAAAACCTCCGGTAGTGGTTCGCCCGTGGATGAACCTGCAAAAACCAAGCAATGAGCGCAAGAGGGCCGGTGTGGCTCCGGCCTAGGACTCTCCGATGCTCAAGTCAGTCTTCACCACGACAACAGAATCTGCGTACTAAAAAGCCGGATGTCGAATAGAGCTCCATACCGGGTATTTATAGAGTAAGGAGGAGATGAGACGGTTGGGAGAGTCCTAGTATGGTAGGAGTCCTTCTTTCGGAAGGTTCTCTCGCGTAGAGTGGAGTGGAGAGTTATTTTTGGGGTCGGACTCTTATTAAGGTAAGAGTCCATGTAGAGTGTGATTACGTGTGCGCTGGGATCGTGGCTCGGTCCTTATCCCGTGATTCTCGGGATGTCCGACGTGGCCCGGAGATCCCTGGTGGGGTGCTATGGGAGCCTCAATGGAGGAGGGCTCGCCCACGAGGTCGGCCCGTGGGGTCGGCGATGGAGGTCGGCCCGAGAGGAGGTTGGTCTCGGCCATGAGGTCGGCTAGGAGTCCCCGGGCTGACCCGATAATCTCGGCCTCGATCCCGGCCAGCTCGCTCAAACCAGGCTTTGTCGGGTGACTTATCCGATATGGGGTCGGCCCAATTTCTGCTCGGCCCAACCGGTTCTCGGATGAGGTCGGGTCGGCCACGTGGCAGCCCTCGATAGGTGGGGTGTTTTATGCCTCATCACGAGCCCCCACTCATCGGTGTCGGCTCGGCACCGATGAGTGAAATTTCTGGGCGCTTGTCGAGAAGATTCTTACGGTTGGGCCGAGATTATTTATTGCTGCAGATTTGGACGTTGCACGATCCGACGGTTGGGTGTCCGTGCCACATCAGCAGAGTCATTATGGCGGGCTCGGGAATTCAAAACGCCCTTCGATCCGGGGCCGTTGGATCATGCCGAGCTCGCTCGTCGGCCGTTGGATCGGTGAAACCCAAGGATTATAAATAGGCGACTCCTAACTATTCATTCTTCACTGCTCTAAGTTATTGACTTCTCGGCAAGTTTGGAACCGTCAACTCGGCAGATCTCGTCGTTTGCTCGCTCGTGATCGACTCGGCTGAAGCTTCGTTCGTGATCGACTCGGCCGTCGCTTCGTTCCACTCAACTCTTCTTCAATCGTAAGTCTTCTCCGCCCAAGTATGTCGATTGGTAGTAGTCCTAGTGGCTTAATCGCTGCCAGTGGCGGAGAGGGCGCGAGTCCGAGCCGAGAACTCCCGTCGCTCTCCCACCATAGACCTGTTGGGCTCGACCTCGACGAGCCCGATGTAGTGGAGCCGTCGGGCCGAGGTGGCCGAGCCCCGTTACCCATGGAGTTTGACCACGCGGCCCAATCCACGCTAGCGATCGGGCCGAGAACTCCGGTCGTCCTCATCGATGAGGAATCAAGCGAGGAGATTCGTCCGAGATGGGGTTGGCTCGGAAGCTCGTCCACCGACGCCCGAGCCCGAGGAAGGCGTGCGTGCACCGTTCGAGCACAATCACGAGGCCGACCTCGACTATCTCGAGGACGACCTACGCCATCCCCGAGGACATTGGCTCGAGTTCCTAATCCCGGGAGATGGCCTGCTTCATCGGGCCCGGCGAGGTGGCCTGCACGAGACGCCCTTCAAGTATGCGTTTGGCCCCGTTCTCGGCCTGGTGGACCAGATCTTGGACCACTTCCACTGTCTCCTGGTCGGTGGTGCCGAACTCCGGCTGGCCGTCTATGGCTTCTACGCCTGTTTTGCGAGATGGGCCAAGGTGCGAGCGTGGCGCTTTTCTCTGGCTCTTCTTCCTGAAGAAGTCTCCCGAGAAGGGGTGGTATTATTTCGCCGATCGGGGGAAGAGTGCGGCTCTAGGCGGTCACAAGTTTACGGGTGGCACGCCGACCTTCAACAAATCTTGGAAGCCCGTTTTTCTTCGCTTCCATTCCCAACAGCCCTCTCCGAACCAGGAGTGGAAGGAGATGAACCTGAACTATGTAAGTAGGGTACTACCCGACCGAGAACGAGATGACCTCGCTCGACTCGATCCCCCAGTCCGCCCCGCCTTCGATGTTCTCCGGCGAGGACGAGGGGTTTCTTCAGTTGGCATATGACCCCTGGTAGAACCCTTGCCGAGCTTATCTCGCTTATCCGAGCTGACCCCTTAACTTAGTTTTCTTTTCCTTTTCTCGACTTGTTTCCTATGTTTTCGGTTTCTCTTGCAAAGTGGTCGGCCACATTCCTCCAATGGACACGGCTGCCGAGGGCCGAGATTATCGCGGATAGGAAGAAGAAGAATGCCGAGAAGAGACCCCGGCGAGTCCTCCAAGGCCTCCAAGGGAAAGGGGGTGATGCCGGGACCATCGGACGTGGTGGTCGGTCCGAGGCCGAGAAGAACACGGGCAAGCCGGCTCCGAGGAAGGGGAAAGGCCGAAAAGACGAGAGGAGCCCGCCGAGAGACATCAAACGCCAAAAGCTCTCGGTGAACTCGACGAGTGGCGGCCTCCCGCCCGTGGCCTCTCCCACCAACATCTCCCGACACGCCCCTGGGAGGGCTTCAGCCAACAACGCCCCTGTGAGGCCGACCGGTGCCTCTTCCCGGCGGACTCGGCCTTGACGCGTCGCAGCTCACGCCAAGGAATGGTCTGGATGCAAGTCGGTTCCCGGCCGACAAGGAGAAGCTCGAGGCGTCGTCCACCCTGAGCTCCTCTCTACCCTATTTCAAGACTTCAATATGGTAAGTTTCCTTGTCGGCTCTTGCCTATGATCCGATATGTGTAGTTTATCCCGATTTTTTGTTCTCATGCCCCTTTTTTTTTTTTTTTTTTTTGTAGGGGTTCGCCAAAGCAAGTGGAGACCATGCTCCGCTTGAGCGGCTCCGACTGAGAACTATTACTTGGACGTCCAAAGTGTAAGAAGGCTTATCAGGACGCCCGGATGCCGTTCGAGGCGTCGGAGACCCAAGAGAAGCTCACCGCGCCGAGGCCAAGTGGAGAGCTCTCGTGCGAGGTGGCCAGGCGAGAGAGAAGGTCCAGCCTCTCGAGCTCTACAGCTGGCCGCCGAGGTGAAGGAGAAGGCCAAGGAAGATCTGGCCACGGCTCGAGCGCGGCGATTAGCGACTATCTCCAATCGGAGGAGTACGCCGATATCCGCCACGAGATCGGAAGCCTCCCTTCGTCGAAGGTTTTGAAGCAGCCGAGTGAGCTTTGGCCGAGATCAAGGCAGCAGATCTCGATCTCAATCTCTCCGCTTTGACAATGATGCGACTACTTTTGCCGGGGAGATGGGAGATGAGGAGGGAGCCGAGGTCACCCAAGCTCGCCCCGGAGGCACTGCCGTCACCCGACGCCGTCGTCCTCGGGGCCTGGACCTCAAGACCTCGTTGTCGAGCCCAACACCGTGGACGCCTCCGAGGGTGCCTCAAGTCCCACGCCGAGGAGGCGGAGATGTAAAAATTTTTTTTTTTTTTTGGTGTGTGTGGGGCCTAGCTGCCCTATTTGTAACCGTGCGATCGATCGGCTTACAATGAATAAAACAACTTATTTTTGTCAAAATTTGTCTAAGTATTTGAACTCGGCGCCTCAAAGCATTCTGTTCCTTGAGTATTCTGTTTGTTTGTGGCCAAGCCGCCGAGTCGTTTCACTAACCGAGCTTAGGAACTCGCTCTTTTTTATCCATGCCCAACGTTGTCGGTCAATGCGATCTTCGCTTTGGTTGTTAATTCGCTTTCCCTCCAATCCGATTAGAGAGGCTATCATATAAGCGCACACGTGGCCGAATATCCTTCTTGGCCGAGCCTAATGCCTTAGCTTGGTTTAGTACATTAGGCTAGTCGGCCAAATAGGAATTTCGGCCCTTGAGAGTCGGCCATGTCTATTTGGACAGGGTCTTACGACTTGGCCGACGAGCTATGAGTGTCGGTCTTCGATGTCGGCCTGGTCTACGAGGACCGGGCTTATGACTTGGCTGCCGACCTATGAGGGTCGGTCTTGGATGTCGGCCTGGTCTATGAGGACCGGTCTTATGACTTCGGCTGCCACCTATGAGAGGTCGGTCTATGATGTCGGCCTGGTCTATGAGGACCGGTCTTATGATTTGGTCTGCCGACCTATGAGGGTCGGTCTTTGATGTCGGCCTGGTCTATGAGGACCGGTCTTATGACTTGGCTGCCGACCTATGAGGGTCGATCTTTGATGTCGGGGGTCTATGAGGACCGGTCTTATGACTTCGACTTGGGAGCTTGGCCAATACGTTGAGTGTTGGAGAAAAGACTTTATTGAATCAAATGTCTAACTGAAACCGAATACAAACATGTTCAATTATTGAAAAAACTTTTTCAAATTTTCCGAGTTCCAAGGTCTCGGTACCTTCTTGCCCCCGTGAGCAAGAAGCGATATGTGCCAGGGCGAATTTGCTTGGAGACTATGTACTGGCCTTCCCAGCTTTGGTGCTAATTTTCCTTGTTGCCTCGGTGGATGCGCTGAGTTTTCGGGAACAAGGTCCCCTTGACGAAAATGCCACTCTTTGACTCTTGAATCATAGTAGCTTGCCGTCTTCGTTGATACGCCGCGTTTGGAGTAGGGCATTTTTCGGACTTCATCGAGGAAGTCCAGATTGGCTCGCAGCCCATCTTCATAGGTCTTCTCATCGGGTTGAGCACTCGGTATGATGAAGCCATAACTTCAACCTAGGTGCGAGGGCTTCGGTCCCATAAGCGAGGCGAAATGGACTCTCCCGGTTGGAGTTCTTACGATCGTCCGATATGCCCATAGGACGCTTGGGAGTTCTTCCACCCATCTCCCCTTGGCCTCATCCAACCTCCTCTTAATGCCGACAAGTAATGTTGGGTTGGACACTTCTACTTGTCCATTTGCTTGCGGATGAGCTACCGAGATGGGTCGGAAGTCAATGTGGAAGTGCTCGCAAAATTCTCGGAAGGCCGGGTTGTTGAATTGCGCGCCATTATCGCTGATGAGAACTTTCGGTAGCCCGAACCGGTAGATGACCTTATCTCGGAAAAAATTTTCCATGTTCTTCTCAAGGATGGTGGCAAGAGGCTCGGCCTCGACCCACTTGGTGAAGTAATCGATCGCCACTACTACGTATTTTCTCGTTTCCGATGCCGGGTGAAATCTCAAGAATGTCCATTCCCCACATAGCGAATGGGATTGGGCTCAGCATTGAGGTTAATTTTGTTGCTGGTCGGCTTGGGATTGGCGCGAACAGTTGGCACTTCTCACACGTCTTCACGTATTTCATGGCCTCTTCTTGCATTCTTGGCCAATAGAATCCTTGTCGAAGTATCTTGTATGCAAGAGCTCGGCCGCCCATGTGACTCCCGCATATTCCCTCATGCACCTCGGCTAAAGCATACTCGGCCCCCTTCGGTCCCAGACATCGGAGAAGAGGGGCCGAGATTGCCCTTTTGTAGAGTACTCCGTCGATCATTGAGTACTTGGAAGATCAGATCTTGACCTTCCTTGCTTCGTCTCGATTCCCTGGAGCAAGTCATTTTCCAAGTAGTTGACAATGGGGTCCAACCAGGTCGGCCCATCCTCTTCAATGTGCTTTATGCTTTCTTCTTGTAAGGATGGTTTCTCCAATATTTCTATGTATACCGACGGCTCGGATATTGGAGGTCAGCCTCGCCAACCTAGATAAGGAGTCCGCCGCGGCATTCTCTCGTCTCGGTATTCGAGTCATCTCGAAGTGTTCGAGCTCTGGAGATCAGATCTCGGGCTCGACCCAGGTATGCTATCATCCTTTCGTCTTTTGCCTCGTAGTCTCCGTTGACCTGGTTGACCACGAGTTGGGAGTCTCCTCGCACCTTCAACCGCTTTATGCCCATAGCTTCCGACTCGAAGTCCAACTAGAAGGGCTTCATACTCACCTCATTGTTTGAGGCGGAAAACTTGAACCTTAGGGCATATTGGACCGGAAAGCCTTCGGGGCTTACAAGTATTAGGCCGGCCCCGCTTCCTCCGGAATTGCTTGAGCCGTCAACATTCATGGTCCAAGTAGGGTCGACCGTAGCCCCGACCTCCTCGACTGTCTTTTCTTCTCCAACCTCATGCTCGGGCCCCGTGCATTCGGCGATGAAGTCGGCCAGGGCTTGTCCTTTTATCGCCGTCCTCGGTCAATAGCTTATATCGTATTCACTTAGCTCAACCGCCCAGAAATCAGCCGTCCCGAAACGTCGGGTTTGTGTAATATCTTTTTGAGTGGCTGGTCGGTCAATACCACAATCGGATGGGCTTGGAAGTACGGCCTTAGTTTCCTTGCAGCCATGATTAGGGCGAATGCTACTTTCTCGAACCCGGAATACCTTGTCTCGGCATCAACAAGAACGTGGCTGATATAGTATATCGGCCTTTGAGTTCGACTCTCTTCCCTGATCAACACCGCACTGACCGCTACGGGAGTGGCGGCTAAGTATACTTGAAGTTCCTCTTTTGGTTCAGTCGGCCGAGAAGAGGCGGGTTCTCCAAATATTTCTTCACTCTTCAAAAGCTTCTTGGCATTCGGATGACCAGATAAAATCTTTAGGGTTCCGGATATTCTTTAGGGCCTTAAAGAATGGTAGGCACTTGTCGCCCGATCTCGACATGAATCGCGCCAACGCCGCCACACGTCCGTTTAGCCTTTGTACTTCTCGGATCGTCCTTGGAGGACTCATCTCTTGGATGGCTCTGATTTTTGCCGGATTGGCTTCGATGCCTCTGACAGAGACCATGAAGCCGAGGAACTTTCCCGAGGTTACGCCGAATGCACACTTGGCGGGATTCAGCTTCATCTGGTTCTTCCTCAATACGCCGAAGGCTTCTTCCAGGTCAGCCAAGTGGTGCTCGGCCTTCAAACTTTTCACCAACATGTCGTCCACGAGACTTCCATGTTCTTTCCGACCGCTCGCTGGAATATATAGTTCACGAGGCGCCTGGTATGTCGCTCCGGCATTCTTCAATCCGAACGCATGACCTTGTAGCGTAAATTCTCTTGGGATTCGGGAAGGCCGTGTACGACTGGCCCTCCTCATGCATCATGATTTGGTTGTAGCCGAGTACGCATCCATGAAACTCGGCAAGATCTCGTGACTGCCGTGGCGTCGATCAAGAGGTCGATCCGAGGTAGTGGGTACTCATCTTTGGGCAGGCCTTGTTGAGGTCGGTGTAGTTGACACACATTCTCCACTTCCCGCTCGGTTTAGGGACCATGACGACGTTAGCCAACCAGGTCGGGAATTTCTCTTCTCGGATGAATCCCGATCGGCGAAGCTCCACCTCTTCTTTGATTGCAGTTTGCCGATCAAGTGCGTAGTTCCTTCTCTTCGCCGGATTGGTTTCCGACCCGGATCCACATGGAGTCGGTGCTCAGCTATATGTCCGGGTATGCCCGACATGTCGTGGCCGACCAGGCAAGACATTGGCGTTCGCTTTTAAGAAAACTCCGAGCCGCCTTCTTTGATCTTTATTTAGTAGTGATCCGAGCTGGACCACCTTGGCTGGGTCATCTTCACGAGATGAAGTGGGGTCAGGTCTTCCACAGGTCGCCCTCTTCTCTCGATAAGCTCATCCCGCTGATCCTCGGGGAGATGTTCGACGACATGGCCATTCCTCGAACATTACCCTTGTTTTGCTTGACGAAGGTAGCGTAGCACTCTCGTGCCTTCTTTTGGTCGCCTCGAACCTCGCCGACACCGTTCTCGGTGGGGAACTTCATCTTCAAGTGAGTCGGGAGATGATGGCTTGGAGGGCGGTCAATGACGGACGGCCGAGTATGGCGTTGAAAGCCACTACCGACCGTACCACCATGAATTTGACTTGGATCGTCAGCTGGCGTGGAGCTTGCCCCATTGTGACTAGTAGATCGACGAGCCCTTGATAGTCGCGCCGCTCCCGAGAACCCGTGAAGCGAGGTTCCTTCGGCTTAAGCGCTTCGTCATGGCCGAATTGTCGTGACGCTTCCAATGACATAAGGTCCACGGATGCGCCGGATCGACCAATACACGGTGTGCGGCTGCTTCGCAATTTCTACCGCACCACTAAAGCATCGTCATGAGGTAAACTTATACCTTCGAGGTCGGCTCCGTGAAGGAAATCGTCACCGCCGGCTTGAGTTTCTTGGCGGGCATCTCGGCTACTCCGACGAAGCGAGCGTTTGCCTTAGCCTTCGAGTACTCTCTTGCCCGGGCCCCGAGGATAGTGTATATGGGGGGCTCCCTTGTCATTGCTCGGCCCGGATCCGTCCTCCTTCTTCTCGGCTCGGACCTTGTCATCGTCTCTTTCAACTCGCCTTGTTTCGGCCTTAGGCTCGGCTCTTCTCTCGATCTCGGTCATCGGCCGCCGACCTCCACGATCTTCTTGGCCTCCTTTGACATATCTCTTCAAGTGGCCCGCTTTTATCGCTCTTCGATTTCTCTTTTCATGATAACAATCTTCGGTGTCGTGACCGATGTCCTTATGGAATTGGCAATATTTGTTGGGATTCCGAGATGACCCCGCTTGCATCGGTCGGGTCGGCGGATGTACCCCCATCTTGTATTTGCATCAGGATGTCCTTGCGAGATGCATTCAACGGCGTGTAGTCGGGGCTCGAGCTCGATCCGACCTCGTCGCCTGGCGATCCATCCTTGGCCTTTTGTCTTCTCTTCGGTGCCCTGTTGTCGGCCTTTTCTTGTCGACGACCTTCGTTGCCCTTCCGGGCTTGGAGGACCTCGCCATATTTACGAACTCGTTGCACCTCTCCAAGAGCTCGGCCAGGTTTCTTGTCGCTTCCGGCCAAGTCCTTGATAAGGTCCATGTCGGCCAATCCGTTGCTCATAGCCGTATGGGCCGTGGCCTCATCCAAATCCTTGATATCTAAGGATTCCTTGTTGAAGCGGAGACGAATGCTCGGATCGACTCGTCGGGCCTTTGCTTCACGCTAAGGAGGTTGACCGTGGTCTTCTTATGTTTCATACTACTCGAAGCGCGTGACAAAGGCTCGACGAGTTGAGCAAGCTTTTATGGAATTCGGCGGCAACCAGGAAAACCATGAGGTCGCCGCGCCCTTGAGGGATGCAGGGAAGGCTCGGCAAGAAACGATCTCGTTCCCCGTACATGGTCATCATCGCATTAAAGTAGTTGATGTGATCGTCGGCTGGCCGTCCCGTCATATTCGTGGAACGGGGAGGTTTGAAACCGTGTGGTAGCGGCACGGCCATGATCTCGGGAGGATAAGGGTGACGCCCGACCAAAGAGTAGGCGTCCGGGTCGCTCGCTTCTTCAACCCCTCCACTGCTCGGCTAAGTCTCGTAGCCGCTTCTCCCGGCTTCGGTTTCAGGTGCTTGGCCAACCGGCTCCTCGGCCCGGGGTTGATAGGATCGGTCATCCCGTCGTAGTCGGCCATTCTGGTCATCTCGGTCCTCACCGTCCTTCCTTGTTCTTTTTCTTCTTGGAAGTTGGACCTCTGGGACTCCCCGTTGTTCTTCTCGGGGAGGTGAGCTCGGACGCCGGGGAGTATGACGCGATCCTTCTCCGTGTCTCGGTGCGCGCCTTTCAACCGGGTCTTTCCTTTGTTCTCGGAATTTCCTCGGCGATTCGTCCTCTCCGATCCGCCCAAAAATATCGA
The DNA here is from genome assembly GCF_018873765.1 of Telopea speciosissima. Classification (NCBI taxonomy): domain Eukaryota; kingdom Viridiplantae; phylum Streptophyta; class Magnoliopsida; order Proteales; family Proteaceae; genus Telopea; species Telopea speciosissima. The sequence continues at coordinate 26,828,149 of NC_057920.1, forward strand.
CCTCCTTGCTAGCGAGCCGGCTGGTTCAATTTCATGCCCGTTCGCGGGCTTTGGCGATGTTCTTGTTCACCCCTGGCCGAGCGCCTCTCGGGCGCGGAGGTGGAGTCTTCTCGACGAGACGGATGCGAGGACGCAGCCCGACTTGGCTCGGCCCACGTCGGCCCTCATTTTTCTGCAAGTTTCTTTCGCCAGGGCGGAGCCGGAGGAGCGCGCCGGCGGCTGACCCATCAGCCCGCCTCGGGCCATCCGGTTCATGAAGGCGCGCAACATCTCGTTGGTGTGGAGCATCCGCAGCGCAAATCCATAACTCGTCGATTATTTACCGGGCTTTCGGGTCCAAACTCTCAGGCAAGGGTGGCGGTGCGGTAGGACATTCCCCGTCCAAACTTGGCTCGGCCTGCACCCGCTAGCCGCGGCCGTGGTTAGTGCACCTCCCCATTCCCGCTCTCGGGAGGTGGAATGGTGCCCGTGATGGGCTGCGCCCACCGCCCTAGGGGTCTTTCTGCTTATCCCCCGCCGAGAGGCTTCGGGGCGGTGATCGTCTCGTCGGCACAACGGGTTGCGGCTCCTCCGTACGGGAAGTAGAGCCATGCTGCCCTGACCTCGTATGCACCATTATTATTGTTCTAGGAATTGGCGTAAACGACGATGCTTGCCGATGTCGTTCCCTGCTGCAGGCGCCAAATCATTGCAGTGTGAAAACCTCCGGTAGTGGTTCGCCCGTGGATGAACCTGCAAAAACCAAGCAATGAGCGCAAGAGGGCCGGTGTGGCTCTGGCCTAGGACTCTCCGATGCTCAAGTCAGGTCTTCACCGCGACAGCGTAACTGCGTACTAAAAAGCCAGATGTCGAATAGAGCTCCATACCTGGGTATTTATAGAGTAAGGAGGAGATGAGACGGTTGGGAGAGTCCTAGTATGGTAGGAGTCCTTTTTCGGAAGGTTCTCTGCGAGAGCGGAGTGGAGAGTTATTTTTGGGTCGGACTCTTATTAAGGTAAGAGTCCATGTAGAGTGTGATTCTGTGTTGCGCCGGGATCGTGGCTCGGTCCTTATCCCGTGATTCTCGGGATGTGCTGACGTGGCCCGGAGATCCCTGGTGGGGTGCTATGGGAGCCTCAATGGAGGAGGGCTCGGCCTACGAGGTCGGCCCTTGGGGTCGGCGATGGAGGTCGGCCCGAGAGGAGGTTGGTCTCGGCCATGAGGTCGGCTAGGAGTCCCTGGCTGACCCGTATAATCTCGGCCTCAGTCACCGGCCAGCTCGCTCAAACCAGGCTTTGTCAGGTGACTTATCGGATATGGGGTCGGCCCAATTTCCTGCTCGGCCCAACTCGGTTCTCGAACTGAGGTCGGGTCGGCCACGTGGCAGCCTCTGATAGGTGGGGTGTTTTATGCCTCATCAAGTACAATAACAGGTTCTTGATTGATCAAGAGATCCCTCTTTGTTTTGAATTTTGGCATTTATATATTTGCAAAGGTGATGCTCTTGTAGGAGTCCCTTAACCGTCTCTTCTTAGAGGTTACAGGAACCGTTTACTCCCTCATTTCCTTTGATGATCCTCCACTCCTAGTGGTGTTAGTTACTAGGCACTTTTGCGATTGTAACCGCCCTGGCTCCACTAATCTCCTTTTTTGTAGGGGAAACGACTTGTTAACCAATCACCTTTATTGCTCAAATTGTATCAGTCTATTGTTTCCGATTTGTCAGTGATTTTAGGGTGTAAACAAATACTAAGAAGAAAATCAAAACCATGCATAAAAACAAAGAAGATTTTACATTATAATGGCAAACCTTCACAAATAAACTAATCTAGAGAACGAGATAAATAGGACATATAAAACAATGAAGAAATAAAAAAGGAAAACTGGATCATGGAAACGCATAAGGATGAAAAATCCTAATCACAAGATAGAAAAATAAAAACATGCGATATGCAAGGAGAAAACCATAAATCTGAAAAGTCAATAAAATCAAAGGGTCATTCAACGACATACATCAACATAATGCATAAATACACAACACTATCACAATGGCTTTGTAGGCAACATCTTGTATGCCACTACTACCCAAAGAGGTATGCAAAATAACAAAAAAAAACGAGAATAAAACTAATAAGATTAAGGAAGTTATATCTAGTGAAAGAAGAACACAAAATAGAGGGGTGGAGGGTGCCTACAACTCAAGCAGATGACTGGTTTAACTTCTCAAAACACACCCAAATTCAACGCAATTTAGGGTTTACTATACACTCCAAAGACTTCCAGTGCTTAATCTAAGCCTTCAAACTTCAAAACTTGTTTCAAAACATGGAGAAGGGTTTATTTAAAGACCTAGAAGACTCCTCAAGCCTCTTAACAATATGAGAGATCAAATCTCACCCAAAACCATTGAATTTTGGGTGAGGTTTAGGTTCTTAATGATCAACGTTTCATAAAGGGATTAAACCCGAGAACCAATTAAATTACGGCTATAACATGGTAAACCATGCTTTGGGACTTTCATGGGGTCTAGGGAATGAACCTAAACAAGGTTTGGGCCCCCAAGTCACTGTGACAATAATATTCATGAAAAAGATGGGTCCATTTTTTTTGGAAAAAACCAGAATTCAATGCTTAATCTTAATTCAACGTCAGAAGCATGAACTTTAAGGTCAAAGAAGATGCACTCGACATCAACACAAGTTCGTTCAACATCGAACAAAGCCCAAAGGGTGTCGATGCCCAACCTCGAGAATTCTGACTTGGGATCAGTTCTGTTCGACATGGTGAAAGATCCTTCAATGTCTAGTAGGCGTTGAAATTTTAGTCCCACTGTGTCCTTGAAAGGGGGTGAATCTTATCCCAAGTCAGAATTCTCAAGGTTAAGCAACCACACTAGAGGTAGTCCATGCTGACCAGTATCGTCCCCGATTTTCATAACAAAACGTTGTATGCGAAATAAGGAGAAAAATGGCTTTTGAATCACTCGATTTGGGCATACGGATCAAAAGTTATAAGCATTTGAATATGTCAAGCTAACCCTGGGTGGACTAGACCCAACCCAGTTCACTTTGGAACCGGCCTAAGCAGCCTAAAAAGCCCCGTCGACATTGACCCTCCCCCCTTTCAATGTCTAACAGGGCCATTTGAGTGTCTATCCACACTCGACATTCAGACATGCCTCCACCAACACTAAACAGACCCGAGTAGATAGTGAACCTTGTTCATCAACAACATTTCAATGTCGAACCAGAGCCTTTCAAGAGCCTTTCAATGTCGATCCTTTGTAAATCTGGGACACCAAATCTTGCCATATTTTGCTCCGATTTCACTTCCATTTATGACCAAGCCTTTGGCAACTTGGATCCATATATTGACACTCTTAGGCCCCAAGAAACACATCTTTGGTAAGAAAACACTTGTTTGAAGCTTATTGGCTAAGATTGTTGGCAAAACCTACACCATTGATGCAAAATCAGTTGGGAAATTTCCCATGGACGATTTGGATCCAAGTAATGATCCATAGACTTGTTTAAGAGCATGTACACCCCCACTAAATCTATAAATACACTACCTCCCATGTTGAGGGGGATCATTCTCTAGTTTCTTCATACAAAACCTTGATTTTTGAACTTGGAATGAGCTAGAGAGAGAAGGCTTTGCAATCCTAACACTTGGGTGACTATTGTGAACGAATTTGGGCTTTCTTACTGAGTCAAGGGCGACCTCCAACCCTTCTTCTTGGTATTTATACAATAAGGTAATCTTCCATTGCCTCTTGTTATTTTACCCCATCTTTTCGACCTTTTGTTTGTATATTGTCTCTCTTTCCATTACACACAAAAGGGTGTGTGATCCTACCTCACTAGGTAGTGGTCATATACCCATTTGTGCTTCGTTTTGATTGATCTTCTAATTTTGGTTTTAACCTTTCAATCATATGTCTCATTCTTCTCATCTCTTTATTGCATTGTTAGAATTAGAATTTGTGTTACTTTATGTCTCTTTTATTCATGATTTAGATCTTCTCTTTCTCTTATCATGGTGATTCCATGTCATGGATCTTTTCCATGAATTATGTTGATGCATTAAGATTAAGTCAGATTATTTTCTCTCTTTATACATACATGCTCATCTCCTTCCTTTCTTCATGCATCCCCTTAGTCTAGGATTTACATGTTTGCATATCATGATGTTTTAATATTTGTTGATGCATCTCTCATGTTTCACTTTGCTTTTCCTTCCTTTCCATGCACTTTATATTAGGTCCTTTTTTTTTTGGATAAGTAAATTATATTAAGAAAAGAAAAAGGAAAAAATAAATATACAAAAAGACAGAAAGCCACCTAGAATCTCTTTAAAATATTTAAAGAAGGAAATGGGAGGCCCCTAACTAAAACGGGACAGGCCCCGTATCAACCAAAGTGTTAAAAACAAGGAAGTTACAATCGATAGTAGATACAAAAATTAGTATCCCCCTTAACCAATTTACAAAGTTCCTCTGGGAAGTCAACCGGTTGGAGAATAGTCTCCACATCACCCGTAGGTAAGGAGGAAATGCAATCTGCTGGTTGATTCACCTCCCTCCACACATGCTTATATTCCACCAAAGAAAGAGAGGCACGTACTCAAATGGTGGATTTTGCTCTTCAACCACTGTAATGCCCAAGGAGCTTTAATCTTTCCATTTAGCAAGTCCACCACTAATTTGAAATCTAACTGAATGGACACGTCATAGAAGTCTTTTTCAATACATAAAGTCATAACCCGGAAGATAGCGTACAACTCCATAGAAATGACTGATCTATCTACACCCACACCTGCAAAAGCAATAATATATGGGGAGACCCATAGCATCACGAATCAGCCATCCATAAGTTGCCTTTTCTTGGGATAAAGAACCATCACAATGCAAAGAAAACATAGACTGAGGAGATCGAAACCATGAACATGCCTTCGGAATAGTAGGAATCCAATGCACAGTAATTCCCCAACTATCAACAAGAAACTGATTTCTAGGGGTGTAAGTCCCAACAAGAGAAATGGAGGCACACCTAGAAAGCACATCTTCTTTAATTGCAGCAACAACTTGGGGTTTTGTGCTTCTCTTATTACGGAACAATCTAAAATTCCCCTATTGCCACACATGTTGAATAGTAGAACAAAAAACCAGCTTACCAATTTTTTGAATGGGGTCATCTCTACTAAACTCAAATCTAATCCAAACAGCTTCATCTTCCACATTCTGAACTTGTCTTCTACTTTGGGTACAAGAAGATAGAAAATCCCCCCATATATTTTGAAGTGAAAGAACAATCAAAGAAAAGATGGTTCCGACTCTCCAAACCAGTCCAACGAAAAACACAATTAGGATTTATCCCCACCTGTCGTCTTATATTAGGTCATTGCATGATATTTCATGTATTCATGCTTTGATCTGTCCTCATTATGTTTATGGTAGCTTCAACCTTGTTGATGCTTTTATTGATATGCTGATATGTATGAAGACTACCTTTGGCCTAATATTTTGCTGCTCTCATCCATTTGCCTTATGTCTTATACATAATCTCATGAATGCGTGAGGATTAGATTTCATCCTTGTGAGTATGTTTAGTACAGATTTTTCCATGTTCAATTTTTGTTTTCTTTATTCATGTGTTTTTCTCATGTTTCCATGCATCATATGTGTCTTTGCATGTTTTCTCTATTTTCATGGTTTTCACCGTTAGAATAGGTGTTTTATCGGTGTATTTCCAAGATTCAACTTTGCTTCATGTTTTCACCATTGTCTTGATGTCCAAGGTTTTCCCTATTTTCACTTACTTCTTGGGATTTTTTAAGTTTTCTCTAGGTTTGCACTAGCCTTAGAGGTGTTTTCATATTTTTAGCTGATTTGCTTTGTGTGTGTATTCTTATGCATATTTTCTTCATTTAGCTATGTTGCTTAGGGTTTTAGCCATGTTTTCATTTACATCTTTGCATTCTCAATGTGTCCCCTTCATTTACCATTCATCCATGCATCCTAGGTTTAGGGTTTGCATATTTAGGATTAGTTCCCTCAAGCATTATTCATTCCTATCTTGTATATTATTCATTTACATTATGTATACTAACCATGCAGCTAAACACTATAGGTATGTTTTCCTCAACTCTCCATTTATTTTACTTTCATGTATACTAACTCCTACCACATAGCTAAGCTTCCAGGTATGTTTTCTTACATTTTCTTGTATTTTATTCATTTTTCTTGTACCTTATTTCTTGCCTAAAAGCATGTTATACCATTGCCTAGCCAAGTAATAGGAAAATCGGCTTGATCGGGCGGACTGGGGTGCCTAATACCATCCCCGGACCGTAACTTGACCTGTACCTAGACCAATGGACCAATTAATCCCCAATGAGCATCACATGAGAGTCAAGTTTACATTATGAATCCTAGACTTTCCTCTAGGTGGCGACTCCAACATTCAATTCACCTCTCTCTTCTCCCCAAAGAGGGATGAGGTGGAGGACACGTGGCAATCCCCCCTCACAATCGCCCCATGCCATCTATCAATGTCTATATCCTATATAGCCTCTTTATGCGTACTAGGATCCGAATTTGAAGATTCGGTGACCATGTAAAACTCTTATGCTTCATCTAACTCTTCACTAAAGAATGTCAGATGATCTGGACATCACAAAGTTTCCTAAATGTAATAGGATTCCTTCTCATGGTTTATTATTTAGATCGAATCACCATTGAAGGAGCTTCCAGCTTACAAAACACTAATTATTTTTTTTTTGTAAACTACAAACACCAATAATGGAGGACAAAGATATAGATGAGGAGTAACCCAACATGGAGAAACAACTTGCATCATTGCACATGTTGGCTACTCTCCGCGAGTTGCCCCTGCCCCTCTCCATCATATTTTTTTTTGATCACGCCAGTGGCTAAGGCCGGCATGCCGCTGCCCGCATGTTACACACGTGGTCCCATGGTTGTACATAGATTATGCCATGCGGCCCTATGGTCGTGCGTAGGCTACATTGCGTCCTTCTTTCTCCCCTTCGTACTCTCTCTCTCTCTCTCTCAAAATAGTAAGCCCATGAATGGGGTTGCACCCTTCTCCGTTCAAAACTGGATAAGTAAAAGAGAAGCAAGAACAATGGGAGATAAAATTGAGATATAATCTCTACCCAAAACAAATTTTAATGGCACAAAAACAAACCAGATCCATGTATTCATCGAGGAACATCGCTCTGATGCCACTTGTTAGTGGTGACAGAAGCGAAGAAATACAAATATCATTACCAAAGTTTAGTAGAGACAGGATTTTGATGAACACATGCAAACAATAATTCAATAGTATGTTGAAGGTTACCTTGAAAGCACTATTGACACATTCCTTCAAAAGATTGCAGCGCATGCACTCGATTGTTGCCTATTGATTCCTTTCAAGCTAGGGGTGTCAAAAAAAACCCTGCCAACCCGAACCTGCCGTCACCCACTCTGAACCCGAGCAGGGTCAGGCCGGGCCTGTGTTTAATATAGGGCCAAGCTAGGTTTAGTTTTTATTGGCCCTGGCAGGGCCTGGTCGGGTCTAGTTTGAGGCCTCGACCCTGACAAGGTCAGCCCGACCCTGTATTATATACTATATATTTAATATATAATGAGATGCACTTGGTACAATGGTTAAAATTCTTTTACCATGACCAATTGATCAAAGGTTCGAGTCTTGTAACAGCCTATTTTTAAAAAATTATGTTTTTTTATAGCTTGGGCTTTGTTAAGTGGGTAGATTGAGTGGGCTTTGTTAGTTCCACAAGCTCATGGGCAAAGATATTCAGGGCCAACAGGGTCGGGCTGAGCTAGGGAAAACCCTGCCAGGGTCGGGCTGGGTTGAGGGTATGGTTGGCCCTGGCAGGGCCGGGCTGGGCTTGGGTTTAGGTTAAGGCTCCTAGGGTTGGGTTAGGGTTTAGTGCAAGCCCGGCCCAGCCCTGCCCGTTGACACCCCTATTTCAAGCCCCAATTCACTTTTGTTCTTGTGCTCTTGAGGAAGAAGAAGACTCTCTCTCTCTCTCTCTCTCTCTCTCTCTCTCTAACTCTCAATTTTAACAAAGTAAATAATGTGTGCAACTGAATTTTGGGCTAAGCTTCTTTTAAATTGAAAAACCCTATCATGAAGATTCCAAGTAGAGTGATGAGATTAAACCACATGGAGTGATTCTAAAGGGTGGCCATTAAGTTATCCTTAATTGCACAAATCCTACCAACGGTGACATTCATGGTTTGATTTATATTTTTTTACGGATTATTTTGTTCCATATTTGTGAGTGCATTATGGATGTTGGTAGTACAAAGTAGTGTATAAAGTAGTAACCAATAATGAAAATATCTGGATGTTAACCCTATCGGTTTGCGGAACCCTATTGAGGATCGGCCCTATTTATTTATATATCCTACGAGCATCCAATGTATAATCAGTCCTATAGGATTCTAACCATTGGAACACTATGATTGCATGAAATATAGACGCAATAGTAAGTGCCTCTCAGGTATAGGAAATGACAGTACTAGAAATTACTCTTGTGAATACAGTGATGGAAAACTAGATCAGGAATTTTGATGGATCAAAGTTCAACACAATTAACTGTCCACATTTATATTTCCATGCTAATCTCTATTAGGGAAATATACAACTTGGAAATCTTAGAACATAATGCCCAAGTATGTTCATAGTTGTGGACAAATAACGGTAAATATGGGCAATTGCACATTAGATAAATAATCATTTCAAGCACATGATATATAATTGTATAATAATTTAATCAAATTAAATTTGGTTTGATGGACACATACATCAAATGAAAATAATCCAACAGAAAGACAACGAAAAAATTGTTGAGATATCTTCATGACACCAAAGATCACATGTTCGTACAAAAAAAAAAGATCACATGTTGACATATCGACATGTTTGAGATTTGGAGCTGGTTGGCTATTTGCACTTAGCCTATGCTTGATGTGAAGATACGAGAAGATCTACTTCATGATACATTTTTATGCATGTTAGGAGCAATATCCGGAAAAATGTGAAGGAACCAAAGACTACATCTTCTATAATGGAAACAAAAGTGGTGGTATACTATGAGGTAGTTTCTTTCACATCATAGTTATGTTATTTTGTCACAGAACTCCGGGTTATTTCGCTTATAAAAAGACCAACGAATGTTTTATGATAACAATGACAACGAGGTTCTCTAACTACACATGCTCTAAGAGATGTACATACATAAGGATTGAGTATTTTGTTATAAAAGAGGGCGTTAGAGATTATCATATATCGATAGAGCACATTCGTATGAGAAGATGATAGCCGACCCTTTCAATAAAGGGTTTCCACCTAATGAATTTGTATACCTGAAGTTTTATCAATATATTACAATATTAAGTTGAGTTAAGAACTATAAGTTTTCTACCATTTATTTTGTTTGCACAAAAATGCCCGTTAAGTTCAACGGGCAATAACGATTGGATCCTTGAATTGACCATGACGTTGATTTTCTAAAGTTGGAACTAACCATATTAGGATTCATTATGGAATTGATAGCTCGTTGTAATGCATGGAAAGGAGTGACAGGTATATTGAACATGTATTACCATGATTCATGGGTTAGAGTTTTTCATTTTGAATGTTAAGGAAACTAAACTTTCATGTATAGTCATACAACAAGTGCAACTTAACCTATGTGAACATAGGTTTCTAACCCCGATTTACAATTCCCTGGTTTAATTTGCGTAGACATATATGACCCTCAACTAAGATTAACCAGTTGGATTTTTTGCATTTTGCTAGCTGAACATGGTGTTTTAAAACCTGTAGGTTGTCTCACAACAAATGATGTAAGAGAAGTTGAACTATATGGACTTATACAGGGGTGGAACCATGTTGCGAAAGCTAAAATCATTCTCAAAGATTTTTGGTGCTGCAATAGAGAATTATGCTTTTTCATCCAAAAAAAAGAAGAGAACTATGCTCTCTTCTTCAGTTCTTCACCCTACTAGTTAGATGTGCCTGCCTTAGAACATAGTCAAACTTTATTTTGAATTAGTTGATGAAATTGCTAATTTTACTAGTATTAGATTTAATTGGAGTAGTAACGAACTTGTTTATAGTAAGGTTAAATTTATGGCTATCTCAGCTCTCAAAGATCAATGTAATCTATCTCTCCATGACCCTATTGTAAATTCCAAATTTTTAAGTAATATATTTTATTTTTTATAAAAACAAAAAAACAAAAAAAAACAAGTGCAACTCAAATCATTTACTTGGCAAAGGGCAATTTGGGCCAAGTGAAAAAATGTTGGCTTATGTGGGCCACATCAGTATAAAGATAGAGATTGCTTTAACATGATCATTACCTATCCAATGGGTAACTACCTTAATGCTTACGGTTATAATGAATAGGCATTAGATGGAAAATTATCTCCTCCAGTTCCCTGCCCGGCCCAGTTCCTAGTTCCTCTAATAGGAGTGGTGGACCCCACCCGATTAGAGTATTTGGGCAGAGGTAGGGTTGTCATTCCAACCCCCCCTTGTTAGAGGAATTGGGGAATTGGGCCTGGCAGAAAACTAGAGGAGATAAAGATCCGATATTAGATGGGGTTTCACTGAAAATATATAATTTTTCTAGCACCACTGTAAATGAGAGAGACTAGGAGAAGCCAAGTATCAACTCCATCATTTGGCCATTACCAAACACTAAGGGTGTCAATTTATAACTGAAGTTGAAACCACCCGTTTAAAATTGAATCGAATAAATCAATTTAGTTTTGGTTTCAAATTTTAAAATCTTTTATTGGTTTGGTTTCGATTTCAACCATTGAAATCATCAAACCAAACCGAACTATCCATTTTCAAATTGGATAAATCTCAAGGGGGTTTGGGATTTCGCAAGGCGGAACACCGTAACAGGGCTTTATTGATGAAATTAGGGTGGAGGCTTCTCACTAAGCCCTCCTCCCTGTGGGCTCGTGTTCTCAGAGCCAAATACTTCCCCAAGCTCTCCTTTTTTTATCCAAACACCTGTGCAAGGAAAGGCTCTTGGACTAGGAATAGTATTTCACATATTATTCCTTCTTTGGAAAAAGTCTTGATCAGAAGGGTAGGAAATGGCAAATCCACCTTTTTTTGGTATGATAAGTGGATTCCATCTCTTGCAGGTAATCTCTCAAATTCATCTGTCACTTCTATCACTTCTGCTAATCGATTGAAATCAGTTGACAATTTCAAAGAGGGGTCTGGCTGGAATTTTGAGTCACTCAATAATATATTACCTGTGCATATTTCCTCCCGCATCCAACTGATAACTCTTTCAAATTCGGATGATAGGTGGTGGTGTATTAGGGCCAAAAATGGCATCCTCGATCACCACTAAATTGGCTGCGAGTGAAATTAACTCTATTTCTGTTAATACTAATAATTTTTTTTGTTGTCTCTTGGTGGAAATTCTCTTGGAAACTTAAGCTTCACCCTAAATTTAAGATTTTCTTCTAGCGTTTACTAAATGCAGGACTTCCAATCAAGGCTACTCTATCGAAATGGCTTCAGATCGACTCTTCCTGTGCTTTGTGGAAATTGTGTCGAATCCTCCGGGCACCTTTTCTTATCTTGTGATTGGGTTAAACATAAATGGGTGGCGGGACCCCTAGGTCTGAGAACCAAATCCTTGGTTTTTGCAAGTTTGAAAGACTTTTGTTTGGCTTTTTATTTTAACCGTAAACTAGATAAACAAGACTTAGTCTGGTTTTTTAGTGTGTTTATTATTACTTGTTATTATATCTAAGCAGCAAGAAACAAAGTTGTTATTGGTTCAGAAAAGCCTGACCCAAACTGGATTATGGAACATATCAGGAAATGGTTGGTAGATTTAAAATTATCCCCCACCCCCTCAATTTCATCCCATGATGTAATTTATAGTATTGAGGACTCTTTTAATCCTTCTTCTCTTATCTTACATATGTTCATTTTCCTATTTTAATCTGTGCAGGACACCAAATACCTAGACTAAGTTTAGCAGGATGATCCTATATCTTTTTGCTACATGGCAAGCTCACTTTTTTTTGTTACAGGTTATATATATACATTCCACTAACTCCTTGGAACCATACCTTTTTAGTATTCGGAAAGGCCTTGACCATGTTGCTAGTATGAGGTTAAAGATTAAAGAAATGTGGTGTTCAAACAACCAGATCACTGATGTTCTTCCATCCCTAACCAAATTTCCTTGGCCTTGGCTTCTTATAAAAGATTTAGTTTATATATCTAATATGTCACAAGAAATATGTTTTACTACTCAAGGAGACACTCTATGTTTAGTTTTAGCCAGGAACCTAGCTTAGTATGCCCAATCTATGAACACTGTATATTTCTCTAATGTTTAATATTATCTTTTATATTTTACCATAAAAAAAATCAGATAAAGAACCTTATAAATCATAATCTTTTTTTAATGTTTTAATCAACATGGTTGATAAAATTTATTCAGTTTTAATATTGGGAAATTTTTTGCGACACCCCCTCCGTTGGAACGTGGAATTAATGCCACCCCATTAAGTCCTAATATATCAATTTGGACCCAAAAACTAACGGAAATAACAAAGAGTTAACGAGTAGAAGTAAAATGACTAAAAAACCCCAGCCTTCTCTGTCAAACTCTTCCTCTCCCTTTCTTCTTTGTCTTCGGCTACCATTAACTAAGCCAGTAATTGATCTGTTTCATGTTACTGATCTGTTTCCTTCACATTCTTCAAACCTTATATCCCAGGTCTTGATTAAACAAGGAATTGGATACACAAGGTAAAATTAAAAAATAAAATAAAATGAAATCTACCATAATCTATTGACTATTCATCAGGGGACAACAAGATCGCCTGTAACATGGGAAAGGGAATGTGCTTGCTCAGGTAGCAGGGGAAGGGAGGAGTAGAGAGAATAGATAGAATGGAGAGAAGAGTTCACTTACAGCGCAGTCATCGGCCGATTGAAGGTTGTCAGGTGAGCAAGATCGCAAAGATGGAAGAAGGAAGAAGCGGTGGTTGTAGGTTCTCGGTGGTAGAAGGTTCTCAATTGCCCTAACATTTGAAGTTCAATGGTAAGATAGGAGTGTGTATTCCTTCAAATCCGAAGAGCCCGTCTCTAGAAGACGAAGCAGAGGGCCAAACCCCCTTCTTCCATGATGCAATTCCTGGATGAATCGTTGGCGGTGGCAATGAGAGAAACAGCCAGAAGCGCCTGCTCTTGAACTGAGGGAAATGGATGACTAGAGCTGAGCAAATGGACCAAGCAACCAATGTCGCCCTCTTTTGGGACCAAAACAACAACCTTGTCATCTTCTCTGAGGAGCTGGAGCAGCGAATCCAGGGCTGCCTTCTTGAACTCGATGCCTCTGACCTGCAAGCGAGCGAAGAGGTTGCAGATGAAAAAACCTAGCTCCTCTTTGCCGGAGCCGGGACAGGGTTGAGAGAGAACAATGGCATTCGATTGGCGGAGGACACCGGATTTGAGGAGCAAGTTGAGGTCGTGGAGGATGGAAGAGAGGGAGGCAGAGGCCAAACTGGGTTTGGAGTTGGGGCTTGGAAGATCCATCCCAAGTGTGTGTGTGCAAGGGTGCAGAGGTGAGAGATGGGCAACAGTGCCAGTTGCAGAGATGGGAAACTGACTAAGGAAGAAGAAGACTAGGGTTTAGCTGTTTTAAGGAGAAGGGTAAAATAGTCTTTTAAAAAAATCTAACATGCTAACATCACTAATTAACAGTTAAAAGGGTTTTTCTGTTAGATTTTGGGTCCAAATTAATATATTGGGACTTAATGGGGTGGCATTAATTCCATGGTCTAACGGAGGGGGTGTCGCCGAAAATTTCCCTTTAATATTTGAAAAAAGTTTAATGGATCATGACCATGAAAAAAGAAGAAAAAAACAAGGGCTTTTTTTGTTAGAAAGATGTAAAAAATTTGTCCAAAACCTAAAAAATGGTTCAAACCAAATACAAACTAGGGTTAAAACTGAATATGGAATCAAATAAGGCATTTATAAAAACCGAACCGAATCGATCTGTGTTGCTTCGGTTATGATTTGGATACACATGCTCTTATTCAGTATCGGTTTTAACATGTTGTATCTTGAACCGAACCAAAATTAAAACTAAACCGATTGACATCCTTGCCAAACATTGGTATACTTTGCCGGAGAAAGCCAAAAACCACCGAAAAACTTGGATGCAAGAGTGAATCAAATAATGGCAGGATAAGGAAGGTTGGGATCCAATGAAGATAAGTCTTTTTCCGTTAATCCCTGTTTATATTTGTTTAATAGACCACACTTACTTGCACACTCTCTCTTAGGGGTGAAACAAGGCCCGGTTGGGCCAGGTTTTTTAAAACCCCAGCCCAACCTTGGGCCCTCTTTGCCAAGTCCAACCAAGCCCTGAGGTTAGGCTGAGATATCTTAGCCCAGGTCCAACCTTATCGGGCTCAACCCAGCTCAGCCCTGATTGACCTTGATCGGGCCGAGTTGGCTCTGATGGACCATAATTCTATGCATTAAAAAAAAAAGAGATACGTGCTTGGCATCGCGTCTTGAATACATACAACTTTGCATCATAATTCATAGAAAATAGAAGCTTCTAGGGAAATGTTAAATAATTTTGTCAAACTTTCATTCAATAGACCAATACATTTTAAATAAAAATTGTAAATGGTAAAGCATAACCAGGGCCGGGCTTAGCCTAAGGCCTCAACCCTAGCCCAGCCCGACTTTGACCCAGGGTCTGAAAATTTCAATCTAGACCTGCCCTCAGGGTTGAAAAATCGAACCCAAGCCCTGTTTGGGCTTAGGGCAGGCTCAGATTGGCAGGGCCAAACTTATACCCCTCCTCTATCCTATTCTGACCATGTGGGGCCCATGTGAACCAATATGAATTATACCATTATCCAAACCCTCATTAGTGTTATGTAAATATTCCTGTTTTTTTTCTGATGGGAGTAGATATTCCTTCTTGCATTGGCGTTATGGAACCCTCCCAAAAACGAAAAACATCTGGTCATAGAGCAACTGCCAGACAGAGTTACAATTTACAAGTCATTGCCACTCTCCATTTTCTATTTTCTCCAACAAAAGAAAATAGTGGTAATTAATATTTCTTGAAGGGTAAAATTGTCACATGGTACTTGCTAAATTATCCGTTACGTTTTTTATTCTGGTGAACACATCCGTTGCGTTTTTTTGTTTTTCTGATGAACACTGTAGTTTCTTTTTTTTTCCCTCACAAAACGTATCCGTTATGTTTTCTTTTTCTGACAAACACGTCTGTTACGTTTTTATTTTTTTGAGTATCACATCTATCACGCAGATAGGGATCCTCTACGGGTGGACTGCCAAATGGCCAGTGTGCGAACTCACACAGGCGAGGTGTGGATCTCACTTGGGCAGTGAGTGGGGCGGTCATTTCACCCCAACTTGTGTAAGGCTGCACTCTGGCCGCTTGGCTGCCCAACTGTAGAGGATCCAAATCCCTGTCCTGCTCTTACCATCTCCATCACGAGTTTTTCTGATTAACACGTCCGTCATGTTCTCTTTTTCTGACAAATACGTTCGTTACGTTTTCTTTTTCTGAGTGTCATGCCCGTAACGTTTTTTTTTGTCTGACAAACTCGTCCGTTCCGTCTTTTTGAGTATCACATCCGCCACGCTTTTTGTCCTGCGGAACACATCCGTTACGTTTTTTTTCTGAGTATCACGTCCGTCACGCTGTTTTTTTCCTTCTTTTTTCTGACAAACACATCCGTTACGTTATTTTTCTGACGAACACATCCGTTTCGCTTTTCTTTTTTCTGACAAACACATCCGTTACGTTCCTCGATATGTTCGTCCATGGGTCGGGATCTATGGGAATCGCGAGAAATTGCGAATTTATCGAGCTGCTTAGGAAAATGAGATCTGGTCCAAGCCTCCAAGGGCCTAAATAGAATAAAGAAACAGAAATAAAAATAAGAATGAATAAATAAAAATAAAGCAATAAATTAAAACGAGGAGAAAAGAAAATGAGGACGACTTACTCTTCTTCCGGTACTGCTGGTCTCCGTCTTTAACAGGGCGTAACCGCTCTTCAAAAGTGCTACTTTTCTCGTGTTTCAAGCTCGGATCAGTTACTATTCTTCCTTGAATTGTGTCTGTGGCTTCATTTTGAAGAATCGTAGAAGGAAACCTCATCGATCGAGCTACGCTGTGTCGCTGTTCGCTTATTGAAGGTATGAATCTACAATTTTGCCAATTTTCAGGGTTTCTGACTTTGTTTTACAGTCTTTTTCTTCTTTATGTGCTTTTGTTATGATATATATATGTATATATTTTCCAGTTTGGAAGGATTTGATTCATAGTTGAAGTTTGTCTACTGCGTCTGATAGAAAAAATCGGATTTTTGCTTTTGACTTTCCTTTTTGCAGGCTCTATTGTTCTGCAGTTGTTTCGAGCTTTTCGTTGTTGGTTCCTCGTTTTGAGTTTTATCTCAGAGAGCCGACGCTGAGACAGGTATGGTATCTGACGCTAGGAAGAATATTTCATCTTCGGATTAGAATGGAATTGAAGTTTTAAATTTGGCCCTCAAAGCTATTCAATTTGAACGTTTTTTAGGGTTTTACGGAGTTGTGATTTGACGGATATATGCTTAAGAAACTTCACCAGCACGTCTGTCAGAACTCAGAAGAACGTCAGAGCTAAAGTGATTGCTGGTTAGGGTTTTCTTTCCAGCTTGTGAAGCTTTGGAGAATCCGATGCTGAAGAAGTGAAGAGATTTGAAGGTGGTTCGTAACGGTCGGAAAGATGGTGGAAGGTCCAAAGTTCACCGGAATTATATCCAATGACAACAATCCGAACAACTTCTATGATTTTACGCAAGGGTTTTATGAGAAACTTGGTGAGGGATCCAACATGTCAATCGACAGTGTTGGGAGTTTGCCGACGAGTAATGGTGGAGGTTCAGTGTCGATGTCTGTGGACAACAGCAGCGTTGGATCAAACGATTCCCACACTCATATCTTAAGCCATCCCGGTCTGCGTCCTGTCAACAACAATTACTCTGTAGGGCACAGTGTTCTTCGTCCGGGGAGGGTTTCCCATGCGCTGAGTGATGATGCACTGGCGCAAGCCTTGATGGATAGCAGATACCCCACGGAAGGGCTTCAGAATTATGATGAGTGGACAATCGATTTGAGGAAGCTTAACATGGGGACTGCTTTTGCACAGGGAGCTTTTGGGAAGCTATATAAAGGGACATACAATGGTGAAGATGTTGCGATCAAGATATTGGAAAGGCCAGAGAACAATACAGAGAGGGCACAGTTGATGGAACAGCAGTTCCAGCAGGAAGTGATGATGTTGGCTACCCTTAAACACCCCAACATAGTCAGGTTTATTGGGGCATGTCGAAAACCCATGGTTTGGTGCATTGTGACAGAGTATGCAAAAGGAGGATCAGTGAGGCAGTTCCTTATGAGGAGGCAGAATCGATCAGTGCCATTGAAGTTGGCAGTCAAGCAGGCCTTGGATGTTGCAAGGGGAATGGCATATGTGCATGGGCTGGGCTTCATTCACAGAGATCTGAAGTCGGATAATCTGTTGATTTTTGCAGACAAGTCCATTAAAATTGCAGATTTTGGTGTGGCGCGTATTGAGGTGCAGACCGAGGGGATGACTCCGGAAACTGGAACATACCGATGGATGGCTCCGTAAGCATCTTGCCCTTCTTCTGATAATTTTTTTAGACTTCTCTTTTGCTTGATGTTTCTGATTGTTCATTTTTCTCTCCTGCTGTTCTCAAAATTTTATCAACTCCTTATGTTAAATCACTCCCTGGCTTGTGTAATTGTCAATGATGGTTTCTATTTTAGTATCAGGTGTTGCTGGATTTATGATAATTGATTACATTAGTTGCTATGTTGTGGTTTATGTATGTTTTACATGTTTCTAATGTATTTCGATGATGTGGTTTTCATGTGCTGTTAAGTTTTCTGTGCACAGAGAGCTTGTTGGTTTCTGTTCAGTTGAGGTCTTTGCTCTAGTTTTGTCTGGCTTGTGCTTTACAACCTTTATTATTCCAAAACAATGGTTATTATTTTGTGAATCCACCAGCCTTTGTTGCTGTATAGTAGTTTCTCTTTCTGGCAATTCTATTTTGTGAAAAATCCTTTTGATATTTAATAAAATGTGTTTTTATGTTTTTAGTAAGTAATGAATTGTTTGGAATTCAAAAACTCTCTTAAAAAATTGACACTGCTTGTCTACCTACCTTGCTTACATTTGTGTGTGTTTTTCTATTATCACTTGCATTGATTCTAATGCTGCATGAATTTTTACACACCCACATTCAATAGACTCAAGCTTAGGGATTTTTGAATTTGGGTTTGTAACAAGAATTTAAAGGTCTTTGTCAAACCCAGGATCAATCCTAGGGGACACCAATCTGGATTGGTTGGGGTTGACTGTTCTTTTATTTAGATCTCCGTTCCCGTTTGCAGACAGCTGACTCCTCTTCAATAGAAGAATAGCCAAACCAACCCAGCTGGTTGGTTAATCTCAGAGATCTTATTGGCTGCAAACTGGAGATGGACGACCTTACACATATTAAGTGAAACTGTTACACGTGAATGCACATCCTTCTTAGTTCATCCCTTATCATGGTTTCTAAGAGGTATTTTTGTCATGAGTAACGTAGTTGTTACTCTGTTGAATCCATATTATTATGAGTGTATGTCATGTCCTTGAAGTGTATGCAGCTGTCATCACATCCAGGATTATTTGTTATTGACAACATATATATAATTTTAATGGAATATCCAAATTTGTTTTGTTTCATCCCATTGATCTGAAGTGTTGATGTCTCACACCTGGAAACAGGCTCAAGTTGTTTATAGCATTAAGAAGAGACATGCTTATTCTTAACATGCGTTGTTCAACTTTAAAGTTAATATACTAAGTATGACCCCAATGATACTATAACATGTATATGCATTCTCTCAGAATTTATCCAGTATATCCTATTCACAGCAATAATTTGAAGACCCTTCAACCAGAGCATTTGATAGACAGTGTTTTATGCTTGTAAGAGGAATGCCAGGAAAATACTAGCAAATCAGGCAGTGCTAGTATAGTATACTGTTGCATTCTGAATTCATGATAACGATTTTTTATTTTAATAATTACTTGCAAGTTTTTCTGTCATATTGATAAAGGGAACTATGACTAAATTTATATAGATGGATTAAAATATATGTTATGCCAACAGACTAAGCCCAGATCCCATCCTAGACATTGTTTGTTTGAAGCACTACCATTTTCCATATAAAAAAAATAATAATAATAAATAATAAGTTGTTTCATGATCCAGCAACTTGATATTACTAGCATGGAGTTTGTTAGCTAGGGTCTTATGGCCTTACTTGCGATGCCTGAGAGTCCTCAGTAAAGAAATTTGTCTTTGAAAATTAAGGAGGACATCCTCTTTCAAGTGTAAGGATTTACTGCCTCCTCACTCTTTTCAAAAAATGATGAAAATGAAGAAACAGCTGTTGGCCAGACAGCGACTATTATCTTCAATAAAGTCTATCTGGAATTGAATGTCTTACACCCATGCTGGAAGGCTAACATAGTGTTTTACTAAGAGCACCAACTCATCAGTGAATGCTTAGGAAAAAACTAGGACTTTTCGCCCTTTCTTTGTATTCCTTCCTTTATTGGGGTATATGCTCTATTAGGGGGAGTGGGAGAGGGGATATGTGGTCCAGTTTGGTCACTTTAGTCCGACACATTTTTGTGTGTGTGTGCGTGTGTGTGTGTGTGGGGGGGGGGAGATTCTAATAAAGTTATATCCACAAAAATGAAAAACGGAGCAAGGCTATGTTGCAACTTGTGAAGAATCTCAAAGAAGGAAGACTCTGCAAGAGGAATCTACGTCACGCAAAATTGCTACAAATTTGTTACTGTAATTTCCCATTTTCCCTTATCCTTTGTGATCCTCTGTCCATGGGTCTCATGAACCCTCCTTTGAGCAGTTGCAACTCCTCTTTTCAAACATTGCATTGATTCCCCTGGGTTCCTGTTTATTGAATTGGCAACGAAGAACCAGTCTCTTCCCTCTAATCAGCTCCAGAATTTTTACTGCATCCAATCTAGAGTACACTAAATCAACTTAAAATCCGTTCTCAATCCTAATGTAGTAATAAAGAAAAATCTAGGTTTTGGACTTCATCCAACTTGGTAGCTTCATGCTTCAAATCTTTCCAGAATAGAACACACAAAAAGAAGGTGGGTTCCTTGAGATATTACATTAATGTACTGTCTGCGATCTGCACTTTATATAATCGTAATCCAATCTTCTATTAGCCTACAGTTAAAACTTTTGTATATGAAGAGATGTGAACTATCTGTATTTAGGGTCTTGTTCTCCCTCCATTGATGAATACATTTAGAGTAGCACAATAAGATTTCCTTAGGATTTTAAAATTTAAGGTATCGTTATGTTGGTTTCCTAAAAATTATTTATACGTATGGATAGAAAATGTTATTTATACATGTATTGCATAAATAAATTGTTAATTATGCACTATTAAAAAAAAATTGTTATTTATGCATGTAGAGGAAGAGCGATCTTTATGGATGTTGCAAATCTATCAAACGTGGAGTGCAGTGAGAGGGAGTTTTTAGGTAAGGCTGTTGGAGATACAAGAAAGTTACCGATAGAGTTTGTGAGGATTGACTTTTAGGGATGGGTGAGAGGATTAGAGATCAGTTGATGTGGTGACTGGTGAGATTTTACGGGAGATGAAACTCTCTAATAAGAGATGCAATTGACCAGGACCTACTGATTATTTGGGATCTCTTCCTTTTAAGTAAATCTTTATGATTTACCCTAGTAATGTAAGTTATATATTTGTTTGGGCCATGTAAGAAGTTACAAGGAGGAACGGGAATGAGTTTAAGGTCTTAAGTGGTAAGGGGATGCCATGTGGAGGAAAGAGAACAAGAGGGATAGAGACAGGTTTGCTTTTGTAGTATAAATGAATTTTGAATTGCATGAGTTCTCTTGTAAAGTAGTATGTGCACAAGCTATTGGTGTGGGGAATTGAGGTTCTTTTATTGGCTTATTATCCAATCACAAATAATTCTGTGTAGTTATATTTTGATTTCCTTCTTCTTCTTCACCATCTTTTACCTTTTGCTTTCTTTCTCTGACCTCTATAAGACTTTCCTGTATCTTCTTCTTCTATTTTTTGAACTTTTGGGCAAAAAATATGGTATACTTATACAGTTATCTCTTTAAAGGAAAAAGTTTGTTTCTTATAATAATTGGATTGTGTTTTTTGGGAATAAGTGTTATTTTTTTTTATTTTGTCGGGCATTATCAAATGTGTGCCAGGGATGACATGCAAAATGCAATGTATAACTTTTTATAAGTTTTTTCTTTAAATAAAAGTAAGCAATAAAAATTTTATATTTTGGAAGTGGATCCATCAGGCCACCTTTTCCATCATGCCGTGTAAAACTGCCATGTGGCTATATGGTTGGGGCTGAAATTTGGTGGACATGTCCACAGCGTTGTCTATCCGTGGTCAAATGTTTAGACAAATCTGGTGTTATTACAGATGTCTATTTAGGCTTGAAAAGTCTAGGAAGTGAAATCAACATGAAACATTGAAAAATCGGAGAAAAGCCCATTCATGGTGGGGTCATACAGTGGAGTATTTCACCAAATTTTAACAAGTGGCATATCAAGTGAGTCTTGAAGCTATTGAATGTTCGGCTTACCAACATCATCATTCCATGTGGCTGAAAAGTAAAGGGGTGATGGGAAGAAATTCCCAGTCAAGGCATGATGGATTTTTTTTCCCTTGTCTTTTTGCATTTTATTCTATTTTCAAGGATTTAAAACACTAGGGCAACAAGTATAACATCATTTGATTTTCTGTTCCATGTCTCCATAGTAGGATCCATGGATACAATTCTGCTCCCCCAAAGTATTGCATGACCATGTACGTTCATCCACCCAACTTCGGCCAGGATTGGTTGGGATGGGGGGCTGAATCAACTAAGGATTGGATCCAGATTGATGGAGGCTGATCTAACCTTTATTTGCAAGTTTTAAATATTGATTCTGTTCTCTCTTGACCGGTTTTCTGTTGCATTTGTATTTTCTATTCTGAGTTTGGTATGATTTGCTTGTAGGAATTTTAAAGTTCTTTCTAATTGGTTATAATGTATGAAATTTTAGGTCGAGAAATTGAACATTCGCATATTAGTGAAATGCTATGAATGGTTGTTGCACTCAATTTGCATTTTGGTTAGAGGTTTATGTTTAGCACCCTGTCACTTCCATTTGGAGCACATTAATTGTGGCAGTAATAACTTAGAAGTACGTACTTTGGAAATTGTTTCATACAACAACAACAACTCAGCCTGATCCCAACTAAATGGGGTCGGCTACATGGATGTAATAGGACACTTTTATGGGCTTAAAGTATGGGTAATAAGGTAGCATACGGGATTAGCTATTTTATTTTTAAGTTATTTTGGGTTAGTTCAATTGAACAATATGGTTCAATTTAAATAGTGGTCCAGTCCTGTGGTCTACATGAAGTTGTTTACTTTCTAATTTCAGTGATAGTAGTTACTTTCTATTTTTGTTAGAAATTGTCAACAATTAGTTCACATCAGTTTAAAAACTGAATCTTCCTTGTACTCCAAGCAAAGGGTAACCAAATTGGAAACTTCTTAATTTGGAACCTTCTAATTTTGGGACCCTGCTGCTCCTTTCTATTATTATATAAAGCAACCCAAGAGGGCACAAGAGCCCATGATTTTTCTGCTTCAACACTGCTGCTGTTTGCATGCTTGCTTGTTCCCCATAGAGTTTTCTTAGTGTTTGATCTGAGGAAGAAGGGGCTGGTGTTCAATCCAGTTGACTCCTTGCAGTGAGAAGCCCGGGAGGCTGTTGTCAATTGTGTTCTTCATCCCTGTGCTGTCTTACAACCATTAGAAAACTGTGTTCAACATTCAATCCTCTCTGCTGCAATTTTCAGACCAATACTCTGGTTAGTTTCTATTTCTGTCCCCTACTTTCTAATTCCATCACTTCAACCCCCAGCCCAATCTAATCATCCACTCTTCCCCATCTTTTGATCGAACCTTGTACCCCCTAAGAACAGCACTCAATCCAAGTTTCAGCCTCTGTTGACCATCTGATCTGCAGTAATTGATTTTCTCCCTTACCTACCCCGTGTTGAGTTTTCTGCAGTTCTAATCTGTTTTGTGAATTCGGTAGGGAGGACTTAACTTTCTGATTGTATAGTGACCTGTGGTATTGAGTTCTAAATAGGTTCAGACCTAAATCAAAATACCTATGCCCTGTTCGAAGTCTCTAAACTGCTGTTCTGTTTACACCCTTACTACTATAACCCATTGCGTATCCTCCCCTGTATTGCTGTCCTAAGTTTGATTCATTCCCTGTTTAAAGGTCCTGTTCTGGGATTGATTGAGGCTCTCAAATCTAGCCTACATTAGAACACCAAAGAATGTGTCCTCAATGCCTCCTTGCTGTTAATCGATGAATCCCGATGGTGTTAGGAGCTATAATTTAAGCCAAAAGTGGGAAGAACTGGGACTGGTATGAAAATTGGTGTAAATCAAGTTTAGGCTGGTGTGGAAAATTGGATTTCCTGATGTTTTTAAGTCAAAAGATGGTGACGCAGATTTGGAAATCCACATCAAACCACAAACCAATTCTATTCTAGCCCAAAGAAAAAAGGAATAGGGGAGAGAGAGAGAGGGAGGTAGCTTATGCGGGAAGAAATATATAAGGGGGAGGGGTTGACAAAGAAAGAAGAAAGAGGGGAGAGCTTTGTGGTGGGCTTCATACTAACTTGGATTCGCTCCAAGGTTTGCAGGAAATAACTCATGCTGCAGAGAATGAGAGATCTCACAAGTTCTAACATTTCTCATTGTCTTCCATCCCAGAATATAGTCTTTTAAAACCCAAAATAAAAAAGAGAAATAACTCTCTAATAACTACTACTCCAGCAGTAACTCATTAACTCCTAATAATTGCTTCTCTAACAATAATTTCTTAATAACTGTGCCACTTTGCATTACAACATTAGACAACAGTTTGACACCAAATAAAATAAAATGTATCAAAATAAAACAAACTACACATAAGTAAATAGAAATATGCATCCGCACAAGTTAATAAGGGACATCTAGCTACAATGAAGTGATGCGTGGCTGGGTATGTTTGCTTCTCTGATATATCCTAAATCCCTGAGTGATGTCCTCATCACCTAGTCTGTCCTCTTCCCCCCCCCCCCCCCCCTAAATCCAAATTTTGCTTAAAGGGAAATATAATAATGATGGGTAAATGCTTAGATTCTTACTTTTGATGGCTTGATTAGAATAGTATGTAGGCCAAGAAATGAATGCATGTAATGTGCTGATGAAGAAGAAAATGCGCTCTCCTCAGGTAGAAAAATTTTGCTGCTGTAGGCGGGAAGTTCATTTTGGTTGTGGGCATAGTTGTCAAAGCGTAGCCTAGGCGCCGCTTAGGTGTCCAGACTGAAAATCTGGGCCCAAAAAATTTGTCGCCTTATTGTCCAAGGCACTTTGGTGTCGACAGCACATGCTCTCCCCTGCGACTTGACTCCCACAACCCCTCGAGAAGGAGTAAACAACAACACAAACGCTACCGCTGCCACCGCCATAGCAGCAGTGTAATAAGTAGAAGAAGATGAAGATGGAAGGAGGAGGAGGAGGAAGAAGAAGAAGATTGTAGTAGTAGCAGTGGCAGTCACAACAACTGCCGCTGATGAAGAGAAGTTGCTGCAGCCACCGCCACGCCATCATTTATACTATATAAGAAAGAAAAAGAAGAAGAAAGAGGAGGGAGTGTACCTGTTTGAGTTACAGTGCCGCTGCCATTCCCTTCAATGCTGTTGCAGCTTCATCGAGAACAGACAACCGTGGAGTCGCAATTCTCTCAATGTTGTGCATAGAGCACGTTTCCAGGAGGACGAGTGGTTTTTTCTTCACTTTTCCTCGACGAGAACAAACAGCCATAGCCACAGTTCTTTCAAAGTTGTGCATAGAGCACGTTTCCAAGAGGACGAGTGGTTTTTGCTTCACTATTTCTCGTTGCCCTCCAGTCCCCGCTTCTATAATCTATTGACATCGAGAATTCCCTCAACTCCCCCCTTTAATAAGATATTTGTTTATCTTAGTTTGTATATTAATTCCCTCAACCTCCTTTCTTTAATTAGTATTTGTGGCAAAATCCATTGAGAATGCACTCAGCCCCCTTTCTTTAATACAATTTTTTTTAAACCTTATTTTAATATATTAATATTTTATTTTATTATAACAAGAAAAGGTATGGGAGTAAAAAATTTAATGTATGAGGTTCCAAAGTCTTTCTGGACATTTTAAGATTGAGATGATGACAAATCTTATGAGAATACTAAAGCTCGTAGGTAGGCGCCTTGTCGTCCAAGTGCTTAGCTGGCCCTCGAATGCCTTGGATTGCCTAATGCTTTGACAACTATGGTTGTGGGAGCAAATTAGATAGAGGGTAAAATGGACGACATCAATACCGATACTTGGCCAATACCGGTTCGGTGGAGTGGTATGGACAGAGGGTAAAATGGCCAAAATAATGTTGTTATTGGTATCCTTAAGGGGAAAAACATTCGATATGGCCCATACGGACCGATACATATCGGTGTTGGTATTTGTTTTGGAACTGGCCAATACCGATCCGATACTGTGAACAAAATCCATGGAAAGGAGAGAAAAAATAGGAAGCAGAGAGAAATCTCAAATAAATGAGGAGATGAAAAAAAAATAATAAAGGGAGAAAAGATCTTTTACCCGATAGAGGAAGAAGAGAGCCAGCTCGTGAGAGAGAAAAAGTGGTAGAGAGTTGGCGTGGGGAAAGGAGAAAAGTCTTCAATCATCAATGGCAACAACCAAATCAAATTGATTCATTCTATTCAATTCCAAACCATTGGATGAGGGGGGGGGTTTGGATTACGTATTTATAGACCGAAAAGAAAGAAATAGACTTTGCTAAGGATTCTTATTTCCTAAATCGACATCCTAAAATCGGAAGTTACAATAGGACTCTTAATACATAAAGGGAAAGAGAACGCTACTTGGTTGCATGCGGCGTGTGACCTTTGTGCCCAGACACAGGGCCGTGCGAAATGAACACTGTGTCCTCCGGGATTTCCGCCTTTCCATGGGGGTGCGGCGGTCATTTTGCATGGCCTTGTGTCTAGGCGCAGGTGCCGTGCACTGCACGCGTCTAGGTAGCATTCTTTCTCTCATAAATAAATAACTAACTTACAGCCCACAACTTATTAAAGCAATAAAACACCAAACACCTAAATCGATATCTACCACTCAAGGTTTTAGGTCTCGGTTTCGCCCCTGGTTTTGCCAGGCCACAAAATTGAGTTCTACCGAGATCTCGGCGAGATGGGTTATTTTTTCCCCGTCTTAGTTCAATGGTGGGTTTTGGTGACCGTATGGCCAAGATAGGTCCTGAAACTCGACATCCACCCTATTTTAGGCCTTCTAAACACAATGGAAATATTAGTTTTTACACATTCAAACCCAAAAATGCTACTTTGACTTCGGACCCTAGGTTGGTATTTTACGATGTACGTGAGTTCTACCCTAGGCTATTTCACACAATATTTAGAACACATATAATTTAAGTAGAGGTGTAAAACAACTTAAATAAGCATTAGGTATTAAAAACATCAAACCATAAACCATTTAAGCATTAGGCATATTCATAATCATACATGGTGATGATTCGACGGTTTGTTAATAATTGTTAGAAACTTGAAGGAGACATAGATCAAACAAATACAAGTGTACTTAAATACACAGATCCTATTTCGCCATTCAACTTTATTCAAAGCCATACTTCTTGTCAGCTCACTACTCCAAGAGTTAATGACAGCCTATAATTGCATGCAAGGTTCTAAAACTCGGTCTCGACTATGGTCTCGATCAGGTCAAGTTTTCCGAGATCAGCGAGATCTCGGCGAGACAATGTATTTATATTTTTTTAAATGTTTTGGAATTATGTTTTGGTGGGCGTATGACCATAGATGGCTCTGAAACTTAAAGGTAAGTTTGTTTTAGGCTTAATAAACATATTTAAAGGTTCAATTTGAAAAAAAAAACACCCAATTTGGTGTTTTGGATTTGCACCCTTGGTTGGCAGTAAAGGCCGAACCCTTAGTGTAATATTGCCTATTTTACACATTGTTTGAATGATATGAGACATAATTGGCAAGTAAAACAAGTAAATTATGCAAATAATTATTTAAGAAATAGTTAAATACTTAAATTTTCTACTACAACCACAAGATACAATGAAGTGTTCACAATGCATATTACATAGACACCCAACCTAAGTACAATGAATAATACATAATTCATAGACACTTTACTACCCTAGTCTTCAACGTCTTAACTCCCAAGTCCCAACAATACAATACTATGACTCTATAAGTACTGAGGAGGTCGAGATTCTCGAAATATTCGAAAGCTCGGTTGAGTTTGTCGAGTTTTAACAATTTATTTTTTGGTTTCATATAATAACTTGTCTCGAGAAGCTTGAGTTTCTCAAGTTTTTTGTCTCGACCAAGTTGAGATTCTCGAGATCTTGGCGAGACAATGCATTTTTTTGTTGTTGTTTCGGAATGACATTTCGGTGGGCAAATGGCCATAATTGGCTCCGAAACTTAAAGAGAAGCTTGGTTTAGGCTTAATAAACATATTTAATCTTCAAATTGAAAAAATAAAAAAAAACACCCAATTTGGTGTTTTGGATTTGCACCCTTGGTTGGTAGTACAGGCTGAACCCTTAATGTAATATTGCCTATTCTACACATGGTTTGAATGATATGAGACATAATTGGCAAGTAAAACAAGTAAATTGTGCAATAATTGATGAAGACACATAATATTGAATAATTATTTAAGAAATAGTTAGACTTAAAGTTTTTACTACAAAGTCCTCCACATGAACTGTTCACAATGCATATTAAATGGACACTCAACAGTGAACAATACATTAGTCAACATACTTCACTTGTCTTCCATGTCCCAACTCCCAACAATACAACTATTTCTTTGTAGTGATGTGGCAACCCCCAGTAGTGTATCCCAGTTGTATTGAGTAATGATGTGGCCAAAAAGTCAAGAAACAATGTTTTCCCTCTTCTCTAGACAAAAAATCCCTTCTCTGCCGAGTTACCTCGAAATTTCGAAGTGTGCTCTTGAGTTGGTGCTTTTTCATAATGTGGAATGTAGTAGTTTTCCGAAATTAGACAGTACAAAGTACCAAAATCTCGCCAAAATTTCGGTCAAGATATTCGAGTTAGTGCATATTCTGTGTCTCGTATGTTAACTCGTCTCGAGTGGCCTGAGATTCTCGAGTTTTCGGAGATCTCGGAGAGTTTTAGTCTTTTAGAACTATGGACTTGAGTGTCAGATAACAAAAATAAACCTAGAACTTATTGTTGTTACGTTCAGGCTCCCTGTTATGACTTAAAACTCACCGAAATATAAAATAGACCTAATAGAGCACCAAACAAGATAAAATTAGTGTAATATGATTCAGAGCAGCTCCATAGGACAATATTACCAAAATATAAAAATTTAGAGCATGTTACATGCAATGACTGTTTGTGGCCTTCTGTAACCATCATGACTTGCTACATTATCAAATATTGGGAGGTCCTATGTGCTCTAGTACTTGCTCATTTTAGGTCGATTTCTTTGTGGGACATTTTTTTAATGAAATAATCTCTTTAAGAAATATAGAGGGTGAGCCTTGGCGCAACGGTAAGGTTGCTCTATTGCAACCTACTGGTCTCAGGTTCGAATCAAAGAAACAGCCTCTCTGCAAAGTGGGGGGGGGGGGGGGTAAGGCTGCGTACATCTGCCCCTCCTGAGACCGTGCAGTAGTGGGAGCCTCGTGTACTGGGACGTCCCTTTTTTT
Source organism: Telopea speciosissima (assembly GCF_018873765.1). Lineage (NCBI taxonomy): Eukaryota > Viridiplantae > Streptophyta > Magnoliopsida > Proteales > Proteaceae > Telopea > Telopea speciosissima. Next base: position 26,857,231 of record NC_057920.1, read on the forward strand.
TAATCTCTTTAAGAAATATAGCTTTTAGCAAACCATGGGCATCTAGGCACCTGTGAATTTTATGTGTCGTAACATCTTTTGATTTTGTCGTCTGCTTTGGATCTTAAAGAAAATTTGTTGAAGAAAAAAAAATCCATACCTGGGAATCATAAATTTTAAATCCATATTACTAAAGCCAGCTGGTCTGGCAAATCATCTGATGTCAAAATGGAGCAATAACAGCCTGAAGCATTTTGAAATAGCTGATGGGCTTCCAATAAATGACAGTCAATCACATCTATATCCAGTTAAGTTTTCTGTGTGCGGCTTCAAATGGATTGTCTTTATTTCCCTTTCATTTGGGTTTTGCTTGGTTGTTAGTAGATGTGTTACCTTAAATGAATTCTTCTTCTGGATCCCCCTCAAAAGATTTAATGGAGCATGCCCTTCTCACAATCCAATATACGGACCTTGGCTTAAGCTGGAAATGTCCCATCAGTGGACACCACAGTTTTTGTAACCAATGATGATTCTTTGGGTGGTACAGTGATCTGATGTTTGCATCACTCAGTTGCTTTTGATATAAAAATGTGGCTGTTCTCACTTTCTTATCTTGGACTTCTTGATTCCAATCTTGTGGAACCCTTTCAAGCAGAAATGTACACTACAGTCAGATTACTGAGCAAGACGGGTGAGGGAGGGGAGGGCTACTGGTGGTTGGATCTGTGTAAGCTTAGCATACATAGTGTTGGTCTCTGTAAATTGCGCATGCACTAAATGTGCTTTTGAATGAAGCCACACACACACAAGCATAGACGATAGAGAAAGGAGGGTGGGAAGAGGGAGAAGAGACAAATGTTGGAAGCCCCCTCCCCTCTTTTGAATCATACTTTTTCACAAAAGGGCTCTTTTGGCAAAGATGGATTGAATTGTTGTGCTTTTATGATGTGGGTAATGTGCTGACAGTGTATATCCTGTTCTTTATGTTTGAGCTGCCTTTAGAACTTCATACTGTCTGACCTATTGCATACTCTTAATGGTTGTGTTGGAGTGGAGTGAATCACGCTTGGATGATGTAGGTAATGTGGAGACTTACCTTGCCATGTTTATTTACAAGTTGATTTATTTTTCCCCCTTGTTTAACTTGCTTGTACTTCCTTGATGATTGAATAATGCTTTTATTATGTTGATAGTATGGTAACAGCTCTTTCCATGTTCTGGGTCTGACTTCCTATTTTTCTACTTTCTATTTATGATGGTACATATGAATGTTTTATAAGGTCAGCTAGAGTCCCCCTTTCCTCCCCCACCCCCCCCCCAAAAAAAAAAAAAAAAAAAAAGGGTGCGACTTTTCCTACCTACGTCCTTTCTTTTCATGATGGTAATTGCAAATGTGAAGTTATTATGGTGACTTATTGCTCTGAGTTTCCTATACTACCTGATTATCCATGCTAGTGCTCTTTCCTTGAGGAAAAATGATGCAGATTGAAAGCAGGATCTGCTGGTGGCAGTCTTGCTTATATCTTGAGAGATTTCGCAGGAACAGATAATATACTGTCAAACTGATCTATAATGATACTATCAGAATATAGATGACCAGATTTAAAGATTTTAACTTTAGAATCAGCGAACAATTTGTCAATTTATCAAATTGATATAAAAATAGAAAGAAAATACGAGGAAAACAGTAGATAGTGAGAGAGAAAAAGGGAGAAAGAGGATCGTGGGGGTGAGGGGAGAGAGAAAATGGGGAAACAGAATCATGGGGAAGGGAGAGGAGAGAAAGAAGAGATCGCAATCTCAAGAAGGAAATCTCCCCCTTGCATGGCTAAGATTGAGTTTACTAGACTGACAAGGAATCTAAAAAAAACTTTACTGAGGTAAATTTGGAATTTACAATTCATATTCCACTCTATTTAGACAACTTAAATATAAGGAAATGAACTAACTAAACTAACCCAAGATCTGCTGAAGATGAGATTACAGAAAATCTGGAATTCTTGGATTCGCAAGCAGTGAAGACACTTCCAAACTGGGCTCCATGTATTGTATTAACCTTACCTGGTTCACAAGGCCAGATCTGAACTATCTCTTAGACTAAACCATTTTTTGAACAGAAATTGAACCAAACCAAATCGGTCCCACATTACCCCTTGTTGAAGCACAAACCTGTTGATGATATTTCAATAATTTACGTGAGACGTTATTCCAAACTATCCTTTGGTAGGCCTCACAGCTCCCTCACCTGTGTTGGCCTCAAGCCATGGCTGTCAATGCGCTAAGCAACCCAAGGCGTTGGAGGGACTTCCTAAGTGCTTAGGCGACTAGGCGGCCGCAAGGCAACATAGGTGTCCTAGTACTCTCTTTTTAATGTATCCATTATATCTACTATTAGCAATGATATAATTCTACTTATATGGTTAGATGCTACATCAAGAATCATATCAGTGCAACATCCATTTTATATTAGGCTGCTAGAACTGTTGTACAAAGAAAAACACCAGCAACTGAATTAGAAATATTTCCAAAATACCAGCAGCAGAATTAGAAATATAGTTTATGAAAAAAAAGGAGTAGAAATTTTGTTAAGCAATAGCTAACAATAGATAATATTTCCAATATATCTTTAGTCACAGTCTCACAGATAATAGCTAACAATAGACCACTTGGAAAAGCAAAGCAGAACACCGTTACAACCTACACCAATAATCCACTTGGAAAATTCAGCATCCCCAAGAAATTATAGCTCACAATTAGCTTGAAAATATAAATTTAAGTGGCCTAAGTGGTGGTACCTGTAGGTTCAGACCTGAAACAGAAATAAAGTCTTTGATCCACCAAAAACTCCTGAAATCTGAACTGGCAGTGGCGGTACCTGTAGGTTCAGACTTCAGACCTGAAACAAAGTGAAACTCAACTTGAAGATTCCAGTAGTGGAAGCCTTAGTAGCTGAAACTTGAGGAAGAAGAGGATGGAGGAAAAGAAAGATGGGAAAATACGGTTACACCTTTCAAGTTACAGAATACAGAGAGTGAGCGAAATGGAAGAAAAAAGGGTACAACTGTACAAAATAGTGCGTCTATGGCTCTGTGTGTCACGGGGAGGAGGAGGAAGAGGAATGAGATGAGAAGAAGAAAAAAAATTACCGTTGGAGTCTTGAAGATGCCATAGATGGAGGAGATGCTGGAATAGCAGATGTCGCCATGTTTGGCAGCCGAAGTAATGCGTCTGTGTGTCATGGCTTGAGCCTTGAAGAGAGTGAAGGGTTGGGATTTGGGGTTGCAGGGAGTGAGAATTGAGATCGTGAGAGACAAAAAGCCTCTTATTTCGAGAAATTAGTCACTTCAACAGTCTTGATAGTTATACTCTCTGATCCCATGTAGCACAAATGTATATTATTCTTTATATATAAGCCCATTATAAAATTAGAAATAGAAACACTTAAAACAGCATAATTCTAAGAGTTAAACAACAAAGAAAGCAACACCATGTAATAAGACAGTCGCCTAGGTGTCGCCCAGGACACCAAGGCAATCGCCTTTTGTATATTTGAAAAAACGATGGTCACCTGGACATCTCCAAAACTGCCAGGATGCCTAGTCGCCGCTTTAACAACTATGCCTCAAGCAAGGTGGTGTTGCTTTTACATACCTGTTTGAGTAGGATTAACGTCCGTTTATTGAGAAGGACCTCCATCTCTTTGCCATTTCCCAAATGAATAAATTCGCTTGCTAGAGTAGGAATGGCCTTTTAGAGAGCATTGACAATGATCTTATATTCTCTCTGTTTTTTTGGTGAAATATATTCTCTTATTTTATATTCTAAATTTGAGAGAGCTTTGTAAGGATGTATGATTATATATTTTTGCTGGGAAAAAGATTCCCCAGCCCCTCACATTTCTGACACACATACTCATCCCTGACCATGTCAGTTCCCCTATTGAAGAAACCGTTTCCTGCATCCTGATTGGTGTGGTGTGGGAGATTCCCTCTACACTGTCAGTGTTGGAAACCCTCCTATATTTGTTTGTTGCCTAGTCATTGAATTCCTCTGGTGTAGTTTTTTTCTCCTATGTATATTATGTTATTCGTTTACCAAATCGGGCTACTTGAGTGCATCCATCCTTGCTTTCTGCAGAGAGATGATCCAACACAGGCCATATACACAGAAAGTGGATGTATACAGCTTCGGGATTGTGCTCTGGGAGCTGATCACGGGTATGCTTCCCTTCCAAAATATGACAGCAGTGCAGGCAGCATTTGCTGTTGTCAACAAGGGTGTCAGGCCAATCATACCCAATGACTGCCTACCTGTACTTACTGAAATCATGACTCGCTGCTGGGATGCTAATCCTGAGGTCCGACCATCCTTTGCTGAAGTTGTTAGGATGCTTGAGAATGCTGAAACAGAAATCATGACTACTGTCCGCAAGGCCCGCTTCAGGTGTTGCATTTCTCAACCCATGACAACCGACTGATCCTACTTCACGGTTTTGTTAAAAGAAAGAAAGGGAAAGTGGTGTGGTGTGGTGGGGTGGGGTGGGGGGGAGGGGAGAAAAAAGAAGTTGATTTTATCTTAGCCTTGTGTATCTACCAGTATCTTCTTTGTTCAGATAGGGAAAAGAAATGTTATGACAAAGACTCCTGGTTTCTGGTATTTACCTGCTTGGTGCTGGTATCTACTGGTTTCTGCCTTTTTATTTTACTGGACTATTGTTGCTGATGTAGTAGTAGAACAGATTTGATGTGCATCCTTCCTCTCTTGTTATATGTGGGTCTGACTTAATTCTATATGCTTTTTTTTTTTTTTTTTTTCTTTTTCACAAAAGTGGTTTCTTTCTCAGATCTACTTTGCTATCCCTTTTTTTTTTTTTTATAAATATTTATTTGCCTTTTTCTTCGTAAATTAGTTGTCTGATGCAATCTCTGCTGTATGTGTTAAGTAAATTATAATTCATAGTTTGTTTAAGTTTTTACTCTGGGCTACAAAGAAGGCAGAAGGTGGGGGGTGGGATTGACCATTGTCTTTGCTCCTATTTCCAATCAGGTTTGATGGAAGTATTTGGAGAACTTTTAGTTCAGCTATGTAGAAGGCAGGATAATTTTATTTTAATCTAAAATAGAATTCCTGAACTTTGGGATTTTTTTACATTTTTTCGGGGTTTTAGAGTTGGTCAAATTTTATGAGGAAAATCATCCATGGAATTCTCAACCCTTCTAGTTGGTCATATGTTACAAGTGCACATTGGTAGCATGAGGTGCATGGAAGCAGCATTGCTACCAGGAGGTCTTGGGTTCAAGCTTTCAGGTTCACATCTCCCCATCCCTCTAAGGTAAGAGTAGGACTTATCAAAAATTATGTTAAGGTAGGGCTAGGAAATGCAGTCAAGACTTTGGGAGAAGGTAGAGACTGCCAATGCTCTACACGATGCAAGTATGGTAACAAAGGAGCCTCTCCGGGAGAGTGACCCTTGCGCCAGATACTGCATGGGCCAAAATGATGTTGTGTCTCAATGAAAAGTGGAAATCCGACCCCTGTTGATGCGTCTGCACACTCAGTCTCCCATTTGCCCCTATACCATGCTCCCCGTCCGAAAACTTTTCCCCTTTTAAGTATATAACAGTTACTGAACTCAATTGTCCAAAATGCCGAGAGTTAGAGTGGAGCAAATGCTGGAATTTTTTGTTTTTAATGGAAGAGAGCAAATGCTTGATTGATGAATTCCAACAAATTCTTAAAATTCGTAAGAGGGATGCTTATCTGTGCCCCTCCATCTATCTCCAATAAAGTTTTTTGGGAAAATTACATGATTAGTTACTTTTGGGTTTTCATTTACAAAACTGTCCACCCTATGTTTGAGTTAACAAAAATAGACAAAAACAAGTTTAGTTTTACAAAACTAGACAAAACAGTGACTCTCCTTCCTTCCTCGGTAGTTCCCCTCTGAAAAAATCTCTTTTTTTTTCCTCTGTTACTGGGGATAGCAGAGAATGGCGGTGGCTAGGACAAGGGTAGGGTTGTAGGGAATGGAGGATGTCTGGGCGAGAAGGCAATAATATGGGTAAAAATATCTAAAAAAGTAAGTATGGGAGGGAGAGACACTATTTTGTCCAGTTTTGTAAACATTAATTTGTTTTTGTCTATTTTTGTTGACTCAAACATAGGGTGGACAGTTTTGTAAATGAAAACCCAAAAATAACTAATCATGTAATTTTCCCAAGTTGTTTTTTGGATTGATCTTACCAATTACTTGTCTTATGTGTTCATTCCTAGGTGATTCAATCAAGGTTTGTTTGCTTTTGGAATTTTTGGGGGGAGTGCCCCACCATTTGATGGCCCTGCTTTCTCAACTCTGTAGGAGATGATTGATTCCTTTGGGTTGATCGATATAATCTTTCAGGGATCTCTTTTCACTTGGTCTAATAAACAAAACCCCCCCAAAAATTAATAAAGGAGTGTTTGAATCGATGTAGCCGCTTCAACTTGGATGTCCTAGAGGCCTTCTGCATCTCTTATTTCTTTACCTTCTTTCTCTTCTGTTCACTGTCCAATTTTGTTAAACACTTATTTTGTGATCGAATCCTTAAAAGAAAAAATCATTTTCAACTTGCCTGGTTTAAATATCCTGATTATTTTTCCTTTCTTTGAAAATAAGTGTACTTCTGTTTCTTCTCAAAATTTATGTAGTAAACTTCCTCTTCTTACTACCCAAAAAAAAAAAAAAAAAAAAAAAAAAACTTGCTCTTCTAATGTATTTCTTTCGTATTAGGAATAAAGAAGTTTTTAGAACTATTTTGTACTAAAAATTTTTACCCTTTTTTTTTTTATTTTTTTAATATCACTACCTTGAGGGTTCCCCTTCCACATCTCAGAGTCTTCAGCAGGTCTCTGAGGTTTCTATTCAAATTTATTGGGGTTTCGGAAGTTGAAGAGGTTTTTGGGTTATAAAAATCTTGTGTTTCCTCCCTTTCTGAAAGTGATAGGAATACTAAGTATTTTCATGCAAAGGCTGTTTGCAATTCTAGGAAGATTTGTCTTAGATATGTTTTGAATGAAAATGGGGCCAAGTATTTGATTTGCCATCAATTGCTAATGTTTTTGTTAAATATTTTGGGTCTATCCTTACTATGTCTAAACCACTTGACCCTGCTTTTGTGCAAAGTTTGTTTGACCCTATTATCTCTGACATTTATAATGCCCATTTGGCTACTCTCCCTTCTGAGGAGCAGATTAGGTAGTATATTTTCGAAGTCTCCGGGCATGATGGTGTGTTAACTTTTTTTTTTTTCCCACAGGTGTTGAGATGTTATTAAATAAGATATAGTTGTTTTTGTCAACAATTTATTTCTCAATATCCAGCTCCCTTTTCGGGAAAACCATACTCTTTTAGCTTGTGTTCCTAAGAAAGAGAATATTGAATGTGCATATGATTTTAGACCTATCAGTCTATGTATAGTAATTCATAAAATAATTACTACGATTTTAGCAAATAGGAATCGAGACGTTTGTAGAATGAAATTCCATAATTTTACAATAGCTCAGGTTGGGGGTATTACTCAGCAAAAGGGTATTATTAGGTTAGATCATCAATGGTTGCAGTAGCATTCCATAAAAGATAACAATGGAATTTAGGCAATGATTCAACATACTATATGAGATCATTCACATAACAATATAATATAGAAATCAATACAATTTAACTACACATGCTCAACACACAAAACAATTTCAAACTAGAAATTGTTTGGGATGAACAGGTTTGCAGCTAAATCATGTAGAAGCCCTACAAAAATTTCGGGTTTAGGGTTTGGCCATGATTTGTAGAAGTGAAATAACAAAAATTATACCAGATCATGTAACATTTAAAGGGGTTTTACCTTACAGAGATGACATCTGGTGCATAGATGGCTTGGTTGAGATGAGGATTTTCTGTAGCTAAACATGTAGAAGTCCTAAAAAATTTTGAATTTAGGGTTTGGCCATGATTTACATAAGTAAGATTTACAAAAATTAAACCAAATCAGGTAACAGTTTAGGGGTTTTACCTTACAGAGATGACATCTGGTGCATAGATGGCTTTGAGAAGATGAATTGCAGGTTGGGATGAGGATTTTCTGCAGCTAAATCATGTAGAAGCCCTAAAAAAATTGTAATTTAGGGTTTGACCATGATTTGCATAAGTAAGATTTCCCAAAATAAAACCAAATCATGTAATAGTTTTAGGGGTTTTACCTTACAGAGATGACTTCTGGTGCAGAAATGGTTTCGAGAAGATGAATTGCTGGTTGGGATGAGGATTTGCTACAGCTAAATCATGTAGAAGCCATAACAAATTTCGGGTCTAGGGTTTGCCCATGATTTGCAGAAGTAAATTAACAAAAATTATACAAATGTATGTCAAATTTTGAGGGGTTTTACCTAACATAGATGTATTCCGGTGCAGGGATGGCTTTGGGTGAAGATTTACAAGTTGGGATGAACAGTTGTGCCACTAAATCATCACTCCTCCAGTGATGGGTTGCATTCGAAGAGAGAAATTCTCGAAGATGGCTTCTAGTGCAGAGATGGCACGAGAGGATGCTTAGCTTGTAGGTGTTCTTGCGCAACGAAGGAATTGCAGATGTTCTTGCGCAGTGACAAAGGAATTGCATGTTTGCACAGATTTAGGGTCTTCAAACCTTGAACATTCGATTTTGGGTGAAGGACATTTCTTTACTCTTACAAGGGTATATTGGTCATAAAATGACTTTAAAACTCCTACCTTTTGCAAATAACGGGACAATTAATGGAGTGGGTTTAATTATTAATTAGTTTGAAAAGTAGGAGAGGTACATATTATTTGCCAAAACCTCAAAGGTGAAAGTGTAATTAAAGCAAATCTCAAGGCAGAAAATCATTACTTGGCCGCATGGTCTCTACACCAGCTTCTGGGCAATGAATGAGTAAGCCTGAGTATCTATCTTGGGAACACGAGTGTCATTTCATTGTGCCATGAGAGAGGACATAGGGGGGGCACCAAGCAAGAATCTTTTTTCCAATAAAAGATTATCCATCGTGAATTTTGTATTTAACTAATAAAAAAAATATAATCCTCGTCAACGAATATTCGTCCAGGAGATTCATTTCAACAACCTGTCTCCACTATTCACCAAAAAAAAACAACCTGTCGCCACTAGTTTGACGGAGTTCCGTCACGATTCCAATCCAACGGTTTCATGTTATTGGAACTCACATGAAGTTGAAGCATCTCGTACAAGTGGACAAATTAGTTTCAAGTGGTCTGTTTGTCTTCACTCTTTAGTCACCAGTCAGTTAATCTCAGACACTCTTTGTCTCTACTCACCAAATTCCCAGCTCAAGTGTCTCCTGATACGGTGAGTCTTCTTTCTGCCGGAGATTCCACTTTTTTCAGGTAACCTTATATCGTTTTCCCTGATAATTCGTTTTTATCAATGGGTTTCTTCTTCTAGTTTAGCATCAAAAGACAATTTGAAACAAAATAGAATAAGAGATTAATTGATTGGAAAGCACTTACAGTTTTGGCTCTCGGATTTAGATTTCAGTTCAATGGCTAGAATTCCGAGTTGGGCATAATTTTACTACTGTTCGTATCGATTTAATTAATTTTCTTCTTTGTTTAGTTTCATTTTTTTTTTCTGTCTGAGACAAACTTGACAGACTAATCCAAGTTTTCTTGATGGTTCTGGGGTTCTCTTCTTCAGTTTCTGATCAGAAATGAAGTAAAAATTGTGTTACACTCTGAAGAGCCTTCTACGCTTATTCTTGTTGCTGTTGTTTTTGATTTCCAACCAATCATTGATTTCTAGGTACTACTTATCTTGGGGACTTGCTAGTTTGTGAATGGTTATGGGTTGTGACTACGTTTATCTTTAGCACAGAGCTAATTACTGGATTCTTGGTCTTGGATCTGTTCCGTTTTTGCAGATTGTCTGAAAGCCAGTGAAAATTATAATGGATGCATTTCCTAGTTTAGTTCAGAAGAATCCCTTTATGAAACTTAACAGATGCGTATTTGGTCAACATGAATCAATTACTTGGCGTATCTTATTGACTCGTTGCAAGCACAACCTGTTTGCATCCAGGATTCAAGCAGTTCATACTAGTGATCTTCATTCAACTGTCAATTGCCATCTCTCTGAAGAGGTATTTTTTTTTCCTCATAGGGTTTATGTGTGTTGATCGTTATGGTACAGAGGGGTGTATGTGTGTTGGTATATGATAATAACCACATTGTGTTTATCTTAGGATTCACTTGCGAGGTGTTTCAGCTGTGTAGCATCTGGAACCTTTTGGATTGGATACTTTTACAAAAATAATACAAGTTTTGCAACTATATTCTTGTAGTTTGATCAGTTTAAAACTTAAATTAGGCCAGCAGAAGCAAGTCTATTTCTGTTGTTAAAGATTTCTATTTTAGAGAGTAATATTGTCCAGCCATACTCGTTTGCAATTTAACATGAGCTAGAAGCATCCAGCTGATCAAACAGTCGAGGTAAATTCCTGGAGGTTAACTTGTTTAGAGAAATTATGGAGTTTGTTGAGGAGAAGGATAATATTTCTAAAGAACATGACTAAGAAAATATAGCCGGTACAACTAGATAATATTTTTTGCACTTGCACTCTGAAGATGTATTTCACTATTTCTGTGTAGTTCACTCCTTATTTGGTTGTCTCCTCTCACACTAACTAAGCCCTTCTTGAGAAGGACAACAATTCAACTCTAAAAACTTAAGTATGATGTTAAGTTCCTTGTTTTCTTATGTGTTTTTGCAGGTAAGGCTGGAGAAGAGAGCAAGTTCTTGTGTTCCAATCCCTAAAGATTTTAGTTGGCCTTCTCCAAATGATGAGATTCCTTTCTGGAAGAAGGACTTCCCTTCATGGGATGTGAGCAAAGAAAATCCAGTTGACATAGAAAAGGATTCTGATCTTATGCACATTATTCATGTCACTGCTGAAATGGCTCCAATAGCAAAAGTTGGTGGCCTTGGAGATGTTGTAACTGGGCTTGCCCGTGCCTGTTTATCTCGTGGACATAAAGTGGATATAATGCTCCCTTTCTATGAGTGCATCCATAAGCAGCAGATTAATGGATTGACATTAACCACTACATACAATTCATATCATGATGGAAATTGGGTCCCTACTAATGCATATCAGGGGATAGTATCGGGCATCCCTGTAATATTAATTGAACCAAGTAATCATTTCTTTAAGGGGCAATCTGTATATGGAGGTTCCTACAATGAGCTCGAGGCATATCTCTTTTTCAGCCGTGCTTGCCTTGAATGGATGCAGGTCTGTTAAACCTGTCTTCTGTGTGTTTCTTAGTTCTTAGCAACTATTTTCTTCAAAATGTCAAATACAAACTTTGCCAAGTTGAATAATTGATTAAACAGATTGGACTCTGAATGGGGGGGCATTAGCCAGTTAGCTTGGCCTCTTAGTTGTTACCTCAGCTGGTTCTGGTTGGTACCAGAACGTGAGTCATGGAAGAGAAGAAGAGGAAGGAAAGAAGAAGATGTAGAGCAGCAGGTTACGGGAGAATAGAGAAGAAGAGAATCACAGTCGATCCCTTCTCCTCACATTTTATTAGTGCTTCAAATGGAAATTCCCAATATGACACTAATACATCTAGCATCTCAAAATTCCCTTAGGCCCTGTTTGTTTGACGGGGAGGATGGGGTGGGAATATTGTGGGCCTGGGTCCCACAGTGTAGTGGGTTGGGGAACAGGGGTGGGATTTTTACTATTCCCATGAACAGCAACCTAAGTCCTTTGTTTTTAGTGGGACTTTGGATAGCATAGGGGTGGGATTTTCAAGTGCCACATCAGCAGACAAAGCATTTAATGCAATGACTTAACTTTTGACCTTTTTTTTTTTAAAGGAAAATGTATATTAAATGATATGACCTTGGAACAATTGAGACATAGATGAACTCTGAGTTTTTTTAGTAGAATTTTTTGATACATAAGATTGATCGGTGACTATTTGAGATTTAATCATTTTATGTTACTTCATATTCACCCCTTTTATCCTTGGGGGGTGGGGGGGGGGAAGGGACTTGATGAATTTCCTGAGTCTCACTCCCAATTAGTCGGGTCAAAGCTACTACTAACAGGTTTTGTCTAGTTTGTTGCCCCTTAGAACTCTGAACCTTGCCTTTTCTACTCTAACAAGGATATAATGTTGTACCAGGTGACTGGGACTCAGCCAGATATTATTAATGTCCACGAGTGGCAGACTGGTGCCTTACCTCTACTTTATTGGGATATGTATAATTCTCTCTCAATTAAGGTATATGCATTCCTCAGTTTTAATGTGAGATGTTGACTGATTTCAGTTGCTTTAACAATTTCTTTTGTCATATATGTATTTATTTTTCCTGTTGATGAGTTAATGGTAGAGACATCTTATATTCTTTGTATCATCTTAACTTTCCACCCACTGGACTCGTGCAGAAACCAAGACTACTATTGACAATCCACAACATTGAGCACTATGGTGAGTGCAGGTAAAATTTATCCTCTGCCCTGCTTCCTTGCAACCATGTTTCTTTGATGTTGTTGTCATCTGGTATGGCCATATTTAGCTTAGCTTCCCATGCCCCACTCCTGGCAGAGAAGCAGAGGGCCAGAAATGAAGAGTGGGGTGGCTTCTCATCTTCCAGCAAAAATATTACGACCTCCAGGTTCTCATTGAATCCATATTTTTTAGTCTAATGATGAGAAGCTTTCTCAGAATCCAAGAAGTAGAAGCCTGAGAAGCTTAGCCAAACATGCACTAAATGCCTAAGTATATGTTGAAAGCCTGCCTTGGTCCCGAGACATGCCTATCTGTTTCCGAAGTAGAGAAATAGGCAACAAATTTGCCATGCCACACCTTGTTTTCTGGTTTGCTACAGAATTGCTCAGAAGATACTTCAACCAGTCTTGAAAACCTCTGAAAAAATAAGGTCCACTTTGACATCCATTATATCCTGTTGCTACCATGAAAGTGGAATTCTTTCCCTAGATGCAAGGATTCGACGGATGGGATTGAAGGTACCCTTCCTGACCAATATCAATCTGCGTTATTACATATTGGATGATCTCAATGATGGGTTGGCTGATCCAGTGAGCAAAATCCCAATGACACAATATCAGATGTAGACCGCCGAGTATCAGAACACCCAACCTAATCTGCATCACTGAAGCCATATAAATTAAGTTACTTTGTGCCAAAATTCGAAGATGGAAATAAAATTTTCCTTTAATATAGCACCGAATGCATTTGACTGACTGCAGATGAGATAGATGAGGCTGATGTATAAACTGGCAGACCAAATTAAAAAAAAAGAATAAATCAGGACAAATCATAGTTAACTGTTGTAAGGCTGCCACAATACTGTGATATGAATTTGCATCTATCAAAGAACTGAAACATCTAAATGCAAGTGATGACTCTGTGGCAAAGGTGTAGCAACAGGCTTACAATCTGTATATATTATTGACATATACCAGCATCAATAGAATACCATGACATGAATGAAGAATAAAAAGGATGAATCTGCCTGGCTACAATAAAAACCCAAGTCGAGAAGAAATAAAGAGAATCTATCAAACTAAGCACGAGGTGCTTGTTTCAAACTATATAAGGCTCGTTTCAAAAGACGGACATGATTAGGAAACTATGGATCAATGAATCCCCATATAGGCTGTCTCATTATGAACTCCATTAAGAAAAGCATTTTTGAAATTTAACTCAAGTAACCTAATCATTAACAACTCCACAAAAATAGAATGAAGCTAATTTTAGCTTGATAATAGGTGTAAAAGTCTCGTCAAAATCTATTCCTTCCACTTGATTATAGTCTTTAGCAACTAGAAGAGCCTTGAGTCATTCAACTGAGCCATTGGGCTTAAGGTTGGTCTTGTACAGCCAATGAGAACCGACAACATTCAAGTTAGGAGTACGGGAGCAAGAATCCAAGTCGGATTAATAGCCATAGCTTGTAATTTTGCATGAATTGCATCAACCCAATGTGGAGATTTAAGTGCTGAGCTGAGCGCTAAGTCTTAGATTCTATGTTGTAATATGGGTACAAGGGTTATCTTATCTTTATTTATCTTCAGGGGTATTCTTGTATTTGTACCTATTCTAGAACATTCTCTACTCTATTATAAATAAAGTGGGGTTGTGGTCATAAACCCACAAGCCATTATCCCTAAATTCCATCATGGTATCAGAGTTAGTATCACCCTGGAGATCTATGCCCTAATGCCTATAGCCACCTTCGAGATCCATGCCGTTGCCCATCCCTAGCACCACCGCCTCGCATCCACCTCTCTCTCTTCTCCTCTTTCTCACCTCTGCCTCTCGCCCTCTCTCTTTCTCCCTTCTCGTTTTCTTCTAGCGCTACCACCACCTCTCGGTAGTGATTTTCTTTCCCACCGAGGGCCTTTTTTGGTTCCCTTATGATGCGATGAAGAGGTCTCAGGCCTCATTTCCGAGATCAGTTTTATGTGATGTTTTTCTGAATTTTGTTTGTGTTTTGAAGATTTTGGCTTGCTCTATTGCTGTTAGAGCTTTTTATTCGTGATTCTTCCTGATTAGCAGCTATGTCAGACAATAGTACCGCATCAACTGCATGACGGAGTCAGCAATTCTGCCTTTCCTTCGTTCACTATCAGCTCTGATGGGAGCAATTTCTTGATGTGGTCTCGCTCTAGCTTCCTTTCTATTGATTCCCATGGTTTTTCTGGCTATCTTACTAGGGAATCAAAGAAGGCTACTGCTGCTAGTCTGTATCAGAGGAAATGGAGTTCACACCACAAAACTCCCTTGTCATGTCTTTTCTTATCAATTCCATGTACACGAATATTGTTTGGGGTTACCACCTTTTGCTGGATTCGGTTGCCAAGATCTGGAAGGCTGCCAAGGATACCTATTCTCAGGTTGGCAATGATGACCAAGTGTATGAGCTGCACAAGAAGATCTATGACACTTAACAGAAAGTAACGACGCTTTCCCAGTACTATTCAAAGTTGAGAAGTATGTGGCAGGAGTTAGATTATTATGACGATTTCTCTGCTACTTGTTCCACCGATGCCACAAAATTCAAGAAATGGGAAGACAAGCTCCGAGTGTATGATTTTTTGGCTGGCCTCAACATCAAGTTTGATCAGAGTTTGCCGAGGTTCGAGAACTCGGGTCTCGGTGGCATCTCGGCCAGGCCGGAGCGAAGTCGAGATCTCGCCGAGATCTCGGCGAGTTGATGCATTTTTTTTTTTTTGGACTCGGACCCCCAACTCGGTGGGTTGTACACATATTTTGGGTCTGAAACTTGGTATCCAGCCTATTTCAGGCCATTTAAACACAATGGCATGCCTAGATTTGCCAAAAAACAAGTCCAAATATGAGTTTCACTTTGGACCATAGGTTGGTAGGCGACGAGTCGTACTAAAACAACATAATCTATATATAATTTAGTAAAACATAGCAAATTAGCAATCAAAACATTCTAATTAGCACACATCAATCAAAACATTCAAATAAAATGTACATTACATCAATGTTCACTTAATTTGTTACATAAAATGAGATTGAACAAGAAATTCATCCCTATATCGATCCACATAGAATTCCCATGTCATGGAATTGCTATAGTGTTGCAAATAGTGTGACACGACTTCCATATAAGTCTTCGATCAACATATACCAATCTCCTATCTTAGGGTACATGGAGAGTTGTTGGTATGAGGTGTAAGATCCTTGCTCTCGTCATATTGAGTTTGAGGCATGTATATGGTTTGGGACTAGGAATGTATACCCAACACCGACTTAGAGCTTTGATCGTCATACTCACCGCATCGCCCATACGACCATAGGCACTATAATCGAACCGGTGCTCTCTTGGCCATAGTCATAGCCATGATGATTGAGATGATTGCCATGATTGATGCTCACTAGTAGTATCTATACTCATGCTTCCGAAACTTGTAAGCATGGTGTTCATACTTGTTATCCTCCTCCGAGCATATGCGATCGATGTGAGTGTTTGCGACCCTTCTTTTCTTGTATGTTTTAGGGTAGCCACCATGGTCTTGATCTTCGGCATACGCGTAAATCGAGACTCACCGGTGAAACGCACAGGTCCTCCTCGCTCCAACTTCGTGCAGATCGCTCGCAAGATCCCCTCACGACGATCATCATAATAACCGCCACTCGCATGCCACTAGCAGCAGCAGCCTTCACCACCATCACCATCACCATCACCATCACCATCACCATCACCATCACTAGCATCACCAGGTCATCACCACCACCATCATCATCATCGCCAGGACTTCCACAAAGAGGCTCAAAAGGTTTCGGTGACTCGCATGTGCACGCCCCTCAAGGCCGACATATATTCATCAACATCAGTGCATTTAGCATGACGCAATGGTGGGTCGGGCCTACCCCGATTGATCCATATCAGTGTACCACGATCCTCACCCACCTGGAATAGGGATCCTCATCACACGAGTCCTCTTGAAAAATGTTGACAAGTTCAATGGGTTCTTTATCATTGGCCTAAATTCCTTCACGATGTGCCTCATCCTTAATCTCATATTGTAGCGCACATACTAAAGTCGCCCAGTCGTTCGCTACCCAACCTATTCGCCTCTTTGAATGTATCAATGAGAATGTACTCGATTGCGCTCACATCCAGGAGGATGAACAAGTTTGTGAGAGCACTCTCACGCTACCTTCCTCGGGTTGGGTGAACTTGCTACCATAAAGCACCCACCGATCTGCATTACAAATATAGAATAGTAAGAATATGTACATTCTAAAGAGATAAAATTATAATTCATAAATGTAATATCATGCCACCTACCAGGGTCGACTTTTGTCTACCCTCCACTGCAGACTAGTCGACCAGAAACTTGTCGAGGCCTCTAAGAAGTATTTGATCTATTTTCAATATGAGGCATTAGTATTTCCTATTTAGTAATTACATTCATAAAACCAAAGTGCCAAAGTCCCATACTCTCACCTCATCGTTTGAGCGGCTTGTGTCTTTGGATGGGGCTCCAACTTCGAAAGTAACTTGAAGCGCCTCTAACAATTCTATGTCTAGCCCAAGATCATGGGAGTAGTGATACTTTGGATTCAAATAGTATCTTGGTAAAGTAAACACCACAAATATGATTTGTTAGTGACTTAATCGCTTTAATGCCTTTAGGGTTTTGAATATGTAAATGTAAAAAGTTATAACATTTAAAGTATAAAGTATGTTGAACTCACCACCTTTAGCAATGGATGACTCAAGTGCTTCTCCCACCGCTCATCAATGATGTTAGTGTAGGACTTTGCACTTCGAGGTATAGCGCTCTAACCATTTCCTTCATTTTTGGATGGCGCATAAATGTGGCCTAAAGTAGGCTTCTTCTCGTATCAACCATCCTCGATCGCCACCACTGGCTCTAATATGCCAACCACTTTCCCCAAGTCCTTCCAAAATCCATCATTTGCAATGGTCTCATTTGTGCTACCTTTGCTTCTTCGACTTAGAACCTGCCAACCAAACCATTCATGACTTGCAAACATACACCTTAGACCTATCGCCTTACTCGAAAGCTCTTCAATGCAATGTAATGTGGTGGCAAATCGAGTGACACCAGGCCTCACTAAATCTCCATTGCATTTCTCCTCATCAAGGCTAAAGCATAAGAATGGTTGTACACAAAGTTGTCACTTGTCTTGCCCTATTTACCACACCCGCCACCAAAGTCTTTTTCCCCATGTCCTTGACATTAAATCAATAGAATGGGCTGCACATGGGGTCCAAAAGAGCAGATCCTCTTACTCTTCTTATTCATCAACTTCTCTCCAGCCTTTTTATAGTTGGAACCGTTATCCGTCACAATTTGGATAACGTTCCTTGGTCCTACCTCCTCCACCACTTGCTTCAACTCCTTATACAAGTATGATGCATCCTTTATATGCTTTGATGCATCGATAGACTTCAAGAATATAGTCTTTCCATTGCAACTCACCATGAAATTTATGATGGACAGCCTAGTAGGTCAGTCCAACCATCGCCATAAGAGTAACCCCATATGTCTCCCACATTGGCTTCAAACCATCAATGTATTCTTTTAGCTCCTCTACCTCCCGAGGCAAATATACATTGTATAATTCAAATGGTGAAGGTCCCTTCCATCCTGCACCCCCTCCTGACATAAAGGAATGCATTATAGTATGTTCCTTGTGCTACATTGGCTGGAATGCCATGGTAAAGCATGAATTTTTGAAGGCTTTTCGTGCTTTCTCTTGTTTACCACCAAATACTTGTGGGATGGTTGGCTGGTAGGCATCTTGTTGCCTAAAAGTGGTGGGATCTGCTCAAAAATGGGTTCCGGACCTTGTACTCGTGGTCGGGTTTGGGGTCGTGGTATATTTCTTGTCCCAGTGCTTCTCCTCCTCTCATCTTCTTATCTGTGCACTGAGCCAGATCCACCAGCTCCTCTTGCTTGCTCATATGCTCTTATATTATCAAAATGAAAACTTTGTCTACTCTCACCAAAGTCTGCTGGTAAATTCTCCATTCACCTTTGATTGAAACTCACCAGTGGAGGCCCAATGTCGTATCATCTTCGTCACAAACCTCTGCACCAGCCCTCTCTAGTATTGCCTCATTAAACTCTTGTTGCATTCTTTCCCTCTCAGATTTTTTAATCTTCCTCCTTTCAAATGTTGTGTCATTGCCACTTTCACTTGGATAGGAACATTTGGGCATGATGAAACATCCTTGCACTGCCGGACAAGTGTTGCTTTAACCGGTGGCTCCTCCAGGATAGCAACTTCCCACAATAATTGCATTTGGACTTCTTTTTGTCTGCGGACATGGGAACTCCATGTTGCCATGCTATATCGGACATTGTGTACAAAATGTCTTATGTTTGACACTGTTACATAAAAAAGCATGTATTAATAACCATGGATCACTTAAAGTAAGGTATTCAAGACTTAAAGTATGCTATTCATAACTCTTAAACGTAATGTCAAGCTACTAGAACTATGAAATAACTATCTCTTATTTATCCCTAACCCTAGTATTTATTTGTTAATTAAAAATAATATTTTGAATTTTTTAAAACTATTTATACCTTAAAGTATAAGAAAAATATAATGTAATGATGAATTTGACACCATTTGAAGTTGAATATTATGTACATATGTTGTACATAATTTTCCATAAGCAATAAGTATTTTTCCTTAATATTATATATATATTTTTAATTTTTATAATATATTTATTAAATCTGAAAAATAAAATAATTTTTTAATGGGTGAAAATAAAAAATTAATCCATGGGGCTGTAGAGCATCCCAAGTAGTTTAACATATATCAAAATCATTATCAAACAATCACTATTCATCCTATTTTTTTCATTTTCTTTTTTCAAATAAATCATTTATTTTTCCAGAAATTATAATAAATAATTTATTAACTGAAAAAAATCCGACTCCATGAAGTGATAGATCGGGCAAAGATGTTCAACATATATTAAAACCACATGAATCTAACAAGGATTACAAAATTTTTTTGGAAAAAATAGATTTGGGGAAGAAATAGAAAACACCTTTGAAATCTTGCAAATAGGTGATGATGCTCCAAATTGGCACTTGAATCTTCACTTTGGCACTTCAATCTAACTCCAAACAAATGCATTCCATCCAACAATCGAAAGAAAGAAGAAGAAATTTGAAGGAGAGGTGTTTTTCCCCTTGGTTTAGAGCCTAAGAACTTGCTTTCTGCTCTCTCTTATGTTGGAAATGGGTTTTTGGGTGAAAATTGGGCTGAATACAAGTAAATAGCATCTTTGGGCCTACCGAGATCTCGCCGAGATCCAGCGAGATATTGTTTTTTGTACTAAAAAAACTTGATTTTCACCTTCGAGATATCACGAGATCTCGGTCGAGAAATGCACTTTTGAGTACCGACTAGGAACTCGACTCGGTTTTGCCCAAACCAGAAACTGGCGAGATCTCGCCGAGATCTCGTTAGTTCTCGCCGAGATCTCGCGAGTTCTCGAACTCGTTCTGCGTCGTGACCTCTTTCCTACACTTGGAGTAGGCATATTCCATGGTTCAATCTGAGGACAGTTGTTGTACTGCAATGTTGCATCTTGTCTCCCATGATCGATCTTCGCACTTTTTTTGGGTTCAGGATCTTCATCTCGTGGGGGTTTATTTCATTCTAGTAATCTCCCTATTTTAGGCAGGGAATCGGTGAAATGTGATCACTGTGGGAAAGAGTGCCATACCAAGGAATTTTGTTGGAAACTTCATGGCTGTCCTTCGGGACCAGCTTAGGCACAAGTTGAGTAACAAGAAGAAGAGAATGATTTGGCTTATTGAATAGACAAAGGCCACCACTTTATTTATAATCATAGATCATTACAAATATGGAAATAAATCCTAACATAATCAACATGTGCAACATGTGCATAATGAGCCTAGGCACTCTAGTGTATCTGGGTCCGGGTCATGAGTCACTGGATCATCCGTTAACACTCCCCCTCAAGTTGGTGCATAGATATCTCACATGCCCAACTTGAATACAAAAGGATGAAATGACTTAGAAGTCAAACCCTTGGTGAAAATATCAGCCATTGATTTTTAGTAATGACAAAAGGTATGCATATCAGACCTTCTTCAAGCTTCTCCTTAATGAAATGGCGATCTAGCTCATTAAGTTTAGTTCGTTGAACTGGATTATGGGTGATGCTGATTGCAGTCTTGTTGTCACAGTAGAGTCTTATAGGGTCTTTAGAAGTAACACCCAAATCTTTGAGAAGGATTTTTAACCAGAGTAGTTCACAAACTCCTTGTGCCATGGCTTGGTATTCAATTTCTGCACTTGACCTAGATACAACTGACTGTTTCTTGCTACGCCATGTGACCAAATTTCCTCCTAGGAAAGTACAATGTCCATAGATGAAACACCGATCATTTATGGACCCTGCCTAGTCATCATCAGTGAATGATTCTAACTTCAAGCTACCGTTATTAGAGAATAGAAGACCTTTCCTGGGAGAGGACTTTAAATACTGAAGGATCCAGTATACACCCTCAAGATGTGAAGCCTTTGGGTCATGAAGAAATCGGCTAATGATTCCCACAACATAGGCAACATCTGGTCTAGTGTGAGATAGGTATATCAGTCTTCCTATAGGACGCTAATATATTTCCTTATCAATCGGGTCTACCTCCTGGGCAGCTAAGTTGATGATTTACCTCAATAGGAGAATCATCAGGCTTGCATCCTAGCATAGTTGTTTCTTCGAGAAGGTTTAGAACATACTTCCTTTGGGAAATGAAAATGCCTTTTGTAGAGTAGGCAACTTAATTCCCTAAGAAGTATCTGAGTTGTCCAAGATCCTTAGTTTCAAATTTTGTTGCCAACTGAATCTTTAATAAGAAGATCTCTGTATCATCATCGCCCGTTATGACTATATCATCTACATAAACAATAAGGGTAGTGATTTTCTTTTTTCTTTTTTTTGTATTTGACAAACAAGGTGTGGTCAGCTTAGCTTTGTCTTTACCCAAACTTCAGCATAGCTTTTTGGAAACGGCCAAACCAGGCCCGAGGAGACTGCTTGGGACCATAAAGATATTTCCGGAATCTACATACTTTAGTAGCTGTGGAGTCTAAACTGAAACCAGGTGGGATGTCCATGTAGACTTCTTCTTCCAAATCCCCATTTAGAAAGGCATTCTTGACATCCAGTTACTGAAGGTTCCATCCGAGGTTTGCAGCACAAGATAGTATTGCTCGAATGGAGTTCATTTTGGAAATAGGAGCAAAGGTATCTTGGTAATCAATACCGTAAGTTTGTGTAAATCCCTTGGCCACCAATCTAGCCTTTACCTTTCAATTGTACCATCTGCCTTTTGTTTAATGGTAAAACCCCATTTGCATCCTACTAGTTTTTTTTTGTCAGGACAAGAAACCAGCTCCCAAGTATCATTTTTCTTCAAGGCATGCATTTCTTCCATCATAGCATCTTTCCATTTTAGGTTTGAGATAGCTTCTTTCCAGCCTTGTGGAATAGATATAGAGGATAACGAGGAAACAAAGGCACGATAGGAAGGGGATAATGACTTGTAGGACACAAAATTGGTAAAAGGGAGTAAGGTACATGATCTGACACCTTTCTAACAGCAATGGGAAGGTCAGCATTAGAAGGAGGGGAAATATTTCCTGGAGAGGGACTAACATCTTGTGGCTGATCTAGCTCAGGAGGCGTAGATGGAGATGGTAAAATAGGGCCAGGCTGGGCAGGCTGCTGCTTCACTTTCTTTCGAGTGTAAGTGATGACATCCTTGCTACTTGGAATAGACCTCTCCCTTGAAGACGAATAGTATCAATCACAAAAGGGGTAGTAGAAGGAATCTCTTCCTCTAGTTGATGCTCCCCCTGAAGAGATGAATGGTAATAGGGTTTGGTCTCATGAAAAGTGACATCCATGGTAACAAACAGCTTCCGAGTGAGAGGATGATAGCACCAGTACCCCTGTGGGAGGTGGAGTAACTTAAGAAGTTGCAACGAATTGCCCGAGGATCCAGCTTGGAACAAGAAGGGGAAGGGTTGTGCACAAAACAGACACAACCAAATACCTTGGGGGGAAGGTGAGAAGCAAGGGAAGGATCCGAAAGCTGGCTAACCGGAGTTTTGAAGTGGAGGACACTAGAAGGAACCCTATTTATGAGAAAGGCACCAGTAAGAACCACATCTCCCTAATAAAATTTAAGGACATGATTGGTAAACATCAGTGCCCTAGTAACATCGAGAAGGTGGCGATTTTTTTCTCGCTCTGGGATGCCATTCTGTTCAGGAGTCTGAACACAAAAAGTTTGAGAAATAATGCCATGAGAATCAAGGTGCTATAGGAAGGATCCATCAATGTATTCAGTGCCATTGTCACTACGTAAGACTTGGACTTTGGCATTAAACACATTGCGAATCATATTGTGAAAGGATTGAAAACAAGAAAAGGCCTTGGATTTAGTCCGAAGAAGATAAACCCAGGTCAAACGAGTACAATTATCAATAAAGGTGATAAACCTTCTAAACCCACCCCTAGCAACAACCTTAAAAGGACCCCATATGACTGAATGTATAACAAAAAAGGAAATCAAACTTTTATTGTCATTAGGAAAATAAGAAGACCTGGTATGTTTTGCAAATTCACAAACATCACAATGTAAATCATCCAAAGAACAATGTTTAACTAAGGAAGGAAATAAATGACGTAAAACATGATAAGAGGGACGTCCAAGACGACGATGCCACTACTGGAGCTGAGTAAGAGCGTTCTCTGCCCAGGTAAGAGTATTAGCGGAGACCGGTGGTGAGGAAGGTGGAGCCTGGATCTAAGTAGAGACCATCCGGTACTTTACCATATTCAGCCATTGCCCTTTGAGATGTAAACGGATCGGATACGAATCGTATGTGATCGGATCTGGATATTTCATGACCGAATACTGATATCTCTAAATGGATACGGATGCAAACCGAATTTGAATTTGCGACTATCCGTTTACATCCTCTGACTTGTCTAACCCAGACCTTCCTCCCCCGAAAATACGATTCACTCTCAATCCATGTCTCTTAGTTGTCATAAGTCTCATGATTCTCATTTCCTCAGTCCTTATAACTTTTTATTAGTTATGTAATTTTTTATTATTAGTTCAATATCTATTCAGATCGGATATCTTTTTCCAGATATCTTTAAATGGATACAGATGCCCCTAAAAGAATACAGATGCGAACTAAATTTGGATTTATGAATATCCGTTTACATCCCTAATTGCCCCCGTTGTTAGATCCTGAAAAATACAGTGAGTAGAATAAAAGTGAACACTACAATTAAGCTCAGTAGTGAGCTGAGAAATGGAAAGCAAATTGGCACATAAATTAGGGACATGGAGGAAAGAGGATAAAGCAATGGTAGGAGTACAGGTAATAGTGCCTTTACTAGAAATAGAGGAAAGGGAGCCATCAGCAAATTGGACCTTGTCCTTACCAGAACAAGGAAAATAGGTATGAAAAAGATCCAAAGTGCTGGTCAATGGTCATGTGGTCCGATGCCCCAGAATCATGAAGACAAGATTGGCTAGACTCAGATGAAGCAAAAAAAATACCTGACTGGACTAAATGAGAGGAAGGTGGGGGTAGAGGGTGCTGTAGTAGAAGATGCAGGACCAAGATGAGTCATCATACACTGGAGCTGGGTCACAAACTGTTCGGCAGACATAGAGGAGGAGCCAGTAGAAGCCTCAGTAGTGTCGGTCAAGTGAGCTTGGGGATGAGTCGAACCAGATTTTCCTCCTTTCCAACCCCCTGTAGGACGGCCATGGAGTTTCCAATAGGTCTCCCGAGTGTGACGAGGATGGCCATTATAGTCGCATTTCACAGGGTCACGAGTAGCACTAGACTTCCTAACTGTACCAGCAGTATCCACAGATAAAGAGGGCTGTGGAGTAGTGACAAAGGCATACCGATTGGAACAGCAGGAGGCATCATAACAGAACAGCAACGATCCTCATGCTGAATCATATTATAAGCCTCAAGAAGTGTAGGGAATTCACTTATGCTCAAGATTTAAAGCCGAATCGGATCATATTCTGGGTTGAGACCAGTAAGGAAATCATACATCTGTTCCATTTCACGTTCTTTAGCAAATGTGGCTGCATCAGTAGGGCTCGTCATGTCAACGGGGTGATAGAAGTCCAGTTGCTGCTATAATGTAATGATGGCAGAATAATATTCAGGCACAGGCAATTCTTTCTAGGAGAATCGACACATCTTGTAGAGGTCACAGACAACTTGTTCCAGACATGAAAATTAATAGCATCCCAAGTCAGTTGGAGGACCTAGATTTGGGAGTCCCCCTTTTGAGATTACGCTCCGTCCAAATATGGTAAATAGCGGCACCAAAAGCAAGCTTGCCTACAAGGTCACAGACTGAGTTACCACCAAAAGTCATATTTACTCAAATCCATTCATGCTTAAAGGGAAAAATTCTTCTCCTCTGGGGCGCATCTAGAAAGGAGTCCATTCTAGATGGAGGAGAAGAAAAGACAGCCAAAGAAGAGATGGATGATGTCTTCATTGGCATTCCAACAAAGGCCGCATAAAGGAGGCACGGGGATATACCTCTGGATAAGGAAGGATTGCGTTGGGAGGCAGGTGAGAAGGCCCACCATGAAGTGAAGATGTGGTGGGGGATGTGGGACTTAAACCAAACCAACTTGTGCCAGGGAATGACAGAACCACGAGGATGGAGGACATCTGAAGCCGACTTGGAGCTGAATAGACCGGAAGAAGAGATGGACCAAGAAACGATGTCACCAGGACTTGACAGCCTTCAGACCACTGGGGGATGAGGAGAGGGGAGGGGTGTAGTCATCAAAATGAGTAATGTCCGAAACCTTGGCCTCCCTATGGGACCCAGATTGTTGATAGCTTTATCACCCACTAGATGAAGGACTCCTCGAGGGTGCCAATGGTCCAGCCATAAATTGTTGGAGGCACCATCATCAATCAAACATCTGATATCTCCGAATTCAAGAGGTCTAAACTTCAGATTTTTTCTCCAAACTCAAGAAGCATCAGAGATCAGGGGAGCCGTCTAAATAGAGTTATTTTGGAGGAGCCTAGAATAGAGGCATAGAGCCAGTCTACCCAAATACTTTTCTTCTTGGCCACAATGTTCCAAATCAACTTGAGGATACCATCCGAGTTAACATCTTTAATCCGCCTCAGCCCAAGACTCCCCGTCATCTTTGGGGAGACAGATGGAGGCCCAATTGATAGGGTGGAGAAATCTGGAGCAGTCAGATCCTTTCTAGAGAAAGGAGTACATAAGAGCTTAAAGCTTCACACTAACAGCTTGGGGCAGTCCAAAATGCCAGAACAGTAGATGTAAGTGGACTGAAGGACAGATCTGATCAATTCAAGATGGCCCACATAAGATAGTAACATGCCCTTCCAAAGCTGCAGTCTCTTACGCATAAGATCAAGCATGGGGGTATAATGATGATCAGTCAATCTGGAAGGGATGAGAGACAAACCCAGATATTTGACTCGTAGATGACCCAAAGAGAACCCAGTCAACTCCTTCAAAGAGGCCTTAACCTCCTCTGAAACCCCAGCTAATAACATGGGGGATTTAGATAGGTTGATGTGAAGACCTAACATACGCTCAAAGTGCCTTAGACAGGACATAGAAGACTCGAAAGAAAGAGGTTCAGCCTCGGAGAAGATCATTAGGTCATTGACAAAGGCAAGGTGGGAAAGCTTTAATGCTTTGCAATTCGGGAGGGGAATGATAAGCTGCTGGTCCGTACAATTTTTTGATGAAAGTGTAATCACACAAACCACACACCAATCCTGAAAGGTTAACCGACTTTCAGAACCGTGGAATGGTCTGTACAATTTTGAATGCTTCTGGAAAGGACTTAAAGGGCTAGAGTGAAGATATAGGGGGAAGATGGGGCAGCCCTGACGGATACCAATAGAAGAGGCAAAGTAACAAGCAGGCTGCCATTGACAAACACTGAGAAATTGGGGGAAGAAATGTATTGGGAAATCCAATCGGTGAAAGCAGGGGGAAAGACATTTTGTGCGTGACATTTGCAATGAAATCCCATGTCAAAGAGTCAGACTTTATGGATATCAATCTTCATAAGGGGAGTAGGGGAGTGAGCTTTTCTATCAAAACCTCTAATAATCTCGTATTCTTCCTGAGTTCTCTAGACCCATTTTTTTTTTTGATGAATAAAGAAATATATTATGAAAAAAAAAAAGAGGGATATACAAGCCCGGGGGCAAAGAAAAAACAAAAAGGCAGACAAGCCTAATGCGGGTCAGGCTGCAAAAGGGAAATAGGAAGACCCCAGGATACAAAATTGAGCCTGTTCCTTGGGGAATCCTTTACAGAAGCTTGAGTTTAGTGGAAACATCAAAGAAGATGGCATTCCAAATCTTGTCTGGGGAGTGGGAGTTGGAAGTCCATCTTCTAAGATTACATTCCATCCAAATATGAGAAATAGAGGCACAAAAGGCAAGCTTTCCGACTGAGCCACAAATGGTCTTCCTTCCAAATGTCATGTCGATCCAAAGCTATTCACGATGAAGGGGGAGGGGTCTTCTTCTGCCCGGCCAGCAAGAACTCAAAACTTGATTCCAGATGGAGGAAGCAAAGGGACAAGAGAAGAACAGGTGGTCTGTATCTTCTTGCCCATTCCAACAAAGGCAACAAAGGGGGGAAACCTGGATGTGGCGGTGGATAAGGAAGGCCTGGGTCAGGAGGCAGTTTGAAAGGGCTCGCCAAGAGGTGAAACTGTGGTGGGGCATGTGTCCTTTGAACCAGACCACTTTATACCAAGGGGAGGGAGAGCCTCTGTGTCTAGCCATATCCCATGCAGATTGGGAGCTGAAGCTGCCTGAGGAGGATAGGAGCCAAAGAATCGTGTCCCCTCTAGCACGGGCCCCGGACTGGATGGGAGGAAGGGAGCTCCAGAGGTCCTCTAAAGGGGAAGAGGAGGGGGGGTGGGTACCAGGCACCTCTGGAGATGATGGAGGCAACCAAGAAGAGTCTATCAATTCCAGAGGAATATGTCTCGCGGGGGCTCAGAACAGAAGAGAGGACGCCTGAAGGATGCCATTTGTCAAGCCAAAGGGAGGTGGTAAGGCCATCTAGACCCATTTAAGTGCTGCTGGTGTTGAAAGTTACTGTATATATGTTGATTGAGTTGTGAGGGCCCATCAGTATGCTAAATTCGGTTTATCTTAACTTTGTCTGGCACCGATTTCTCTTCTTCCTGGTGCATTCACTGGTCTTCTGGCTTCAACTTTTAGCATATCTATCCTCTTTGGTGTCTTCATTTATCTTATTTGCACATGCTCTCAACCATCTTAGTTGACTTCCCTTCATCCTGTTGGCAATAAATGTCACTCATAAGTGTTGAGAAAGGACATTACTGATTATTAATCACCAGGAGACATGCCTTAAATAGAGTGGATGGTGGGGCAAGATTCATGTAGTCAATGACAAGTAGTAGAATTCATGACCTAGGTCTCATGTGGGATCACAAAGAGTTGCTATACCTTTTTTTTAACAGCTTGATATGATTTTATTTCTAATCAGTCCCATATAAGTCATGGTTGAGTAAAAAAGGGCTTGACAAGTCTTATGTAGTAAAAGGGACCACTGGGTGATTTTATAATGTAATATTAGTATATGTAAATCGAAAAAACTATGAGGACTGCTTCTTTAAGCTGTAAGATTAGTATATTGCAACATTGTCTTGAATCATTCACCTTTTTCTTGTTCTTGTTTGCTTTATTTCTGTTTTTTTGTCTCTGTTCTTTTTTCTTATGTTCTTCAAATTTTGCCAATGCTATATGATACACTCCTGCAGTATAAAAATAACATGGGGAAACATCAAGCAATTCCATGGAGATCTTTGAGGGTAGCCTAACCTAGTTCTCTTATTGATTCGCCCTTGTTCATGTTGGCAGGCAAGACGAACTAAGCAAGTGTGGTCTTGATGGATCTTTATATGCAACCATTGACAAGGTGAGCAATCTATTTTTTTACATTTGGCTTTCACTTTATTCTGATTAATTTCTTAGCATGATTCAAGAGATCAGGATCATGGATCAGATAAATTTTTAGATCTGACAATCCACTGTGGATCCATTCCTTCCTGCATGTGAATAAAAAATCCATCATCGAATAGAAGTCCTTGAAATCTGTTTCAACCTAACATCTATTCATGATAATAAATGTATTTGATTAAAAAAAAAAGAAAGAGGGGAAAAGAAAATTCAGTGAGAGAAACCTCACATCAAATTTCTCTGGTGAATAATCCCACTAAATCAATATTTAGGGTTTTAGACATAGTTATCAAGGCGTCCAGACTCCTTGGGTGCCTTGCACACCTTGATCCGCCTTGTTGGTGTCACCTTGATTTTGGACCCTCTCCAATGCCTTGGTTGCCTTGCCTCCTTGATAACTATGGTTTTAGATACAAAATCCATAGATTTTGAGGGGTAGAAATCATATAGGAAAGTCTAACAGTGAAAAATGAAGTGAAAGAGTGAAAGCAGTGGCTGAAGTTTTCCCTTTTCCTTCTCTTCTATAAGGTTGACAATTACTGATTTTCTTATTCAAATCAGCTGAGTAGGTACTACTCTTGGTACAATTTCCATTTCCATTATTTTTTGTAGATACTAGTTTTGAATCATATGGGAGTTTTAGTTAGGAGCTTTTCTTCTCCATGGTGGGTTTGGATTGGTTAGTTGTAGCCTCTTGTTTTTTTTTTGGAAAGGAATTGAAATAAGCAGTATTCATGGTCTGTGCAAAGACATGTTTTTGTATAGCTGGTCTTTTAATTGGATCTGTTATTGGGATGATTCCTTGCTGTCCTACATCAATCTCTCAATGATCTATCCCTTTTCATTTGGCTTATGTGTTAGAGTTCATGGAGGAAGGGTATTATGGGTACTTTGTTAAATAAGCTAGTATTTTTACCTCCCTAGGTATTCTTATGTTAGTGTGGTTGTATTGATGTAATCTTACTTGGTATTCACAAGTTAGTAAATATAGAGGAGAGAAATCGATTCTCTCCCCAAGCACTTTTGCACATTCTTCTTCTTCCTCTTCTCTTGTCTCATCTTATTTCCTTTTATTACTTTGAACTTGGTATCAGAGCTGGTTTGAGAGTCGACCAACAACTTTTCTCTCCATTATGCCTCTTGCTTTTTGGAACCCTAGAAGAGTAGAGGGCTCCAACAAAGGCTGAACCATGTAAGAAGAGTTGTTTGATCTGCTCACCCATCAACTACAAGACATATTGATGAAGATTTGAAGCTGTGAAGACAGGTTTATGAACAAGGGAAAACAGGGGTACCGCCAACGACCAAGACGCCAACACTGTTGTTCCTGCTTCCTTTCTATTTTGTGACAACAAGGATGCTATAAGTATAGCTCACAATCCTGTGCAACACGACTGTACAAAGCACATTGAGGTTAATTGACATTTTATTAAAGAAAAATTGATTCTGGCTACATCTGCACTCCTTTTGCAAAGTCAGGCAACCAGTTGGTTGATATCCTCACCAAAGGGATTAACTCTCTCCAGTTCAATACCATTTTAAGCAAGCTGGGCATGTGTCACACCCCGGCCCGGTTATTAAGGGCCAAGTGTGGCGGGATGTCTCTGACATCCAACCAATCCCCAAGGATCACAAGTGCAGTACCCTATTTACAATCATCGCTCACAGACACAGTAATCAGAGGCAGCGGAAACAATTTAATTAATAGAGATAACATCATTAGTAAGAGAAATCTAAGTGATATTTCATTTATATAAAGGATAAGGCTTGTGATACAATTATACAGTTCTCAAAGGTACCACAGAGTAAAAGTATACAAGAAACTATACTATAACTAAATAAAGCATTTATAAAGCATAAAAGAGTGGGAGGTAGCTTGGACTATCGAGGCAAGATCGAGGAGGTTGCGCCATCATCACGCGCAGCGAAGTATCGCGCACTTCAAACTCGGGCCGCAAATCCAACATTAGAAGTAACTAAATCACGAAAAATAAGGATATCCACAGGGTGAGCTCTTAACTGAGCCCAGTAAGGGGGGTACAAGCATACAAACACAATAAATCCATGATGCATGTGCTAAACTAACATGTTCCTAGCACAGATACTAAGTCTCATGGGGTATAAGTACTACTACTAGGGGTAGATGCTAACCTCGGTCCCGGAACTAACCCTTCGGTCACCCGAGCGAAACCATTCTACCACGGTGAGGACCCGCCAGTTCCGGAACTAACACATTGGACCCCGACAGACCCCCAAATGACCAACCCTGCCTGCTTATTCCCCCCATAGCGGAATTAGGGACCCACTAACATGGGACAGAAGATGGCATCCCGGAACTAACACATCGGTCTCTGCCACGGGTTGTCCAACACCTTTCCCGCTGTTGGTAAGGGGCGCAGTACTGGGTAATGAATATCAACCTAGCCCAGTGTAGTCTAAACATGATGAGGTAAGCATGATCTGAGTTATAAATTACCGAATTCCATCATCATAAATTCACATCATATAAATAATCAATCCAAATGCAATGCAGTATGTCTTTGTGAAACCTATTTTACATGCAGTCTAATGCATTAAATAAAAGCTAGAAAACTACATGCTCCAAGTATAGAGGTAATGATGCATAAGCATGACATTCAGCATAAAGTTGAAATTAATGTGATAAACACGCAGGAAATTAAGGTCGAATCCCCTTACCTGAGATAGTCGATAAACCTAGTCAGTTAGAAACCCAAAAGGCCAAGTAATCCTCACAAAAAATGGAGTAAAACAGTCCTAAATAAACATAAAAACATCATATATCAGTGAGGGTAATAGTCTAGGTCAAACCCTAAGGAATCAGTCCAACAATCACACAAAAAGGGGAAGCCGGATACAGACTTCCAGTGAGTCGGTCGACCGCCCCTAGGCCTGTAACAGCATCCGGGTCAGTGTCCGAATTTGGGGGTTTTGCTTCAATTGGCCAGATCTTTGCATGCATGGCCCAAATTAGGAATTTTAACATTAATTCAAGGTGGGTCAATCTAATTTGGGTTCCTATTTCATAATTAGTTAGTTAATTTAGGAATTTCTTCAATTAAACCTAAATTAGCTAGGTTAGGGTTTACTATACAAGTAATAGCTTCAACATTGAAGGTCAAGATTAGAGTTTAACACTCAATTTCAGGTCTGTGTTGACAGGAACTGATCTGCAACAGTTCAATTCACAAGAAAATCCAAACAATTAAGCTTAGACTTTAAGTTTAATGGTGAAAGGCTTATTTAGGTTGGAGAAGAAAGGAAGTAAAGGAGAAATCAGCAAGTTTCTCATGGCCTACCTGAGTATAGAAGTAGAATAGATGCTGGAAACACTTATAATGGAGATTCAGGTTCAATTTCGGATGTGGAAGCTAAGCCTTCAAGAGCAGCCCTTGTTCTCTCTTCTTCTCTTCTCTTTTCTCTTTTCTTCCTTCTCTAAGCTGGAACGGATTTTTTCAGCTTCTCTAAGATGTGAATAGTGAATGATTTAAGAGAAGTTATATATATATGACACTTAATCACTAAGGGGCAGAACCGTCTTTTGGTCATAAATTATTTCTAAAATTGATTCATTTGTATTTATTACCTTATTCCAGTTACAGAATGATGTCATGCGACATCAGGGATGATCCGGATACGGGTAACTGACCGGAACTACATTCCCCATTAGGGAACTGGGTCCCACAGAGTCAATTTTACTAAAATACCCTTCTAACCCTATTTGGTCGTACAAAACGTTATATAAATATTTTTTAAATTATACTTACATTGAGTTTAATTAAGAGGGAGGCCCTGCAGCTTGTCCAGCCAGCAGACTCGACACAGGTAGCTCTGGTGCGGGGTCCCACTAGGTAAAAATTACTATTCTGCCCCTAATACACTAATTAATTAAAAATACAACATATATACATATAAAATGGGATTCTTACCTGGGATTCGGCCTAAGACAGAGAGAGGCTTCGCAGGCCATCAAACCAGCATGCCAAGCACAGGAAAAGATGTGATGCTGCCCATAGCTTGAGGTTAGCATGGGAAATATTGAACCAAAATCTGAAATCACTTTGGTTCCAAAAGTTTCATTTTTTTTTTTTGCGGGTTTCACATTCCTCCAACTTTATAAGAATTTCGTCCTCGAAATTGATGCACCTAGTAATCCGAACAGTTGAGGTTACTTCAACAACATCATGACTTACACTCCCTTAAGTTGTTTCATGTTTTGGGTATCGTACAATCTACCAGTCGATGGCTTTTGTTGACCTGTTTCGGGTCAGACAGTATTCTAAACCGACCGAAGACATTATCCTCTTTTCCAAAACTCTCCTATTCTTTCCCTAAACACACAAGAATATACAAGAGGAGGGGTCCTAGAGTATCTAAGGTAACTTGGGAACAATTCATTACCAGGCTCACTTACCATATCGACAAAGTATCTAAACCTAAAAATACAAGGAAAATATTCTTTTTCTTATTATTATTATTGTCGTCATTATTTTTGTTCATTTTAAGCATAGTACAGTGTTAATCATAAGATTACCTAGTTCTTAATATTTTCTTATTAAGTTTATAAAGTTTACTCTATGTTTTGCACGTGTTCTATCTAATGCTATATTAATGTATTATGATTCTTATATAATTACCTTCTCTCCTTATACTACCCTATTGTTTTTGTGTTTGCATCTATTTATACTTATATTGGAATCTAAACAGATTTTATTTCTTCCTAATGTATTCCTATATAATTAGTTTACCTAGACATATTGATAGGCTTCCTACCTTAGTACCTTGTAGGTTTAACAATCTTACCTCAAGTTTTGTTGCTGTCCTAGTCTTTGCCTAACTAATTTTCTTCTTAAATTTGCAGCATTTACCATAAATGACTGCAGCCC
Source organism: Telopea speciosissima (assembly GCF_018873765.1). Classification (NCBI taxonomy): domain Eukaryota; kingdom Viridiplantae; phylum Streptophyta; class Magnoliopsida; order Proteales; family Proteaceae; genus Telopea; species Telopea speciosissima. The sequence goes on from NC_057920.1 coordinate 26,890,801, forward strand.
AAGGCTGTGGAGGGAGAGGTAGAGGTGCAGCTACGGTTCCTACTGAAATCAACCCAAGGATCTTCCTGAAAGTGGAAGAAGAAAGGAATGTAGTCTTGGCTGACCTTATCCCATTCAAGGTCCAGGAAAGATTTGAGAAACTAGGGTAGTTATCCATGCTACAACCGGAGACACATTGCTACCCTCGATTGGTGCGATTCTTTTTGAGCAATCAATCTTACCGGTATGAAGGAAAAGAGTTCATCATCAACTCTTATGTGAAAGACATGCCCATCTCTTTCAGCACAGCCCGGTTAGCTAATATTCAGAAGATATCTTATGAAGGGGAGTGGAGGTACTACCCTCCAAGTGCTGATGCATCTGAGTTCCTGGTTGATGAAGAACAGGAATGGTTATATTCAGTCCTCACCAATGGCAAGTTCTATGAGAGGATGAAATCTGAGTTGGACTTGCTTCCATCAGGCCGTGTCTTATCTAGGATTTGTGGACACAATGTAGTCCAAAAGAGTGCTCACCGGACTGAGTTATCCACAATACAGATCCTTGCCACATACTATCTCTATACAGGATACCAGATCTGCCTTCTTAATGCCATCATGCGTACCATGGCACACTTGCATGATAACCCTGGGCGTGGAAATCTGTTACTGGGGAGGCTACTCACCAAGGTAATTCCTAGATTTGGTGTAAACCTATTGAATGAGGAGGCTTCGGGGGTGAAATCTCCGAATATCAACCGGATTACTCGAGTGAAGATGGGTATAGAACTTCCACCTTTTTCTCAAGAGCTTGGTCACCTTGACTGCACCGACATGGTACAGACTACTGATGATGAGGATGCTACAAAGAGAGGACATACAGAGGCACGCAGAGATCCACTTCCTCCTCCTCGACACCCTTCACATGGTCATACGGGTGCTTCTTCCTCGTTTGTTGCGGCTGTTCCTACAGATGGTAATCCCTGGGGACAACTCTTTAGCCGGTTTGAGGGCTTAGAGAGATCCATGGCATAGGGATTTGATGGCATGAGGAGAGACTTCACTCATGTTAGCAGCCGTGTCTAGGTAGTGGAGACTGGGCCAGTGGAGATCCTGGGACCTGTGGGTTATGGGCCCACCACCACCACCACGACAGTTATGACTTATGCATCCTAGTCTAGCTTTTACTTTACTTTCCTCAGTTGTTCTTTGTTTAACGTTGTACTTAAGGTCTGTAAAAAGTTGTAACCATTGTACTAAAGACTCAGCTTATTTATGAAGTTTTTAATTTTCTATGTAATATCTCTTGTGTTGTACAATAATTTTTTATTTTATTTATTTATTTATTTTTTTAGTTGTAGCTTTTAGTTGAAGCTTTTATTTATCCTAAGTAGACTCACCTTCAAATCAATGAGTCTAAGAGCTGCTGTACTGTGAACTTGATTGTAAATAGGAGTAGAGCACAAAGGCTCTGATACCACTTAAATGTCACACCCCAGCCCGGTTATTAAGGGCCAAGTGTGGCGGGATGTATCTGACATCCAACCAATCCCCAAGGATCACAAGTGCAGTACCCTATTTACAATCATCACTCACAGACACAGTAATCAGAGGTAGCGGAAACAATTTAATTAATAGAGATAACATCATTAGTAAGAGAAGTCTAAGTGATATTTCATTTATATAACGGATAAGGCTTGTGATACAACTATACAATTCTCAAAGGTACCTCAGAGTAAAAGTATACAAGAAACTATACTATAATTATATAAAGCATTTATAAAGCATAAAAGAGTGGGGAGGTAGCTTGGACTATCAGGCCAAGATCAGGAGGTTGTGCAATCATCACGTGCGCACGAAGTATCGTGCACTTCAAACTCTAGCGCCGCAAATCCAACATTAGAAGTAACTAAATCACCTGAAAAATAAGGATATCCACAGGGGTGAGCTCTCAACTGAGTCCAGTAAGGGGGGTACAAGCATACAAACACAATAAATCCATGATGCATGTGCTAAACTAACATGTTCCTAGCACAGATACTAAGTCTCATGGGGTATAAGTACTACTACTAGTGGTAGATGCTAACCTCGGGTCACCCGAGCAAAACCATTCTACCACGGTGAGGACTCGCCAGTTCCGGAACTAACACATCGGACCCTGACAGACCCCCAAATGACCAACCCTGCCTGTTTATTCCCATAGCGGAATTAGGGACCCGTTTACATGGGACAGAAAATGGCATCCCGTAACTAACACATCGGTCTCTGCTAAGGGTTGTCCAACACCTTTCCCCCTGTTGGTAAGGGGCGCAGTACTGGGTAATGAATATCAACCGAGCCCAGTGCAGTCTAAACATGATGAGGCAAGCATGATTTGAGTTATAAATTACCGAATTCCCTCATCATAAATTCACATCATATAAATAATCAATGCAAATGCAATGTAGTATGTCTTTGTGCAACCTATTTTACATGCAGTCTAATGCATTAAATAAAAGCTAGAAAACTACATGCTCCAGGTATAGAGGTAATGATGCATAAGCATGACATTCAGCATAAAGTTGAAATTAATGTGTTAAACACGTAGGAAATTAAGGTCGAATCCCCTTACCTGAGATAGTCGATAAACCTAGTCAGTTAGAAACCCAAAAGGCCAAGTAATCCTCACAAAAAATGGAGTAAAACAGTCCTAAATAAACTTCAAAACACCATATATCAGTGAGGGTAATAGTCTAGGTCAAACCTTAATGAATCAGTCCAACAATCACACAAAAAGGGAAAGCCGGATGCAGACTTCCAGTGAGCCGGTCGACCGCCCGTAGGCCTACAACAGCATCCGGGTCAGTGTCCGAATTTGGGGGTTTTGCTTCAATTGGCCAGATCTTTGCATGCATGGCTGAAATTAGGAGTTTTAACATTAATTCAAGGTGGGTCAATTTATTTTGGGTTCCTATTTCATCATTAGTTAGTTAATTTAGGAATTTCTTCAATTAAACCTAAATTAGCTAGGTTAGGGTTTGCTATACAAGTAATAGCTTCAACATTGAAGGTCAAGATTAGAGTTTAACACTCAATTTCAGGTCTGTTTTGACAGGAATTGATCTGCAACAGTTCAATTCACAAGAAAATCCAAACAATTAACCTTAGACTTGAAGTTTAATGGTGAAAGGCTTATTTAGGTTAGAGAAGAAAGGAAGTAAAGGGGAAATCAGCAAGTTTCTCATGGCCTACCTGAGTATAGAAGTTGAACAGATGCTGGAAACACTTATAATGGAGATTCAGGTTCAATTTCGGATGTGGAAGCTAAGCCTTCAAGAGCAGCCCTTGTTCTCTCTTCTTCTCTTCTCTTTTCTCTTTTCTTCCTTCTCCAAACTGGAACGGATTTTTCAGCTTCTCTAAGATGTGAATAGTGAATGATTTAAGAGAAGTTATATATATATGACACTTAATCACTAAGGGGCAGAACCGTCTTTTGGTCATAAATTATTTCTAAAATTGATTCTTTTGTATTTATTACCTTATTCCTGCTACAAAATGATGTCATGCGACATCAGGGATGATCCGGGTACGGGTAACTGTCCGGAACTACATTCCCCACTGGGGAACTGGGTCCCACAGAGTCAATTTTACTAATATACCCATCTAACCCTATTTGGTTGTACAAAATGTTATATAAATATATTTTAAATTATAGTTACATTGAGTTTAATTAAGGGGCAGGCCCTGCAGCCTGTCCAGCTAGCAGACCCGACACAGGTAGCTCTAGTGCGGGGTCCCATTAGGTAAAAATTACTATTTTGCCCCTAATACACTAATTAATCAAAAATACAACATATATATACATATAAAATGGGATTCTTACTTGGGATTCGGCCTAAGACAGAGAGAGGCTTCGTAGGCCATCAAACCAGCATGCCAAGCACAGGAAAAAGATGTGATGCTGCCCATAGCTTGAGGTTAGCATGGGAAATGTTGAACCAAAATCTGAAATCACTCGGGTTCCAAAAGTTCCATATTTTTTTTTTTTTTTTTTGCAGGTTTCACAGCATGTATACATTTATTCTCTAGCTTGAGGGGGAGTGTTGAGTTCGTGGAGTAAGGGTATTATGGCTATGGGTACTTTGTTAAATAAGCTCGTCTTTTTATCTCCCTAAGTATTGTTATGTTTTTTTTTGGGGTATTGATGTAATCTTACATGGTAATCACAACTTAGTAAATATAGGGGTGAGAAATAGATTCTCCCCAAGCATTTTTGTGTATTCTTCTTCTTTTTTAATTCCTCTTCTCTCATCTTATTTCCTTTTATCACTTCAAAATTTATGCTGTTGCTTTTATCAATTTTCTATATTAAGTAGGTCTCCTGCAGGCCAAGTGGTATTTTTGTTGTTCCATTGGCATGTCAGTAGTATAGGAGGAAAGGAAGAAACTGGATCAATTCCCTTTGTTATTGGATGGACCTCATGAAATGTATGTAACCATCACACTTTCAACGGCAAGGAACACTGAATGTATAGGGTCATTCTCTTTTGTTAACAAAACAGGAATTTCGTGAATGGCTTGAATGATCAATGAGATCAGTCAAGCTCTCTATTTATAATAATAATAATAAAAGAGATTACAAAGGGAAACACTGTTCATGACACTATTCACAACACTGATCACGACACTGTTAACAGTGTCACAGCCCAAATTACAATCCTAGCCTTGTTTAAATGTACATAAATAAAGCATAAATAAAAAACCAAAATTACCCTTATAATATCGGGTAACACATCTCAACACTCCCCCTCAAGTTGGGGCATAGATATCACACATGCCCAACTTGACTAGACTAGGATAAAACAACTTCCCACTCAATCCTTTGGTGAAGACATCAGCCAATTGATCTCCAGACTTCACAAAAGGATTACAAATCTGCCCACTCTCTAACTTCTCCTTGATGAAGTGTCTGTCAATCTCCACATGTTTGGTACGGTCATGCTGCACTGGATTGTGGGCAATGCTAATTGCTTGCTTTGTTGTCACAGTACAACATCATTGGAAGATGAACATAACCACGGATATCAAGGAGTAAACTCTGAAGCCACAGTAACTCACATATGCCCTGGGCCATAGCACGGAATTCAGCTTCAGCACTAGATCTTGCCACAACATTTTGCTTTTTACTCCGCCATGTGACTAGATTTCCTCCAACAAAAGTACAATAGCCGGAGGTAAGATTTCTTGTCGGGGTTACCACCCCGTCAAGCATCGTGTAAGCCTCAATGCGAAGATGGTCATGAGGAGACAAAAGGATCCCCTTTCCTGGAGCTGACTTCAAGTAATGGAGAATACGAAGAACAACAGCCATGTGAGTGGAATAAGGATCATGCATGAACTGGCTCACAAGACTCACAGCAATGGCAATATCTGGTCTGGTGTGGGAGAGATAAATCAGCTTACCCACCAATCGTTGATATCTGCCCTTATCAACAGGTTCACCATCCTTCTCTTGCAGACGGGTAGTAGCTTCCAAGGGAGTGTCATAAGGATGACAACCAAGCAAACCAGTCTCTGATAGTAAATCTAGAACATACTTTCTCTAGGAGAGAAAGATGCCTTTTGGAGAACGGGCAACTTCAATCCCAAGAAAATATCTTAGCTGTCCTAGATCTTTTATGTCAAATTCTCGTCCCAAGAAAGCCTTCAGGTGAGAAACTTCATCTGTATCATTACCAGTCACAACTATGTCATTAACATAAACTATGAGAAGAGTGACCTTTTCTCCCTTTCGCTTGATGAACAGAGTGTGATCAGCATGACTCTGTTTGTATCCATTGGAGACCATGGCTTTATGAAACCTACCAAACCATGCCCGTGGAGATTGCTTTAACCCATAGAGTGCCCTTTTGAGCCTACAAACTTTTCCATGGGTCTTGCCAGAGGAAAAACCCGGAGGAACATCCATATAAACCTCCTCTTCCAACTCCCCATGAAGAAATGCATTTTTTACATCCAACTGCTGTAGGTCCCAGCCCAAGTTGACAGCACAAGACAGTAAGACCCGGACAGAGATCCTGTGTGATATACATATTGTTTCCTCTCTTTCCTACAAGGTCGGCCTTTTAGAGGAAGCGGTTTCTACATCTTTGCTTGCAAGAACCTCTACTTTTGGGCTTTTGGCAACTAATTAGTGTGGCAATATTAGCTTTGTGGAGGTTCAAAGAAACAATGGGATAAACTGATTAGTTAGATCTAGGGGTTCTTTGTGTAGCTATGCTGCTAGCTTTGAATTTCAGGTGCAACTTTTTTATATTGGCCTTGGGCCCTTGGTTTTTGTTAAATAGATTAATAACTCTATTACTTACGAGAACCCCAACTGGAAAATGAAAAACAAATAAATCATTAATCATTGTGCCATCAGCCCTGGTTATCTTATTCAACCAGTCTAAAAGTTCCCTACAATTCCTCATGGTTGTTAACACATTTATTCTTTCTTTTATTAGGAACCTAATAATTTTTTAACGGTGAGTTTCCAAATAAAAACTTGCAGGTTGAATTCATTCCTATTTGATTTACATTAAGAAATTGGGAAAATACAGATCAATATATCACGATCATAGGCCGCACTGCTATGGTTCAACATCTAGGATCTCCCCTCCAACCCCAATTGTCTTATATATGTATTTCTGTTATGTGTTCACTGTTTTGAATTTATGACACAATTTTTGGGTAAAGGCTGAAAGCAGAAAACACTCAGGGCACCCAATATCCCCCCTAGAGTAGAGGCTACTTGAAGATTGTAGCACAGCACAAATCTCAAACATTGATAATTTTATTCAGATGAAAGGAATTTTTGAAATAGATGTGTTTTATATGTTTGAGCAATGAGAAGTGTGTGAATAAATTCTTAGGTCATCATGATTCATGAATACTGTACAGATACTTATGTTCTTTTTCTGAGCTATTTATAGTATAAGCTTTTGTTATCTGAATGATATGGTGATTATTCAAGATTTGTCTAGTCACCGATTCGGTGTTTTGATTACACAAATAAGGGGAAAAGAACGCTGTCTGGTTGCATTCCCCTGTGCCCATACACAAGGGGGAGTGAAAGGACTGCTCCATCCTCCTGTTGGATGCCCCTGCGTGCCCCCTCATTGCCCCCCGTGCTGGTGCAGGAGCCACATGACCGGACAGAAAATCCTTCACCTATAATTAGAACTTAGAAGATATCCAGTTAGGCTTTCTGTAGGGGATTGTGTAAGAACCAGTAATGAAGACTAATCCCAAACCAGGAAAATCCAGCGTGAGGTTAGCTCAAACAGGATCAAAAGTTATAGAAACAAGAACAAGAAATAAAATAATAGCTTTAGCAGATCAGATTAGAACTGCATAAAAATTCATCTGATAGGCTAGTTTAGCTGCCAAATTCTGACAGCTGGGATTGAGATCTAGAACAATCCTACAGCAAGTAGGATTTCAGGGATTTAAACAGAAACTTAGTTGGCAGAAAAGAAGAGATTATTAAAGCTAGTTGAAAGGGCAACAAACAAATTTATCAGAACTTATAAATAGCTCCAGAAATTTAAACTAATAACAAAATAGACCTGAAAAGAGTAAATCGGTATAGCTCCAGGAACTTAAGTTGAATAGATCTGACCTTTCAGTTCAGTTTCTGTAGAGAGATATAGAGTAGGTAGAAAGATAAACAGGCTAGAAATCCACCTAAACCCCAGGCTAGGAATCTACTAAAGCATCACATAGAATCCACTAGGTAAAAAATCCTGAATCCACAGCACAAAATTTCAGAAAACTGAACTGCTTAATTCTCAAATTGTATGGGGAGGGCTATGGCCAATACATGCAGGATTCAAAGTATCGGTACGTATTGTATCGGTATGGGTCGGTACCGATACGATACATACCGACACATCTCTTATGGGCTGACATGATACGATACGACCGATATGGGCTGACACGATACGATACGACCGATACATATCGATACCATCGATATGTCTGGTAAAGGGTTCCGTGAGTGGTTTAATACGTATCGATATGTATCGATACTTATCGGCCGATACGGCTCGATACATACCGGTACATACCGATACCATTGATACATTCCATAAAAAAGCCCTTTTCACTCACAGACTCGATACAACTCCTATTCTAACGGAAAAAGGAAGGAAAACTCTAAAATCTTGCATTTAATCTTGGTTTTTTCACACTTCTGGACTAAAAAACGAATCAAGGAGTGCTACAACATCATCCTTTGCATCATCTAATAGTCTTCATGGCTATAGATGATTACAACATGTAAAACCTCATCTTTTATAACAATTGCAATTTAATGCACTTGTTTGGTTATACAGTATTCTCCATTTTAGTGTTTATGCATGATACTTGTTATATATTGCTTATTTATATTGTTTTTTGTTCCAAAAGTGTATTTCCATGTATATCTTAACCATTACTATGCGTATTTGTAGTGTTCAAATACATATTTCCGATATTTTAATCGATACATGATATGATAGAAACGACGTCTCTTAAAATCAAGCCCAATCTGATCTACCAACGCAATAGCCGATACCGATATTTTAAACCTTGAATACATGTACTTATAGATTCTACTAGAAACCTGTGATTGGCTAATTAGAACTCTTTCATCATCCAACCAATCGGAAAGCTCCAATCTGACCCATTACATCATCTAGCCAAAAGGAAGGCTCTAAACTGACCTAAAGACTTAACAACCAATAAGAAAGGGAGAACCAACTCATACTAGATGGACTTAACAATAGAAAAAGAAAAAGTTGAGAATCAGAGTATTGGAGAATGATTTGGATTGTCTAGAATGATAGAGGCCTTTCTTATTTATAGAGAGGATTGGGATTACAATTAAAGTATCTTAGGTAAGGATGAGTCATAGTCCTTATCCTAGTATACATACCACGAATCTAGACTTCCTAGCATACATATAACGAATGTAGACATTAACAATCCCCTTCAAGTTGGTGCATATAGATCCATGCCCAACTTGCATACAATAGGATGAAACACCTTACAATTTAAATCCTTTGTGAACACATCAGCAAATTGATTCTCGGAGATAACAAAACGGATGCAAATGGAGCCTTGTTCAAGCTTTTCCTTGATAAAGTGTCTATCAATCTCAATATGTTTGGTCTTGTCGTGCTGGTCCTACTTTGTTATCACAATTGAGCCTCATAGGTTCTTCAACAGTCACCCCTAGATCACAAAGTAACGCAAGCCATATGAGCTCATAAACACCTTGTGCCATTACTCGGTACTCTGCTTCTGCACTGGATCTAGATAACACTGGTTGCTTCTTGCTTCTCTATGTAACTGGATTCCCTCCAAAAAATGTACAATATCCTGAAGTAGAGCGCTGATCAACAATAGAACAAGCCTAGTGAGCATCGGTAAAGGCTTCCTGCTAACAAGTACCTTAGAATCTGATATATTGTCTCAAGATGTGCAGTTTGTGGATTATGTAAGAATCTTCTAACAATCCCTACGACATATGCAATATCTGGCCAGGTATGAGAGAGGTATATCAACCTTCCAATGGAGGGCAATAGTGGCAAGAGCAGAGCAAGTAGGCACAATGGAGGGCATCATCACAGAGTGTCACCGTTCTTCATGCGCACCAAATTATAGGCCTATCGGAGAGTTGGAATTTGGAAATGTGTCTCGGCCAAGGAATTGAATACGGATTTGATCATAGTCCGGATTCAAGCCAGTAAGAAAGTCATATACCCTCTCCATTTCGTGCTCCTTTTTAAATGTAGCAGCATCCTCAGTGAAAACCATAGAAATGGGGTGATAAAAGTCCAGTTGCTGCTAAAGAGTAGTGAGCGTAACATAGTAAGCAGTGAGAGATTGATCCTTCTGAGTAGTTTCATGAACCTGATGCCAAATCTCATAGATTTGAGCATAGTTACTAGTTTGTCATAGACTCATAGGTCTGCTTAACAGCCTCCCATAGGTCTTTGGCAGAATTCAGAAGCACAAAATGCGAACTAATAGAAGGCTCCATAGAGTTCATAAGGAAGGGCATAATAAGGGCATCATCAGCCAACCAGGTATTCTTTGTAGGGCCCTTAATAGGCATTGGAGTGTCACCTGTCAGGTACCCCGAAAAATGATTGCCACGAATAGTATGAAAACAGGCTCGTGACCAGACAAGATAGTTAGTTACATTCAACTTTTGGCAGTCCCGGGTGGAGAGATGGGTTATGGCCATGATTCCCGACATGACTCACCTCATTGCCCCCAACTCCCCCCTAAAGAGGTGCCATTAATGCTACTCTCCATCATAATGCCAACATATCAACACAAGTCTGAAATGAACTGCTAGAAAGAATTCACAGAGAGAGATGAGCCAATGGCCAAGTGGCTTGGATGGTGCTAAGCAGAAAGGGGCTAGAGGACTGGGCGGCAGCCGAGGTGTGGCTGGTGAGACCAGCGACGCGAGGGCGATAGGCAGTAGAGCTGAGGGGCTGGTGAGGTCAGCATGTCAAGAGCGGCAGGGAGCTAAGAGGGCTGGCGGGGCCTAGTGGTGCGGTAGGACTGGCGTGTGGCCAATGGCAAGGCAGCAGGGGGCCAAAGGGCTGGTGGGGCCAGCAACAAGGTGGGAGCAGCCTAAGAGGGCTGGCGGAGTTGGCGTGTGACCGGCGGTAGAGGTTGGGTGGTAGCGATGGTGCAACATCGATGGTCAGCCGAGATTAGGTGGTGGTCAGGTGAGTCAGGCATGGCGCAACATACGTTGAGGCATGTTCAGTCTACCATGCTTGGACCGAGAGGCCAATGGCCAGGTGGCTTGGATGGTGCTAAGCAGAAAGGGCTGGGCGGACTGGGCGGCAGCCGAGGGTGGCTGGTGAGGCCAGCGGCGTAGGCATAGGCGAGAGCTGAGGGGGCTGGCGAGGTCCAGCAGTCAGGCGGCAGGGAGCTACTGGGGGCTGGCGGGGCCTGAGTGGCATTGGCGGTAGGACTGGCAGGGCCAATGGCGAGGCAGCAGGGGGCCGAAAGGGCTGGTGGGGCCAGCAACAAGGTGGGAGCAGCCTAAGAGGTCTGGCAGGAGTTGTCGTGTGGCCGGCGGTAGAGGTTGGGTGGTAGCGATGGTGCAACATCGATGGTCAGCAGAGTTAGGTGGCGGTCAGTGAGTCAGGCGTGGCGCAACATACGTTGAGGCATGTTCAGTCTACCATGCTTGACCGGAGAGGCCGAAGCCTCGATTGCTTGTCGTGGGGACCCTATTGGCGGAGGATTTAAAAAAAAAAACTGTAAGTTTTGGGGCTCTGATACCAAGTTGAAAATCAAAGTATTGGAGAATGATTTGGCTTGTCTAGAATGATAGAGGCCTTTCTTATTTATAGAGAGGATTGGGATTACAATTAAGGTATGTTAGTTAAGGATGAGTCATAGTCTTTATCCTGGCGTACATACAACGAATATAGACTTCCTAGCATACTTACAATGAATCTAGACATTAACAGAAAATCTGGAGACCTTCAGCTGCAAAAGTGGACCTTAGATTCTGAAAACTTCCACCCCCAATTTAGACTGCAGAACAGAACCTGGAAATTTCCAACCGAAATTTGGACTGCAGAAACTGGAAACTTCCAACTGCAATTGGACTGCGGACCTGGAATTTCAGCCTGCAGAATCTGGAAACCTCCAGTCGCAGGCTTAGATGGCTGTGAGACCTATTTCTTCTTAGTTTCTGCATCAACCAGTGGTTTCAAGAATTGGACAAATTGGTCACTTGTAGTGGTTCATAATGTTATTTCCAGATTCATGGTTGACTATTCTCTTGTCTTCGGTGAATTTGGGGAAAAAATAGTGGATGCAATCATAAATTGGGAGGTTTATGATAATCACAAATGTATCATATTTTTTAGAGGAATCTATCTTAGGGAGGAAGCAGTAATTTCTAATCCTCCCAACTGAATTAGAGTTGGTGGCACTGTAGAGTCCTTTGGCACTTTTATTTTCTGCTTTGTCTTTACAGTCGGAATGGTTTTTTTGGTGGGTTGCCTTAGTCCTATTAGAATTTGTTTTATATGAAGTCTGAAGGTATGGTTCACATTAAAGCATATTAAGGTCTGATATTGTCCTTATGGTTATATTTAAGATGAGAAATTGAGAAGGGACTGGAATCTGTCTTTTCTTTTCTCCTCCAGCTAATGAAAAACATAGAGCCACTACTCCAATCTTCCCTCCCCACCCCCAAAAATGTTACACCCCTAGAGTTTGATAGGTTCCATATCTCCCCCTGGCTCTGATTACGTCAAGCCATGTCAACAAGTTCTTGCCTCTGGTTGGAAGTTTTGTTGTCCATGTGGTTAAGTTTACAATTAGATCCAATCTCATCTAATTGGTACTGCATCAATAAGTGATTTTTGTGGAAGCAGCTGTCAAAAGAATAGAACTTCACTTGTCAGAAGATAAGTTGCAGCTGGATAGAGTAGTCTTGGATAACTTCACATGTTAGAAGTCGTGATATGCCTCTCGGTATTAGCGCCTGGTGCTAATACCGAGAATGGCTTAAGTGAGGGTGTTTTGGGTATTTTGGTTGTGACTTTATAATTTTAATTGCCCTATTATATTTATAAGATTGAGGGGAGAATAATATGATCAAGTATTCTCCCCAAACTGTTGCAGCTCATTCTTCTCTCCTCCCCTCTCTTCTTCTTCTCTCTTTTCTTAGTCTAAATCACTGCTATTTACATGGTATCAGAGCTAGGCTTTTAAGAATCAATTTAATCTCTTAAGACCTACTCTATTTCTCTCGGTTCTCATAGGGATTGCGATCTGAAGATCTTCAAGGTTTGAGGTTTTTCGTGGATTTCGTTTGAAGGGGCAGCAGCATCCTATGCTGCGATTTTTGGAGGATGTTTGAGACTAGTTCATGAATAGATAAGAGGAACTAGGTCTCACTTTTGTGGTTTTTATCGGTTCAGGGTCAGTGGTTGAAGTTTGATTGTGAAGAGGATTCTGTTTCAGGTTTCAGTGTTGACAGCTCTTTGTTCGATTTTTCCCTGAATTGATTGTTGGTGAAATGGCTTGCTGCAGAGCTGATTTCTTATAGGAATCAGTATTTATCTTATTTTGGAGGGACTTTTGCTGTCCGGTATTGGTGATTGATCTTCTTTTTGCTGTTCGATTTTTGAAGCTGTATTTTTCTTGATCGAGATGGGTGATCCAAGTGATGATTCAAAAGGAGTTGTTGCTGAAGTTGTCTCGGGCTCTTCCAAATCTATTACAAAGAAGAAATTGGAAGAGGTAAGCAATTTTCAGCAGTGGAAGAAAATTGTTTGGGTAGTTTTGACAGGTCGTGGCCAACAGAAACACCTTACAAAGCCCAAGCCCGAAGATGATGAAGCATGGGAAATTGTTGATGCAAGTATTTTGGGGCAGATGCTGAATAGTATGGATTCACAGATTGTTGACTTAGTAACTCACATAGACACTGTGAAGGAGTTGTGGGACTACCTGCATGTTCTGTATTCTTGAGAGAACAATTTATCTCGTATTTATGAACTATCACAGGAATTCTATCGTACTGATAGGAAGGGTCGTCCCTTGACCCAATATTTTGTTGAGTACGGATGTTTGAAGAGTTGAATGCATTGCTGCCCATCAGTTTTGATGTGAAACAATTGCAAGACCAGCGAGAATAGCTCGCGGTTGTGGGGATTTTGGGAGGACTGGGTCAGGAGTATGATTCAGTATGCTCTACTATTCTTGGAGGTGATCGGGTTGTCTCTCTTGCAGACACTTTCTCTCGAGTTCTTCGTGTTTCTCGTGATAGCTCCCATGAGTCACCACCGGTTACTGGTGAGAGTTCAGCCCTTGTTGCATCCAGCCAAGGGAGAGGTAATGGTGGACGTAGTGGGGGCCGTGGTGGTGGCACAGGTGGCCGTGGTGATGGAAGAGGCAGTAGTGATGGTGTTGGTGGTGAAAATTCTGGTTTTGTGAGCAACCATTGTGGTCGACCAGGACATATCCAACCCTTTTGTTGGAAACTTTATGGTAAACCACCCCAACAACAGTATGCTAATTCAGCAGACAGTATCGAGTCTTCTGTTCCATCTTCTGAAGGTAAGATGGTGAAATTGTCGGATGAGGATTATGCTTGGTTCACTCAAATTCAGATTTCTCAGCCTTTTGCATCCTCCACAGCTACTTTTGCCAAGACAGGTAATGCCACTGCGTGTTTCTCATCTTCTTGGCCCTGGATCATTGATTCGGGTGTATCTGATCATATGTCTGGTGTGTCAGGTAACTTTTCTTCCTTTCAGATTACCGAATCTAGTGTTACTTTGGTTGATGGTTCCTGTGCCAAAGTCGCTGGCATTGGTACTGTCTGTCCCACTCAATCTTTGTCTTTGTCTTCTGTCCTCTGTTTACCTGACTTCCCATGTAACTTGCTCTCTGTTAGTAAAATTACTAAAGCTTATAATTGTTCAGTAACGTTGTTCCCTGATTCTTGTGTTTTTCAGGATCTTACGACGAAGAAGATGCTTGGTAGGAGACGTGAGAAAGGGGGGCTGTATCTTCTTGACGACTCTCCTGCAGTTGCTTGCTCCAGTGTTCTGTCTCCACACCAAGTTCATTGCCGGTTAGGTCATCCGTCTTTGCAGAGTTTATAGAAGTTGGATTCTCATTCTCGTTCTCTTTTTAGTCTAGAGTGTGAGTCATGTCAGTTTGGAAAACTCCACCGTGTGAGTTATTCCCCTAGAGTCAATAAACGGTCTGCAAACCCTTTTTCTTTAGTGCATTCTGATGTATGGGGACTTTGTCCTATTACTTCTAAGTTGGGATTTGAATATTTTGTTACCTTTGTTGATGACTATTTAAGAATCACTTGGGTTTATCTAATGAAGCATCGTTATGAGTTATTTGCAATCTTTCGTACTTTTGTTAATGAAATGCAGACTCAATTCAATACCAATATTCGTGTTTTGCGTAGTGATGATGCACTAGAATATTTTTCAGCACCTTTTAATTCTTTTATGGCCAACCATGGTATGTTACATCAGTCTTCTTATTCAGCCACACCCCAACAAAATGGTGTGGCTGAACGGAAGAGTAGGCATCTAATGGAGGTGACCTATTCCATTCTTTTTTAAATGAAAGTGCCAAAAATATTTTGGGCTGATGCTGTTTTGACTACCTGTTTCCTTATAAACCATATGCCATCTTTTGTGTTACAAGGGGGGATTCCTCATTCTCTTTTATTTCCAACTGAGCCACTTTTTGTTTTACCACCCGGTATTTTTGGTTGTGTTTGCTTTATTCGTGATCATCGTCCTGGGTTGTCCAAGTTAGATCCCAAAGCAATTAAGTGCATTTTCTTGGGTTATTCGCGGACTCAAAAAGGTTATCGGTGTTATTTCCCTATGCTTAAAAAATATTTGTCACTGCCGATGTTTCCTTTTTTGAGTCCACCTCTTATAGTGATGATTCTTTTGTTCCCTCTGAGTTGGACGATGAAATTCCTTTGTGTGTGGTTCAGCGATCTGTTTCATAGGTTCCACCGCCTACAGTTCTATCACCTCCACTTCCGCCTCCACCTCCACCTATTCGGCCAGCACGTCCTCCGGTTCGGTTCACTTTTGTTCGTCGTCCTCATGTTGCTGCCGCACCCCCGGCCTCTACTGATCCTCCAACACCTGCTTTGTCTATCGATCCAGCCCTTCAGTTAAGTATTCCTGTTTTTGATTCGGATATTCCCATTGCTCATCGTAAGGGTGTTCGAAGTTGTACTCAACATCCATTGTTTAACTTTGTTTCTTATTCTGGTTTGTCTGCTAACTTTTCTGCTTGTTTGTCCACTATTGAGTCTTATCCTACCCCTAAGTCCCTTTCAGAAGCATTATCTCATTCTGGCTGGAGGATAACTATGGAGAAGGAATTAACTGCTTTGGCTGAAAATCGTACTTGGATTTGGTCCTGTACCTGCTGATAAAAAGGTTGTTGCTTGTCGATTGATGTTTGTTGTGAAGGTCAATCCTAATGGTTCCTTTGCCCGTTTGAAGGCACACTTGGTTGCAAAGGGTTATACTCAAGTCTATGGGGTGGATTATCTTGACACGTTTTCCTTGGTGGCCAAACGTGCCTCTATTTACCTCTTGATCTCTCTTGCAGCTTCCCATCACTGGTCTCTTTATCAGTTGGATGTGAAGAATGGCTTTCTTCATGGCGATCTCCTTGAGGAAGTCTATATGGAGCAACCTCTTGGGTTTGTTGCTGAAGGGGAGTTTGGTCTCGTTTGCAAACTCAAAAAGTCGTTATATGGTCTGAAACAGTCTCCTAGAGCCTGGTTTGGGAGATTTTCTGATGTGGTTTTAGAGTTTGGGCTCACTTGGTGTAGCAGTGATCATTTGGTGTTCTACCGGCAAAGCAAGGCTAGTAGGATATTTTTGGTGGTATATGTGGGTGATATAGTCATTACCGGTGACGATGTTGAAGGCATTCAACAGCTGAAAGTACATTTGCAACATAAATTTCAAACCAAGGATCTTGGTAAGCTGAAGTATTTCCTTGGGGTTGAGGTTGCACAGTCTAGCAAGGGTATTTCTCTTTCTCTGAGAAAATATGTTCTTGATCTGCTCACAGAAACAGGTATGCTTGGGTCTAAACCTTTGGATACTCCAATGGACCCGAATTTAAAGTTGACAAGTGACAGTGGTGATATTCTTGATGATCCGGAAAAATATCAAAACTTGTTGGTAAATTGAATTATCTCACTGTGACATGCCATACACTGCCTTTCCGGTCAGCGTAGTGAGTCAATTTCTGTCCTCTCCCAGGACATCATATTGGGATGTTGTGATTCGGATTTTGAGGTACTTCAAGAAGGCTCCAGGCCGTGGTCTACTCTACACTGATCATGGTCATTGACGTGTTGAGGGATTTTGTGATGCTGATTGGGCAAGGTCTCCCGTAGATAGGAGGTCTACTACTGGATATTGTGTCTTTGTGAGAGGAAACTTGGTGTCTTGGAAGAGCAAGAAGCAGCCAGTAGTAGCCAGATCAAGTGCAGAGTCAGAGTAACGGGCTATGGCCCAAGTTACTTGTGAATTGATGTGGATGAAGCAGCTGTTGGCTGAATTAAAGTTCGAAGACAAAACTCCTACACAGTTATGGTGTGACAATCAAGCTGCTATCCATATTGCTTCCAACCCTGTGTTCCATGAAAGGACAAAACACATAGAGGTTGATTGTCATTTTGTTCGAAAAAAACTACAAGAAGGTCTTATTGCTCCACAGCATGTTCGCACAGGAGAACAACTTGCTGATGTTTTTACCAAGTCCTTGGGGAGTGTGAGGATCGATTATATTTGTAACAAGCTGGGCATGATTAACATCTATGCTCCAACTTGACAAGTCGTGATATTCCTCTCGGTATTAGCGCCTGGTGCTCATACCGAGAATGGCTTAAGTGAGGATGTTTTGGGTATTTTGGTTGTGACTTTGTAATTTTAATTGCCCTATTATATTTATAAGATTGAGGGGAGAATAATACGATCAAGTATTCTCCCTAAACTGTTGCAGCTCATTCTTCTCTCCCCTCTCTTCTTCTTCTCTCTTTTTTCTCTTTTCTTAGTCTAAATCACTGCTATTTACACATCAATAAGTGTTTTTTGTGTGGAAGCAGCTGTCAAAAGAATAGAACTTCACATGGCAGAAGATAAGTTGCAGGCGGATAGAGTAGTCTTGGATTAGGGAAGCTGACAGGAAGAAAGTTCGTTGCTATTACCATTTGCTGAGAACAAGAGATCACTTGATGCTTTACTCAACTTATTTATCTCTACATTTTGGAGTTCAAGACATACCTATTGTTGCAGAGCTCCGGGCGCTTAGGGATGGTCTGCTCTTGTGTCAGGGGTTGGGTTTTCTTGATGTTGTTGTCAACTCAGATTCTGCTGCCACGGTCAGGATGGTTAACCAGAGGAAGTGTTCTCTATGGCAGGGCTGGTATTGGTTTAGTGAGGTGGTTGCCTTGATTTCGTCCCTTCGTGCTTTTGTGACTTTCGCTTTCAAGGAAAGCAATAGAGCTGCGGACTGGTTTGCCAATCTAGCTTGTAATACAGGGCATTCTGCCGTTTTCCAGCGAGGGTGCATCCCCGAGGGAGAGATACAGTCTATTCTTCGTGAGGACAGGGCAAGTCTGCCCGTTCTGAGAGCTTAATCCCTTGTGGGTGTTGGTTGTCTTTTCGTGGTTTTGAGTGCGTCTGCACTTTGGGTTAGGGGTAAGGTGGAATGTCCCCCCCGTGTATTCTTTATTTGTTTTTATGATTCTAATAAATTTCTAGGGGCTGGCCTGGGTCCCAGATAAGTTCGGGGTAAAAATAAAAAAAAAACATACCTATTGTTACCATCTAATCTATACAACTACCATTTGCATCTTTCTGTTCTGATTCTTATTTTACTTGATATCTCTGACCAAACATTCCACCTTTTTTGCTCCGTCGACATCTCGTGACCATGCTATCTATATATTTGTTCATGGCAGGCAATTGATGATCGAACCATTGGCCATAATCCTGAGAGATTGAGTTTATTGAAGGGTGGAATTGTTTACAGTAATGCAGTTGTGTAAGTAGCATCATAAATTTTTCTATTTCTGGATCTTAATCAGTCTAGCTGTATTTGCTTTGGTTCATTGTTTGTCCCACTCTCAAGTGCAAATGATTACTGCTTAGTTCAAAAATTGGCTTTTGCAAGTTAAATTTATTTCAGAAGTAAAAAAAAAAAATTTTAAAAAGTTTAGTGAAGAAACCATATATGTACTACCATTGTCTGTACAAATTGTTTTGCCGAAGAATGAGTGGAAGTTGTTGATCTGACCCAGTTTCTACTTAAACCTAAAGACTAGTAAATTGCCTTGGCATACTTCCAGGTTCCTAGTGGCAGTTACACAAAGATGTTTCCCCTGGGATTTGTTATCTTCTATTTAGATGAAATTTGTTATGAGTGACAATTCCTCTTATTTTCTACTGCCCTACTGGATTGGTTGGAAGTTTGAAGTGTTGAAGGAGAAACTGAACAATGGAATAAGTATTCTTTTAGGGATGTGGAGAAGAAGAAGGACCAGATTTTGAGACCCAGAACCCAAATTCTGCGGAAGAGAATAGTCGGGTTTCATCTTAGCAGGAGATGATTGTCAGGGAAAAGGTAGAGGACTTGGCTAATGCTATTTATCATTAAGAAATTATATGAAGGCAGAAATATTGACCTTTGTGAATAAAATCGGGTTTCAAAAAATACTAGTTATTTTGACTAAAAAGTTCGTATCCATATTCGACGATGGAGAAAGAGCATTAGTTGTTGTTTTCACCCCACCTTTACTACTAAGGGATGAAATCTTTCTCCGGGTGGGGGGGGGGCTGATTCTGCCGATGAAACCTTTTGTTTGATTGAGAGGAATGATTAGACTGCCTATGAGACAGTCCTACTTTATTTATAATAGTGACATATACAATAATGCCCCTATGGACAGATTTACCCTTATACCCATATTACACCCACATTACAACACTCCCCCTCAAGTTAGTGCATAGATGTCACACATTCCCAACTTGCACTCTATAGGATGAAACAACTTACTACTTAACCCTTTTGTAAAAACATCTGCTAACTGATCTCCAGATTTTACAAATTCAAATCAGTCCTTGATCTAACTTTTCTTTGATGAAATGACGATCTATCTCCACATGCTTGGTACGAATCTGCTGGATTGAATTGTTAGCAATACTAATTGCGGACTTGCTGCCCCAATAAAGCATTATAGGAGGGGAAACAGGAAGTTCCAGATCTTTCAAGAGACCTTGAAGCCACATTAACTCATAGATGTCATGAGACATGGCACGAAGTTCGACTTTAGCACTGGACCAATCAACAACTGCCTACTTCTTACTCCTCCAAGTAACCAGGTTGCCTCCCCCAAAAGTACCATAACCAGTGGTAGATCGTCGATCATCTAGAGAGCTGGCCCAATCAGCATCGGTAAAGGCCTTAACTTGTAAAAATGACTATGAGCAGAGAGGAGGATTCCCTTTCTTGGTGCAGACTTTAGGTAGCGTAAGATCCGGACCACAACTTCTGAGTGTGAGGAGTGAGGATTATGCATATACTGGCTTACTAGACTAACAACAAAGGCAATATCAGGGCGAGTATGGGATAGGTAAATCAGCTTTCCAACCAATCGCTGATACTATCCCTTATCCATTAGATCACCAGTCTTACTTCTCGGACATATCCTATACATTCTTACAAACAAAACCCTATTTCTCAAGTTTATGCACCAGATGCACAAACATCCATTTGTATATTGTTCAGTATATACGCACACACACACTCTCCTACCTTCTCATCTGTAAAATGAGCATATAAATCACCCGTATAACTTACTGTCTCTGACTCTAGTTATTGGTCTACTCCTTATTCCAGTCACCGAAGCACTGGGGAGGACTATAACCAGTCGTATCACGTATTACGTATTGCATCTTCCCTCATCCAGTACCTATTCCCCTACTAGAAGGGGATGGCAATCACAAAGGGTTCTACGTTCATCTCTTTATTACTTCTATTTCTTTTCATATAAACGTATCACATCACATTCATTTCATTTGTACATGTCCATACTTTGCATTCATTTAATCATTTCCCACTTTATTCATATACGTATTCATTTCCATTGTGACCAAGAGGTCACGGGTTCGAGTCTGAAAACAGCCTCTCTGCAAAAGCAAGGGTAAGACTGCTTACGACCCTCCCCAGACCTCGCAGTGGCGGGAGCCTTGTGCACTGGGTACGCCCTTTTTACGTATTCATTTCCATATGAAAGCATCATGCCTTATTACTTAATATATGAATCAGCTTATCTTAACATGTATCATTTCTATCATTAAACTCATAATAATCATACTTATGCCACTGTACAGTTAACACATATCAACATTCAATCAACCAGCGTATACATTACAGTATATATTCCCTCACCTAATCAATGATTCAATACATCATACTTAATAGTACTAAACATATCATTCCATATACATACTGCTATACGAACATCATTTCTTTGTTATTCTAATTTCATTTCATACAAACATATCGTATACATTCCTATCATTTCTGTCACACCCCAGCCCGGTTTATAAGGGCCAAGTGTGACTGGATGTCTCTGACATCCAACCAATCCCCTAGGATCGCAAGTGCAGTACCCTATTTACAAACATATCTCACAAATACAGTAATCAAAGGCAGCGGAAACAATTTAAATAATAGAGGTAACATCAGTAATAAGAGAAGTCTAAGTAATATTTCATTTATATAAAGGATAAAGTTTGTGATACAACTATATAGTTCTCAAAAGTACCACAAGGTAAAACTATACAAGAACCATAATATAATTATACAAAGTGTTATAAACATAAAAGAGTAGGGAGATAGCCTGGACTGTTAGGCCAAGATCAAGAGAATGCGCAATCATCACGTGCGCATGAAGCATTGTGCACTTCATACTCCAACGCCACAAAGCTACCACCAAAAGTAATTGAGTCATCTGAAAAATAAGGATATCCACAGGGGTGAGCTCCACTGAGCCCAGTAAGGGAAACACACAAGCAAGTGCAAATAGTCCATGATGAATGACCTAGAACTAAGAATGCTTCTAGTAACAGTACTAAGTCTCATGAGGTATAAGTGCTATTGTAATAGAATGCTAGCCTCGGTCCCGGAAACACATAACCAGACGTCGGTTACCTGAGCGAAACCATTCTATTACGGGTGAAAATCCGCCAGCTCCGGAATGAACACATCGGACCCCAGCAGACCCCCAATGACTAACCCTACTGTTTGTTCCCACAGCGGAGCGGATCGCTAACATGGGACAGTGCATGGCATTTCGGAATTTATCCTTCGGACCTACCACGGGTTATCCAACACCTCAACCCCTGTTGGTAAGGGTCGTAGCACTGGGTTTCTGCCAATCCTAACCTAGTGCATACTAACATGATGGCATATGAATCAATATAAGATAGTAAAGTAATTCTATTCAGCAATAGTAATAGCAACATCAACTCAAGAACATAAGTAATTTCATGTATATGCATCATATAATGCATCCTAATAACATGCATCATCTAATGCAAAGAAGGAAAAAACTATAAAACTATATGATCAAAGCATTATCATGATGCATGACATGGCAATATTAACAAATAGAAATTAATACAACAAACACACTGAAATTAAATCAAAATCCTCTTACCTGAGTTGGAGAACTAACTAGACAACAGGGATCCAAACTCCAATATAGACCTCACCAAAAAGAGAGAAAACAGCCCTATATAGACATTAAATAACATAAATTAGACATAGAAGAAACCCTAGGTCAAACCCCTAGCAGTTAGGTTCAAAACCATCACAAAATAGTGAACCGGATTTAGACTTTGATCCAACCGGTCAACCGGTTGTAGGCCTGCAACAGCATCCGATCCAAAAGACAGATTTGGGGGTTTTGTTCTAAATGTATGGATCTTCACATGCATGTACCCAATTTCAGGTTTTTGGGTAATTCCAATATGGGTAAGTGGTTTTGTGTATATTAAACTCAAAATCATTCATTAATTTGGGGATTTTGGTTAGTTTACCTAATTTATCAATCTAGGGTTAATGGATTACATAATTCAGTTGTGAATTGAAAAATTAACATGTAATATACAGGTTACATCACAACCAGAACCATAATTGGTCTAATTTCAAAGGTAATATATAAGGTTTGGTCCATTTCCAAGCTAATCTATGGTTTAAAGGTTGAATTGGGTTTAAGACCTAATTAGGGATAAGAGAAAAGAGAGGAAGGGGAAGAGTACAGCAGGGATTCATGGCCTACCTGTTACAGCAGTAAGAATTGATAGATGGCAGCCTTGCTTTTATGTTCCAAGGTCTTTAATGGAGGTCTCCAAGCTTCCAACTCAACTCCAAGATCAAAGACTCCAAGGCAAGCCCTCCTTTCCCTTCTTCTTCTTCTCTTTTCTCCCATTTTCTCTAAGGCTCTCTATGCTGGAACGATTTCAGTCTCTTTAGATGGTAGGATAATGAAATTAGAGATAAGTTTTGTTTATATACTAAGCCTTAACTAAGGCTTGTTTGCTTAGTTAAGTAAAAACAGTTTTTGAAAATTAATTCTCCAACCTGATTTTATAGAATTAAATGTATTATTACACACCAGGGATGTGGGTCCCACAGAGGTAAATTACTAATCTGCCCCTATATACTATTTAAATAAAAATTACCATATATAAACATACAAGAAGGGTTTCTCATCTACAAGCCGGTCAAGAATAGAGTGAGGTTTCACAGGCTATTAATCCAACATGCCAAGCTAATGTGTTGTCTTCCGCTAGATACCTCAGATTCATTAGAGACTAAGTTACTTGGCTGATCGGAATGCCTTTATAGGCAAGTCTCGAGATTGGTCTGAATTTTCAACCGGGGCAGCTCACAACATAGAGGCTAGTATGGGCAATATTGAACCAGAACCTGAAATCACACAGGTTCCAAAAGTTCAAATTTTTGCGGGTTTCACAATTTCACCATGTTCATTCCTTGCATTCATTCAAATCATTAATACATAGTAATCATACATCAATTCATAACCATATTCCTCTCACAAAATTCGTTCTTACGAACATATACATAACCATGATCCCTCACCTTTTCTTAACATAGTAAGCATCTGCGTACAAAAGTACTTGTGTATAAGCTTTCCTCAAGAACCCAAGCTAACACCTTAGTAGAAATTCCAATTCCTTTTTAATTTCCCTCTTTGTTGAATTGTGTACACCAGAATACCCCTAGCGTGGGTATTCTTACAGTTGTAATTTTTTCTTCTTTGTACCTCCTAGTTAAGTCGGCTGTACTAGGGGTACTTTGGTCATTAGTATGTATTCTCTCTGTTGGAACCGCTTCCTCTAAAAGGCCGACCTTTTAGAGGAAGCGGTTTCTACATGATATCAGAGCATGTCTGATCTAGGTTAGAAAGAAAGGAAAAACCCACCTTCTTCTCGTCAATCAACTTCTTCCTTCTCTTTTGCTCGGCTTCTCCTTCTTCTGGTTTTCTTCTTCTCATCCTTGTAAGGGGGTAGCACTAATGAGGTAAAAACCTTAACCAATGATTTAGTTGCTGCCCTACTCCATTCAATATCTTTTTTCAATTAAAATTCTGCTGGAACCATCTTTGCGAATTGGACCTTTCCAGAATTTTTTGGAGATCAACTTCCTATCACTATTGAAGGCTGACCTTCCACCATTGGAGCTCCCTTTGTTCTCTTTTCCAGCACCTTCCTACCCTATTTAAATGACCTCCTTCCCTTTTTTTCTATTTCTCCATCATTCATTAACCTTTCGAGCCCCTACCCTAATCGATCTCAACTTGTCAGGGTTTTTCAAAACCCTGACTCCAATCGATTTTAGGGTTTCCCTTTTCAGATGCAGCTGATTTTTTGGGGGTGATTCCCTACTACTACAAACCCTATTCGACCTAAGTTTGGACCCTTTTTTATGGCTGGATTTGTTTCTACAACAAAAACTTTCTTAACCTGCTAAAAACCCTGACAATACCCTCACTCCAATCGAAATTAGGGTTACAGGTTTCAGCTTTAGCTGATTTTTGGAGGGCTGATTACTTCCATTACTAGGACCACTCAACCTCAATCTTGCACCTATCCAAGTTTTCTAGAAGACCCCTCCCCAATCGATCTCTATTTTTCAGGGTTTTCCAAAACCCTGACATTAATCGATTTTTTGGGTTAAGGTTACCTGCTGCTTCTAGAGTTTTGAAGGTGTTTCTACCATCAAGAGAGGCAATCTACTTCAATTATTCATGGCTTAAAGAAGTATTTTACCTAAGATAGCTGCTGCCCTATTTTTTCTGCACTTTTTGGTGTTTCTCCCACTTGAAGATTAAGTCTCAATTCCTACAAGAGATTGGGTGTTCATATTGGAGTTCCATTCTAGCAGCTGTGGACAACATTTATGCCAAGAAATTATCACACTTTGACAAGCATCAACAGATTTTTGAAGTCTCCTTCCCCTAATCGATCTGACAAAAATCGATTTTAGGGTTAGGGTTGTCATATCAAGCTAATTTTTTGAGGAGAGTCTTATACATATCAAAGGAGTATTCAACCCAAATTTCAACATCATTCTTGGAGGTTTTTTTGAAAAAAATTCAGGTTCACACTTATGGCTCGATTTCTTCAATTATCAACCTATTTTTTATTGGTTCCTATATGGATGGCTGCTTCAACTACCTATGGATCTGTCGGATTATTTATCTTAAATTTACTGGTTCTATTGAGCTTTACTACATACCTTACTGGTTCTATTGATTAGCTTCTGTTATTGCTACCTTTATGTGGACTACTGCTGCCCTATTATTGAGACTGAGTATCCTACTATTGGAGATCAAATTTCTTTCATTATTGAAGACTTGAATCTACTACCCTGGAGATCAGCTTATTTGGGATTACAACAATGTGTTCCAAGGTTATTGGTTGCAACTACGAACCTATTCAGTTATGTGATGCTTTTCTGGTTCATATCCGGCTTATTTTGGAGCTTGATCCTAGCATTGTTCACTAATTCAGATCTGATCCAAGTTTTTTGTTGAAGCTTCTTACATCAATTGCTGTCCAGATATCTTCGTTAGTCCTATTTCGCATGTGGGAGTTTATACATTAGAGTTTTTGCACACTTGTTCTTCCTTGTTTGAAGATTGATCAAGCCTTGAAGATTGGAGCTTTTCCTTACTTCAAATCAGATATGTATACTTATTAGATTTGAATATTGGAGTTAGGAGTTTCTCCTCTGCAGGAGTTTCCATCAAAAGTGTTTGTTTGATCATTTGAAGATGGTTGAAATTTTTTATGTTGCATTGTTTTACTCTGTAATTCATTATCCCACTGCTCTGTTCACTTCACCACCTCCCAAAACATACCTTTGGCATATACCCATAACCACTTTGAACGATAATGGTATTCTTTAATATGCCATTTCTTCCTTTTCCATTACCCTTGGCACATTTTTTGGAAAATTCTGGAATATTATGCTTTTGCCCTATCACTTACATCATCTCTGTTATGTCCACGTGTACTACTACACGTGAGTGTACTAACTACACGTGAGGGGGAGATTATGTACAATACACCTGCAGACATTGTAGAAGCAGAACTTGCAGGAACACTTGGTGCAAAACATAGAAGATCAGAGTTTCCACCATTGCCATTGGGTATCTCCTTTGTTATTGGGTTGAGTTTGCCTTAAGGGGGAGATTGAAGTATTAAAGCATTGAAGATGTTTGGTTATTGCCTGCCTATATGAGGTTCTACAGTTGGGTTGATCATTTTTGCTGCCTGATTTATTTGTTTCCGCTGCTTGCTGCCCTGGTTGCTTATCTCCAAGATTATCAGTCAGAGATTCATCACTGGACAGTTGTTGAAGATTGGTGAAAGTTTGCTGATCAAGTCTGCCCAGGTTTTGAAGATCTATTTTTCAAGTTCTTAAAGGTTTATTTGGGAGCTACATTCATCTGTTAAGCTGGATTTTGTTGCAACTTAGTTTCTTCCCATTTTGTTAAAGTTGGGCATTAGTACCTTATATGCGCCAACTTGAGGGGGAGTGTTTGCATTATTATGGAGTTCTTTTTTTCTTTTTAGTTCAAGCTGGATCTTCTTTCTTTACTTATTTGTATAATCCAGCTTGAGGGGGAGTGTTGAAATATGTAATCCAGAATACTGTGAGGGTATTCTGGTCCTTTTGGGGTAATTTTATTCTTATTTTATTAAGTTTAAGTCGGCTATGTGGGTTTTAGTCCCACATCGCCTATTTCAGTCCCTTTGTAACTTTCCCCTCTATTATAAATAGAGGGGCTTACCTATCAATGAATCTAAGTCATTCCATTCTCTCATTCTCTCTTTCTAACCCACGATTTTGCCAACACTCTCATATTATAAATACAATGCTTGGTTGATCATATTGATCATTCAAGCAATTACGCTCTAATTCAGGTCTGCTAACATGGTATCAGAGCAGGTTTCGAATTAGGGCAGTTCCCTCTCCTTCCATTCTTGATTACCCCTCTCTTTCCCCTTGTTCTTCATCCTTCCACTAGGGCAGCACTGATGACGTGATCTACAGATCCAGTAGCTGCCCTCCATCACCTCATTCATGTTATGAAAAATGTTTTAGATCGATAGAAGCTTGTATACTGCCTGCGATATTTGAAGACTTCAAGTTCTTGGACTGATTCATCTACACTGCCAAAGGATCTCTCCACATTATTGAGGCACAAGACTACAACAGATTTATATTGGATAAGGTTCTATCTCCTGCCGTATTGTGGCTCCTCTCCTTGATCGATTTTGCTCTCCTATTGGTTTTTTTCAAAACCCTGCAAATATCGATCTTGGCTTTGTGATTCTTTGTTGATGCTGATTTTTGGAGGAGTAATTCAGTACTCTTAGAACCACACTTGATCCAAGTTTCAGCTCCTTCTGGTGGTTTTTTGTCTGCAATCTGCCCTCCATCGGTTTCACCAAAATCAGGGTTTTTTCAAAACCCTAAAAAAGTCGATCTATAGGATTTCATTGTCAGTTACTGCTGGTTTTTGGAGACAACTCTTCTTATATTTAAAGAGGTCTGCCCTCTAATATTCAGCCCTTATCTTGGAGTTTTTATTGGGTTTCTCATCACCACAACCCCTCTCTGCAATTTGATTTTTTCTGCTGCATAATGGGTGACTCTGAAGTCTCTACTGGCACTTTAGCTGCTGATGGGTACAGTAGGAATGACGCCCGTGATCTTCTTCCTAATCCTATCAAATTGGATGGGAGCAATTACCTGATATGGTCTCGCTCTGCCTACTTTGCCACTGCTGGCCGTGGGCTTACTGGCCATATTGATGGCACTACTGTTATGCCAACTGAAGCTGGCCCTTCTCTGAACAAGTGGATCTCCAATAATGGTATCCTCATGTCTATCTGATTGGCTCCATGCAATCAGACCTTGCGGGTGGATTTCTTCTTATTGATAATGCTGCCCAGATATGGTCTGCCTGCAAGGAAACATATGGACAGCTTGGCAATGATGCCCAGGTTTATGAACTCCGGAAGAAGGTCCTTCATACCACTCGGGGGGAATTGACTGTCTCCAAGTACTATGCTACTCTTCGCAGCCTTTGGCAACAGTTGGACCATTTTTTTGATTACCATCCTTCCATTCCTGGTGATATTGCGTCTTACAAGAAGCATGTTGACAAGACACGGGTCTATGACTTCTTGGCTGGATTAAATGTGGATTATGATCAGATTAGAGTTCAAGTGTTAGGCCACTCTCCTTTTCCCACACTTGAACGATCCTATGCCTTGGTCTCCTCTGAAGAGAACAGTAGGGCTGCCATGCTCCATCCTCCACTTATTGAGAGATCAGCTCTCCAAACAGCTTCCATGGCTGTTCCTATGCCTGCTGGTTCCTCCCCTTCTGGTGATGGTTCTACCAAGGGCATTGTCACTTATGAGCATTGTAATAAGCCCTACCACACCAAGGATAAATGTTGGAAACTTCACGGGAAACCAGCTGACTTTGAAGCCAAACAGGCTGCCAAGAAGAAACCAAGCAAGAAGGCCCATCACTTTGAGTCTGTTGCTACAGCCCCTACTACTGACACTGGCCTATCTCAGGAGGATCTACAGGCATTCCTACGTGTGCTCAAGTCTTCCGCTGTTGCTGCCTCTACTACATCAACTACTGTCAATTCACCTACTCCTTCAGGTTCAAACTTTGCTCGGTCCAGATCCGAAGACGAAAGGCTGTAATCAAGAGAATAAAATCAGCGGATGTGGTGTGGTTGGAAGATCCTGAAGACATCAAGGAAGAGGCCGTGAGGTACTTTTCTGAATTATTTGCATCCCAGGGGGTGTGATTGATGAAGCCCTGCTGGACTGCATCCCCCAGGTCGTTACCCCTGAGATAAATACAAACCTAGTTAAGGTACCCACATTGGAGGAGGTGAAAGATGCTGTGTTCTCCTTGTCTTGCGATAGTGCCCTTGGGCCAGATGGTTTCTCAGGATATTTTTTCTCCTCATGCTGGGAGACGGTTTGGGCGGGACACTTGGGCTGCGGTTAAAGACTTTTTCACAAGGGGGTTTTCTGCCCAGAAGCTACACCTCTGCAAATCTGGTCCTCATCCCTAAGAAGGACAACCCAGAGTCTATGGCTGACTTCAGGCCTATCAGTCTCTGCAACTTCTCTTTCAAGATTATTGCGAAATTTTTACTAATAGACTGGCTACTCTGTTACCAGATTTGATTGCAGAGGAGTAGGGGGCTTTTGTCCAAGGTAGGAGCATCCATGACAGCATTGCTTTGGTGCAGGAGGTTGTACAGGACCTGAACAGAGGTACAAGAGGGGGAAATGTTCTTCTTAAGCTAGACATGGCCAAGGCTTATGATCGGATGGAGTGGGGCTTCTTGTATGCAGTACTGGACAGATTTGGTTTCTCAATTGAATGGGTGGTGCTAATTAAAAAGATTATGGAAAACTGTTGGTTTTCTGTTGTGTGGGGGGGGGGGGGGGCTGCCCACAGGTTACTTTAAATCTACGAGAGGGTTGAGGTAGGGGGATCCCCTCTCCCCTGCTTTGTTCATTCTTGGAGAGGAGGTGCTCAATAGAGGATTGAAATTTTTTTTTGCTGAAGGCAGGGCAGATTTTTTCCAGCTCCCCAGGGGATGCCCGGGTGTGACACATTCCTTATTTGCAGATGACACTATCATTTTCACTAAGGGGCAGAAAAGATCTCTTAAATAAATCCTTGGCCTTATAAACAGATATGAAGGGTCGTCTGAGCAGCAGGTAAACAAACAGAAGAGCTGCTTTGTCATAGGAGCTAAAGCATCCGAGGCCAGGGCTGCTTTGGTAGGGGGATTAACTGGTTTCTCAAGAAGATTTCTTCCTTTGACCTATCTAGGGGCGCCACTATTCACAGGAAGGCTAAAGGTGAGCTATTTTGATGACCTACTTGGCAAAGGGCTAAAGTAGCGGGGTGGAAGGGTATGCTACTTTCGGCAGGGGGAAGAGTCACTTTGCTCAAGCATGTGTTAGCTTCAATGCCAATTCATGTGATCTCAACATTGTCACTACCCAAAACCGTTGTTAAGGCTTTCTCAAGGATATGTGCGGACTTTCTTTGGGGACACTCTGAATGGGGAAAGCGCCATCACTGGGTAAGTTGGAACAAGGTGTGCAGACCGATGAATGAAGGGGGTTTGGGAATCAGAAGGCTAGAGGAAATAGGCCTATCTTTGAGATTAAAGGGTCTATGGCGTATTATTTCAGAGAATTCCTTGTGGAGCCGGTTCTTCAAAGCAAAGTTTTTTAAAGGTTCCCATTGGGTTCTATGTGAACAAATGAGGATAGGGTCGAAGTCCTGGAGAAATACCCTCGTGTTTAAGGAATTCCTTCTAGCTCGCTCAAGATGGTTGGTTAACAAGGGGAATGCCAACTTCTGGCTGGATAACTGGGTTGAGAACTATCCCCTCATTGACATGGTTGATAATGCTTTGCAGGTGGACACCACAGTGACAATTAAAGAGGTGGCTATTGGGGGCTGGAATATGGATATTTTGAATAGAATTGATAATGTTGCCATCAGGGAAAGCATCGCAAATTGGAAAATAGAAGACAGGCTGATATGGACCCCAACCAGTGATGGGCACTTCTCGGCCAAGAATATTTGGAATGAGATCAGAGCTCAATCGCCTCGTGTTTCCTATGCTCAATTGTCTTGGAACCAATCTTTACCAACCAAGATAGGCTACTTCACTTGGCAGGTTTTCAATGGAAGTATTCCCTCAGACGATGCTTTGATGTCTTTGGGCATCCCTTTGGCCTCTAAGTACATGTGCTGCGGAAGCCCAAGAGTTGAATCGATGAATCATTGCCTGGTGGAGGGGGTAATGGCGAATAAGGTATGGTCTCATTTTGCTCTTATTTTTGACATTATATTGGTACAGGCCAAGGACGCTAGAAGCAGGCTGCGCCAATGGCAGGGATTAGCAAGCAAAACTAAACTGTGCGGTTTTATAATGGGACTTATCCCCTCTTTGATCATTTGGGAGCTATGGCGTGAAAGAAATAACCGCAGGCATGGCGGAGAAGCTAGAACCACAGGGACAATAATTTTGATGGTTAAAAGGTGGGTAAGTAGCCTTTGTCTCCCTACAAATCTCAAGCACAATAAAAATGCCAGGGAAGATTTAATTCTAGAGTGTTATGGGATCAAAAGTAAGGCAGGGAGAGCCTTGAGGCCTAAACCAGTCTATTGGTGCCCCCCATTTGTTTCATTTAAGCTCAATGTTGATGGAGCAAGCAAGGGTAACCTTGGGATTGGGGGAGGGGGGAATTGTAAGAGACAAGGAGGGAAAGATGATACTGACCTTTGCAAATTTTTATGGAGAGTGTACGAATTCGATTGCAGAATTGCGAGCTTTGCGAGATGGGCTACAGTGGTGTGTGGATTTAGGCCTGTCGGATGTAGAGGTTAACACAGACTCTGCTTTGATAGCACTAATGGCGAATAAAGAAAAATGTTCCCTATGGAGGGGTTGGTATTTATTTAAAGAAATTAACCAGCTTTGCAATATGGTAAGGGCAACTATAGGCTTCGCATACAGGGAGAGCAACAGGGCAACAGATCATCTTGTAACTATAGCATGTCAAGTGCTCTCGAGCATAATGCTTCAGGAAGTAAGTGAGCTACTAAGGGAGCTTCGTAGAATTCTATGGGAGGATAGATTAGGCTTTCCCGTGCTACAAACCTAGATATGTCTAGGATGGTTTTGTTTCTTCGGTCATTTCCTAAAATGTATGGGCGGGTAAGAGAGGAAAGGAGTGGAGAGTACTGTGTACTTTGGGAAGGGGTAAGGTGGTTATGCCCCCCTCGTGTAATTTCTATTAACTTTTTTGATCAATAAAGCTTAGGGGCCGTCCCTGGGTCCCACGGAATATTCGGGGTAAAAAAAAAAAAAAAGGTATTTCATTTAGTGGTCATTATGCTTCAGTAGCTTCCCATCCTTGGATCATTGATTGTAGAGCTACAGATCACATGACCGGGTCCTCTAGCCTCTTCCATCGTTATTCTACCACTTTTGGGAAAGCCAAAGTCAGAATAGCTGATGGTTCCCTTTCTTCCATCTCTGGAAAAGGAATCATCAACTGCACTTCCTCTCTTCCTTTGTCTTCTGTTTTGCATATTCCTAATTTTACTACTAACCTACTTTCTATTAGTAGTATTACTCGTGATCTTAACTGCAAATTAACTTTTTTTCCTTCCCATTGTGTTTTTTAAGATCTGGCCTTTGGCAAGACGATTGGATTAGGTAAAGTGCATGGTGGCTTGTACATGCTTGATGATGGTCGTCTCATTCCAGCCCAATTACCATCTCCACATCAGAACTCCTTAGTCTCTTCTGAAATTTACCAATGACACTCTAGATTAGGTAATCCTCCAATAGGGATTTTAGCATCTTTATTTCCTACTTTGGTCAAAAAAAGTGATAAGACCGATTTTTTTTTGTGAGGCTTGTGTTCTGGCCAAACAGACATGTTCAACTTATTCCATTTCAAATAAAAGGAGTTCTTCACTTTTTCAATTGGTGCATTCTGATGTTTGGGCCCTAGTCGTAAAACTTCACTTTCTTATCATCGTTGGTTTGTTTCTTTTATTGATTGTCATTCTAGACACACATGGGTTTATCTTATGCGCACCAAAAGTCAAGTTTTTACTTGTTTTCAGCATTTTCATAAAATGGTTCAAACTCAGTTCCAGGCTACTCTCAAGGTTTTGAGAAGTGATAATGGCACCGAGTATTGGGAAAATCAATTTCAAAAGTATTTTACTGATCATGGGATTGTTCACAAGACTAGTTGTGTTGATACCGCAGTCCAAAATGGTATGGCTGAAAGGAAGAACCGACACTTGTTGGAAGTAGCCAAGGCATTGATGTTTTCGCACCATGTTCCCTCCCAATATTGGGGGGATGCTGTTCTTACTGCAACCTATCTTATTAATTGGTTGCCTTCCCATGTTTCTTGACTCCTGCAGTCCGGCTGACATTTGGAATTCCACCTTTGTGGTTCCTTCCAAAGTGTTTGGTTGTGTGTACTATGCCAGAGAAACAAAATCTCATGGCAAACTTGAACCTTGTGGGCTGCGGTGTATTTTTTTAGGTTACTCTCTAAC
Organism: Telopea speciosissima; assembly: GCF_018873765.1. NCBI lineage: Eukaryota > Viridiplantae > Streptophyta > Magnoliopsida > Proteales > Proteaceae > Telopea > Telopea speciosissima. The sequence continues at coordinate 26,924,109 of NC_057920.1, forward strand.
CCGAAAGGTTATAAGTGTTACCATCCTCCTTCCCGTCGTACTCTGGTCAGTATGGATGTGGTTTTTCATGAGAGTCTTTCCTATTATCCATCCCCACATCTTCAGGGGGAGAGTTCTAGTTCTAGTGAAGATGTGTTTGTGTTTCCTCCCCTTGAAGTTCCTCCTCTCCCATCTCCTTTGGCTGCTGCCCAGCCTATTTTGGTTGCTTCCCCTTCTTCCGAAGGGATTCCTTTACAGGGGGAGCTTGTAGAAATAATGGTAGTGATGTTCCTAGTCAGGGGGAGTTGACTCCAGTCCAGAGCACCATCTGTGAATTTCAGAAGAGAATCGACAACTCCAGTATCATCACCTACAAAAAGAGATGCTCCAAAAGAGGGCAGCATCAATCCACTGTGGCACCAATACTTATCCAATTGCCGGCTCAGGATCCAGATCCTCCTCCTCCTGGCGAGACCTCTCCTTCCGACCTACCTATTGCTTATACAAAGGTACCAGGACTTGCACCCTGTATCCCATTCCTCGCTTTGTTATAGTTCTCTTTCTCTGTCTTTTCGTGCATTTGTGTCCTCTCTTTCTTCTGTTTCTATTCCTAAAAATTGGCAGGAAACTTATACAGATGGAAAGTGGAAGGCAGCTATGTTGGAAGAAATGTTAGCTTTGAAAAAAAATAATACTTGGGATCTTGTAGCCCTTCCTCCAGGGAAAAAACCAGTGGGATGTAAATGGGTGTTTGTGGTTAAACAAAAGGTTGATGGGATTGTGGATCGATATAAGGCACGTCTGGTTGCAAAAGGCTTCACTCAGACATACGGAATTGATTTCCAGGAGACCTTTGCTCCTGTTGCAAAGTTGAATACAGTTCGGGTTTTGCTATCTTGTACAGTCAATCTTGGATGGGATCTACAACAGCTGGATGTGAAGAATGCCTTCCTAAATGGAGAACTTGGTGAGGTGTACATGGATATTCCACCTGGGTTTTCTTATGACAGTAATCAAGGGAAAGTGTGCAAATTGAAGAGAGCACTTTATGGGTTGAAACAGTCTCCTCTAGCGTGGTTTGGTCGATTTCACAAGGCCATGATTTCTGTGGGCTATAAGCTGAGTAATGCTGGTCACACTCTCTTTATAAAGAGGGCTGGTGAAAAACTCACTGTTCTTATAGTCTATGTGGATGACATTGTGGTTACTGGCAACGATGGTGATGAGATCAGCTAGTTGAAGAAGTTTCTTGGGCAGGAGTTTGAGATTAAAGATCTAGGGAAGCTATGGTACTTTCTTGGGATTTAGGTTGCCAGATCTTCTAAAGGCATCTTTCTATCCCAAAGGAAGTATTTCCTAGACTTGTTGGCTAAAACTGGTTTGTTAGGGTGTCATCCAGATACGCCTATGGAGACTACTGTCCGTCTCAAAGAAAAGGAGGGTGAACCTGTTGATAAAGGCCGATACCAAAGATTAGTGGGGAAGCTGATTTATCTCTCACACACACGTCCAGACATTGCTGTTGCTGTGAGTACTGTGAGTCAGTTCATACATGACCCCTATTCTTCTCATATGGAAGCTGTTTTTCGGATTCTTCACTACTTGAAGTCAGCTCCTGGAAAAGGCATTCTTCTGTCTCCTCATGGTCACCTACGGGTAGAGGTATATACCGATGCTGACTGGGCTGGTTTTGCAGATCGGAAGTCTATCTCTGGGTACTGTTCTTTTGCAGGAGGCAATCTGTTCACTTGGCATCGCAAGAAGCAGAATGTGGTGGCTCGTTCTAGTGCTGAAGCAGAGTTTTGAGCTATGGCACAGGGCATTTGTGAGTTACTTTGGCTGAAAGGCTTGCTACAAGACCTTGGTGTTCCTATTCATCTCCTTATGATGTTGTACTGTGACAACAAAGCTGCAATCAGCATTGCACACAACCGGTACATCATGATCGCATCAAGCATGTTGAAGTGGACAGGCATTTCATCAAGGAAAAGTTGGAAGAAGGGTTGATTTGTGTTCCCTTTGTGAAGTTTACTGATCAGGTTGCTGATATTTTCACTAAGGGATTGTCTGGGAAATTGTTCCATCCTAATCTAGTCAAGTTGGGCATGATTGACAAATTTGCTCCAACTTGAGGGGGAGTGTTGAATTGTGTACACCAGAATACTGTGGGGGTGTTCTGGCATTGAACAGCTGTATTTTTTACTTCTTTGTACCTCTTAGTTAAGTCGGCTGTACTAGGGGTACTTTGGTCATTAGCATGTAATCTCTCATATTATAAATACAATGCTTGGTTGATCATATTGATCATTCAAGCAATTACTTTCTAATTCAGGTCTGCTATCACTCTTCCATTCAGAATTTCAGCAACCAAAATCCCCTAATCCATCTGTAAACAATAAGTAACCTAATCAGTTACCCCATCAAAGAATCATCTTACATCAAAGAATAGAAATCAAATCACTTACCTTTAAAATCTGAATTCCAGCTGACTCAGTTCAGCTTCTTCCTCCTCCTACTTCCTTCTTCTTTTCTTTCAATCTCTTCTTCTAAATCTTGATTAAGAAATACAGTCGATCAAATCTCGTCAAGTATAGTAGAAAAAACAGTAACCCAAACTCAATTCCTTACCTTCTTCTCCTTCTCCTTTCCTCCCTTCCCTTTTTTCTTTCCTTTCTTTCTCATGCTCTTTCTTTTGCTTTTCTATTTAGTACCTAATCAAACCCACGGTTGAGGGTTTTCTAACTCCGAGCCCTTAGCTGCTTCACCCACTTACTTACAAGCTTCTCACAAGCTGTTGCACCTCAACTGCCACCACCTCCTTCCTCAGCCATGTGGGTGGCTAAGCATTGCCACCACCATCTCTCCCGTGCAAATGGTGGTTGTTTAGACTTAGTCAAACAAAGTGTCTGACCCTTGATAACACCTCATCTCTATGCCATGTGGCTATTAACCATGCCGCCACCTCATCCTCTCCATGCACCATGTGGCAGCCCTTAAGTAGGACACATGGTCCAATCATGCTATGTCACCTCTAATCCCTCATTAATCCCCCTAATAATATCATTAACTTAATTAATCATATTAATCAAATACTAATCAATATTTAATCACTAAGATTACTATAAGCATGCCATGCCGTGCTTGCACTATTTATCATAAATAAATAAAACAATTCAATAGACACTAAAATAAAAACAAATAATCCAAATAAATATTAAAGAGACATGCGGGGCATTACAGTTTGGTCCTTTTGCTTGGTTTCATGAAGCTTCTTGCGCAGTTCATAAACCTGGGCATCATTCCCAACTTGGGAGTATGTGTTCTGAGCTGCTTTCCAAATCTTGGCTGCAGTATCCAACAAGAGATAAACTTGAGCAATCTGAGGTTTCATAGAGTTGATGAGAAGGCCATTACCAAGGAGTTATCAGAACTCCACTTCCTCTGTGAAGCATCAGTAGTAGACTAGTAGTAGGCTTTGCAGTTTCACCCGTCAAATAACTCGCATAGCCACGTGAATTAATGGAGAGGTAATAGGTGCGAGACCACATCAAATAATTGCTCCTATCCAATCGAACAGAGCTAACAGGGAATGAAGGGAAATCATTATGAGTTCTACGACTTGATCCTTCAATTCTAGTTGATGCTGTAGAGTCAGCTGACATAGTTACCACTCCGGTTGATGCAAAGAGCTTAGAACAATCAAAGGAGAGATGAAGCCTTGAAGGGATTGATGACCATCACAAAGGACTAACAAAAAAACGATAGAGGGTCAAAAACCCTGAAAAAGTCGATCTACCCTCAAAACCCTGAAAAAGCCGATTGGAACATAGGAGGGCTGACATATAATTTATTCAAGAGAGATTTGAGAACCCAATAGAAGAGTGGATGACCCTCGGTGGCCTAGAATAGATCCCCCGAGATCACCAGTACAAGGTAAGAAAGAGAGAGGTGCTGAGAGGCGGAAGGTGGCAACTAAGGGAAGAAAAAAGGAGGGAGAGAGTGGCGATGGCTAGAGTTGGGATCCCGAGGTGGATCTCAGCTTTGATACCATGTTTGATTGAGAGGAATGATTAGACGACCTGTGAGCTTGTCACACCCCGGCCCGGTTATTAAGGGCCAAGTGTGGCGGGATGTCTCTGATATCCAACCAATCCCCAAGGATCACAAGTGCAGTACCCTATTTACAATCATTGCTCACAGACACAGTAATCAGAGGCAGCGGAAATAATTTAATTAATAGAGATAACATCATTCGTAAGAGAAGTCTAAGTGATATTTCATTTATATAAAGGATAAGGCTTGTGATATAACTATATAGTTCTGAAAGGTACCACAGAGTAAAAGTATACAAGAAACTATACTATAACTATATAAAGCATTTATAAAGCATAAAAGAGTGGGGAGGTAGCCTGGACTATCAGGCCAAGATTAGGAGGTTGTGCAATCATCACGTACGCACGTAGTATCGTGCACTTCAAACTCCAGAGCCGCAAATCCAACATTAGAAGTAACTAAATCACCTGAAAAATAAGGATATCCATATGGGTGAGCTCTCAACTGAGCCCAGTAAAGGGGGTACAAGCATACAAACACAATAAATCCATGATGCATGTGCTAAACTAACATGTTCCTAGCATAGATACTAAGTCTTATGGGGTATAAGTACTACTACTAGTGGTAGATGCTAACCTCGGTCCCGGAACTAATCCTTTGGTCACCTGAGCGAAACCATTCTACCCCGGTGAGGACCCGCCATCCGGAACTAACACATCGAACACCGACTGACCCCAAATGACCAACCACGCTGCTGTTTATTCCCACAGCGGAATTTGGGACCCGCTAGCATGGGACAGAAGATGGCATCTCGAAACTAACACATCGGTCTTTGCCACGGGTTGTCCAACACCTTTCCCCCTGTTGGGAAGGGGCGCAGTACTGGGTAATGAATATCAACCTAGCCCAGTGCAGTCTAAACATGATGAGGCAAGCATGATCTGAGTTATAAATTACCGAATTCCATCATCATAAATTCACATCATATAAATAATCAATGTAAATGCAATGCAGTATGTCTTTGTGCAACCTATTTTACATGCAGTCTAATGCATTAAATAAAAGCTAGAAAACTACATGCTCCAGGTATAGAGTTAATGATGCATGAGCATGGCATTCAGCATAAAGTTGAAATTAATGTGATAAGCACGCAGAAAATTAAGGTCGAATCCCCTTACCTGAGATAGTCACTAAACCTAGTCGGTTAGAATCCCAAAAGGCCAAGTAATCCTCACAAAAAATGGAGTAAAACAGTCCTAAATAAAATAAAAACATCATATATCAGTGAAGGTAATAGTCTAGGTCAAACCCTAAGGAATCAGTCCAGCAATCACACAAAAAGGGGCAGCCAGATGCAGACTTCCTGTGAGCCGGTTGACCGCCCCTAGGCCTGCAACAGCATCCGGGTCAGTATCCGAATTTGGGGGTTTTGCTCCAATTGCATGGATCCTTGCATGCAAGGCCCTAATTTGATGATTTAGCACCAATTCAAGGTGGGTCAGTCTATTTGGGGCTCCAATTTCATATTTGGCTTCCTAATTTAGGGATTTCATAATTTAAACCTAAATTAGTTGACTTAGGGTTTATGGTTTGCCATTAGAAACACCAATTGGGCTGATTAGAGGTATAGCCATGAAGATTTAGGCATAGCTGAACCTAAACAGCACTAAACAGTAAGAAATTAGGTGGAACTTCCACGGTTTAACCTTGGATTAAAAGCTTTAATGGCAGAAATCTATTTAGGCATAGTCTAGGTTGAAATTAGATCCAATTTAGAGGAGGGGATGGAAACAGCAGAGATTCTCAGAGCTTACCTGAAATCAGCAGCAAGAAGGGACGATGGCAGCCTTGTCTTTATGCTCCAAGGTCTCTAATGGAGGTCTCTTTGCTTCGAACTCAAGTCTAAGATGAATTTTCAAGGTATGCTTCTCATTTCCCTTCTTCTTCTTCTCTTTTTCTTCTTTCTTTCTTGTTCTCCAAGCCTGGAACGATTCTGGTTCCTCTTCTCTTTGTTGGTGAATAATGAAAGTGTAAAGAGAGTTATATTTATAGAAACTTAAGCACTAAGGGGCTGTTTGGTCATTTGGGCATAAATTATTTCTAAAATTGATTCTTTTGTATTTATTACCTTATTCCAGCTACAGAATGATGTCATGCGACATCAGGGATGATCCGGATACGGGTAACTGTCCTGAACTACATTCCCCAATGGGGAACTTGGTCCCACAGAGTCAATTTTACTAAAATACCCTTCTAACCCTATTTGGTCGTACAAAACGTTATATAAATATATTTTAAATTATACTTACATTGAGTTTAATTAAGGGGGAGGTCCTGCAGCCTGTCCAGCCAGCAGACCCGACATACGTAGCTCTAGTGCGAGGTCCCACTAGGTAAAAATTACTATTCTGCCCCTAATAGACTAATTAATTAAAAATACAACATATATACATATAAAATGGTATTCTTACCTGGGATTCGGCCTAAGACAGAAAGAGGCTTCGCAGGCCATCAAACCAGCATGCCAAGCACAGGAAAAAGATGTGATGCTACCCATAGCTTGAGGTTAGCATGGGAAATATTGAACCAAAATCTGAAATCACTCGGGTTCCAAAAGTTCAAAATTTTTTTTTTTTTTTTGCGGGTTTCACATTCCCCCAACCTTATAAGAATTTCGTCCTCGAAATTGATACACCTAGTAATCCGAACAGTTGAGGTTACTTCAACAGCAACATGACTTACACTCCCTTAAGTTGTTTCCTGTTTTGGGTATCGTACAATCTACCGGTCAATGGCTTTTATTGACCTGTTTCGGGTCAGACAGTATTCTAAACCGACCAAAGACATTATCCTCTTTTCCAAAACTCTCCTATTCTTTCCCTAAACACACAAGAATATATAAGAGGAGGGGTCCTATAGTATCTAAGGTAACTTGGGAACAATCCATTACAAGGCTCGCTCACCGTATCGACAAAGTATCTAAACCTAACAATCCAAAGAAAATATTCTCATTCCTATTATTATTATTGCTATCATTATTTTTGTTCTTCTTATTCTTTAGTGTTCATTTCTTTGCTTCTTTTATCTAAATTCTACTCTGTTCATGGTATTTTCATATAACTTGATTATTCTATTTTATCAATATTTTCGAGGTTTGGGTTGTCGTGTATAAGTATGTATAATTCTTGCTTATAGGGTTTTCCATTATGAAGACTTTCCCTTCTGGTTATGCAATACCTAACTCAACTGTAGGATGAATTGGAATATTGATGGAATCCCTGGTGTTCACTCCCAAACGGAGGGAATATTCGGTGACCCATTACTCCACTCATATCTATTATTGAGCTAAGTGTTGACACATCCTTCAGTTCCAGCTTCTCTCCGTTCTCAGTTAATTTTTTTTTTTTGTTTACTTAGTCTAAGCAATGTAGCATTATTCTTTCTTTCTTTTACTCCCTAATTCTTTCAAGAATTCTCCTAGAAGACTTCCAACCCATTTTGTGGCATTGAATCCTAAGAGATACCTTCCTAATCTATAAGGAAGTTGTCTAATCTCAATTTTTCTCCTCAAAATTTTTTTCAACCTTTTCACTTTTCTTGGTCCCAGGTTGTATTCTTAGTCTTTTATATTTATTTCAAGTCTTTTACTTTTGCTTACTTACCCTAGGTACTCAATATATAACTCGTTATTAAGATGCAAAGGCATGACAAGCTATCATGGCGAGTTCCTAAAAAGAAACATTAGCATCATATAGTACTTTACATATATTACAATTACATAAGCAACCAAATCATACACTATATTCATTATTAATAATTATGATAGCACAAGAATACACATCTTAGTGTCATAATGTATTTAGTTTCTTTCTCTATTCACACTTACTACATTAATATATATATTTTTAATATATATATATATATATATATATATATATATATATATATATATATATATATATATATACAATATGCACATTTAATCTTATTTTATTTTCTATATATTTCATTATTTTGATGAAACACAGGTTCTATTTATTTATTGTATTATATACCTATTATTACTATTTTAATTAATATATATATATATATATATATATATATATATATATATATATATATAATATGTATGTAATTTTCTATATTTTATTTTAATTTTCTGTTTTGACCAAGCTGGATGAAACAGTCGGATTCAAGCATCTAATGGGCCGGACGACCGCCTATCGAAGCAGTAGCTTCATAAGATTTTCGGATCAGCCGGATGGAAGAGCCGGATGCAGATACCCATCCAGCCGGATCGTCCGCCAGGAAAAACAGGTTTTATAAAACCCACTCAAAACACATCAAACTTCATTTCTTTCTCTTCCCTAACCCTTTCTAACTTCTCCTAAGGTTATTCTAGGGTTCCTATAACACTAATAAGAGCTTAAATCATAAGATCCACTCCTCCACATCTAAAGTAAGTGTTCTAAACTTAGAAATTTTGTATAGTTTTTTTTGTTCTTCTTTTCAAAACCTAACTATGGCTCAGCATTTTTCCTAGATTTTAGGTAAATATTTACTCTTTTACTCCATTAACACGTATTTCTTTTATTTTTTGTTGGATTTTATGCATTTCTTATATTTTCTTCTTTTCATCTTAGGTTTTGGCTAAGGTACATTGTTCATTCTTATCTATCATTGTGAATGTGTTAGGTCTTAATATTAGGTATTATTTTTGTTCATTTTAAACATAGTACAGTATTAATCATAAGATTACCTAGTTCTTAATATTTTCTTATTAAGTTTTTAAAGTTTACTCTATGTTTTGCACGTGTTCTATCTAATGCTATATTAATGTACTATGATTCTTATATAATTACCTTCTCTCCTTATACTACCCTATTTTTTTTGTGTTTGCATCTATTTATACTTATATTGGAATCTAAACAGATTTTATTTCTTCCTAATGTATTGCTATATAATTAGTTTACCTAGACATATTGATAGGCTTCCTACCTTATTACCTTGTAGGTTTAACAATCTTACCTCAAGTTTTGTTGCTGTCCTAGTCTTCTAAATAATTTTCTTTTTGTATTGCAGTATTTACCATAAAGGACTGCAGCACATGGCCGTGGAGGGAGAAGTAGAGGTGCGACTACGTTCAAATTGATTCAACCAGGTTCTTAGGAAAGTGGAAGAAGAAAGGAATGTAGTCTTGGTTGACCATATCCCATTCAAGGTCGAGAAAAGATTTGAGAAACTAAGGTAGTTATCCAGTCTACCAACCGGAGAGACATTGCTACCCTCGATTGGTGCAATTCTTTTGAAGCAATCAATCTTCCGGTATGAAGGAAAAGAGTTCATCATCAACTCTTATGTGAATGACATGCCCATCTCTTTCAAGCATGACCCAGTTAGCTAATATTCGGAAGATATCATATGAAGGGGAGTGGAAATCGCCCTCCAAGTCTTGATGCATCCGAGTTCCTGGTCGATGAAGAAGCTGGAATGGTTATATTCGTAATGGCAAGTTCTATGAGAGGATGAAATCGAGTTGGACTTGCTTCCATCACCGTGTCTTATCTAGGATTTGTTGACACGACGTAGTCGAGCAGTCATCGGACCCGAATTGAGTTGTCCACAATCAGATCCTTGCACATCTTGTCTTTATACCGGATCTCGCCTTTCGATGCCATCATGCGTACCATGGCACACTGCATGATAACCCGGGCGTGGAAATGCATTCGGGAGGCTACTCCCAAGGTATTTCCCAGTTTGGTGTAAACCTATTGAATGAGGAGGCTTTGGGGTAAGTCTCAGTATCAATCGGATTACCAGTGAAGATGGGTATACAACTTCCACCTTTTCCTCCAGGAGCTTGGTCATCTCGATTGCACCGATATGGGACAGACCGATGGCCGAGGATGCTACACAGAGAGGACATACAGAGGCACGCAGAGATCAACTTCCTCCTCCTCGGCACCCTTCACATGGTAATGCGGGTGCTTCTTTCTCGTTTGTTGCGGCTGTTCCCGCAGATGGTACTCCCTGGGACAGCTCTTTAGCCGGTTTGAGGGCTTAGAGATCCGTGAGATAGGAGTGCATTGGCATGAGGAGGGACTTCACTCGGGTTAGCGGCCGTATTCGGGATGGAGACAGAGTTGGAGTTACCTGGAGACCACGGGACCTATGGGTTATGGGCCGACCACCACCACCACGGCAATGATGACTTATGCATCCTATTCTAGCTTTTACTTTACTTTCCTCGGTTGTTTTTGTTGAACCTTGTACTTAAGGTCTGTAAAAAGTTGTCACCATTGTACTAAAGACTCAGCTTATTTATGAAGTTTTTAATTTTCTATTTTTTTTTTTTTTTGGGTGAATAAAAGAATTCATTACCAAGGAAAAGGAAAACAAGGGCCCCTTTAGGGGGAAACAACGACCAACTATTAAAGAAAATCAGCTAGGGCCACCAAGAAGAGAAAGAAACATTTGGGACACCCTAGAGACAACAATTAGCTTGTTCCTGGGGTGTCGTAACAAAAGGAGGGAGGAGCTGACAATAGTTTGGAGGAGATTTCAAAGGAAATGGAGTTCCAAATCTGTTGATAAGAACGAGACTTGGAGGTCCATTTCCTAATATTTCGCTCCATCCAAATGTGATTTAGCGCAGCACAGAAAGCCATCTTCCCCACAGTGTCACAAATAGAAGCCCCTCCGAAGGTCATATCTATCCAAATCCATTCTATTTAATATCTCTTGTGTTGTACAATCAATTTTTTTTTTTTTATTTATTTATTTTTTAGTTGTAGCTTTTAGTTGAAGCTTTTATTTATTCTAAGTAGACTCACGCCAGGATCAGTAGAGTCTAAGAGCTTTGTCTTGTGAACTTGATTGTAAATAGGAGTAGAGCACAAAGGCTTTGATACCACTTAAATGTCACACCCCGGCCAGGTTATTGAGGGCCAGGTGTGGCGGGATGTCTCTGACATCCAACCAATCCCCAAGGATCACAACTGCAGTACCCTATTTACAATCATTGCTCACAGACACAGTAATCAGAGACAACGGAAACAATTTAATTAATAGAGATAACATTATTAGTAAGAGAAGTCTAAGTGATATTTTATTTATATAAAGGATAAGGCTTGTGATACAACTATACAGTTCTCAAAGGTACCACAGAGTAAAAGAAGACAAGAAACTATACTATAACTATATAAAGCATTTATAAAGCATAAAAGAGTGGGAAGGTAGCCTGGACTATTAGGCAAGATCGGGAGGTTCGCAATCATCACGCGCACGCACAGTATCATCCACTTCAAACTCGCGCGCAAATCCAACATTAGAAGTAACTAAATCACTTTGAAAAATAAGGATATCTACAGGGTGAGCTCTCAACCGAGCCGAGTAAGAAGGGGGTCTAAGCATGAAACACAATAAATCCATGATGCATGTGCTAAACTAACATGTTCCTAGCACGATACTAAGTCTGGGGTATAAGTACTACTAGTAGTGGTAGATGCTAACCTCGGTCCCGGAACTAACCCTTGGCCACCGCGGCGAAACCATTCTACCACGGTGAGGACCCGCCCTTCCGGAACTAACACATCGGACCGACGAGACCCCCAAATGACCAACCCCGCCTGTTTATTCCCACAGTGGAATTAGGGACCCGCTAACATGGGATGGAAGATGGCTTCCCGAAACTAACACATCGGTTTTACGTCACGGGTTGTCCAACACCTTTCCCTGTTGGTAAGGGGCGCAGATCGGGTAATGAATATCAACCTAGCCCAAACAAGCCTAAACATGATGAGGTAAGCATGATCGAGTTATAAATTACCGAATTCCATCATCATAAATTCACATTATATAAATAATCAATGCAAATGCAATTCAGTATGTCTTTGTGCAACCTATTTTACATGTAGTCTAATGTATTAAATAAAAGTTAGAAAACTACATGCTCCAGGTATAGAGTTAATGATGCATGAGCATGGCATTCAGCATAAAGTTGAAATTAATGTGATAACCACGTAGGAAATTAAGGTCGAATCCCCTTACCTGAGATAGTCGATAAACCTAGTCAGTTAGAATCCCAAAAGGTCAAGTAATCCTCACAAAAAATAGAGTAAAATAGTCCTAAATAAACATAAAAACATCATATATCAGTGAGGGTAATAGTCTAGGTCAAACCCGAAGGAATCAGTCCAACAATCACATAAAAAGGGGCGGATGCAGACTTCCGGTGGGCGGTCGACCGCCCTTAGGCTCACTGCAATCGATCCGGGCCGGTGTCCGAATTTGGGGGTTTTGCTCCAATTGCTTGAATCCTTGCATGCAAGGCCCTAATTTGATGATTTAGCACCAATTCAAGGTGGGTCAGTCTATTTGGGGCTCCAATTTCATATTTGGCTTCCTAATTTTGGGATTTCATAATTTAAACCTAAATTAGTTGACATAGGGTTTATAGTTTGCCATTAGAAACAACAATTGGGCTGATTAGAGGTACAGCCATGAAGATTCAGGCATAGCTGAACCTAAACAGCACTAAACAGTAAGAAATTAGGTGGAACTTCTACTGTTTAAGCTTGGATTAAAAGCTTTAATGGCAGAAATCTATTTAGGCATAGTCTAGGCTGAAATTAGATCAAATTTAGAGGAGGAGGAGATGGAAACAGTAGGGATTCTCAGAGCTTACCTGAAATCAACAGCAAGAAGGGACGATGGCAGCCTTGTCTTTATGCTCCAAGGTCTCTAATGGAGGTCTCCAAGTTCCCAACTCAAGTCTAAGATGAATTTCTAAGGTAAGCTTCTCATTTCCCTTCTTCTTCTTCTCTTTTTCTTCTTTCTTTCTTGTTCTCCAAGGTTGGAACGATTCTGGTTCCTCTTCTCTTTGTTGGTGAATAATGAATAGTGTACAGAGGGTTATATTTATAGAAACTTATGAACTAAGGAGCTGTTTGGTCATTTGGGCATAAATTATTTCTAAACTTGATTCTTTTGTATTTATTACCTTATTCCAGCTACAGAATGATGTCATGCGACATCAGGGATGATCCGGATACGGGTAACTGTCCAAAACTACATTCCCCACTGGGGAACTGGGTCCCACTGAGTCAATTTTACTAAAATACCCTTCTTAACCGATTTGGTCGTACAAAACGTTATATAAATATATTTTAAATTATACTTACATTGAGTTTAATTAAGGGGGAGGTCCTGCAGGCTGTCCAGCCAGCAGACCCGACACAGGTAGCTCTGGTGCGAGGTCCCACTAGGTAAAAATTACTATTCTACCCCTAATACACTAATTAATTAAAAATACAACATATATACATATAAAATGGGATTCTTACCTGGGATTCGGCCTAAGACAGAGAGAGGCTTCGCAGGCCATCAAACCAGCATGCCAAGCACTTGAAAAAGATGTGATGCTGCCCATAGCTTGAGGTTAGCATGGGAAATATTGAACCAAAATCTGAAATCACTCGGGTTCCAAAAGTTCAAATTTTTTTTTTTTTGTTGCGGGTTTCACAGAGACAGCCTTATGTTATTTATAATAAGTGAAATATACAACAATGCTCCTATGGACAGATTTACTCTTATACCCATATTACACCCATATTACAACACCTTTGTACCAAGGTTCAATCTACTATGTGAGATTGGAGCAACCAACCTCTATTCGGGAATTTGTCAATTATAAAAGAAAAGTGAATCATATGGTGTGAGCAGATCTCCAGGTTCTCCACTTGATTAGTTGGATATGAAATTAATTTCTGAATGACAAAGAGTAAAATAGGAATAATATTCAAACTATCAGAAAAGAAAGACTAAGAATAGGAAGAATGCTTGAGGAGTAGGAAGATGTGGCTATAGAAGCTTTGAAAGGATTATATGTTTAAGGATATATGGGAGGTGGCCTAACCCGACTTATGAATGCTCTTTGGGAGTTTCATATAAGGGCCACCTGGGATGTTGGATCCAATATAACTTTCATCGCTTATTATGGAAATGGAGGGTGCAGAAAATATAAAGGAGACAAGGACTTCAGGCCCTGCGGCACGTAAGTTTGATCCCTCAATTATACTTATGATTGTAACGAAAGTTCTAGCAAAGCTGAAAGAATTTTTTTTCATTTATCCCCATCAAAGGTGTGCTTACTGCTTGTAAGAACATATGGAAGTCTATGGGAGTATGGGGTGCATGGATCGGGTTATTGGAAGTGGGAGTAGGCATGTGATCTTGTGGAGTGGGAATGGATCGATAAACTCCCACCATAGGATGTGAGACTAGTTGCCTGGCCTGGTGCACAAACTTGAAGGGCTAAAGTTGCTTGGATGAGCAGGCTCTTGCAATTGATATTTGGTTGCTGCCTTTTTTTTCATGGAACATGGCTACTGACTGGTAAATTGTTTTTTGAGAGATTTCTGCATTGATTAAATCAATTTAGGGCTGAAATTATCAATATTTGCTTCTAAATTTTTGGTACTCGTAGATTTCCTACTCTCAATATTTGCCATGCTGAGTCCTACCTGCTGTATTTTATAATGACAAGTTGCGACTCATGGATCCTGTTCTTGAAACTTCTAGCTTAAGTATTATGATTTTGTTATGAGTTTTACTAATAATCATCTTAGAATTTGAAATCATAGTCTCTGTTCTTCCATAGCATAGTTCAAAATCTCACGAAATTTCGCGATATTTCGCAAATTCGTATATCTCGAGCTGTCCGAGATACGATACCAATCCGAAATGGAAAAATACCATATTTCGCGATATCTCGTGAGATATCGCGAAATATCGTGACTCACGATATACGCGAGATATTGAAAAGTCACGTGCAATATTTGAGTATTTGGAAATTTCGGTCATCTCGTTTGGAAATTTGGAAATCTCGTAATTTCGGTAATCTTGTTTGAAAATTTGAAATCTCGGTCATTTTGGCATTTTACACCCACAGAAAAATACCATATTTTGATGAAATGTCGTGAAATTTGGTATCTCGGAAATTCGGTCAGACCAAAACACCGAAACGAAACGAGATTTAGTACCATGTTCCATAGTATACCAAAATAAGAACATTTTTGATACCATGAACTTTGGCTCCAAAATACTTGGTTCTTGCAAATCTTATAATTATAATGCCTGGCCTTAAAATCGTCATTTTTGACAACTAAGTTACCCTGAAATCATGGAGCACAATCTCTTTCTATCCACATATTGTTATCTTATCATTATCATCAAATCTTTGATTTCTTCTTATTTGCAGTACAGTATCTCCTACATATCTTGAGGAGACACTCCGTTCTGGGTGGCTTACAAGCACGCTATTAAGAAACCGTAATAAGTAAGTTCAGTGGTCACTTTTGTGAAAAATTATTTCTTTAAGCCATCTATTTCATGTGTCATTGTTAGTTGTTGCAATTTATCTCCTTGAAAATTATGTGATTTGAGGACTTCCGTACATATATTTGGTTAATCTCAAGATACTCATAGTAAAATAAGAAGAGAGATCTGTCCTTGGTACTTGTTTACCTACTCTTCAAAGACTTGAATTGAGACGGTCTTCTTTTTACGAACAACTCAATTCTCAGAAAACATTTGAGGACACCTAAGTCCTTCATCCGAAAGTGTTGCTGTAAGTTGGCATTGACACCTTTAATACCAGATAAATCGTTTCCACAGAGGATAATATCATCAACATAAAGAATCAACACTATCACCTTAAACCCTGAGGGCGAACAAACACAGAGTGATACAGTAGTACTGTGTGAACCCATAACAAGTAATAACTTTGCTGAATTTATCAAACCAAGCTTTTGGTGACTGCTTCAAACCATAAATTTGCCTTGCAAGCATATTTTTTGTGCAATTCTCCCCTGAGAAACATACTCAAGAGTTGCTCCATATACACTTCTTCGTGTAAGTCACCATATACAAATGCATTCTTTATGTTAAGCTGAATAAGGACCAGTCAGGATTCAAAACCCAAAAACTAAAAACACGAGCGGAGTTAAGACGAGAAACATGAGAAAGAGTTTCAAAATAATCAACCCTATAAGTCTGCGTGTATCCTTAGCAACCAAGCGAATTTTAAATCGCTCAAGTCAGCCATCGGGGTTACACTTAATGGTATATACCCAACGACATTTCATGAGCTCCTTACCTGTAGAAAAATTAACCAAAGTCTATGTCTGGCAACAATGCAATGCATCCATTTCCACATCCATATCCAATTTCCACCTAGGATAAGACAGAATGTGTAGACAAAGACAAGGCAAAGCTATGAAGCGAAGAAGGAAAATGGAAAGAGAAGTAAACTGAGCAATATGGTAAGTAACAAGAGATTTTTGAGTACACAAACAAGTACCTTCAGAAGGTTGACAGGTAGGTCAATGGTTGAAGGTGGAGGAGAAGGATCCCTAGACAAAGAATTTGAGCTGTAGAGAAGGAGCAGCTGCAACTGGTAGAAATGACTTAGGAAAGCATCGTTACACTTGCAGTGGTGATGACTGAGATGTAGAAGAAGGGTCTTCAAAGGGAATCAATGCAGGAATGGGAGGAGATTAGAAGAATTTAGTTTCCAGGACATGACCCTCAGCAGAAAAATATGGAGTACTTCAAGAAAGGTAACATCAACACTGATGAATTGCATCCAGAGGGGGTTCTCAACTTCTCATCAACAGATTTGGGGATCAAGTTTGGTATGATGCAGGTTCAGATAGACTTGCACCTGTGGTTTCGATTTTAGTTAATGGGGGATGGGAACCGGGCCCAATTAGATCGAATGCCCTTGAGATTGCGTGGAGACAGCTCGGAAATATTACAAGGCTTAATGCTTCAGATGATGATATTGTTGTTTGGAATGCAAATCCTTTAGGTCTCTTTTCTTCTAAATCGGCCTGGGAGTTTCTCAGGAGAACGAGTCCGAAGGTCAAATGGGCAGCTGCTATGTGGTTTCATTTGAGTATGAGTATCCCAGGCAGTCCTTCACTTCTTGGAGATGCTTAGTTGATTCACTCCTATATTGAACCAGATTCAGAAGAGAAATGTTCATCTTGCATCATTCTATTGCTTATGCTGGTCAGGTTCGGAATGTGGAAACCACTTATTCTTTGAGTGCAGCTTCTCTAGTCAGATATGGAGAGACATCAGTCGGCTTTGCTCTTCTAGATCCCCAACTTTGGACGTTATGGTGGAAGCTGAGTGGGTTGCTAAGGAGTTTGGAGACGATCAGGTGGGAAGCATTGGCTAAGTGGCGTTTTGTGTTACCATAGATCACTTGTGGATGGAAAGAAATCTCAGGATGTACGGAACAAAGCATGGACCAGATTTTCTATTATTCATGTTTCTGCTGATGTGAGGAATCGTTTTCACTCTATCACCCTGAGGGGGAAGAGATCTTCTCAGAACTATTGCCTTATTGACATTTGACAAATGGGGGGTGAATGCTCTTCTATTGGGCTAGCTGGGCTGTATGTGTTTTGATCACTTTCGGGCCTTTCATTTTGGCCTCTTAGGCTGATTTTAGCCCCTTTCTTTGTATATTCCATCTTTTTGTTCTATAAATTTGATTTACCAATAAAAAAACACTGATGAATTGTTGCCGAGTGACAAGAGTCATAGCATCATTGTTGTTTTTGAGTTTGATATACCCAAGACAAATGCATTTGATGACTCGTGTAGATAATTTATCATCCCCTCAAAAAATATTAGGAACATTCATATGAAATAGTAGTGAGTGTGCAATCTCCAATAAATGCCGATTTTTCCATTTAGTCACACCATTCTGTTGAGGGGAGTATGAGCAACTAGTTTGATGAATAATACCATGCTCTAAATAAAGCAAAGAAATCTCACGTTGAGTATACTCAAGCATTATTAGAACGAATTTTTTTTGAAGCAAATACCAAATTTAGTTTTTATTTCATTATATATATTAGAACAATCTTTTAGCAAATATAGTTGGATTCACCGAGAATGATCATCCACAAAGGTAACAAAATAAGAAAATCCAGACTTACTATTAATACAATAGTAACCCCAAATATTAGAATGGACTAAGGAGAACAAAGATTGACTCCTAAAGACATCACGAGAAGAAATGGAAGTGTGATGATGTTTGCTAAGCTCACAAGATTAATGCATGAAATGGACTTGCAACTAGGAACCATATGCTGATGCATGGAGAGTTACAAATGTCCCAGCCGATAATGCCAATAAAGAGGAGAAGCACTGATGTAGTCCTAGATTGGTAGATAATCCAACTAGGAGCCTGTAACCTGGATCTGCTATAAACTGGTAAATCGGGAAGGTCAAAATTGGGATTTTTGGTCAAATTAGTGTTAGGGTTTAATGGAACCTAGGGTTTGATGATAGGGTTAGGCTAAGTTGATGTAGGGGAATCTATCAGTGAAGGTTTCGTTAAGTTTTAATGGGGGAAAGTGTGCTGGAATAGAATTGCAGCAATTTAGGGTTAGGTCTCTAGGTTTTTGGAAAGAGAATAATGATGGAATCTAGGGTATAGGGTTGTCTATTGGGGCTCTAACCAAGGTCGAGTTTCCCACTAGGTGTGAGGGAGATTCGGTCCAAGTTTGGCTGGATTTTGATGGTCTGATGTAAAGTTATGGTGAAATCACAAAATTAGAAAGTAGAAAAATGATAATAGAAACTTACGGTTTTAGACAAACCTGTCACCAATTGAATATCAGACCTGGAATGAAAGGAGAAGATAATGCTGCAGGCTGTGCTCCAAACCAGACTCAATTAATTGAAGTAAAACTCAGAAGTTGCAGCAGCAGTACTTTGAAGAACAGGCAGATCGAGCTTCAATGGAGAAAACCAAAATTCCCAACAGAACTGTGATCTGAATCTTCTTCAAACAGTGATCAAGTAGGAGTAATCCTCTTGAATGGCATAAACTTGCTATCAGGTCTGTTGTTGATGTTCTTGAACCAGCAGAGAATTAATAATGAGCAGTCCACCAAAGTAGAGTGAACAGTACCCATGAACAGTACTTTGAAGAAGAAAGAGAAGAATGGAAAAAAGTTGGAATTACACAAAACAAATTCTTATTCATTCTATCGTGGGGGCTCTCAAGAGCTCTTACATATTTATAGCTTCATGGCTGGATAGAAAAACAGACTTAAACTAGGACTCAACATAGAAATTTGGAAAACAGAAGTTAAACTCTAACTAGGAGTCCCAACTAGGATTAGGATTCACAACTAGGACTAGGATTCCCAACTAGGATTCCCAAAAATAGAAACTAGGACTCAAACTAAAATTAGGATTCCCAACAAAATAGATACTAGGACTCCTAATTAGGATTCAAAGTTAAACTAGTAATCCAATTAGGATTACAACTTCAAATAAAAGACAACCCCACGATTTATGCTGGTGTAGGGTAAAATCCTACACCTAACCTATACCTACACTACTGCTGGTGTAGGGAAGAATCCCTACACATGTGGCTGATTTTAGACAGCCAATTTACATCAAGCACCACTAGAAGTAACAGAAGTAATCGTAGAGGAGGAAGCACCGTCAAGGTAGTATAACCTATCTTTCTCACGCCCTCCACCAATCGTCTTCCTTATCTTGAGATCCTGAAAGGCATAATAAGAAGGATAAAAAGTAAATGGCTGAGTCTCAAGCTGTTGAACTTGTTTAAATAACCGGTGATAGTCATTATGAGACACAATCACTGATTGACTGGAACCAGATGAAGAAGCAAGATTAGTATCATTAGGAGACACCACTTCAGAATTCCTATAAGCACTGACTATTGGCAAATTGTTGCACCCATTGAGGTTTATCATACTTCAGTTAGCACTTTTCAACAATGATTAAGTTTATGATGGTGCGAACACTGATGTAAAGCTTGGTTGATTTGCTGTCCTCCACGACCACCAGAACCACGTCCTCGATCTCCCCTTGAACCACAACCTCTTCCAGGAAATCCAAACCCACGACCACGACTGTCAGATACAAAAGCCAAACTATCTTGGAAGAAGATAATGATTCAGATTTAGTGAGTAAGGGAGACACAATGTGCCGAATACAGAAAAATGGTTCATTCATAGAAGGAACCTTTTCATCAAAAGAAGCTGACTTTTGACGGGATGCAAATCAGATGTAAAACCAAATAAAAATTTAGTCACCTAAAATTCTGCATGTTGGATGACTCCAAATCAGTAGTAAGGGGATGTTAGCATTCAATTCCTCCCACGTGCCTTTAAGTGTATCTACTCACAGATATGTCAAGTTGCTTGAAATTAAAGATGTTTTCATGGAGATCATAAACTGAGGACATATTTTTATTCTGAGAAAAGCTATCCTTCAAATCATCCAAATCATCCAAAAAACCTTTGGCTATGGTATGGAACTTAACAATCTCAGCAATTGATGGATCCATACTGTTCCATAACTAGACCAATAATGTATCATTCTTATGCATTCGATCATCATAGTCTTATGAGTCAGGAGACGATGGTACTGAAGTTAAGTACTTCAATTTGTCCTTAAACACTAATATAAACTTTCATAGCTTGAGTCCACAAAAAATAGTTAGAAGCACCACTTAGCTTAACGCCAGGTTGGAGTTGTGGAGATCAACCTTGGAATCAAAAGGTTTGAAGATTAGTAGAATAAAGACAGAGTATATGGTGTATGGTGTGTAACTTTAGTTACTCTAGGACGGTTAATGAGGCGGTGAAAATTGATGAGAGGGAGATTCCACAAAATGAGTATTTTAGGTATCTGGGTTCAATCATTAATAAAGAAAGTGATATAGAGGATGATGTTGCACATAGAATTAAAATAGGATGATTGAAGTAGAGAGGTGCGTCTAGAGTGTTGTGTGATCGGCGTATTCCTTTAAAGCTTAATGGAAAATTTTATCGGACTGTCATACGACTGGCTATGATGCATAGTGCGGAATGTTGGGCAGTTGAGAGAAGTCAAAGAGCTAAATTAAGTGTAGCAGACATGAGGCTGTTGAGATGGATGTGTGGCAAAACTAGGAAGGAAGGATGAAACAAGGAATGAGTATGACCATATTAGAGCTGATTTGGGAGTAGCTACGAGAAAGTCCTTTGAGGTGGCATGGTCATGTTCAATGGAGGCCTTGGGATGCTCCAGTACAGAGGAGTGATTTGATTCAGATTGAAAGAGCTAAAAGAGCCAGGGGCAGGCCTACCATGGGAGAAGTGGTGAGGAGAGACATTCATAGCTTAGGACTTGTATTATGTATGATTTCAAATAGAGCTGATTGGAGAGCACTGATCTATGTAGCCAACCCCATTTAGTTGGGATAAGGTTATGTTGTTGTCGAACACTAACAAAGTCTAAAGAAGGTTTTGAGTCACCCATTATATCAGAATAGAGATAGTTGCAGCACCAAAACAAATTACAATAATGAAAGGAAATCCCAACCTCAGATCATGGGCAGTAGATAGAGAATAACCATATCTAAGTTGTAGGCCAAGAAGAACTGAAAACAGATTGCAGAGCAGAAATTCAATAGATAGAAGAATGTCCAAACATAAGCAATATTAATCATCAATATCAACTTACAAACAAAAAGAATCAAAACTAGAAGTCACAGAACAAAAGAAGTCCAGATTGCAGAAGATCTCCAAAACATAGGGAATCAAAATCGCAGAAAACTTCTCAAGCAAATCACAGTGCTAAAGAGTGCTCTGATGATGCTGAAACTTTACTCATGTATATTGCTTGATAGAGAGAACAAGTTTGTAAAATATCAAGGAGATCTGAAAAGGAAAAGTAGTTTCTTGCAACATCCTTCTTGGACAAGGATTCTTCAAATTCGAACCAAAAAATTGACCAGATCATAAGGAGACTGATCTGATATTTCATAGGGGCTTGATGGAGGGTTGATAATCACCCATGCATGTTCACAATGCATAGAAAATCTCTTGTTTTAATATTCTATCGAATGAGAAGACATCACAGACAAGAATGGTATGCAATCACTGATTAACCTGCTCTGATACCATGTGACAATTTCAGGACAAGAAAACTAGATCCTGTGCAAAGAAGAAGAAGAAGGGAAGAAAGAACAAAGGAGCAGAGAGAATTATATGATCTTACAAGCACCCTCCTATGCTTGTTTTTAAATTACCCATATGCCCCTGAAATAAAAGTTCCCTTACCATAAAGTGAATAAACTCCTGTGGTACAAATCTACTGCAGTAACTTTAACAAAGTTTTTGCATTGTAGTGTTTTTAGTGGTTTGGTTTCTAGATGATTTCTGGAGTAGACATTGAAACATAAAAGAGATGAAATTGACCAGTTATTGTGAAGTAATCATTAGATTATAGTTAGCATATCCTTTATGTATCTAACTAAAAGTATTGATCTAGTGATGGCTGAAATGTTGAGCTCTAGATCTTTGAATTTTGAATTTCTTCCTCCAATTATGTTATTGGCAAACTTGAGCATATTCAGGGAGAGTTTTTTTTTTTGGCTTTTTACAACAGCTTGAGGCTTGTAATCTGATTTTCCTTTGTTGTTTTGTTTCGATAATGTATGTTTATGTATTGATGTAGGTACCATGGTATTTTAAATGGTATAGATACAGTGATGTGGGACCCAGCTACAGATGTTTTCTTGCCCTCTAACTTCAATGGTAATAGCTGAAATTTAATATGTGGACTAAAGATAACTTCCTGTGGAAGGTTTTTTGTTTTTCTCTGTTGATTTTTCTGCTTCTGTTGCTTATAAGTTATAAATATAAGGCTAGGAGTGTAAGAAGACCAGCTCAAGCTCAGCCTATCCTAACCCACAGTCTTGCAGTTTAGAATCAGATCATGCCTCTCTGGGCATGAGCTGAGCACACCAGAATATGACGGGTTGGCAGAACCAGGGTCAACCCTTGAAAATTTGCTTTTGAATTTGGCATTGGCTTAAGGTTAGATTTTATACTTTTGTCAGCTCTAATATAATCTGTTATCGGATTATAAGGAATTCAAATTTGATTAAGCAACAGAAGCATAGCAATAATACCATTTACATTGTATAATTAATACTGGGTAAATTACACTTAGACTGTTAGAGTTATTAGAATTTATGTCCTAGGGGTACTTTAGGAACTGGACCTTATCTAGTTCCCTTATTATGTAATTTCTTCTTCTTCTTTTTTCTTTTTACCTCCCTAGGGAGGTTGGATGTAATATGTTAAGAGTTGTTATTTGAGTAATATAGGTGTGGAGAATAATCTCATACACAACACTTTCTACCGCAATATCTCTTCTTCCTCTCCTCTCCTCCTCTTACTTCTTCAATCTCTTCTCCTTCTCTTACTAACAGCCCTAACCTGAAACTCAACTTAGACTGCCTTAGGTTTCTGACAAGTAGACACCGCACACCTCCTTTAGTAACAAGTAACTCAAGTCTCAATCACTCTTTTCTCCTTCGCAAGTTTTTACTCTTCTTTATCTTTTCATGTTTCTCTTCTTCAGTTACTTTTTGGTTTCTTTATTGATCTGATACCATTACATGGACAATTTCAATGTTACTAATTATCAGTTAGTTTTATGGAAGCAATTTTAATGTCAAATGTCTTTTTTGCAAAATCACCCTCATGTCTTACAGCTGCTCATTCAGTGGAAAACCAAGGTATGCAAATGAATTTGTAGATAAGCTGGCAATCTGGGTGAAATCTCAGGGAATTCATTGCCTTTGTTGTAATTTTGGGGTTTAAAGGGTAGAATTGTCCATAGGGGTATTTCTGTCCTGTAACCTCTCTAGAATGTTCCACTCCTCATTATAACTAAAGATCGAATGTGTCTCATATGACACAAGTCCTATTTTCCCAACTCAACATGGTATCAGAGCGAGAAAGATCGACCTAGGGAGTCAACCCTAATCCAGCCTCTCTTCCCCTCTCTCTCTCTCTCTCTCTCTCTCTCCCTTTCTCGATTTCTGTGCCTCCCACAGCCTAGCGCCACCACCCCTCTGCCTTCCACCTTCTTCTAGTAGCAGTCCTTCTTACCGCAGCCTTCTCTCACAATCCAGCCACCTCGGTGGCTCTTTTCTAAGCCACCGAGGGTCTTTTTTCCCCCTTTCTTTTGTGTGGTTCCTTCAATTACACTAATGCTGTGAAGGACCTAATTCTTTTTTTTTCTTTCTCTTTGATGGGATCCAGATTTTATCCAATTGATTTTTTTCCAGATCTTTCTGGCATCATTTTTTTTTTTCTGGTTCCCCTTTTTCTAATCGATTCTTTTGCAGTCTTTTGGAATCGATTTTTTCCTGGCCTTTTTCCTGTGTCTATCGAATTTTTTTAGGATACCACCTGAAATCGATCTCTGTTTGCAGTTTTTTTTATCTCGATTTCTTGCTGTTGAAATTATTTATCCACCTGTGTCCCCCTTTGGATAGTCCTCCATGTTAGAGCTCCTGTATAATATACATATTGTTTCCTCCCTTTCCTATAAGGTCGGCCTTTTAGAGGAAGTGGTTTTAATATGGTATCAGAGCAGACAGGGGTCACGGTATCGAGTCCCTTTGGGAGCGGGCAGGTGTTGAAATTATTTATCCGCCCGTGTCCCCCTTTGGATAGTCCACCGTGTTAGAGCTCCTGTATAATATACATATTGTTTCCTCCCTTTCCTACAAGGTCAGCCTTTTAGAGGAAGTGGTTCCAACACTTTCACCTTGCTAGACTCGAATTTTCCCAAATTCCTTGGAATCGATTTTTTTTTTTCTGATCCTGTTTTTGATCAGTTATACAAGATCGATTCTCTAGATTTTTTTGGAGGTTCTTTTATCCAATCTGAGATGACTGGTTCAGAGGTATGTTGTGGTTCTTCTGGAGAGGATGGAGGTCACCATTACCCAACTTTTCCCCCTTGTGCTATTAAACTTGATGGGGGAAATTATCTGAAGTGGTCCAAGTCAGTTTACTTCTCTTTTGATGCTCATGGATATTGTGGCTATCTCACCTGTGCTAAGCCAAAACCCACTGCTGAAGCTGAACAAGAAAAATGGAGTTCCGCTAACTCCCTGGTTATGTCATTTCTCTTCAACAGCATGCAGCCGGAGATTGCTGATAGTTATATGCTCTTGGACACTGCTGCCAAGATCTGGAAGGCAGCTCAGGCAACCTATTCCCAAGTTGGTAATGATGCTCAAGTCTATGAACTAAGACAGAAGCTTCATGCGACTAAGCAGTGTGATCGAACCTTGTCTCAATATTTCTCTGAGTTGTGATCCCTCTGGCAATCCCTGGACTATTATGATGACTTTCAGTGCTCCACCGCTGATGTTATTGCATTTCAGAAACGGAAGGATAAGTTCCGTGTTTATGATTTCTTGGCTGGCGTCAAGGTAGAGTATGATCAGCTCCATGCATAGATTTTCAGCCTGAACCTTTTCCCACTTAGGAGCAGTCCTACACCTTGGTGCAACTGGAGGATACTTGCCGATCTGCTATGCTTCCGCATTCTGTAACTTCTGCACCGGAGCAATCAGCCCTTACTTCTGGTCCTGCTGTACCATCTCAGGGAAGTAACCAGAAGTCAACCGATTGCCCTGCTTCTGATCGACCTCCTATCAAGTGTGACTATTGTGGTCGAGAGAGACACACCAAAGAATTCTGCTGGAAACTCCACGGTCGCCTTGCTGATGGTAATACTAAGGGTTGTGGCCGTGGCCGTGGCAAGCCATCTGCACCTGTGTCTGAGACTACTGAGGCTGAATCACCCGCTCCTGTTGCTCCTTCTATGCCAGATGAGGTCACTATGCTGCTCCGCCGCTTGGTAACAAAATTGGATTGGCCTGCCTCTATCAATCCTGCCACTGCTTCCTCCTCTACATTTTTACCAGGTTCTTCCACCGCTTCAGGTATATCTTTTGCTGGTTGTGTGTCTGCTGCTCCCAGTCCATGGATTATTGATTCTAGAGCCTTAGATCACATGACCGGTAATTCTAGTCTTCTTCCCCAGTATTCTCCTTGTTCTGGTAAAGACAAGGGTCACATTGCAAATGGGTCTCTTTTTTCTGTCTCTGGACAAGGATCCATTCGATGCACTCCTACTTTAACTCTGAATAATGTCTTGCATGTTCCTGCTTTTTCTACCAAACTCCTTTTCATTCATCGTCTTACTACTGATTTGAATTGTAGAGTCATTTTTTTTTCTCTTCCTACTATTTGTTTCAGGATTTGGTAACGGGGGAAACGATTGGCTCTGGTAGGGCTTGTGGTGGTCTCTATTTGCTCGATGAGGCAGTTTCTTCAACTTCTCAATCTCATCACACCAAATCTGATGTTTCTGCATCTCTTCTTCTTCGGCATAAGCATATGGGTCACCCGCATGTGGGGACCTTAGCTAAATCTTGTCCTAGTTTGTTTTCTGGATGTAGTTTGAAAGATATTTTTTATGAAGCTTGTGTTTTAGCCAAGCAAACCCGTATTTCTTATTCTGTTTCTAAAAATAAAAGTCCAGCATCTTTTATGATAATTCACTTGGATGTATGGGGTCCATCTCCATGTACATCTGTTTCGGGTTTTCGGTGGTTTGTCTTTTATTGATTGTCATACTCGGGTTACTTGGTTCTATCTGATGCGACACAAGAATGAAGTGTTCAACTGTTTTCAGTCTTTCCACAATATGGTCCGGACTCAGTTCAAGACCGACATCCAGCCTTCGTAGTAACAATGGGCGGGAATATTGTGATGGTCCGTTTTGGGCATACCTTGATTGTCACGGCATTCTCTATCAGACTAGCTGTGTGGATACACCTGCCCAAAATGGTGTGGCTGAACGGAAAAACCGCCACTTGCTTGAGGTGGCTCGCTCCTTGCTTTTTGAGATGCATGTGCCGTTGCATTTTTTGGGTGATGCAGTCCTTACTGCTGCCTATTTGATCAATCGGATGCCCGCTCGTGTGCTGAATTTTAATTCACCTCTCCAGGCTCTTCAAGGATCAACAACCTTCATTGTTCTACTGAAGGTTTTCGGTTGTGTGTGCTATGCTCGGAACCATCAACATCCTAGCAAATTGGAACCACGGGGACTGAAATGTGTCTTTGTTGGGTATTCTCCATCTCAGAAAGGCTATCGGTGCTATCACCCACCCACACGACGTATGTATGTCACTATGGATTTTAATGAGGCAACTCCTTACTTTTCTCTGGCATCTCCTCAAGGGGGGCCCTTGGTACTTAGTGATGACATGCCTCAAGGTTCTACTCTTCCTCATCTACCTCCTTCTGCAGTTGTTCCTATTCAGGGGGAGAGTTTGGACAGTACTGATGCTGTCCATGGTCATACTCCAGTCCCAGTTCGCCCACCAATTGTTCCTTATGACATTGTCTACAATCGTTGACCTTGTGAGCAGCAAATAGAGCCTGCCAAAGCTGCACCAACTCTACCTAGTCAACCGTCATTCTCCTACAACAGATCCGGTTACATCAGGTAATGATAAGTTTCCTTCTGAGCCCATTATTTCAGATTCCATTATTTCAGGTTCTCCTTCTCTTGATGCTTCCCTTGACCTTCCCATTGCTCTCCGTAAGGGGACTAGAACTTGTACACAACATCCTATCTCTAAGGCTGTCTCGTATGGGTGTCTGTCTCCTTCCTTTTGTGCCTTTGTATCGTCTTTGTCTTCTGTTTCCATTCCTCAGAACTGGCAGGAGGCTTTTAAAGATCCAAAGTGGAAAGCAGCAATGGTGGAAGAAATGCAGGTTTTAAAGAAGAACAATACATGGGACTTGGTGAGTCTTCCTCCCCAAAAGAAGGCTGTCAGTTGTAAATGGGTGTTCGTTGTTAAGCAAAAGGCTGATGGATCCATAGATTGTTACAAGGCTCGACTGGTGGCTAGAGGATTTACACAGACCTATGGTCTGGATTATCAGGAGACTTTTGTACTGATGGCAAAAATGAACACCATTTGGGTCATTCTCTCATGTGTCGTCAATCTTGGCTGGGCATTGCAACGACTTGATGTCAAGAATGCCTTCTTACATGGGGAGCTCGAAGAAGAGGTGTATCTTGACATTCCTCCTGGGTTTGCTAGTGAAGCAACTGTTGGCAAGATGTGCAAACTCAAGTGTGCTTTATATGGACTAAAACAGTCCCCTGGAGCTTGGTTCGACAGATTTCATAGTGCTATGATCTCATTTGGCTACTCCCAGAGCAACGCTGACCACACTCTCTTTATCAAGCACACTGGGTCAAAGATCGGAGTTTTGATTGTCTATGTCGATGACATAGTGGTAACTGGTGACGACACTACGGAAATAACACCCCTCAAGGCGTATCTTGGTCGAGAATTTGAGATCAAAGACATGGGACAATTGCGCTACTTCCTAGGCATTGAAGTGGCTCACTCTACCAAGGGCGTATTTCTCTCTCAGCGAAAATACATGTTGGATATTCTGACTGAGACTGGCATGTTGGGATGTAGACCAGCCGATACACTAGTTGAAGCAAATGTTCATTTATCTAGTTAAACAGGTGAACCTGTGGACAAAGGTCAGTACCAACGTCTGGTGGGAAAATTGATCATCTATCCCATACATGTCCTGATATCTCTTTTGATATCAGTATGGTCAGCCAGTTTATGCATGATCCATACTCCTCTCATTGGGAAGCTGTCATTCGGATACTCAGATACTTGAACGCAGCCCTAGGTAAAGGAGTTCTTTTCTCGCCTCATTCTCATCTTTGAATCGAGGCCTTTACCGATTCAGATTGGGTCAGTTCTCCTGACTACAGATGGTCTACATCTGGTTATTGTACATTGGTTGGAGGTAACTTGGTCACATGGTGCAGCAAGAAGCAGGCTATGGTTGCCCGATCAAGTGGTGAAGCCGAATTTTGTGCCATGTCTCATGGCATCTGCGAGCTGATATGGATTAAAGGCCTATTACAAGATTTGGCTATTGCTATACCTTTGCCTATGATGTTATATTGTGACAACAAGTCAGCCATTAACATTGCCCATAACCCTATTCAGCATGATCGCACAAAGCACGTGGAGATCGACAGCCACTTTATCAAAGAGAAGTTAGAAGCATAGTTTAAAATCTTGCGATATCTCGGTATCTCAGGCTGGTTGAGATGGCCAAAATATCCAAAATATACCGAAATATCGCCGAAATATGGTATTTTTTCTGCCATATTTCGGCACTCCATCTCGGTGGGTTTTTGGCCATATTAAGACCTAATACTTCATGTACACCCTTATGTAAGCTACATAAACACATATAAACCTTCATATTGCAAAAAAAAATGAACTCAAAGTGGTGTTTTGGGTTTGCACCCTTGATTGACAGTATACGGTCGCTGACCCTGATGTATAAATAGTTAAATACACATTGATTAGGTACTAAAAGACATAAGAAATTTAAACAAAGTAATGAAACAAAAATAACTCATATAACTTATAAACTCGATAATAGTCAATAGTTCAATACTCAATAGTCAATACTCATTACTCAATAGTCAATACACAAAGTCACAAGTTCACAACTCACAAGAGTGCAAGACTCACAAGAAATATCACGAAATATCGCCAAAATATCCGAAAAATCACGAAATATCCCGAAATATCCCGAAATATCACCGAAATATGAACTTTTGCCATTTCGCCTTGCCATTTCGTCTCGGTACTGTCGAGATTTCCGAAATATCCCGATATATCGGCGATATTTCGCGAAATCTTGAACCATGGTTAGAAGAAGGGCTAATTTGTACTCCCTTTGTAAAATCTGAAGAACAGTTAGCTGATGTGTTTACAAAGGGGTTAAGTAGTAAACTTTTTAGTCCTCTAGTGTGCAAATTGAGCATGCATGATATCTATGCTCCAACTTGAGGGGGAGTGTTGTGATTTGGGGTTTAAAGGGTAGAATTGTCCATAGGGGTATTTCTATCCTGTAACCTCTCTAGAATGTTCCACTCCTCATTATAAATAAAGATCGACTGTGTCTCATATGACACAAGTCATATTTTCCCAACTCAATAGCCTTAAATGGAGTGGTGTGGCTTTTCTTTGTATTTCTTTTACACGTTTTGTGTGTCACTGCTATGTGATTTATATTGTGGCATTTTACTCTCTTTGTTGATTCAGTAAAATTTCCATTGCCAAATAATATTATTATAAATAATTAGACCTTATGCCCCAGGTTTAAATATCTTTCCGTATCCACCAATATGTATTGTATCATTAAAAAAAAAAAAAAAAAAAATGTATTGAATCATTAAGGTACCGATATGATACCTAAAAAAAATTTGGTATTAGTACATCTAAGAAACCTCATCCTTGATATATAATCAATTGAATGCACTAGTCTTGTTGTACTTTCCTTTTTATACATGATATATTTTACATATTACTTATTTACAGTGTTTTATGCCTAAAAACTGTATTTTGCATCTATCTTAAGCATTTCCACACGTTTCTTGACCATTTCAATACTTTTTTTTTTTGGATGAATAAATATATATTACCAAACCCCAGGAGGGGGCAGGGAAAGAGGGGAAAGGAAATACAAGGGGAAAAGGGGGGGGGGGGGGAAGAAACAATAAGCCAACCTACGCAGAGATGGAGGGGAATAAAATAGACAAATCCAGGCCCCAGGAGGCAGCGATATGCCTGTTCCTAGGGGAGTCCAGAACCGGATGATGGCGGGTGCAACTGAGTTTGGAAGAGACTTCAAAGGAGATGGCTTTCCAAATCAGATCATAAGATCGAGAGTTGGAAGTCCATCTCCTAAGGTTCCGCTCCATCCAAATGTGGTAGATAGCAGCTCCAAAAACCAGCTTTCCAATGGTGTCGCATATCGAGGACCCAGAGAAAGACATATCCATCCAAAGACATTTCAATACTTATCTTGAGCGTATCATGCATCTCTCCGATACGATACATCTCTTATAATCATCCTTCCAATATGATACCCGATACTTTAAACCTTGAGTATGTTTAACTTTTCTTTGATGTTGTTGGAGGTACATCGGTCTCTCTTCTCCATACTTCCTTGGTTAGGATCCCCGTGGTAGGGGAACCAAGGACAGAAGAATCCCCTGCAACCACCTCCTCATATTGATGAAGTCAACACCAGAATTAAGGCTTGGGATCTTTCTATGGATAGATCACCTAAAAGCATTCAATATTTTGGTTTTAACTTTTCTAGATCATATTGGAATCAAAATATTTAGCAAATCAAACTGACTAATTTTTCAAATGACACCAAAATCATACGTGATGGACAATTACTAATGACCTAGTTTCCTTAGATTCAGAAGGCGCATAAGTATTGTGTGAACTTGCTTTTCTGTTGGTAATGGTAGTATGTGCCAGTGCTACTTTGTTCTTAGAGATGAGCCTCACCCTTGAATATGTTTCTGCATATGATGTGACTGCTGTTTTGTCAATTACTATATGGTTCCATGCTGAGTGCCTTACTGTGTTTTCCTGACGTATTGTCCCTTGCAGCTCAAGAACTGGAAGGGAAAAAAGTATGCAAACAATATGTTCAGAGGGGGTTGGGTTTGGCTCCTGAATGCGGTCAAATTGGTAGCAATTCAAACAGGGTACCATTGGTTGTGTGCATTAGTCGTTTGGTTGCTCAAAAAGGTCTCCATCTGATCATGCATGCGATTAAACGGGTAGAAGAATTGGTAAGCCGTCCATGATAGAGGAATTTTAACACATTTACCAACATGGTGTATGACTTATTAAATCACACACTCACACCAGCCTGCACCCACCTAGCCACCTGCACACGCTCATATTCAATTCAAATTAGCTGAAGGAAAGAATAGGATGTCTGGAAAGGATTAACACATTTACCAACATGACATGGATTACCATGTACACTTGGATGCATTACTGGTTTGCGAATCAATAACCAAATAATTTGTGAATTTCATGTAGGATCTTAAAGGAAGTTTAGGTTTTGGGAGAAGGTTCTCTGAGCTAGTGGCAGAGGCTACACCATTAGCCTCTCTCTCTCTCTCTCACTCTGTGTGTGTCCTCCCTGCCCCCCCTTTAACAAGCCGCCCTGCATGCCCCTGATTGGTGCATTCTCCAAGCTGCCAGCTTGGAGAACCCTCTCCCTTAGGTTTTAGCAGAACTAGGGTGTGGAAGTCTTAGATAATTATAAACAGTAAATGTGCATAAAGTCTGAGGAATGAGGATGAAGGAAGGGTTTTGAAAAGAAAATAATGGGATTATTATTGAAAATTTGAGAAATGCCACAAAATTGGGGTATCAACAAGTTATGGAAACTAGGGTTATAGTTGGAGAACTGGAGTTCGAATGAATCCTTGAAGAAGAGTAAACAAGACAGCATAACTTCACTGCTGAAGAAAGTTTAAACTTTGATGGAGAAATCAAGGAAATATTTAAATATCCAACATACACCTTATTTTTTAGTTGGTTTCTAAGGTTTTGGGTGTAACTATGTTTGAAAAAGGGTGAGAAATGAGAATAGGGTCAGAAATAAGGTGCTAATCTGGATTGGGATGGTTGTTGCTGGTTTTTTCAAAGAGAGTATAATCTCTAATTTCCTGGATTGGTGGGGTAGAGTGACTTTCTGTTTGCCTGCCAAGATTTATGGAATGGTAGGCTAAGGTTGGGTTTGGTTGATGGAACCAGTAGATTTTGTTGAAATCTAATCATGGTGTACGCTGAGCAGAAATGGGACATGAAGGTCGTACAAAATCTGGGAAAAAGCAATGTAAGTTTGATGAAGAAGTTGATAATGATCAGTCATCAGGAGGAATTTTAGTAGCATGGCACTTTGGGCACTTTCTTCAGAAATCAGAAGTACTTAAAGGTATCACTGGACAACCCATAGAGAACAGTTCACGCTCACTCTCTAACATTCCATCATATTTAGGAGGATCATTCAGAGATGTGGATAGGCTCACATCTCTTTGTCATGATTTATGCTCTCTGCTGAAGGAGGACAACTCAGGCATAGGCTGGATGGTCACTGGTGCAGACAACCCTTTGAGCTTATCTTATTAAATGTATTCACTTTAACTAATCCTCACTTACATCGCTAACAAAATAGTTGCTGGAATTTCTCTGATTTCATGAAATCAAAGTCAAGAAAAAGAACATATTTATAGGATTCCTTCACCCCATGGACATCCAGCCATTTCAGTCCTATTTTATCTTAACTTTTGAAAAGATCGAGGTGATTTATGGCTTATGTACAAGATGGAGGTGCTTGCAGAGATTTCTGAAGATAGAGATGCTTATATATGTTGGCACTTTCTTCTCAAGTAGGGACCCTGGGTTTAAACTTAGCCAAAATAAAAAGAAAAAGTATGGCTAGAAACCAAACCATGTACTAATAAGATCACTTAGTAAATACTTAAACCACTAATAGGACCCATGTCTAACCAAAATACATAAACCAAACCTTAATCATGTCTGGACCAAACTGGTTGTGCATAATTACAGTACTGCCACTTGATTCTAGTGAATAATAAAGTATCTAAAATAGAATGCTTGCACTAAACGGTCAAATATAGCCTGAAAAATCAGAAGGCTTCTCTCAAGCATGTTTGAGTTGGAAATGATGCAAGGATCGAATCAAGGGAGGAGAGGAGAAGTAGGACGTGAGAAGAGAAGAAGAGAAGAAGAAGAGAGAGGAAGATGTGCAACCCAATGTTGGGGAGAGAAGATTCCTTTCCCCTATTTGATTTACTAACATGAAATGAGAATTACACACGCCTTCCTAGGGAGGTAAAAGGTAAAAAAGGAAAATTACAACATAAGACAACAAGATACTAAACTAGTACCCAAACTACCCTTATTACATAAACTCTAACACTCCCCCTCAAGTTGGAGAATAAATGTCATACATTCCCAGCTTGCATAAAAGGGCATTAAACTGATTAGGCATGATCCCCTTTGTAATAATGTCAGCCAATTGATCGCCTGTATTAACAAAAGGAGTACAAATGTAGCCAGAGTCAATCTTCTCCTTGTGAAATGTTGGTCCACCTCAATGTGTTTTGTCATGTCATGTTGCACAGGGTTGTGTGCTATACTTATGGCAGCCTTGTTATCACAATTGAGTTTCATAGGTGCCTCAGTATCAAATCCTAACTCTTGGACCAGCCATCTCAACCATAGGAGTTCACACACTTTATGAGTCATAGCCCTGAACTCTGCCTCTACACTGGATCGGGCCACAACAGGTTGTTTTTTGCTTCTCTATGTGAATAGATTACCTCTCACAAATGTACAATATCCTGATGTACACCATTTGTTAGAAACTGAACCAGCCCAATCCGCATCAATGTAGCCCTCTATCCTCAGATGGTTGTGCTTGGCATATAATAGTCCTTTCCCTGGGGTGGACTTCAAGTACCTGATGATACAGTGCACAACATCCAAGTGCCCACTCTTGGGGGCATGCATAAACTAACTCATAACCCCAACTGCATAGGTGATATCTGGGTGAGTCAAAGAGAGATAGATCAGTGTCCTTACCAGCCTCTGGTATTTTCCTGCATCAACAAGAGAAGGGCCACAGTCTTCTCCTAGCTTGTGGTTCTGCTCAATAGGAGAACTTGTTGGTTTGCATCCCAACATCCCTGTTTCTTTCAACAAGTCCAGAACAAATTTCCTTTGACATATATTGATTCCCTTTTTAGATCTTGTTGAATTCCGTGAATCTTGCTTGTCAATGAGACAGAGGCCATACCTTTATTTATAACTTCAGAATATTACAAATATGGAATGATTGACTCAATCCTTATCTAGCTACACATTTAACATGTGCATAATGAACCTAGACATTATAGGTAAAAGGACAATATTACCTTTAGGACATAATTACCCTTGAACCCATATTACAACACTCCCCCTTAAGTTGGTGCATACATGTCAAACATGCCCAACTTGCTTATTATAGGATAAAACAACTTGTTGCTAAGTCCCTTGGTAAGAACATCAACCAACTGCTCGTCAGATTTGATGAATGGAATACAAATCACTCCTTGTTCCAATTTTTCTTCGATAAAATGCCGGTCTATCTTAACATGTTTGGTATGGTCATGTTGGACCGGATTGTGAGCAGTGCTAATCGTTGACTTGCTATCACAATAGAGTCGCATAGGGAGGTCAGCCCCTAGACCCAAATCTTGAAGAAGACCCTTGAGCCAGAGAAGTTCACATATACCTTGTGCCATAACTCTAAACTCAGCTTTAGCGCTAGATTGAGCCACCACTGCTTGCTTCTTACTCCTCCACGTAGTTAAATTTCCTCCAACAAAGGTGCAATATCCGGACGTTGATTTTCTATCATCAGGGCTGCTAGCCCAATCTGCATCAGTAAAAGCTTCAATCCGTAGGTGACTATGTGGAGAATATAAAACTCCTTTTCCAGGAGAGGACTTTAAGTACCACAGTATCCTATATGCTGCTTCCATGTGAGAGGAGTGAGGATCATGCATGAATTGACTCACGACACTCACTACAAATGCAATGTCTGGTCGGGAATGAGAGAGGTTAATCAATCGACCGACTAATCTCTGATAACTACCCTTATCGACAGGGTCACCTTCCTTGCCTTTTAAGTGTGTATTGGGCTCAAGTGGAGTATCTTCCGGTTTACAACCAAGCATCCCAATATTGCTTAATAGATTAAGAGTATATTTTCTCTGAGAAAGAGATATGCCCTTAGCTGAATAGGCAACCTCAATCCCTAAGAAATATCGTAACTTCCCCAAATCCTTGACCTCAAATTTAGTGCCCAAGTAGGTCTTCAACTTCTGAATTTCTAGTGCGCCACTCCGTGTGATCACTATGTCGTCTACATAAACAATCACAATGGTGATATGCTGTCCCACTTTCTTCACAAACAACGTGTGGTCTGCATTACTTTGTATAGAGCCATTCGTAATCATGGCTTTGTGAAAGCTACCAAACCAGGCCCTTGGTGAATGCTTTAGGCCATATAAGGCCTTCTTCAATTTGCATATCTTTCCCTGAGTCTCAGAGGTAGCAAAGCCAGGGGGTATGTCCATGTAAACATCTTCTTCCAATTCTCCGTACAAGAAGGCATTCCTCACATCAAGTTGTTGGAGTTCCCATCCTCTGTTGATAGCACAAGAAATGATGACTCTCACTGTATTCATTTTTGCCAGTGGAGCAAATGTTTCTTGATAGTCAATTCCCTGGGTTTGAGTGAACCCTTTGCAACCAGTCGTGCCTTGTACCTTTCTACAGAACCATCTGGTTTGTGCTTCACGACAAAGACTCACTTGCAGCCAACAGGTTTCTTTCCTGGTGGAGGAACAATCAAATCCCAAGCCTGATTTTTCTCAAGGGCACGCATTTCTTCATTCATTGCGTCCTTCCATTTCTGTTCGGCTATTGCTTCCTGCCAGGTGTTAGAAATAGTAACAGAGGATAACGAAGATACAAAGGCATGAAATAAAGGAGTTAGAGAATTATATGACACAAAATTGGAAATTGGATGTTGTGTACAACTCCATTTTGGTTTCCGAACAGCAATTGGTAAATCAAGACTGGGATCAAGAGTGGGATCAAAAGGAAGCTTACCAGGAGGATGAGAAGGACTCGGAGAAGGTGCTGATTGCGTAGGTTTGGTGGTGGTGGTCTCTTTATATCCATGAGAAGGAAAAACTGTTCCTTGAGAGTAAGTCTTCAATTCTTTCTCCCCCTGGACTGTTTGTTGCTGCTCATTCTGTCCCACTTCTTGTTCCTGACTTGTAATCCCATCCTCCAATTCAACAGTGACATGCTCTATAATAGGCACATGAACATCTAGAGGAGCAATCAACGGGACCTTTTCATCCCTTAGAATCTTCCCTTGGAGAGGTACCAGTTCTGGAAAGTATGCTTCAGATTCCCGAAATATCACATCCATTGTGATAAACACCTTCCTAGTAGGAGGATGATAGCATTTATACCCCTTCTGGGTAGCCGAGTAGCCAAGAAAGACACACCGGAGATCCTTGGGATTGAACTTCCTATGAACATGGTGATTTCTAGCAAACGCCACACAGCCAAACACCTTGGGTGGCACAACAAATGTGGAGGATCCCAACAGAAGATCCAAAGGGCAGCGACCTCCTAAGACTTGGGTAGGAAGCCGATTTATCAAGGCTGTAAGAACTGCATCACCCCAAAATCTAGAAGGTACAGCCATAGCAAACATGAGGGTGCGAGCCACCTCCAATAAGTGCCGGTTCTTTCTCTCTGCAACACCATTTTGGGTTGGAGTATCTACACACGAGGTCTGATGAATAATTCCATAGGAATCCAGATAGGAGCGAAAGGCACCATCCATATACTCCTTGCCATTATCAAACCGTAAGACCTTCACCTTGGCATCAAACTGGGTCTGGACCATTTTATGAAACAGGGTAAAACAGGTAAATACATCACTCTAACTATGCATTAAATAAACCCATGTAGTGCGGCTGTAGGAATCAATGAAGGTGACAAACCACTAAAACCCAGAGGTAGAAACACATCGGGCAGGGCCTTATACATCAGAATGAATCAAACTAAATGGAGACAAGCTCCTATTATCAGAAATTGGATAAACACTCCGAGTTTGTTTTGCCAAAGTGCAAGCATCACATGAAAAAGTGTTCAAATTACAACTCTTTATTAAACTAGGAAAAAGAACTGATAAAACACCCATTGGGGGATGGCCCAATGACGATGCCAATTATTCATTTCAAGTAACGCAGAGCTGGTAGATGAAGACGGAGACTGAGATGTCAAGGCTACCGGCGAACCATCAAGCACGTATAGACCACCAACCATCTTACCACATGCAATCATATGACCCGCTTCCAAGTCCTAGAATAAACAATGTTTGGGAAAAAAGGTTTATTTGCAGTTCAAATCCCTTGTTAAGCTACTAATGGACAACAAATTAGTAGAAAACTTAGGAACATGTAAAACCGATGAAAGGCACAGAGAAGAGGTGCATTGAACAATCCCCTTTCCCGAAATAGGAGAAAGAGACCCGTCAGCCACCAACCTTGTTATGGCCAGACAAAGGAAAATATATGGAAAAAAGAGAGGATGAACCTGTCTTATGGTCGGTTGCCCCTGAGTCAATAACCCAAGAATCAGGTATGACCGAGGTGCAATTCCCACTAAACTGAATACCTTGAGTAGAAGTGGGAGTGGAGTTGGAAGGCAGAGAAACAACACAAGCAGCCAAGGAAGGAGACACAGGTGCCGAAGAAGACAAGTCCAATTGAGTCATAATATCCCGGAGATTTTGCAGTTCAACCGCAACTTGCGAAAGAGATTGCTCGGGCTGTTCCTCTGTAGAGGTCTGATTAGCACAAGTAGGCCGATTGGAGCCACCTTTCCCACGCCCTCGAGTATCCGTAGGGCGACCATGAAGCTTCCAACATCGATCCTTCTTGTGCCATTCCTTCCCACAATGATTGCATTTAATAGGAGAGCGATCACCAAATGTCCGATCACTAGTAGCAGGTCAAGAAGAGTTCCCTCGGGAAGAGGTTTGAGAACTAGACATAAGGGCTGTTCGTTCCTGAGTAGCCGGAGTAACCATGATTGTACGCCGACTGTCTTCAGCAGAAAGAATCGCATAGGCCTGCTCAAGGGTGGGAAGGGGATCATGATTTAGAATATTGGTGCGGATTTGATCAAACTCAATGTTGAGGCCATCCAAGGAATCAAACACACACAAACCATCTTCCCAATTCCGAAAAGCTGTGGCATCAACGGCACAGGTTGCGGTAAAGGTGCCTAAAAAATCCAATTGCTGCCACATAGTGCACATTTTATTGCAATATCGAGAGAGGGACAACTCCAACTGTTTGGTAGAGTGGATCTTCTAACGGAGCTTATAGCATTGGGCGGCATTCCCGACCTGAGGACCATTGTTGTCAAGGTGTCGCCTAGGCGCTGCCTAGGCATCCAGGCGCCTTGGTAGCCTTGGGCCCCTGGGTCGCCTAGGCGGGCGCTTTGGACGCCTTGGTCGCCTAATTGGTGTCGCTCTGATTTTGGACCTTCTCCAATGCCTAGGGTTGCCTAGACACCGTGACAACTATGCTGAGGATAGGTGTCCTGGGCTGTTTTCCAGATTTTTGTTGCCTTATCAAGAAGAAGGTACCGCACGACAATTTCTTGGTCCATGGAATTAACGAAATAGGACATGACCAAGAAATTAAAATTCATCCATCGATCCTGTGCGGGACCAGCCTCTGTAGGCCTGACAGTGGTGCCCGTGATGTAGCCAGAGAGACCACGGGATCCAATCGCGAACAAGCAAGAGCGAGACCACAAGAGATAGTTATTGCCATTCAGCTTGATAGGATTCACCGGGAATGGAATAAAGTCACGTTGTGACGAACCATCAAGACCAGATGCAGCAGAAGTGACCTTGGAATTGTCAGGCATAGTGGTTGGATAAAAAAAAATCGCAGGAATAGAAGAAAGAAAACCTAAAAAAAAGATTAGATCATAGAGAGGTTAAAAAGGGCCCTTGGTGGGAGTCAACTCACCATCAAGGGTGGAAAAAGGAGGACATCAAAGCTGGAGAGGCTTCCCGCGAGAAAAAGGAGAAAGGCCGAGAGGCCTGTTGGGGTTGGCGGTGGTCGGTGGGAGGTTGGGAGGTGGTGGCGGAAGCCTGGAGGGGCTGGCGGATGGGTGGTGGTGGTGGTGGCGGAAGGCTGGCAGAAGAGTGGTGGTGGCAACGGAAGGCTGGCGGTGGTTAGGTTAGAACACAATCACAAGAGAAAGAGAAAAAATTCATTGCCCATATTCCCGCAATCTTGGCTCTGATACCATGTTGAATTCCGTGAATCTGGCTTGTCAATGAGACAGAGGCCATACCTTTATTTATAACTTCAGAATATTACAAATATGGAATGATTGACTTAATCCTTATCTAGCTACACATTTAACATGTGCATAATGAACCTAGACACTATAGGTACAAGGACAATATTACCCTTAGGACATAATTACCCTTGAACCCATACTACAACAGATCTTGATACTTCAATTCCCTAAAAATACTTCAAGGGTCCTAGATCTTTAATCTCAAACTGTTGTGCCCATGTAGGTCTTCAGTCTAGCTATCTCAGCCCTGTCATCTCCAGTCACCACAATGTTATCAACATAAACAGTAAGGTCTGTGATGGTACGACTACCTTGCAGGGTAAATAAAGTGTGGTTAGCTTGGCTTTGGAAATTCCCATTCTTCAAAATGGTCTGTCTAAACCTCTCAAGCCAAACCTTCGGTGACTGTTTGAGACCATATAGTGCCTTCTTGAGGAGACACACTTTCCCTTCAGCTGAGGGAAACTTGAAGCCGGGTGGATTCTACATGTACACTTCCTCTTCTAGATCACCATGGAGGCAAGAGTTCTTCACATCCAACTGATACAATGACCAATCTTTTTTAGCCGCCAAAGATAAGAGAATTCTTATTGAGTTGTGCTTAGCCACAAGAGCAAATGTCTCCTGATAATCAATCCCATACACCTGACTGTATCCTTTGGCCACCAACCTGGCCTTGTATCTTTCAACTGTACTATTTGATCGGTACTTGACTATGTAGACCCATTTGCATCCAACTGGAACTCTTCCCCTGAGAAGATCAACCAGTTTCCAAGTGCAGAGTTCTTTTCAAGTGCCAGCATTTCCTCAGACATGGCTTGCTTCCACTTAGGGTCCGACATGGCCTCAGTGACATTCTTGGGAATGGAAATGGAGGGAAGGGCAGCAGTAAAGCAACACCTATGGGAGATAGATCATTATAGGAGACAAACTAGGCTATGGGGTTAGTACAAATTCTCTTTCCCTTTCGAATAGCAAGGGGAAGATCTAACTCAAAGGGAAGAGGTGTGTTACCTGACTCTGAGGAAGATGGATCTCAGGATGTGGATCCAAAGGAGACTTCCCCCCCCCCTCCCCCTTTTTAAATCTTTCTTCAATACATGTAGGAGTCCCATTCTGTCCCAAATAGGTTAGGAGTGTTTTTTTTTTTTTTAAAACTCAGTTATTAGATAGAAAGAGCTGCTTTCCATGCATAAAGAAGTGAGCTGCGGTAATATATTATATCACATATCAAAACTGCAAATTCATGGATATCCACGCATGAAAGACTCATAAGAATTCTGAAATTCAGATATGATAGGCAATAGAAAAAGAACATCTGTACTTCTTGTATAGCTGTTGTCCATGAATATTGGAGTTCAAACTTTGCTGATATATGAAACCCAGCTGTACATCTTTAAATCTGCAATATATAAAAATTCATGACAGTTATCTTGTGAGTTAGTTGCTGTCCACGAATGAGTAACATAATTCCAACATAACTTGCTGAATTAATATTTAAACAAAGTTGCTTCCTCCCATAACAGGTGGCAGCACCAACTCAATGTCTTTTAATTGTAACAACTAGAGGAGCTGCAAGCTGTCCATCGTGAGAGAAACCCAGACAGTCTCCTACATTATCTCTTGTAATGAATACACCTTAATAATTGAACATTATATTGTATGTGGCCCTTAGCTCATCAGTACAACAACAACAAACTCAGCCTTATCCCAACTTAATGGGTTTGGCTACATGGATCCAAACAAAACAAAATAGGGAAAACAGAGTTCTAATCAAAAAGGGAAAGAAAAGATGGGAGAAGAGGGATGGAGAAAAAGATGAGAAATGAAAAAGGAAAAGACAAATGAAAGAAGAAAGAGGAAAGAGGCACAGTCCAGCACGTCAGGAGATTCTCAGCTAAATGGGGTCTGCGACATGGATCCTTGCCCTCCAATAGGCTCTGTCCGAGGTCATACTTGATACAAGACCTAGACTACGCATGCCCTTAGCTCATCAATATAAACAATAATTTAGCCCAAAAATCCAAAATTCCATGGACCTCAAAATGATCGACAAATTGAACCAAATGAACCATAGTAGCAAAAAGCATGAACCATAAATGAACTAATGAATTGAACCATGGGTTAAAACCAATTTAAAAAATACGTATGTTGATGTGTTGCTCCACTCATAGATAACAAACACAGTCCAACTTAGCAAAAATGCAAAATAATTCAGTTTGTGGTTCATTAAAATAATTTCAAGGTTACACTATTCTTATTGATATTTTTTTTATCATGTCATGCTTTATGCTTTAAATGCCCTAGCTATATCCTTCCAGGCCCAGGTAACTGGCATGAAAGGGTCTCAGTCGATTTGTCAAAATATAAATTTTGATTCTGTATTAACTAGTGGATCATTTTCTAGGGCGGGCAGATAGTTGTACTCGGAAAAGCTCCAGACAGTCGAGTTGAAAGAGAATTTGAGGGCCTCGCCAATTTGGTAACTGATTAAGAATGTAACACTACTTATTAAAATAAAATGCAGGGCTTGTATTGTAGGCTAGCATTCTGGATAAAATTACCAGTTTAGTGTTCATCAGTTCAAAAGTGTCATCTTCTTTTCTATTCTGCCTTCTCATTGAACTTATTGATAAAGCTCTTAATTTTCTGATTTAGCATGTCATTTGATTGCATGAATGGTCCCTGTTGAAATATGGGTTTGTCACTGGTTTGGCTCACAGCTGGGCTTGTCCAGTCAGTCCTTCCTCATGTGGCCACGTGCTGCATCATTCTCATAAACTGTTTTCCCTGGGAGAGAACTTTTTTTGGGGGTACACATCAGCCAGGGTCTATTCAATAGATCACCAGTTCAAAAATTAAGTAATACATTTTTTTGGGATAAGCAAGGCAGTAATAGTATTGAAAATATGGAAAAACTAGATGTCATTATTGGTAGTTATATCAGTGTTGTCACATATCCATCTTTCTCATGTATGGGAGACGTGGATAGAGGTGGATGGATCCAATTGATAGAGAATCCACACCCATATCGTTGGTTGAATGTCAACCCAAAAGGAGTAGGGGGAGGAAATATAAAAAATTACAAAAAAAAGTCATTTTTAAAGAATGGAATTGCAGAATTTTGCATGTTTCTGTCACTTTGGACTCACTTTTGAGCACAGTTGTCAAGGCATTGCTTAGGCGTCCGGGCAGGTTTCCAATGGCTGGGCAGTCGATTTTTTTTTAATAATTCTGTTTCTAACATTTTTATTGGCTTGTGCACACGTTTGTGTCTAGGTGAGAAGCATGGGATCATTTAGTATGCAAAAAAAAAAATCAAGAAAGAAATCGAACTTCACTAGTCCACTTCTCTTGTCTACTCATGTTTTTTTCCCCTCTAAATAATGTTGTTTCTAACATTATGTTGTTGCTGTAATGATGTTGCTAGATATAGAGACAAATTAGTG
Organism: Telopea speciosissima; assembly: GCF_018873765.1. Taxonomy (NCBI): domain Eukaryota; kingdom Viridiplantae; phylum Streptophyta; class Magnoliopsida; order Proteales; family Proteaceae; genus Telopea; species Telopea speciosissima. Next base: position 26,967,441 of record NC_057920.1, read on the forward strand.
CATAGATTCAATCTGTATTGTTGTTGCTGTAATGCTGTAAGCATAATTATATTATTGCTATACTGATATAATGGATACGTAAAAGAAATGTTGGATTATATGGTCCACAATACCGTGGGGGGTATTCTGGACTTTTTACTGTTTTATTCTTATTTCTATTATGTGGGTTTAGTCCCACATTGCTTACTTGTAACTCTATTATCTATTCTCAATAATATAAATTAGAAGTTTGGGGTGATCATTAATCATCCAAGCATTCAGCTCTAATTCTGATCCTCTCAACATGATATCAGAGCAGGTTTTGGATTAGGGCTCTCCTCTCTTCCATTCTCGATCCCCTCTTGCTCTTCTCTTTCTCGATCTCCCTTTCCTCTCCTTTGTTTCTCTTTTGTTCTTTCATATCTCATAGGGCAGCACTGATGAGGTGATCCATGTGATCTAGTTGCTGCCCTCCATCACCTCAGTTCATGTTATGACAACTTCAATCGATTAGGGCTTGCTTTATGTCTGCGAACTTTGAAGACTTCATATTTTTTGTATTGATTCAATCTCTATTACAAGGAATCTCTCCATCCTTTTTAAAGATCAAGACCTGCGGCAGTTTATTAGCCAAGCCTCTATCTCCAGCCAGCTCTTCTGAAGATCCCCTCTTTAATCGATTTTTTTTCAAGTTTTCCCAAAACCCTGCAAATATCGATCTTGGGGGTACAGCTTTCTGTTAGTGCTGATTTTTGGAAGAGTGATTCAGCAGCCCTACAGGCCCACTCGATCCAAATTTCAGCTTCATCCCTTGCTTTTTTGACAGCCTTCTCCCAAAAATCGATCTCAACATTATCAAGGTTTTTTCAAAAACCCTGACAACTATCGATCTTGGAGTTTCAGGTTTCCATTGGGGCTGGTTTTTGGGGGAGTACTTCAGTCCTATTAGAAGCATACTCGATCCTAGTTTCAGCTCCATTTGGTGTTTCTTTGTCAGCAATCAGCCCTCCATCGATTTCAGCAAAATCAGGGTTTTTTTTTCCAAAACCCTGAAAAAGTCGATCTCAAGGTTTTCTCTTTCACATGTTGCTGGTTTTTTTTAGGCATATCTCCCTATATTAAAAGAGGGTTCTCCACCAAATTTCAGCCCTTATCTTGAAGGGATTCTTGGGTTTCTCATCACTCCAACTTCTCTGTGATCATGGGTGACTCTGCTAATTCTACTGCAACTTCTGTTGGTAATGGCCAGGGCAAATCAGAATTTCATACCTTTTCTACTACTCCAATCAAACTGGATGGTACCAATTATTTGCTTTGGTCTAGGTTTGCTTCCTTTGCCATTGCTAGTTGTGGCCTTACTGTTCACATTAATGGCACCACTGTTATGCTAACTGACACTGGTCAGGCTCAAGAAAGATGGCTTGCCAACCAATGGTGTTCTTATGTCCTACCTGATTGGTTCAGATCTGCAACATAATTTTCTTCTCCTTGATACAACCTCTCAGATTTGGGCTGCTTGCAAGGAAACTTACAGGCAGCTTGGCAATGATGCCCAAGTATATGAACTCAGGCAGAAGGTCCTCCACACTACTCAGGGAGAATTTTCGGTCTCCAAATATTATGCTACTCTACGCAGTCTGTGGCAACAATTGGACCACTTCTCTGATTTTCACCCTACTACAGTTGCTGACATTGCTTCATATAAGAAGCATGTGGACAAGATCAAGGTGTATGATTTTTTGGGTGGTTTAAATGTGGAGTATGACCAGATTTGGGTTCAAGTATTGGGCCACAAGCCTTTTCCCACAATTGGACAATCCTATGCCTTGGTGTCCTCTGAGGAAAACCGTAGGGCTGCTATGCTACACCCACCTATTACTGACAGATCAGCCCTCAAGGCGGCTGCCCCGGCTACTTTTGCACCTGTTGGCACTGCTTCTCTTGGTGATTCAACTACAGGGACTGTTGTTTGTGAGCACTATCACAAACCCTACCACACCAAAGAGAAGTGCTAGAAACTTCATGGGAAACCGGCTGACTTCGAAGCAAAAAGGGCTGCCAATACAAAGACAAAGCCAAAAAACAAGGCTCATCATACTGAGTCTGTTACCACAACTCCTACTATTGACATTGGTCTATCCCAGAATGATCTACAGGCATTCCTACGTGTGCTAAGGACTTCCGTTACTCTTGCCTCTACTACATCTGCGTCTGCCGAACCGCTCACTTTGCTCCTTCAGGTTCACACTTTGCCCGGTCAGGTATTCCATTTGGTGGTCACTGTGCTTCTATAGCTTCCCATCTTTGGATCATAAGTTCTGGAGCTACAGATCACATGACCTTTTCCTCTAGCCTGTTCCATCGTTATTCTCCCACTTCTATGAAAGACAAGGTCAAAGTAGCTGATGGTTCCCTTTCCTCCATATTTAGAAAAGGAATCATCAACTGTATTTCTTCTCATCCTTTGTCCTCTGTTTTACATATTCCTAATTTTACTACTAACCTTCTTTCTGTTAGTAGTATTACTTGTGATCTTAATTGCAAAGTAACCTTTTTTCCTTCCCATTGATGTGTTTCAGGGACCGCACCGTGGTAGAGTGGTATAGCTCGGGTGACCGACGTCTGGTTATGTGTTTCCGGGACCAAGGATATCTACTACAGTAGCACTTATACCCTCATGAGATTTAGTGCTGATGTTAGAAGCATACTTAGATTTAAGCCATTCATCATGGACTATATGCATTTGCTTGTGTGTTTCCCTTGTTGGGCTCAGTGGAGCTCACTCCTGTGGTTAACCTTATTTTTCAGATGACACTACTACTACTACTACTGCTCGTGTTTTTGTGGGAGCTACCTCCTCTTTGGATCCTCCTACTGGTGCAGGAGTTGAGGCTCCGCTGTTTGTGGTGCACGAGGCCTCGTGCACATGTGATGATTGTGCTTTCTCCTGAATCTGGCCTGGCAGTCTAAGCTTCTTCCCCCACTCTTTTTGTGTTTATGACACTTTTGTATAGTTATAGTACAGTTCTTGTATAGTTTTATCTTGTGTTACTTTTGAGAACTGTATAGCTGTAACACAAGTTCAATCCTTTATATAAATGAAATATCACTTAGACTTCTCTTATTATTGATGTTATCTCTATTATTTAAATTGTTTCCGCTGCGTTTAAATTACTGTATTGTGATAACTATTGTGAATAGGGTACTGCACCATCGATCCTTGGGATTGGTTGGATGTCAGAGACGTCCAGTCACACTTGACCCTTATTAACCGGGCCGGGGTGTGACATTTAAGTGGTATCAGAGCGATCGTGCTCTACTTCTATTTGCAATCAAATTCACAGTACAGCAGCTCTTAGACTCATTGATCTGAAGGTGAGTCCAGTTTAGGGTGAAACAGCACGCTCAGGACAAGCTTGTTTTTGCTTTTTCAACCCCCCTCCTTGCCCTCTCCAAAAAGCTTAGAAATGTTAAGACTGCTCTAAAGGATTGGAATGCTAACTTTTTTGGAAACATCCCCCAGCAAGTCTCTGATTGCAAGGCAAAACTTGCCTCTGTTCAGCTTTGGTTGTAGGCTTCCCACCTTGATAGTGCTCTTGCTGCTGAGGAAAAAGTCTTATTTCTGGAGCTCTCGTCTTTGCTGGCCTGGGAGGAAAGTTTTCTCAAGCAGGAGTCGCGAATCAAATGGTTAGAGTTGGGGGACTCAAATTCTGCTTATTTCCATCGCTTTTTGAAAGCGCATGTCAATTACAACTCCATTGTCAAGCTCACTGCTCAAGATGGCTCTACTGCTTCTACAGTAAAAGATATTAAGCATTTGGCTGTTCAACACTTCAAGGATTTATTCAGTGGTACTCCAATGGGCTCCTCTCCTCTCCCGGATGACCTGCTCAATAAATTGCTTCCTCAGCCTTATTTTGACTCCTTGGGCTCTATTCCTAAAGAAGATGAGATAGTTGCTGCCATTCACTCTTTAAAGGTGTTGGGTGCTCCTGGGCCGGATGGTTTCAGTATGGGATTCTTCTTAGCTACCTGGGATATCATCAGATTGGACCTTATTGCTGCCATTGAAAGCTTCTTCGTTAATCCGAATCATGTCAAAGGTATCAATCACACCTTCCTCTGCCTTATTCCAAAGAAGGAGGGAGCTTCTACCATGGATGAATTCAGGCCTATAGCCCTTTGCAACCTACTGTACAAGTTTATTGCCAAGATTCTTGCTCGAAGACTCAAGAGTGTAGTGGGCCTCCTTGTTAACGACAACCAATCAGCCTTCACCCTGGGAGGAGCATCTTTGACAACATCCTTCTTTTCCACGACATTGTCAGAAGGTTTGATAAGAAAAATCATGCCCCCTCTATACTCTTCAAGATTGATCTCCATAAGGCTTTTGACTCTCTCAGGTGGGATTTCATTTCTAAAGTGATGTCCAAGATGGGTTTTCCTACGATATTTGTCAACTGGATTCAAGCTTGTATCACCTCTCCTAGGTTCTCAGTCTTGATTAATGGCAGTCCAGCGGGGTTCTTTGAAGCTAGTGTGGGTATTCGGCAGGGTTGTCCTTTATCCCCTTACTTGTTCACTTTGGCTTTGGAAGTCCTCTCCAGGAAAATCCAAATTGCCACGGATCTGCGGCTCATTCCTCCTCTGCCTAAGTGTAAAGGTCTCAAGCTTACTCACCTGGCTTTCGCTGATTACCTGATGATCTTCTCCAAGGCATCTTTGGCTTCCCTTGATGCCTCCTTGCTTTGTCTTCAGCACTTCTATGAGATGTCCGGCCTTTGCCTCAATCCTGTAAAGTCTCAGCTTTTCTTAGCAGGAGTCTCTGACTCTCTCAAGCTGGCTTTCCTCTGGCGATCAGGATTCCTAGAGGGTCATCTCCCTCTCAAGTACCTGGGCCTCCCCCTTATCCCTTCCAGGCTTACGGCTCATCACTGCACCCCGATGCTTGATCTTATCTGCAAAAGGCTCCAGTTATGGAAAGGCAAGCTTCTCTCCTATGCAGGCAGGTTGGTTCTTATTCGTTTAGTTCTGGAATCTTCTTATATCTATTGGTCAGGCATCTATGGTCTTCCCCAAGCTACAATCAAGTCCTTAGAATCTCTCTTTGCCTCTTTGCTTTGGAAGGGTAAGGAGTCTTCGAGATTCCTTCACCCTCTCAGCTGGGCAGCCGTTTGTCTTCCTAAAAAGGAAGGAGGTCTGGGCATTCGAAGAATCAAAGAGGCAAATTCTGTAGGGATCATCAAGCTCATATGGAAAATTGTCTCTAAACAGAAGAGCATCTGGGTCGATTGGATTTGCCCGAACCTTCTCCGTCAGGACTCCATCTGGTCAGCTTCTGCTACCTCTGACTCTTCTTGGTATGGCGCAAGATCTTGGACTCCCGTCATTTGGTTCTCCACAGCACCAGAACTCAGATTGTAGACGGTCTCTCTACTTATCTTTGGCTCGACCACTGGCACCCTAAGGGGATCCTCATCAGCATGATATCTCCTCGTACCATTTATGCTTCTGGCGTCCACAGGCTCTCCTTGGTTGCTGATATCTTAGGCCCAGCTGGCTGGTCTCCTCCCTCCACTGCCTCCCAGGACCTTACTCACATTTGGAATGATCTTGCCTCCATTCCTCGTAGGCTCTCCAGCAGGGATGACTGTGTTTTGTGGAAAGCTAGCAGCTCCAGTTCCTTCTCCTCAAATTCAGCTTGGGATACTATTCGCCTCAAGGGTCCGCTTATTCCTTGGAGGAAGCTTGTTTGGTTCAAGCATCACATCCCTAGGCATTGCTTCACCGCTTGGAGGATATTCTCCAACTGCCTTCTAACCCAGGCCTTCCTTCGGCACCGCCACATCCAAGTCTCTCCATCTTCCTGCCTTTGCTGGAACAATGTGGAAGACACCGACCATCTTTTCTTCGAGTGCCCAACTGCCAAAGCAATATGGAAAGGAGTCCTGCTCAAATGCTGGCCTGCCCGTCGCAGAATCATGTCGTTCTCCCGCAAATGGATTTGGATTGATATGACTTATGCAGGCTCTTCTATCTGCGATACTGTTGGGAAGCTAGCTTTTTGTGCTACGCAATCATATTTGGATGGAGCGTAATATCAGGAAATGGTCCTCCAACTCCCGCTCCTATCAGCAGATTTGGAATTCCATTTCTTTTGAAATTAAGGCCAAATTAGCCTCAGCTCCTCCTTCTTCTTGTATTGACTCCCCAAGGAACAGGCGCATTGTTGTTTCCTGGGGTCTCACTTCTGTTACGCTTGTTGATCCGGCCCCAAATCTATAAGGGCTGGTCCCTAATTTTTTGTTTTGTTGCGCCCCTCTAGGGGCCATGTAATTTCTCTTTCTCTTTGGTAATGAATTTCTTATTCACCAAAAAAAAAAAAAAAAATTCAACTAAAAGCTAGTAAGTAAGATAAAAATTTGATTGTAAAACACAATGGAAAGTGAAATGGAAAGATAAAAACTTCATATATATATATAAATATATATAGCCAAGTTGTTGGATTACAAAATCAGCACCAAGCACTGATGGCTTATAACCTTTCTTACAACACAGCTAGCCATTCTTGAGTCACCTATGGAGGATTCCGGGGAGCCAACACAGCTAGCCATTCTTGAGTCTGAAGATTCTGCCGGCTGCCTGCATCTGAGCTACATGTGTCAAACATGCTTGGATGCACACATGCAGAAGCTCTCCATTTCCTAGGCTGGATTGTAGGTAATAACCTGTTCTTATATGCTATATATAGTATAATTACTTAATTAATGTAATTGGGGCAGAATGGTAATTACCTCTTGAGGGACCCACTACCCTCACTGGCTTTCCACTTATGTCACATGACATAACTTATATGACTTAAATATAGATGATTTAGTAAGTTAATTCTATAAGGATTAGATTAGAAAAACACTTCAAATAAACTACTTCTCTATGAACCAAACCAAACAAGCCTTAGTTGAGGCTTACCATATAAGGATTTTACATCCTTTCTTCTCATGTCTTACCAAACCAAAAGACCAAAACCGATTCAGCTAAGGAAAGGAGAAGAAGAGAAAAGGAGAGAAAGAGAAGAAGGTTAGGGCTTGAGAATTGGGATCCATTTGGAGCTTGGAACTTGAGGCTCACACTTAAAGCTTGGAATTGGGGCTGCCATTAGCTTCTCTATACTAATTCCTGGTAGGTTACTCAATTCCATTTCTGTTTTAGGTGTAATTCTTCTCCTTCTTCTCTATTTCTTTGAGTTTATAACTCAATTCAGCCCAACCTAGGCAGCCTAGTAATAGATTTGGATAAATTCCCAAATTGGACCATGATTTTGGGTTTAAATAACTTAATACCCTGAACCCACCTTTATTTTACCCTTTACCATTAAATTGGGACCTTGCATGTCAAGATCCATGCATTCCAGCCAAAAACCCCAATTCTGTTTTGGGTAGGCGGATGGAGTTGCAGGTACCAGACGGATGTCCGGCTCCCCCCCCTGCTGTGCTTGATTGGTTTGGCTTGTTAGGGGTTTGACCTAGGGTTCCCTTCTGTACTTAATACATATTATTGTTGTTTATTTAGGACTGTAAGACCAAATAGTGAGGTTGTTGTTGTGGGTTGGAAGCTATTTTGGTTTGGATACTCATCCAACCTTAGGTAAGGGAATTTGACCTTAATTTTGGTGTGTTTGTTGTATTTAATTTCTACTTATTACTGCTGCCATGCCATGCATCATATGAACATAATGATCATGTACTTTTATAGCTTTATCTTCTTTGCATTAGATGATGCATGATTTTAGGATGCATTTCCATGATTGCATTTGCATCTATTACTTGATTTTTGAACTATTATGATTGTTGATATTGCTAGACAGAAATGCTTAAATATCTATGATTGACTCACATGCCATCATGTTAATATGCATTGGGTTAAGATTGGCATGAACCCAGTGCTACGACCCTTACCAACAGGTAATTCAGTTGGGTTAGGATTTGGGGGTTCGTTGGCATCAAATGCGTAATACCTGAGCTGGTGAGTCCCCACCATGGTAGAGTGGTATGGCTCGGGTGACCGACGTCTAGTTATGTGCTTCTGGGACCGAGGATATCATATCTACTACAGTAGCACTTATACCGTCATGAGACTTAGTACTGATGTTAGAAGCATACTTAGATTTAAGTCATTCATCATGGACTATATGTATTTGCTTGTGTGTTTCCCTTGCTGGGCTCAGTGGACATCACCCATGTAGTTAACCTTATTTTTCAGATGACACTACTACTACTACTGCTGGTGTTTCTCTGGGAGCTACCTCCGCTCTGGATCCTCCTACTGGTGTAGGAGTTGAGGCTCCGCTATTTGTGGTGCACGAGGCCTCGGGCACATGTGATGATTGTGCTTTCTCCTGAATTTGGCCTGGCAGTCTAGGCTTCTTCCCCCACTCTTTTTGTGTTTATAACAATTCTGTATAGTTAAGAGTATAGTTCTTGTATAGTTTTATCTTGTGTTACTTTTGAAAACTGTATAGCTATAATACAAGTTCAATCCTTTATATAAATAAAATATCACTTAGACTTCTCTTATTATTGATGTTATCTCTATTATTTAAATTGTTTCCGTTGTATTTAAATTACTGTATTGTGATAACTGTTGTGAATAAGGTACTGCACTTGCGATCCTTGGGATTGGTTGGATGTCAGAGACATCCAGTCACACTTGGCCCTTATTAACCGGGCCGGGGTGTAATAAGATTGGGTAAAGTACATGGTGGATTGTACCTACTTGAAGATGGTCGCCCCTCTCCACCACCATTACCTTCTCTGCTACCTCAGAACTCCTTGGTCTCTTTTGAACTTTACCAATGACACTTTAGATTAGGTCACCCTCCATTAGGAATTGTAGCACATTTATTTCCTAGTTTGGTCACCCCATGTACTAGGAATGACTTTTTTTGTGAGGCTTGTGTTCTGGTCAAACAGACACGCTCCACTTATTTTTTATCAAATAAAAGGAGTTCTTGTTTTCAATTGGTGCATTTTGATTTTTGGGGTCCTAGTCGTAAAACATCTCTTTTTGGTCACCGATGGTTTGTTTCTTTTATTGACTGTTACTCTAAGTACACATGGGGGTATCTTTTACACACAAAAAATCAGGTTTTAAGTGTTTTCAGCATTTTCATAAAATGGTCCAAACTTAGTTCCAGACTACTCTCAAAATATTGAGAAGTGATAATGGAACCGAGTATAAAGAATCTCAATTTCAAAACTATCTAGTTGACCATGGTATTGTACACCATACCAGTTGTGTTGATACCCCTGCCCAGAATGGTGTGGCGGAAAGGAAAAACCGCCACTTGTTAGAGGTGGCCAGGGCTTTGATGTTTGTTAGACATGTCCCATCTCAGTATTGGGGAGATGCTGTCCTTACTGTTGCCTATCTCATCAATAGGCTACCTTCCCAGGTCCTTGACTCCTGTAGTCCAGCTGAGGTTTTAATGGAGAATTCCTCCTTTGTTGTTACTCCCAAGGTGTTTGGTTGTGTGTGTTATGCTAGAGATACTAGATCTCCAGGCAAACTTGAACCTAGGGGGTTACGTTGTATTTTCTTGGGTTATTCTCCAACCTAGAAGGGTTACAATTGCTACCACCCCCCTTCCCACCGTACTTTGGTCAGAATGGATGTTATTTTTCATGAGACCGTTTCCTATTATTCTTCACCACCTCTTTAGGGGGAGAGTTCTAGTGAAGATGTGCTGCCCTTTGAGGTTCCTCCTCTTGCGGTTCCTCCTTTTCTAACTCCTACGGCTACTGTCAAGCCACCTACGGCTACTGTCCAGCCTCCTACGGCTACTGCCCAGCCTCCTTTGATTGCTGCCCAATCTCCCTTGGCTGCTGCCCAACCCCCTCTGGCTGTTCCCCCCTCATTCGAAGGGAGTCCTTTACAGGGGGAGACCATGGGAAAGAGTATTGTTGATGTTCCTACTCAGGGGGAGCTGACTTCTGTCCAGAGAACTATTGGTGAATTTCAGAAGAAGATTGACAACTCCAATATGATCACCTATAAAAAGGGAAACACCAAAAGGGGGCAGCTTCAATCCACTGTAGCACCAATACCCATCCAGTTGCCGGCTCAAGATCCAGATTCTTCCTCTCCTGGTATGCCCTCTTCCTCCGACCTACCTATTGCTCATCGCAAAGGTACTAGGACTTGCACTCTGCATTCCATATCTCGTTTTGTTTATTATAGTTCTCTTTCTCCTTTTCGTGCATTTGTATCTTCTCTTTCTTCTGTTTCCATTCCTAAAAATTGACAAGAAGCATCTACAGATGGAAAGTAGCAGGCAACAATGTTGGAAGAAACGAGAGCACTACACAAAAATATAACGTGGGATCTTGTTGCTCTTCCTCCAGGGAAAAAACCAGTTGGATGTAAATGGGTCTTTGTGGTCAAACACAAGGCAAATGGGACAATTGATCGGTATAAGGCACGACTGGTTGCAAAGGGGTTCACTCAAACTTATGGAGTTGACTATCAGGAGACCTTTACGCCAGTGGCGAAACTCAACACTGTAAGGGTGTTGTTATCTTGTGCTGCAAATCTTGGGTGGGATCTTCAGCAGTTGGATGTAAAGAATGCCTTCCTCCATGGGAAGCTTGAGGAAGAGGTATACATGGACGTTCCACCAGGTTTCTCTGATGACAGGACCAAAGGCAAGGTATGTGAATTGAAGCGTGCTCTTTATGGTTTGAAGCAGTCACCTAGAGCCTGGTTTGGCAGGTTTCACAAGGCTATGATTTCAGCAGGATATAAGCAAAGCAATGCTGATCATGCTTTGTTCATCAGACGAGTTGGTGACAAAGTAACTATTCTCATAGTCTATGTGAATGATATTGTGGTCACTGGTAATGATGGTGATGCTATCAAGAAATTGAAGCACTTCCTTGGCTGTGAGTTTGAAGTAAAGGATCTGGGAACTCTAAAATATTTTCTAGGGATAGAAATTGCTCGATCTTCAAAGGGCATCTTTCTTTCTCAAAGGAAATATATCCTAGATCTATTGTCTGAGACTGGGTTGTTAGGTTGTCATCTTTCAGATACTCCTATGAAAGCTTCTACAAGACTTAGGGAGAAAGAGGGTGAACCTGTCGACAAAGGCCGTTATCAGCGATTAGTAGGCCAACTAATCTATCTCTCTCACACACGACCTGACATAGCCATTGCTGTAAGTTTGGTGAGTCAGTTTATGCATGATCCTTATTCCTCTCACATGGAGGCAGTCCTTCGTATTTTGCGATATTTGAAGTCTGTTCCCGAAAAAGGAATTCTTCTCTCTCCCAATGGTCATCTGAAGGTTGAAGCTTATACTGATGTCGATTGGGTTGGCTCTGCTGACAGAAAGTCAATTTCTGGCTATTGTTCTTTTGTGGGTGGAAACCTTTGTCACGTGGCGTAGCAAGAAGCAAAATGTCGTTGCAAGGTCTAGTGTTGAAGCAGAGTTCCGTGCAATGGCACAAGGAATCTGTGAACTTTTGTGGCTTAGAGGGTTGTTGCAGGATATTGGTGTTGCTGTCCATCTTCCAATGATGCTTTATTGTAGTAATAAAGCGGCCATTAGCATTGCTCATAACCCTGTCCAGCATGATCGTACTAAGCATGTTGAGGTTGACCAACATTTCATCAAGGAGAAGCTCGAAGCCGGACTCATCTGTGTTCCCTTTGTGAAGTCAGC